>NC_064840.1:15412500-16662500 GCF_024166365.1 Elephas maximus indicus | reverse complement strand
TAGTAAACTGGGGGGCAGGGGAGCAGATTTGGGGGGCACTATTGAGTTCTGTTTGGACGTGTGGCGTTAAAGGAGCCCATGGGTGGAGACATCCAGTAGTTATTTGGAGCTCCAGAGATCTGATCTGAACCGGAAATAGGGATGTAGGTATGTTAGCGTAGAGATGGCTGTTGGAGCTGTGGAATGGGTAATGATGGTTCCAGGGAGAAGCAGAGGACCGCAGGCACCACTGCATGTATGAGATGGTTCCAGAAAGAGGCCCTGCAAAGGATACTGAGAAGCTGGGATAGAGGTGGCAGGACTTGTCCAGGGTCGCAGAGAAGTTAGTGATTGAGCTGGGTTAGAACTCAGCTGTCACCTTACAGGTGGTGCGGGAGATGCTTCTGAACCCAAGCCCTCCCCTGTCTCTGTCTCCCTCCTCCCCTGTCTAGCAGCTGGTGTTCTTTGTTTTCAAGCCAAAGAAATGGACTCAAGCTAATTTAAGGGGAAGAGCACTGGAATTAAATTGAAATTAAAGCTGAACAGACAAGGACAGGAATAGAGTTACTTGGGATCTAGGGAACAAGAGGAAAGGATATCTCTTCAGGGCACCATCACTGGGGTGAATCAAACTTAACTGTCTCCCATCCTCCAGTCCATCTGCAACAAGGTTCAAGTTCCCTCAGAGAGAGGCCCTGATTGGCTTGGCTTGGATTAGCTTTGACCTTGGTGAAGGAAGGACAAGGCCCCTTGATGGAAAGTCCCAGTAAAACTGCACAAAATGGGGAGAAGTGATACCCCAAAGAGAAACTGAGAGGCTCTGACCAGAGGAAAGGGACACAGATTCTGTCAGCCAGAAGCCCCAGGTGTTGCTTCCCCAGGCCATACAGAGCCGGAGCCTCCATAATGAGGTTCAGGTGCATTCCCAAAGGAGGTCAGACCCCAGCGTGGATGTATGTGATTGGCCAGTCTGATTGACTCATCATTACCCACGTACACCTGGCAGGATCCAAAAGGGATGGGACAGAAGATGGAACAGGATAGCATTAATGAGCAGGGAAAGAGAAAAAAAAGGCCTTAGCCATCCAGACTAATTAGGGGTGAGGTAGGGTGGGGAAGGTAGGTCTGTGCCACCAAAGTGCTCTTCATATGGCAGGAATAGCTCTAAGCATTTTATGTGTCGTAACTCGTTTATTCCTCACCACAACTCAGTGAGGCACTCTAGCATCACCCACCTGTACTGACAAGGAGACTGACGAGGCACAGAGAAGTTAAGAAATTTGCCCAGGGTCATCCAGCTAATAAGTGGTGGGGCAGAATTCAAACCCAGGCAGTCCACTTCCAGAGACTGTATATAACTGTTACATAATGTGGCTACGTGGATGTCATGTTCTAGGACGGGAAGTGAAATTTGCATCAGGTAATATATTACTTCAAAGGTTCCGGTATGAGAATCCAATCTTAGGCTTAACAGCTAGATTTACTTTTCTAGGAGTCCCTGGGTGGTGCAGACAGTTAATGTGCTCAGCTGCTAACCAAAAGGTTAGATGTTTGAGTCTACCCAGAGTTGCCCCGGAAGAAAGGCCTGGGGAAGTACTGCCAAAAAATCAGCTATCAAAAACCCTATGGGGCACAGCTCTACTCTGGCACACATGAGGTCGCCATGAGTTGGAATCAACTCAATGGCAACTGGTTGCTTTTCTAATCATAAATGCAGTATATTCTCAATGCAGAATATTGGGAAAATACAGAAAAGGACAAAGGACTTGAACTTCCACCTTCTTTAAAAGGTATAATGGTATTGAAAAACAACCAAAATATCAACAGAAATTTATATTTATTTATTTGAAACGGGGACATCATACCATACCAATTATTTGAAGCCTCTTTTTCCCATGAACCATTAACTGTGACAATAAATCATCTTCAAGAGCATATTTAGTGGCTGTGTCATATTTCCCATGGCGTGGATGGACCATCATTTGTCTAACTAATCCCCAATAGTGGAACCATTAGGTCACTTCCAGTTATCTCTGAGTGTAAAGGCAGTGGACAACTGCCGGGGCTCTGCCCAGACCCCGCAGATCTCTGTTACTACCTCTTTGCACTGCTCCTCTGGCTTTGGGGGGCTCTTATTTCCAAGGTCTTACACCCACGACTCTTCTTTGAAGGACTGGCCTGGGACTGCTGGAGCCGCCTTGCTTGTAGGTCAAAGAGCTGGAAGCTTCCATCTTCCACCTGCCATCCCTAGGGGAGACCTCAGCCAATGATTGTTGGGTGTGGGAATAGGAAAGCCCAGCTCCCTTACTTCAGATCAGAAAAAAATTCTGCGCCACTCTGGGGTTCCTTCGTGGCAGCTCTGTCCAATAGAAAGATAACATGAGCCACACATGTAATTTCAAATTGGCTAATTGTATTTAGCTGCTGTTGAGTCGACTCCAACTCATGGCAACTTTATGTACAGTGGAACAAAATATCGACCAGTCCTGTGTCAGCCTCACATGCTCACAAGTTCGAAGCCATCTTTGCAGCTATTGTGCCAGTCCATCTCATCCAGGGCCTCCTGTGTCCTCACTGGCCCTCTGCTTCACCAAACATTATGCGCTTCTCTAACGATTGATCCATCTTGATGACGTGCCCAAAGCAAGGGAGTCAGACAGTGTTCTGTTATAATCCATAGGGTTTTCATTGGCTAATTTTTTGAGCTAGATCACCAGACCTTTCTTCCTGGTCTGTCTTAGTTTGGAAGCTCCACTGAAACCTGTCCACCATGGATGACCCTGCTGGTATTTCAAGTACCAGTGGCATAGCTTCCAGCATCACAACAGCAAGCAAACCACCAACATATGACAGAGTGACAAATGGGTGGTGGAATTTCCTAGTAGCCACATTAAAAAAAAGTAGAAAGAGGCAAGTGAAATTAATTTTTCTGGAACTGGTCTGTGTGACCAAAAGCATATGACAGAAATGGTGTTACACCACTTTCAAGGAGAGATCATAAAAGACATAACTTCTGCCTCATGCTTTCTGTTGGATCACTCGTCCTGGGGAAGCCAGCCGCCATATTATGAGGACACTCAAGCAGCTTGGTGGAGGGGCCCACATGACAGGGACTGAGGCCACCAGCTAACATCCAGTGAGGAAGTGAGACTCCCCACCAAGAGACAGGGACGTGAGCTTAGAAGCAGATCCTCCAGTACCAGTCAGGCTTCCAGATGACCGCAGCTCTGGCTCACATCGTAATTGCAACCTCTTGTGAGACCCTGAGCCAGAACCACCCAGGTAAGCCTCAACTGAATTCCTGAACCTCAGAAACTGTGAGACTATAAATGTTACTGTTAAAAGCCACTAAGTGTTAGGGCTGTTTGCTGTACAACAATAGATAACTAATAGAGCTACCTACTACGTCTTCCTCTTGTAGATTCACAATGCATATCACCAGACTAAAGAAGAAGGTTTACCTTGTCTAACCCAGAACTTCACAGACTTGGCTGCAGAAACCTCCTTACCCCCTTTCCTTTTCACGGACTCCACCCTGGGGACTGCTGACCTAGCATGAAATCTTGGGCACAGCCAGAGATTCTCAATTTCTGTCACTTCCGCAGAGACATTCTTTTTCCTCCAACTATGGTGTCTGCACTGGCTTAGATATGAAGAGTATGTGTGTTTGTGTGTGCACACGTGTGTGTGTGTGTTTGTGCATGTGTATCCCTGTTTGCAGGAAGCTCTGTTGTCATGCCTGCTGTGGATTTTATAAGCCATCACAGGTGGAAGCAGAACAAGTCAGTCTGTCACACAGCTCTGATGGAGCACAAACAGGTACAGGAAAATTGGAATTAACCCATGATATCAGGTTACTTTTTTTTTTTTTAATCAGGTTACTAGGCAGCGTTTCCAAGACAGCTGATCCTCGCCATTCCTTCCCCTGACCTATTTCCCTTCCCTGAACTGCTGGGGCGTGATAATAAGTAAGCAATAGTGCTGTTTAGTTTGCAGACTCTTTTCTGTGATCAAGTAGCTCTCTAGAGGATATTTAGCTTGGTGATGAATTATTCCCATTTAACAGATGAAGAAACTGAGGCCCTGAGTGAGCATTAAAGGTTTCTTTTGTTTTACAGACACACACCTATTAAACTCAGGCGTTATTCCCTCTGCCAGAAACTCTTAATCTTTCCTCTCACCTTACCGCCTCCCCAGCCCAACTAACACAGTGGTCTGGAACCAGCCTGCCAGAGTTCAAAATTGGCTCAGCTACTTTGCCAGTCTCCAAGGGCATCCAACCAGTTCCTGTCCCTTCCTGCCTTTTCATCCTGCCTCCGGATGGGAGCTGCTCATTTGGTCTCATGTATCTGCTTGAACTAAGAAGCACTCTTCATGAGTATTATTTAATGTGTTATAGTCCAGTCTAATCTTTGTCTAAAGAGTGGGCTTCAGAAATGGTTTTAGTGCTGGGTTAACAGAGCGTTTGTGGGCCATGGCTTCGGGGGTTCCTTCAGTCTCAGTCAGACCATTAAGTCTGGTCTTTTTATGTGAATTTGAGTTCGACACCACACTTTTCTCCTACTCTGTCAGAGACTCTCAGTTGTATTCCCTGTCAGGGCAGTCATTGGTGGTAGCCAGGCACCACTTAGTTCTTCTGGTCTCAGGCTGATAGAGTCTCTGGTTTATGTGGCCCTTCTGTCCCTTGGGCTAATATTTTCCTTGTGTCTTTGGTGGAGGGCAGAGATTTTTGCCTGACTTTTTCACAAATGCTCCCCCTCAACACAAATTCCACCTCACTGATGCCTAGCAGAGGGTCTGAAATAGAGTAGGTGCTCAAAAAACATTTGTTGAGTGAGCGGATAAATGCATGCATAAATGAATGAATGAACACTGGGAAGAGCCAGGAAGCAATGGATGACTGCCTCATCCTTGAAATTCAACCTGGGTCCCAAGTTCCCTTCATCTGGAGACATCGCACTTTGAAGAATCGTGGTCATGTGTGGGCTCTGCAGCCAGGTGGGGTAGAACTCTGGCGGGCACCAGCCCCAGTGTCTGACCTGTGCTCAGGAGAGAACTGAGGCATCCCTGTGGGATTGGGCTCAGGGATTGGGGCTCCCTTTAAGCCAGTTGGAGTCGTTCAGTGTGAAAGGTGGGAAAGCACTCCTTCTGCCATCATGTGTACAGAAAGGACCTGAGGATCCCCCTTCAATGCCCAGGAAGCCGGTGTGGTTTGATAAAGGGAGCTGGGTTTAGAATCAAGGAAGGTGGATTCAAGACTCAACTCTCCTAGCTATAGAATGCTGTCCTTGGACAAGTCCTTTTGCCATTATAAGCCTCAACTTCCTCATCTGCCAACTGGGAATAAGAGTAGCCCCAACTTTGTAGGAAAATTGTGAGGGTTAGAAGGGACAATACTTGTAAAGCAATTAGCGCAGAGCTTGGCATATGAGAGGAACTGAAAATGATTCCTATTAGTTCTGTTGTTAATCTGTGATTATCTAATTATCAACGTATCAATGAATAATTAGTACCATTGAAAACCCTGTGACGCACAGTTCTACTCTGACACACATGGGGTTGCCATGAATTAGAATTGACTCAATGGTAACTCATTTTTGGTATGTTAATTAATATTCCAAAAACCCCAGACCTGTTACCGTCGAGTCAGTTCCAACGCATAGCCACCCTATAGGATAGCGTAGAACTGCCCCATAGTATTCCCAAGGAGTGGCTGGTGGATTCAAACTGCTGAGCTTTTGGTTAGCAGCCTGACCTCTTAACCACTGCACCCAATTAATATTAATTAATATTAATGTTATTATTGATAACTTAAACTAGATTATTGATGGCGTTTATTGGAAAGCATTGCCCCTATTGGGCTTTATTAGGAATTAGAAGTCAGCCAGTCTTTTTAAGTAGACTGTGAGCCCCCTGAAGGTAGGGATAGACTCGCCTCATCTTTGTACCCACAGCTCCAAGCACAGGATCAGGTACAATCAAAAAAGACAAACTGTGAGGATGCAACTAACCAGTGCTGGTCTTGTTGGCAACCAGGAACCCCATTGCTCCCCTCTTTTCCCCTTCTGAGCTAACTAACAATAATAATAAATAAATAAATAAATAATAGGCACTGACATTTACAGGGAATCCCCGGTGGTGCAGTTAACATGTTTGGCTGCTAACCAAAAAGTTAGAGGTTCAAGTCTACCCAGAGGTACCTCAGAAGAAAGGCCTGGCCATCTACTTCCAAAAAATTAAGTATTGAAAGCCCTGTTGAGCGTAGTTCTGTGCTGACACACATGGGGCTGCCATGAGTAGGAATCAACTCGACAACCACTGGTTTGGCTTAACATTTGTAGAGCAGATTTGCTGTGCCTGGCACTGGGCTGAGCACTGTACACGCATCACCTCCTTGAGTCTCCATAACACCCCCTTTTCCCAGATCCGGGGAACACTGCTGGCCCAAAGCCACACATTGACTGGCTCAAGTGGCAAAGCTGGATTAGAAAGCTGTCAGGTTGTCTTGGAAAATTCAACTTTAGCCCTATCCCCTACGTCCTTCTTGAGCTTCCCCACCTTCTAAAGGACTCCTGTGCCCAGGACATTGGGTGGGAGGGGACCTAAAACAGCCAGCTCCACCTCCCACCAGCTCCAGGTGTTGGCTCATTTAGGAGGCAGTATTGATTTTCACATTATTATGCACAACTGTGAGGCACCAAGGAGCCAGGGGAGGAGGAGAAACCAGGCACTGATTCCCGGAATTTATTTCAAGGCACATTAGCTTGTTTCTTCCCTTCAAGGTCAAATCAAGTCATCTCCATAGATCACCCGTGGCAGCCGGCTGGTTGGCAGGCAGTTAGGAGAATGGGCCTTGGACAAAACTCTGGGGAGGCAAGGCATAGGAGGGGGGGTGGGGAAGTAAGTACTTCTGTGCCAGCGTCATCCCAGCAAGGGTCCAGGAACAATATTCCTCTTTCATTGGGTTGGGCATTTCTGAGGAAGGGTCGAGTGATACATTTTGCTGTGAAGCCATATATCTCTGGGCCAGAAGTTCTCAGAATTGAAATGAGTCAGCTTTCTGACATTGACAGGAAGTTTAATTTCCCAAGTAACTGACTCACCATTCATTCATTCATTCATTCAGTAATCATTTCTTATGATGTACCAAGCAGTGCACTTGGCATAGAGGACACCGTAGTGGACAAGAGAGGGGAAAAAATTCCCACCCTTTCGGAGTTTGCATTCTAGCGTGCGTCTATGTGATGTGTGTTGAGGGCAGCTTCCACTTTGATATGCAGGTGTGTTTGTAACCAAGCAAACAAAATTCTGAGAAGCGCTTTGAAGTAAATGAAATAGTATGATGGTATTTATTCACCAAGGATCAGATGGGGGCTCCTGTGGATTGTGAGGCCTCTCCACAGAGGTAGAATTTGAGGGGACACCCAAGGACATGAGGATATGAAGGAGGCAGCCAGCCAAAGAGCTGGGAGCTGAGTGTCTGTGACCAAAGGAATAGAAGGCGCAAAGGTCCTGTGGTAAGACCGAGCATGTTGTGTTTTAGGGACAGAAAGGAGGATTGTGTGTAGTGAACATGGAGGAAGCTGCAGGAGGTGAAGTTGGGGAGGTGACTGAGGCCAGATCATGCAGGACTTTGGAACCATGGAAAGGAGTTTGGGTTTTATTGCTTCAACCATTCATCCAAGCAGTCAGCAAGTACTAAATGCCTCCTGGGTTCCAGGTACTGTGTTAGGAGTTAGGGGTACAGTGGAGAAGTATTGAGATGCGGCCTCTGCTTTCATGAGATTGGGTATCGGGGAAGTCGTGGCGTCTTGTGAGATTTATATAAAACTAGCTCATACCCGCTACCTAGTGCCTGCCCCAAGAGATCTTTGACATCTCAAGAACTATGATCTCATAGTCCCTTCTAGCTTCAAGTTTCTGCCCCTGAGGAATTATCTTCTCTGTTCATTTGGTTCTGGGTTGTCCTCAGTCTCTACCCAAAGACCATTCTGGATATACCCTCTGCCAAAAGCCACTCCCCAAGCATTTGTGGGTGCATCAGGCTCCCCCAAAGGCTAGGATTGGCATATGAGTTTGATATCACAATACAAAGAATTTCAAATTGAATCTAGTGTACCATTTCATTGATATGGTACAGACCAGCCCCCTACCATGTTAGCAGACTCTCTCACCTTGGAGACTCTGCTCACTTGCTTGTGCAGATTCATGTGGTCCTTCATGGCCTTGGCGTGGGCACCATCTCATGGGTAGGCTATCCATGCTGTCTGCTCATGAGTGTCACCACTGAGTGACCCAGAGCTGGCAGATTTGGTGATAACAGCCTTATGCTCCCCCTTCTCCTCTCAGGCTCTTGAAGTGGAAAAGAACAATACCCAACAATACCCAGAGTGCCTGGCCCATGGCAGGTACCCAGTAAATATTTGTTGAACAAATATCCAGTAAGTGGGGATTTTCTCCATGGCTTGAATGATTCCTCCTTGGGTTATTATTATTATTATTTATTTTGCTACACAAATACCCAAGCTATAATGCGATGTGTTATGTTGGGACAAGGGTAAGCAAGGGGAGCCCTGGCCAGCCTGGTAGGAGCCTGAGCTGAGACCCTAAAGAATTAGCCAGAGAAGAGGGCAGGAGAATAATTCTTTGTGTTCAAAGTTCTGGTAGCAAGAAAGGGCCTGTCTTTGGAAGAACAGGGGGAAGTCAGGTGGGGCTGGAGGACAGAAGGTGGAGTGTTGGGACTGGGATGGAGAGACGTAACCTGGGGACAGAGCCTGCAGTGCCTTGTAAGCCCTTCAGAGAAACTTGTAAACAATGGGGAACCATCAATGGATTTTAATGGGGACATACCTTTTTCCTTGACTCATGCGTTTTCTGTCTGGGGGGTTAATCGTCAATACCTGGCAGGAGTGCCCCCCTCGTGTGATGATCCATCCCTGAGCCTTCCCTCCCAGCCCAACAGTCCAAATTTGAAATATCACCTCTTCCTACAACTTGGACCAATTTACTTAAGACACAGTCCTATTTTGCTTTGTTGGGAGAAAGGCAGAATAGAGTAATAGTTAAGAATAAAGGTTCTAGAGTCAGGCTGCCTGGGTCTGCCACATACCAGCTGTGTGATTTGGGGACAGTGTCCATAATCCTTCCATGCCTCAGTTCCCTGTCAGTAAAATGGAGATAACAGTTGGTTGGACCCACCTCATAGGACTGTAGTGGGTGAAATGTATAAATGCATATAAAGTGTTTAGCACAGTGCCTGGCACACAGTAAGGACTCAATGAGGGCCAGATATTCTTATCTGCCTGCCTCAGTTACTGGACTGGGAGCTCCTTGTAGGCAAGGATTGTGGCTCGTTGTTCCCTGTATCCTGGCACCCAGCACAAGGCACCGAGGTTAGGTGCTCAGGAAATGTCATGGATTGAATTGTGTCCCCCCAAAATGTGTGTCAATGTGGCTAGGCCATGATTACCAGTATTGTGTGACTGTCCACTATTTAGTCATCTGATATGATTTTCCTCTGTGTTATAAATCCTGTCTCTACGATGTCAATGAGGTGGGATTAGAGACAGTTATGTTAATGAGGCAGAACTCAATTTACAAGATTAGGCTGTGTTTTAAGCCAGTCTCTTTTGAGATATAAAAGAGAGAAGGGAGCAGAGAGACATGGGGACCTCATACCACCAAGAAAGTAGCATCAGGAGCAGAGCAGAGTGTGTCCTTTAGACCTGCCACTCCTATGCTGAGAAGCTCCTAGACAAGGGAAAAATTGATTACAAGGACTTTTCCCCAGAACTGGCAGAGACAGAAGGGCTTCCCCTAGAGCTAGCACCCTGAATTTGGACTTTGAGCCTACTGGACTGTGAGAGAATAAATTTCTCTTTGTTAAAGCCATCCACTTGTGGTATTTCTGTTATAGCAGCACCAGATGACTAAGACAGGAAATACTCACTGAATTATTCTGTCATGTGAAGGTTTGGAGGTACCCTTGAGAAGTAGCCCAGCAGCTCCTCATCAATTCTTCCTGAAAGCAAGCACCTAGGTTCGAGTTCTGCTCTGTCACCATGTGACTTGCCCTTCTCTGTTAGCTTCACTTTCTTCACTGAAAAATTCATATCTACTTCCTAGGGTGTCATGGGGCTTAAATGAGATTGGTTCCAGGGATAGAGCATGTGACTCAGCTCTGGCCAATCAAAGCATTGATTTCTTGGACTTGCTTCTGGGATGATCATGTGACCCACGCTGGCCCAGTAGGAATGACTCTCAGGAATATACAGAAATTACTGGAAAAGACTTGCTTTTTCATTTTGGGACTGGAATGTGGGTGGATGTGGGGCCATAGTGACTGCAGCCATGTTGTGACCACAATGAAGAAACCTAGAGTTATGGAGAGCTGGAAGGAACAGAAGGGAGGGGGCTAGGCGGCAACAGGAAGACTGGGAACGGAGCTAACACTGCAAGGCCAAAAGATGTTTATGGTCCCAGGGAATAAATCAGTATTGATCTAAGCCAGTCATGGCCACCTCTTTCCTTTTTGCCAAGGATTGGTCTAAGGATAGACGTGTGACCCAGTTTTGGCCAATGAAATAAGTCTTCTGGAAAAGATTTTGCTCACTGATAAAAAAGGAAACCATATGAGAAGGCTTTTTTTGCCCCTGCCTTCTCTTCCTATAAATTGTCATATGAGGACAAGATGCTTAGAGCTGCCATAACCATCTTGTAACCATGAAGGTAGACTTGGCAGAGATAGAAGAAGAAAAATACGGAAATATTCTGGGTTCTTGGTGGCATAACAGCTAAAAAACAACTCTGGAGCCATTCATCTCTAGACTTCTTGTGAAGTTAGATAATAGATGTCCATGTCATTTGGGCCATTATTTGTTGGGCATCACTACTTGCAGCCACGAGCATTCCGAACTGATACAGCAATATCTAAGAAGTATAGGATTTAGTTCCTCCTCAAAAGAAGCACACAAAACTAAGAACGTCAACTCCTTTATTATTATAATTATTATTAACTGTTATTTTCCCCTAAACAATGGCACAACTCAAATATCAGTAACACACACATCCCACCCATATACACAGTACCACTAGCCTGCCTGTCAGGCTGTCTGGCCTTTGCTTGGTTCCTGGTGGGGCTGTCTAGAGATAGCCCCCTCTGTAAAAATCCCAACTTAGACACAGGGGACACAAGAAAGTGGGGACTTGAGCCAGAGAATAAACGGAGGGGCTTCCAGAGTCCTTGGGGAGTGCAAGTTTGGGAGCGTGCTGTGAACGCCTGGGCAGAGATGTAAGACCTGTCTAATAACCCTTTGGAGGCCTGAGCTTCAGGAACACAGTGGGATGAGCCAATGGGCCCCATCAACCAAACCACAGGGCAGGCATAGAAACTGGGAGTCCAGAACAGGAATCCAGGTGATGGGGCGGTCCCCAGAGAAAAGCAACCCTTGCATTAAGCCATAAGGTAAGATACAATGTGAAATGTTAAGTCCCCTTTATGTTTGTTTGCAGCTATAGAATGTGCAACATTTTCATGGCAATAGAAAAGGTAAAGACAGAAAAACTAGCATTTTGGCCTAACGCAACTGAGCATGACTTGTCAATTGCGCCATCTTATGGAGAAACCTGTTACTACACTATCCAGGGAATCTGTGGTCAGATCCCGTCCACCTCTCCCCAACATGTTAATCACACTAAGTCTATCAATTCAGCTAAGGTGATGCACCCTGGAATCAGGGAAGCCCTGGGGTTGGGGAGGGAACAAGGATGGGCCAAGGCTGGCGTCTCAGGTACAGGTGACTTCCTGGCTGTCTTGGGGAAGCTCATTGTTGAAACTGCTCTCTCCAAATGGTGAATAAGGGGGGACCTGGGGAGCTTCGATGATCAGCAGGCCCTCTGGGGACAGTGAGGCAAATACTGTCACGGGATCCACTTCTGCAGGAAGCCTAGGAAAAGCACAAGATTTTATTTATTTTTAGTATAGGTTAAACACTTATTCACTTGAAGGAAAATATTTTTGATAAGAGCTTGGGCTTTGGATACAATGTTGAGTTTGAATCCTAGCTCTGCCCCTTCTGGTGTGTGATCTTGGGAAGGCCACTCAATTGCTCTGAGCTTGTCTCCTCATCTGTAAAATGAGACGTAAGATAGAGTCTGAAAATGCTTTGCAAATGGTAAGATGTTGCTTGAACAGCAGTTCTTAACTTAAAAGGGATTTGTGGTTCAGGTGTCTAGGTCCTAGGTCAAGGCCTCCTCATCTTAGCACCTACAACTGATGGGCTGCAGGCAGAAACGGTCACCACTACATCCCTTTGGGATTCCTTGGGTGCGCAGTGCAAATGGTTAATGCTCTTGCGACTGACTGGAAGGTTGAAGGTTTGAGTCCATCCAGAGGCACCCAGGAAGAAAGGCCTGGCAATCTATTCCGCCCCCCCCCCAATCAGCCAGTTCTACTCTGACACACATGGGGATGTCATGAGACAGTGTTGACTAGATGGCAACTGGTTTGTTTTCTAGTCTCTATTACTTGCTAATTTCCTTTTTTCACAAAAAATAAGAGCTGACCTAAGGCTTAAGCCCCTGGGAAGGCAACATGATTTTGTTAGAATTTAACCACGTTTTACTTTCATTTGATGTATTTTCATGGTTGCCTCCTTCAGTGAAGACTTTAGTACTGAGAATTTAATCAAAGTGAGGTGATCTAAAAGAAAAAAAAAGTAAGCAAATAATAATACAGGACCGTAAGCGCATAAGGCAAAAATACTAAGATGGTATGTGAATGACTGTAGGTAGGTCTCCCCCAAACAAACAGGAGGATCATGGACTTTGAAGGTAGGGAGACCCGTGCTCACATCCCAGATCAGCTTGCTACCTGCTGTGTGACTGGCTGAGTTTTGTCACCCCTCTGAGCCTCAGTTTCCTGAGTCCATAAAATGGGTTTTGTCATACTTACTCTATGCTATGGGATTTTTGTAAGGCTTAAATTACGTTAAACTGATTAAGCTCAGCATGGCTACTGGTACACCGTAAGTGTCAATAAATGGCAGAACAGATGTCTGGGAAGATGTGGAGCAAGGAGGAGAAAGTTTACTTTGGCTCTATGTGTTCTCCACCGATGGCTTCCTGCACCCCCCACTTCCTGATCTCTTGTCCAAGTTGGACATGGAAAATAGCCTATCTGCAGTCATTTTTGCCCTGCCCCCAACCTGATGGATGAATTCCAAGACTGTCTTTCTCTCTAGTCAAAATGGGGCCTTTCACATGGGGATGGATGTGTTGGGGTGACTGTCCTAGCCATGGATAGGACATATAGCTCCTGCCTCCCTGGTTTCCTGGCTGGGTGGAAATCTCCAAGGATCCCAGCTTGGTTTTAAGGGGCTTCCCTGTCCTCTAATGACATGGTTTTTTCTGAGAGAGGCAACGAGACCTCCTGAGACTTGCCCAGGGCCATCCCAGGCTGCAGTCTGACTCCCTGGTGTCTGAGTTTGGGCAGAGCCTTTCCTTGTCCCAGCGGCTCTTGTGTGAGCTCCGTGGCTGAGCACTGACTCTGTCCCACGTGTTCAAAGTTTTACACACATCTTTGCACTCCCCACCACAACCCCATCCATGAGGGAATGAGGACCAGAAGCTCAGAGCAGTTGCACAAAGTTGCACAAAGTTACCCACTTACGTTATTGTGCAACCAGGACTCCCTACACTAGGCGGTAAGATTAGAAATACTTAACAACTGGCCCAGCCGAGCACTGAATCAGAAGTGACAGATGCATGTTGTAGTGCTAGAAGAGGGCCCTAGGGACCCCCAGCTGGACCAGGTGTTAACCTTTAGTTGTTGGAGTATGACAAGGATTGGAAGGTCCTGGGGACAGGACCAGGATGGCGAATTGGCTAGAGTGGGCACTTGGGGGTGTCAGGGCAATCAGTGGCTTGTTGTGTGTCATCAAGTCAGTTCTGACTCATGGTGACCCCATGTGTGCAGAATAGAACTGCCCCATTGGGTTTTCAAGGCTGTGACCTTTCAGGTGCAGATCACCAGGCCGTACTTCCGAGGCACTTTTGGTGGCTTTGAACCACCAACCTTTCAGTTAGTAGTCCAGCACTTAACTGTTTGTGCCACCCAGGTCACACTAGTCAATGGCTAGCTCCCTGTTTTAACAACTAGCCCAGCTCAGCTGCTGGGCACTGGCTGAATAGCCTTTCTGCAAAGTTAGGCATTTCTGTCTGGTCAGGTAACTCCCAGCCCCTTGTTTCCCCAGAGGCCTCAGAGGCCCCCCCAAATGGCTGTCTCTTTAAGATGGTTATCACCCACTTCTGTCCAGCTTGGTCCCTTTCACAGTTCTGCCCTGCCCGTAACTCCATCCTGATACCTTGTGTGAGTCTTTTGGAATCATTGGCTCCCTCCTGCTCCCTTTTCACCATTAGATGGACTGGCCATGCTAGGGAGAGGTGCCAACATGGAATGACAGGCAAGCCAGTGATCAAGGAGGAAATTGGTTTGACATTTCCCTTATCAGGAAGTATCTACGGGCTTCCAAGAACCTTAGAGGCCCTGGGAGGGTCAGGAATGGGCACGTGGGGGGAGAGTCAGGGCTGCAGAATCACAGGCTACACAGGCCTGGGGCATGTTTGCCAGGGTTGGTGGTGGAGTTAAGATTCAATAATTATAATAACCGTGACAGCTACCACACACTGCCACTTATGAGGGGCTACTGGGTGCTGGTCACTGTGCTGTTAACTCATTTAATTTTCAATTAGTAACTCTGCAGAGTCCCCAGGTGGTGCAACTGGTTAAGCACTTGACTACTAACTGAAAGGTTGGCAGTTCAAACCCACCTAGAGGTGCCTCAGAAGAAAGGCCTGGCAATCTGCTTTTGAAAGGTGACAGCCTTGAAAATCTCACGAAGCTGTTCCCCTCTGCGCACGTAGGGTCACTATGAGTTGGAATCAACTTGACGGCAACTAGTTTTGTTTGTTTTCAACTCTGGAAAGCTGGCCTCAGTCAGCATCCATTTCATGGGTGAGGAAATGGCATTGCTTGCCCAAAGACCGAGCACTGAGCTCAGAGGTTGGCAGAACTGTTTGGAGCTGCCCTAAATTCTAATTGTAAGGACCTCGGATAGGTCCTTTCTCCTCTGGGGAACATAATCTCCACGACCCAAGGAGGGCAGTGTCTCTTCTCGCCGCTGCACAGCTTTGCTGCTAAGGTAAATGCAGTGATGACTGGGAAACACTTTGGAACAGACATGCCTGCAGTCGAGTGGTGCTCGGTAGCAATAAGTCATGTCTACAAAGCTCCTAGATGGTGCAACCAGTTAATGCGCTCAGCTGCTAACTGAAAGATAGGTGGTTTGAGTCCACCCAGAGGCACTCAGAAGAAGGTCCTGGCAATCTACTTAGAAAAGTCAGCCACTGAAAACTCTATGAAGCGTAGTTCTCCTCTGACATACAGGGAGTCACCAGAGTCAGTCGACTTATTGGCACCTGTTTTTCCTTTTTTTTTTTTGGTGAAGTGTCTAGCAGCTGTCCCACAAATGCAGCCATGTTCTCCCTGTAGGTATTACCAGGTAGGGGTTCCATGTGGCTCTCCCGGCCATCCTGCTGTGCCCATGATTCTCGCAAGCCTAACCCTTCCTGTTAAACCCGATTAGCTCTTTTTACTCACCCCCCTCAACACAGCCTGCCCTTTCTTTGTCCCAGTCTCTCAGCCTCAAGACCCCTAGCGTTGAGATCAGGACACCTTGCAGCTTAATCTTTGCGGATGCTACAGGAAAGGTGTTCGGTGTCCCAGGCTACAGGAGAGTTAGAGCAGGCAGTCTTCCAAAGTGATTCTATCGGGGCATTTTGGGCATCAGAGTTCTTCCTTGGTGGGAATGGGGAGCCTCCCTTGGCCTTATACCATGTTGGTGGGTGAATGTCCTGGTTCTATACGTGATTATGGAGAAGCCATCTCACCTCTTACTCTCAGGTTCCTCACCTGTATTATGAGGTCGTGAACACCCACTTCACAGGGCAATGAGCAGATGAGATGACTCCATCTATGTACTCCGCCATCTCCTTCTGGGATCCTCTTGCATTTTTGCTTAACACTTTCTCCCCTTTAGTTGTGAGGGTCAAATCTCTGCCTCTGGGCGTGTCTCAAGGGAGGGATGCCCAAGAGGGAAAGGCCACAGATCTTGGGTCCCAGGCACCCCACCTCCTGCACCCCCGCCCCGAGATCCACACTTGAAAGTTAAAAACCAAAACCAAACCAGTTGAACGGTACAGCCAGAATGGAAGTATTGAGAATGTTCACGTATTGTGAAGAATATACCCACTGTCCCTGGACAACTTGTGTTGAAATTGTTGAATGGAAGCCTGAACTGCTATGTAAACCTTCACTGGAAACACAATAAAATATTATTAAAAAAAAAGAAAACCAATTACTGTCAAGCTGATCTCAACTCATGGTGACCTCATGTGTACAGAGTAGAACTGGTCCATAGGGTTTCCCAGGCTGTGATCTTTGGAAAGCAGGTCACCAGGCCTTTCTTCCAAGGTGCCTCCTCTGGATGGGTTCCAAACTCCAAGCTTTCAGTTAGTAGTCGAGCACTTAACCAGTCGCACCACCCAGAGACTCCACTTGGAGGTTACTTACTGGATTTTCTTTGTGAAGTTCTTGGAGACGATGCCGCCTTCTTGCTGTTTCTCTTCGTGTTTGCCTGGAAGGGAGAGAAATAAGTCACATGTCAGTATCCATGTCCCTTGAACATCATTCGGGACTCAGGCTCAGATCCAACTCCTGACTCTGCCCTGGCCTTGCTGTGTAGCTTGGACTAGAGAGGCCAGTTACCCAAGCCTTAGATCCCTCATCTGTTAAATGGACCCACTTAAGCCCACCTCCCAAGCTGGTGGTGAAGATGGATTAAGATAAAGGATAGGAAAGTAGACCTTGAGCATGGTTTGGAGGCAATTATCCATATCGTTGTTGTGTGTTGTCGAGTCGATTTTTGATTTATCGTGACCCTATATGACTGCTCCATAAGGTTTTCTAGGCTGTAATCTTTTCAAGAGCAGATTGGCAGGTCTTTTTTCCTGTGGAGCATCTGGATGGTTTCAGACTGCCCATGTTTCAATTAGCAGCTGATAAGTAACCGGTACACCATCAAGGCCATGAATCATAGGAAATCACAGAAACTGGACCACATCTTGCACCGTATCTTCCAAGTTTCGAATCTGCCTCCTTGGTCCCCCAACCTGCAGCAGAACCCTAAGGCTAACATCCCAGACCAGAAGGGATAGTAGGGCAGATTTGGGGTTGTATATCCTGAGGGCGGAAATCCTGGTGGCATAATGGTTAAGTGCTACGGCTGCTAACCAAGAGGTCAGCAGTTTGAATCCACCAGGTGCTCCTTGGAAACTCTATGGGGCAGTTCTACTCTGTTCTATAGGGTTGCTGTGAGCTGGAGTCGACTTGACGGCAGTGGGTTTGGTTTTGGGTTTGGATCCTGAGGGCTGGAGGCAAACCCAGCTTATTTTACCAGTACTGTGGCTGTCGAGTTGATTCCAACTCATGGTGACCCCATGCATGTCAGAGTAGAACTGTGCTCCATAGGGTTTCCAGTGGCTGATTTTTGGTAGTAGATCACTAGGCCTTTTTTCTGAGGTGCTTCTAGATGGACTCGAATCTGCAAATTTTCGGTTAGCAGCAGCCAGGGGCATTAGCCATTTGTACTACCCAGGAGCTCCCTCCTTAGGAAAGGTCACATTAAACACTATGGACGTGAAATTCTACCTGCCCCAGCTCCTACCCGGTAACAGAAGGGCTTTTTACCCTTAGGAAGAGAGAGTTGGAATTCCAAGAAGGGGTGGGCCCAAACTGGCTTTTATCCTGCAATTTATATGACAAATTCTGATCCTCTTATCCCCTCCCCACTTTTTTTTTTTTTTTTTTTATGGACAGAGTATCTCTTATTTCTCTTTAAACAAACTGAATCAGGGCACACCTGAGCTATCTATCACTTTTTCCTCCTCATCTGTCAGGTCTTATTTCAGAGCCCAAACCTGTCATTTACACAAGGAAGGCCCCTCTGAGGGCTTCAGAATGTAGACTGTAAATAACTTTCTGGGCAGTAGTGTCTTTTTGTGGTCTAGTTTTTTTTTAAAACTGTCAATTTATAGGTGATTACATTACCAGTAACTTTTTTTTATTATTATTCCTTTGTTAATAACTTTTTTCTGATTATAAAGTAATGCAAGTTTTGTTAGAAAATGTAGACACCAAAGGAAAAAAAAAATCAAAACCACCCATAATTCTATCACCCTAAAGAAACCACTAATCATGTTTTTGTATAGGTCCTTCCAGACTTTTCTATGTTACTTAGTTATGTATATATACAGATGGAGCCCTGCTGGCACAGTAGTTAAGACCTCAGCTGGTAACCAAAAGATCAGTAGCTCTAACCCACCAGCCAGTCCTTGGAAACCCTATAGGGCAGTTCTACTCTGTCCCGTAGGGTCCCTATGAGTCGGAATCAACTCGACATCAAGAGGTTTGGTTTTTTGGTATATATAGACATATATTCCGTGTTGTATCAAATGGGATCATACTGTAGATTTTGTTTTCAAATTGCTAACACATTATAATTATTTCCCCACATTACACTAAATACTGTTGACGTGATACTTAATGGCTGCCCAGCACATTGATCAAATACATAATAGTTCTTCTAGAAAATTCCCTACTTTTGAGCATTGAGATGGTTTCCACCACTGGAACAAATCTCACTGCACTTAACATTCTTGTAGCCAGATCTTCTCAATAGACCAATGATTTCTTTAGGATAAATTCCAAGGTCTAGGATTTCTAAGGTTTGATCTGTATCGCCGAAGTGACCCCAGGAAAGGCCGTACCTTATTCTCCTTAACCCTGGTGGCACAGTGGTTAACAGCTATGTCTGCTAACCAAAAGGTCAACAGTTCGAACCTACCAGGCGCTCCCTGGAAACTCATGGGGTAGTTCTATTCTGTCCTGTAGGGTTGCTATGAGTTGGAATCAACTCGACGGCAGTGGGGTTTTTTTGGTTTTTGGTAGCAGGGCAGAAAAGGGGTACATTTATAGAAACTCAGTTTTTAGCCTGGAAAATCTGCCTAACCAGAACATGCTATCCTGTGAATGAGAGTTTGTTCTGTGCTGCCAAGTCCATGACCACCAGCTGCCCAGCTCTAGCACAGGCCTGTGGCCAGAGGAGCTCCATTTGTTCCTTCCCCTGTCTCCTCCCCAAAGCCTGGGCCTCCAGAGGCCTGCTTCCCCTGGGGAGAGGCCAGTGCCTCTGACTCAGCCCTTCTGCATCCTGGAATCCTCATAAATACTCGGTGCCCTGGAAGTAAAAAACAGTGATGACGATGATAAGAATAATAATAGCAAACTCTTGCTGTTGGTGTTAGCCACTGTTCTAGCACCTTATCTTTATCCACTCCTTTAATTCTCACAACACCTTAGAAAGTAGGTACTTTTGTCATTAACCATTTTGGGGACCGGGAAACAGAAGTTCAGAGAGGTTAAGTGACTTGCCAAGGCCACACAGCTTTGAAGGGACGGAGCAAAGATTCAAAAGCAGGCAGACGGGCTCCGCTTTTCCTAGGACATCTACCCTCCTCTGAGCCTCAGTTTATTCTTCTCTAGAATGGGGGTGACAGTATCTACCTTAGTGGGTTGTTATGAGGAACCCACTAAGTCATATGAAAGGGAGTCACAGAATGACTCTGTAAGTTGTAAAAATACTGTTTGAAGGTGAGCACATGTGGTTTATTTTGATATTTGATAAAAAGGACTAGCCCTCAGAGGCTAAACATGTCTGTCCTTGTTCTGAAAATGGGATGTTTGGGGTTAGGGAAGGGAGGATCTCTGACGAGGGGCAGCTCTGAGGTTCCGTAAGAAGGGTCCTGGGGAGGGATTCATCTTGTGGAAAGAGGGTGTTACTAGGTGGGTCCTCTTGAAGCTTTATTTGCGTATCATTTGTGTACTCAGATTGTTTGGGGGGCAGTTTAAAGATTATGAGTAATTTTTAATTTTGTGTCCTATCTGCATTTTCTGCTATGAAAATATCTTTATAAACAGAAACAAGTAATTATTATCATTTCTTTGTAAAAAGAAATCATCTGGAGGCCAGGGGAAGCCAGAGGCCCTTTGCAGCCGACATTTTCTCAGCATGCCTCAGAGAAACATACGTGCTAAGGAGCAGGCACCAGCCCTTCGAGAAAGCTACTGGCCCAGCTAAAGAAAGAAGGTGCTGTTTCCAGGGGAGGCAGAGGCCCAGGGATTAAGGAGAAGGAACAGGAATAAGCCTCGGGGCTTTCCAGTCCCTTCCCTGGCCAGGACTGGCCTAGTGGCCCATGAAGGGAACGTTTCTTGGCTAGTGGCTGCAGGGTGGGGTGGGAGGGGGGATGAGGCATGGTGGAGGTTGTCTAGCCTGGCATTTTCCAAACGCTTCCCTGGAACTAGACACTCATATATGCTTAGATAAAATAGACCCACCTGTCCGGGATTCATCAACTACATTAGCCAATTAAAGGCTCTGATAAGTCCTGCAGTGAGGAGACCTGTTCACAGATTTCTTTCATCTGGTACCTTCTAAAACTCCAGCTGCAACTGAGGAGGCTGAGGCCTAGGGAGGGAACAAAACTTCCTCTCCCTCCCATTTCTCAGATGCCTCCTAACACCTTGGATTCTATCGTTTGACAAATATCAATTTGTCCACTTCCCTGTAAGATCAGTGGTAAAGCCAAGGCCCAAGAGGTGGTAGGGTTTGCCCAGGCCCACACAGTTAGGAACAGGTCCAGCCATGCTGACTCAGAGTGGTCTAGGCAGGCCTACCTTTGAATCTCAGACACTGCCCTGGAGAATTGGGTAATCTCAGGTGAGATACTTCCTCTAGGCCTCAGTTTCCGCATCTGTGAAATGAGGGTGACAACCGTACCCCTACATCCTCAGATGCCCTTGTGAAGAACGAGCGAGCCAATATATGTAGGCATTTAGCACAGTGCCCAGCACAAAGTGCTGCTGAAGAACAGAGTTGCCATCATGCAGTGTAGATTTCCCCTCAAAGTCCTTGGATGTGACTTTTTAAAACTCCTTTTATGAAAGTCCCTGGGTGTACTCTCGGAGAATTTAGATTCTGTCAAGCTGGGGTTGCTGATTGTACATCTGTGAGGCATTTTACAACATAAAAAAGTTTTGCCAGTGTTTGCCTTATTTAAGCCCCTAATCTCCCTATTTTATAGATGTAGAAATTGGGGCTCCATGACTCACCCAAAGCTGAGATCTTGGCCTGGGGCCACTAGACCCCATGTGTTAAGAAGCACCTACAAAGAAGGATGGAGGAAAAGCCCTCCAGGCAGGACAGAGGGTCTCCTGGAGGGGCCATGCGACATGGGAGACCCTTGGCCCTGGGCTGGAAAGCCTCTGGGGTCCTAATTACAGGGAGGTAGGAAGAGTGTAGGCAGGGCACTGTTATTAGCTCCATTTTACAGACACTCTGCATGTATTATAAATTATGTCTTTAGTCATCCTTGCAGCCTTACAGGATGGATAGTATTATGGTCTGCCATTCTGCAGATGAGAACACCGAGGCTCAGAGCAGATAAAAAGACTTTCTTGTCCATAGCCATTCAGCTCATGAACAGAGGTGCCAGGATTTCAACCCAGGTCTCAACCCAGCATCTACCATTCATTATGTACTGGGGCTGTACTGGAGCCCTGGTGGCAAAGTGGTTAAGAGCTACGGCTGCTAACCAAAAGGTTGACATTTGGAATCCACCAGGTGCTCCTCGGAAACTCTATGGGGCAGTTCTACTCTGTGCTGTAGGGTCACTATGAGTTGGAATAGACTCGATGGCACACAACAACGACAGGGCTGTACTACGCATCTGGCACTTTGATAACAACAACAGTGGCAATAACAATACAGGCTCCTTGGGTGCGAGGCACGCTGTGTACCCTTGATGCACTTTCCCTCACAGCAATCCTAGTGAGGCATAGCTATTTTGAATCACATTTTCCAGATAAGGAAACTGAGGCTTAGAGAAGGTAAGTCATCTGTACATCGTGCTGGCTTGTGGTAATGCCAGTTTCAGAACTTGTCCTTGGCTCCTACCCAGCTTGGAGAGCCCTGGCTGACCCCCCTTCAGCCTGCGGCCCTCAGGGTGCATCTCTGGGCCCACCACGCCTGCCGGGGCCTCTGATGTTTATGAGTCTGACTGTGCAGCTTTGAAACTCCCCCGAGCGTTGCTGGGGCTTGTCCCTGCCTGGCCTGTGCTTGCAGTGGCTTTTATTGATTGCCTGGCTGGCAGGCTTCTGCCAGGGACACACTCTTTTTAATGGAGAGTTAATTGGAAGGGAAGCAACAGAAAGCTTTTTGGGCTGCTTTCACGAGCCCAAGTGGAGTCTCTGTATTCCCTCTTTCCTCTCCCCAGAGCTTTCCCTCTCCTGGGCTGGACAGGCCCAGACTCGACTCGATCCTGCTGCTGACTCATGGCGTGACCTTGGACAGTCCGCCAGGGCCTCGGCTTCCTCAGCTGCACAATGGGACTAGACACCCTGCCTCTTGGGGCTGGGGTGATGACGTCTTGGGATAAGGAATATAAGAATTGTAGCCCAGCCCTTGGCACCTAGTGGATGTTTCATAAATCCTTAGTACTCTTCTGGGCCCTTAATTCCCGGACGGCCTAGGTTTCAATCCTGGGTGGATTTGAGCAAGTAACTTTAACCTCTCTGTGCCAGTTTCCTCATCTGTAAGAAGAGGAGACAAGCAGACTCACCTCTTAGGACTGTTGCATTAACCGAGATGCTACAGGTAAAGGCTCAGCATGGTGCCTCCCAGATAGTGAGCACTCAGCCAAGGTTCCCAATTATTACCATCATAATTACTAGTAAGCCTCAGTTTCCTTATCTGTGACAAGGGGAGGCACTTCGCTACAACCTGTGATGGTTATTAACACTGTCATCTCTCAGCTTCAAACTGACCCTTCCAGACCCTGCTCTATGCTGCTGGGGTGCAGTAAACCCCCTTTCCCCTTGTCTTTTTAGTCCTCCTATAGCTGTTCAACCTGTTCTTTATGTTTCATTCTCTCTGTCGTAATATCTGACGTGGTTTCTATTTTCCTGCCTGGCTTCTGATCGACACACACACACCCGAAGACCCCCATAGCGGGGTCAGGTTAGAATTTCTTCTGGAAACTGGGGAAGGAGAGCTTTTCCATAAGATAACTTTTCAGGCTGCATTCCTGAGCCCTGAAGTCACCTGTGGCATGGTGTCACAGCTTCCCCTCTAAGGAAATGGCTCTCTTGGCTATTCCAGGGTGAGGCGTATTGTTCTCCCTCCCCCTCCCCCCAGTTCTTGCCCCCTTCCCCCCTGTCCGACTCACCAGACACCTCCACGTATCCATCCTTGGTCTTCACCATCAGCTCCTCTGGCTTGAAGCTGTGCACGTTGACACACACTTTCCAGGGCTCTCCAGGGAAGGGTGGGGGGCTCCTGCCCTCCGCAGGTACCCCGAACCTAGCCGTGGTGGTGGGCCCCCGGGGCACTATGCCCGACCTCAGGGTCCCTGGCCAGGCCGAGGAGAGCCGGGGCAGGGCCCAGTCAGGCCAAGAGGTGGTCAAGTCGTCGGGGAAGGGGTCCATGCCAAAGCCATCATCCAGCAGGCGTGAGGAGAGGGGCGAGTCCCGGAAGGGGTCTCGGCGGAGACGGGTTGGATAGTGGCAGGAGAAGGGCATCTGACCATCAGCCATGGCGGCTCTGATCTTGGAGGGGAAACCGAGTCTCAGAGAGAGGGGGCCACTGCCAAGGTCACTCAGCAAGGTGATGTGCTGGGCTGGTCTTCAACGCGTATTCTTCAGCCACAAAAAATACTGATCTTCTGTCAGGGGCGCCTAAAGCAGAACCATCCACTACCAAGTACTGAAGCACCCACCCAGCCGGGGTCTGAGCCCCCAAAGACACTCCAGTATCAGGGATGACCCTGCCGGTCCCGCAGAATCCCAGAGGGCCCCTCGCCCACGACCTCACCAGAAATCAGCAAGCCACCAGCCGTCCTCCAGGCTGCCCAGGCTTGCAGCCAGAGCTGCTGAGGTCTAGAGTGGAGCCGGGAGCTTAATAAACCCCGGCGCCGCGCCTAGAAATTTCTCCTCGCTTCTCCTGGGTTGGGAGCCTCCTATTTATTTGCTGCTGGGGGCTGGAGGCGGGTTTTGCAAGTGCCTCCTGTCACAGGAGTATTCGGAGGTGATGAACCAGCCCCCGAGAATCCGCTGAGGGAACAGCTGGGAGGGGCCTTGGCGCCCAAGTTTAGCCAGCGTCCTCCGGACACTCTCCCCTCCCGAGGGTTGCCAGCTCCGCCCTCCCACTCCCACTCCCTCTCCCGGAGCCCGCCCTCCCTGGAAGCTGGGCCCTAAATCCTGGCTATTAATAACCCTCCTGCCTGGCCGAGGGCTCAGGTCACCTTCTGGAAATACCTTCCCCAGAGCATGTTGCACCCTGCCTCTCCCTGGGGACATGCAGAAGGGGAAGAGAGTCACGGGAGTCCAGTGGACTTGAAGGCAGGTGGCCCTGGGTTGGAATCCCCACCTATAACCTAGGCTCCTTGTTCAAACTCTCAGGGCCTCAGTGTCCTCCAAGGGCAATAATATTATTCCCAGGTATCCCTGACAGCTTTCAGTTTTCCCACCTATAAAATGGGTATAATAATAGTATTTTTTTTTTCTTCATGGATGTGTCACGAGGAATACATGAGGCCCTGCTCATTAAGCATCTAGCAGACTGATTAGCGCTTTTATATATATTTTTAATTTTGAGTTATCAATTATATAATGCTTTTTTTTTTTTTTTTTTTTTGCTGAATGCTTGGTACTGATCTGAGTGCTTTACAAACATAACCTGGTGTAACCCTCATCAGCAACACAGTTGTTAGTTGCTGGCAAGTCAGCTCCAACTCATGGTGACCAACTCATCTTTGAACACTATATTGGACAATATCGTGGGTTTCATTGGCTAGTTTTTGGGAGTAGTCTGTGTTAGTCAGGAAGCTCTGCTGAAAGCTGCCCACCATGGGTGATTCTGCTGGTATTTGAAATACCCAGCGGCATGGCTTCTAGCATCATGGCAACGCTCAAGCCACCACAGTGTGACAAACTAACAGACGTGGAGTGGAACAACCGAGCCAGGGTACTGTTGTTATCTCCATTTTACTGATGCAGAAACTGACATGAAAAGTGTTAACAACCCTGGTGGCGTAGAGGTTAAGTGCTACGGCTGCCAACCAAAGGGTCAGCAATTCGAATCTGCCAGGTGCTCCTTGGAAACTATGGGGCAGTTCTCCTCTGTCCTATAGGGTCGCTATGAGTCGGAATCGACTCGACGGCACTGGGTTTTGGGTTATTATGACTATGACTGGTAGCAACGATAGTTATCAGAAGGTGCTATACCTAGACAGGGTGTCTGGTCTGAAACTCCAAGTTCAGAGAGCATCCATTTTCTAGACTTCCCTGCTGTTCCCTGCTTGGAGGATGAGTTTGCACAACTCCCTAAAGGCCCCTTGGGCATGGGTTTCAACCTTCGTTGTGTCCCCAGTGGGTGGAGCACCTTGGGCACATCCCTTCCCCCCTGTGAGCCTCAGGGTCTTGGCCCTGTCTTCTCCATGTGCTGAGGGCGGGCTGAGGGTACTAAGGAATCCATTGAGTCACTGGCTGAGAAGTCATTTTGATGGTTAAGCAGTACCCACATGAGGCAGTTTGCTAAAGATAATAAATGATATGCTAAAGATAATAATATGGACAACAACCACGATCAGCATCATAACCGCTTCCTACATCTGCCACTGCAGCGAGCACGGTGCGGACATTATCACGTTACCAACCACTAGTTGCCGTTGAGTCAGTTCTGACTCATGGTGACCCCGTGTGTGTCACAGTAGAACTGTGCTCCGTAGGGTTTTCCATGGCTGACTTGTTGTAAATAGACTGCCAGGCCTTTCTTTTGAGGTGCTTCTGGGTGGACTCAAACTCCAGTCTTTAGGTTAACCATTTGCACTACCAAGGGACTCCATCACTATTACCGTTATCTCATTCCGTAGGCAAGGAAACAGGCGTTAGGTATATTAACTCGGGGTATCCTCCCCACAACCCTATAAGGAAAGGGCTTATTGTCCCCATTTTACAGAAGAGGATATCAAGGCACAGAGAGGTCACATGACTTGCTCATGTCTACGCACCTGATTAAGTGGTACTTGCATGCAGCTGTGGGGTGGCAGGACCTGGCTGGAGGGGGATGAGTTGTTCTGGATCCCAGGTCTGTGACTACTCCCACCCTCCCTATCCAAAGACTGAGGGAATGCGTTGAGGTCCCACTTCACATCCAAGTGATTGGGCCTCCCCTTGATCAGGGTGAGCTCAGCAGGATAGAAGCTTTAGGATGACGTCATGGCTGGGCACGGGAGCCTCAGCTCTCTCTGTAATTACAGCCGGGGCAGGGCCTTCCAGGCCTGGAGCCAGGGGTGGGAAGAATCACTGCTAAATACACTGGAGAAATCTCACCTTGCCTGGGACCTGGGTGGGGGTGAGGTTTCTGAGTGGGTGGGACTGGGTGGGGGTGGCATGGCCCTTGGTGAGTCTCTGTGTGGATTTTCGTGGGTGGAGTGGTGAGTGTGTTCATATGTAGATGGGCTATGTTTATTTATGAGCTGTGGAGTGTGTTTGCCTAAAAGAACCTCATCCTCCCTCCCCAGGCCTCCCTTCCACAGCCCCACCCTCCAAAAGACCCCTCTGCCTAGAACAAGGTTCAAATGTTCCTGTCCACAAGCATCCTGAGTTGGGACATCTCATTGTGTTGCAAGAATTCCAGAGACAGGGCAAAGGGGACACCCAGGGTAGAGGTGGGGATGGAACTAGATGACCTAATCCACCTCCTCATTTCAAGGAGGCTGGCATTGAGGCGCGGAGGGGAGGAAGGATGTGCAGCTAGAAAATAGAAATAGCCATCATTAGCATTTACTGGGCAGTTGCTGTATGCCCGACACTGTCTGAGCACTTTAAATTTGTTTAACCATCTTAGGATATCAGGTAAATGGAGTCCCTCAACAGTGGGCCATGGGGCTCTGTTACACACACGGTGAGGCAGAGATCAGGAGGACGGGAAGTAGGAAAGATACTGGTTTGCAGCTGGGCTGCCTCAACACGTTGCCCATCGCCAGGAAAAAGTGGATAGGGTGGACCTTCCCATCCCGCTCTGAAAAAAAAAAAGAAAAAAAAAATTTATGTGTAGTAAGTAACTCATCGGATCCCCCACAAAACCTTAGATGGAAGACACCATTATCATCCCCATTTTACGGATGAGAATATTGAGGCACAGAGACGTCATGTGAGCTGTCGATGTTTACACACCTGGTGGAGTGGCAGAGCTGGGATTCGAACCTAGGCAGTTTGGCTCTTAACCTCTTGTTACCCTGTCTCTTATGTAATAGTAATGGCTCACATTTATTGAGCACTTACTGTATACCAGGACCTGTGCTCAGCACTTTATATTCATGACTTCATTGAATCCTCATGGTTCAGACAGGTAAAGCCACCTGCCCCAGGCCACACAGCTGGGACTTGGGAGCCCACGGTGATCACCAGAATGGGACTTGATGGCCCGAGGCTTGTCCTGTGATCTGCCATGCTGCCTGGTGTCTTGTTCCCTCCTGGGCTCTCACTGTGTTTCTGGGTCAGGCTGGCCTTCTGTTTTGGGAAGCTGAGGAGGGAGGCAGCTGCTTGTCCTGCTGACCCAGCAACCTGGTGAGGAGCTCAGCTCACTCAGGCAGAAAGTGCTCAATAAATCCCATGGGCTGTCACTGGCCCAGTGAAAATAGGGACCAGGCCTGGGATAAGTCCAGGAGGGGAAGGCGTGCCTCCAGCTGCTCTCCCAGGGAAGAAAAGATGGCAGGGGGCAGGGGGGAGCAGTAATGTGCGTAGGGATGAATGGTAGGTCCCAGGTCACAGAACAAAGACTGTCATGGCATCCATCCCCTTTGAATTTTCACACGGGAAGTGCCATAATTAATCTTCAAGGCAGACAACCCAGGGAGACGGTGACATCACCCACATTCCCGAAGCTGGGGCCCAGAGGCGGGAAGCGGTGGCTTGAAGTCACACAGGTAGACCCAGGGCAAGGACACAGGTTTGTCAGCTGTCAGATTCTGTGCTGCTTCTTTCCACTGCCATGAGAAACTGAAGCTCGCCCCCTCTCCTGGAGTATTTCCCACCCTCAGCCTCACCCCTTAATCTGCCCTTCCATCTGCCATTGCATAGGGTCTGTAAGGATGGAGGGAGTGTCTCTGTGAATCTCTCAAAGGCTGAGTTTTCTAGAAGCCATCTTGGCCAAATGTTCATCTACCATTCCAGGCACTTGGAATTCTTGTGTCTGGGTGGTGGTAGATACTGGTGGTCTCCTACACTCGCTCAGCCTCCAGGTCCAAGAAGACCCATCTCAGATGCCCCCAGAGCCCAGTGCCAAAACCAAACCAAACCAGTTACCATCCAATGGATTCTGACTCAGGGCAATTCCATGTGTTTCAGAGTACAACTGTGCTCCATAGGGTTTTCAGTGGCTGGTTTTTCAGAAGTAGATTGCCAGGCCTTTCTTCCAAGGTGCCTGTGGGCAAATTTGAACCACCAACCTTTTATTTAGTAGGCAGGCACTTAGCCATTTGTGCTAACCAGGGACTTCTAGGAGCACAGCACATCCTCCAGCAAATTACGCTTATGTCTTTTCCTTCCTTCCTTCCTTCCTTTTTTCAGACCCCGTACAGATGACACTAATGGAATTTCCAGTACATGGAGCTCCATGAGGGCAAGACCCTTGGGCATCTCTTCTGCAGCAGCATCCCCAGTGCCCAAAAGAGTGCCTGGTGCATTGGAGGAGCTTGGCAAGTCTTGGCTGAGCAGAAGATGTCTTCTCAGCAATCCCGTGCCTGAACTGCCCAGCTCAGAAGTGAAGGACTCCACACACGGTAATGGCATTTGAATATTAACTGAAATTTCCAGAGGGCTTAGAAGGGGCTGGGCACCAAGCTAAAGGCTTTCCAAGCATCCTGTCATTTAATGTTCACAACAACCCCCCAGAAGTTCAGTGCAGTCATTGTCCCCATTTTACAGATGATGAAACTGAGACTCAGAGGCATGAAATAACTTGTCCAAGGCCACTAGCTTGTGGGTTCTGACTCCAGGTCTGTCTTACCCTCAGACCTAGTGCTCTTTCCTCTGCCACACACTGGGTCCACGCTCCCCTAAAAAACAAAGGTGTAAATAAAATAAACCATCCACATGGTCCTTCCCTAAACAAGGCTGAGCCCTCGCAGGCCTCTGGAGATAATGTTTGCTTATGGAACTAACTTCCTTCTATTATTTTCTCCAAAAAAAAGAAAGAACCAAACTTGTTGCTGTCCCATTGATTCCTTTTCATCTGACTACTTCTGTGAATAATAGCACCAAACACTTATTTAACATTTTGTACCATTATAAGTTCTTGGCATATGTCAACTTATTTAATCCTCTTCCAAAATTTCTCTAAGATATTATCCTATTCACAGAGACACAGAGAGGTTAAATAACTTGCCCAAGACAACACAGCTACCAATGGGCAGAAGTGGGATTCAAACCCAGGCCATCTGGCTCTAGAGTCTGTGCTCTTAACCACCCTGCGATTCTGTAAACAACAATAAAAGTAATGAACCCAGACCAAACCATTGCTGTCAATTCAATTCTGACTCATAGCAACCCTATAGGACAGAGTAGAACTGCCCCGTAGGGTTTCCAAAGAGTGATATCCACCATTATTTGATACCTATTATATGTTAAAAAAAAAAAAAAAAAAAAAGCTCTGCTAAATGCTCTATCTGCTTTATCTCTTTTAACCGCATACCAACTCTATAAGGCAATATAGTACTGTTGTTAACTCCATTTTACAGTTGAAACATCTAAGGCACTGTCAGCTCCAAAGCTAGTACTCTTAGCTGCCCAGTGAGGCTGTGCCCTTGGCCCCGCCGTATGCCCAGCCAGATCACCAGATCTTCCTGTGTTTCTGTAAACCCGACTGACTCTACGGACCACAGCCAAACTTCCGGTCACCAGCCCACCTCTTCGTCCACCTTGTCACTGGGCCTCCTTCTCTGGAACCTTCTCCCAGCCCTTCCAGACCATTTCAATGGAACAACTGACTCCAGGAATGTGTTGGCTTGTGGGAGCCTGGGGAGGCTGCCTGGGACAAGCTATCACTGCATCAACCGCAGGAACACTTACATGTTATTAATGTGAAGGCAGCTCAGAGCTGGAGTAAGGACTGGGGCTCTGTCGGCTCAGTGGGGCTTCCTCTCTGCTGCACGTGCCCCAAGAGAAAGGAGTCAGGGGTCAGCTGTGGAGCCGAGAGGTTCGTCCCACCCTCTCTCTGCCCATCTTCAAGGATGGATGCCCCAACCAAGGGCTTCCAGGGCCCTGCTCCTTATTCCTGAACCATTATCCAGGCTCCTGAGACCCCTTTTCATGGCTCAAATGCTTATTTTGCATCCAGGGAACTAACATCTCAACTAATTAGAGTTTTTGGGAAGTGGCAATACTGACATTCACTGCTTAAGAAAAACAGTAAAACGTGGTGGGTAAGAACTTGAGCTCTTAGGTCAGAACAGATCTGGATTTAATCCTGTTAGGCTGTTCTGGGCAAGTAACAGCCTCTCTGAGCCTCTTTCTTGTCATCTGTAAAATGGGGGTGGTAATAGTATTTATATCACTGGATATTCATGAGCATGGAGTGTGAGGGGGAACAGTGAGGAAGGTGGGCTTGCGCAAGATCATATAGAACTGTGTAGACCCTGTTAAGGAGTTAGGCAATGTCCTAAGCATGTTGAGAAACCACTGAAGTGTATGGAGGAGAGTGATGTGAAGAGGTATGAGTTCTAGTATAATCACTGGCTGCTTGTGGAGAGTGTATTGTGGGGACAGGACTTCAGGGAAACCAGCAAGGGCTCTGTTGCAGTGGTCCAGGTAAGATAGCAGCCTGGGCTCGGTTCTTGGCTGAGAAGAGTCAAAGGTGAGAGGAATCGTGTTATCTGAAGAAGCAGAAGCATTCTGACTGGGTGATTGGATGAGAGGAGAGAAGGTTGCATCAAATGCGTCGACTGGTTTTTAGATCCAAACAACCGGGTAGATGGTGGTGCCGTTCAGTGAGTCCGAGAACATATGAAGAGAAGCAGGTGTGGTGGAGTGGGAAGACCCACCTTGTTCATTTATTCATTTATGCATTCATTACATATTATTGAGTCTTATGTGCAAAGCCCTAGCCTAGGGACTTGAAATGAAACAGTGAACAGGGCCAAAGTTCCTACTTTCCTATCTATCAATAAACAAATAATCAAATAAACAAAATACTTTCAGATACTGAAAAGCTTTATGAAGAAAATAGAGTCCTGTCTACCGTTCTGTTCTGATTCCCTGCTACTGTCCACCCCTTGCTGCACAGGGTTTTCAATAGCTGGTGTTTTGGAAGTAGATCTCCAGGTCTTTCTTCCAAGGGGCCCTGGGTTGGCAGCCCAGCGTGTTAACTAGTTTTACCACGTAGGGACTCTGTGCTTTAGACACAGTGGCCTCCTTTCTGTTCCTCAAACACAAGAGCCAAGCTTATTCCAGTCTGAGGGCCTTTCCACCTGCTCTTCCCACTGCCTGGAATGTTCTTCCCCCAGATGGCCACAAGGCTGCTTCTCTCACCATTTGCATCTTTGCTTAAATATCATCTACTCAGAGAAGCCATCTCTAACCATGGTAGAGAAGTCATGTTCTCTCACATCAGCTGGTTTATTTTTTTGCCATAGTGTTTGTCAATAACTGCTACTTAATTTGTTCATTATCTGCCTCTTCTGTTAGAATGCAAGCCCGATGAGCTTTGGTCTGGTTCTTCATGGCTGTATCACAGGCACCTCGAGCAGTCCCTGGTACATAGTTGGTGTTCAAGAAAATATATTATTTGTGGTTGTCATTAGTATTGTTTACCAAACATTTCAGGTTCTCCTCCCTCCTGCCCCACTTTTTGGGCATATGGTAGGTAGCACTATACTTTCTGACCCTATTATGGTTGGGAGGAGCCATGTTACTTGTTGTGGCCAGCGAGTTGTGAGTGGAACTAATCTCTGTCGTTCTCAGTTGGAAGCATTTAAATTCCTGTGGGAGGCCCTCCAGAAAGTTCTCTTTCTCTCTGCCCCATAATCATCAACATCATAGTCATGAGCATGATTAGGATGTATAGTGTGCCCTGGCTGGTCCACAGTAGGCACAGATGAGAAGTAAACCTTTGTTTTTTTAAGGCACTGAAATTTCAGACTTACTTGTCATTGCTGCATAACCTAGCCTATTCTGATTGATATTCCTAATTTTGTCTTTTGGTGGTGGTTGGTTTTGCTTCAAAAGAACTTTCTCAGTGCTGATATCATCCTGAGGGATAAATCGTTTTAACTTCTTCTGTGCTAAGACATCTAGCTGGGAAAGTCATACCTGGGTTTCTTGGTTTGCCATATTTATGTAGAATTACATTATGAGCCTCTGATGCAGAGGGTGGTTCTGGGATCTTCTGGAGAGGGAGATCTGGAAGGGCCACCATCCTGAAAGCTCCCCTCCCAGATACTTCTGAGGTTAGAGTAAGAACTGGTTTGACGAGTTGGTGACGATGACACCAGGCAACTGCTTTGGAAAGCTATTTTAGAGATGAGAGTGCAAACTCTTGGGAGAGTTTGGCCTGAGAGGGCTCTCAAGGTTTGTGTTGGAGGGGGAGGAAAGCTGGAGGAGCTGAGGAGGGTGTATAGAGATGGAGATGGAGAGACAGAAATAAGATATCTCCTTTTGGGGACTGTCTTAGTTTTGCCAAGAATATTATTTAGGATTAGCTTTAGTTGCAAGCAACAGATAGTCAGAATAACAATGGCTTGAACAAGAGGGAAGTTTATTTCTTCCCAATGTTAAAGTCCAGAGATATTATGCCCATTGCTGGTGTGGTGACCCTGTACCACAAAATCCTTGGGGACTAAGACTTCTGTCTTACTCCTCTATCTATATGGGCTCCATTTCCCAAAGCCATCTCATGAACCAGTAATCCACTTGAGCTCTAGCTATCATGTCCATATTCCAACAAGAACAAGGAGGGGATGATGAAGTAGGAACGGGCACATGACAACTGTCTTCTATAGAAGTTTCTGGAAGCTACCATACAACAATTCTGCCTATATCTCATTGGCACAAGTTAGTCACATGACCACACTTAGCTTCAAGGAAGGCTGGGAAATATAGTCCTCATTATGGGTGGCTATGAACCCAATTAAAAATTGGGGGGCGGTTATTACTATGGATGAAGGGGAGAATGGCTGTTGGGAGGTGGCTTAGTTATCTAGTGCTGCTATAACAAATACCACAAGTAGATGGCTTTAACAAACAGAAGTTTATTCTCTCACAGTCTAGTACGCTAGAAGTCCGAATTCAGTGCACCAGCTCCATGGAAATCTTTCTCTGTCAGCCTTGGGGGAAGGTCATTGTCATCAATCTTCCCTGGTCGAGGAGTTTTCAGCGCAGAGACTGTGGGTCCAAAGGACAGGCTATTCTCCTGGCTTTTGTTTCTTGGTGTTATGAGGTCCCCCATGTCTCTCTGCTCACTCTCTCTTTTATAAATCAAAAAAGATTGGTTTAAAACACAACCTAATCTTGTAGATTGAGTTCTGCCTCATTAACATAACTGCCGCTAATCCCACCTCATTAACATCACAGAGGTTAGGATTTACAACAAATAGGAAATTCACATCAGATGACAAAATGGTAGACAGTCACCTAATACTGGGAATCATGGCCTAGCCAAATTGACACATATTTCTGGGGGACGCAATTCAATCCATGACAGGAGACAACTAGAAACTTCGTCGTATTTGGAGGGGGTGAAGACAGATTTTGCAGAAGCATATATCCTAAAGGCTTCTTTAAGTTGAATTCCTTTAAAAAAAAACGGATAGGAAATATGTACTCCCTGCCCTCAAAGGCTGATATTTTCATACATTAAAAAAAAAAAAAAAAAACCTTTGCTAGAATTTCAAGGAATTCACAGACTCTATGAAGCCCAAGCATAGACAGTCCATGGATTCCCCTGGGTTAGGTTTCCATGATCTAGAAATAAGGTTTGAGGTGTGGGAGACTGAAGGGAAGAAAACAACTCTGTGTGTATGTGTGTGTGTGAGAGAGAGAGACAGAGAGAACACAGGTTCTGACCTCTTTCCATTTGGCAATATGCCTAAGTGGGTGTGGTTGGTATTGTTTATTTTGGGTTTAGGTTTGAAAGTAGATTGTCAAAGGGACCCAGTCTTATACCTTGAGAAAGCATTTGACAGGTTTTCATGGCAAAGATCATTAAAACATAAAAAGAAAGCCGCATGAGTCATCTGACTATTGGTTGGCCATGGCTATAGAATGGCTTGGAAATGGAATTAGAGGGAGTGGCACACCTGTATTGCTCAGAGTAGAAATGCATGAACAGGGTTCCTGTCTTTCCACTGGTGGATTGATGTTAGAATTGCTGTGGTATAAAACGTCAATGAAATGTCAGGGAGGGGATGTACATGACATAATGAAGTTATTAGGAGACTCCAGATTCTTCTGAGTGGAAGACATACTTATGGAGGCTGGCAGCTGGGACTGTCGCTCTAGAGAATTCAGTTAGGTGTAGACACACAGCTAGGAAATCAGCAGAGCCAGGCTCAAACCCTGGTCTTTCTGACTCCCAAGTCCTTGCTCTCAACTACCATCTTTTGAAATCATGCTGATCTCTAATCTCATGCATGGGGTATCTCTAATCTGATATACCCACCATTGCCTGGCACAGTGCTGGACACATGTTGTTTGTTGTTGAGTGCCAGCAAGTCAGTTCAGACTCATAGTGACTCCGTATGACACGTAGAACTGCCCCAAAGCATTTCCTAGGCTGAAATCTTATGGAAGCAATCGCCAGGTCTTTTCCCCGACAGAGCCACTGGTGGGTTTGAACCGCCTGCCTTTTGGTTAGCAGCGGAGTGCTTCAACCATTGTGCCACCAGGGCTCCTTTGCGGGACGCATAGTACGTGCTCATGTCCACCCCAGCCCCCACACTGCCTTCTCTCATTCTCAGGGTGTGGGTGAGAGGTTATTAGAGTCCCTGCGTGGGACATGTCTCTGCTTTGCCACAGTTGTCCTAGTCACGCTCCCCACCCCCACATAAACTAAAAATTTACCAGCTCAGAAATGCATGGGCGTTGGGAGGCAGCAGAGCTGGCAACCTCAGGCAGATGCTTTCCCTGCCAGGCATTGCCCTACCTGCTGGGTATATGGGGGTGAATGCTGCAGACAGGGCCCCTGTCCTCATGGAGATGGGGCATAAACACATAAGCAATGGAATTACAGACGGGGATAGGTGCTATGGAAGAAATGCACTGGGTGGGTGGGGAACGGAGAGCTCCTTTAGGTAGGGAGGTGTCATTGCAGCTCATCTTGTACACAAGCAATTGCTCCTGCCTGAGATTTTCTCCCTGGGTGGCACAAACGGTTAACATACTTGTTGCTAACAGAACAGTTGGTAGTTCGAGTCCACCCAGAGGCATCTTGGAAGAAAGGGCTGGCGATTTACTTCCAAAAACTCAGCCACTGAAAACAACCCTATGGAGCACAGTAAAATTCTACTCTGACACACATGGGATCACAGTGAGTCAGAATCAACTCGACGACAGCAGGATTGGACTAGACCCCTCGTCCTAAGCCCTTTTCTTTGCTTGGCCAACTCCTACTCACTTCCCAGGCACCAGCCCAATTGTCACTTCTTCTGTGAAGCCTTCCTTGAATTTCCATGGCTGCCTCAGGTACCCCTTTGGACCCAGCCTCATTCTCGCATCCAGCTGTGCTCTTGCATCCAGCTGTGCGACGTACTAGCTGTGCGACCTTGTGCAACCTGCCTGTGCCTCAGATTCTGTATCTGTAAAATGGGAGTGGAAACAGGACCTACCTTTAAGGATGTTGTAGAGATGAAATATGTAAGTAAGTTATGTTAAAATGTGTAAAGCACTTAGAACCGTGCCTGGCAAATAGTAGGCCCTACGTAAGTGTTAGGTTCTGTGGTTGCTGGTGTTATTATCACCATCATGGTAGCTAGTAGCATGCTGTAGGATATCAGATCCAGACAGCATTTTAAAAGGAAAAGCAAAAAAAAAAAACCAAACCCATTGCCATTGAGCTGATTCCAACTTGTGGTGACCCCTTGTGTTACAGAGGAAAAGTGCTCCATAGGGTTTTCTTGGCTAGAATTTTTACGGAAACAGATTGCCAGGCCCCTCTTTCACAACATCACTAGGTGAGTTCAGACTGCCAACCTTGAGGTTGGTAGCAGAGAACAAACCATTTGTGCCCCTAGGGACCATTGTGCCATCTAATTCAAAGGGTCTCAGTTCTGGCTTCCCATTAAAATGATTTAAAAAACCTTTTAAAAAAATTCAATTGGCCCCCACACTCAGAGAGTCTTATTATTTGGGTGGGATGGGACTCAGGGATGGGACCCCAGCATGGGTGGTATTTTAAAGTTCTCGGGTGGGGTAAGTAGGACCCAGAGAAGAGCTTAACTTGTTTAGGGTCACACAGCAAGCTAGCGACAGGGGTCTTAGCCCCTGACTCCTAGAAATTTCTATTTTCCCATGTCTCCCTCTGCTTCTTCAGTTGCATGCACCCAGTGGAAGGACTGTATGTGTTTCCGGGGCTGCTGAGGGTGGGGTGTTGCATGCTGCTTCCACACCATTTCTGGCCTGAAAGAGAGACATCTCTGAAAATGGTCCTCTCTTCTCCCCAGCCAGGAAAGCTGGCACCCAGAGCAGGTGGGGTACCTGTTCAGACCAGTCGCTGGCAGGACAAACATACTGATTCCTGTAAGTGGGAGCCAGTGCAGGAGATAAAAGGATGAAGGCCTCCTTTGGTGAGTCACTGAGGGGTGGCTGGCATCACAGGGGCAACCTCCTGGAAGCCACGTTTTCTGAAACAAGCCATCAGAGCCCCTTATGGAGGTAAAGAGGTGTAGCAGAAACGGCTCTGGAGTCCAGACCTGGGTTCAAATACCTGCTAGCTATGTAGTCTTTTCCTCTCTGGACCTCAACTTTCTCCTCTGTCAAGTGGGGTAAATAGAGTTTTTATGAAAATGGAATACGGTAGTGCATGCAAATTGCCTGGCATGTGGTAATTGCTCCATGAAAGATTATTATTGTTTATTGATGAAGCCTCGAAAGAGAACACAGGTTGTTCCTTTAACCAAACCTAATGGAAAGAAAGAAATCTGTGTGTGTGTTGGGGGGCGTGGGCGGCGGGGGGGGTGCGGGGAGGAACAGATTGCAGTGGGTTTACCCCAGGGAGGTTAACTTACTCCAAACAATTCCCAAGGGACATTTCCAGAGGAGTAGGACACAGGGAGGCCTACCATGGTAACCTGTTTTGTTTCATCTTCTCCTCCATGCAGCCACCGCACCCCCCGCTGCCACAGTTGATAACCTAACTCAGGTGTAGACATGCTATGCTTTTGATTTAAAGAACCTCCCAGGAGCTGAGGAGGTAGAACTGAGGCGTCTTCTCCTGCCTGGTCACTGGGATTATATATTTTTTCTCTCTTTCGCTTGCTGTCTGTGTGTGTGTGTATGTACACACACACATGTACATATATATAAAACCAGTTATTGAGTCAGTTCTAACTCATGGTGACCCCATGTGTGTCAGAATATAATTGTGCTCCATAGGGTTTTAAATGGCTGAGTTTTTAGAAGTAAGTTACCAGGCCTTTATTTGGAGGTGCCTCTGGGTGGACTTGGACTCCAACCTTTTGGTTAGCAGCCAAGCACATTAACTGTTTGCACCACCCAGGGACTCCATATGTATGTATGCATATATACACACACACACGTATATATACACATATATATATACTTTGACTCATGTAATATTTGAAAAAAGAATGAGTTAGGAACATTTTAAAAATCAGGGGATTTTATCTAAAAATTCAAGTTCTCTTGAAAAATTGAGAACTTTGGCAACATTGAGCCGAGTTTACACCTGGCCGCTGCACCGTGCTCCCCAGTCTCTCACAGCCCTAACCTGCCCTCTGCCCTCACTTCCCTCACCTGCCGGCCCCTCAGGTGTTTCTAGCCACTCTGCTCTAGGCCAAGAAACTTTTCAATTCCATGCTGCCAACATTTCCGGAGGTCTTGCAGGTCTCGCTGTTGCAGCTTGGCCACTGTTGGCTTGGTCTCAGTTTAGGAGATAGTAATGGTGCTCACTGACATTCGTTGAGTGCTTACCATGCGCCATTTTGTTTTAGAGCCGCCATCTCATTTAGTTCCTACAGCAGCCCCGGGGGTAACCGTTCTCTCTGTTTACAGATGAACAAACCGTGTACCAAGGAGGGTAGTCCTTGCCCAGCGTCACACCACTGGTCAATGGCAGGACCTGGGTTTGAACCCAGGACTTAGGACTCTAAAATCTGAGCCCTAAGCTGAACTCCCTCTCTGATCATAAGGTGCCAGAGAAAAGGAAAATTCTATCAAAGAAAACTGGTTACTTGTTGCACGAACTAAAGTGCTGCATAACAGAGCAGTTAACAGTCTGGAGTTTGGAATCAGCCTGCCTGGATTCAGTGACCTCTATGACCTTGGGCAACTGACTTTGCTTTTCCTTCTTTGTAGTAAGGAGATCCTAATACCTACCTAGAAACCCTGGTGGCGTAGTGGTTAAGTACCATGGCTGCTAACCAAAAAGTTGGCAGTCGGAATCCACCAGGCGCTCCTTGGAAACCATGTGGCAGTTCTACTGTGTTGTGTATAGGGTCGCTATGAGTTGGAATCGACTCGATGGCAGCAGGTTTGGTTTCTGGTTTAATACTTACCTCACAGGGCTGTGGTAAGGACTGAGCAAGATAATGCACATGAAATGCTTAGAGAAAGATTTCCTGAGACACTCCATGTTGTCGTTAGTTGCTGTCGAGTTGCCCCGGACTCGTAGTGACCCCATGCACAACAGAATGAAACACTGCCTGGTTCTGTACCATCCCCATGATTGGCTGGGGGTTGGACAGTGTGCCCTTGTGATCCATAGGGTTTTCACTGGCTGATTTTCAGAAGTAGATCATGAGCCCTATCTTCTTAGTCCTCCTTAGTCCGGAAGCTCCCCTGAAACCTGTTTAACATGATAGCAATATTCAGGGCTCCACCAACAGATGGGTGGTGGCTGTACATGAAGTGCTTTGGCCAGGAATTGAGCCAATGGAAGACAAGAGTTCTATCATTGAACTACTATTGCCTCATAAGACACTCCATGGATGCTATTAATGGATATATAAAACCAAAAACAGGTTCTTCTTGAAGATTAAAGGAACAAGGTGAACAGTGTCAACATGTGTGGCCTGCAGTAAGTGCTGCTTAATTGTTTCCTGTCTTCTGCCTCCCACTCTCCCTCCTCTCTGCTTCTGGGGACCCCATGCAGACAGAAGACACTGGGCCACGTATAAGAACACCATACCGTGGGACCTTTTATTAGAATAGAGACACATTTCATACAGGCTGAAAAATTGGAAACCCCGGGAAGGTTACACTGAGCTGTGGGGACCAGAAATCAAACAAGCCACACTCGCCGTGTCAATGAGCAGAGGGTAGGGCTCCAGGACCCTGGAGAACACAGCAGCTTCTCCCCACCACCTCCAAGTTGGCTGCCCCAGGGTAGGATGGGGCCACTCCAGGCCGGCCGGCTTATCAGGCTACGCCTGACTGGTGGTAGGTTTTCTAGTTTGTGTTTTCCAGTCCCCGACATGGTGAAATGGCCTTGGGGTGAACCAAGTCCCCTGGGCCAGTGTGGGGAGTTCTGCTAAGTCCTTGGCCAATTTCCACTTGAGGAAATAGCTCAGAATTGGAGGAGAAAAGACACAGGATAGAGAGAACTCTTCACGGCATAGACCCTACAAGAGAGTTAGCTATTGAAGGAGCGTAGGACGTGGAGTCTGAGAGATCTGAGTTCAAGTCCCGCCTCTACCACTCACTCACTGGGAGATCAGGGGCATGTCAGCTCCCCCTTCCTGGGCCTCAGTTTTCTCAACTGAAAAATGGCAATATGACCTGTGTTTCTGGGTTGTTTGAACAATTGTACAAAATACGGCCAGACACAACACTCAGTGCTTAAATCAAGAGCAGAGCAAAGCCATCTTGGTCTCTCCTTTGATGACTCTGGACCACAGGGCTTGGAGAGAAGTTCAAGTTAAATGTGAACGGTTGTACCACAGGCCACAAGCGTCATTAAAGTGGTGGCACCTTGAGGGCTCCCATATCTGATTGTAGGACTCGGGTACCCAACATAACCCTACAACTGAAGTCCATGCCCTACTTTTTCTCTCTCCTCCTTGGGAGACACCCTTCAACCTGTGGTGAGTAGAAGACACAGGAGACCATATATCTCACAGGATGGAGTCCATAGCATCATAGTTACACCTCCCTGCCCCTACCTTCCAAGAATGCTTAGGCCGAGCCCCATTTTCCACATGATAAAACTAAGGCCAGAGACTCACTGCATTTCATCCAGATACAGAGACACAGGCAAGAGAACCACAACAGAACACTGTTCAAGTCTCTTTGCCTCAGCTCATTAGAAGATGAGGCCTAGCTTTTATTGGCCAGAGAAAACAACTTAAAATTTTCTCTTTTTTATTTTTTCCCAAGGTGTTGTGACTTTTTAATAGAAGTTGGTTCGTGCACAGGCATTTTCTTCCTCAATTAATTTCCATCTAAATGAGGTTTTCCCGGAGATAACCAGTGTTTTAGTTCCATTTGCACTTAATTTGTATGACTGAAGCCTCCGTTTCTGCCAATTCCAATTTGCTGGGTGATTCTAGCACTCATTCCGTGGGAGATAATGCCCCTGCTGCAGGCAGCCGCACCCAGAGCTGAGACGGACTGATCGCCAATAGCAGTTCAAGGGAAGAGGTAGCCCTGTCCTTCCCCAATACCACTCAATAAATAGGAAATAAATTATTAAATAAGCCACGTCCTGGCGAGGGGGCCCTGTCATGGTATTTACAATGCAGAACAACAGCAAACAAAAACAAACAAAAAAATCACCCACAGACAGAGGAGAGATAGCAACTGTCTCAACACCATCGGCCCAGAAGTCAGAAGGAAAAGGTTGCAATAGAGCATTGCTTGGTGACAGTCTCTAGCACAAGTCCCTCAGCTGGACTCAGCTGGCCAATTGGAGTGGGGGTTGTTTTGAGGAATCCTGGGAGCTTTTATGGAGCCCTGGTGACTCAGTAGTTAAGCATTCAGCTGCTAACCAAATGGTTAGCAGTTCGAATCCACCAGCCGCTCCTTGGAAACCCTGTGGGGCAGTTCCACTCTGTCCTCTAGGGTCACTACAAGTCGGAATCAAAGGGCAAAGGTTTTATTTTGGGGGGAGGAGCTTTTTATCAGAGAAAAATTTCTATTCATCTGGAGAGGAAAGAAAGGCAAGACACGTGCACATGAGACCATTTTGAATATTTGGGGAGAAATGAAGAGATGAAAAGAATACAGTAGAGAAGGAAAAAAAGTGCTTTTTGTATCTTTGGGAGCACCCTGAATTTTGGCCTCTTCAAGCAAAGCCTTTTGGGAAAGAGGATGGGTCTGAGGAAATGGAGCGTGGGGGCTCCCTCTGACTGAGACCCCAGTGTACTTTCTAATTTTGCTTTTGGAAGATTAACTTCCTTTCAAAGCCCAAACAGATTTAGGAACGTAGTCAACCCTCAATTAACTAGAATGTTTCTGGATGGAGGCCTTGGGTTTGTTAGCCTCTCCTGACTAGCTGAAGGGGATTCGGGTCTTGCTCTGAGTTTTCACTCTCATGACTGAGTAGTTAGGTGCTGACAAGTCAATTCCCACTCATAGTGATCCCATGTGACAGAGTAGAACTGCCCTGTAGGGTTTTTGTAGGCTATAATCTTTACAGGAACAGATTGCTGGTTCTTTCTCCCATGTAGCTGCTGGGTGGGTTCGAACTTTTCAGTTAGCAGCCAAGTGCTTAACGATTGTGCCACCAAGACTCCTTTTAATGAACGTCCTAAAAATCCTTTAGGCTGTATTTCTTCTCCCTCTGAGTCTCAGTGAGGCTGAGTCTTTGGAGACTCTCCCAGGCCTAGTGTCAACATCTTGGATTGGATCTCAAAAACCCCTCCACTTTATAGAGGTGGAAACTTTGGCCTAGAGAAAAGGAGGAATTTGCCCAGGTTCACCCAGCAAGTGTTAGCAATATCGAGAAGGTCAAAGGGCTTGGGATGCATGGTGCTTGACCTCAAGCCCCATCCCTCGCCCATTTTGGATGTTGGTTTATAAGATCCAGCCTCACTATGAGCAGGTTTCAGGTGATCTGTCTCACACCCTGGAAGTAATGAGGGTGAAGTGGGCATGGAAACAGCAAGCCAGGGCTTGAGAGCTCTGGTTAATCAAGGTTTCCAGTGTCCCAGCAAGAGTTTTAGTTTTGGATAGAAAAAGAGTGTAAAGGAAACTAGAGCAACACACCAAGTGATGGAGAAGCTGAGATTACCCATCCCCACCCCAGGATGCATTTTAAGCAGCCTTCTTACAAACTCCCCCCAGAGAAGGGGTACCCCTTTGCTTGGGTTAGGGTAGGGTAGTCACATTGCCAGGGAAACAACCAGGGATCTTGCAAAAACCTCACCAAGTCCAAGGCTGGACCAGGCAAGCTGGCAATTCCATGGCAGTGTACAGTAACTTTGGAAAGGGCCAGGTCCTCTCTAGCCAGCAACCAGAAAGCACTACCAGCTGGGCAGAGATGCGGCTCTGGATCTCAGTTCCCAGGATGGGCTCCAAAATGACCTTCTTGGGGTGGGGGGAAGGGGGAAGTAAGAACATTTGGCATTCCTGTCATCTTGCTTTTCCTAATTTCAGAATTTCATTTTTTTCCTAATTCCCCAGATGGAGCAGCTAGAGATTATAGAAAAAAGCCTTTTGCCTTGAATTTGTGGGTCTCTTCCAGGATGGCTGATACCTCTTCACAAGGCAGCTTGACTCCACTTCAGACCAAACAATGTCGTTGTTGTTATATGCCGTCAAGCTGGTTCCGACTTGTAGCAACACTATAGGGTGGAGTAGAACTGCCCCATAGGTTTTCCGAGGAGCAGCTGGTTGATTCGAACTGCCAACTTTTGGGTTAGCAGCCAAACTCATAACCACTGTGCCACGAGGGCCTCCAAATCCCAGGGGATGGGGAGAAATTAGGTACAGTGAAGTCGAATCGTATTTAACTGCCATGAAACCAACTAGGTGCTCTCAGAAAAGCTCAGAAAAGCTAGTGAGTGATGCTTACCCTGGAGTAAGGGTGTAATTAAATGTGCAAATTCCCTCCCCTCAGTCCACTCAACTCCTGCCTTCCTCCCAGGGTCTGAGCACCTCGCCACTCCATGTGCCATCCCAGTGTCAAAGCTTTTCCAACGTCCATGGCCCTCAAAACACAAGGCAACTATTTCAGCAAGTTCTCAACTGAAGCCTCACCCGTTTGCCAAGAGATAGCACATTTGTCTCCAGTCTGATGCCTCCCTGAGGGACTTTTAACAAGTGATTTTGACTTTATACAGTTGGTCCCTTATATGCTAACTTTTTAGACTCCAGTCCCCATTTAAGCTGCAGCTCTGCTGTGTCAATTCAGTGCCTCAGCTCACAGGCCTCTTGGCTGTTTGCATCTCTGATAACTCAGTGAGGTAGCTTGTGGACAGGCGGCTGGGGCAGAGGCCTGACCGTCACTGACATCAGGCTGAGCGACAGATCTGTGGCCTGATGTGCTTTGGGGCAAACTCCAGGACAGTCTGGGTTTACAGCTGTCTGGGACTTGTCTGGAGCCCTGGTGGCACAGTGGTTAAGAACTCCTCTGCTGACCAAAAGGTCGGCAGTTTGAATCCACCAGCCACTCCTTGGAAACCCTATGGGTCAGTTCTACCCTGCCCTATTGGGTCACTATGAGTTGAAATCAACAGCTATGAGTTTTTTGGTTTGGGTCTCAACTTCAGGGTAAAGGCCAACACCCCACCTACTCCCAGCCTCTCAAGTCCCATCCACAGAGACCCAGAAAAAACAGATGCACAAAAATAATTTAGAAGTCCCCCACCCAAATACACACATACACACACCACCGTTCCATACAAATAAATAAATAAATAAATACTGCGAGTGGCAAAAAGTGTCTCAGAGAGTGGGGGTGGGAGGGAAGAAGTCATCACATAAATAAATAAATAGATAAATAAATAACATAAATAAAGGTTTGCTGGGCGCCCCAGGCAGGATGGTCCCCTAGGTTGTTTGAATGAAGGCATTCCGGCACTGGCCCCGTGAGCCGCGAGGCCCGAGTGCCTCTCACTGCTGTCCTGTGGAATAGGTTCCCTGGCCTCAGAGGCCTTTGTCTTCATGAAGGGAGACTGGAGTCCAGTCTGGATTCCTGGGCGGAGATGAGGGTTATTTACAGTTGCTGTACATGCCCTCCCAGGGCACCTGCCCGTTGTCCCAGGCACCTGCCAGCCGGCCTTCTGTGGTGACAGCATTGGCAGCGCTTATCGTAGGGGGCGGGGCCTAAAGCAGAGGTGGGGCCCGTGTTGGGGTGGGGCTTAGGCAGGGGCTGAGCCTAGGCCTGGTCCAGGAGTTTCAGGGAAAGACCATGTCCTCCTCCCCTTCCTCTGGTCCCGTCACTCCTCACTCCTGAGGACGGAACGACTTGTTAGGTGGTTGCATGGCAGTTTCTGGCCCCACAGCCTGATGTGATGGGAAGAATTAGGGAGCGCAGAGGCACTGCCTCCAAGAAAGAGAATTTCATTCCAAGTGTTTCCCTGGGGTGAGCGGGATAAAGACTGCCCGGTTCCTGCTTCCCCACAACCCCAGGACCCTAAACTGGGACTGACCTCTTCCTCCCTCAGTGCCCTGCCATGCTGCTGTTGCCACCACAAACTCGAAACTCACCCACCGGGCTCCGGAAAGCCAGTCAGCTGGTGAGGGGGATGCCCAGGAGTTTATTTTAAGGCTCTTCTCCCTCACCCCTTCTTCTCAGCACCTTCTGTGGATGAGGCAGCTGGTGGTATTTGTGTGTCAGGGATTAGCTTACCCTCACTGTGGAGCCCTGGGCAGGGCGGAGGTAGGGTGGGGGCAGAAATGAAGGTGGGGCTCCCCAAAGCTGACAAACCCCAGAACCCCGTGGGAGCCCACAACATGGAATATCCAAGTCCCTCTTTCCCAGACTCTCTGGATTTGGGTCTCCGCCCCCCCCCCCCCCAAACCTGAGCTTCTGTGTCCCAACCTGGCAAAATTCCTGAGAGGCAAGGGGGCTGGATTAAGGTGAAGGGTGGGTGGGTGGGTGGGTGCCTGGCTGCATTGGGTGGAATCCAGGGTGTGGCAGTCTGGGCAGTGGGGAAGGGGTGGGCAGGCGCCAACTGCAGGGGAAGGCCAGACTGGCTGGCGCTGGGGACTGGCAGTGGGCCATGGCACCAGGGGAATGTTCAGCAGATGGTCCCGTGGAATTAAGCTGGTGCCAGCTAGTGAGGCTGAGGCAAATTTGGGAAGTGGGGCTGGAGACCAAGCTGCCCCGACTGTTTCACTGTCCCCTTTCTCAGTGGTGTGCAGGGTCTCTGTGAACAGCCAAGAGACGTTTTGTGTAAGCCACCTGGTGGCCTTTCCATTGCTGGACCCTGCTGGGCTCCTTCCCCTGACCATGCTGAAATTTGGAAGCAGCAGACTGTCCCTTCCTTTTGCCTCTATACTCAGACCAAGGGGCCTCTAGGGGACCCATTCCTGTCTCCTAACGCCTGCTGCCAACTCAAATGTCTATGTCTCCTACTCGTCATGTATGTCCTCTCTTCTAGAACCCAAGAGTCTTTCAGCCTTTATTCTGGCCTGGTTAGGGAGGTGGAAAGGCCTGATCCCCTCTCTTGGGCCTGAACTACCCTTGTCCTCCTCTCTCACTTCTCCCCTGCATGGGGGTCCGTAAACATGCAGCTGTGCAATTGAATGAGGAGAGAAGGGGGTGGGGGACAGGTGGGGATAAATGACCCCTGGCCTTCGGTGTGCATCCTGTCAGCAGGGCTCAGTAGAACTGTCTCAACAGTTTCCTGGCCAGGACCTGACTTTTGAGCTGTGGACTCATTGCGCTTTACAAAACCTTAAGGTTTTTGTGTCAAAAGAGGGTGGTTTTATGTGCCCAGGCCTGAGCTAAGCCCCAGGATGGTGCTGGCAGAGACTTCTAGCAGCTCAGCATACAGGGTGGACCCTCTCCCCGGGACACCCTTTTTTTCCTTCCCAGGAGAGCAGGAAGGACAGGGTCTAGGAGCCTTCAATGTCTGTCACCAAGGAGAAGTCAGGGTGGGCATATAGTGGGGGAGGCTGGCAGACTGAAGGGGTCCCCATGGGCAGCTGGCTCAAGGGAGGGTCCTTGCTTAGCGCCTTGTGCTGGAGTAGCTGTCCACTGAGCTGTAGCTCCGACTCCGGCTCCGGCTCCGGCTCCGGCTCCGACTCCGGCTCCGGCTCCGGCTCCGGCTCCGGCTCCGGCTCCGACTCCGACTCGGACTCCGACTCCGGGAGCCAGAACTGCTGCTACTGCGGCTCCGGCTCCGACTCCGGCTCCGACTCCGACTCCGGCTCCGGGAGTAGCTGCGACTGGTGGAGCGGCTGCTGCTGCTACTGCTGTACCAGGAGGAGGCGCTGCTGAGGCTGCTGGACGAAGAGGGGCTGGGCCGGTAGTAGGGGATGGGGCGTTTCCGGGCGCTGTGGAGACCAGAGGAGGGCTGCATGAGGGCCAGACTCCTCCCAGATCAGCCCGAGAGCCTCACCCTCATCCCAAGGGAAAGCAGTATTTCTCCATTTCCCCAGCAGTCCTGAAAGCATCAACGGCGGAAGTCCCAGCTTAGCGCTAATATGTCTTGATAATTTCCCTTTCTAACAAGGCAAGCCTGGGGCTCAGAGCCTCCAGCTGACAGCAGAATCTACATCTAAGTTTTCATCATAGTTTTGTCTTGCTATTTTTACTTTTACTAAAAAAAAAAAAAAACCATTTCCTTGGAGTCAGCACCACCAGGGTTCCTTTATTTTTACTAGAACCTTCTATTTATGGTGAGAGAGGCTGATTTTCCATTTACTGTAGTCTATCACGTTCCCTTTTGAAATAAATGAATGTATCTATTTAAAGAAGAGTAAGTAAATAGTACTGTTAGGAAGCAGACAAGGCAAAGATGGTAAAGATGATGTTGGTGGCTGAAGTTTGGAAAAGACTGAATGGACTAATCAAGATGGATTATATGGGGCTGGCTAAGATAGCCATCTGGAAATGCTGGTCTCCTTACCTCAGCCTTGTCCTCCTGGTCGACCCCAAGTACACCTTTTGTCAAGGCAATGGGTGTAGGAGTGCCTACTGTGTACCTGGCTGAGGTAGGGTGATATTTGAGAACGGGATGCCATCACCCCAAGTCTTACTTGCTAGGGACCGTGTTCTTTATTCTTCTCCATGTCATCTCTAGGAAGGAGGTACTGGGCAGCCAGTATCCCTCTCTCTGGGAGTCACTGGACTGAGTGGCTAACCCTTGTATGGTCAGAAGGAAGAGTCTAGGAGACTACCCTCAAGAGCCAATTTTAGGGCAGTGTTGGTGATTCTCCCAGTTTTCAAGGCCTGAGAAATATGTTTCCACTCAGACCTCCAGCTTCTCTTCTAGGGCTTTTCTCTTCTGAGACTCTACTTGTTACGGGAAACCTTACGTACCTATGCTGGCCATGCGATTAGTAACAAAGAGCACACTGGTGTTCGGCAGTTAGGTTTACAAAGCCCTTCCGGTCTTTTTGCCCCCTACCATCTAATTCTCATCAGAGCCCTGGGAGTTTTCTCCTCCATCATCTGGTGGGTGAGAAAACTGAGGCTCCAGTGGGTGAAGAGACTTCCCTGGAGTTCCTTAGAAAGTAGCATGGTAGGGTGTGACTCCTAGTCCAGTGCTCTCCCTCTTACCAACCAGGCTCTCTCTAAGGCCCATCGGCACCTCTCCACATTTGCTTCAGGGTGTATTTATGTGTACAGGTCTATTTGAGCCTGACATCAAGAGTGTGTGGGTCTGAGGGTGGTCTGTCTCCACTGCCCTGGCCCTGTCTGCAGGTGAGGGCCCGCCCCATTGCTTTGGCCCCCATTCCTAGCCTAGCCGCACCCCTTCTTTGGCCCCCCTCAGACTCTGACCATACCTTCAGGCTGGCTCCGCCCCCCCCCCCCCATATCCAAGGTCCTTCATTTAATGTGGGGGCAAGGGGGAGATGACTCAGCTAGGACAGCCCTGCCCCTCCTGGCCTAACCTTGTTATCCTCCGGGCCTCCAGATGGCTGGGGGAGTCTCTCCGCCGCTTCCTCATGGGTGAGTAGGACCGACGTCTCCTCCGCGCTCGCTCCCGCTGCTGTGAGTCCTTCTCACTGTATTTGGGGTCCCGCTCCCTGAAGGGGTGCAGGGAGGGGGAAATTACTTGGAGCTGGAGCTGGCTAGCCTTCTCACTTCTGTCTGTACCTGCCACCTCCATCCCACCAGGGGCAGGGGGTGGAGTCTGTACAGGACCCCGGGAGGTTGGAAGGGAAGATGATAGGGCTGAAGGAAGAGTGGGTGAACACTGAGGGGTTGCTGGGGCAACACTGAGGGGTTGCAGGGGTGTCAGCCCTTTTGGGTGGGCACTAGAGGGGTGAGGGTGTGAATGTTACACGGATCCAAATACAAGGATGAGGGATCCTATTATGGATATGGGAAGAGCAAATGGGTTTGGGGATGTGAATTCTTGGCTATGGGTGAGTTGGGTGTTTGGGGTGGGGACATTAGGACACATGGATATATTGGGGGCCCCTTTGCCACTCCTGGAGCCCTGGTGGCGCAGTGATTAAAAGCTTGGCCTGCTAACCAAAAGGCTGACAGTTCAAATCCAGCAGCTGCTCCTTGGAAACCCTATGGGGCAGTTCTACTCTGTCCTACAGGGTTGCTGAGTCGGAATTGACTCCAGGGCAACAGTTTGTTTTTTTTGTTCTTTGTTTTGTCTCTCCTAATAAGACAAAAGGAACTGCAAGAATGCTAAGTCATCTCCCCATCCCCACCTGTGAGAGGAGGGTCAGGGAGGCAGATCCATGCAATGAAGTGGGACCTAGAGGCAGGACGAGGCGGTGCCCTCAGCCAAGGGTGGGATGGTACCTGTTGGGACTGTAGCGGGAGTAGCTAGGGCTGCGGCGGGATCTAGAGCTTCGGCTAGGCGGACTTCGCTTGCCTGACTTAGAGGAATAGCTAGGAGAGCGAGAGTAGGACCTGGGGAAGAGAAAACAGCCTCTGAGGTGCCTGCTGAGCGGCCGAGGGACACCCAGCTCTATTCAACTAACTGGTGCCTAGGCGGCAGGCTTTTTCTTCTTTGAAGCCAGAAGGAGAAACGGGGTCCCTTAGCAGGGAATGAAATCCCTTCCCCTTTATGTGGTTAATGTAGTGAAACCTGCAAGAGCTGGAACTTGAAGGGACTGCCTTGTTTTTCCAGGTCTCACAAATTTTCTGCCTTTGACAGGGTGCAGTCTTAAACCACTTTTCTATGGCTCGTTTTAGTGGAAAATATTTAAATTTTCTGTCTCTGACAGGTTTCCTCCTCCCACAGGTGCTGGCTTTCATGGGTTTTAGCATACATAGCAATATGGGCAACAGCTTCCCCTTATTCAGTGCTTACTATCCTGGCCATTTTCTAGCTGTGTGACCTTGGCAGGTGACTTAACTTGTCTGGGCCTCTGTTTTCTCATTTGTAAAATGGGAATAATAATAGTATTTACCTTACGGAGAAGGAGCCCTGGTGGCAACGATTCAGTGCCAAGCTGCTAACTGAAAGATTTGTGGTTGGAACCCACTCCGTGGCCCTGAGGGAGAAAAGACCTGGCGATCTGCTTTGGTAAAGATTACAGCCTAGAAAACCCTATGGGGCTGTTCTACTTTGTCACATGGGTCCTGCTATAAGCTGAAAATCTACTCGTGAGTACCTAACAACAACAACCCAACAGGGCTGTAAATTAAACAAGTAAATTAGGGTAAATCACATTGGCAAATAGCCGGGCATGGGTAATGTTAGCTATGATTATTACACATTTTATTATGTGCCAAGCACAAAACTAAATGCTTTGTGTGCATTATTTCATTTAATTGTCAACACAGCCCTTGGAGGGAGGTACGGTTATCAATCCCATTTTATAGATGAGGAAACAGAAGCACACAGAGGTGATACAATTTGCTCAACTGATAGGGGATTTGAACCTAGGTCTGTTTGGCTCCAGCAAATGCACTTGATACTATTATATTGTTGTATATCCAAAACACTAACCCCTATCCTACTTCCAGTGTTCTCCGCTCTCTGCTGATGCCTCTTCCTTTCAGAAAACTGTTGCCTTGGTTGCTCTACCAGCTTCCCAGGAGCATCTGCTCTTCTTTCTCATCCCCCTAAAGTCAAATAATCTTCATCTCATATATACTGATTCTGATTGACTGGTGCTGTCACCTGGCGAACAAGCTCAGACTAGCCTACTGGAGGACGAGAGATCACGTGGAACAGAGATGAATCTGCTAGGGTCATCCTATTCCAGCCAGCTCCAGTCAGCCCACAAGCTGACAAAACTATGTGAGTGAGTTCAGCAAGCTCAGAAGAACCACCCAGCTGAGCCCAGTCCTAACTGCTGATCCACAGAATTGTGAACTAAGTAAATAATTATTGTTTCAGGGTGCTAAGTTTTGGGGTAATTTTTTATACAGCAGAAGCTAATTGATACATATTAGCTCATCCCCATGTCAATAGCAACAATAGTAACTAGTATACATTATGTACCAAATACTGCTCTGAGTACTTTATACATATCTTAGTGTTCAAAACAATCCTTCAGTGTAAGTATTGTTACTGTTTTCATTTTGCAGAGGAGGAAACTGAGGCTCAGAGAGGTTAAATGACTTTCCCAAGGCTACCAGCTAGTCACGGGAAGAATGGATGTTCAAACTGAACTCTGTCTGACTCCTCTCCCCCATGAGTGAAAGGATCTCTCCAGTTACCTTAACTACCTCCTTGAGGAGGAAAGTGCTGCAGAGCAAAAGCCAAAATTGCACTCACCTTTTCCCAGAGGAGGTGGACTGGCTCCGAGTATACCTGGGGGAGGCCCTGGGGTTTGGGGAGCGGGAGGAGCGGGTGCTGGCATAGGAAGAGCTGCGGGAGCACTCTCTCATAGGGGAGCTCCGAGCTATGGATGGGACCAGATTGGACTTCTTCACCTCGGAGCATTCCAGACACGGCGACTGGAATCCTCTGTGAAGGGGAGAAGGTCTGTTAGCACTGGACCGGCTCGTAGCCTGGGAGCATCTTCAGCTAACACCGCCACACCTGTGCCTAGGCAGTGGTGCTCTCACAGAACCCTCTGCCCACCTTTTCTCATCCTGCTACTTCTAGAAGGATTTCCCAGGGTATATATGTTAAAGGGGTAGAGTTGAAAGATACCTTACGAATAGGCAGTCTAGTCCAGCGTTTCGCAAAGTGTGGGATGCAGCCACACATGGCTCTTAAGAATATTTTAGGAGGTCACTGGGGATGGGCATGACATTAAATAACATCAAGTTACATGGTGAGAAATGTATTCCCTTTCAAGCTTTTCTCAATCCTTCTCATTACATTGATAAGAAAGCCTTAGTTGGGTGCTACTGTTGTTGGGTGCTGTGGAGTCGATTTAGACTCATAGCAACCCCATGTGACAGAGTAGAACTGAGCAGACTACCAGGTCTTTCTCCCGTGGAGCTGCTGGGTGGGTTTGAACACTTAACGGTTGGGCCAACAGGGCTCCTTACACTTTGTAATCTCCCAAAGAAAGCGAGGGAATACACCCAAGAGCACAGGCTTCAGGCTCAGGGCCTTGGGCAGGCAACTGTAACTAGCTAGAGTTAAATACATTGTTTTAATATGTATCTTTACACATGTCTTCTATTTAGGACAAGTGATACTATTTTTTATATTTAAGATAGTGATATGAGTTTCCTTTAAATTCGTTTATCTAAAAAGAGAGTTTATTAAATAGGATTACCAGTATCCTGACGGTGACATGTAATTGTTTTAAGTTTGGGAGATTCTGGTGTAGCCCATTTTGCGGATGGGGGAATTGAAACCCAGAGATGGATGAAGGCTTGTTCAAAATCACCCAAAGGGCAGGGGCCTATCTTCTGTGTTCCCACCCTATTTAGGGTCATGCAGGGCACCTCTTGGATTCCCAGTAAGGGCACGTTCATTTGGATTGAGCCAAGGGTCAAGTTCAAATCATATTAATATGTTTTTCAAGGACTTTTATGACCACGCCCCTGCTCACCCATTCAGCCTCAGCTCTTACCACTTTCCTGTATTGAGTCCAGCCATACTAGACTGCTTGTTCCTCCTGCAATCCCTCTGTTCTCTCCCTTGTCTCCTAGCCTTAGAACATGCTGTTCCCAGTGCCTGGAATGGACTTCCCTCCCCTCATCACCTGATAACTCCTACTCATGGTTCAGGCTTTAGTTTGGCCTCATCTTTCCTAGAAGCCTTCTTTGATACCTCTCCAAGTCGGGGTGGCATGACTTCTGATGTATCACCTCAGCCCCTGGCCCCTATGCTCCCCCCACCCCTTTACACCTCACTTGGTCTTATAATTGTTAGTTGTCTCTTCCTCCACCAGACAGTGAGCTGCTCTGTGATGGGACTCAGGTATCCCCAACACTGTACGTCAGGACCTAGGACAGGGCCTGATAAAGGAAGCTGACTGCCATGTCTTCCAGTGGAACAGCTGGTGGGTTTGAACCACCAACCTTTCAGTTAGCAACAGAGTGCTTAGCCACTACGCCATCAGGGCTCCTTGTGTAGATCCTAGGACCACAATAAATAGCTGTAGAATAAATCCTTTGAACCTCTTCACTGTCCTGGGCACTTGACAAGCATCATCTCATTGAATCCCTCCAACAACCTCATGAAGCCAGTGCTATTATTATCCCCACTTTACTGAGACCACTCAGAAGGTTAGCTACTTGCTCAAGGCCTCTCAGATTCCCAAATCTGATGTTTCCATCTCCAAAACCTGTGTCCCCGCCACCACACCACCTCCTCCACCTTCAGACTCTGCTTCCCTTGATTTAGAGTCGATGTCTCTTCCACTCAGCCCATATTTATTGAGCCCTCTGCTCATAGCTGGCATGACATAAATAGCTGTGGATTTAATGATCACTTATATTTCAAAGTGAGAGGCTAGGTCTAAATTACTTAATTTGGCTGTCCACACAGATGAAATTAGGCAGGTAATGCTACATGTCCCTCGGGCTTTAGCTCTGATTCTGGAGACAGACCTGCATTTGAATCCTGGTGCTGCCACTTATTAAATGAATTTCTTAACCACTCTGAGCCTCGGTTTTCCCACCAGTCAAACAAGGTTACAATACTACCTATCCCATAAAGATTTTATGAGGAATTACGGGAGATTATGCATAGAAAGGAAACCCTGGTGGGATAGTGGTTAAGAGCTATGGCTGCTAACCAAAAGGTCGGCGGTTCAAATCCACCAGGTGCTCCTTGGAAACCCTATGGAGCAGTTCTGCTCTGTCCTGTAGGGTCACTATGGGTCAGAATCGACTCAACAGCAACAGATTTGGGGTTTTTTTTTTTTTTTTTTTTGGTTATACATAGAAATCACTTGACACAGTACCCACCATGTAGCTAGGGCTCCATTATTATTATTGAGGGCAGTGGTGGTTCAGTGGTAGAATTCTTGCCTTCCATGTGTGAGACCTGGGTTCAATTCCTGGCCAGAGCACCTCTTGCTCAGCCATCAATCAGCTGTCATGGAGGCTTACGGGTTGTTATGATGCTGAACAGGTTTCAACACAGCTTCCAGACTAAGAGACTAGGAAGAAAGGCCTGGCGATCTACTTGTGAAAATCAGCCAGTGAAAACCCTGTGGATCACAGCAGTCCAATCTGCAACCAACCATGGGGATGGTGCAGGACTGGGCAGGGTTTTGTTGTACATGGGGTTGCCATGAGTCATGCATGGGACTGACTTGACAGCAGCTAACAACAATTTTTATTAATGTTGTTATTGTTATTGCTATGCTCAGTGTTTCCTGCATAATGGCACTACGGTATATCAATAGACACGTGTCTTCCCTCTGCCCCCTCCCTCATCTCGGAATATCATTGTCTGGTCTTAGCGACAGTGACATTTGCACTGACCCAGCCTGGCTCCTAGTCAAGCTAGGCTGTGAATGGAGGCTAGGGATGTGCTGGAGCAGACAAACCAGAGGCCAGGTCTGCGTGTGGGTGCCAGGCTGCCAGCCCAGGACTCAAGTGGACTATGTCCTGGGGACAAAGGGTGGCTTGTCCTTGAGAAAACTGTTCACTGCTTCAGTGCCATGGCTTTGACCATCTTTCTGAAGTCCTGGCCACTTTGAATAAAGGCAGACCCCTGCCCCAAGAAGGAGACCCCACTGCAAGAATGGCAGATTTTACCAACAAGCCTCCACCCACCCATCCTGCATGTTCGCATTTGGCCATTTTTCTAGCTCCAGTCCCAAGCCCAGTGGCTGGCACGTAGAAGGTGCCTGAAAACAAGAGGAGGGTGAACTAGCTGAAAGAATGGTACAGAGCAAGTGATCGGTCGATTTTAGTGGCTATTATTGTGATTACTCTCAGTGATTAGCATTTTGCTGCGATTTTCTTGAGTGTCAGAATAAGGGGTGAGGAGGTGGTGGAATTATAGCTGGCTTGTGGGGAAGTAGATGGAAGGAATTTCTGCAGGAAAACTGCTATCTGGTCAGTGTGTACAGATAGGCAAAAAAGTTGGGAAGTTTCAGTGTTTTGAGAGCGTGATCTCTCTTACCTATTTGTCCTCTGGTTTTTTTTTTTAGTATATGCTTTTTTTTATATATGCTTAAATGACCGTGACTTAAAATGAGTTTAACGGCAAACTTTCTCCTGTGATTATTGGGGAAATTGACATCTGTTTTTGCTGCCTTCCTCCATTCCTTTTCCTGATAGCACAAATTCAGGTTTTTCCTTCAGAGAACCAGCCCTCCCCTAATTTTATTTAAGTAGGAAGACCCTACTCCTTAGAGCCAAAGGTAGCATGGGGCACACACTGACTAATGAGAGCACAGCATCCCCCAGGCCAGAGGGTTTGTTCCAGGGGCGGGCAAATGACCCAACCTGGGCCAAGGAGAGCCAGCGAGCGCCTGCTCTGGTATTTTTCTGAAATCATTGGAAAAGAGGCTTGCTAAACTGTCAGAACGTAAGCTGGTTGACATATTTGTCAAGGCTTAGGGATGGTCTACTTGAATATGGCTCCAAGAGAAAGGGAAGCAGAATTAAGAGATTGAATGGGAGAGACAGATTCCTAATGACATATATTGAGCCCCCTGGATACAGCTGTGCCTGAAGGTGGACTGAGTTGGAGTTAGGTTTTCTCTCTGTTGCAAATAAAAGTCCTGAGGAGCTGGGGTGAGAGACTGAGATGGTAGAGCTCAAGTGGGACCCCTCCCCTCTCCGAGGTGCACTGACCTTGACTCTCTGCCCCTGCTGGTGGGGGAGAGATTCTCCAAAGGTGCCCCCTTGTTCTGGGGGGAGGAGGTGGTGAAGGAGTTCCCTGAATCAGAGGTGTTGCCAGTGTGGAGCTCCCGGCTTTTGCTCAGGCCCCCACTGGGGCTCCCCTTCTCCTGACCCCGCGACCTGGCCGAGCTGGTTTGCGTGGAGGGTGGTGAGGCGGTGTCATTGCCTGAGTCATACTCCTGGGAGCGTCCTCGGGAGGTGGGGAGCGGGCTGGCTGTTTTGGTAAAGAGGTCAGCAGCAGACCCCGACCGAGTGATCTGAAAGCAAAAAGACCCGTTGGGCACTGCTGAGCCTGGGGCCTGTGGGCTGTGTCTAAATAACCAAGAAATGTTTAGCGTCATGATGCACTGTAACGAAAGGAAAGAGAGAGAGGAGAAGAAGAAGAGACGCCAAAAAACAAAAACACAAATTCCTGAAAGAATACCACAGAAAGGAGATATTTGTTTACCCCCTGCTAGGATAACTGGAAGATTTAGTATCATGCAGATAAAAAAGCATGCGATCCAGATTAAACAAAAGAGAAATTATATGGAATTTAATTCCTAATGAATTAACTCAAAGAAAGAAAACTCAATAGAAAGGGGGGGGTGTAAACACCCTTAACTCAACCTAAAAAAAAAAAAAAATAGTAATAAAAATAAAGGAAGGGAAAGGGGAAAAAGAAACAGGGCTCTGGGCCTGAAAAAATACGTCTTGGAAATAAAAAAAAAGGAGATAAAGCCAAAAATTTAAGCGTCAACCAAATCCTCAATGAATTTGACTCTTTTTATTTTTTGGTAAAGAAAAAGTTGCCTGAATAGAACCCTAAACAAATATCACATGGGGAAAAGAAATGAAATAAAGATGAGAGTTTTTGGTTTCTTAAAATATTCAAGGTCGCAAACTGACATTTTTAGCAATTTTCAACTAAAGGGGGAAAGAAAGGGAGGACAAAAAAAAAATGGAAGTCAAATAGTCTGACTGAAAACAAACAAAAAAAAGATCTCTACGGATATTTGTGTGTGTCCTTTTCCCCCTGGAGAAGGCTCTCAAGTGGCTGCTAATAAATTCTCTCATGTCTTTGCGGATTATATCCACTTACCAAGCAAGAACTCCTCCTTTAGTAGGTAGGTAAGGTGTAAGAGAAAGGGAAGAGCGGGCAACGTGAGTCCATTGTTAGAGTCTCAAATGACAAGAAAAAACACACACCTTTCTGCACATCCTCACACTTGGCCCTGAACTTTGAGCTTTGATTATTATGCTCTTGACAGGTGGGGCATCAATTCAAAGTCTGGTTTTCTCGTTGGGTGACCTCAAGCCATCCATGCTAACCTAGTCCCTCAATGCCCAAGTTGCATCAGGAAACCCTTGCTGAATTGCAAATGGCGGCCAAAGTTTGCATCTACCTAGGCGCTAATGTTGAGAGGATGCAGGAAGTGCTTGTAACACAGGGCTTTGGAAAGGGTTTGGAGATTTGGCTTTGGAGTGTGGAGAATGAGGAGGGGCCCTCAGAATTCCGTTTGGGAATGGTCTAGGGGAGATGAAGGCGTGAAGGCGGTGAGGGAGAGCCAGCACTTTGGAAGGCAGTGGCATGTTTAGAAGCACAATGGATGGGTTTCTTTAAACGTTCAGACCAGTATCACTGCTGGGATGACACAGTGGTTTCAGTCATAACTTTCCCTGTGGGGTGAGAAATCTCTGGGGCCAAGAGGGCATTCCCATCTGGAAACTTCTTCCCCCCAGGCCGCTATCTGAATACATGAGATCCCAGAATACTCTGTTTAAGTGTCCCCTCATCCCCTTCTAGGGTTTCTATTGGTGTCTTTCATAGATCTGTTCTCCCAAGGGTGGGCCATACCTCAAGTGGGCACACTCCTAGTTTGACGGTAGCTATTTGAACCGAATGTGGATATTCAGGCTGAGGTGTCTACATGCATGTTGTGAGGCCCATCATGGTGTTGGATGGTGCCAGAAGTGGGAAGAGAAAGGGAGGGGCGGAGGCCTAGGGACAGGCTTTCCCATACCACCACGTTCAGACCTGGCACTCTGACGGGTCTAAGATTCTAAATTCAAAACTGACTTTCCAAATCATTATGAAGGTATGTTTGTCAAGACAGGAGGACATACTTTATTTAAGTTTATTGACTTGATTTACAGATACTTAGACCTATAGTATGTGGGTCTTAGGCCCCACAAATGTTCGGGCAAGCTTCACCAGCAAGAGCCTCTTTTTTACTCACTTTACTCCAGGTACCTTGGGCATAAAGGAGTGGGACTTTAGGCTTTCTTAGGGAACCATTTCTGCCTTCTCAGCCATTGGTCATGAGGGTGAGACACAAAGACACCAGAACTGCGAGAATAATGGCTATAATTCTAGCAGCTCAGGAGTTCAGCATCTGGAGCTGGGGAGGCAGGACTTCCTTTGTAGATTCTCCTAGGAGGCTTTGCACGCAGGCAAAGTGATGGTCCAATTTTACCAAGTTCTACCCAGCACACCTGTCATTTACCTGCTTGGTGATCTAGCTAGCTTTGCTTTGAGAGAAGGGACCTCAAAATAAGGTTGCCCAGGTGGAAAGTTCTAGAGTGAGACTTATTTAAAAATAATGTCAAGGTCCTGTTCCCATTCACCTGCTACTTGTCTCCGCTTCACAGTATGGTAACAAATGTATTTCTAGAACCTCTGTCACAAATGAGGAAACACAGTGTCATGCACCCAGATCCTGGAACCTGAGCTCTCAGGCTGGGGCTTGGTCCAGGGGTGGCTCCTGGAATCTGCCCCAGATAGGTGAATGTTTGCTGGCCAGCATATATCACAAGCGAAACTCAGGAAAGACTGCCTTGGAGGGAACCAGGCTGGAAGATAACTCAAGTGAGAAAGGGGCCAGTGGGGCCAGTCACTGGCTTCTGGAAGGGGCAGGTTTCTCACTGGGGACATCCAGGCTGGGCCTCTCTCTCCCCAGATACTTCTTCTCAGCCTTAATTCTTAACTTGAAAGTATCTCCCTGCTATATCATGGATCCCCATGGGTAGGATTTCTGGAGAGTGAAGGGACAGTGTATGGAGAAGGGGGCCTTGCCTTGTTCATCTTCTTAACCTCATACCTGAGCTCACAGGGGCACTTACAGAGTGTCTCCACCTGACTGTGATCATAATCCATAGGTAACTTGTCCGGTTGGAACTCAGAACTCTACAGAGCGTCATGCTTTTCCGTCATCACCGGGAAACAGAGATGAAGGTACTGCTCAGATGTTCTCATTGTGTTGACCCTGCTGCCAGAAAACACCAATCTTTGCTGCTTGTTTAAAACTCCCATTTCTTTGGATGAATCTCAAGTCTTTAATGTGGATTACGTTGCCCTTTATAACCCAGTCCTGTCTACTTCACAAACCTCATCTCGTCCTTATAACCCCTGCCTTGCCCCTAAAATGTAAGCAGGTGGCTTAAGAGTTTTTTTAGTTCTACCACCACGTCTTCCTTTCCCACTCCGAGGCTACTACACATGCTGTTCCCTCTGCCGAGAATACTCTTCCCCACTTTGCATGGCTGAATTAATTCATCTTTCATGTCTCCTCCTCTAGGAAGCCTTCTCTGATTTCCCAGACCACAGTAGCACAACACTCAGTACTTCATTCATCCATGCAACCTTCTGCTCACTCAAAAATGAGTGCCTTCTGTGTCACTCAGTGGGGTCATTGCTTATTTTAGTGCCTGCCTCTCCATCCGGGTGGGGGGCTTGTTGAGGGCAGGGGCCACAGCTGGTTCTATGTGGTACCCAAGGATCCACCAGTGTCTGGCACAAAGTATGTGTCAGCAAATCTTGCCAAATGAGCAGAGCTGCTCCATGGTCCCTTGGAAGCCTCTTTGTGTCCGTCCTAACTTAATTCGTTGGTATAGATGGCTGGTGAGCATACCCTGGTGGGGTGTGCCTTGAAGATTTGATAGATATTTCAGGAAGGACTGGCACCATCATACTCAAAATAGTTCAAAGAACTAGGTGGATCCCTGGCTAAAGGTAGGGTTCTAAATCTCAGCCCAGGGCTAGGTGTGTGGTGAGCTAGAGAGAACTTCTAGAATTAAGTTGCAGGTCAAGGTCTATGGCCAAAACCAAAAACCAAACCCATTACTGTCAAGTCGATTCCAATTCATAGTGACCCCAAAGAACAGAGTAGAACTGCCCAATAGGGTTTCTGTCTTAGTTATCTAGTGCTGCTGTAACAGAAATACCATAAGGAGATGGCTTTAAGAAAAATTTATTCTCTCACAGTTTAGAAGGCTAGAAGTCCAAATTCAGGACACTAGCCCCAGGGGAAAGCTTTCTCTCTCTCTTCACTCTTGGGAAAGGTCCTTGTCATCAGTCTTCCCCTGGCCTAGGAGCTTCTCAGAGCAGGAACCCTAGGTACAAAGGATGCGCTCTGCTCCTGGCTCTTCTTGCTTGGTGGTAATGAGGTCCCTCTGTCTCTCTACTCACTTCTCTCTTTTATATGTCAAAAGAGACTGACTCAAGATACAGCCTAATCCTGTAGATTGTCTCCTACCTCATTAACATAACTGCCTCTAATCCTGCCTCAGTAACATCATAGAGGCTAGAATTTACAACGCGTAGGATAATCATAAAGAGAAAAGAGATCACAAAATGGTGGACGGCCACACGATACTGGGAATCATGGCCTAGCCAAATTGACATGCATTTTTAAGGGACACAATTCAATCTATAACAGCTTCCATGGCTGAAATCTTTATAGAAGCAGACTGCCACATCTTTCTCTCTCAGAGTGCCGGTGGGTTCAAAGCACCGACCTTTCAGTTAGCAGCCCAGGGCTTAACCACTGTGCCACCAGGGCTCCCGAGGTAGAGGAAAGGAGTACCCTTCCTCTTGACACTCTCTCAGACCCAGAACCTGAAAGAAAGCACACAGGGGCTCTGTGTACAGATTCTCAACAGCGTCAGCTCCAGCTTAGGGTAAGAAGTTCCCAACCTGAAAAGCCTTCCAGATAGGACAAGCTGTGCTGGGTCCCCGCCCCCCCCCCCACTTCCTTTTCCACCCTCTGTTATCCTGTTAAAAGGTTAAATGATGGACTGGCTCTGGCCATTTACATGCAACAAAGCTGCTAGTCCATACAATGCCTTTGTTGAGATTATGAAAAGTTTCTCTTTCTGGATCAAGTATTAGAAAAGGGCGCTCCCTCTGGTCAGACAGGTTAGAAAGCAGATATACCTCTCTGGGCTGAAGCAGTCCCACTTCAATATTCACAGCTAGGTGATTTCGGGAGGGGTAAAAAAAAGTTGCCATTGAGTTGACTCTGACTCTGGGCGACTTCGTGTGTGTCAGGGTAGACCCGTGCTCTGTGGAAACAGATTTTTTGGAAGTAGATTGCTAGGCATTTCTTCTGAGGCACCTCTGTGTGGACTTGAATGTCCAATCTTTCTGCTAGTAGCCAAGCACATTAATTGTTGGCATCAGCCAGGGGCTGTGAATGAAGGATGTGGGTGGGGTTTAACCCCCCACTTACCCTCTCAGCCAATCACGCTTGTACAGGGGGCACAGCCAGCATGACGTCACATCCCTAGCAGGCACTGAAAGTACAAATCTTCTCACTGTCTTGGACCTGCTTTGAGGATTTTTTCTGGGGGGAAAGTAGGGCTGGGTAGCTGTAACCTAAAGACATTCATTCCTGTGTCTTTCTTCTGAACTCGATTTGGTGTTGTCTTTACAAAACGTGCTCAATTTATACTTCCCGGCGGTAGAAGCTTCTCATTAAACTCATCGTTAGAAATGTCTAGACAGTCTCATGGCGTCCTACCCCCGGATTCCACCTTCTCTAAAACTCACCATTCACCCCACACAAAGAGGAGGGAGGACACAATTGAGGGGAGCCCCAGGCAGGATGAGAGTGATGGCCATGAAAATGCAAAGGAGACCTTCAAGCCATGGACATTAGGACAGGCAGACAATGGAGGCCACCCAATGCTCTTGCCTCTGCCCTCTGTCTCTGGGTGTCTCCCTCCTAGTCAGACACTGACCCTGGCACTCAAGATGCAAATGGTTGCCCAATTGACACAGATAAGACAGGATGGCCCCCTTGCTCTTCTCTGTCACATTTAGATAACAGGTTTCTCAGAATTCACCTTTGAAAAGCTCTTCTTCATCCCCTGGGAACTTCTCTTCTGTGCATGTAACTGCTCTCTGCTCCTGAACTCCCAGCTTGGCTAGAAAACCGTGCCCCAGCTACTTGGCAGGAAGAGTCATCTTAAACCCACCCTTGTCTGATGACAAAGGACCTTTGGGGCATGGCTGGTACAGTGGTCAAGAGCTTGGCTGCTAACCGAAAGATCAGCAGTTCGAATCCACCAGGAGCTCTTTGGAAAACCTATGAGGCAGTTCTGTTCTGTTCTGTCCTATAGGGTTGTTATTAGTTGGAATCAATGGCAATGGGTTTGGTCTGGTTTTTTTTTGGTTTAACATCTGCTTGATAGCCAAGTGAAATACACCTGTTGTAGTCCAGATTCCCAAAGAATTTAAACAGGAATGTGAGTGTAAGTAGCTTATTTGAGATGGGGAGGAACCTCTGTAAGGGAGTGGGGAAATGACATGGGGAGGAGAAAGAGCCAGTAAAAGCTGTATTATCTAACCAGCTACCCCAGAGGACTAAAAAAAACTAAACTAAACCCATTGCCTTTAAGTTGATTCCAACTCACGATGACCCCACGTGTTACAGAGTAGAACTGCTCTATAGGGTTTTCTTGGCCGTAATCTTAACAGAAGCAGATCGCCAGGCCTGTCTTCCGCGGTGCCACTGGGTGGGTTCAGACCACTGACTTCCTAGGTTAGTAGTCAAGGGCAAACCATTTGCACCACTCATGACAGCTAGAACTTAATCCCACTGGGGACACTCTGGGAGCTAGTGTAGACCATGCCGGGTATTTATACAGCAATTCCCTGTCACTTACAAGTTGAAGGTTGCACGCAGGGAGTGTCAGTTTCCTGGTATGTCCTACTGCCGCTCAGGTGGGCGGAGTGGGCTTTGGCGGCCACAGAACACTGCTGTCGGAGGCTGGAAGTTGGCTGTGTGCCCTGAATCAGTGAGGGTAAGGGGGTACGTACAGGCAGGGTGTACTTCAGCACCCCATATCAAAATTCAAAAAATCACAGGCCGAAGCCTTCAGCTCTGCTTCGTTTAGTCCACTTAGTATGTTTGAAAATAAATATGAATTAACTGCCAACATTGTAGAATGGGGAAATTGCACATAAAAATCCCACTTCCAGTTTCTCTTGCAAAAAATTTGGCAGCCTTGGTGCACATTCCTGCTTGGCAGTCATCGGCCAGAGAGCAGCTGCAGTTGCCCCTTTTAGACGGGCAGCTAAGTTTGCCACCCTCTGTTCTAAATGTTTGCTGGAGCCCTGAACACTGTAAACACAGCACACCTGTATTTTCCATCTCTGCCTTCCAGAACTATGAAGTGGATTGCTCCATCTTCCCTATCTCCACCCTTTTAATTATTTCCAGCCTCTTATCAATGAAAGGAACCAAGAGACCAGCCCCACCAGACCTTAACCTGACCGCAGCGCCATTACAAGCCCTCCTTTTGCCAAGCTCGGATTTTTTTTTTTTTTTTTAAGACAAACTGTGTTTCACAAACTCAGGGCCATTGGGGGAAGCTAATGTTTCGCCTTCAATCCCTTAGCCCACTCTGTGAAGTTCCCATGTTCTTATTTTTTGGCCTCGTAAGCTTGCCTTGGAAACCCTGGTGGTGTAGTGGTTAAGTGCTACGGCTGCTAACCAAAGGGTCAGCAGTTCAAATCTGCCAGGCACTCCTTAGAAACTCTATGGGGCAGTTCTACTCTGTCCTAGAGGGTCGCTATGAGTCAGAATCAACTTGACGGCACTGGGTTTGGTTTTTGGTGTTTTAAGCTTGCCTTGTTTCCTTGTTCCTTAATGTACTCAGTGTTAACACTTGGCTTTTCTGGTAAGTCGTTAAATCCCCCCACCACGAACGCCAGCTCCCTGGTGTTTCACTGGAAGCCCTCTCAGCCCTCCAGGGAAGCCGGCACTGTTATTTATTGTTTTTGTTTCAAATCATTATTTAATCAAGAATGGAGGGAAAAAAAGGCAACCTCTCACTTACACTTCAAAATTTAATTTCAGCTGAATTCTGAGATCAAGAGGCAGCGCGGCCTAATAGGTTACAAAAATACAATCAAGAAGAGAATTCCAATTAAACTGAACAAGTCCATTTACTGAGCTTCAAATGGCCCCATGGAGAGAGATTGCTATAAATTTTTTTTTTTCCTTCCCGCCATATGGGGGACTGGAAATTCTCGTGTGAGCATGGAGCCGCATGGCAGAGCTTTAGCCAGAGGGTTCTGGTTATTCCTTTAAAAAAAAAAAAAAGAAGTTTGTTTTACAAAGACATTAAGTTTATTTTCCTCACTGTTGTTCATCTTCCTTTGCACAGTAATTAGGAAAACAGAAAAGATTAGATTGATTGACCTTTTCAGAGTTCATTTGAGAGGAGAGGAAGATGGGAAAGAGAGGGAGGCCCCCTGGGGATGGTGGGAAGTCTTTTCGGGTGGGGTCATCCCACAGGGTTGTGCATAGCTGTCAACCTTGGGTCAAGGGAGGTGGTCTGGCTTTCTCTTTATTTCCTTCCAGTGGGACTTGGAAGCGGGGAATGGCACCTTCAGGCTCACCCCTTCTCTGAAGCCTCTCTTGACAGCTCCCTGGTTCCCAAAGATTTTTACGTGGACCCATGTTAGACAAATTTTCACCAGCCCAAAGTGAAATGAGAAAAATAAGTTCAACATAATGAGTTTCACATCCAGCTAAATGCTTTTGATTTAAAGGCTCATCCTTTTCCTCTAAGGTCATGTCCTCCCTACCTCTTTGCGTGGTGAAATGTCTCTTTAGTGACAGAAAATGGAGGGGTTTTTTTTTTCCTTTGTTCTTGGCAACATTAAATGTTGATAAAACTATGTCAGTTCCCATTAAAAAAAAAAAGACACCTGAAATCCACAAGTCTCACACATCCTTTTTCTGCACTTTGGTTCTTCTTTCCTTTAAACTGCAATGAATGGCATTCAACCTCCCAGTTGAGCAAGAGCTCAAAGGCTTTTGTGGACTGTGCTAGAGCCCAGGTCAGAGGTCTGAAGCCCAAGGTCTCAGTCCTCACAATGGGCTGTCCCTTAGCCTCACGTTCCTTCTCTGTAAAAGGGGAACCATGATCCCTATCCTGCCTTTTTCCTGGGGTTATTGTGAGTTCACCTGAGATCTTGGATAAAATTAAGCTTTTTCAGGCCAGACACACTCCCAAAACATTACACCTGAGTTTATTTGGCATAATTTTAATAAAGCCACTGTGATGACAAATAACCTAGCAACTATGCTATATTCAGGATTATGTACCAAGCATTTGGCTGATTCTTCACATAAAGCCAAACTTTCATGAGGGTAAGAACTTCGTGAAGTTTGTCCACTGCTGTATGCCCAGTGCCTGGAACAGTGCCTGGCACATCAATGTTTTTTGAATGAATGGATGCCTTATCTCATTTCGTCCTCACAACAACCCTGTGAGGCCAGTATGCTTATTAGCCCAAGGTACAGATGAGAACTGAGGCTCAGAGACGTGAAATGTTGTAAGGGAGGTTATGTAAGTAAGCATGTGGACTCTGAGGTCAGACTTTCTGGGCTCAAATCCTAGTTTTTTCACTGAACGTCTGTCTTTTCTGAGCTGTAGTTTCCTCATAGTAAAGTGGGGATGTTAGTGGAAGCTCCCTTGAAGAGTTATTATAAGGAATCAATGAGATGATACACATAAAGAATTCAGCATAGCACCTCGCACATAGTAGGTGTGCCGTATTAATTATCTTTGCAGGTAGACAGGTAATAAATAGGGAATCAAGAATTGCAAAGCACCCAGATCTACCCCAAACCCAGGTCTTAATAACTACCTTTTATTGCCTTCTTCATTTTGCCAATTTCATGAGACCTTTTCCGGACCCTGTTTTGCTTTGTGCAGGCTTGTGTTGGCCAGGGGTTTGTGACAAGTATAGGCTGGGGACAGGAGAAGGGAAAAGGAGCCTGCCCTTCTCCTTGGTGCAGCTTCAGCCTTAATTAGCACCTCCCTGATTCCCTCTCCAGTCAGGGCAGGCTTGACAGCCCCATGCAATGCGGAGAGGCGATGGCTAAACTGTGGGGCCCCCAGCCTCTCCCTCACCCAATCCACCCTCAGTTCCAGCTGTCAGAGTGAGCTTCCTAGACAGAGAGCCACCATTCATACCAGTTCCCCTGCTTTCTAATTGGGTAGCCTTCATAAATCACTTCTCCTCTCTGAGCCTCAGTTTTCCCAATTGCAATAATAATTGCACCCACCTCAAAGAACTATTTTGAAGACCAAATGAGGACAAAAAAAAAAAAAAAAAAAGCTGTGTAAAGCAAGTGTCAGTGCTTGGCTTTTAGTGGTGTTTTCCCCCCTCCCTCTCTGTCAGCCAGCTGATGAACTCCTACCCATCCTCCAAAGCCCAGCTCAAATGTTCCCTCCTTTACAAAGCCTCTAAGACACCAAGACAACATTTTCTGGCTCTTCCTCGGTGGCTCCACTACACATTGTACCTACTTGTATTACTGCCAGGGGTGACATTCAAAATATTTAACGACTGGCTTAGTGTGGATACTGCCCATCAGAAGTGCACTTGACCTTGGCACTGAAGAGGTGTTAGGTGTTACACTTTAGTTGCTGGACTGCGAAAACATCCAGGAGGTCCCAAGGAGGGACAGATGGCTGGGTTGGCTGGGAAGTAGGTGGGATGGTGCTTATTTATCAACTTATGTTCAAGTATTCAAATATTTTGACAGCTGTATGAGGCACTGGTACTTATCAACTGAATCCCAGCCCCAAATACAAAGCTTATCACACTGCAGTGCAACATGCTGTTGACTACTAAACTCTGAGCTCCTGGATGTCAGGAAGAGTGTTTTATTCATCTCCCTATCCCCACAGTGGAGCTGGGGGGTGGGAGGTAGAAGATGAGGAACATGAGTGGGGCTGTGAAGGGTCCCTAAACTGTCTCCTTAGGACCCTCCATTTGGATTTGGGCTCTGACAGAGTGAGAGGGCTTCTGGTTACCTTGAGCTCACCAACTAGGATTTCAGTAAGCTACAACCCAAGTTTGCATATTCATATATGCAAATATACTCCCTTGATGCAGTATGGCTGTGCTGGATTTTTTGAAGAGCTATGCATATGAAATTCCTGCAGTCCAGTATGGCAGGAGCTCTGCAGAAAAGACCCTTCACGCTCGGGCTCCTGGTCACCTCCAGAGTCCCATCTCTCACCTAGCCAGACTGTGCAGTCTGGAAGTGCTGTGCTCTTTGTCACCTCCAAGTCTTTACATATGCTGGTCATTTCTCCCTCTCATTGGCTGACTCCGACTCATCCTTAATTTCTCAGTTAGTTGTCACTGTCTCTGTCCTAACCCTAACATCATTTCCCACTTGGTTACCTGGCATCTATCTCAACATCTCAGCATCAATTGCTGTATTATTATTTTACTCCCCCATTGGAAGGCAAGGGCTATTTCTTATTCACTGGGGTCTGAGAGCCAAGTCAGAACCCGTTATAGATGCTCAATCGATATTGGTAGACTTGAATCAATGACTGAGTGACGGATTCAATGAACATGACTTTGCTATTATTTTTAACAGAGAGCTTGGAAAAATCTTGGGGCCCCAGAAGTGACTCAGAGCCAGGACTCTTGGAAAATCTGGCACCTTCTTTCATCTCTGCCTTTGCGAGAGAGAAGATGAAAAAGAGCCTAGCGTGGTGTGCACTCAGAGGATCAGATTTTAGGGCATCGGATGCCTCCAAGAATCAGACAACCGTGAGTGGGGTACAGGTAGCCATTTGTGTTGCAGTTGTCTTTTAGAATGTAAAGCAGTGGGTCTGGGAAGCAGGGGCCCTAGCTCTAGTCCCAGCTCAGCCACTGACTTCGTCTGGAACTATGTTATTATTACTACTCGTATCACTACTATTACCACTGCTGCTACTACCGTTACCACTACTGTTATCATCACCATGGCTCAGTGGTAGAATTCTTATCTTCCATCTGGGAGATTTCAGTTCGATTCCTGGCCAATGCACTCCACGTGCAGCCAACCCTCATCTGTTAGCAGAGGCTTGGGTGTTGCCATAATGCTGAATTGGTTTTAGTGGAGCTTCCAGGCTAAGACAGACTAGGAAGAAAGGCCTGGCAATCTACTTCTGAAAAATCAGCCAGTGAGAACCCTACAATCACACTGGTCCAACCCTTTTGTGTATGGCATCGCTATGAGTCAAGGGCCAACTTGAAGGCAGCTAACAACATTAACATCACTACCATTACCACTGTTATTTCTACTGCTACTACTACTAGCAGCGAACATTATATGTATATATACATATATATATATATATTTTGCACATTGCTTGTTATATTCTAAAATTTTTACTTACATTAAGTCATTGAATCCTTATAACAATCTTATAAGGTAGGTTCTACTACTACCCCCATTTTGCAGATTTTAAGGAAACTGAGACACAGAAAGTTTATATAACTTGATCCAAGGTTCCACACTCGTAAAACCCAAGCCATAATCTGGAATGTTGTCCTCACAACACCTCCTAACACTTGCTGAGTCTTGCCCCTATGCCAAGTGCTGGGCTCAAGTTTACAACATTACTTTGTTTTTGTCCTAAGAACAAGCCTTTTGAAGAAGGGATTATGATTATCTGAGGAAACTGGCTCAAAAAAATTTACCCCAAGCTCAGTGCCAGAATTTGACTGCAATTCTGTCATCATCCTGTGATTTTAACAACTCTGCTGCCTTGTAAGTCATTTCTCTTCTGTGAATCTCTTTTTGATAATCAAGGCATTAAGTAACCCAGGTGAGCTTTTAAGGCCACTCCTTTCTAAGTATGAATAAACCCCTGCCTTGCAGCTCTTTTAATGGGAGCTAAGGCTATGGGGGACACTGAGGCATCTCACACCAAAGCCAGCAAGAACCTGTGTGTTTTAGGAAAGCAAACTACCAAAGCCAATTTGGAACCTCACCAGCTGGTGTGAAGGAAAAGACCCAGCTTTTTGCAACATCTTGACAGATATGGCCTTGTTAGGAAACCATCCCAGGTGGGTAGGAAAGTATAAGCCAGTTACTCCCAATGGCACTTTTTAGTAAAAGTCAGTTGGGGACGCCATATGGGCTGCCACAAATACCATGACCACAGAAACTGGGCTACCCTTACTAACTTAAAAACATTCTTCCACCTCTTATCGCTTATTTTAAAAGTTTACTTTTTACCTTTGCAACAATCTTCCTAGGAGACAAGTGTGATAATTATGCCCATTTTCCAGATTAGGAAGCTGAGGCTGGGAGAGAGAAAATTATTTGTCCATCTAAGCCAAGACTTGAACCCAGGCTTCTAGACTCTCTGCCACACAGGGAAGACCCCTTCTTAGGACATTCTGTCAAGGGAGAATGCAGTGAGCATTTGCCAGCTGCCAGTCCTCAGCACCTATGGGCATCTCTACAAAGGAGGTGTCTGGGGAGAGTTGTGGATGGTTCCAGATAGGCAGAGGATTTGGGCAAAATTAGACCTTAGTGATACAGGTGTGCTTTGATTGACGAAGGAGAATTTCCCAGAATGTACTGCAGATATAACCATTGTGTCAACTCTGTCTGACTGTTGTTTATCATCGCCTTCCCTTCCTGGACCTCCATCCAAGCACCCCTGAGCTTTTGCTTGCTTTCACCTCATCCTTTCTAAGAGAGCAGCTCGCTAAAGTTTTCAAGTTCACTTATAGCTAGAGACAGGTCCCTTCACAGCTATTGACAGCAACTGTAGGCTATGTCAGCATTGAATTGCTTCCTGTTTGTCTGTCTGTCCCTTTAGACTCTACAAAAGGCCTTCGCATACTTTGTCATACTTGGTATCTCCAGCATCCCCATATGGAAATGGTATTACTTCAAGTCTATCAATGAGAAAAACGAAGGTTCAAAGAGGTTAAGCAACTTGCCCAAAGTCACACAGCCAGGAAATGACAAAGCTAGGACTTGAATTCAGATCCAACTCCAAATCCCTTGCTCATGAAACTTCCTGGTGCGAAATCATATGAAGTCAAATTTGAGCTCCTCCTTTTGATCTGGGGGAGCATTGCGTGGTTCTTTTCAATGCCAGGTTGCTAAATCAGATTGCCGTGCTCTGTGGCTTTGACATAGATCTTGACCTCTTGGGGCCTTGATTTCTCTGTCCCATCTGTGGAAGGGACTACTGAGAGCAGTTGTGACCCTCAACTCCCCAAGACCTTGTGTGGACACATGAGAACACACAGGTCAAACGCTATGAGCTCCTTGGAGGAAAATCCTCACTCAAATTCAAGGTTGTGCTTATGGCTAAAATCAAATCCCAGCTGTCAATCAATGCTGGTAGCCAGCTGGCATAAAAGATGCAGACTAGTTTTAAAAGCTAGAGTACCTCTGTTATGCCAAAGACCCCCTCTTTTCTTTCCTCCCCAAAGAAACCTCCAGTGCTGTCTCACACATGTATTCCTGTGATGTCACTCTGGAGACCAGTATTTATTTTTCAACAGTCCCTGATGAAAATCCCAGGTATTTTCGTTTTTCCTCCCACCTCAAGTCCCCAAGCCAAGTGCTGCCAGAGACTGGCAAGTGACCATTTGGTTAATCAATACTGAGGTCTGAAGCCAGTGGTAAATTTTGCTCAAAACGGCATTGAAATGTATCATACCCTGCCCTGAACTGGTGCTTCCACCTCCCCCCAGGGTCGTGACCAGGGCGGGCAGAGAAGGCTGTGTGGAATACTTACTACACCCCTGGCTGACAGGAGGCTGAGCATCGGCAGAGGCTGGCTGGATGGATGGCTGGAACGGGCTTTGGGGCTGGCCTTGCAGAGGGTCTTGGAGCAGCGGCGAGTGTGTCTCCTGCGCGATTTCCGCTCTTCCTCAGGGGACCGGTTGCGGTGCCTGGGGGCAGGGGAGAGACACCTGAGGGCAGGGAGGTGGCTGAGGGACCAACAGGACCTGAGGATGACAGAGTGTGTGTTTGTATATGTTCATATGTGACTGTGTCCCTGGGAAGGTTTGTGTGTGTATGAAAGCTGTAGATGTATCCATCCACCCATTCAGCCATCCCTGTATCCTTCCTCCTTCCCTGCCTCCCTTCTTCCCTTCATCTATCTATCCATCTGTCCATTCATCCACCCAGCTGTCCACCCACCTATACATCCATCTATTCTTCCATTTGTTTATTCCACAAATGCTTATTTGTGTACCTGGCACTATTTTGGGAGTTGGGGACACAGCTGTGAAGAAGACAAACAAGGTCTCTGCCCTAATTTAGTTTAATGTCCTGTATGTACCTGTGAGATTGTGTGTGTCTAGGTGTGTCCATCTGTGAGTGTCTATAAGTGTGTATAGCTGTGTGTTGTATATATGACTTTGACATCTGCAAAACAGAGGCAGCCTATTGATTGCCACTGAAAACTTTGACAAAATGGCAGACAAAAACAACAGAGCTGCCTTCTGCGAATTTGTCAGTTCTAGATCTGGCTTCTCTGTCTGCTGTGGAAGCCAAAGGAATGCCTGCCTGACTCCTTGATAAGAGTGTATTTGGACTCTGTATATTCTGTTAGCTCTCTGAGCCACAGCAGTAATAAAAACAACACCTTATTGATTTGTATAATACTTATAAACCTCTCTTAAGGTGCTGTCACAGTCCTCTCCACAACTCAGACAGGGCAGGTATTACTTTCCCATTTCACAGATGAGGGAGCTGAGGCTCAGAGATGTTTAGGGACCTGCCTGAGGTCACATGGCTTGTAAGTGGTAGGTCCTGGGTCAAGGCAGAGTTTTCTGCTTCTGTAAGAACCGGTGCCTCTGATTCTTACTCTGGAGTGTCCTCTGCTCTGAGCCCTTCCAGATCATCTCTGTGCTGGGTGTGTGATCAGAGTGCCAGCTCTTGGTTTGCTCCCGTGTCTGCTGGAGTGTCCTGCAGCCCAACAGACCCTGGGGAGCTCAGGTGGCAACACTACCAGGAAACATAGCAGCAGAAGGAGGCTGTGATGCCAGCCATCTCTCTAACAGATAAGTTGTGGGGAAAGTAGAGCACAGTGCCATGAGGCATGTCTGCAAATAGGCCCTGCATGGTCCTCTGGCCCAGGCCATTAGGGGCTTAGCAGCCGGGAGCTGATAGAGCCTCGGGTGGAGGTGAAGGGCCCAGGCTGGGTCACACAGACCTGGGGCGCAATCCCACTTCTGCCACCCACATACTAGCTGTATGAACTTGGTTGGATCCCTTTGACCACCAGGACAGTTTTTCTAGCTGTAACGTGCCCATGATTCAGTTTAGTGTGTCAGTGCCCTCCAGGTAGAAACCGCAAGCAGCAAGCCTATTGTTAGACAAGCATGTTTACTGTCTGTTGCAACAAGGGAGAACACACACCGTAGAGAACCGTAGAGCATCTCTGTAAGAGGGGGTAAGGGTGTGTTATAGGATCTGGGCTTGTGTAACTGATTTGGGGAAGTTTTTAAGAGATTGGGGCTTTGTTCTGCAGTGGATACCATCAGAAAATGGGCATAATTTTTTGATTGGGTATCTTGATACATCTTATCTAGAAAGAGGGAAGAATAGACTGAGGCTAAGGCTGTAATGGACTCAAAGATACCAACAATTATGAAGATGGTGTAGAATTGGGTAACATGTCATTCTGTAATACATAAAGTAGCCAAGAATCAGAGCCGAATCAATGGCAATTTACAACAAGTCTGTAACTGGTAAAGAAGCAGCAATCTCTGAGGTTAGCTAGGGTAGGAGGCTATTTGTTCATTTTTGTGTTTTGGACAAAATTCTTGTTTTTGCCTGTGTTCAGACGTGATCATGAAGTGGTCTTGTTTTTTGTCTTGATCCATCCAGGTCAGAGTGGCCTTGTCTGATGGTGATGTTCTGTGGAATCGTTGATGCCCAGCAGGACCACTTAGGCCTTGCTCGTAGTACCAGGCCAGTTCCTGATGTCAGGGGCCACTTTTCTCTTTCTTAAGTACATTTCACACTTGGCTACCCATTCACATCACACAGGAAGATTTAAAAAATCTCAGTGCCCTGGTCCCACCTCATCCCAATTAAATTGGAATGTCTAGAGGGTGGGACGCAGGCATTGGTATTTTTTAAGACTTCCCAGGGGATCCCCAAGTGCAGACAAAGCAGAGAAGCACTAGTCTAACTCATGGTGTTATTGTGATATTAAGAGAGAAAATATATTTGAAATTGTAGCAGAGTGCCCAGCACAGGGTAGAATTTGGATAAATATTACCTATTCTTCTTTTTATTATTCTCATCCACGGGAGAACTGTCCTCTCTCAGGATGGGAGAGCCAATGTATCTGCACAGAGAGGGTTCAGGTTAGGAGAAAACTGACTGGGAAGAGCCTCAGTCCAGAGCCAGACTGCCCAGTTCCAATCCCAGTTCTACCACTTAGTAGCTATGTGACTTAGCGAGTTTCTTAACCTCCCTGTGCCTCAGTTTTTTTGTCTTTAAAATGGGGATATCAATGGTACCTACTTCAGAGGGTTGCAGAGAGGATAATGTGAGTTGATGTACGTAGAGCCCTTAGCACAGAGCTTATTGGCACTTCATGAGCATCCTGTGGTGGTCATGTTCCTATATTCATGGAGACAGCAAGTCCCCTTGTTTTCTGCAGTCCTTTCTCTGCAGGGAAGTGTGACAGATGCTCAGTGGAAACGGGACCATCCCTCTGCTGGGGGAGTGGCAGGACAGCAGAAGGCAGAGCCAATGGCAGTGGCTAGGGGAGGAGGCTCCGGGGAGTGAGGGTTACCTGCTCTCGCAGCTCGAGGACCGGGACTCCGAGCTCTGGGACCGTGAGTGGCAACGGTGATGGCGGTGGCGGTGAGATTTTCGGGGCCGGCTTCGAGATCTTGGGGGGTGGGGGGGTGGGAAGGAGCGAGTCAGAGGAGGAGACAGAGAGATTTTCATCTCATGACACACATTTTCCTCTTGTACCCAAGTCACCATCCCCCCAAAGTTATGCTCTCTCCCCCACCCTGCATCACCCCAGCTTCCTGCCTGAGTGTTCAGGGGTCTCTAAACAGGTGCAGTGAACACAGATGAGGGGCCTCTGGGGAAGTGTGGGTGACTCTGGGCCTCTTCATCAGCTGGAAGTGGCCCAGTGCAGACCATACCCTGGGCAGGATCTCCACCTCCACATGTCACTTCCCTCACCTGTGATGGGAGTGTGAATTTCAGACAGCTTCAGGGCCAGCCAAGTACCATAAAGGTGGGAATCAGCCAGGTGCTCAAAGATACAAAAGGAAGGGGTACTTTGCCTCCACAATATCGAGGTGCTGCTGGCTCTTGAAATTTTTCAAGTGAATGTGGAAATTCAGATTTTTTTTTTTATGAAATACTTGCATTTCAAATGGAAACTCATTAGAGGAAAAAAAAAAAGTGGGGCAAACAAAACACATTTTCAGAGTAAATTAGGCCTTTGGGCCACCAATTTGTAACCTCAGGCCTAGAAAATGAAGTCAAGATTCTTAGCACAGAGTCAAAAGCTTTTCAGAATGGGCTACAAACATCATCACCAATAAAAATTACAAATATAACTATCACAGCCTTCAGTATGGATCGCACCTCAACATAAGAAAAAAAATAAAGAAAGAAAGAAAACAAAAATCCTCACAACTGGGCCAATGATCAATATCATGATAAATGGAGAAAAGATTGAAGTTGTCAAGGATTTCATTTTACTTGGATCCACAATCAACAGCCGTGGAAGCAGCAGTCAAGAAATCAAAAGACACATTGCATTGGGTAAATCTGCTGCAAAGGACCTCTTTAAAGTGTTGAAGAGCAAAGATGTCACCTTGAGGACTAAGGTGCACCTGACCCAAGCCATGGTATTTTCAATCGCATCATATGCATGTGAAAGCTGGACAATGAATAAGGAAGACCAAAGAAGAATTGATGCCTTTGAATTGTGGTGCTGGCGAAGAATGTTGAATATACCATGGACTGCCAAAAGAATGAACAAATCTGTCTCAGAAGAAGTACAGCCAGAGTGCTCCCTAGAAGCAAGTATGGCGAGACTGCGTCTTTCATACTTTGGACATGTTGTCAGGAGGGATCAGTCCCTGGAGAAGGACATCATGCTTGGCAAAGTACAGGGTCAGTAGAAAAGAGGAAGACCCTCAACGAGGTGGATTGACACAGTGGCTGCAACAATGAGCTCAAGCATAACAACAATTTTAAGGATGGCTCAGGACCGGGCAGTGTTTTGTTCTGTTGTGCATAGGGTTGCTATGAGTTGGAACTGACTTGAGGGCACCTAACAACAACCTTTAACGAGGAAACCTTGGTGGTGTAGTGCTTAAGAGCTATGGCTGCTAACCAAATGGTCGGCAGTTCGAATCCCCCAGGTACTCCTTGGAAACCCTATGAGGCGGTTCTACTTTGCTATGAGTCAGAGTCAAGTCAACGGCAACAGTTTTTTTTTTTTTTTTTTTTTACCGTTAACAGTAATAACGGTGTTACTACAGGTTACTACCGCTACCTCTCTAAGTAATAATAATTCAGAAGTAGTAGTAGCAGCAGGAGAGGTGATGAAAGGATGTGCAGGGGATGTGAATGGCTTGGGCCAAGCCAGGAAGCCAGTGAGAGTTAGAGATAACTCTGTCAAGAGGAAGCCTGGTTATCCCAGTGAAGGACTCAGGGATTCTTCTAAAGTAATAATCATCAGATCATCCCCTCCCCTGCTTGAAACCTCCCCATTGTCCTCAGGTGCCTCAAGTGGAAACTGAGCTTGAAGGCACTAGCCCTCCAGCCTCATTGCTTGACAGCTTCTGCCCTGACATGGCAGCATCTTCTGCAAGACTGAGCTGTTTCTATTCTGCCTCACACGTTTCCCAGCGCAAGACGCCATCTTGATGATGCTGATGGTGACAGATAACCAGTATCTAACACTGTGTGCCAGGCCCTGGGTTCTAAGCATTTATAAAATGTGTCCTGAAAAGTACGAGAAGACCCCATTATTTCAGGTGGCCACTCTAACTTTGGGATCCCCAGGGTTTCAGAAGAGCAAAGTTTGAGAACCATTGTCTTAGACTCAAATTTAAGTGATGGGATAATACTGAGGCCCGTGAGGTGGGAATAACCAAACCCCTCCATAAATCCAGGTAGGTCTGCGTTTCCTCCTCCCCGTTCTTTCCTTGCCCCAGTTCTCCTACATGGGCCAGCACAGAGGGAACAGTGGGTGAGTACACCAGAGTTACATAAGCAACAGTTAAATTCATAGCGGTGAAGTGAGCAGTCAGTAAGTACACTGTGGCATTAAATATGCAGTGGTTACGTGTGTGGTGAGGGCAGTGGTGGTTCAGTGGTAGAATTCTCGTCTTCCATGCCAGAGACCCAGGTTCGATTCCCGGCCAATACACCTCATGCTCAGTCACCACCTGTCTGTCAGTGCAGCTTGTGTGTTACTATTGCGTATGGGGTCGTAATGCGACAGCTAACAACCAACAGTATTCCTTACAACAGCTTATGAAGTAGATTCTGTTTTCATTCCCATCTTACAGAGGAAGAAATTGGGGCACAGAGTTTCAACAACTTGCCTAGCCTGCAGCTTAGAATGTTACCTCCCCCATCACCCCTTCCTGCAGGCAGCCTCTTCTCACCACCAAGCCATCTTTCCAGCACCAAGTTCCCATAATGCCCTGGGCTTCCATCTGCCATTGCTGTGCTGAGACCTGTCTCATGTCCATTTCCTATGTGCCTCGGCATTGTGAGCTCCTTGAAACCAAAAGAGCGTCTGCTAATCTCAGTCTCTGAGCCCAGGACTGGGTGTACCACATATTAGGGCCTCACTGAGGGATGCTGAATAAAAAAGAGGCTAAATCAAAGGATTTGGCGAAAACGTTGTTGTTAGCTACTGTCTAAGTCGGCCCCTGACTCACGGTGACCCCAGACATGATAGAACAAAATGCTGCCTGGTCCTGAGTCATCCCCATGATGGGGTGCGGATCAGATCTTTGTGACCCATAGGTTTTCACTGGCTGATTGTCAGAAGATCACCAGACCTTTCTAGTCCATCTTATTCTAGAAGCTCTTCTGAAACCTGTTCGGCATCCTGACAACAAAAACCATCCTTTATTTCAGAAATGCCTTCTTTTGCTTCCTTTTCCTTCTCCTGACTCTTGTCCTTTGGCTTGTACGTCTTGCCTAACCTGCAACCTGCCTAAACTAAGCCTTTTTTTTTTTTTAATTGTACTTTAGGTGAAAGTTTATACCGCAAATTAGTTCCTCATTCAAAAATTTATACAGGAATTGTTTTGTGACATTGGTTGCAATCCTTGCAATGTGTCAGCACTTCCCCCCACCCCCTTTTATACCCTGGGTTCCCCGTGTCCATTCATTCAGGTTACCTATCCCTTCCTGCCTTCTAGCCTTTGCTTTTGGGCAGGTGTTGCCCATTTGGTCTCCTATACTTGATTGATCTAAGAAGCACATTCCTCTGGTGTGTTATTGTTTGTTTTATAAAAAGCCATAAACCAAACCCAGTGCCATCGAGTCGATTCCGACTCACAGCGACTCTATAGGACAGGGTAGGACTGCCCCCATAGAGTTTCCAAGGAGTGCCTAGCGGATTCGAACTGCCGACCCTTGGGTTAGCAGCCGTAGCACTTAACCGCTACGCCACCAGGGGCCCATCTAATCTTTGGCTGAAAGGTGGACTTCAGGAGTGGCTTCAGTTCTGAGTTAGCAGAGTGTCCGGTGGCTCTATTCTCGAGGGTTCCTCCAGTCTCTGCCAGACCAGTAAGTCCGGTCTGTTTTTGTGAATTTGAATTTTGTTCTACGTTTTCTCCCACTGTGTCTGAGACCTCTGTTGTGATCTTTGTCAGAGCAGTCAGTGGTGGTAGCCCAGGCACCATCTAGTTCTTCTGGGCTCAGGCTGGTGGAGGCTGTGGTTCATGTAGTCCATTAGTCCTTTGGACTACTGTTTTCTTCAACTTTGGTTTTCTTTATTCTCCTTTGCTTTGGACAGGATGACCCCAATAGATGCATCTTAGATGGCCACTCACAAGCTTTTAAGACCCCAGATGCTACTCACCAAAGTAGGATGTAGAACATTTTCTTTATGAGCTGTGTTAGTTATGCCAGTTGACCTGGATGTTCCCTGAGACCATGGTCCCCAGCGCTTAGCCCCAGTAACTCTCCCTCAAGGTGTTTGAATGTGTTTAGGAAGTGTCTATGACTTTGCCTTGGTCAAGGTGTAACCACCAAAGATTGTTATTTTCTGTGTGTAAACCTTTTCTTGGTTTTTTTATGATAATGGTCTCATATAATATTTGTCCTTTAATGATTGACTTATTTCAGTCAGCATAATGCCCTCCAGATTCATCCATGTTGTGAGATGTTCCCAGGATTCGTCGTTGTTCTTTATCCTTGCATAATATTCCATCGTGTATGTGTACCATAATTTGTTTATCCATTCATCTGTTGATAGGTGTTGAGGTTGTTTCCATTTTTTGCTATTGTGAATAATGCTGCAATGAACATGGGTGTACGTATATCTATTAGTGTGATGACTCTTATTTCTCTAGGATACATTCCTAGGAGTGGGATTGCTGGATCATAGGGTGTTTCTACTTCTAGCTTTTTTTAAGGAAGTGCCATGTAATTTTCCATAGTGGTTGTGGTATTTTACATTCCCACCAGCAGTGTGTAAGAGTTCTAATTCCCCTGCAGCCTCTCCAAAATGTTATTTTCTGGGATTATTATTATTATTTATTATTTGTTCCAGTAACTTCGAGGCCAGATGATCTCATGGTAGTTTTGATTTGCGTTTCTCTAATGGCTAATGATCGCGAGATTTTCCTCATGTGTCTGTTAGCCACCTGAATATCTTCTTTGGTGACGTGTTTGTTCATATCCTTTGCCCATTTTTAATTGGATTATTTGTCTTTTTGTTGTTGAGGTGTTGAAGTATTCTATAGATTTCAGAGATTAGACCGTGTCGATATGTTGTAGCCAAAAATTTTTTCCTTATCTGTAAATTCTCTTTTTACTCTTTTGGTGAAGTCTTTTGATAAGCGTAAGTGTTTAATTTTTAGAAGCTCCCAGTTACCTAGTTTATCTTCTGGTATTTGTGTATTGTTAGTTATGGTTTCTATTCTATTTACGCCATGTATTAGGGCCCCTAGCATTGTCCCTATTTTTTCTCCCATGAACTTTTTTGTTTTAGGTTTTATATTTGCTTCTTTGATCCATTTTGAGTTAGTTTTTGTGTGTGTTGTGAGTTATGGGTCCTGTTTCATTTTTTTTGTATAGATGGATATCCAGTTTTGTCAGCACCATTTGTTAAAAAGACTGTATTTTCCCCCATTTAATGGGCTTTGGTCCTTTGTCAAAGATGCAGCTCATGATAGGTGGGTAGATTTACATTTGGGTTCTAGATTCTGTCCCATTGGTCTCTGTACTAGTATCAGGCTGTTTTGACTACTGTGGCTGTATAGTATGTTCTGAGATCAGATAGTGTGACTCCTCCTACTTTGTTCTTTTTCTTCACTAATTCTTTGCTCATCTGGGGCTACTTTCCTTTCCATGTAGAATTGGTGATTAGTTTTTCCACCTTGTTAAGGAATGCTGTTGGTATTTGGATCAGGATTGCATCATATCTGTAGATCACTTTGAGTAGAATTATTTCACAATGTTGAGTCTTCCTACCCATGAGCATAGGACTTTTTTCCATTTGTATAGGTTTTTTTCTTGGTTCCTTGTGATAGTGTTTTGTAGTTTTCTTTGTATAGGTCTTTTATGTCCCTGGCTAGATTTATTCATAAGTATTTTATCTTTTTAGGGCCTATTATAAATGGTACTATTTTCCTGATTTCCTTTTCAAAGTTCTCTTTGTGGATGTGTAGAAATCCAGCTGAGTTTTGTATGTTGATATTATATCTTGCTACTCTGCTGAATCTGCTGGTTTTAGTAGTTTTCTTGTGTAATCTTTAGGGTTGTCTATCCAATCATGTGTGAATAGAGATAATTTTGCTTCTTCCTTTCCAATACCGACACCTTCTTTCTTTCTTTTTCCCTATTGCTCTAGCAAGGACTTTCAGCACAACATTAAATAGGAGTGGTAATAAAAGGAATCCTTGTCTCTTTCCCATTCTCAGGGGGGATGCTTTCAGCCTCTCTCCATTGTGAATGATGTTAGCTGTTGGTTTTGTGTACACCCAGAAGCCCTTTATTATGATGAGGAATTTCACTTCTGTTCCTATTTTATTGAGAGTTTTTGTCAGGAATGGATGTTGGACTTTACCAAACGCCTCTTCTGTGTTGATTGAGGTGATTATATGATTTTCTAATGTTGAACCATTGTGCATACCTGGTATGAATCCCACTTGGTTGTGGTATATTATTTTTTTTGATATGATGCTGAATTCTGTTGGCTAGAATTCTGTTAAGAATTTTTTGCATCTATATTCATGAGAGAGACTGATCTGTAATTTTTGCGTGTGTGATGTTTTTGCCTGGCTATGGTGTCATGGTTATGCTGGCTTCATAGAATGAATTCGGAAGTATTCCTTCCTTTTCTATGCTCTGAAATAGTTTCGGTAGTACTAGTGTAAGCTCTTCTCTGGTAGAATTCTCCAGTGAAGCCATCTGGGCCAGGGCTTTTTCTTGCTATTGTTGGCGGGAAGTTTTTTTTTTTTTTTTTTTTTTTAACCTCTTTAATCTCTTGTTACGGGTCTGTTCAGATTTTCTATCTCAGTTTGTGTTAGTTTAGGTAGGTAATGTGTTTCTAGAAATTTGTCCATTTCTTCTACCCATTGCTGTCGAGTTGATTCCGACTCATAATGGCTCTATAGGACAGAGTAGAACTGTCCCATAGGGTTTTCAAGGAGTGGCTAGTGGATTCAAACTGCCAACCTTTTGGTTAGCAGCCAAACTCTTAGCCACTGCACCACCAGGGCTCCCCACTTGTTGGTGTATAATTTTTCATAGTATTCTATGATGACCCTTTCAGTTGGGTCTGTTGTAATGTCCCCCATCTCATTTCTTATTTGGGTTATTTGCTTCATCTCCTGTTTTTCTTTTGTCAGCCTGGCCAGTAGTTTGTCTATTATGTTGATCTTTTCAGAGGACCAACTTTTGGGCTTGTTGATTCTTTCTATTGTTTTTCTATTCACTATTTCATTTATTTTTGCTGTAATCTTTATTATTTCCTTTCTTCTGGTGCCTCTGGGCCTCTTTTGCTATTCTCTATTTGTTAATGTTATAGGGCTAACATTTTTATTTTGGTTTGTTCTTTGATATGTGCATTTATTGCTATAAATTGACCTCTGAGCACTGCCTTTGCTGTGTCATAAAGGTTTTGTTATGCTTTGTTTTCATTCTTATTTAATACTAGGAATTTTTTATTCCCTCTTTGATTTCTTCTATTACCTAGTGGTTTTTAAGTAAGGTGTTATTCAGTTTCCATGTATTTTTATTTTTTTTCCTTGTTCTTCCTGTTTTTGATTTCTACTTTCATGGTGTTGTGATCAAAGAGAATGCTTTGTATCATTTCGATGTTCTGGATTTTATTGAGGGTTGCTTTGTGGCCTAAGATGTAGTCTATTCTGGAGAATGTTCCATGTGTGTTGGAAAAGAATATATACTTTGATACTGTTGGATAGAGCGTTCTATATATGTCTGTGAGGCTGAGTTGGTTGATTTTGGCCTTTAGATCTTTTGTATCTTCGTTAAATTTCCTTCTAGAAGTTCTATCCTGTACCAAGGGTGGTGTGTTGAAGTCTCCTACTATTGCTGTGGAACTGTTTCTCTTTTCAGTGCTGTTAGAGTGTGTGTTTTGGAGCCTTGTTGTTGGGCGCGTAGATATTTATTAAGGTTATATCTTCTTGTCAGGGAAACCCTGGTGGCATAAGAGTTTGGCTGCTAACTGAAAGGTCAGCAGTTCAAATCCCCCAGGTGCTCCTTGGAAACCATATGAGGTAGTTCTGCTCTGTCCTATAGGGTTGCTGTGAGTCGGAATCGACTTGACGGCAGTGGGGTCTTGTTGGCTTGCCCCTTCAATCATTACATAATGTCCTTCCTTGTCTTTGTGGTTGATTTTGCCTTGCAGTCTATTTTATCTGCGATTAGTATTGCCACTCCAGCCCTTTTTTGGTTACAGTTTGTCTGATATTTTTCCATCTTTTGATTTTTAATGTATTTATGTCTTTGTGTCTAAGATGTGTTTCTTGTAGACAGCATGTTGATGGTTTTGTTTTTTGTTTTTTATCCTTCTGCCACTGTCTGTCTCTTTATGGGTGCATTTAAGCCATTTACATTTGGTGTGATTATCGACAGGTATGAGTTTATTACTGTCATATTGTTGTGCTTTTTTTTTTTTTTTTTTTTTGTGGTGCTGATGTTTTCTTTGTTCCCCTTACTTGTCTGTGCTGAGTTCCTTTTGCTTGTGGATTTTGTTCTTACAGATTTTTTGTTTACTGAGGCTTTGTTCTTATTCTGATGAGTAGGTTTGTTAACTTTCTTTGTGATTACCTTGAAATTGATATCGCCTTGACTTCCTCTTCATTTGAAAGTTCTATAATTACACCGTTTATTCCCTCCTTTATTGTTGTGATGTTGTCTTCTTTACAGATTGATGTCTGTTTCCCTGTTTCAAGTGTTTTAGCTTTGTTTTATTATTTCAAGTACTTTACCTAGGTTGGTACCTGCCTGATGCTATCCTGTGTCCCAGACTCTGGATGTTGTCTGATGTTATTGGTTCTCTAACCAAAGGACTTCCTTTAATAATTCTTCCATTCAGTGTTTGATCTAGTTCTATATCCCTTCATCTGAAATTTCGGGTTCCACGATTGACATTCGTATTTGTTTTACTTAGTTTTTCAGGTCTTTGCTGCAGAGGGACGGCATGGTCGGTCTGTCTATGGTGCCATGTTGGCTCTGCCTCACCTAAGCCTTTCTTATCCCCTGTGAGAAATTTCTAGGACACACCCACCTCTTGGCACCGGGGAGGGGCCCTCCTTGCTGTCTTCACACTCAAACAGGCAATCCTTGTCTCAGTGATTATCCTTCCTCATGCTCTTGGTTGTGGACCCTTCCCTGCATTGGTGGTTGCCTATACGGGGCCCTCCTGGACAAGTAGGAGCCCTGGTGGCTAAATGGTTAAATGCTTGGCTGGTAACTATAAGGTCAGTGGTTTGAACCCACCCAGCAGCTCCATAGGAGGAAGACCTGGCAATCTGCTCTCTTAAAGATTACAGCCTAGAAAACCCTATAGAGCAGTTCTATTCTGTCACATGGGTCACTGTGAGTTGGAATTGACTCAACAGTACCCAACAATAACGCCGGACAAGTGGTGCTGAGACCTCTGAGAAGATGTACTCTGTCTGTGATTAGAGTGAAAGTACACTCAATAGATATGATCAATATTTGTCTCTTGGCTTGAATTGAACAAGCCTGATGACCCAGAAGTAGTTCTCTGAGCAGACACAAGGCTCCATTGCTTCGTTCTGGAGCATTCACCAGCCCCCTGTGCTGGTGGATGAAATGCCCTCCTTCACACTGACCTTGGGTAAAGAGACCTTTTGGGGCAGCAGAGCTGGGTGGCCTCCCTTTTATCTCTCCCCAGCAGCTGACTGCTTTTTATCCCATTGCCTTTGATCCTCACTTTAGAAGCTTCTTGGCGGGAGATAAAATATTAGCTGATTGGAAAACACAGGCACTAACATTTACAGGGTATAAAGTAGGTGGGTTATAGCCAAATTTACTTTTAATTTGGTTGGGAACTGAACTCCACAGGCAGCACTAGCTGATCTAAATTTCTGCTACCAGCTATAAACCCTGAAACAGCTGGGGCCCCAAGACTGGGGATGGAGCTTCACCAAGATCTCCACATTGTAAGACTTAGTTGCCAGGGCATGGGTTCATACATTTGCCCACACATGTGCACGCATGGGATTGCACCCACCATAGCTTCCATGCACACACAGCACACATATATGCACTGTAAAAACCAGCACACGAGCCCTATACACAGGCTGCACACAGACAAACAGTGCACACGCAGAGTACAGAATTCACACACACTGCCCATGTAGTACACCTACGTGCACACCCTTCACACTCATGCTCACATAAGCACAAGCATACACAGTGCATTCCTGTGAATACATATACCACGTACATGCAGTGTCTGCCTACGTTGTATACATTTGTACACACAGTGCACATAAATGTTTACATGATGTAGAAATGGACAATTTATAATGTGCACGCTACACATACGTACACCATACATATATATACAATGCACACACAACATACACAGAATTCGCGTAGGCACGCCAGCACACACACACACACAACTTTCATGCACGTATAACCATATGCATGCACAAACACACAGATATACAGCCGCGTGCACTCATGCAGACCTAAGCCCACAATTGCAAGTACACAGAGTTCTGTCTTCTCTCTCTCCCACTCACCTGCCCACTTCTCTTTTTCCCTGTTTATTTGGCAACTCCGACACTCTGGCTTTTAAGAGGCCACATTCCCCACCTCCCCAACCTCCCAAACCTGGATAGTGCGCTCTGGGTGGTATCTACTTACTGTTTTTTGTGCCTCCTCTCTTCCTTTCTTTTGCTTTTGGGGCTAGAGGAGCTAAACGAGAAATGGCCAATTAATTGAAAGATGTGAAATTCCAGTTAAAGATCAAAATAAACAAGTAGCTTAAATGCTTAACATACTGCAGGCCAAATACAGGCAGTTTTGGCATGGACACTGATCATTGCCCAAGACCACAAAGGTTACTGCCAGCTTTTACACCCTGCTGGTTCAGTTCAGGTCACCAGCTCATAACATATGCTGAGAATGGGGGTGCTGATGAGGCCAAGTTTGGCTTTGTAGGTTAATAATAACAGTAGGAATAAAGGTAATAATATTATCTGCTAGTTATGAGGCTCTACTATGTGCTGAGCACACTGCTAAATACTTTACGTCAACAATCTCCTTTTATCCTCCCTACGGGTATTTGTTGTTGTTGAGTCAGTTCCAATTCATAGCTACCGTATGTACAATTGAACAAAACATTGCCCAGTCCTGCACCAACCTCACAACTGATGCTGTGTTTGAGCCCATTGTTGCAGCCACTGTGTCAATCCATCTTGTCGCAAGTCTTCCTCTTTTTCACTCACCCTCTACTTTACCTCTATGGGTGTAGGTACATTTGAATAAGCTCTCACTTATACAGATGTGAAAACTGAACCTCAACTGGGTTAAGTAACTTGCCCAGCATCACACAGGTAGAACAGGGATGTGGCCCCAGAGATAGGCCCCTGGAGCCCGTGATTTTGACTGCTCAATCAGTTTATAAAAGAAGAGGATAGAATATCCTGGCAACTATGTTGAAGCTTCACAAATCTTGGCAGATTCTGAAATCGTTCTGTCCGTGAATATTCAAGTGTCTTTTTGTTTGTTTTTGGTGAGAGGGTCTGGACAATGATGATTCGGGGTCCCAGCGTGATTACGGGGTGAGCCCCAGTGGGCAAACGCTAATTAGTAATTCAAGCCAGACTGGCCTCAGTGAGTCATTAAGAACCCATTACTGCCCGAAGTCCTGGGAACAAAAATTTATTTCATCAAACTGCAGTCACACCATGACATGACCACAGATGATGTCTCCCTGTCTGAGACTCAACCTGGGCAGTGGAAGAGCTCAGACCACACTAGAAGACGTGAGTTCAAGTCTCAGCTCTGACGCTTAATGGTTGTATGATGATGGGCAAGTTACCTATACTCGGTGAGGCCTGGCTGCTTTAACTGTGAAGTGGGGACACTGCTCAGGCTACTGAGATAAGTGAATGGATAACATTGGTGATCAATGTCTGCTTGTTAAGTGAATAAAAGAAAGGGCTTTGCACACTGCTCTAGATGCAGCCATTGTTATTTAAGAAGCTGCTGTCACCCTCTGGGGCTGCCCTGACCCTCAGCCTGACAGACTTGGGTTTGAATTGTGGCTCTGCCTCCTTCTGGCAGTATGTCTATGGACATACCTGTCTCATCTCCTATCTGGGTCTCAGTTTCTTCATCTGTAAAGTGGGAATGACACAGGATAGCACAGTGGTTAAGAGCTACGGCTGCTAACCAAAAGGTTGGCAGTTCAAATCCACCAGGCGCTCCTTGGAAACTCTATGGGGCAGTTTTACTCTGTCCTGTAGGGTCACTATGGGTCAGAATTGACTCAACGGTGACAGGTTTGGTTTTTTGGTTTTGGGTAGCAGGGATTAAATGAACACATGCGTGCATGGAAAAGGCTTAGTGCAGGGTTCGGCTTATGGTGAGTACCCAATAGGTGGTGGCTTTATTTGTGTTCTCCCAGTGTTTCTAATATACTAGGACTTGGGCTCTGTCCCTTGGCCAGGATTTAAGAAGGCTTTGGCCAAGAGACATATGGGTCATGTAATGCTGGAGGGGCTGAGGATGTTTACCAACAAGGTGGGTGGGGCTGGTTCATCTCTACATGCTTCAAGGTACTCAATCCAAGATTTCAGTCAATGGTCAAACAGACTGTAGCAGGGGTAGTGAGACTTTCTAGGAGAGGCACTGGCACATACTGGTCCAGGAACAACCACCTGAACTGATAGAAGTTGAAAGCTGGCCTGGAACTTACAGGGAAACCAGACCATACCTTCATTTTGGAAGTGGTAAAACTGAAGCTCAGGAAGGGGTGTACCCAAAAACATCTGCAGAGATGGAGACTGAGAGCTGACCCTGTAAGCTGCCCAAAGGCTGCCAAAAGCCTGGTTGAGAAAGCTGAAGCAAGCAGCCAGAGGTAACAAGATTCTTACCTGTGCCTTCTCTTCTTGGAGAATGACCTGGTTAAAGAAACAAAAAGGGAGAAAGGAAGGAGGGAAGAGAGGAAGGGAGAAATATGAGTTTGACGTTTCTTCTCCTGGGATGAATGTATCAGTGTGATTGTGATTAGGCTCCATGGAGGTGGGGACACCTCGCCAATCCTCCTCTCCATTTAGGATTCGAGGAATATGAGGATCCATCAGCTCTCCATTCCTTGGTGTAGGCCAATGTGTCCAAATGGCTGCTGGTGGGGAAATTGGCCCGGTGAAGACAGAGCTTTTGATTATACAGAGGAACTGGAAAACAGGAGTTTCATACTGCAAAATCTACTTTTAAAATGTTGGCTTGGCCCATATTCCACAAATTTGAGCCCTCTGGTATATATCCTTCTAGGTTTTTTTTTTTTTTTTTTTGGTCAACATGCATATGTGTGTGTGTGTGGTGGACCCCTTTTAGAATGTGTGTCCAGTTCACAGTAATCCTTTAATACTGTCCCCATCTCCCTGCCTACAAGGGTGGATAATTGTAGTGGTCATGCATTACAGCATGACCCTGCCCTCTAAGGCATACTTGGACCAATAGGAGAATCCCTTCCTTGAGAATATGGAATAAAGAACAAGGCAGAGATTCAGTTCTCCTTGTAGCAAGACCTGCAACGTTAGATGGGAGCAGGCTGCAGCCACGTCCCGGCACGTGGACTAGGAAACGGAGAACTGCATCTCCTGCATGGTTCCGTAAACTCTCCATTCCTTGGTTCTAGTACCTCACTGAGGCCTGGCTGGTCCCTGAGCAGTCCTGTCTCCTTGTAATAAAGTCCTCCTCATGGCTTGAGCTAGCCTCAGTGAGCCTCTGGTCCTTGCAACTAGAGCCCTTACTTACACAAAGTACAAAGAAATAACAATAAATAGGCAAATATTTTACATAAATGAGATGATATACTTCCAAATGATCTTTTGGCACCGCCTACCCTACCTGGGTGTATCCCTATTTGAAGAAGAGGAAAAACAATACCTGTGTCGCTTATGCTTCTTGGAATTTTTCTTCTTCTTTTTCTTGACAGGCGATGGGCTATATGATGGGGACCTGTCAGGGGAGGGGAGACATGCTTCAGAGGGAGGTTCTCAAAGGTCAGGGCTGTTTTCAAAGAGATACTTGGCCTTCCCCATGTAGAGTCTCATCTCTTTCAGTAACACACACCAAGGATAAATCTAGTACCGGCATTAACTTGCATTTGTTTTCAACATTATCGTGTGCTTTATATACATTACCACTACCCATCTGTCAGCATGCTGTACTCTGGTGGCTTGCATGGTGCTATGATGCTGGAAGCTATGCCACTTGTGTTTCAAATACCCACAGGGTCACCCATAGTGGAGAGGTTTCAGCAGAGCTCTCAGACCATGACAGACCAGGAAGAAAGGCATGGTGATCTACTTCCTAAAAATCAACCAGTGAAAACCCTATGGATCACAACAGAACACTACCTGACTTGCTTGCTTTAGACATGCCACCAGGAGGAGTCAATTGCTGGAGGTAAACATCATGTTGGGTGAAGTAGAGGGCCATTGAGGGTTTGGGAGACTCTCGGTGAGAGGGATTGGCATAACAGGTGCAACAGTGGATTTGAACATGCTGGTAGTTGTGAGGATGACACAGGACCAGGCAACATTTCATTCTATTATACATAAGGTTGCCATGAGTCAGAGTCAACTTGATGGCAGCTCTCTGTCTATCTCTATGTGTACTCTCTCATTTAATCATCTCACACACTTGTTCAAAAAAAACCAAACCACACACTTGTTCACGCACAGTAGGGATAATCACTACCCTCCTTTTAAAGACAAGGAAAGGAGGTTCAGAGAGGTGAAGTAATTTGCCCAAAGTCACACAGCTAGGGAAAAGACAAGCTGGGATTTAAACTGAGTTCTCTCCAATATCAAAACATATTAAAAAAAAAAAAAAAAAAAACAGGACAAGATGGTTCCAGTAGGCATCCAAAATAAAACACTAGATGATTTTCCAGTAGAAGAAAAGGCACTGGAACTACCTGATAGGAAATTCTAATCTCTTATATTCAGAGCTATCTAAGAAATGAAGCAAAAAGCAGACAATGAGGAAAAAATAAACAAATTCATGGAGAAGGCAGACAAAATCATGGAAAATATGGACAAAACAATGGAAGAATTCAGAAAAATAATACAGGAACAAAATGTCAAAATCAGTTCACAACTAGAAATCATACAAAAACAACAATTAGGAATCCAAAAGATAAACAACAAGATTTCAGAAATGGGCAGTGTCTTAGAAGGGCTGAAGAGCAGATTTGAAACAATGGAAGACAGGATCAGTGAAATTGAAGACAAATACTTGGATACCACTTTGAGGAAAAATCAGAAAAAAAAGAACAAAGAAAAATGAAGAAACCCTGAGAATAATGTGGGATACAATCAAAAGCAAAAATGTGGTGTGATCAGAGCTCCAGAACAGGGGGAGAAAATGGAAAACACAGAATCACTGAAGAATTGCTGACAGAAAACTTCCCTAATATCATGAAAGAGGAAAAGCTGACCATCAATGAAGCTAAATGAACCGCATATAGGATACACCCCAAAAGAAAATCACCAAGGCATAGCGTAATCATACTCACTAAAACCAAAGACAAAGAATTCTGAGAGCCGCTAGAGAAAAACAAAAAGTCTCATACAAAGGGGAAACAAGACTAAGCTTTGATGACTCGGCAGAAATCTTGCAGGGAAGAAGGCAAAAAACCTTGGGAAAAAAAAAAAATGCTAACCAAGAAAAATATGTCCTGCAAAACTCTAGTTCAGATATGATGGTGAAATTAGGACATTTCCAGATGAACAGAAATTAAAAAAAAAAAAGGAATGTGTAAAAGCCAAACCAAACTTACAAGAATTATTAAATGGAGTCGTTCAGTTTGAGAAAAAACAATGTCAGACAACAGCCTGAATCTAGGACGCAAGATCACACAAGCCATATACCAACCTAGGAAATGAACTCTCAAGGACTATTCAAAACTAAAAGATACACAACAGGGAACCAGAGAGGTTAATCTGTAAATGACAAGAACGTCAGAACAATAAAAGAGGGAATAAACGGTAAAGGTATAGAAATTTCAAATGGAGAGGAAGGCAAGGTGACACCAAGTAATAAAAGACTGGAAGATAAGGGAAAATTTCAAGGTAACCACAAAGAAAGTTAACCAACCTACTCATCAACATAAAGAAGAAAAAGTCTCAGGAAAAACAAAAATCTATAAAAACAAATAAATGAAAAAAAAAAAATCCACAAACAAAAGGAATTCACCACAGGTGAGTAAGAGGAACAAAGAAAATGTCAGCACTACAAAATGATTGCAATGAACTCACACCTGTCGTAATTACACTCAATGTAAATGGTCTAAATGTACCCATAAAGAAACAGTGACAGAATGGATTAAAAAAAAACACCAGGATTCATCAGTGTGCTGTCTACAAGAGACACACCTTAGAAACAAAGACGTAAATTTATTAAAAATCAAAGGATGGAAAAAATTATATCAAGCAAACAGCTACCAAAAAAGAGCAGGAGTGGTAATACTAATTCCAGATAAAATAGACTTTAAAACGAAATCCACCACAAAAGACAATAAAAGGGCATTAGATAATGATTAAAGGGATGATCCATCATGAAAACATAACCATAATAAATGTCTGTGCACCCAGTGACACGACTCCAAAATACATAAAACAAGTGCTAACAGCACTCAAAAGTGAAATTAATAGTTCCACAATAATAGTAGGAGACTTCAACATACCACTCTCAGTAAAGGACAGAACATCTAGAAAAACTTAACAAAGATACAGAATATCTAAAGGCCATAATCGGCCAAAGTGAATTCATAGACATAAATAGAACACTCCACCCAACAGCTGCAAAGTACATATTCTTATCCAACATACATGGAACATTCTCCAGAATAGACCGCATCTTAGGCCACAAAGCAACCTTCAACAAAATCCAGAACACTGAGATAATACAAAGTATCTTCTCTGATCACAATGCCATCAAAGTAGAAATTAACAGGAAGAGCAAGGAAAAAAATCAATTACATGGAAACTGAATAACACCCCACTTAAAAATCACTGGGTAATAGATGAAATCAAAGATAGAATAAAAAAATTCCTAGAATCAAATCAGAATGAAAACACACCACACCAAAACCTTTGAGACATAGCAAAGGCAGTGCTCAGAAGTCAATTTATAGCAATAGATGTACACATCAAAAAAGAAGGGACAAAATCAAAACATTTGCTACACAACTCTAATAAAAAGGGAACAGCAAAAGAAGCCCACAGCCACCAGAAGAAAGGAAATAATAAAGATCAGAGCAGAAATAAATGAAACAGAGAACAGAAAAAAAAAACAATAGAAAGAATCAACAAAACCAAAAGTTGGTTCTTTGAAAGGATCAACAAAATGGACAAACCACTGGCCAAACTGACAAAAGAAAAACAGGAAAGGATGCAAATAACCCGAACAAGAAATGAAATGGGAGACATTACAACAGACCCAACTGAAATAAAAAGGATCATAACAGAGTATTATGAAAACCTACACTCCCAACAAATTTGAAAACCTAGAGGAAATGGACAAATTTCTAGAAACACACTACCTACACAAACTAACACAAAATGATATTGAAAATCTGAACAGACCCATAACAAGAGAAGAGATTGAAAAGGTTAAAAAAAAAAAAAAAACCTCCCAACAACAACAACAAAAAACCCTGGCCCAGATGGCTTCACTGGAGAATTCTACCAAACATTCAGGGAAGAGCTTACACCAGTACTATTCAAACTATTTCAGAACATGGAAAAGGAAGGGATACTTCCAAATTCATTCTATGAAGCCAGTATAACCCTGATACCAAAACCAAGCAAAGACACCACAAAAGAAAAAAAAATTACAGACCAATACCTCTCATGAACATAGATACAAAAATTCTCAAGATTCTAGCCAATAGAATTCAGCATCGTATCAAAAAAATAATACACCATAAACAAGTGGGACTCATACCAGGTATGCAAGGATGGTTCAACATTAGAAGATCAATCAGTGTAATCCACCACATAAATGAAAGAAAAGAATCACATGATCAGCTCAATCGAAGCAGAAAAGAGATTTGACAAAGTCCAACAACCATTCCTGATAAAAACTCTCAATAAAATAGGTATAGAAGGGAAATTCCTCAAGATAATAAAAAGCATCTATACAAAACCAACAGCCAACATCATTCTTAATGGAGAGACACTAAAAACCTTCCCCTTGAGAACAGTAACTAGACGAGGATACCCTTTATCATCACTCCTATTTAACATTGTTCTGGAAGTCCTAGCTAGAGCAACAGGGCAAGAAAAAGAAATAAAGGGCATCCAAATTGGCAATGAAGAAGTAAAACTGTCCCTGTTTGTGGATGATATGATACTAGACATAAAAAAGCCAAAAGACTCCACGAGAAAACTATGGGAACTAATAGAAAGATTCAGCAGAATAGCAGGATAGAAGATAAACATACAAAAATCATTTGGATTCCCATATAACAATAAAGAAAATGTCAAAAGGAAAATCGAGAAAATAATACCATTTATTATAGCCCCTAAAAAATAAAATACTTAGAAATAAATCTACCCAGGGGTGTAAAAGACCTGTACAAAGAAAACTAAAAAACACTACTGCCAGAACCCAAAAGAGATCTACATAAACGGCAAAACAACATGCACCTGGATAGTAGAGTCAACATTGGGAAAATGACAATTTCAACCCAAAGCCATCTACAAATACAATGTAATCCTGATCTAAATACCAACCATACTCTTTAAAGAGATGGAAAAAGTAATCATTAAGTTTATATGGAAAGGGAAGAGGCCCTGGATAATAAAGCAGTACTGAAGAAGAAAGTTGGAGGACTTGCCCTACCTGAACTCAGAGCCTATTCATACAGCTATGGCAGTCAAAACACCCTGGAACAGAATTGAGAACCCAGATACAAATCCATCCACCTATGGTCACCTGATCTTTGATAAGGACCCAAAGTCCATCAAATAGGGGAAAAGACAGTATTTTTAACAAACGGTGCCGGCAAAACGGGATGTCCATCTGCAAAAAAATGAAACAGGACCCAAACCTTACACCATACATAAAAACTAATTCAAAATGCATCGAAGACCTAAATATAAAACCGAAAACTATAAGGATCATAGAAGAAAAAATAGGATCAATCCTAGAGGCCCTAATACACACCATTAACAAGAACAAACCATAACTAATAATACACAAACTCTAGAAGATAAGCTGGATAACTGGGATCTTCTAAAAATTAAATAATGATGATCATCAAAAGATTCCACCAGAAGAGTAAAAAGAGAACCTACAGGCTGGGAAAAAATTTCGGCTGTGACAAAGTTCTAATCTCTAAAATCTACAGGAAAATCCAGCACCGCTACAACAAAAAGACAAATAATCCAATTAAAAAATGGGCAAAGGAAATGAACAGACACTTCACCAAATAAAATATGCAAGGGACCAACAGACACATGAAGAAATGCTCACCATCACTAGCCATTAGAGAAATGTAAATCAAAACAATAATGAGATACCATCTCACCCCAGCATTAATTGCACGAAAAAAAAAAAAAAAATAACATGTTGGAGAGGCTCCGCAGAGATTAGAACTCTTATGCACTGCTGGTGGGAATGCAAAATGGTACAATCGTTTTGGAAAAAGATATAGGGCTTCCTTAGCTAGAAATAGAAATATCATATGATCCAGGAATCCCACTCCTAGGAATGTATCTTACAGAAATAAGAGCCATCACACAAATAGATGCACGCACACCCATGTTCACTGCAGCATTGTTCACAATAGCAAAAAGATGGAAACAATCTAGACGCCCATCAACAGATGAATGGATAAACAAACTGGTAAATACGCACAATGGAGTACTACACAACGATAAAGAACGATGATGAATCTGCAAAGCATCTCACGACATGGATGAATCTGGAGGGCATTATGCTGAGTGAAATAAGCCAATCACAAAAGGACAAATATTGTATGAGACCACTCCATAAAAACTCATGAAAAGGTTTACACACAAAAAGAAACCATCTTTGATGTTATGAGGGAGAGGAGGGGTGGGGACGGAAAAACACTAACTAAACAGTAGATAAGTGGTAACTTTGGTGAAGGGTAAGACAGTACGCAGTACTGGGGAAGCCAGCACAACTTGTCCAAGGCAATGTCATGGAAGCTCCATAGACGCATGCAAACTCCCTGAGGGACCAAATTAGTGGGCTGAGGGTTGTGGGAACCATGGTCTTGGGGAACATCTAGCTTAACTGGCATAACATAGTTGATAAAGAAAATGTTCTACGTTCTACTTTGGTGAGTAATGTCTGGGGTCTTAAAAGCCTGTGAGGGGACATCTAAAATACTCCATTGGTCTCACCCCTTTGAGAGCAAGGGAGAATGAAGAAAACTAAAGACACAAGGGAGAGATTAGTCCAAAGGACTAATAGACCACAGCTACCACAGCCTACGCTAACTGAATCAGTACAACTAGATGGTGTCTGGCTACCACCACTGACTCCTCTGACCGGCATCACAATAGAGGGTCCTGGACAGAGCTGGAGAAAAATATAGGACAAAATTCTAACTCACAAAAACAGACCAGACTTACTGGTCTGACACAGACTGGAAAAGCCGTAAGAGTATGGCCCCTGGACACCCTTATAGCTGAGTAAGGAAGTCACTCCTGAGGCTCACCCTTTAGCCAAAGATTAGACAGGCCCATAAAACACAATGATACTGAAGGGGCACACCAGCCCAGGGGCAAGGACTAGAAGGCAGGGATAACAGGAAACCCAAGGTCGAGAAGGGAGAGTGTTGACGTGTCGTGGGGTTGTTAACCAATGTCATAAAAAAATACATGTATGGCTTAATAAGAAGCTAGTTCTATAAACCTTCATCTAAAGTACAATAAAAAAAAAAAGACTAGCGGAGGCTTGTAGTTAATTTTCCTTGTATCCTACCTCAGAATGTAAGATAATAGACACAAATACTGTACCCATAGAGACTCTACATTTTTGCAGAATGTACTTATCACAAAGTAATGATTCCAGAAGGTGATTAATTTCAGGCACTTTTGTCCTGAGTGAAACCAGTTCCCCTTCAATGTGACTATTTTTTAGCCAAGATGTTATTCCCCTAAGGGAATTCATGCTGTATGTAATAAGGGCTTACAGACTTATATATCGGTCATCACTCCGGGAAGCTGAAATCCACCCCATCAAGCCATGGTGGCTGGGGTGGAGATGAAGGAATTGGTTTCCTCCACCATTAAAAACAGTTCATGTGTTACGACTCCATTTATATGAAATACCCAGAATAAATAAATCCGCAGCAGCAGAAGGTAGATTAGAGGTTGCCAGGGGCTAGGAACAAGAGAGGATGGAGGGTGACTGGTAGTGGTTTTTTTTCTTTTTTTCCACTTTTAGGTGATGAAAATGGTCTAAATTTAAATGGAGGTGATGATTGTAAACTCCGAATATACTAAAACCACTGCACTGTATACCTTAAAAGGGTGATATGTGAATTACAGCTCAAAAACAAAACCAAAAAAAGTCTGTCTTGAACATTGTGCACTTTTAAAGAATTCTCTGTATGGGATCAAATTTATAAGAGCCACTTGAAAGGTTAGATAGGAAGCTTAGGGGGCAGTGAGTTTATGTTAATGGAGGAGAAACAGTTTGGAAAAGGAGGAACTTAAAGAATGCAGTCTGTCACTGAATTGTACATGTAGAAATTGTTGAATTGGTATATGTTCTGCTGTGTACATTTTCAACAACAACCAAAAAGATAATAAAAAGAAAAAAGTAAATTGAGGTCTCTCTGATTCCAACGACTTTGCTCTCAATTACTGAGGTACCCCATAGCTGCCCTCCTGGTCAGGCCCTAAAGATTTCTTTTTGGTTACTATGCCCCCTTTTCTTATTCTTTAGCCCCATCCTCTGCCCTACACCTGTTGTTTCCCTGGTAAAGCTGAACGCCCAGAGCAGCTTCTGCCAGGCTGTGCTCAGCACGGCTGGTGCCACCAAACTGTTACTGAAGAAAAAGCAGCAGCCTCGGATCGTCGTTACCAGGAGTACCAAACCCAACCTACTGCCTTTGAGTTGACCCCAACTCATAGCAACCCTATAAGGACAGAGTAGAACTGCCCCACAGGGTTTCAAAGGAGCAGCTGGAGAATTCAAACTGCTGACCTTTTGGTTAGCAGCCAAGCCCTTAACCACTACACCACATAGGGCTCCTTTGAGAGAACAAGGTGCCAGAAAACCTAGGGTTGGGGAGTGTCATCCAGAAACTCCTCTCTGCTGCCCCCTGCAGACTTCTGTAAACACTGCCTCAGAAAGGAGGTTTGGTGTGCCTCTCAACTCACCTCTTCAGGAGTTCAGCCCACCTGTGTGGGCCTGCAAACACTGGGCATGCTTTTAGTCTACTTAGTGGAAGCCTAGAAGTAAACCTGGCAATCTTTTGAAATACTAAAAAAAATTTCAGAGAAATTTCACATAGAAAAAAAATCAAAGTATAAAAAATTATAGTTGGCAAAAAATATAAAGTCTGTTATCCTTGGTATTTAACCTGGTATGTGAGTGTAATGGGACCAACTGAGAAGGCTGGGATACGGTCCTATAGGTTCTGTCACCCCCTCTCTGAGCCTTTCTCTTCTCATCTCTCGAATGGGTACAAGGAGCCCTGGTCATGCAATGGTTAAGTGCTCAGCTGCTAACTGAAAAGGTTGATGGTTCAAACCCACCCAACTGGAGAAAGACCTGGTGTTCTTTATGGCTCCCATAAAGATTACAGCCTAGAAAACATTAAGGGGCAGTTTTGCTCTGTCACATGGGGTCACTATAAGTTGAAAATCAACTCGATGGCACCTAACAATAACAAAATGGGTACAGTAATGCTTGCCTTGTAATAACGAGGCCAAGTGTAAAAGAGATAATGGAATCCAAAGTACTTGGCACAGAGTAAGCTCTGAACAACAGTAACAAATGTATTCACTGAATGGTAATGACTGCTTCCTGTGAACTGGCTGTTTACTTTGTGCCAGATACCCTGACAGCTGCTTCCACATTCATTTTCTCCTCTAATTCTCACAGAACCTCAAGAGGTGGGTATTATCTCCATTTCATACAAATAGAAAAAGGCACCCAGAGGGAAGTGACTTGCCCAAGGTCACACAGCTAGGTAAAATGCAGAGATGGATTTGAATCCAGTGTTGTCTAACTCCAAAACCTGTATTACTCCCATTTTTTCCCCCTTACTCCAATCTTAAAGTTGCATCTCTCCTTGGTGCCCTCACCTCCTTCTCTTCTTCCGGGTGGATTTCTTTTTTTTCTTCTTACCCCTGGAGGAAGGCGGTGGTGTTAAGTCTCTGTCACGGGAGACGCTGTAAGGAAAACAAATTCAGATGTTGAGATCTGAGGGTTCTCCAACCCCTAGGCCAGGGTAGTTGTAGTCTGGGAAGGACCCCAGTTTCTAGGAGGATCGAGAACCCATAGTGAATAGCTAGTTACCACTTCATGAATGATTCGGTCACACTCGAGATTAAGTGCCTCAAATAAGGAAGTTAATGCCGACCTAATGAGACAGACGTTCTACATTACCCAAACACCAATTGATTATTTAAAACAGTTATAGAGGTTAACTGCTCCTTAATAGGTTATTGAATTTGCAAATGGCTCACCTTGGTAAATAAATCACTTTTTAAATAATTAATCGGCAGTTTGGCCCCCCTCCCAGCTCCCCAATACATGGTGTCTGTATTTCCTGCTGGAAATCTAATCAGAGACATAAGGTATGTTAACTGGCAGCTGATTATTAAAAGTATATTTGCCAAGATCTAATGTAACAAGGTACATATCTTATATCACCTCACAGAACCTCAAAAACCTCAGCTCTTCAGGAATAATTATTTCCTGTTCAATTAAATTCAAATTGTCAGGCTGCAGTTGAATGAAGTCAAGTTATCTCCTTTTATAACTAGGGCTAACTCCAGGGACTTTTTTTTTTTTAAATGCTATCCCACAGCAAAGTGAGGTTGTTTTGGATGAAAAACCAATTGAGAATTGAAACATGCCAAATCAGTTGAACCTTACTGCTGAAATATAATATGAATAATAATATTATTATTGAAAGCAAAGAGGCCCCAGATAAGTAAAGCACTATTGAAGAAGAATAAAGCAGGAGGACTCTCACTACCTGACCTCAGAACCTTCCATAAAGCTATGGTAGTCAAAACAGCCTGGTACTGGTACAACAACAGATGCATTGACCAATGGAACAGAATTGAGAACCCAGAGATAAATCCATCCACCTACAGTCACCTGATTTTCCACAAGGGCCCAACATCCATCAAATGGGGGAAAAGACAGTCTTTTTAACAAATGGTGCTGGCAAAACTGGATGTCTGTCTGCAAAAAAATGAAATAGGACTCATACCTCACACTATACACAAAAATTAATTCAAAACAGATCAAAGACCAAATATGTATTTAAAAAAAAACTATAAAGATCATAGAAGAAAAAATAGGATCAACTCTAGAGGCCCTATATGCGATATTAACAGTATACAAACCATAACTAACAACACACAAACCCCAGAAGATAAGCTAAATAATGGATCTTCTAAAAGTTAAATACTTATGCTCATCAAAAGATGTCACCAAAGGAATAAAAAGAGAACCTACAGACTGGGAAAAAAATCTGGGATATGACAAATCCAACAGGTCTAATCTCTAAAATCTACAGGAAAATCCAACACCTCTAAAATGAAAAGACAAATAATCCAATTAAAAAATGAGCAAAGGAAATGAACAGGCACTTCACCAAAGAACACATTCAAGCAACCACAGACACATGAGGAAATGCTCGCTATCACAAGCCATTAGAGAAATGCAAATCAAAACCATAATGAGATACCATCTCACCCCAGCATTACTGGCACAAATCAAAAAACCAGAAAATAACAAATGTTGGAGAGGCTGCAGGGAGATTAGAACTCTTACGCATTGCTGATGGGAATGCAAAATTGAACAACAATTTTGGAAAGGGATATGGCACTTTCCTAGAAATAAAGATACCATATGATCCAGCAATCCTACTCCTAGGAATATATCCTAGAGAAATAAGAGCCATCACACAAATAGACACACACACACCCATGTTCATTGCTACATTGTTCACAATAGCAAAAAGATGGAAACAACCTAGATGCTCGTCAACAGATGAATGGATAAACTATGATACATACACACAATGGAGTACTTACACAATGATAAAGGACAATGACGAATCTACAAAGCATCTCAAAGCAAGGATGAATCTGGGGGGTATTATGCTGAGTGACATAAGTCAATCACAAAAGGACAAATATTGTATGAGACTACTATAAAAACTCATGAAAAGGTTTATACACATTAAGAAACAATCTTTGATGATTACCAGGGAGGGAAGGGGTAGGGATGGAAAAATGCTAAATAGACAATAGGTAAATGATAACTTTAGTGAAGGGTAAGACAGTACACGATACTGGGGAAGCCAGCACAACTTATACAAGGCAAGGTCATGGAAACTCCATAGACACATGCAAACTCCCTGAGGGACCAAATTGCTGGGCTAAGGGCTGTGGAGACCATGGTCTCGGGGAACCTCTAGCTCAGTTGGCATAACATAGTTTATAAAGAAAATGTCCTACATTCTACTTTGATGAATAATGTCTGGGGTCTTAAAAGCTTGTAAGCAGCCATCTAAGAATCTCCACTTGTCTCACCCAATTGGGAGCAAGGGAGAATGAAGAAAACTAAAGACATAAGGGAAAGATTAGTCCAAAAGACTAATAGATCACAAGTAACACAGCCTCCACCAGACTGAGTCCAGTACAACTAGATGGTGCCCAGATAGTACTACTGACTGCTCTGACAGGGATCACAATAGAGGGTCCCAAACAGAGCTGGAGAAAAATATAGAACAAAATTCTAATTCACAAAAAAGACCAGACTTACTGGTCTGACACAGACTGGAGAAACCACAAGAGTGTGGCCCCTGGACACCCTTTTAGCTCAGTGATGAAATCACTCCTGTGGTTCACCCTTCAGCCAAAGATTAGATAGGACCATAAAACAAGAAGAGACTTAAGGGGCACACCAGCCCAGGGGCAAGGACTCGAAGGCAGGAGGGGACAGGAAAGCTGGTAACAGGGAACCCAAGGTAGAGGAGGGGAGAGTGTTGACATGTTGTGGGGTTGGTAACCAGTGTCACAAAACAATTTGTGTACTATAATAAGAAACTAGTTTGTTCTGTAAAACTTCATCTAAAATACAATAAAAAAAAAGTCATTATTAATAACCAAAAAACAAAAAAACCAAACCCATTGCTGTCAAATCCATTCTGACTTATAGCAACCCTATAGGACAGAGTAGAAGTGCCCCATAGGGTTTCCAAGGACCAGCTAGTGGATTCAAACTACCAACCTCTTGGTCAGCAGCCAAGTTCTTAACCAGTGCGCCAGCAGGGCTCCCTTATTAATAACAACTACCATTTACTCAGCACCTATTATGTGCCAAGTGTTTTCTATATTTTGAGATTCAAAAAAAACACTTAAAAGGGTGGTGTATCTTTGTTCTTATTTTACAGGTGAAGAAAATGAGGTTCAGAAAGTTGAGCTGACTTGCCCATGGCTGCACAGGTAGGAAGTATCTGAGCTGGGATTTGAACCTAGGCCTGTGTGATTTCTATCCTGAGAGCTTTACCACAAAACCAGTAGCCTTCTCAAACTTGCTTGTGTGGCTATCTCCTGGTAATTACTCAGCTCTTTACAGAACATCATAAAATGTTGTGATATTTAATCTTATTCTAAGAATCTAGATCATTATGACTAATAGAAAGAATGGTAAGAATATATAATGAGATCTCTGTGTCTTCCATAAATAAAAATCATCTATCTAGGTATCATGGCTTGAATTGTGTCCTCCAAAAATATCTGTCACTTTGGCTAGGTCATGATTCCATTATATGATTGTATGATTATCTACCATTTTATCTTCCGATGTGATTTCCCTATGTGTTGTAAATCCCATCACTATGATGTAATAAGATGGATTAGCGGCAGTTATACTGATGAGGTCTATAAGATTAGATAGGGTCTTAAGCCAAACTCTTTTGAAATATAAGAGAGAGAAGTGAGCAGAGAAACATAGGAACGCCATACCACCAAGAAGGCAGCACTGGGAGCAGAGCAAGTCCTTTGGACCTGAGGTCCCTGCGCTGAGATGTTCCCAGACCAAGGGAAGACTGATGACAAGGACCTTCCTCCAGAGTCGATAGAGGAAAGCCTACCCCTGGAGCTGACATCCTAAATTCGGACGTGTAGCCTACTGGACTGAGAGAGAATAAACTTCTCTTTGTTAAAGCCATCCACTTGTGGTATTTCTGTTACAGCAGCCCTAGATGACTGAGACACTAGGTAACACTGAATGAGGCTGAAGCATACGCAGCTTGATGAAGGTAAACGATGTCACTGAAAAGTACTAAGAAAAAAGGACCTGTTGGTAATTGCTATGGCATATACAATTTTGAAAAAAAAAATGTGTGTATATATGTATGTATGTAGGCATATATGCTTATAGGTAGTATGTATGTGTGTGTAGAAGTGTATGCATATGTACACGTATCTGTGTGACTATATACACATATATTCATATATATAATAAAGCACATAAGGGTCACAGTTATGGATACTTCTTAGACATAACCAAATACCTTGTGGGATTGAATTTCTGGGTTTGAAGGACTGGGATCACAGTCTTGTGGAATATCTCACTCAACTGGCATAATAGAGTCCATAAAGTTATGTTCTACATCCTAGTTTGGTGACTTGTGTTTGAGGTCTTAAAAGCTTGCGAGCAGCCATCTGTTGGACTCTACTCATCCGGAGATAAAGAAGAAAACCGAAGACTCAAAGAAGAAACTAGACCACGGGACAAATAGTCTATACAAACCATAGCCTCATCTACCTTGAGAGCAGAAGAACTCGATGGTACCCAACTACCTCTACTAATTGTTCTAATCAGGGCCACAATAATGGACCCTGAGGGAATGGGAGAAAAATGTGGAACAGAACCATAAATTCTTAGGAAAATAAAACAAAAAACCAGACCTACTGGGCTGGTTGAGACTGGAGTACTCCCTGAGATGGCTGCCCTGAGATACTCTTCAAATTCTGAACCAAAACTAACCCAAGGTCACCTTGAAGCTAAATAACAAATCGGTTTAAAAAAGAATGAATATCACCCATAAGTACTGTACTCCTTTAAAAAATGACTTACATGAAATCAAACAGTCAAAATCACTTAAAACAAAGATGAGAATGTAAGCGGACAGGGAAAGTACGTGGAAACGGAACAACCGGAATGGAAATAAAGAGAATGTTCATGCGCTATGAAGAATGTAACCAGTGTCACTGAACAACTTGTGTAGAAACTGTTGAATGGGAACCTAAGCTGCTGTGTAAAACACCATCACCGAAAACGCAATAAAATATTTTTTACAAATCATTTATCTGATACTTTCAGGAGAGTCACTTTTAGCAGGTTAAAAACAAATATAGGCATTCAATACCTGGCTACTTACCCATAAAACCCGAAAGCAAACTCATTGCCATCGAGTCAATTCCAACTCATAGTCACCCTATAGGACAGAGTAGAACTGCCCCGTAGGGTTTCCAAGGAGTGGCTGGTTGATTTGAACTACTGACCTTTTGGTTAGCAGCCGAATGCTTAACCATGGTGCCAACAAGGCTATAGTTACATGACATAGAGCACAAAGCACAGTACACATATCTAGGAAGCAAACAGGCTGTTAGTATGAACATGGTGGGCCACTTCAGAGCCTTCCCTCCAACAAGTGCTTGATGGAAAGCAAGAGCCTAATAAACCTTTGTGGAATGATCAAATGAGGGATGAATGGATGAAATGATGGAGCCTCTTGTTAAATCATCTAGTTTCCTACAAACACTTCCCGGTGTAACAGCTGGCAGAAATTGGAGGAGAAAAAGCGTTTGAGAGAAATACCTCTTAAAAAATCTTTTAAAAGTCTGTCTTGAAAAATAGGAAAAGATCCCACTATTTAGGTGACCACTCTTAACTTTGGGAACCCCAGGGTCCCAGAAGAGCATTTTGAGAACCACTGTCTCAGCCTAGGATAATGCTGAGGTCTGTGAGGTAGGAATAAGCAGCCTCCTGCATAAATACCCAAATGTCTTTACCCAGGTAGGTCTGCATTTCCTCCACTCCCTTCTTCCCTTGCCCCAGCTCTCCTACGTGGGCCAGCACAGAGGAAACAGCGGGTGAGCACGCAGTGGTTATGTAAGCGGCGGTTAAGTTCACAGTGGTGAACTATGCAGTGGTTGAACATGTAGCGTAGCAGTTACACATGCCATGATTAAGTACAGTGATTAAGTATGCAATAGTTAAGTACATAGTGGTTGGCTAAGGATTCTGTGGTCACGCATCTAATGGTTAAGTACATAATGGTGAAGTCGGCAGTGGCTACCTATACAGAGGTTTCTTACGTAGTAGGAAAGTCTGCAGAAATGAAGTATTCACGGGTCAGGTATGCAGAAGTTGAATAAAGTGTTAAATGCAGTGGTTAAATATCCCATGATTACATATGTAGTTGTCAGGTATGCAGTGATTAAGTGTCCCATGGTTATATGTAATGGTTAAGTATGTAGTGATTTCATTTGCCGTGATTACGTATGCCATGGTTACAAAGGTAATGGCGAAGTATACAGTGGGTGCGTAGGCAGTGGGTAAGCCTGCGGCAGTTAAGCCTGCAGCACTAAAGAATGATGGCTCTGGAAGCTGACAAACCTGGCATAAATTCCAGCTCCATTACCTCTAGCTCAGAGACCTCTCTGAGCCTCATTTTCATCTTCTATAAGATGGGACTAAAATACAGTGCCTCTGCCATGAATCTGTTGTGATGAGTGAAGGCACTCACTCACGTCATGTGCCCCGGTCTGACACAGTAAGTTCACATTAAATGGGGTTCTGTTATTATTATGACCTCTGCTATCACTATCATCATCATACCGTGATTATTATTGTTGTTATTATCGTGTCAGAGAATCAGTCACAGGTAGGAGGAGGGAACAAGAGGCCCAGACATTCCAAATCAAGTTGACCACATGGCACCATTTCTCGGCTTTCATGTCCAGAACCTTCTTTTCTGGTTCCTTGGGTTTCCAGCAAACATTTTTGAGCACCTATTGTGTTCTAGGCGTGAAGCCAGGGTCTGGACACGCCTGACCCCAACCTTGAGAATTAGATCTTAGTATCCCGATTTTATAGTTATGAAAACTGAGGCCCAGGGAGGAAAAGTAACATGTCCAAGGTCACTTAGTAAGCAGCAGCCTCGGGTTTGAACACAAGTCTCTACAACACATTGACTCTCCCCTGACAGTCTGGGAGACAATGTTTTGAAAGTACAGAAGTTCCCTTCCTCTTCCCTTTTCTCTCCATCTCCCTCAGCCTCTTGTAGAAGCAACCCCTTTCCTATTTCCTGGAGATAATGTCTCTAAATTTGATGTTGAACCTCACTTCTCCAAGCTGATAAGACTTCATTGTCTCTCCCTCATTGAACTCACAGCCTAATTAAAGCCCATAGCCAAGACGGCAGCTTGGATGGAGGGACAGACTTGGGACGTGAAAGCTGTCTGGCTTCCCAGTTCCCTTTCACAAAATCCCATAACCACATCTGCTAGAAATGGGGTTCTTAACTATTAATGAACCTCAGGGTCTATGAACTCCACAAAATGGTACACAGGCTTTGGGGAGTGTACTGGAAGCTTACGTATACATTTTTCATGGGGCAGAACTCACAGCTTCTATACAATTCTTACTTGGTCCCCAATATGGCTTAGAACCTCTACCTTAGTAAACAAGCCCCAGAATGTAAGGAGAGAATTTGGACCAGAATCAGGGGTATTCAAGCCTCATCCTAGTCCTGCTACCAACTGGCCTGAGTTTCCTCATCTGTAAAATGCCTTTGTTACTCTAATTTAGCAGAAGGAAGCAGGGGTTGTATCTGGGGAATTTTGCTATAAGGATATCAGATTTGTATTTCACCTGTCACCAGGGGATAGATGTAGGCCCATGGTAGAGAGAGAGTGGTGAGTTCATTTGAGGAGTACGAATAAGGCTTCTAGGACAGCAAGTGATGCTGAATTATAAAGACAGCTTTGCAAACAGAATCAGAGTCTGTAGAAGCCAAAGATGGGTCAGGCTTTATTTGTGTATGGAACAAAATAGAAAAATGGAAGGCAGAGAATAGATTGGCTTTTTCATTACATCAAGAGTATAATATGGTGGCTTTTAGTGTAGAATTTAAGATCAGAGAGACTGGAACTCAGTTTCACTTTGCCACTTACTGGCTGCCGTATTTTGGGCAATCACTTCATCTCTTCAAGACTCAGTACAACACTGTACCCTCTGATCTGAGTACAGTGCCTTTCACAAAGTAAAAAAAAAGCTAAAAAAATATTGGTTGAATAATTGAATTAAGGAATGAATACAAAGAGCTGGAATTCAGGAAACAGCCCTGGGCTGAATCATGATTTGAGAGTCAATGGCTCATACACAGTCATTAAAATGGAGACCAAAGGAACTCTATCATTTGAGGGAGGAGTCAACAAACTATGGCCCACAGGCCAAATCAGGCCCACCTCCTGTTTTTGTAAATAAAGTTTTATTGGAACACAGCTATGCCCATCTATTTTTATATTGTCTACGGCTGCTTTCAACCTGTAAGAGCAGACTTGAGTAGTTATGACAGAGATCTATGCTGAATGAACCACAGGGAGAGACTGGAGCCCAGTATTTAGCTTGCTTTCTCAAGGCATAATTGGAGGACAAAGTATGATAGAATTACTTCAAACTTCACTTTGCCATTTCTACTCCATTTCTCTGTATAAAAGGGAGACCGTATGGCCCACAAACCTAAAATTTTATTATCTGGTTGTTTATAGAAAGAAATTTGCTGGCCCATAATTTAAATGACAGTAAGAGGAATTTTGAAAAGAGAGTAGGGAGAGGTGGCCAGAGAGGCAGACTTCCTTTCTGTGTCCTCAATTTGGACATCCCATTGGGTTGAAGGGAAGAGAGGGGCAGGGCCTCACCTGTGTGCTCTAGCAGGACTCAGCTCCCAGCAGGCCTTGTCTCTCTCCCAGCTGTTGGTGCCCAGGGCCTCATCGGCCAGAAGTTGACCCAGCTTTTCTGAGGGGCCATCCTGAGCTGGGACCACGGGACTGCTCTGGGGCTCTGCCCTGCAGGAGAAGAAATAAGGAAACAAAAGTGTTAGGATGTGGCAGAGACACTTAATGCTCACCAAACATTCCAAAGACTTTCCAGTATTTCCTAGTTTCCCTTACGGTAACGTTAGGGGTTGAATCGTGTCCCCACAAAAAATGTGTCAACTTGGCTAGGCCATGGTTCCCAGTATTGTGTCATGGTCCACCATTATGTCACCTGATGTGATTTTCCTATGTGTTGTAAATCCTACCTCTATGATGTTAATGAGGTGGGATTAGAGTTAGTTATGTTAATGAGGCAGGACTCAATGTACAAGATTAGGTTTTGTTTTAAGTAAATCCCTTTTGACATACAAAAGAGAGAAACCAGCAGAGAGACAGGACGACCTCATACTACCAAGAAACAAGAGCCAGGAAAACAGGGCATCCTTTGGACCTGGGGGCCCTTCACTGAGAAGCTCCTAGACCAGGGGAAGGTTGATGACAAGGACCTTCCCCGAGACCAACAGAGAGTGAAAGTCTCCCCCTGGAGCTGGCACACTGAATTCAGACTTCTAGCCTACTAGATTATGAAGGAATAAATTTGTTTGTTAAAGCCATCCACTTGTGGTATTTCTGTTAGAGTAACACTAGATAACTAAGACAAGTAGATTGGGGTCATGAGATTATCTTTGACCAGTAGTCTCTGAGTGGGAGTTGTTGCTAGATGCCATCAACTCCAACTCATAGCTACCCCATGTGATAGAGTAGAGCTTTCCCAAAGGGTTTTCTAAACTCTAATCTTTATGGTTTCAGATCACCAGATCTTTTCTCCTACAGAGCCGTTGGGTGGGTTCTAACTGCCAAACTTTCAGTTAGCAGCCAAGCACGTAACCATTGCTTCATGTCATTTCCAGTTCAAGACAATCAGTGTGCCTTCTCTAGCTCTCTTCCTCTGTCACTTTGACTTTGGAGGCCACATATTCTCAAAGGTGAAGCTACTAGATGGAGGAAAGGTACCTGAACCACATCAGACTAAGGCACTGAGACTTTGGAGTTTATTTGTTACTGTAGCATAGCCTGTCCCATCCTGACTAAACCAGAGGGAGAGGCTGGAGACCAGCGCTCCACTTGCTTTCTCAAAGTACGATTGGAGGTCAAACAATCATACAAGACCAAAAGGACAGCATTTGCTCAAAAGTAAAGATGAGAAAGCAGGAAGGGGTAGGAAAACCAGACAAAAAGAAATGGGGAACCCAGGGCAGAAATGAGGAGAGTGTTGACACAGTGTGGGGATTGCAACCAATGTTATGGAACACTGTGTATACCGTATGTTAAATGGGAAACTAATTTGCTCTGTGAACTTTCACCTAAAACACAATTTTTTAAAGTATAATTGGGAGTTAAAGGATGACAGAATTCATTCAAACTTCCCTTAGCCATTACTATTCCATTTCTCTGCCTTATTTGTATATGGAACAGATATACCTGGATTCAAACCCTATCTTCGCCATTTAGTAGCTATAGGACCTTGAGCCAGTTGCTTAATCTTTTTGTCTCAGTTTCCTCAATTATAAAGTATGGAATAATAGCAGTCCCTATATTGTTGAGTTATTGGGAAGATAAAATGAGATAATATATGCAACATGTAAACAGAAATGCCTAAAAAGTGTCAGTTGTCCTTCCCTTTACTTCCTTGTGAACCAGACCTCCAATTAGGTGTCCTTAGCAGATATGAGGTCACCTACTTTCCCATGAAGGTCTGGAGTTCTCTTCTGTGCAGCTGACATGGGCTCCAAACAACACTGGGAAGTTCCCTGTGACTTCTACCTCTTTATTTGAGGCCCTGAGGAAAAGGAAGTTGCCTGACATGGGCTCCAAACAACACTGGGAAGTTCCCTGTGACTTCTACCTCTTTATTTGAGGCCCTGAGGAAAAGGAAGTTGCCTAGTTGCATCAGCTTTTGAAGATTCTGTCCCCCGGATTTCCTGGCGCCCAACCGGGAGGATCGCCATCTGTCTGTCAGTCTGTCGTACTGTGGTGGCTTGTGTGTTTCTATGATGCTGGAAGCTATGCCACCAATATTTCCAATACCAGTAGGGTCACCCGTGGTGGACAGGTTTTAGTGGAGCTTCCAGACTAAGACAGACTAGGGAGAAACACCTAGCAATTTACTTTTGAAAACTGTATCACAACAGAATATTGCCCAATATAGTGCTGGAAGATGAACCTCCTAGGTTGAAAGGCACCCAAAATACACAGTGGCCTCAATCACGGACTCGAGCATACCAATGATTGTGAAGGTGACGTAGGGCCGGGCAATGTTTTGTTCTGTTGTACATGGAGTTTCCATGAGTCAGAGTCAGCGATAACAACCAGGAGAAGGCAGGTCACAGGTGTGTTTGGCAGCCTCCAGCGAGTACTCATCCTGCCTTCAGACAGCAGGTCAAGCATGGATCGAAGGAATTATCATTTCTTATGCACCAGGTCCCTGCAGTCCCTGCAGCCAGTGCATCAAGATTGGTTTTATGACTCTGGATAAATCTATCTGATAAGCTTCCTGCTCCTTAGGGCTGCAGGAGAGCAGGCCAGGCCCAGTCAGTATTGAAAGAAAGACAGCAAAACACATCCATCTCTGTCAGGCATTTACCGGTGCATCTTTAGACGCAGAGCCAGGAGAAACTGCAGGCCCAGAAGGGATGGAGGTTCTAGTCAGGTCTCCCAGCCCTCCTCACTGTCAGCTCCATACTGCCAGAACTCCCCTGCATCCTGTTCAGCCTCAGTTTCCCTACAAACTCCCTGCTCCATTTCTTCTGCTATGAGGGTTCCCTCTCCGTGTCCGTGCCTCAGTTCTTCTCAGCCAACTCAATGCTTGCGATTCCTGTCAGCCCCAGCAAGGTTTGCGTCTTCCCATACTTGTCCTTGCCTGAGCTGACGCCATTCATTAGTTCCAACGCGTTGAATACCTGTAGTGTCCAGGCCAGTTTGGGTGTGAGGATACAGTGAACAAGATGGAAATGCCCCCGAAATAATTGACATTCCAGCTGGAGAGCAGACAGTAAGCACAGCAAGAAAAGTATGGCTTGTTGGATGGTAATATTTTATGGAGAAAATAAAGCAGCGTAACTGGGCTAGGAAATGAGAGAAGGTGACTGTTGTGTTGTATACAGTCATCAGGGGAGGCCTTCCTGAGGAGGTAGCAAGGAAGTGGTGACATGAAGGAAGTAGGAATCGACCTTATAGTCTGTGGTGGTTTTAAAAGGTGTTCACAGATTTTTTGATACTCCTGGGAGCCTAATCCTCCTCCCTGTGAGTGTGGGATGGATTCAGTAACTGACTTTTAATGAATACAAAGTGATAAATATAAATGATAAATTGTGACCTCCAAAATTAGGTCACAAAAGGCGGCTCTGCTATGCTGTCTTGGTTTGATCACTCTGGGGGAAGCCAGTTGCCATGTCATGAGGACACTCAAGCAGCCCTGTGGAAAGGCCCACGTGATGAGGAACTGAGGCCTCCAGCCAACAGCCACGTGAGTGAACCATGTTGGACATGAATCCTCCAGCCCCAGTCAAGCCTTCAGATGACTGCATCTGGCTGACATCTTGACTGCTCATGGTCCAGAACCACATAGCTGAATTCTTGACTCAAACTGTGAGAGACATAGTAACTTTATTGTTGTTTTATGCCATGATGATTTGTCACACAGTAATATATAATGACTACACAGGTATCTGTGGGAAGTATGTTCCAGGCTGAGGAAATAGCAAATTCAAAGACCCCAAAGAGGGAACATACTTGGCATGTTAAAGAAATAGCAGGCAAGGGCTACAGTGGTAAGAGGTGAGAGATCAGAGAAGAAGTGGACAGAGACAGTCATAGAAATCTTTGTAGGTCATGGAATGACCTTTGTGTTTTCTGTAGGTGAGATGGGAAGCCTTTTGAACAGAGGAACGATATGGTCTGGCTTACGAAGAATCATTCTGGCCATGATGAACACAAGACTGAAGGGAGAAAAGGGAAGAGAAAGGAAGACCATTGCAGTAGTCCAGGCAGGAGAGGATAGTGACTCAGACCAGGGTGGTAGCAAGGAGATGTGGTCAGATTCTGATGCACTGTGGAAGTAGGACAAATGGTATTCAATATTGGTTAGATGTGGAGAACAGAAAGAGGGAGAGGAATCAGGGATGATGCCAAGGTTTTGAGTCTGAATGATGGAAGATTAGAGTCACCATTGACTAGATGGAGAAGGTAGCACAGGGAGCAGATTTTGGGGGCGACCTAATCCCTTCTCTAGAATCTCATAGTCCCTTTGCTACCTGTTATGTTGAATTGTGTCTCCCTCCCCGCCCCGCCCCCCACCCTGCCCCCCACCCCCTGCCCCTTGCAATAGGAGTTGGAATCCTGACCCTTATACCTGTACTGTAATCCAATTTGGGAAGAAGATTTTCTTTGTTACATTAATGAGGGTATGCCCTAAACCTAATCACTTCTGAGTTATAAGGAGCAGCATAGACATAGAGAGAAGAAAACACACACAGGGTTGGGGGAGGAGGGAGATATATGCCACCTGGAGATCACCAAGGAATCCAGGAACACCGGGGCTAAAAAATCAAAGACAAGGATCTCTCCCCAGAGCCAACAGAGAGCTCCCCCTATAACCAGTACTTTGAATTCAGACTTCTAGCCTCCTTAAAAAAAAAAAAAAAAGCCTCCTAAATTGTGAGAAAATAAATTTCTGTTCTTCAAAGCTACCCTTTTGTGGTACTTCTGTTATAGCAGCACTAGCAAACTCTGACAGTACCCTTACTGCAGCCTTCATGATATGTGGTGTTGTTGCCATTTAATCGTCTTCTCACACAGTAGACTAAGAGCTCCCTGAGAGTGGGACCATGTCTTACTCCCCAAGCATCTGCTGCTTGGTAAACACTCAACAATATTTGCTGAATGAATAAATGCAGGAGCAAAGGCACTGGCTAAAAAGAACACCCATTTGTTTAAAAAAAAATGGAGTTTTGAGATGATCTAGATTAACTTCTTCCTGGTATAACTGGTGAAGACTAACGTCCAGAGAGGGTAAATGACCCAGCCAATGCCACTGTCTGCTCAATCAATGTCTTTTCTATTCACCCCATATTTCTTATAGAAAAGTCATCATCGAGCTTACTGACATATGCCTATTGCCCAGCAGAGCCTTGAGTTGGACACACACAAGAACAGACTTTTGAACTCTGTAGGGCATTATAGAAAAACCAAGGGACAAATCTTTATCGCGGTAGGCAAAAACTGAGAACTGATGTGAGACGTTTGACACTAGATAAACACTTGCTAAGCAGCACTGACATTGAATGGAAGGTCCTCCATGATTTGTGTGAATGGAGGGAGCAGAGACGTGGGTTATCTCCAGTGTAGGGAAGGCTAGTGGATGCTGCTCCCAGAGCAACGGAGGACAAGGCTGAGGGGGAGGACCGTGCCTCATCCATCGCTGCCAGTAACGATGTCTTCCACAGAGTAACGTTGCTCTATAAATACTCGTTCAGTGAATGAACGAATAGATTGACACATGCATTCTGACGGTCATCCTAATTTGGAAACTACGGATCAGGTCCCATCTCTTCTTTCAGACAAAGAAGCAGAGGTCCAGGGAGGGGACCAGTCTGGGTCACAAAGCGCTGCAGCAGATGGGACCTCAGCCTTGGGCACCCCTCCGCATTCTAGCCCCCACCAACTTCCTTCCCTGCCTCCAGCTTTGCCTCCTTGCAGGGCCTTAAGACAAATTCTGTGTTCTGTCTTTGCTGAGGAGTACCAGTAGCTGTTTCGTGTTCAGCACACGGCCCTACGATGCTGCATAAAAAATTACTTAAAAGAAGGCGAGATCTTCAGGGGACAGCTAAAACAGTGAAGTCAAGGGCCCGCACACTCCACTTCACAGAGGAGGGAGCTAGCACGAGTGCCAGACTCCTCAAGGCCTCCTCCCTGTGTTCCTGCTCATCAGCGACCTGAAGCTTAGATGCGGCTCTCTGTAGTCATGGCAACCAGCTGATTCAGAGCCTCCGATAAGAGTCAGAGCTGAACTTTCTGCAAAACTCTCCAAGATGCCTGGCTCCCAGCCACTTCCCTACTTCCCCCAGCAAAGCGCCTTGCTCACCGAGCCAGTCTACGAGTCACTCCCTCAAAGTGCTCATTTGGCCCAGGGTTAGGTGCAAATCCTCATTTTTCAAGCACTAGATCGAGTTAAACACCGAGCCAGTCTGCAGGTCACTCCCTACAAAGTGCTCATTTGGCCCAGGGTTAGGTGCAAATCCTCATTTTTCAAGCGCTAGATTGAGTTGAACACAGTTTGGGGGCTCAAACTGTGCCAGAGCTAGCAGTAAGGGCCCATCCCTAGCCCACCTCTGTAAAGAGTGGGGAAACAGAGGCCCCAAGAAGAAAGGGGACTTCCCAAGGCAAAGGGACTTCATTCCCATCCAGAACACACGCCCCAGGTACTTACTCTACACTTACACCCAGAGTTATGAATGATCCACACTTGGCCAGACATCTGCAATCTGCCTGTTTCAGCAGCAAACGAAGGTGCAGGACTCATGCTTCTGAGTCAGCCAGAAAGCCCAAGGCCGGTCATGGGGCTGACCCAGCCCAGGGACAGGCTGGATTTGGTTAATGTGTACTGTGGCTCCTGGTACTTCAACCTGGGCTGTGTTCATATCCTGGCCTGAGGTCTGGGGTCTCCAGGTCTGTTACACATCAGAGCTGTGGCTATAACTGTGGCCTTTTGACTCTCAGTCCCGTGCTCTCTCCACGTCACTCGATCATAAGAGCAAAGCTACCATTTATTAAGTACCTACTGTGTGGCAGGCGGAAACCCGGGCGGTGTAGTGGTTGAGAGCTACGGCTGCTAACCAAAAGGTCGGCAGTTCGAATCCACCAGGCGTTCCTTGGAAACTCTATGGGGCAGTTCTACTCTGTCCTATAGGGTTGCTATGAGTCAGAATCAACTCGAAGGCAACAGGTTTGGTTTTTGGTATGTGGCAGACACAGTGGTAAGCATTCAACATGCATTGTCTCATTTGAGCTACAAAGAAACCCCGAAGGAGGCATTGTCACCTCTACTATGCACATGAAGAGACTGAGACCCAGAGGTACTAAGCGGCAAACACACCAGCCACTCTGTCTTTTTAGAAAAATCAATGGAGAAAAAAGGGGGGCAATCTGGAAAGCTGTAACCATAAGGAGGTAACAGGTAGGGGCACTGGGTGAAGCTCTGTCCTTCCCTCTAATACAGGAAATTGTCTTATTATGTTTGGAGATATGGATACTTATATGTGGCACAGACAGTTTGCGCTTGACTACTAATCTAAAGGTTGGTGATTTGAACCCACCCAGAGGTCCCAAGAATCTCTTTCCATAAAAACTACACCCAAGGAAGCCGTATGGGCCAGATCTACTCTATAATACATAGGGTTGCCATGAGTCGGAATCAACTCAGTGTAAATGGGTTTTATATGTATCTCAAGGTGTGGCCTGAATAGAAGTGGCATTTGGCCATTAGATTCAGGGCATCCCTGGCACTTACTGCTTCCATCCTACTAATAGTTCCTCCCATGTGTACAGCAATTTCTAATCCAGTACCTCAATTGATGCTGACAGCCCTCTTTAAGGTACACAGTGTGGTGAATCTATCCCCATTGCACAAAATAAGACACTGAGGTCCGAGAGGCAAAGGGACTTGCCTCCCATCCAGAACACACACCCCAGGTACTTACTCTACACTTACACCCAGAGTTATGAATGATCCACACTTGGCCAGACATCTGCAATCTGCCTGTTTCAGCAGCAAACGAAGGTGCAGGACTCATGCTTCTGAGTCAGCCAGAAAGCCCAAGGCCCATCATGGGGCTGACCCAGCCCAGGGACAGGCTGGATTTGGTTAATGTGTACTGTGGCTCCTGGTACTTCAACGTGGGCCGTGTTCATATCCTGGCCTGAGGTCTGGGGTCTCCAGGTCTGTTACAAAGTTAACTCGGTTACTTCAGCCTGGTGTGGGGGTAATCTGCTGGAGCTCTGATACTTTGGGTTTTGACGTCGCCACCGGAAAAAGCACAGGCACTTGAGGAGAAACTGTGGATTCTGGGGAGCTTCTGTGGAACCACATCACTTGGAAGGAAGGGGAGGGATATGTTCATCTTAGTAGAGACTGGATGGGAAATAAGAGGAAGGTTTATGATGCCGGCATCTCCCTTGTTATTTCATTCCTTTATTCAGTGCTTGCTTACTGAACACCTACTTAGTATCAGATTTCAAGGACCCCAAAATAACTAAGAGATAATCCCTGCTCTCAAGAAGTTCTCAGTCTAGAAGGGGAGACAGATCCCTGAGCTGGAGATTATAATGTGGCATAGTAAGTTCCCACCACCCATCTGTCGGGTAGTTGTACTCTGGTGGCTTGTGTGTTGCTATGATGCTGGAAACCATGCCACCGGTATTTCGGATACCAGCAGGGTCACCCATGGTGGGCAGGTTTCAGCAGAGCATCCAGGCTAAGAGAGACTAGGAAGCAAGGCCTGGTGATCTATTTCCAGAAATCAGCCAATGAAAACTTTAAACCACATGGCTCACAACAGAAGGTTGCCTGAGACAGTCCTGGAAGTTGAGCCCCCTAGCTCCGAAGAATCATGAAGGTGGCACAGAACCAGGCAACATTTCTTTTTGTTGTACAAAGGGTCACCGTGAGTTGGAGCCAGCTTGATGACAACTATCAACAACGATAGTAAATTGTCATAGACGGAGAAGCTCAGAGGGCCGTGAAAGCGCAGAGGGGGCACCTAACCCAGTGTGGGCAATGTGGGCAGGTAGCCTTGGACAGCTTCCTAGAAGATGAACGGGAATTGGCCAGGAGAATGGGGCAAGAAGCCACAGCATGTGCAAAAGCCCAGCATTAAGACACGGCACTGGGCCTTCATGTAACTGCAGAAGATACAGAAAAGGTTGAGGCTGCGGAGGACAAGAGATGAGAGCAGGAGGAAGACAGTGGTTGGCTCCTGCAGGGTCAGGTAGACAGATGCTCATGAATCACCTGGGAAGCTTGTTAGAAAGTAGGTGCTGATTCAGTAGGTCTGGACTAGAGCCTGAGCTTCTGTGCTTCCAGCCAATGCCAGGTGATACTGATACTGCTGGTCCAGGACCACACTTGGAATAGCAAGACTGTAGATTCTATAAAGGGTTTGAGGCTTGGCTTGCACAGACAAGAACAGCCTTCTACAAGGACTCTCCTCCTGTGACTGGTGCATGTGATTTAATTTAGTGCTCAGAGCTGAGTGTGTGGGCACGTATGTGTGTGTGTGTGGTAAACATGCTCATACATCCAAAATTGCCCGGTTCCAAAGTTCAGGTCAAAGGACAAAGGAACCATATGGAGAAAAAATCAGCTCAGCATTTCCTACCCAGCTCAGCCAAGCAGGTCAGGCCCCCAGCCTGCCTGGGGTTCGAACTCTCACTGCAGAGCACATCTATTTGCTGCCCTCCAATCAACCCCAAATCCAACCAGTCATTTCTCCCTCCACAAGCCTGCCAGCTGGTTGTCTATCTGCCTGGTGACGGATCAGAAAGCAGAGAGGAGGACTGGATTGGATTGCTGGGACTGCCGGAAGGAAATGCAGGCTACCTCCAACTAGGAGTGGGCTGAATTCCAAGGTTCGTGGTTATCCACTTGAGCAGGTTAAGAAGGGTAATTAGGTGATGCTGGGAAAGTGCACACGTCCTGGAATCCAGCTGACGTGGGTTCACACCCTGGTTTCGGCAAGCTGTACCACCATGGGCAAGAATAACATTTGTTTCAGCCCAAGGCACGTGCAGAACCTTTTTATCAGCTGGAATTGCAGACAGGCTTGGATTTTTCTGGGGAAGGGTGAGTTGATCATATTTCCCAGCCTTGGAAGGGACTGGGCCAAGTGAGTTCCTTTTGGGCACCACAGCCGCTGCTGGAGCAGGGACCAAGGAAGCAAGAGTCTTCTGGGAAGAGGGAAGCAGCCCCCAGCCTAAGAGGAAATGCTCAGCCCAAGGCAGGAGGAGTCTTCGGACAAGACCTTGGAGAGTGAAAACTAGGCCCAAGAGGTGCTGCCGGGGACCATTCATTTACTTATTCTTCATTAAGTCACTCAGTCAGCAAATATTTACTGAGAACCTACTATGTGCAGGCTATGTTCTAGGCACTGGGGACACAACAGGAAACAAGAGAGAAAACCCCCTGCCCTAATGAAGCTTCCGTTCTACGAGGGGTGGGGGGAGAGAGGAGGAGTGCAGAAAATAAACATAATTAAGTAGTAAATAAGTACACTACTAAGGAGTCCCTGGGTGGTGCAAACGGTTAAGTGCTCAGCTACCAACCAAAAGGTTGGTGGTTCAGACCCACCCAGAGGTGCCGCCAAAGAAAGGCCTGGCAATGTGTTTCTGAAAAATCAGCCATTGAAAACCCTAAGGAGCACAGTTCTACTCTGACACGCATGGACTACCCGTAAGTCAGAATTGACTCAATGATAACTGGTTTGTGTGGACTGTTAGCCTCGGGAGAAAGATGTGGCAGTCTGCTTCCGTAGAGATTTACAGCCTTGGAAACCCTGTGAGGTCGCTATGAGTCAGAATCAACTCAACCGTATTGGGTTTTTTGGTGGTAAGCTCTACAAAAAGGAAATAGGGCAGAATGAGGGAATATGGGAATGCTACTGGGAAGTGGTTCCAATTTTAGATGGGATGATCAAGGAATGGTTCACTGAGAAGATGACTTTTGAGGAACGACTTGAAGGAGGTGAGGGAGTGAGACTTGCAGATGCCTGGAAGGAAATAGAGGGCACAACCAGTGCAAAGGTCCTGAGGTGGGAATGCTAGATGTATCTGAGGAACAGCAGGGAGGCCGGTGTGGCTGGAGTGGAGTGAGCAAGGGGGAGCAGAGTAGGAGGTGAAGTTGAAAAGGTAATGGGTGACCAGATCATGGATGGTCTGTTCCACTTGGCTTTTCTTCTGAGTGAGATGAGCAGTCATTTTGGAGGGTTCTAAGCCACTGGAGGACCCTGATCTGACACAGATTTTCAAGGCTCCCTCTGGCAGCTTGCTGAACGTACACAGTAAGGGAGCTGAATCAGAAGAAGGCAGGCGAGTGAGGAGATCATTGCAAAAACCCATGTGAGAGGAGATGGTGACTGGGGTCAGTGTGATAGCTCCAAGTTGTAGTGAGAAGTGGTTGGATTCTGGACATATACTGGAAGTCAAGTCAACACTTTGCTGATGAATTGGATATGGAGTGTGAAAGAGAGAGGTCAAGGACAACTCCAAGGTTTCTGGCTAGAGCAGCTGGATGGAGCTGCCAACTACTGAGTAGGGGACAACTGCAGATGGGGGAGGGTGTTCTGGAAGAGATCTCTGGAGCTCAGTTTGGACATGTTAGCTTTGAGCTGCCAATTAGGATCCATATGGAGATGTCAGCAGACAGCTGAATGTACAAGTTCAGAGAAGAAATGAGCACTGGGGAGATACATATAAGAGTCGTTAGCGTTTAGAAGGTATTTAAAGTCAGACATTGGGTTTATTACGGGGTAAGGTGGAGCTTTTGGCTACAGTGAGGTGGGAAGCTAGGGAGGTAGGTAAGCTCTGGTGGCCCTATGCCAGAGGGGCTTCAGGATATCAAGATGGATTAATAGAAGTGTCCCAGCTGATGGACTGGCTCTTAAAATATACCCATGGAGTGGCCAACTCCTCCAGTTCATTCATTTTGACACAGTGATTCATGTCTTCTTTATGCATTCATTCCTTCATCCATTCACTCATCTGCTGAGCACATGTTACTTCTGAGGGGTGTTACTTCTGGGGGAGGGTCATTTCAATATGACTCAGACTGAGGCCTTCCTTCACGGAGTACCCAGTCCAGAGGACATAAGAACCTCTCATATAGGGGTTAAAGTGGCAAGGACCCTGAGAGAAGAGAAGCCCTGACTGGGGAAAGGTCACATGTGCCTGGAAGAAATGAGGCAGCTGCATGGAGGGGGCACCAATGATTGGTCCAGGAGGGTTGGCAGGGCACACTGATTCAACCCATCAGGTAGGTCTGCTTGGTTACTCACTCACCAGCTTGGTGGTGTCAGGCAAGTCTCTTCACCTATGTGGTGAAATCATGAGTCCCATTCACCTTATAGGACAGCTGTGAGGATGAAGTGAGATGATGTAGTCCCAATGGCCTGTGGTGGCACATGGTGGCATTTTAAACTTCAGCCATGCTTTCCAGGGACAAGGCACGATGGTCTCCAGCCTCACCTGCAAAGCTTGCTGATTCTGATCCACTTTCCCCAAACAGCCCAAGGCCAGGAATCCTGGAAAGGGGGAGGGGAGGGAGGTTGGAGTGTCCTTTAGTGTCCCATGAGATCTTCCCTGGACTGGGACCTTGGTTTCTCACCATGGCCAAGCTGAGTAGCTACTTCAGAATCTAGAAATGGCTCTTTCCCATTCCTGCTGCATCTCAGCATCTCTTCTCTCAGTCATTCATGATTAATTTGTTTTTCCTCCCCCACAGAGTCACCCACTGAACTCTTTCCTCAGCTAGAACTACAGTCATGGTCTTCTGAGAGATGGCAGAGTTGAACTTTTGTGTTCCTGGAGACACGCACACGTACAGCCCTCCTTCTCGAGGCTGAAGTCTGGAAGGAAATTTCTAACAAGCAGAGAGTAAGCTGCCACTGAAATCTGCAGAGAGGACAGAACAGACAAGCCACAAATCTCGATGGCAGGCGGCAAGCTCCTGAGGTCTGGGCTCGTTAGTTTTAAAATAACACAGCAGAGGAGTGAGATAAAGGGCTTCAGCGGGGGAAGTTGTCAGATACTTCGCCTCACACTGTTGGAGGCACCAAAGGGGCCCTCTTGCCTCTCCTCCCAGGTTCCAGAAGCCGAGACTGCCACTTGGGCAGTGGTTGTGTTGCCTAATCACGGAGTCAGAACATGTCAGAATGAGGCTAGCCCTTAGAGGACAGTTGAGTATAAGCTGAGGCCCAGAGGGGCCAAGTGACAGACTCAAGGACACACAGCAAGTTAGGGGCTGAGTAGAGACCATCACTCAGTTTTTCTGCAGCTGAAGTGGAGGCTGTTAACAGTGGTGTCACTGCAGGGCATGGACCACACTGGGTGGCACTGTCAGACTGGGTGATACCATAATGACTGTCAGCAGAAATTTATTATTTTTTTTATAAAAAATATCCCTGTAGTTAGTTATAACAACAAAAACATTTTTTCTAAGCCTAGCTTACATGTATCAATATACCTACAAGGCTAAAACTCCATGCTAGTTTACTTTTTGAACCTTCTAATGCCCTCCAGTCAGAGCTGTCATTATTACCCAATTGCAGGGATGCTTTGAATCACGAGGTTTCTTCTGCACATGCTACAAGCACACACTGTTGTTTTCGTTGCTGCCAGTATTTTTATAGTCACTGAGTTTGTCAAATTTTCTGGTGTTTTAGCTACAATATTGTGATAATTAGTATTTATGAACCTATACCAATAACTTTTTTGAGAATGAAGTAGTAATTGAAGGAAAAGAAGGAGTAACATATAGGAAGAGTAACATATAGGGATTTCAATTTATGAATAACATTAGTACAAAAAACATTGCTAGGGATTCTGTATGGTCTGGTATGGGAGGATGTCCGTGGGGGAGGGTGACACCATGAGTTACTGCACTGGGTGACACCAACCCTAGTGACTCCATTGGCTGTTGGTCAGATCCTGGATCCCCTTTACCAGGTTGGTCTGAGTGTTGGCTATTATTGCCCCATGAATTTCCATTCTAGCAGGCTATTCTCAGGGGCGTCGCATAGCCAATCACTAAATGATAAAAAAAAATGATAGAGGAGTACAAAAGACCTGCCTCTTTACCCCTGCCAAGAAAACCAAACCAAACCCATTGCTGTCAAGTCGATTCTGACTCATAGCGACCCTATAGGACAGAGTAGAACTGCCCCATAGGGTTTCCAAGGAGCGCCTGGTGGATTGGAACTGTCGACCCTTTGGTTAGCAGCAGTAGATCTTAACCACTACACCTCCAGGGTTTCCCCTTTACCTTTACCTCTAGGTGGGACCAATTCTGAGGTGTAATTCACACTGCAGAGCTCCCCGTGGGATAGGCTGAGTAAGGCTAGACTCCTGCCGAAACCACATCTTTACTTACCTTTCTTCTCCTGCTTCCCTCACTCCCATTCTCCTGAAAGCATAACTTTAAGTAGACATATACCCCCAAATCCCTGCCTCAGGCTCTACTTCTAGTGAATTCCATCAAAGACAGAGGCCTACACCAAGTTTTCCTCTATCAAACTAAACACAAAACACCACTATTATCATCATCACCGTCACCATCACCATCATCATCACCACTGTCACCACCACCACCGGCATCATCATCGTCATCAAGTGGCATGTATTAAGCACTTACTATGTACGTGTCAGGGAACTGTGCTACGCATTTTACATTTAATCACCAAACGACCTTATAAGGCAGGTAATATTAACATCTCTATTACACAGATGAGAAAACTGAGGTTCAATGATATTAAATAACATCCCATGAGTCACACAGCCAGGAAGTAGCTAAGCTGAGATTTGAACCCCTGTCTGCATTCTACTTTGATGAGTAATGTCGGGGGTCTTAAAAGCCTGTGAGCAGCCATCTAAGATACTCCACTGGTCTCACCCTGTTGGGAGCATGGGAGAATGAAAAATACTAAAGACATAAGGGAAAGATTAGTTCAAAGGATTAACGGACCACGATTACCACAGCTTCCACCAGATTGAGTCCAGTACAACTAGATGGTTCCAGGCTACCATCACTGACTGCTCTGACAGGGATCACAATAGAGGGTCCTGGACAGAGCTGGAGAAAAATGTAGAACAAAATTCTAACTCAAAAAGAAAGACCAGACTTACTGGCTTGACAGAGCTTGGACCAGACAGAGTATAGCTCCCAGACACCCTTTTAGCTCAGTGATGAAGTCACTCCTGAGGTTCACCCTTCAGCCAAAGATTAGACAGGCCCATAAAGCAAAACAAGACTAAAGGGGCACACCAGCCCTGGGGCAAGGACTCAAAGGTAGGAGGGAACAGGAAAGCTGGTAATAGGGAACCCAAGGCCAATGTCATAAAACAATATGTGTACTAACTGTTCAATGAGAAGCTAGTTTGTTCTGTAAACCTTCATCTAAAGTACAGTTAAAAAAAAAAAAAATCTGCCTCTGTAGCTTCCGTACTGATTATACTCAAGTTGAGTTCTGAAATCACACCTTTTCCATTCAGAAGGTTTGGCCACCCTTCCTTAGGTCTATCCCAGAGCTCCGTCTTTTGGCTTTGTCATTCTTCCCTGTCAAAGGACTCCCTGCAGAAGAGAGTGAGCCTTGGGGAGAGGAGATGGTCTGTCTTTACGTAGAAGTGGCCATCTCTCAAGGCTAGCCCAAGCAGCCAGCTGTTCCACCTGTAGGAAATGGCTCCTCCACAGCAATCCTCATTATGAAGTTGATGGAAAAGGTCTGTCCCTCTGCTGGGACTTTTATCTGCCTTTTAAAAGTCAAACCCATTACCTCAGGATTGCAGGTTTATTAGAGAGCTTTATCTTTATTAGGCAGTTACCTTCATGATTATCTTCCACCAACTTTGATGGGTTCCCCTTGGCTCCAGGAGGACTTGGGGGGAGGGGCGGTTGCAGGAACAGACTAGAAGGTTTCAGAACAGCCCCCCCCCCCACCACATGGGCTGTTGTTGTTAGTTGCCATTGAGTCAATTCCAGCCTGGAGACCCCATGTGTTACAAAGTAGAACCGCTGCATACGGTTCTATCTTGGCTGTAATCTTTATGGAAGCAGATCACCAGGCCTTTTCTTCTGCATTACTACAGGGTGGGTTTGAACCACCAACTTTTAGGTTAGCAGTCGAGCACAAACTGCACCAGCCAGTGACCTCTACCACATGGACAAAGGTTTTGGTCTCTTTAAGCTGCATGATTTCTCTGTTGACAATAGCCAAGGACTGAATGATGAGGGGCCACCAGGATGGGACTTTGGAATCAGGCAGACTCAAGCTGAAAGTTGGTTCTGCCATCTTGTGTTCAAGCTGTGATTTTGGGCAAGTAGCCTCATCTCTGTTCCACAAAACAGGGATAACAACAGTGTCCAGCTCATAGAGGTGATGCACCTGACACACTTAGCACTGTTCCTGGTACAGAGTAAGAGCTTAATGTTAGCTGTCACTATTATTGTAATTATTTGTTGTAAATAGCCTTTGGGACTGAGTTTTCCAACCTCATTGTTTTTGTTCAAGATGGTCCCTCTGCCGGGAGTGCCCTATCTTCCCTTCTCATTCATCCTTCAAGGCTCAACTCATCACACATCTTCCTTTTCTGATCCCCCATTGTTTACCCCTTCCACCCCAGAATAAACTCTTTACTCCACCATGCTCCAGCATCTCCTTAAAAATCCCTCCAAGACATTGTTGCATGACTTTGGACAAAGTCCTTCACCTATTTAAGCCTCAATTGTCTCATTTTTAAAGTGGGGATAATAATACTTTATGTATGGGATGTTTGTAGGAGATGTATTTTCATTAAGATTAAGCACAATGTCTAACTGTAACAGTAATTGCAACCAGTACTATTGAAAGGGGCTTGGTGGTGGCTCTGATATAAGAAAGAATTTCTGCTTGTTGAGGAGCTTTACTGATTATCCTTTCCCAGTTGTCTTGGAGGAGTACATGCATGGCTTCCAATCTGCCTGGAAGAATTTGAGGAGCCTAAATACAGGGGACTTGTCCTGATGTTGTTAGTTGCAGTTGAGTCAGTTCTAACTCATGGAGACCCCACGTAGAACAGAACAAAACATTGCCCAGTCCTACACCATCTTCATGATGGTTAGTATTTTTGAATCCATTTATGTGGCTGTTGTACCTTCCAACCTAGAAGGTTCATCTTCTAGCACTCTATCGTATAATATTCTGCAACAACCCCTAAAGAGCCTAATTCCAAGATTTTATGAGTCAGACTCTTCTTGGTGTCTAAGTCACCTCCATCTTCTTACCTCTTTCTGAACACATTGAGGCATGGCACATTAGGGCCCAGAGACTGCAGACATGGTCTATTAGCTCCTCAAACCCAGTGTCCAAGTTCATAATCTAAAGCATGAACTTGCCAGCCTCTCAACCTTACTATGTCAGAGGAAGGGGACGTCACATTTACATAGCACCTACTATGTGCCAAGCACTTCATCAGACATTTAAAACCCGTGATTTCATTTAAGTCCCATCATGAGCCCTTGAGCTGGATATCGTAAGGGTTGTTTTAGATTTGAAAACAGAAGCTCAGAGAGGTATAGTGACTTGCGTGAGGACACACAGTTGGCAAGTAAGACTATTCAGAGTTCTCAAGGGACTGTGAGTGGGTATACCTGGCCGCTAGACTGAGTATGGCTACACAGTTCAGACAGGCTGTGTCCACACAGGTTTTGATCTAATTATGACCCTTTCCAGTGCTGACCACATCTATACCTCCCCACGCTGATGGGTACTGCCCCCCCACCTCCCTCACCTGCGCCCAGTTCCCTGGCTGCTGTCTGCACAGTCTATCGACCGAGACACTCAATCAATCCGCCAGCTTGCTCCGACAGCTAAAAAACATCCCGTCGACCAATTTTCCCTCCAGCGCCTTTCCACGGACTATGAAACCTCACTAATTTGGAATTTGCAATGATTTCTGACACAGAACCTGCATTTCTCATTCTGGTAAAAAAGTCTGAATGAAATGTTATCACATGGATCCCTTGGGGTTCCTTCAGAGCAAGGCCCTGGCAGCCAAAAGCCCTACCTCCACTCTTCTTCTCTTTGCTCCTTCTCCTGATTTTTTCCACTTGCACCCATTTCTATGTTGGATTTTAACTGGCAGCACCATCATAAATACTACTACTAATAATAATAACAGTGAATATTCACTGAGTGCTAGCTGGGTGCCTGGTACTCTTCTAAGTGCTTCGCCTGTGTTTGGCCTCATGATCCTCATCACAGTCATTTGAGGCTGGTACAGTTATCAATCCCATTTGATAAATGAAACTGAGGCAAGAGGAGACCCTGGTAGTAGGTGATGGAGATGGGCTTTGAACCCAGGTATTCTGGCTCCAGAGGTCATGATCTTAACCCCTACATCGTGGTGCCTCTTGGGCTGGACATGATGGGGGCCACCTGTGGACCCTCTGAGTGTCAGTGGTGCCTCCCTTCTAGGTTTCTGAAAGTATCACACAATGTCACAAGAAAGTTGTGTGATTAGTGTGTAGAGCAAGGGATTGGAAATTGGTGGAAAAGCTGCCTTAGATTTGAGTCACCATGGACATTGCTGAGAGAGAGGCACAAAGCGTTCAAAAGAAACCAGAGGCAAGAAGTTTGAGAAGGCTCTTTCCTGGCTTCAGAATACCTTTTGGGAGTGTTGGCTGCCCTTAGGGAGCAACCAGCTAGCCACCATTCCCATTCCTTCCTAAAGCTATTTTGCTATACGTTGATGGCAGAGATTAGAAACACACAACCGAAAATCCATACACTGTCCCATTCACCCCTTCCTCATGAAAAGGCTCTGTGGCATCCTTTTGCAAAATCCCAGAGTAGTCTTGCCTTTGTGTGTTTGCAATCCTCTTTTCACAGAGGGAAAAATTGACCTCTTGAGTTGCTTTGGGCCATGGTTGGGGAGGATAAGAAAGGTCATACTATTCGTAAAAATTGATTGATATGGCTCAATTTCAACAATTACTCAGTTGGCTGGTGGGGCATAGACAAAGCCTTCATTCCCTTTAAAACTCTCTTAACCACTGGTGGTAAGAACTGAGGATTGAGACAAGTGTGAAGGTGGGTTTTAAGCAAAAACCTTTAGATGGGTCAAACACTCCCTCAATCAAAATGAAAAAGCCTCCCTAGGTCCTGCGTATTTGTAGCCATATTTTGACTGTGTCCTGCTGAAAATCTCTACATGAACATATATGATGTGTCCTGATGTGCGTATGAGAATGTAACTGGACCCAGATGTTATCCATACCCAGATGTGTCATTGCAGCAGGGTTTAGCGTCTGTATGGTCTAGAGTGGCCATAAAATTCAGCATCCAAACTGGGATATTTTGGGGGTCCTAACAATTAAAAAAAAAGAAATTTTTTTTTTTTTTAACAATGAGTACACAGGCATGTACGGTCACCCTGGTCATCTCTCCTTCCTAACCCTGAGACTGCAGTGTCCAACCGTCTCCTTCACCTCTCTTCATGGAAGTCCCATCCCATTGCTGTTGAGTTGATTCCAACTCATGGTAACCTTATAACTTAGAGTAGAACTGCCCCATAGGGTTTCCAAGGCTGTAATCTTTATGGAAGCAGACTGCCAGATCTTTTTACCATGGAGTAGCTGGTGGGTTTGAACCACTGACCTTTCAGTTAGCAGCTGAGCGCTTAACCACTGCGCCATCAGGGCTTCTTTGGAAGTTCCATAAGCGCCTCAAACTTAACATGTCCAAACCTCAACGCATCACAACCTGTTCTCTAGCTGCACCTTCTACCCACTTATCCAAGCGGCAACCTGGCCTTCGCCTGTCATCCTATCTTTCTCTTACTCAAATCCAGCCTGCAATTCCTCTGCACCAACAAAAAGAACATCGAAGAGGAAATCACCAAATCAATACCGTTCACAGTAGCCCCCAAGAAGATAAAATACTTAGGAATAAATCTTACCAGAGATGTAAAAGACTTATACAAAGAAAACTACGGTACACTTCTGCAAGAAACCAAAAGAGACTTACATAAGTGGAAGAACATACCTTGCTCATAGATAGGAAGACTTCACATTATAAAAATGTCTATTCTACCAAAAGCGATCTATACATTTAATGCATCTCTGATCCAAATCCCAACAACATTCTTCAGTGAGATGGAGAAACAAATCACCAATTTCATATGGAAGGGAAAGAGGCCCCGGATAAATAAGGCATTACTGAAAAAGAAGAACAAAGTGGAAGGCCTTACTTTACCTGATTGTAGAACCTATTATACCGCCACAGTAGTCAAAACAGCCTGGTACTGGTACAACAACAGATACATGGACCAATGGAACAGAATTGAGAATCCAGACATAAATCCATCCACATATGAGTGGCTGATATTTGACAAAGGTCCCAAAACAGTTAAATGGGGAAAAGACAGTCTTTTTAACAAATGGTGCTGGCATAACTGGATATCCATCTGCAAAAAAATGAAACAAGACCCATACCTCACTCCATGCACAAAAACGAACTCAAAATGGATCAAAGACCTAAATATAAAGTTTAAAACGATAAAGATCATGGAAGAAAAAATAGGGACAACGTTAGGAGCCCTAATACTTGGCATAAACAGTATAGAAAACATTACAAAGAACGCAGAAGAAAAACCAGATAACAGGGAGCTCCTAAAATCAAACACTTATGCTCATCCAAAGACTTCACCAAAAGAGTAAAAAGACTACCTACAGACTGGGAAAAAGTTTTTAGCTGTGACATTTCTGATCAGCGCCTGATCTCTAAAATCTACGTGATACTGCAAAAACTCAACTAACCCAATTTAAAAAATGGGCAAAAGATATGAATAGACACTTCACTAAAGAAGACAGTCAGGTAGCTAACAGATATATGAGGAAATGTTCACGATCATTAGCCATTAGAGAAATGCAGATCAAAACTACAATGAGATTTCATCTCACTCCAACAAGGCTGGCATTAATCCAAAAAACACAAAATAATAAATGTTGGAGAGGCTGTGGAGAGATTGGAACACTTCTACACTGCTAGTGGGAATGTCAGATGGTACAACCACTTTGGAAATCTATTTGGCACTTCCTTAAAAAGTTAGAAATAGAACTACCATACGATCCAGCAATCCCACTCCTTGGAATATATCCTAGAGAAATAAGAGCCTTTACACGAACAGATATATGCACACCCATGTTTATTGCAGCACTGTTTACAATAGCAAAAACATGGAAGCAACCAAGGTGCCCATTGACGGATGAATGGATAAATAAATTATGGTATATTCACACAATGGAATACTACGCATCGATAAAGAACAGTGAGGAATCTGTGAAACATTTCATAACATGGAGGAATCTGGAAGGCATTATGCTGAGTGAAATTAGTTGCAAAAGGACAAATATTGTATAAGACCACTATTATAAGAACTTGAGAAGTAGTTTAAACTGAGAAGAAAACATTCTTTTGTGGTTACGAGAGGGGGGAGAGAGGGGGGAGGGAGGGGGGGGTGGGAGAGGGGTATACACTAATTAGACAGTAGATAAGAACTACTTTAGGTGAAGGGAAAGACAGCACACAGTACAGGGGAGGTCAGCACAATGGGACTAAACCAAAAGCAAAGAAGTTTCCTGAATAAAGTGAATGCTTCAAAGGCCAGCGTAGCAGGGGCAGGGGTCTGGGGACCATGGTTTCAGGGGACATCGAAGTCAATTGGCATAATAAAATCTATTAACAAAACATTCCGCATCCCACTTTGAAGAGTGGCGTCTGGGGTCTTAAACGCTAGCAAGCAGCCATCTCAGATGCATCAATTGGTCTCAACCCACCTGGATCAAAGGAGAATGAAGAACACCAAGGACAGAAGGTGATTATGAGCCCAAGAGACAGAAAAGGCCACATGAACCAGAGAGTACATCATCCTGAGACCAGAAGAACTAGGTGGTGCCTGGCCACAACCGATGACTGCCCTGACAAGGAACACAACAGAGAACCCCTGAGGGAGCAGGAGAGCAGTGGGATGCAGACCCCAAATTGTCATAAGACTAGACTTAATGGTCTGACTGAGACTGGAAGGACCCCCGTGGTCATGGCCCCCAGGTCTTCTGTTGCCCCAGGACAGGAAGCATTCCCGAAGCCAACTCTTCAGACATGGATTGGGCTGGACAATGGGTTGGAGAGGGATGCTGGTGAGGAGTGAGCTTCTTGGATCAGGTGGACACTTGAGACTATGTTGGCATCTCCTGCCTGGAGGGGAGATGAGAGGGTGGAGGGGGTTAGAAGCTGGCAAAAAGGACACAAAAAGAGAGAGTAGAGGGAGAGAGCGGGCTGTCTCATTAGGGCGAGAGTAATTGGGAGTGTGTAGCAAGGTGTGTATGGGTTTTTGTGTGAGAGACTGACTTGATTTGTAAACTTTCACTTAAAGCACAATAAAAATTATTAAAAAAAAAAAAAAAAATCCAGCCTGCCCGCCAATCTTGACAATTCTAACTCCAAATCGTCTCTGTGTCTGTCTCCTTCTCTCCGTCTCTACTGCCACTTCCCTGGCCCAAGCTACCATCATCTCATCCAGAGGACTGCAGTGGGCCCTGAACAGCTTCCTGCTTTCACTCTGACCCCACCCCAGCCCACTGTCCTTGCAGCAGGCAGAGTGATCTTCCCAAAGCGCAGACCGGATCATGTCTCTCCCTCTGCAGAGCTCTGGGAAATAAGTCCAAGCTTCTCCACGTGGCTCCCATGGGCCTTCAAGGTCTGGCCTGGCTGACCTTGCCATCTTCATCCACCTCTGCTGCTCCTCCCTCCCTGTGTTCGCACTGCCTGGAAGTCCTTGCAGCACCCTGAACAGCCACCGCGTCTTGGCTCGTGTTGTTCTCTGCTGAGATGCAGCAAAGCATGGCGTTTAAGGGTACGGCCTGGAGCTGGAGTGTCTGGGTTGAAACCCTGGCCCTGCTACTTTGTGACCTTGGCCAACTGACTTCCCCTCTCTGAGCCTCAGTTCCTCATCTGTAAGATGAGGATAATAATAGTATCTACCCCACAGAGTTATTGTGAGCATTTATAGTGAACATAAATAAAGCTCATAGAATACCTGGCTCTCTGTGTTTATTAAATAAACAAGTGGCATTAATCACCTGATTATCCTTCAGCCTGGTGACGAACTGTCCATTCTTCACATCTCAACTTTGATGTTGCCTCCTCCAGGAAGCCTTCCCTTAACCACCAGGCCTGTTGTGTTCCTTTTCTATGCTCACGATCTGCCTCCATTGCAATTGTCTATTAACCCTCTCTTCCCCCCGCCCCCCCGCCCGCCGCCCCATCACACTGTGAGCCCTTGAGGCAGAGCCCGAGTCTTCTTCCCCATTGTATCCTCAGTATCTAGAAAGGTGCCAGACCCATGGTGGGTGTTGAGTAATATTTGGTGAATGAGAGAGCTGACCAACTAAATACCCCAATCAAGCCAGCAACGGAGAGGTTAACTGAGGGGGCAGACAGCGGATGGCAGTGTGTCCCTCTGTCAATGTGACTGCAGATCACTGCAGCCTGCTTGGGCAATTTCTGCACCCCAGGACACTAGCATTTGTAATGGATGTTTTCACGAGATGGGCCGGCATTGAAGGGCAGGCAGGCTTCCCCCGAGGATGCTGCAAACAGAAATGGCACGTGATGCTCCCCTGAGTTTCTACTGCCACTGCCTGACCCTTCCCCTCCCAGCTTCCAGAGGACTCAGCTTTAGGGTGACAAACTGAATCCCTCTGCTTGGTGTTCTATAGCCCCCCCCCGGAACCCCAGCCCCACGAGCCTGCCCCTTCCCCCCTCCAGATGTTTCTTCCTTTACCATCAGGCCATCTCCAAACCCAGAGGCCTGGGTTCAAGTCCCAACTTTGCCACGTACTAGTTATGTGACCTTTGGTAAACCAATTCACTTTCTGTGTGTCAGGTTCCTCACCTGCAAAATGGAGAGTGTAATGGCTCCTACTTCATGGGGCTCTGGTGAGGATTCAATGAGGTGATGCATTTTGTGAAGAACATGGTACATACCAAGGCCCAATAAATGCTTTTCAAGACATTTTAAAAATAATTATCTCAAATTCCATGTCTTGTTGCCTTCTCCTTTGTCTCTGCATGGCCAAGTGTTACTGGTTGGATCTCCTCTATGTATCTAGAAGCCCGGCTGCTTAGTGCCTCCAGCATAGATCCAGGCCTATGGTAGACACTCAGCACTTTCCTGGGCAGCTGCATGGTCAGCTCAGCTCTAAGCAGTCAGACTAGCCCCTTCTCTGAATCATCAGCTGACCGGCAAATGTCCCTGGCAGTCTTAGGAATGGGACCAATCCCTTACATCTAACCTCAGAAAACCCAAACCCACTGTCACTAAGTTGATTCCGACTCCTAGTTGACCCCATAGGGCTTCCAACGGTGTAAACCTCTGCGGAAGCAGACTGCCACATCTTATATTCCCATCATCAACTCCTTGCTTCCTTTTGCCTTTCTTTCCTTCCTCAGGCAGTTCTTGAGTCTCTGCTCTGCTAAGCACTCTTAGCACATAAAGACTGGGCAGGACCCTAAAGTCCCCCAGTCTAAACCCCTCTTTCTGCAAGGCCCAGAGGGGAAACAGAGTCATGCAGTCACTAAGTGGCAGAGCCCTAAGCAGAACCCTGGTCTCCTGACACCATGTGTTTTAGGTTATCCCATCCACAGGGCTCTTCCCAGATACCCCCTTCTGCCAGCACTGTGTCCCCTGGCTGGAGGCTCCAGGACTGGGGGTGGGGTGGGGGTACGGGCACTGGCCTGAGGATGAGGAGGCCAAGCTGGGCTGCTGGGGTCCAAGACTGGCAGTGCGAGAAGCCTTTATCCACCCCGGCCCCAGGCTGAACCACCAGCTGGTTGGCTCAGCCTTTGGAAAGCACCCTTATGCACTGGAACATTCTCGGGCAGAAAACAGGATTTTGCCTTTTGTTGCAATTTAAAGGAAGGGGGAAAATCACAAACACATTCTCCCTCTGGCCAGAGAGAGGCCCATTTGAGAAGATCAATCAGATGTTTTCAGCCGAGGCCCCTGCAGGTCCACATTTTTTCCCAAATTACATCAGCTGAAAGGAAGATGGGAGAGCCTGAGAAAGGGGTAAGGTGGCCGGGTGGTAGTGGGATTATCCACAACAGAAGGGGGAGTCCTGCCCTGTCTCGTGTCACACCTAACAGAGGAGGAACAGATGCCCGACAGGCTGTGGGCTCCTTTTGTTGGTGGAGGGTCTCGGCCCCTGTTCAAAGGAACTGCAGAGCCCTTCAGAGACCCCCGCTGGGAGTCAGCCTGCTCCCAACAACTCTTGCAGAATAATGAGCTGATGCTGAGACCCCAAAAAGCCAGAGCTAGGGATGCTACAAACTCATGAGGACAATCTCCCTGCAGTACATCTCAGCGGTTGTCAGCCTCCGTGTGACATGCTGATCCGTCGGGATCAATTGTAAGCCCTGCCGTGTGCTTGTTACTAATGATTATTAAAGACCAAAGTTTGGGAATGGTTTCCAATTCAAATAAGTGTATAAATATATGAACCTTCATCATCTCAGTTAATGGCAGCTCCTTTCAGCTGCTCAGGCTGTGACCTTGGAGTCGTCCTTGACTTCTCTCTCTCACAGCCCAGATCCAACCTACCAGCAAATCTAGATGCTACCTTCAAAATGCATCCAGATTCCACTCACTCCTCTTCTCGGATGGCTACCACCCCGGTCCTACCTATTAGATCTCCCTGTCTCTACCCCCTACTCCCCTGCAGTCTACTCCCCACAAGGCAGCTGGACAGATCCTGCTCAAACTTAACCCAGACCGTGGCTCTTCTCTGTTCAAACCCCTGTGATGGTCTCCCTGAAGCCCAAGTAATTACACAGCCTACGCAATCTAGCCCTGGTTACTACTTTGACCCCACTTCTTGCCCTCTTCACTCCGGCCTCACTGGTCTCCTTGCTGTTCCTCTGACTTGCCAGTTATACTCCTGCCTCAGGGCCTTTGCACACGCTGCTCCCTCTGCCTGAAACACTCTTTCCTGTGACTTCCTCCCTCACCTCCTTCAAGTCTTTGCACACATGTCACCTTCTCAGTGTGATCTTCCCCGAACCCTACTGAAAATCACAACCCCTCTCCACTGGGTTTTTATCCTACTTTATTTCTCTTTATCGTACTTATTATCTTCTAATATAATCATTTACAGCTTTATTTTGTTGTTTTGTGGTTGTTGTATGAGTTCCTGACTATAATGTAAGTCCCATGAGGGCAGGGTTTTTTTATTATGCTTTAGGTAAAAGTTTTCAGAGCAAATTAGTTTCTCATTCAAAAATTAATACACAAATTGTTTTGTGACATTGGTTACAATACTCACAATGTGTCAACACTCTCCTCTTCCCCACCCCAGGTTCCCATTTCCATCCATTCACTCTTTCCATCTCTTCCTACCTTCTCGCCATTGCTTTTGAAGAGATGTTGCCCATTTGGTCTGGTATAGTTGATTTAAAATAAAAAGCACATTCCTCATGTGTGATATTGTTTTTTTGTTTTGTAGACCTGCCTAATCTTTGGCTAAAGAGTAAACTTTGGGAATGGCTTCAGTACTGACTGAAAAGGCTGTCTGGGGGCCATAGTCTCAGGGGTTCCTCTAGTCTGTCAGACCAGTAAGTCTGGTCTTTTCTTTGTGTGTGTGAATTTGAATTTTGTTCTACATTTTTCTCCTGCTCTAGAGGGCAGGGATTTTTGTCTGTTTGGTTACTGGCTATCTCCCCAGTGCCCTGAACAGTGCCTGGCGTACAGTTAATGCCCAATTAATATCTGTTAAATGAATAAGTGAATGGACTCAGGATTACTTCTCTTATAGAGGTCTTCACCCTTGGCTGTATCCTGATAAGCTTTCCTGAGCAGGAAGGAAAGGTGTGGAATTAAGTGTGTGTGGCGAGAATGTTAATGAACTTGGGTTTATGCAGGGGGGCTATACTGTGTACGTGAACATCTTCTGTCGCACGTCTGGACTCTTGAAAGATGAGATTGAGAACAACGGGGTTTATGAGCAGGAGAATGGGAGGATCTGGAGTATCACATAGCTCTTAATTGCTGTGTGGCTTTGAAGAACTTGCCTGCCCTCTCTGAGAGATAGCTGTGGTACAATGGAATGCTCACTGTACCCAGATGATGCTGACTCAGGTCCCAGCTCTGCTACCGCTAGCTGAGTGACCTTGAGGAAGGAGCTTCATTCGAGAAGCCTCTGTTTCCTCGTGTTCAGCAAGGGTAGGAGAAACACCATGCATGAGCATGGGCTTTGGAGCTGAGTAGACCAGGAGTTGAATCGTGGCTCAGCCACTTACTAGCCATGAGCTTCAGTTTCTTCACCTTAAATGTGACTAACCCAGTCCCAACGGATGCTGTGGGAGCCCTGGTGGCATGGGGGTTAAGAGCTACAGCTGCTAACCAGAAGATCAGCAGTTGAAATCCAGCAGCCACTCCTTGGAAACCCTATGGGGCAGTTCTACTCTGTCATATAGGGTTGCTATGAGTTGGAATTGACTGGACAGCAGTGGGTTTTAAGGCATGTTGTGAGGGTGAAATGGGTTATCTGCTAGACAATGGGAGGAAAATGATAATAGAGTCTATTTTTAGCACTTGTATCTCAGTCATGGTTCTAAGTGCTTTATGCATATAAATCATTTAATCCTCATCACAGTGCTATGAGGGCATTATTATTCTTCCTATTTTACAGATGAGAAAACTGAGGCACAGAGCGGTTAAATAACTCACACAGTCACACAGCAGAACCAAGTTTCAGAGGTCTAAAACCAGCCCTTGCTCTTCTCCCTCCCTAGCCCTCCTCTGGGTATCTTCCTGATACCCAAACACCTCTCACACTGCCTAACGAGTCCAGCCTTAGGACCTGCTGACACCTCACGTTGTCCAAGCCTAGCCCTCCCTCTTTAAAAATCAGAGTTCTCCTGAGCATCCTGGTGGAGAGGGGCACCAGGTAGCTGAATTCAGGTTGATTAAATCAAGGAGAAACTCAATTAAATTTAAATAAAGAAAAAAGATTGGAAATCAGGCACAATGCCTCCTTAATTACAGCACTAATCACTGGCTTGACAAAAAAAAAAAAACAGCTCCAGAACATTTCATTTCATATACGGCCTTGTAGATCTGAAATGAGAGGCTTCTAATGAAATGCGTATTACCCCACTCGACTAGTAATTGACTAGGCGATCCTGACACTTTCCTGGGTGGAAATGATCAGGCATAACAGCCGGAGCTTTTTAAGGCTGCAACAACACAGGATGCTTTGGGGGCAGCTGACCCCAAGCCCCCTTCTCCCTACAGTACAACTCACAATTCTCCCAACAAAGAACGCAGCCATTGGGCAGAGCTAAGTGTACCGTGCAGCAGGCCAGCGTGATTAAGTGGCTTTTCTCTGCACAGTTCGTAGTCATTGCAAACACACGAAGGCTGGGGAAGATTGCCGGCAATCAGCGACCAAACGCCTCAAAGAATTACTCTGACAAGTAGCCCTGCCATTCAGAGTCTGGATTATAGCCTTCTAATTGGCCTCCCTGTTTTCCATCTCTCCCCATCCAATCTTTCTACTCTACAGCAGCTAGGGGCATCTTTATGAAGCCCTATCTCAGTGAGTGACCACCTTGCTTGAAACCCTTCATTTGATTCCCATGGAGATTAGAGCAGTCCAGACACCCTAACGTAGCTTGTTGTTGTTGTTGAGTTGGTGCCAACGCATGGCAACCACATGTGTAACAGAATAAGATGCTGATCCTGGGCCATCATCACAATCACTGCCATGTTCAAGTCCATTGTTGTGGCCACTGTGTATTTTGAGTGTCTTCCACCCTAGGGGGCACAACTTCCGGCACTATATCAGGCAGCATTCTGTTGTGATTCATAGGGTTTTTACTGGCTAATTTTTGAATGTACATCACCAGGTCTTTCTTCCTAGTCTGTCTTAGTCTAGAAGCTCCACTGAAGCCTGTCCACCATGGGTAACCCTGCTGGTATTTGAAACACCACTGGTATCGGTTCCAGCATCATTGCAACAGGCAAGCCACCACAGTACAACAAGCTGACAGATGGTAGCACCTGACCATAGCTTAGGAGGTCCTCCACAAACTGGTCCCAGTCCATCACTCCTCCAGCCCTTTCTTCCTCCACCTGCATCTTTTGTTCCAAGCATCTGAACCACATGGAGTTCTCCCTGAACTTTTCATGTCCTCACGATTTCCTGTCTTTGCATATGCATCTCCCTTGACCTGGGACGCCCTTCCCTGCTTTTCCCACCTGGCTCACTCCTGCATCATATCCTCCCTCACCTGCTGGGTTTGCAGCCTGTCTTCCATGCTTCCATGCAGCCTGTGTTTTCTCCTACCATGGCATACACTACTCTGAGTAGTAGTCGTTTGTGGACTCAGTGAGGACAGGGACCGATTTGTCCCTAGAACCTGACGCTGTGTGTGGTCCAGAGTAGATGCTTAAAGACCTTGTTGAGTGAGTAAGTGTAGATTTCTCAGTATGAGGCATTGGTGCCTCAGGGGTAGAATCTTCACCTTCCAGGCAAGAGACCCAGGTTCAATTCCTGGCCAATGCACTTCCTATGCAGCCACCACCCATCTGTCAGTGGAGGCTTGCATGTTGCTATGATGCTGAACAGCTTTCAGTGGAGCTTCTGGACTAAGACAGACTAGAAAGAAAGGCCTGGTGATCTACTTCCAAAAATCAGCCAGCGAAAACCCTATGGAGCACAACAGTCCGATCCACAACTGATCATGGGGATGGCACGGGACTGGCCAGAGTCGCCATGAGTCAGGGGCCGAGTCGGGAGCCAACTTGACAGCAGCTAACAACAGCAACAAACAACAGATTTGCCAGCAAAGCTTGTGGTAACTTAGGTGAGATGCAGGCCCCTTCTTACAAGGTCAGGCGTCAGAAACCCCATCTCTCTCCTACGATGCTTTCCTGCCTTTCTGACAACGAGCAAGCATGATAAGGCTTACTGTTTGCTTGTTCTTTTGGCTCTCATAGGATGCGGGCAGCAGTGAGCTGAGCTCTTGGAAATGGACATCATTCATTCAGTCATTCAGTCAGCCAGCCACCATTTACTGTACATGATCGCATACCTGCAATTGCCCGGCAGTGAGCTGGACACCCGAGCTTCAGAAAACTGGCTCGGGTAAGACCTCAGAGTCCAGTGGGGTAAATGGGTGTGCAAATAGATGCTTACACTCCTGGGCTATGAAGGATCACCGATTTCCTCAGTGGCCCCTTTTACAGAAATGTGCTTTGTCTTTCCCAAAGTCACAAAGAGGATGACCAGTAGACCTGTGAGTATCTTATGTCCCAGCCTTTTTCCATTCAAGATGTCCATGCCATCTTTGGGTGGGGAGGGGGCTTCCAAGCTGCCAGATAAGGCATATCCAGTGGAATCCTTCCTTCTCTGGGTAAATGAGGGTGCAACTGGGAGTGGGCGAGGTTCCAGGGAACATCGGGCTCAGGGGTAGTGAAGGCACAACGACTCCAAGAAGTAAGGGTCCAGAGACCAAGAATTCTACTCATTGGGCGACTGCTAAAGGTCCATATCATGGCGTTGGTGAGGGGACATTCTCCTAGAATCACTCTCATTGTCTGTAGCTTGTGGAGGATAAGCATTGAACCACTTACTGTGTTCGTTCATTCATTGAACAAATATTTATGAGAAACTACGGTATGCCAGACAGTGTGCTAAGAGTTTTGCAGACATTTTCTCATTTAATACCCAACTCCTGAATTAAATCTGATTTTAAGGTGTTATTATGATTATTCCCATTTTGCAGTATGGAAGTGGGGGTCAGAAAGGAAAATAACTTTCCCAGCTTTTGTTATTTTGTTGTTGTTAGGTGCCGTCGAGCCGGTTCTGACTCATAGTGACCCTGTGTACAACAGAACAAAACACTGCCCTGTCCTTCACCATCCTCACAATTGTTATGCTTGAGCCCACTGTTGGAGCCACTGTGTCAACCCATCTTGTTGAGGGTCTTCCTCTTTCTTGCTGACCGTCCACTTTACCAAGCATGATGTCCTTTTCCAAGGACTGGTCCCTCCTGATAACATGTCCAAAATACATAAGACTAAGTCTCACCATCCTTGTTTCTAAGGAGCATCCTGGCTATACAGACTTTGTTCATTCTTCTGGCAGTCCATGGCATATTTAATACTCTTGGCCAACACCATAATTCACAGATGCCAATTCCTCTTTGGTCTTCCTTACTCATTGTCCAGCTTTCGCATGCATATGAGGCTACTGAAAATACCATGGCTCGGTCAGGTGCTCCTTAGTCCTCAAAGTGACATCTTTACTTTTTAACACTTTAAAGAGGTCTTTTGCAGCATATGCGCCGGGCACAATACATTTTTTGATTTCCTGACTGCCGCTTCCAGGGGCATTAACTATAGATCCAAGTAAAATGAAATCCTTGACAACTTCAATCTTTTCTCTGTTTATCATGATGTTGCTTATTGGTCTAGTCGTGAGGATTTTTGTTTTCTTTATGTTGAGGTGTAATCCATACTGAAGGCTGTAGTCTTTGATCTTCAGCAGTAAGTGCTTCAAGACCTCTTCACTTTCAGCAAGTTAAGGTTGTACCATCTGCGTAACGCAGGTTGTTAATGAGTCTTCCTCTAATCCTGCTGCCCCATTCTTCTTCATGTAATCCAGCTTCTTGGATTATTTGTTCAGCATACAGATTGAATAAGTGTGGTGAAAGGATACAACCCTGACACACACCTTTCCTGACTTTAAACCACACAATATCCCCTTGTTCTGTTCAAATGACTGCCTCTTGGTCTTTGTATCCAGCTTGTTATAATCATGACAGTAGCTAACATTTACAGATCACTTATTACATGACTGTACCTGTGCTAACCTAATATGTCAAATTGAATCCTCGCAACAATGTTTTATGATAAAAACCCAAAGCAGCCAACCTACTGCCGTCGAGTCAATAGGTGCTTTTAATACCCCATTTTTCAGCTGAAATGATTGATGTTCAAAATGATGAAGTAACTTGCCCAGGGTCAGCAGCTGGTATGTGATGGAGCCAGAATCTAGGACTCCTTGATTTCCAAGTTGAGTATTTCTCAACGTGGTCCACAGATCACGTACATCAGAGTTCCCTGGGAAGTTTGCATAAAATGCAGATTCCTGGGCCCCTACCAGCCCTCCTGAATCAGGAATCTGTATTTTATACAAAGTCTCTGGATGATTCTCACACGCAGATTTGAGAATCTTGTTGCTCCCCACTAGGTCGGGACCTGGCAGCTTTCCACCGAAAAAGAAAATATCCCATTGGACTTTCTCACTCAGCTGATTTGGAAAAACATAACGGAAGGAAGGAAATCAGTGACACTCTCCCCCAGGTCCCGGGAGGGCTGCAAGAGAGAGAAAATGAAGACGGCAAAGACATTTTGATGTCAACACTCCAGCAGATGTGTTTACGCAAGTCGGTTTGATTACAGGTGCTAAAAATACCCCTTTAAATTTAGGAGCTCAGAACATCTCACACTTTACCAAAAGGCAGTGTTTTAAAAAATTTTAATTCATTCATAACCCATACCTCCTTCAACCAGCTATTATTATTGATGCTGGAGCCCCAGAGTTTGTTATCGAGAATTATAATGGCAAATCACGAAGTCATTTTCTCTGATTGCACAGATTCTCTGAGAGTGGGGCTCCTGTCTCCCTCCCGGCTGTTCCTCTGACTCAGCGAAGTGCCAGCTGCATCGTCGGCTGCCTTGGGGTGATTGAATACCAGACCTCAACAACCTTCCAAGATAAGTCTTTCATCCAGTGGGACCAGCCCCCACTTCCTTCCCCAAAACTGTGAGGATAGAATGAGCTAATTCATGGAAAGTACTAAGCATGTTGTTGTTAGGTGCTATCAAGCTTGCTCCGACTCATAGCAACCCTGTGTACAACAGAACTAAACAATGCCTGGTCCTGTGCCATATTTAGCAAGCCCTCGATAAATAGCAGTGCATATGGTTAATGTGCTTGGCTGTTAACCAGAAGATTGGAGGTTCAAGTCCACCCAGAGGCTCTTCAAGAAAGGTCTAGTGATCTACTTTCAAATAAATAAATAAATAAGCCACTGCTTAAATACTAGCAAGTGGCCATCTAAGATGCATCAATTGGTCTCAACCCACCTGGAACAAAAGAGACTGAAGAACACCAAAGACATAAGGTAAAGATGAGCCCAAAAGACAGAAAGGGCCACATAAACCAGAGACTACATCAGCCTGAGACCAGAAGAACTAAACAGTACCTGGCTACCACTGATCACTGCCCTGACAGGGAACACAACAGAGAATGCCTGATGGAGCAGGAGAACAGTGGGATGCAGATCTCAAATTCTTATAAAAAGTCCAGGCTTAATGGTCTGACTGAGATTAGAGAGACCTTGGAAGTCATGGTCCCTGGACCCTTTGTTACCCAAGACTGGAACCATGCCCAAAACCAACTCTTCAGACAGGGACTGGACTGGACTATAAGACAGAAAATGATACTGGCAAGGAGTGAGCTTCTTGGCTCAAGTAGACACATGAGACTATGTGGGCAACTCCTGTCTGGAGGCAAGATGAGGAAGAAGAGGGGGACAGGAGCTGGCTGAATGGACACGGGGAATACAGGGAGGAGAGGAGGAATGTGCTGTCTCATTAGGGGGACAGCAGCTAGGAGTACACAGCAAGGTGTATATAACTTTTTGTATGAGAGACTGACTTGATTTGTAAACTTTCACTTAAAGCACAATAAATAAATAAATAATAAACCACTGAAAATCCTATGGAGCATAGCTCTACTTTGATACACACAGGATCACCGTGAGTTGAGGTCAACTCAAGGGCAACCAGTACTGGTATCATTGTTGTCATCGTTATCACCATCATTATCATCATCATCATTCTGTAGTCTAGAACACATGTTAATACCTTGAGTAATTATTAACACCAGAAATTTTTTATTAGTTTCTAACCTACTTAGTTTTTTTAAATAAGATGAAACAATGACTGACTCATAATAATTGCTCAGTAAGTATTTGTTGGATGTTTTATGAATGAATGAGAAAGATCCAAAATTATAAACCTCAATTGAGGCTTTGACCAACTTGACACTCCTTTCATTTGGAGATGAGGGATGGTGACCAATGGCTCTTTTAGTCTTCACACAACCCATCAGCCCCCCCAGACACTGGCCTCCATTGCTACTCATCCTTCTACAATCACTCCAACACTGCCTCCCAGACTCTTCTCAATCCCACCTCCCTCTCAGCTTCTCCCACACTGCTTGGCCTTGGGGAAAATTTCCTCTCCCAGGGAGTTCGTTATTCTCACATCAGTGTCCAATATGTGGAGAGAGTAAGGACTACGACTTTGCTTGTAGTCGGTGTGCGGCATGCATTTGTGAGGTGAATTAATTGGCTTATCTGTAGCATTATTTAGGGCTTTTAAATCACCTGCAAGGCCTCTAGATCAGTGGCTTCATATAAGAATCACCAGGGAAGCTTTTTAAAAATGTCATTGTTATAAGGATGAGAGGCAGGAGGGGACAGGAAAGCTGGCAATGGGGAACCCAGAGTTAAAAAAAAAAAAAAATTTTTTTTTTTTTTTTTTTTAAGAAGGGGAAAATGTTGACATGTCTTGGGGGTGGCAACCAATGACACAAAACAATAGTGTATTAATTGTTTAATGAGAAGCTAGTTTGCTCTGTAAATCATCATCTAAAGTACAATAAAAAATAAATAAAAATGCTATTGTTGGAACCCAACAACTAGGGGGTTAGACCATTAAGTAATTTATAAATATATATGATTTTCTACCCACCTGACTGGGAGCCCTTTGGGAGCATATTTTATTCATCTTTGTATCTGCAGGCTCAACATACAGATTAATAGGCACTTAATAAATGTTTATTGAGTTGGGTGGCATTTATCTTTTATACTAAACATCATAACCTTCATTGGCTTATGAAGATGGTGCTTCTGATCTATTTAGCCTCTCACAGTCTCAGTCTTAGTTTTCCCATCTTTACATCAAGGGTGAGAATAACTTGCATCTCTTGGAGCTATTGTGAGCACTGACTGAGATGGTGTAGACAAGGGGGGGCCTAGACAGAGCTAAGAACATCAGAATTCCCAGTAAATGTTTTGTTTTCTTTTCTACTTACTAAGTCCCATGGCAAACAGTAGAACATTGTCCAACTAGCTTACTTTGGACACGTCATCAGGAACGAATCGCTAGAGGAGGACATCATGTTTGGTGAAGTAGAGGGCCAGCAAGGGCAAGAGAGACACTCAGTGACGTGGACTGGCATGATAGCCACAATGATGGACTCAAACACGCTGTGATTGTGAGGATGACACAGGACTAGGCAATGTTTCTTTCTCTTGTACATAAGGTCACTATTACAGATTGATTTGTGTCCCCCAAAAATGTGAGTCCACTTGGCTAGGTCATGATTCCCAGTATTGTGTGATTGTCCACCATTTTGTGATCTGACGTGATTATCCTATGTGTTGTAAATCTTAACCTCGATGATGTTAATGAGGTAGGATTAGAGGCAGTTATGTTATAAGGCAGGACACAATCTACAGTGTTAGGTTCTATCTTGAGGCAATCTCTTTTGAGATATAAAAGAGAGAAGGAAGCATAAAGGATAGGGACCTCATACGACCAAGAAAAAAGTGCCGGGAATGGCATACATCCTTTGGACCCAGGGTCCCTGTGCTAAGCTCCTAGACCAGGGGAAGACTGATGACAAGGACTGTCCCCCAGAAATGACACAGAGAGAAAGCCTTTCCTGGGAGCTGGCATCCTGAATTCGGATTCTAGCCTCCTAAACTGTGAGAGAATAAACTTCTGTTTATCAAAGCCGTCCACTGGTAGTTTTTCTGGTTTTTCTAAGACAATCGCCATGAGTTGGAGTCGACTTGACAGCAGCTAACAACAACACGGCAAACAGCCAGGCATAGGGGAGGTAAAAAGCAGTGCTTCATCAAAGGGGGATATTTTCACAATACCTGGAACTACCACACCCTTGCCATCAACACCACCACCACCGACAGCAGCCTTATGGATACTGAGCCCAGGCTCTTTTTGAAGCACTTTCCATATATCATCTTCTTTAAGCCAGTGACAATTCTGTCAGGTGGACATTACGAAGCCGGTCTTCAGATGAGAAAATGGAGAGTCCGAGAAGTTCCGTAACTTGTTCAAGGTCACACAGCTATTAAGTGGTAATGCCAGCGTCAGAGCCAGCCTTGTTTGATTCCTAAGCCTGTGTGTTTAACCACTTCCTTCGTATACAACACTCCTCATTTTTTCAGGGGCAGGCACTTTGAATTTTGCAAACTAGCCTCTGATTCAGTTCTTTCCTTGGGAGTGTCACAGTCTTTCCTTCTTTGTGTGTCCAGCTGAGATGACACACGTGCCTCTTATCTTACCTGCTCACTCACATCGCCAAAGAATGGACAAGTCAGCTTTTGGCCCCATCTTATTTCTTTGATCTCTTTAGGAGGCAGTAATGATTGTGGGTACTTTTGAATCCACCTGAGTCAGATTCGAACCTGACCCTTGCCAGGCTCTGTGACCTTTGGGTAAATGTCTTGAAGTATCTAAGCTTCAGTTATTCCTTCTGTACAATGGGGCCAAGAATAGTGGCCAACTCACCAGGCAACTAACCATGAGGACGAGATACGCCAATGCATGCTAAGTGCCTTGAACCTAAGTCCTGCTGGTAAGTGGTAGTAACAGTGGTGGTTGTCCTTATTTGGAGAAGATGGCCTAACTGCCCAGAGGCCAGCCACCTGCCTGTAACCAAAGCAGACTGGCTGGTTGGCTGGGACCTGGTGGTATCCAACATCTCTGTTCAATTACCTCCATCTGCGGGTAAAACAGCCCCTGTGTAATGGACTGATTAATCTCCTTATCGCACGGAGCACACAGTGTAATTACATCAGAGAATTCAGATCCCCAAGCGCAACATCAATCAACTCAGAGAGGGCAGCTTCACCCTCCCTTCCTAACAGCTTAGGGGGAAAAAAAAAAACAACATGTCTTTCCTCCCTTTCCCCTCCCTCCACCTCCCTCCTGCTTCCCTTAAAGGCAAGAGCAGGGCTACGGATGCTTGGGGAGCAGGGAGGGGAGGGTGGTGAGAGAAGGGAGCCTCATGTTAGGTTAGCTCACCTGCATCTCAGGCTCTCTGACAGCTGCCACCACCCTTATAAGCCCAGTCACTGCTTGAGTTTAGAAGGAATAAATTTTAGAGGAAATAAGCAGGGGAGAAGGCACGCCCATTTTGTTTTTTTTTTTCTAAAGGATGGTTGGACGGAACAGTAATAATGAATCATCTCCATTAACTTCTATTGAATCCTTACTATTGTGCAAGCAAAGTGTTATCTCGTTCTGTCCTCGTGACAACCCTATGAGGTACTATTATTACCACCCATTGTACAGATAAGCAAACTGAGGTTTGGGGATGTGAAGGCTGCCTGTAGTTGATAAGTGGCAGAACCGATGATCAGATGCTGCTGAGTCCAGCTCTGAAACCCTAGCTCTCAGACTCTGCTCCTCTTCTCAACCAGAAGAGCTGGGTCTTCACAGAGGACTTGCAGCTCCTCGCTTTTCTCATGAAGAGCCTACCTCAACCACCCCAACCCCTTATTTCTCACCTAAGACATAGCCATCCACTCATCAAATACTTCATGAGCATTCACTATGTGCCAGACACTGGCTAGGTGCTAAGAATGCAAAGATCTAAAGACCTGGGGCCCACTCGCAGGAAGTTCTAACTCTATAGGGGAGGATTCATGCCAAGGCCTTCATTGAAAAATAATAACAGTGGCAACAACATGGACGAATGTCCCAGATGTCACGTCATTCCATTTTTATGCCATTTTAGAACAGGCAAATCTAACCTATCATGACCTCTCATCAGAACAGTCATTCATGACCTCTGGGGTCTGTGGATTGACTGACAACGGACCTGAAGGAACTTTCTGAGGTTTTACATCTCAGTGGGGTGTGGGTTACAGGACCGAATGCATTTGTCAAACCTCTTTATGAGTCCTGCACTTAACCATGTGTGCATTTCACTGTCTGTAAATGTTCCCTAAAAAAATGCGGCAAATATTCAAAAAATAAACTAAATAACAGTGGAGGCAGCCATTTATTGTGGGAGTAGTATGTGCCGAGACTTTACAAGCACCAATCAATTCAGTTCTCGAAACAGCATTATTGTGATTCAGAGAGGTCAAGCGACTTGCCCAAGATTACACAGCTAGAAAATGCCAGAGCCAGGCTTCCAACCCAGATCTGTTTCTGGACACCAAAATCTGTACCCCCAATCACTATTTGCACCTGCCTCCCCTCTATCATAGTTCTCACATTGAGATTCATTTATATTTACTTATTTATTCCCCGACCAATAGGTGCTTGAGGTGCCCTGTTCTGGGGTCAGGTTTGGAATTACGTAATTGAAACACATCCCAGTCTCTAACCTGAAAGAGGTACTAGACTTGTGGGAGAGGAGACCTGCAAGCAACTGATCATATCATACCCTGTAATCTATGATTCAGACCACCACCCATCTGTCAGTTTGTCATATGGCAGCCGCTTGTGTTGCTGTGATGCTGGAAGCTATGCCACCAGTATTTCAAATACCAGCAGGGTCATCCATGATGGATAGGTTTCAATGGAGCTTCCAAACCAAGACAGACTAGTAAGAAAGGCCTGGCAATCTACTTCTGAAAATCAGCCAGTGAAAACTCTATGGATCACTACGGTCCAATCTGCAATCAGTCGTGGGGATGGCACAAGATCGGGCAGCCTTTTGTTCTGTTGGGTCGCCATGAGTCAGGGACCAGCTTCACAGCAGCCGACAACAACGAGGCTGGCCCAGAAAACCAAAGTCCATCCATGTCTCTTCCAGGAGGGAAGCAAGGAGGTGGATTTATAGCTCAATGGCTAGGGGTGCTCCAGGAATTGTCTTCCTGTCTCCCATGTAGGGAGAAGACACCCAGCCACCCACTTTCTCCTTTCTCATGTAGGGCTCTTCATTCCCAGGTTTGGAAATGATGACTCAGTCATACCCTCAGAGAGAGTCAGCTCAAGTCAGATTTGGAAAGGATCATGAAGCAGACACACTGGTCTCTCTCTAGCTGCAGGGATTCAATTTCAGTCACCTAAATCCATGGTCCCCAAATGCGTGTCCACAACCTGTGCTGATCGGGAGACTTCAGAACCATGGAAGACACTTCTGCAAAATAGATTCCTGGGCACACCCTTGAGGATTCAGATTTAATTCATCATGGTGTGAGAGGGGTGTCCCTGGGTGGTACAAAGGGTTAGGAGCTCAGCTATTAACCAGAATGTTGGAGTGCACCCAGAGACACCTTGGAAGAAAGGCCTGGAGATCTACTTCTGAAAAATCAGCCACCGAAAACCCTATGGAGCACAGTTCTACTCTGACACTCGTGGGGTCACCATGAGTTGGCAGCAACGCCACAGCAACTGGTTTGGGGGGGGGTGGTAGAGGGGTGGACTTCAGCATGTCTATTTATAGAAAGCTCTCGAGGCAATTCCAGTGCCCCACTTGGGGTGGGAACCACAGATAAGAGGCTCCACCACTCACTTAGTTCCACCTACTCTGCCTTCAATTCCCGTAAATGTTGACTTTACTATTTGGGGCTTTCCTGTTTCTATTTTTGCCTCACCTTGAACTTCCCCCAAGGATTTCTCCCTAAGCACGGCCATTCTTTCCCTGATTTTCTCCCTCAGCCACCTTGAATTATACCCTTTGGGCTTAGCACAGATCCTCAAATTCCGGGGTTCCCAGTGCTACACAGGCAGGAAGAAAGATACCCCAGAACAGTATCTTTGGGGTACAAGTTTAAAATAAGAACCAGAGAAACATAAAATCATAGCTCGTTGCTTCCTCTTCCCCCAAGCCCTGTGTGGGGATTTCTCCCAGACTCCAGCCCTTCTTCTCCCCTTAGCCCTACCACCCACCTCCTCTCCATTTCTAAGCCTCGCCTTCCTTTTAGGATCAATTAACGGGAACAAGTGTCATTTTATCTCGCTGCCTTGGAAATCCATCAGCGGTCCGGACCCCTCAACGGCGGGGATAACAGGCGTTTGGATGAAGTCCGTCCTGAGCAGGAGCGATAGACGCTCCAAGGCTGCTGTGTGGATTGTTGCGCCCAGGGGTCCACCGCACATGGGAGATAAATATCTAAAACTCCCAAAGCCATGGAAACAGCAGCTCTTCAAGGTGATTTTGCATGCACACAAAAGGAAAAGAAAGTGGTGTTTAGCTGAGGGCCCCACCTCCACAGCGGCTACCCAGAAGTTCTCTGTGCTGAAGGGCCCAGTTTTAGAAAGGGAGGGAAGGAGAAAGGGACAGAACACAGAGGATTTGGCTGTGGCGTAAGCAGTCTGCACAAAGCCTGCTTTCTCTCCCTTTTTGTGCTCCATCTCCCAGGCTGGGTCACCATAGTGATGGTGATGGCTGTGATGATGATGATGACAGCAAACAGGTCTTCAGGGCTTACTGCGTGCTGGCTCAAGCCAGGCACCATTCTGCGTGCTCTACGTGGGTTCAAGCTGCACAACAGCCCTGTCTATGATGTGGGTTCTGTGTTTCCATCCCTGGTTTATAGATGGAAAGGTTCAGAAATGTGCCCAAGCTCGTGCCACCAGGGGTAGAAGAGCCAGGATCTGAACACAGTCTGAATGTGGAGCCTGGCACTTACATACTGGGTTAGGTTGCCTTTGTCCTGGGCTCTCTCCCCTCTTGTACATCCTCAGTGGACTTGTATATTTTGAACATCTGCTAGGTAAGGCATTGCCATGAGCCATGTGAAGAACTTGTGACACAGCTTGGGAGGCCAGTCTTAAGGGAAACAGTTATTATCCCTGAGGTACCAAATTACTGAGGACCATGATCTTGGGATACATCTAGTTCAATAATATAACGTAGTTTATAAAGAAAATGTTCTACACCCTACTTGGGTGAGTAGCGTCTAGGGTCTTAAAAGCATGTGAACGATCTAGGGTCTTAAAAGCTTGTGAGTGGCCATCTGAGATACTCCACTGGTCCCACCCTGTCTGGAGCAAGGGAAAATGAAGAAAACCAAAGATACAAGGGAAACATTAGTCCAAAGGACTAATGGACCACAACTACCACAGCCTCTGCCAAACTGAGTCCAGTACAGCTAAATGGTGTCTGGCTACCACCACCAACTTCTCTGACAGGGATCACAACAGAGGGTCAGAGACAGAGTTGGAGGAAAACGTAGAACAAAATTCTAACTCACAAAAAAAGACCAGACTTACTGGTCTGACACAGACTGGAGAAACCCCAAGAGTATGGCCCTCAGACACCCCTTTAACTTAGTAATGAAGTCACTCCTGAGGTTCACCCTACAGCCAAAGATTAGACAGGCCCATAAAACAAAATGAGCCTAAATGGGCATACTAGCCCAGGGGCAAGGACTAGAAGGCAGGAGGGGACAGGAAAGCTGGTAACGGGGAACCCAAGGTCAAGAAGGGGAGGGTGTTGACATGTCGTGGGGTTGGCAACCAATGTCACAAAACAATATGTGTATTGATTGTTTAGTGAGAAACTAATTTTCTCTGTAAACCTTCATCTAAAGCACAATAAAAAAGGGATGAAAATAATAGTTATAAAGTAGTTCTTTTGAAAATAATAATAAAAAAAAAGTTGTTAGCCCTAATATGGCAGGCATGTTGCAAAGAACGCTATGTGCATTATCACATTTAACCTACCCTCTGAGGTTTTTTTTTTTTCTGAGGTAGGCAAGTCCCTGAGTGGAGCAGTCTGTGCTCGACTACTAACCTAAAGGTTGGTGGTTCGAACCTACCCGTTGATGCCATGGAAGAAAGCCTTGGTAATCTACTTCCATAAAGATTACAGCCAAGAAAACCCTAAGGAGCAGTTCTACTCCAGAACACATGGAGTGAGTCACCATGAGTTGGAATCGACTCAACGTAGGCATTATTATCACAAGTGAGGAAAATGAGGCTCAGAGAGATTAAATCACCTGCCCAAGGTCACACAGGGCACTGGTGGAGGAGCTGTGACTCAACTCCAGCCCTGGTAACATCTGGAGTCAAACTGCACACCCGTAGATTCATGAAAGGTAAGAAACCATACCACGGCATTTAAATAAGGTATAAACCTGATAAAAAGTACTGGGCTTCCAGGTCTTATTTGTCCAAATGTTTATTGAGCACCTACTATGTCCCAGACACTGTACTAGACCCTGGGGATATAATGTTGAGAAAAACAGGTATAGTTCTTGCCTTCATGGTGCTTACTGTCCAGGGGAAGACAGAAAAGGTATATACTGAAATAGAATAACTTGGAAGGAAAGTGCACAGTACTGGGTGGACATGACTAGGTGTGGCTGGAGCAGAGAAGAGCTAGTGAGAGAATGGTACGAAATGAGCGTGGGAATGTGGGCAGGAGCAGACTTTGCACAATCTGGTAGGCCATGGGTAGGCGTTAGGACTTTATCCAAAGAGCAGTGGGGAGCTATTGATGGTTTTAGGCAGGGGAGTGCTCTTTGGAAAAGACGTCTCTGGCTTCAGTGTTCAGAATAGTGTGGAATAAGGGGTCAGGGTAAGTAGTGGGAAGGCAGGGAAGAGGGCTTTGCAGGGGTTCTGACGAGAGAGAAAGGTGGTGGCTTGAGGAAAGAGGGAGGGACTATGTAACTCCTTCCCCAGCCCAAGCTCCTTCCCTACCTGTAGTCACTGCTGCTGGTCACGGCAGCTTCAGGTGAAGGGCTGTGGATGTTCCATTGTAAATGCAACCCTGCTACCCAAGGAAGTCCTGTGAGCAGACCAGAGCTGTGGTTCTCAAGCTGGAGCATCAGGCTTAGCTGATGGCTTGTTAGAGCACAGACTGCTGGCCTCACCCCCCAGGGATTCTGAATCAGTAGGTCTGGGCTGGGACCCAAGAATTTGCATGTCTAACGAGCTCTCCAGTGATGCTGATTCTGCTGATATGGGGACAGCATTTTGAGAACCAGTTATGACATTTAGTTTTTACATCTGTCATGTACTTACAGTCAGTCCAGTAAAAGGCCTATTAAAGTACCTGGCACATGAAAAAGGCTCAATAAATAATAGCCATTGTTATCGTCATTAACAAAAGCAAAAAGTATAAACCAGCACTTGTTTTCCTGATGGTGACCATGACACATTGAAAAAAAAAAAAAACATTGAGAAGGAGACCAAAAATCAAGCAACCAAAGCCTGGGGCCACTAAAGTGACAATTACTGATACTGGTGAGTAATAACAAAACTCCATAACACAGCTTTAGGGCTTACTCTTGGTCAAACAAGACTTAAAAGGCAGGAATTGGAGGCTATTCCTTTATGGCTCAGTGGTGCTAACAGTTAACACGCTGGACTGCTACCTGAAAGGTTGGAGGTTCAAGTTGACCCAGAGACACCTCAGAAGGCCTGGCGATCTACTTCCAAAAAATTGGCCATTGAAAACCCTTTGGAGCACAGTTCTACTCTGACACACACGGGATCACTATGAGTTGGAAACATCTCCATGGCAACTGGTATTTTTTCATCCATTAATTAGGGCAATCCCTTCATTAATTCATTAATTTACTTGTCTGTCCACCATTTTTTGATCCCTTCATCCATCATCCATCTGTCCGTCCGTCTGTCCGTCCATCCGTCCATCCATCCAATCGCCTAAGCATGGATTTCTTGTACCCCTACTCCAGGCTAAAAGCTGTGCTATGAAGTTCAAAACCCTCAGTCAAGTAAACCTGGTGTTTGTGCCCCTTCCGGGATTCCCGATTGGCTGATAGTTCCATGCTTCAGATGATTTTTTCAGATGATATATAACTCATACAGAGCTGGTTACATCCTTGGCAGGGGAGAAAAGGAACAACTCCGAGAAGTGTGTCCTCAACCAACGTGAAAACCGCAGGAGAGAGCTGGTTGAGAGTTGAGGCTCTGGAGCCAGCCCAATGTGAGGTAGATTCCTGGCCCTACCACTTATGAGCTAGGTGGCTTTGGAATTACTTCTTACTCCCGTGAGCCTCAGTTTTCTTCCCTAGAAAATGGAGATGTTAACAGTACCCACTTCATTGGGCAGTTGTGGGATTTTGTGTGTGTATAAATATATGTATATATTTATACATATATATATATATATATATATATACATACACATATAATGGAAACCCTGGTGGCATAGTGGTTAAGTGCTACAGTTGCTAACTAAAAGTTCAGCAGTTCAAATCCACCAGCTACTCCTTGGAAACCCTATGGGGCAGTTCTACTCTGTCCTACAGGGTCTCTGTGAGTTGGAATCGACTCGACGGTAGTGGGTTTGGTTTTTTGGTTTTATATATATAATATATACACACACACATAAACATAATACATATATATATAAATACATAATAATATACATAAAATTGATTCATTTGACTCATGGTGGTGGTGAAGAATGGACTGCCAGAAAAATGAACAAATCTGTCTTGTAAAACATCACAGTCAGGATGTTCCTTAGAAGCAAGGATGGTGAGACTTCATCTCACTTACTTTAGATGTGTTATCAGGAGGGACCAGTCCCTGGAAAAGGACATAATGCTTTGTGTCCTAGTCATCCAGTGCTGCTATACCAGAAATACCACAAGTGGATGGCTTTAACAAAGAGAAATTTGTTCTCTCACAGTCTAGTAGGCTAAAAGTCCAAATTCAAGGCATCAGCTCCAGAGAAAGGCTTTCTCTCTGTCAGCTCTGGTGGAAGGTCCCTGTTATCAATCTTCCCCCGGGCCAGGAGCTTCTCAGTGCAGGGACCCCAGGTCCAAAGGATGTGCTGTTCTCCTGGATTTTGCTTCTTGGTGGTATGAGGTCCCCAACCCTCTGCTTGCTTCCCTTTTATCAGTTGTAAGATAAAAGGTGGTGCAGGCCACACCCCAGGGCAACTCCCTTTACATTGGATCAGGGATGTGACCTGAGCAAGGGTGTTACATCCCACCCTAATCCTCTTTAACCACAGGCAGAGATTATGATTTATAACACATAGGAAAATCATAAAATGGAAGGCAACCACACATACTGGGAATCATGGCCTAACCAAGGTAACACATATTTTTGGGGAGCACAATTCAATCCGTTACACTTGGTAAAGTAGAAGGTCAGCAAAAAAGAGGAAGACCCTCAAGGAGATGGATTGACACAGTGGCTGCAACAATGGGCTCAAACATAGCAACGATTGTGAGGATGGCACAGGACTGGGCACTGTTTCATTCTGTTGTACATAAGGTCACTATGAGTTGGAACCAACTTGAGGGCACCTAACAACAACATATGTGTGTATGTGTGTGTGTGTGGCAGGGGGTACCCACCTCACTGGGTGGTTGTGAGATGATATGTAGATAATGTCATGGATTGAATTCTGTCTGCCAAAAAATGTGTGTATCAACTTGGTTAAGCCATGATTTCCAGTATTCTGTGGTGGTCCTCCATTTTGTGATTGTAATTTTATGTTAAAAGAATTAGGGCGGGATTGTACCACTCTTATCGGGTCACATCCCTGATCCAATGTAAAGGGAGTTTCCCTGGGGTGTGGCCTTGTACCACATTTTATCTCTGAAGAGATAAAAGGAAAGAGAAGCAAGCAGAGAGCTGGGGACCTCATACCACCAAGAAAGAAGCACCAGAAGCAGAGCACGTCCTCTGGACCCCGGGTTCCTGTGCGGAGAAGCTCCTAGTCCGGGGGAAGATTGAGGACAAGGACCTTCCTCCAGAGCCAACAGAGAGAGAAAGCCTTCCCCTGGAGCTGACACCCTGAATTTAGACTTTTAGCCAACTAGACTGTGAGAAAATAAATTTCTCTTTGTTAAAGCCATCCACTTGTGGTATTTCTGTTATAGCAGCACTAGATGACTAAAGCAGATATAGAGAGATAGACAGGAAGATGGGCAGACAGACAGGAAGGAGTTCTGGGGTAGTGGAAATTGTTAAGTGCTTGGCTACTAACCAAAAGGTTGGTGGTGTGAATCTACCCAGAGGTAGATTATGTATGTATGTATGTATCTAGCCATTTATCTACCCTGGTGGCATAGTGGTTAAGAGCTATGGCTGCTAACCAAAAGGTCAGCGGTTTGAATCCAACACGCACTCCTTGGAAACCCTACGGGGCCGTTCTACCCTGTCCTATAGGGTCACTATGAGTCGGAATGGACTCAACAGCAACTTTTTTTTTTTTTTTTATCTACCTACCTACCTATCAACCATCTATCTAATCAAGAGGCTAGCCTGATTAATTAAATGCTAAAAGAATCATACCTATTATTGTTATCAGTGCAGCAGGGGACAGAAGAGTCTGTGAGGCAATTTGCTCAGAAGATCAATGTCATTATCAGCAGAAGCCAAACCTTCCTTTTATACAACCATTTTGTTTCAGGTTCCCCCGGAGAATACGAACCCAAGAGAAGAGACGAAAGCCTGTTTTATTTCCCTCACAAATTTCTGCCCGGTAAAGTGGTATCTGATTTGAGCAGGGAAGAGAAGCACTTATCAAAATAGTAATACTTACATTTGTAAAGCACTTTGTACATTTCTAAAGCATGTTTGTACCTTTTTCTCATTTTATCCTGACAAAACACTATGCTTTAAATAACCAAGCTTTTCGCAGCCACATTTTAAAAAAAAATTGTCCTTTAAGTGAAAGTTTACAGCTTTAGTTAGTTTCTCATACAAAAATTTGTACACATTGTTATGCGACACTAGTTGCTCTCCCTGTAATGTGACAGCGCACTCTGCCTTTCCACCCCAGATTTCCCATGTCCATTCAACCAGCTCCTGTCCCCTTCCGCCTTCTCTCGCCTGCAGACAGGAGCTGCCCATTTAGTCTCATGTATCTACTTCAACTAAGAAGCACACTCTTCACGAGTATCATTTTATGTCTTATAGTCCAGTCTGATCTTTGTCTGAAGAGTTGGCTTCGGGAATGGTTTTAGTTCTCCATTAACAGAGAGTCCGGGGTCATGTCTTCTGTGGTTCCTCTAGTCTCAGACATACCGTAAGTCTGATCTTTTTACTAGAATTCGAGTTCTGGACCCCACTTTTCTCCTGATCCATCAGGTACTCTCTGTTGTGTTGCTTGTTAGGGCAGTCATTGGTAGTAGCCAGGCACCATCTAGTTCTTCTGGCCTCAGGCTGATGGAGTCTGTGGTTTACGTGGCCCTTTTTGTCTCTTGGACTAATATTTTCCTTGTGTCTTTGGAGTTCTTCACTCTTCTTTGCTCCAGGTGGGCTGGGATCAATTGATGCATCTTGCTGCCTTTTAAGACCACAGATGCCACTCACCAAAGTGGGATGCAGAACGTTTTCTTAAGTTTGTTATGCCAGTTGACCTAGATGTCCCCGAAAACCATGGTCCCCAGACCCGTGCCTCTGCTACTCTGTCCCTCGAAGTGTTTGATTATGCTCAGAAAACTCCTTAGTTTTTGGTTTAGTCCAGTTGTGCTGACTTCCCCCATTCTCAGCCACATTTTGAAAGAAGGAAAGAAGCCAAGAAGGGTAAGTGGCTTGCCCAGGGTCACACACCAAGTCAGAAGCAAGGTTATCGCTAGTTTTCTTAAATACTGTTCCTACTATACCACATGACAGCCTAAATTCAATTTTGGGTTCTTCCCCTTTTAATAAATAGAAAACCAGAAGTCTTTGGCTGGTTCCACTGGCTTTTTATCCTCTAATGCCATCACTGAGAAAATATGTATATGAGTGCATTTTTGGCTATTGTGAATTATTAATGACAATCTCTCTAGTGTGTCAGTTCCATCCCTTTGTTCAAGACATTCCTTTTGGCATCAGCAGCAGCAGTGAAATAGTTTATTTGCCAATAACGTAGCTTGTTAAATTTTAATCAAACAGTATCGTAAGCCCGTAGTTAGTGGGATATACCCCTTGGGAATTATCACTTTAGAAGTGAATTAATAATAGGGCCTTAAGAAGCCAAAATGAAATGGCCAGTGGAGCCTGGATGTGGATTATCCTTATTTGAGCTGTAAATCAATGGAGTTGGTCTCTCCCTGCTCCCATTAAAGTTTCCTTGTTAATTATTTTAGGAAGCTAATAAGAACAACTCCACATGGAGGTATTGTTTTGTTTCTTGTGGTCTTCTGAAAAGCATGAGCTCTTCTTATGATGTTGTAAGCATGCAGTCCAAAGACATAGTGCGTTTGAGCCTAGGGATTTCATGTTGGCTTAGGAATGGAGAAGGGAGGCCAGATCTGCGCTTTCCATCATCTCTGTCTCTCTCTGTCTGATCTTTATTTTCAAGAGAACATGATGTCATATTTTATATGTGACAATACTTCTTACTCATCACTAGGAAGATGGAATTACTGAGTCATTATTTCCTTAGTGGGAAGAGTTTTAGTGAAATTGTTGCATGGTAGTTACTAGAGGCTGTTAAGCAACATCACAGTTCTCCTTCTAAGCACATGGTAAGATTGCACTTGCCCATCCCCTTGAATTTAGGCATGGTCACATGACTTCCTTTGACTAATGAGGGATGAGTAGAACGGATATGTGTAACTTCTGGATAGAAACCTTTAAAGGCAAATATATGATTCACCATTTTCTCTTCGGCCCTGTGGTAGGCTCTTATCTGATATCTAGATCTGGTTGGCTTAGTGTTGTAGCCCCAGAGTTTAGCTCAGTGCCTGTCAAAAATGAATGAATGAATGAATAAACAAATGAAGGAACACAACTCAGAGTCCCTTCAACACCGTTGGCAAGGGGTTGAGTGTGACGTATACAATGGGGCATGAGTGCAGAAGGGGACACTTAATTGGCAGAATCAGTGTTTCCTAAGCCAAGACCTAAACAGAAGCATATCTGGGGCTGAGGACTGTCCATGAGGCCCTGAATTGCTGCTCTGCTGTTCAAAGACCTTGTGCTTGCTGGGCACGGAGGAGGGCTGGGCAGAGGCGTCTCCGACTAAATAGCTGCAATCTAGTGAGAGGTAATTGTAGGATCTGAAGGCAACTTTTTCCATGTCTGGATTTGCTGGTGGGGGAAGTGATCACAGACCTCTCAACCAGAGAGCTCAACCAAGTATGAGACAGAGCTACATGGTGGGACAGACAACACCAAATTTGGCAGCCATGGGCTGGGACAACCTAAAAGAGAAGGTGAAGGGTATTAAGAGGACAAAGCCTCTTAATACCCTTAAAGAAAAAACTGGAAAAGAAGAGGGAGGGAGAGGCAGGGTGATGGGCCTGGAGGCTATGCTTCAGGGATAAGACAGAGCGGCTGGCTGGTCTCTAACCCCAGGGACCACTGGAAGAGTTGGGGAAGAGGAGAGATCTCTAACAGCAGCTCATACTTCTGAAGGACGCTCATGTCTTTATCCCTGAAAACCTTCTACATTCTGAAGGACCCTCTTCCATCAGAATTGTTAAAGAGGAGTGAGGTAACCACTGGGGTGTGAACTTGGCTTTTGCTTCCAGCTGCCCAGATCCCAATTCCAGCTTTGCCACCTGTGGACTGAGTGACCTGGGTAAGTTACTGAACCTCTGTAAGCCTCAGCCTACCCCTCTGTAAAATGGGGACAACAGTCCCGGTCTCAGAGGATCCCTATTTCATAGCTATGAGGATTAAAAATGAGATAGTCCACATAAGGCACTAAAAACAGTGTCTGCCATACTATATGGGCTCAGTACACACCAAGTATTATTACTAGTGTATACCAAAAAAAAAAAACCCAAACCCAGTGCGGTCGAGTCAGTTCTGACTCATAGTGACAGAGCAGAACTGCCCCATAGAGCTTCCAAGGAGCACCTGGTAGATTCAAACTGCCAACCCTTTGGTCAGCAGCCATAGCACTTAACCGTTATGCCACCAGGATTTCCAAGTGTATATACTGTTATTATTTACCTATGTGTTCCCAGTGCCCAAACAACATCTGGCACATGGTACCAGTATCAATTGCCCCCAAATCGATTCTGTCTCATGGCAACCCCATGTGTGTCAGAGTAGACATCTGCTCCACAGGGTTTTCAATGGCTGATTTTTCAGACGTAGATTTCCAGGCCTTTCTTCCAGGGTGCCTCTGGGCAGACTCGAACCTCCAACCTTTCAGTTAGCAGCCTACTGCATTAACTGTACCACCTAGGGACTCTATCTGGCACACACTAGATCTCAAACAAATGTGTAAAAAAATGAATGAATAAATATGTGAATCAAGGAATTGGTTATTATACATCCAGTGTTTGTTATAAGGCGGTTGTATGCTGTTCCTCACTTGGAACACGCTTCCCCAACTTCTTAGCCAGTGATTATCTACCCACAGGGCACGATTCAGTTCAGAGTGTCTATTTCCAGGAGTCCTTCCTGGTATTACCCTGGGCTTAGAGTCAGAGGACCTGGGTTTTCATTTCGGTTCTATTCCTAGCTGTGAAAGGGACCTTGGAAAATCCCTTGATGATTTGTGCCTCTACCTTACTATCTGTTGAATGGGGTTAACAATGCTTACCACACATGTAACATTGTTGCAAGCATGCCTCTCCTTCAGAAATATTTATTAACCTCCTTTTTTATGGGCCAGGCACTATACCAGGCTCTGGAGATAGCTTAGTGAACAGGACAGGCAAAGTCTCTGCTAGAATGGAATTCATGATTTAGCCTGGGGGATAAATATTAAAGAAATAAATGCCCTGAAAGATATATGCAGTTATAATTTGTGATATGTGTGACAAAAGAAGTAGAGATACACAACTCAGAAAGACTTGCTTAGAATCTGAAGTGTAAGAAGGAAATAGCTATGCACAAATGGGCTGGGGAAGAGCATACCTGGCAGAGGGAACAGCATGTGCAAAGTCCCTGAGGCAGAGGAGAGAGCTTAGAGGGTATGAAGAACTGAAAAGAAGTGAAAAGGGCTTGAGAAAAATTGGAAAGGTAAAGAGCAGAAGAGAAATCAGACAGGTGGGCAGGGACTAGGTCTGGAAAACCTGTGCATAAATGTCATATGAGGCCATCACCTGCCATAGTCTTTTGGTTTCTCCACTGGCAAAGTAGGATAACACCATCGGTCCTCCCTCACCTCAAGGTATAATAATGGGTGTGACATCTCCTTGCAAGTGAAATCAAGTGGCATTTCTTTGCATCAGCATAGCTCCTAGCCTCCCTGTGGCTGCACCAGGCCCCCTGGCCCTGCTGATGCTGGCATTTAGACAAGGCTGAGCTGCTGTCAAAGGGGAGGGAGTAGCCTGCAGCCTCTTTTGGAGCCATGATGTATGTGGCTATTCTGGGCCTGGTGGGAGGGAGGCTGGGTGGGGGCTGGCCAGAAGAGCAGAGTTATTTTAGGACATTGCAGCAGGCAATTTGTAGCCTGGGTGTACAGAGCAAATCTGGATAGACTGGAGGGGCCCAGCAACACGATTGCTGGAAACTAAAGGACATCCCTAGATGGCCCCAGAAGAGACGTGCTTCTATTAAGGCAGTCCAGCATGGGTCCAGGCAGCAGACCTTGGCCAGGTGCCTACTGAGTGCCAGTCATGATGCCAAGCACCTTACATGCACTAGCTTGTTGAACCTCTCTCAACAACTTTCTGACAAGGCCTCTGTCTTGTTCCCATTTTACAGATGAGCAAACGGAAGCTCAGAGAGATTAAATGACTTACCATGATCGCACTGCTATTAAAGGCAGAATAAGGATTTGAACCCGGCTCTCCAGATCCCAACTTGTTTGCCCTGTGTCATTCTCCCTCCCTATTACCCAGCCCAGGACAGGGCCATCGGGACAGCTGAGTGAGACAGTGCACACAGACTGCTCAGCACAACGTCTGGCACACAGTATGCCCTCCTTGAAGCGGTTTATAGACTGCACACAAAATACACAGCGCTTACTCTTGAGGAGGGATAGAGACAGGTCTTACTAATCCAAGAGGAACTGCCTAAATTGGGATTTTGAGAGGTGTATTGAATTTTTTTTTTCTTTTTTACTGTTGTTAGTTGCTGTCGATTTGATTCAGACTCATAGCGACCCCATGTGTGCAGAGTAGAACTGCCCCCATAGGGCTCTCAATGGCTGTGACCTTTCAGAAGCAGATCGCCCGGCCTGTCTTCCGAGGCACCCCTGGGTGGGTTTGAACTGCCAACCTTTCAGATAGTAGTCAAGTGCTTAACTATTTGTACCACCCAGGGGATCCTAAGTGGCCAGAAAGCACATGGAAAGATGCTTAAGATCATTAGTCGTTGTTGTTGTTCGTTACCTTGGAGTGAATTCTGACTCCTGGCGACCCCATGTGTGCAGAGGAGAACTGGTCCGTAGGATTTCAAGGCTGTGACCTTCTGGAAACAGTTCCCCAGGCCTGCCTTCTAAGGCACCTGTGAGTGAGGTTGGATTGCCAATATTTTGGGCTATGGGAAAAATCTTGTGTTTTTTATGCAAGCTATGGAGGGAAAAAACCCGAAATGGTAATAACATTTGTAGATAAATGTGCTCTTTAGAATCAGCTTGTGAGCTCTATTACACGGTGCTATATGCTTTTTACGTGGTGTGAGTTTCTGCCTGTCCCCTGTAACCAAAGGACTCCCAACTAATACAATCCCCTGCATCTTCAATAACCAAGTTTGGGGGCTTCCATAACAGAGGTATAGGAGCTTCTGGGACCTATGAGTGGTGCTTAGCCCTAGTGGCAGAGTGGTTAAGAGTTTGGCTGCTAACCAAAAGGTCGGCAGTTCAAATCTACCAGCAGCTCCTTGGAAACCCTATGGGGCAGCTCTACTCTGTCCTATAGGGTCTCTGTGAGATGGCACCTAACCACAACGACAACAGTACCTATAAGAGTGGTAAGGAGCAGGTGCACTGGATTCAGGATGCCAGGTTTGAGGCCTGCCTCTGACAATTTCTAGTTGTGTAACTTTTGGTAAGTGACTTTATCACCCTGCACCCCATCTGTAAAATGGGAACAGAAGTCCACTGAATTACTAGGAATGAGCTATTACATCCCCAAGGCTTAGAACAGTGCCTGGCACATAATGAGTGTTCCACAGATGTTATTGCTGGGATTGCTGATCAAAAGTAAGGAATTTTTCCCCTAAACCTAGAACCCTCAGAGGCACCATATGTACAAACGGATGTGCTAGTCACAAAATACCCACAGTGAGAGCTACCATTTATTAGGCCTTTACTATGTGGTTCCTGTTGCTGTCAAGACGATTCTGACTCGTGGCTAACCTGGTAGCCCGGTGGTTAAGGCACTCTGCTGCTAACCGAAAGGTCGGTGGCTCAAACCTACCGGCCACTCCACGGGAGAAAGATGTGGCACTCTGCTTCCATAAAGATTACAGCCTTGGAACCCCTATGGGCCAGTTCTACTCTATCCTTTAGTGTCCCTATGACTCGGAAGTGACTCGATGGCTGTGGGTTTTAGGAGCCCTGGTGGTGCAGTGGTTAAGCAGCCAGCTGCTAACCAAAGGTCAGAAGATTGAACCCACCAGGTGCTCTGTGGAAGAAAGAGGTGGCAGCCTTAGAAACCCTATGGGGCAGTTGTACTCTGTCCTATAGGGCTGCTGTTGAGTCACTGTGAGTCACAGTTGACTCGATGACAGCAAGTACTATGTGATTTATAGTTATTTCACATTAACCATGTAAGATAGATCATTTATTATCCCATTTAATTGGCTACAAAACTGAGACTCAGAGAGTCAAAAAGGCTTGCTCAAGATAATACAGCTGGTAAGTGATGAAGCTGGCATTTAACCCAGGCTTGCCAAAGCCACATTTCCCACCAAACATGTTTCCTAACCCTCAGCTGCTCACACAACACCAATCACAATTTGTGCCCTTTTGTGTATGTCTGCCATACTATTATTTACTTAATATTATTCTTCAGATTGACTTGCATTTTGACTTCATACACTTAGTTAAAAATGAAACCTCACGTCCCAAAAATTGCAAAGGGAAAAAAGGAGTGTCCTGTTCAGAAATAGAAGACAGTCTTAAAAATAGATGTGATGAAAACACTATTAAATTCCAGCTAGACACTGTTACCTGCCCCAGGCTCTGAGCCTGACACCTGCTCCCTCTTTTGTTAAGAAAGGAATATTAGCAAGTATTGAGAGGTGTTAAAAACACAGGCGCCCCAGATGGAGACAATTCTTTGACAAGAGGAAGGCTAGAAAGTGAATTGAAAAGGCATTGCTTTCTTACCATGCGATTCGCTGCTATGTCATGCTGTGTCCATCAAGCCACCTAAAATATCTCAGATGAATAATATAATATGGGTCCAAAACTTTAGAAAACACAGCAGCCCAAACTCTAATTAATCTATTCACCAAGGACCCTCCCTGTCTAATGTCTCCACCATGTTTTACTCTCTCCTCTTTCCCTTCCCCTCTCTCTCCCTCTTGCTTGCTTGCTCGCTCCTTCTCAACAGTTGGGCATCCTCATTCATCTCTGTGTTGGTACTCAGTTGGAATTAAGCTAAGCTAAAAAAGTGAAAAACAGAAAGTCTTCAATTCACATGGGTCTTTTTCCAGGTAAGGCTTGGAAAGACTGTACTGAAGGCTGACATATACACCCACCCAATTACTGTCAGAGAGACACACATGAAAGCCATTGGTCTCCATCAGTGGAAACTCACTGCCCTGTCTTCTCTTTTCGATGAGCCAGCACCCACCCACTGCTACACCGAAGCCATCTACAGCCACATAACAAGAGCAGCCATGGTTGCTACGGTGATATATTTGCAAGGAGGCAGGTAATGCCTTTCTCCTTGGGAATGTGGCATCCGGCAGATGATTGGGTGCATGGCATCTGATTCAAGCTCTTGGGGAGAAAGACTTCACACTGAACCAAATGGACTCCCAAGAGGCAGACAGAGGCAGTGATAAATACATGCTGACCAAGCTCGGAAATGGTATGCTCTAGACGTGTGGCCTCAGGTAAGTCATTTAGCCCAGGTTCAGACACTCAAAATGCCTCTCCCAAGACACCAGGACTTGCCAGATGTCACACAGATAGTGACAGAAGTAAAGAGAGACCCAAGGGTGGGAGGGATCCTTCAATATTACATTCCATGTTCTACCATCCCATAAAGCAGCATTCCCCACAATGTGCTCCATGAAACACTGGTTCTGCAATCTGTTAATAGTTGTTTGTAGGACAAAATTTCAAGTTGAAGTGAAGAAGGGATTGTATACTCAAATGGGCTTTGAGAACCACTGGGTTGAACAAGAAGAAGCAGGTTTTATTACTGTAGGACTTATCAAAGCCTTTAATACGCTCAGTGCAATGTGAAGTCCTAGGGAGGAGATATGTTACGCAGTCTTTCTCAAAAATTTTTGGTCACAGAATGTTTGTTTTGTGGTCTAGTGGATGAGTATTCCAGGAAGCACTTTGAGAAACAGCTTCATGGAGCAACGTCAGTCTGAGTTTCTCCCATACCCATTGATAAAATTGCTCCCCTACCATTGAGAACCACTGTCCTAGATAAGCAACATGTCTAACGATGGAAACTTTTCAAGTCTGTGCTGTCCAATTGCAATGAGACTACTGTGACTAAAGAAATGGATTTTAAATTTTAATAATAAATTTAACATGTGATAAATCAATGAATTTAACAATAAAAATTTTGTTTGACATTCTGCATCCCACTTTGAAGTGTGGCGTCTGGGGTCTTAAATGCTAACAAGTGGCCATCTAAGATGCATCAATTGGTCTCAACCCATCTGGATCAAAGGAGAATGAAGAACACCAAGGTCACATGATAACTAAGAGCCTGAGACAGAAAGGGCCACATGAACTAGAGACTTACATCATCCTGAGACCAAAAGAACTAGATGGTGCCCAGCCACAATCGATGACTGCCCTGACAGGGAACACAACAGAGAACTCCTGAGGGAGCAGGAGATCAGTGGGATGCAGACCCCAAATTCTCATAAAAAGTCCAGACTTAATGGTCCGACTGAGACTAGAAGAATCCGAGCGGTCATGGTCCCCAAACCTTCTGTTGGCCCAGGACAGGAACCATTCCCAAAGACTACTCATCAGACATGGAAGGGACTGGACAATGGGCTGGAGAGAGATGCTGATGAAGAGTGAGCTACTTGTATCAGGTGGACACTTGAGACTGTATTGGCATCTCCTGTCTGGAGGGGAGATGGGAGGGTAGAGAGAGTTAGAAACTGGCAAAATGGTCACGAAAGGAGAGACTGGAAGAAGGAAGTAGGCTGACTCACCAGGGGGAGAGTAAATGGGAGTATGTAGTAAGGTGTATATAAGCTTATATGTAACAGACTGACTTGATTTGTAAACTTTCACTTAAAGCACAATAAAAATTATTTAAAAAAAAATTTTGTGTGATTAGATTTAAAATTAAATAGTCACAGGTGGCTAGTAGCTACCATATTGGAAAATGCAGTTGTAGATAAGATAGCTTAAGTCCATCTATTCATTCCACAATACTTGTTGAGCGCTGACCATGTGTCAGTCACGATGCCACACACTGGGTATATAATGTTAAATGACAGGCTTGTCTCCTGTTCTCACTGAACTACTTGTTGTTGTTGTTGTTAGGTGCTGTCAAGTTGATTTCGACTCATAGTGACCCCATATGACAGAGAACTGCCCCATAAGATTTCCTAGGCTGTAATCTTTATGGAAGCAGATACCCAGATCTTTCTCTGACAGAGCCACTGGGTGGATTTGAACCACCGAACTTTCAGATACCAGCCGAACGCTTTACCATTTGTACTACCAGTAGGTGCTAACAGTTAAGCTAGTTAGAAGACAATGTGTGCTTTGAGCTTGTATGCTGAAAGATATCTCCTCTATCATCTTTCCACTCTGCCTACAATTCCACCATATGCACTCCAGCGAATTGCAAGGTCTCCAAAAGACACGTTATCTCAGGAGAAATATTTATTAATATCCACTGATGCATCAGAATGGGTTCGCTTATGTGATTAGCTGCATGAACAGAACCCCAAGAGTTCCTTGAAGACAGGTCCCTTCTTACTCATTGTTACCACCACCAGAGCCTGGCCCAGTGCCTGGCACAGCAAGTGTTTGCTGAAAGGAGATCCAGAATAGACTCAGAACAGTTTACTGAAGATGGAGAAGGCTCTGAAAACCATGTTATTTCAAGAAGAACTGAATGGTCCAACTGTACTCTCTCAGTGCTGTGTCTGAGTAACTGGCACACGGTATGTGGTCGATTATTATTTGTTCACTAGAGTGTGATGGAGGGGGCTACGAAAGGAGCAAGTGTCATTTTCTGGGAGGTGTGGCCCAGCTATGAAGAGAGTATGATTGATGTAGATAAGAGCATTCCCAAATGGGGCATGAGGACAATAATAATTGTTATATTACTACTACTACTATGATTAAGATGTGCCTGACCAAAGGCATGGTCCTTTCCATCACCTCCTATGCATGCAAAAGCTGGATAATGGAAAGGAAGAGCAAAGAAGAATTGATGTATTTGAGTTGCGATGTTGGTGAAGAATACTGAATACCAGAAAAACAAATCAATCTTGGAGGAAGCATAGCCAGAATGTTCCTTAGAAGCAAGGATGGTGAGACTTTGTCTTGCTTACTTTGGACACAACATCAGGAAAAACCAATCCTAAGAAAAAGACATCACGGTTGGTGGCATGGATTGACTTATGTCCCCTCAAAATGTGTGTATCAATTTGGCAGGGCCATGATTTCCAGCATTGTGTGGTTGTCCTCCTTTTTGTGGTTATAATTTTATGTTAAAAAGGATTAGGGTGGGGTTGTAACACCATCATTACCCAGGTCGCATCCCTGATCCAGTGGAAAGGGAGTTTCCCTGGGGTGTGGTCTGCAGCACCTTTTATCTCTTAAGAGATAGAAAGGAAAGGGAAGCAAGCAGGAAACTGGGGACCTTATACCACCAAGAAAGCAGGGCCAGGAGCACAGCATGTCCTTTGGACTCAGGGTCCCTGTGTGGAGAAGCTCCTAGTCTGGGGGAAGATTGATGAGAAGGCTGACAGAGAAAACCTTCGCCTGGAGCTGACACCCTGAATTTGGACTTTTAGACTACTACTGTAGGGAAATAAACTTCTCTTTGTTAAAGCCATCCACTCGTGGTATTTCTGTTATAGCAGCGCTACATGACTAAGACAGTTAGTAAAGCAGAGGGTCAGCGAAAATGAGGGAAACCCTCAGTGAGATGGACTGACACAACAGCCTAAACAATAGGCTCAGACATACCAACAACTGTGATGATGGAGCAGGACCGGGCAATGTTTCGTGCCATTATACATTAGGTCACCACGAGCTGGAGCTGAATCGGTGGCAACAACAGCAGCTACTGCTACTATTGATCCGTTAAACACAGCAGGCTCTGTATTAAGTGCTCCATAGATATTATCTTGTTAAATCCTTGTTCTGGTCCCCTGAAGTCTTTTGACCACCGAGCAGCCAGAGTGATTATTTTTTAAAATTGTTCTTTAAGTGAAAGCTTACAAATCAAGTCAGCATCTCATACGAAAACTTATATACACCTTGCTATGTACTCCTAGAAACCCTGGTGGCGTAGTGGTTAAGTGCTACAGCTGCTAACCAAGAGGTCAGCAGTTCGAATCCACCATGCGCTCCTTAGAAACTCTATGGGGCAGTTCTACTCTGTCCTGTGGGGTCGCTGTGAGTCAAAATCGACTTGATGGCAACGGGTTTGGGTTTTTTTGTTTTTTTGTTGTTTTTTTTTTTTATGTAGTCCTAGCTGCTTTCCCCCTAATGAGACAACACACTCCTCTTCTCCACCCTGTATTCCCCGTGTCCATTCAGCCAGCTCCTGTTCCCCCTCTGCCTCCTCATCTCGCCTCCAGACAGGAACTGCCCACATAGTTTCATGTGTCTACTTGAGCCAAGAAGCTCACTCCTCACCTCCTCACCAGTATCATTTTGGTTTCGAACTTCGGGAATGTTTCCAGCCTTGGGCTAACAGAAGGTCCGGGGACCATGACCTCCGGGGTCCTTCTAGTCTCAGTCAGACCATTAAGTCTGGTCTTTTTATGAGAATTTGAGGTCTGCATCCCACTGTTGGAAGCTCTGGTGGCATAGTGGTTAAGTGCTATGGCTGCTAACCAAAGGGTCCGCAGTTCAAATCCACCAGGTGCTCCTTGGAAACTCTGTGCGGCAGTTCTACTCTGTCCTATAGGGTCGCTATGAGTCAGAGTCGACTCGACAGCACTGGGCTTGGTTTGGTTTATCCCACTGTTTTCCTGCTCCATCAGGGATTCTCTGTCGTGTTCCCTGTCAGGGCAGTCATCGTTTGTAGCTGAGCACCATCTGGTTCTTCTGGTCTCAGGCTGATGTAGCCTCTGGTTTATGTGGCCCTTTCTATCTCTTGGACCCAGAGTGATCCTTTTAATAAAAATCACATCATGTCACTCTTCTTCTCAAAGTCCTTGTAGTCACCAAAAACATCGCTGTGCAAATTGGCCTCCTGTCATCTCGTTTATCGCTCTTCCCTCCATTTGCTCCAATCAGGTATGTACCCACCTCTAGGCTTTTGTACTTGCTGTACCCCCTGCCTGGGATTCTCTTTCCCCAGATGTCACCTGGCTTGTTGCACAGTTTTTCAAGTCTTTGCTCAAATGTTGCCTCATCAATGAGGCTTTCGTTAAACACCAAGTGTAAAATGGGGCCTCTGTCCAATGCCAGGCTCACCCTAGTCCACTTACCTGTTTGATTTTTCTCCTTCACGTTTACCACTTGTCATAGTGTGTATTTGCCTCTCTCTTCCCACTAAAATTTAAGCTCCACGGGGCAAAGGCTTTCTTATATCTACTGCTATATCTTCATCACCGTGAACGCCATCTGCCACATAGGTTGCCATCGAGTCAATTCCGACTCACAGTGACTCTACAGAACAGGAAACTTTCCCATAGGGTTTCCAAGGAGCACCTGGTGGATTCGAACTGCTGACCTTTTGTTTAGCAGCCAAGCTCTTAACCATTATGCCACCAGGGCTCCAAGTAAGCACTCAGTAAATTTTTCTTGAATGGATGGAAGGACCTTCCCAACCTCTATACAATAGCTGTTGTTACTATCCTTGTTTCACAGAAAAGGAAGCCAAGACCCAACTTAATTCATCCATGCAAGATCAAATAGCAAACAAGAGGTAGAGGTGGGATTCAAGCCCAGTTCTCTTTTCTCTTAAACACTGGGAGGGATTTGTAGAACCCAAGGAGATGGATTGACACAGTGGCTGCAACAATGGGCTCAAGCATAACAACAATGGTGAGGGTGGCGTAGTGTTCGGTTCTGTTGTACATAGGGCTGCAGTGAGTCAGAACTGACTCAAGGGCACCTAACAACATCAGAACAACTGTGGGAAGGCCCATCATTTGTCTGTCAGTTTGTCATAGTGTGGAGGCTTCTGTGTTGCTGGAAGCTATGCAAACAGTATTTCAAATACAAGCAGGGTCACCCATGGCACATAGGTTTCAGCAGAGCTTCCAGATTAAGACAAACTAGGAAGAAAGGCCCGGTGATCTACTTCCAAAAATTAGCCAATGAAAACCCCATAGATTATAACAATATATTGATCAATATACCACTGGAAGATGAGCCCCTAGGTTGGAAGGCACTATAAATACACAGTGGCCATTGACTCAAGCACACCAAGGATCAGGAAGATGGTACAGAACCAGGTAACATTTTGTTCTGTTGTACATGGGGTCACCGTGACTCAGAGCCGACTCCACAGTGACTAACAACAGCAGCAACAACTGTGGGAAGGTAGTGAGCACAACCACATCTTTGCAAGTTCCACTGCTACGCTGAGCCCCAGTGTCTCCAGCTGTAAAGTAGGGTTTGTAATTTTTGCTCCACAGGGTTTTAGTGAGGGTGACACCAAACACATCTAGGAAGGGATTTTGAAACCTGTAAAGTGCCACGCACACATAGGGCAGTGCTATTTTGCGAGTTATGGGTGTCAAGCATATTTCTTTTAAGAACTGTCAGCATTTATTGCATTTTCTGTGGCAGATTGTATTGTTCTTCGCCATTCTTCCCCCTTACTTTTATCCACACTCTTTGCCATGTATGTGACTTTGAAGTTCCTCCCACCAGGAGCTGATTTATTTCCCCACTCTATTGGTCACCGTGAGTTAGAATCAACTCAACAGTGATTGATTTATTGGTGTTGGGCTCGTTCACATGACTTGCTTTGGCCAATAGAGCATGGGTAGAAGTGACATCATGTCAGTCCCAAGCCTGGGCCTTAAGAGGCATTGTGTATTTCTGCTTGTCACATTTGTAGTTCTGCCATCACCTGAGAACTTGCCCAGAGTAGCCACTGGTTCAAGGAAACGGGTGCATGTGAAGCAGATCTGAACCCGAGCACAGCAAGGCTCAGCCCAGATAAGCTAACCCCCGGCTAACCTATCGATGTGTGAGTGAGAATGGATGATTAATGTCTTAAGACACTCAGTTCCAAGGTGTTTTGTTACACAGCACTATCCTGGCAATGGCTGACTGATACACTTGCTAGGTAAGTGCCATTTATGGGCAATACGGTGCAAACGGTTAACACCCTTTGCTACTAAACGAAAGATTGGAGGTTCAAGTCTACCTGGAGGCACCTTGGGAGAAACACCTGGTGATCTACTGAAAAATCAGCCACTAAAAACCCTATCCAGCACAGTTCTGCTCTGACACACATAGCGTTGCGATGAGTCGGAGTGAACGTCACAGCAACTGTTACTGGTATCTCATGAAATACGTGGTTGTTGTTGTATGCTGTTGAGTCAATTCTGACTCATAGCAACCCTATAGGACAGAGGAGAACTGCCCCATAGGGTTTCCAAGGCTGTGATCTTTATGGAAGCAACTGCCACATTTTTCTTCTGTGGGGCAGCTGGTAGGTTCAAATCGCCTGACTTTCATTTAGCAACCAAGCGTGTAACCCCTGTGCCATCAGGGCTCCTGAAATAGGTGGTAGGTTCTATTCTTATCCACATTTTACAGATGAAGAAGCTGTGAACAGAGAGTTTCAGATATTTGCCCAAGGTCACCCAGCAAGGAAATGGCATCACTGAGCCACAAAACTCTGATCCATGTGACTATAGCGTCTACACATTCTTATACAGGCTGTGCTGCCCCCTGATGCCTGTAATAGAAGACCCAATGGTCTCCCAATAATTCAGGCTACAGGACTACCGTATATGTCCTCAGTGTTCTGGATTTTCACAAGAGATTGGGTGTCCTTTCAGGCAACATAGCAAAGCTAAAAATAAACCAAAAACAGTAACGCGCAGGTCCAAAATAGAGCTAGGTTCTAATCCTGGTTTTGACACAAATTGGCCACGTGTCCTTGGTCAAGTTCTCTCCCTTCTCTGGGTTTAAGCTGCACAATCCTGAGGCTGAACTCAGAGTCATTTATGAAAATCTTTACAAAGTGCCCACTGAGCTCTAGAATGTTTCATAGGTTGTCTCATTTAATTCGTACAGTGATCCTTCCGGGGTCAGCTGACAGCCTGAGGCTGAGAGCTTAAGTAAGCTGTCCAAGGTTAAACAGCTAGAATTCAAGTCCAGACTTCTAGGCTTTTTCCAGGGCTCTGGGGTTCCTTCCAGCACTGAGATTCTCTGGGTAGGCTTCCATGTGGACAGAGGCTGACAGACCTCCTTTCCCTGGTGAAGGGGTCAGACTTCTGCTCTCCTGCCCCCTCAGGTCCGTGGCAAGGGGTCCTCCATAAGAGTAACGACAACACCTCCACTTCCCTCTTGCTCTGCTCTGGCTGGGCTAAGAAGAGATAAAGGAGTCCTGAACACCAGCCCTGCAATAATGAATGTGCCCAAGCAGGCCTCTTTTCCCCATCCGTAGGTCGCCGGGATGGTTAATTATTTTCTTTATAAAAATAATTAGTCCCAATCAAGGCAGAAGCTCTTCAGAATTACAGCTCAGTAGCCGTGCACGCATTTTTCAGGTCTCTGAAAAGTCATGTGGCACAGATGAAAATTACGGGTCCTTGAATCAGTGTTAGAGACACCTCCAGCCTGTGTTCCCAGCCAATTACCATCAGCCACGTTGACTTGATGTCTGTAATTACAGCTGGGGAGGCAGGGAGGGAGGGAGGGAGGGAGGGTGGGTGGGTGGGTGTGGGTGTGCGTGTGTGTGTGTGTTCCAGAGTCTGGACCACAACACACTCTGCCCTTTCTCCTTCTCAAAGGGAAACAGCAGGAAGTTAAGTCAGAAGGCACAAGCCATGCAGTGCTAGCATTGCGGTGGGCTGGGATAGGGGCTCAGGAAGTCTTGGAAAGTCCTGAGACAGCAGGTAGGTCTGGGTTCGAATCCCGGTTCTGTCTGCACAAACTGCACGTGATTTTGAGATGTGCCCACCTTTTTGGTCCTCAGTCTCCACATCCATTTGGCTGAACACAGTGACACTAATAACATGAGCTAGCATTTATCTAACACCTACTATGTATCACCACCACCTGTCTGTCAGTGTGTCGTACTGTGGTGGCTTGCATGTTGCTATGATGATGGACGCTATGCCATCAGTATTTCAAATACCAGAAGAGTCACCCATAGTAGACAGGTTTTAGCAGAGTTTCCCAACTAAGAGAATAGGAATAAAGGCCTGGTGATCTACTTCCAAAAATTAGCCAATGAAAACCTTATGGATCACAACAGAACATTGTCAGACTCACTTGCTTTGGACATGTCATCAGGAGGGATCAATTACTGGAAGTGAAGTAGAGGGCCAGTGAGAGTGAGGGTGACCCTCAGTGGGACAACTGCCCAACGATGGACTCAAACATACCAGTGATTGTGAGGATGAAGCAGGACTGGGCAACAGTTTGTTGTTACACATGAGGTCTCCATGAGTCAGCATTGATTCACTGGCAGCTATCTGTCTCTCCACTCTGTACCAGGTCCTGTTCTAAGAATCTCCTCTGTATTATCTCATTTGATACTTGTAAACAGTCCAATAAGGTAGGAACCAGCATCATCCCCATTTTACAGGTGAAGAAAATGGGATACAACAAACTGGATTAACTTGCCCAAGATCACACAAGGTGGAGCTGGGAATCAGATCCAAGGACTCTGGTCTACCAGGTTCATGTTCATAATCATGACACCATATTGCCCTTCTTGAATTCCAGCTAAGGAGACCCCAATTCTGCCGGGTGCCTCAGGTGCCCTCTTTATTAATAATGAAAGTCATCACATAGCGAGCGCTTTGCATATGCCAGGCTTTCCCCAGATACTTTCCGTTTATTTTTACCTCCCTGCTCCCTCACAGCAGCCCTGTGGTTAGAGACTACCTTGATGCACATTTTGCAGGTGCAGACAGTGAGGCTGAAAGAGGTGAGAGGACTTGGTAAGGGCCACACAGCCGGGTCTGCTCGGATTTGAAGCCCATGCAGTAACCACAGCATGACAGTGCTCACAGCCTTCCTGACATGGAAGGCAGGAGGAGCTGTGTCCAGACCCGGCTGGGCCTCCGACTCCATTCTCCTCCTTGGGCCCCAGTCTCCCCTTCTGTGAAAAGATGAGGGTCAACCTCAATAAAAACCCCGGGTCTTTGCAGCTCTGAGATGCTGTCAGTCCCTGGCTCCCTGGGCTGCCCTCCTCATCCTCCAACGGAGCCACAGGTGCTGCTCATCTAAGCATTGTCACTGGGTTGGAGCCACACACCTGACATAGGGTACTTCCTTGCCAGGGGCTGGAAGATAACTTGGAGGGTGTCAATAGGGCCAGTAGTCTGGGGAGTGTCCAATCAGTGGGTCCTTGGGGGCAATGGGAGATGCCCCAGACATAGCTGTGTGTGTGTATTGTGAGTGTGTATGCATGTGTGCGAGTGACTGGGTGAGTGTATATGTGCAAATATGCATGTGTGTGTGTTTTGAGTGTGTGTAAGTGTGTAGTGTATGTGTTTGTGAGTGAATGAGTGTATTTGTGTGACTGTGTGTGTGTGTTTGCAACTCACTGTTCCTCTATACTTTTTTCTTCTCTCCCCATGTTGCCTTAGGTCTGGTTTGCTCTTTCTTTCTTTGTGCCTTTCTCTGTCTCTCAGCATCCATCACTCTGTCCCCTTCTGACTTCTTGGTCTCTCAAGTCTTCTAACTGCCTCTTTTTTTTCTCATCTTTCTAATCTCTCCCTGCCTCTTGACTGTCCTCCCTCCTTCTCTCCCCTCTGTCTTCAGCTCTCTTTCTTATTCTTTATTGCCTTTCTCTCCATTCTCTTCTCTTCAACTCCTATCTCCCTCTGGCATCTCTTTTCTCTCCCTCCCTCTCTCTTCCACCCTTCTCTCTTCTCCTTCCTCCTCTCTCTCTCTCCCTATCTCCTTTTCTCCTCTGTCCACCCTCTCTCTCCCATCCTTCTTTCCCCTCTCGTCTTCCATTACCCACACCTCCTGCTCTCAGATCAGCTATCTGTTGTTCTTTGTAAAGTCTGGCAGAGTACTTAGTGGGCAATAGATCACACACATCAGAGCTCTGAATCAAGTCAAACTGCAACTGAATTACACTAATAAACCAATTAAATGCCATTCAAAGAGTAATTTCCAGAGCATCTTCATATTTATTTAAAATCTTGTTTCTCTACCATGCTGCTTTCTTTCCCTTGTTCGCTCCTGTCTCTCCTCTTTCTCTCTCTTTCTCACTCTTCTCTCCTTCTTTCTTCTCCACTTCCTGCCCCTTTCTCCTGCCCTCTCCCACCAGGCCTGCCTCCAGCTCTCTTTAGCCTGCCCACTCTGCCACACAGCCTGCTTCCCCACCTTGGGATTCAAACCACATGATAAGCTGTTGATTGGACGGGAAGAGTACCAATTTGGGAGTCAGGAGACCTGAGGTCTAGTTTTTGGCTCTGCCATTGACTGGCTGTGTGTTCTTAGGAAAATCCTGAAGTTTTTCTACAGCTTTTTTCACCTGCCAAATGAAGGCACTGGACAAAGTGATTTCCAAGGTCATTGGTAGCTCCTGAAGTCTGTGGTTCCAAGAGTTTGAAAGCCCTGAAAAGAATCGTTCCCTTGACTTGCCTTAAAGCAGGCCCCCCTTCCCAGTAGGAGCAAGCCATGTTGATCAGATTGAGACCTTATCATTGACCGACATTGTTCATTGTCCTCTCTCCTTTCACTGAGAACACTCTACACCCTCTGACCGCCCTCCAGAACATCTAGCCACCTCTATCCAGTTATCCCCATTTTACAGATGGGAATATCGATGCCAGATTGTTTTCAATCAAGAGTCAAATGAGGCATTGGTGGGGCTCCAGTTGTATCCATTGTACCCAGATCTCTCTAAAAACACGAAGGCTAGAGAAGCCGGGGGTGTTGGTCTGGGGACAGGCCTTACTCTACCACTTCACTCTCCTTGTCAATAAAGAATACAACTTAGAAATGTGGCTCCATGCCACAGAACTGTGCTTTGAACCGGTATAGTTAGTTCATCGTCTTGGAACTAAAATATTAGTATTATATTAAGATAATTTATAAGGATATGATTATTAAAGTATTTCATATCTCAGTGTTACTGGATCTTCACGATATCGCCGTAAGATTTATGGAGGGATAGCATCCCCACTTGGCAGATGAGGAAACTGAAGCATAGACAAATTAAGGGGCTCCACCAAAGTCACAGAGATGTAGATTTGTGACTAGAACCAAGGTCACCCAATTAGACCCAAATAGAGCTGAATTTGACACCCAGCTCTGCATGACTAGCTGGATGCCCTGGGGAAGTAGCTTCACTTCTCTATGCCTCAGTTTGCTCATATATAGAATGGGGCTAACATTAGTACCTCTCATAACGTTATTATGGGGATCAAATACCATAATGCATGTAAGAAGCTTAATAAGATGCCTGGATCACAGTGAACAGTCAATAAAGGGTAGTCTCTTGGCTTTACTCTTGCTATTCTTAACTGCTGGAAATCCTAGTGGTGTAGTGGTTAAGTGCTACGGCTGCTAACCAAAGGGTTGGCAGTTTGAATCCACCAGGCGCTCCTTGGAAACTCTATGGAGCGGTTCTACTCTGTCCTATAGGGTCGTTATGAGTTGAGTCGACTCGACAGCACTGGGTTGGGTTGGGTTTGGTTTTGATTCTTACTGCTACAGATGCCTTTCCTAACATTTATGCCTTAGGGGAGTGACTTCTACCCACTCTCTCTCCACTGGGAGAAGGTTATAAAGAACGTTCATGGCCTCCCCTCCACCTCTATATTCATTCTTTTCTATGGGAAAGTGGTCAGTCTAGCTGGTCAAAGTGTGGAATTAACTAGGTCATGTTTTGCTGGTAAGCGGGGCCACTGGATACAAAGGTGCTCCACACGCTGTCTCATGCCCCATGTCTGGGTGACTCTCCAGCCACATGAGAAAATGTGGATCTCAAGTTGCAGAATTTAGTTCAGATATCAAAGGGGAATGTCCTCGTTCAGACTCAGAGCCAAGTCTTGTTTTCTACTGCAGCTTTCCCACTGGGTATTTATAAGTCAGCACTTTGTTTTTCATTTGGTTATTAGTCTGCCAAGGAGCCCTGGTGTTACAATGGTTAAATGCTCGGCTGCTAACTGAAAGGCTGACAGTTCGAACCCACACAGTAGCTGCATGCTCCCGTAAAGATTACAGCCTAGAAAATCCTATGGGGCAGTTCTACTTTCTAAAGTGGTGCTGCTATGAGTCAAAATTAACTCGATAGCACCTAACAACAACAACATTGGTCTGCCACATTGTTTACTTGCATTAGCAAGGTGTCTAATCATCGCAGTTTGTCCAGGACTGAGGGGGTTTCTAAGATCCAGGATTTTCAGTGCTAAAACCAGGAAAATTCCAGAAAAACTGGAACAATTTGGTCGCCCTACACATTGGTCAAAAGTTTGAAGTGGAAAGCGATATCCTAAACACCTCATGCAAATAATAATAGTGGGAGGCATGAAAACTATAGGACATTTGAAAAGTGCAGAAGATCATAGAGAAGAAAATTGAAGTTGCCCGTAATTCTATCACCCAGGGACCACCCCTGTAAGGCCTGCCAGGAGACACCCTTCTGTGTGCTCAAGCTCACTATTTACATAGACTGTAAGGTAATTTTTTTTTTTTTTATAAGGTAAATGGTACTGTTCTGGCACTGAGCAGTATGTCAACCCTGACCACAGCATCAGAAATCTTTAGCCCTGTTCTCTGCGGGAGGCAGGAGCAAGCTCTGCGGCAGAACATAGGGAGTTGGTGCAGCTGGCTGGAAATGAGAATTGATTTGGTTCAACTTCTAGAATATTCCAGAAAGTAAGAACTGAGAAGATGCCACTTATGTTTGGGCTCAGATTCATTCCTGACTTCTTGGATTTCTTTAGCTTTTGTTCAGGGCCCTGTTGTTATGTATTGAATTGTGTCCCCCCAAAAATATGTATAGTAAATCCTAATCCCTATACCTGTGGTGCTACAGCTGCAAACCAAAGGGTCGGCAGTTCAAATCCGCCAGGCGCTCCTTGGAAACTCTGTGGGGCAGTTCTACTCTGTCTTATAGGGTTGCTATGAGTCGGAATCGACTCAACGGCACTAGGTTTTAAGTTTCTACCGGTGGTTGGAGCCCTGGTGGTGCCGTGGTTAAGCGTTCAGCTGCTTACCAAAAGGTCAGCAGTTCGAATCCACCAGCCGCTCCTTAGAAATCCTGTGGAACAGTCCTACTCTGTCCCCTAGGGTCACTATGAATTGGGTTTGGTTTGGTTTTATACCTGTAGTTATAATCCCATTTGGGAATGGGTATTCTTTATTATGTTAGTGAGGCCGTATTAGCATAGGGTGTGTCTTAAATCCATTTCTTTTGAGATATAGAAAAGCAGATTAAGCAAGCAAGCAGAAACTGAGGGGAAGATACTTGCCACATGAATGATCACCAAGCAACCTAGGAAGAGAAGCTGAAAAGAGACATGGACTTTCCCCCAGCGAGGACAAACAGAGACCCTTCCCCTAGAGCCAGCACCCTGATTTTGGACTTCTAGCCTCCTAAACTGTGAGAAAATAAGCTTCTGCTCATTAAAGCTACCCACTTGTAATGTTTCTCTTACAGCAGCACTAGGTGGCTAAGACACCTGCCTTTAGAAAGTGTTGGGATGTGGACGTGAGTTGGATGACAGCTTCTTTCACACTCAGCATCCACAGACATCAGACAGCAGCTGAGCATCCAAAGGCCAGCTCAGCTCCTCTTTTGCACCCTCTTGGCTCCTGTCTGAATAGTAGGTCTTTGGAGGCTACTGGGCAGCAAGGGAGGACTGCAATGACTTTGAATGAAGAGCTGGCAATACGCAGGGACTAACTGGGCAACAGGAATACCTACTAGCAAATTCCTGGGCCACCACCCCTTGTAGCATTCCATTAAGACGTGAAAATGAAGAGGAAAACATGAGACATGGAGAAGGAATCCGGGACCCTCAATACTGTCTAATAGGAAGGAAAGAAAAGAGCGTGCAGAAATAAAGTGAACTTTGCTGAGTTGAAGAATGACTTCTGTCTGCAAATCAGTCAGAGTTAGCAAGTTCCAGGAACAAATCATGAGTAGAGACTGACACCCAAAAATCGTGATTACAGTTTTGAACATCAAGGATAAAGAAACAAATCTACCATCAAGGCAGAGGAGAAAGTTTACTTATCTACTCCCCACTGAATTCTGAGCACAGTGAAGACGGTGACAGCGCTCCCTTGGTCTTTGCTGTGTCCCCAGTACCTGCCAAACTGCCTGGCACCTAGTGGCTGCTCAATAAGTGTTCGTTGAGTAGATAAATGGGTGAATATAATAGCATTAATAATTCCCACTTGTGCTAAAAAAAAAAAAAAAAAAAAAACCTGTTGCCGTCGAGTCGATTCCAACTCACAGAGACCCTACAGGACACAGCAGAACTGCCCCATAGTGTTTCCAAGGAGCAGCTGGTGGATTCAAACTGCAGACCTCTTGGTTAGCTATTTCAGCCACAATCATACTTCACTGATGTGCCGAACCAGCAGGGAATCTTACTGCCCTCCTTTTACAGCTGAGGAAACTGAGATTCATCCATGTGACACTACTCAGAATAAAACTGGTGATCAAGAATCCTCCCAGGGTGCCATCTAAGTTTATGTATCTGGAAAGTGGTGGAGCTGGAATAGAAACCCAGATCTCTCAACTCCGAACCCTGGCCTCACATCTGGAGTGCTCAGAAGCAGTCCAGGTACATTTTCATGCCTTTCTTACCCTTCCTTTCAGCGGATGTGTTCCAGGCGTTTTGTCACGTGCCTGGGCAACACATACATAAGCCAGCTGTCCCATGGAGCTCACAGTCCAGGAGGCCTAATAGATACCCACAGGGCACACATATAAATAAATCAGCCATGTTGACCCATAAAGAAATTCCAAGTGATAATGCAGCCCTTGGCAACAGAATCTTGATTCGCGCAGATCTGTTTTCCTTGGTGGGCCTGAGATAATTTTTCACCTGGACAGTAATGTAATGGGGAGGCACACAGACATCCATAAAAAATTCAGCAGAAATCCAATCCTTATCCTGAAGTGCTAGCGGGGCCCTGTCTCTCTCCCTGCCTCGCAGCCGCTCCTCCAGCCACACCCACAAGGCCCCACTGTCTGTTTCACGTTCTGGACAGGAAAATCTATTTTCTGTAATGGTTTTTAACTTCTGGAATGCTTTTGACCTCACATGGCGAGGCATTTTGCAGTCTGGGGGGCATTCATTCTCAGACCTCTCTCTCTCTCTCTCTCTCGGCTTAAGAAAGAAAGGCCAAACCAGTGATCTACCAGAGAACTAGAAGAGAAAGAAATCAGAAAGGAGGAAACAGAACCTCTTGTTTTCACCAGAAAGGGGCACTCATCTCTAACTTCCCTCTGCAAACCCCATGGTGCTCCAAAAACAAACCAAACATACTGCTCTCTAGCCTCATTGGACTCATGGCGACTCCATGTGTTACAGAGTGGAACTGCTCCCTGGGGTTTTTCTGGCTGTAATCTTTATGGAGGCAGTTCACCAGACCCTTCTTCCATGGCACTGCTGGGTTTTTCGAACCGACAATAAGTTAGTAGCGGAGAACAAACCATTTGCTCCACCCTAATCCTCCCACAACAACTCATTTCTAAGATCTTTCAGGAATGAGACAAAAATTTTTGGGGTGCCCTTTTTCCCCAGAGGAGTGGGTGGCAGACGTGAGGAGGACTGTCAAGGAAGTTACCCAGATCTGCACCTGTAGCACAATCACGTTCTTCAAGGCCCACCGGAACACGTGAGAATATCCTAGGAACCCTGGGCCAGGTTGCCTAGAGCAGTGGGGGTATCATAAGGCACAAGTGGGCATCGTAGACAATCTTGTAGGCACACTCTCCTCTCTTCCTGTGTCTTCCTTCTTTCCCCCTCTTATCTTCTCTTTACTCAACTGCTTCTTTTCCCCTTCCATCCTCTCTTAATACCCCCACCTGTTACTGCTGACTTGATTCCAACTCATAGCGACCCTACAGGACAGAGTAAAACTGCCCTGTAGGGTCTCCAAGGAGCAGCTGGTGGATTCAAACTGTGGACCTTATGGTTAGCAGCCGAACGCTTAACCACTGCACCACCAGGGCTCCTCATTCTCTCTTAAGCCTGGACAATTATTCTCTTGGGCACTGCTTAGACTAAAACTGGCAATCAAGAACTTGCCAGATGTACTGCCCATCTACTCCCCCCTTATGCCCCCTCAAATTGCCATTGAGATGACCAATGGAATATAAGCACAGAGGAAAAACCATGTCATCCCTTTATTTAACCACAAGATACTCTGTGTTTGTGCTAGAAACCAGGGCAACTCTCCCAAGCCAGAGGAACATTGAAAAATATCAGCAGGGTATAGCGTTGAGAGGGCAAGCATGGAAGAAGATCCAAACTCAGCTACAAGCCACTGTATGGAGCCTGGAGGCAAGTAGAAGAGACCCTGGGAGAATGTAACAAACACCTGGGTAGAGGCCAAGGCAGACCACGAAGTCATTTAGGGACAATTTTGGAACTCACCAGTACCTTTGGAAAGTAAGGCAGAGCTGATGGCCACACCAGATAGAGCCCACATGACAATGATTTATGGAGTACTCAGAACATGAAGTAAAGTGGGGGCACTGCTATGATCTTGCTGACCAATACCGGGGCCAAAGAAATTCACCCAAAGGCAAAGCTCCTTGCCTAAGATGTCTTTGGCTGTAGCAACCTCTCTTTATCTCTCCAAGCAGCTGAATCTTTTAAAAGGAAAAGGAAAATTACAATACATCTAACTGATTCCTTTTTCCCTTCATCTGGCCTGAAATACGCAATCAAAAATCTACTAAATCCATATAGGTGTTCCGTTTACGATAAGCATAGACCTCATAAAGCAACCACAGAAAAATGTCTGACCGTGGGAAAATACTCAAAGTTTAAAAGAAGGGGATAAAAAGGAGGACTTCACAGTATAGGATCAACACAAATATAAGGAGAAAACTTTAGAAGTTTTCTTGATGAGATTAAAGAAGGCATTGCATCTATGTAACTGGAATTGATAACTAGAGAGAAGTAATTATGAAATCTGGAAAATGCCATGGAAACAAAAAAGATGTTGGCCAAATTCTAAATAAAATGGAAAGAGAAGCATTAAGCAGTAGATTTAATATTATGGAGGATCAAAAAGAAATTATTAAAGAATATTAAAGAATGAGAAGGAAAAGAGTACCAAGAAATAACGGGGTGGGGCGGGGGGAACTTTGCTGAGCTAAAGAATGACTTCTACCTGCAAATTAAATAGGCTTAGCAAGTTTCAGGGAAAAATAATGAGAAGAGACAAACACCTAAATATCTTGGTGAAATTATTGAATTTTAGTGATAAAAAGCAATGCTATAAATAAAGCAGGGGAGAAAGCTTACTACTACAAAATAAAAAAGAAATTAAAAAAAAAAACAGACAAGCCTCAAACTTCTCCTCTACAACATGAAATATAATTTTGCAAAAAATTGTGACTCAAGAATTATATGCTCAATGAAGCTAACATTCCAACTGAAGAGAAAAAAATGAATACATCTTTCAAAGTGAACGGGTTAAATTAAAAAAAAAAAGTTGTGCCCTCTAAAAAATTATTCAAAGAGATACTGCAGCCAAATGAGAGAGTAATCACAAAAGAGAAGTTGTGAATGGGGAGCTTGTAGTGTGACGTAATTGAAAATAAAGAATGAAACAGTAAACACTATTTCAATCTAACTTACTATAGTCATAAAACAAAGCAAATGAAAAATGAAAGATAAGTAATAAAAAAATATAATGAGTGAGTTTATGTTAATGAAGGAGGAATAATTCAGAAAAGGAGGGTGAGAATGGTTGTACAACTTGAAGAATGTAATCAATGTCAATGAATTGTATATGTAGATATTGTTGAATTAGTGTATGTTCTGCAGTGTATATTCTCAACAACAAAAACTTATTAATATATATATATAATCATAAAACCTAGAAAAAGATACAATAAATAAAATCAGGAAAATGAGAAGGCAGACGAAAACAACGCTTAACTTTGTATATTATGTAAAGAGGATTTTTTAAAAATGGTTTTCTCTCTGAGGATAATAAATAGATTAAAATAATTTTCAATACAATATTAAAAAATAAAACTAAAGTTGCCACTATTGGGGGTTGAATGCTTTCATAATTAAAAAAAAATAAATTAAAACAGAAAAGAGGAGAAAGGAGTAATAAACATAAATGAAGACATTAATGAATTAGAAAAAAATGAAAAGCTAATAGAATTGATATATAGATACAAAAATCGGCTCTTGGAAAAATCAACAATAGATGATTCATACTAATCAAGGATAAAAGAGAATAAATGAATATATATAATTAGGAATATAATTAGATTAAAAATTAGATTTAAATATTATAGAACAATTATTATAACACTTAGCTGATAAATTGTGAACTCTCAATGCATTGCCCAATTTGTGGAAAAATATAAATTAGCACATTAGCATAAAAGGGAGAAAAATTGACTAGATTATTGACGGCAGAAAATCTGAACAGTTATTACAGAGTTAACTCTGCTAAAAGCCTTGGGCTCACAGGCCACTCTAGAGTTAAAATCTTGAAAACTTCCAAAAACCAGCCATGCCATACATTATGAATTATACCAAAATATAGAAAAAGGAGAATGTTTCCCAAAGTATTTAATGAGATTAGCAAAACCTTGGTACAAAAAAAGAAAATAATCAACAATTGCACTTTAATTATAAATGCCAAGATCCTTAATAAAATATTAGCAAATGGAAACCAGAAGTTTACTAAGAGAAAATGTGCCAAGGTCCATGAGATTTATCCCAGTAAGTCGAGTAAGAACAAATACTGGGATTGTTTAAATTAATACCCCTCTCCCTGAAGCCAACACCCATTACAGGTTTATTTTAAATTTTCATGCACGAGGAATAAATGTAACAGACAAGGTTTATTTCAAACCGACAGAGGATACCATGCTTAATGGTGAAACTCCAGGGACAATCTTGACAAAGACACGAACGACTATCCCTTTCCACCATTCGTCTATCAGTTTGTTGTATTGCAGTGGCTGTGTGTTGCTATGATGCTGGAAGATAGCCCGCCAGTATTTCAAATACCAGGAGGGGCACCCATGGTAGACGGGTTTCAGCACTGTCCAGACTACGACAGACTAGGAAGAAAGGCCTGGTGACCTAATTCCAAAAATTCATCAAGGAAAACCCTATGGATCATAACAGAAGATTGTCTGGTATAGTGCTAGAAGATGTACCCCTAAGTTGAAAAAAGGCACTCAAAATATACAGTGGCCGAAACAATGGACTTGAACATACCAATGATGATGAATATGGCACAGGACCCAGCAACATTTCCTTCTGTTGTACAGGGGTCCCCATGAGCTTGACCTGACTCAGTGGCAACTAAGAACTACCATCCTTTTTATTTCATAGTTTCCCTTAGAAGCTCTAACCAATGCAATGAAGAAAAAGACAGAAATAACAGAATTAGTGTTTCTACTTTCCATCCTTACCCTCCATATCAACAAGGGCGACTCTGATACCCCTTCTCAGGAGGTGGGCCCCTTGTTCCCAGTCAGGAATTCACACTAGTGGGACCCTATTACACCATCACTCAGGTGAGATAGGTGGGGAAAAGATGAAGCACTGGATTGAAGAATTAAAGATACATAATGAAACTGTGAAATAATTATTAAAAAAAAAAAAAACTTCAGATGATAACCTGATTTGGGGGTGGGAACTTTTATCAATAAAAACAAAAGAAAAAAATCATGAAGTAAAATATTGTTGGATTTGATGATGTAAAAATTAATATTTCTGTAAATTTTTTAACCAAGATTTTTAAAAATGATAAAATCAGAAAAAATATCTAAAATATGGTTGATAAAACCCTTATTATATAATAGACTTAAAAAAAACGGGCATAGAACATGAATTGGCCATTTATAAAAGAAGAAATAGAATGACCGTTTAATGCATTTAAAAATAAATTAGTTCTCCAAAAAATGTAAATAAAAACAAGGTACCATCTCGTCCCCACCAAATTGAAAAGACTTTTTTAAAAATGATGCTAGGGAGCGTTACTGCTAGTGGGAAGACAAACTCATGTAATCGTTGTAGGGAATAAATCATCATTGATCTCAAAAGCCTACAAGTGGTTCATATTGTTTTACCTCGCAATTTCACTTCTAGAACATGGTGCAGTGAACAGACTCTAAGATGCTCCCCAAGGATCCTCACTTCCTGGTGTTCACGTCCCTGTGGAAATTCGTCCCCTTGAGTGTGGGCTGGACCTGTGACTTGATTCTAACCAACGGACTATGGCAAAGGTGATGGGATGTCACCTCCATGCTTAAGTTACTTAAGAGTGTAACTTCCATCTTGCTAGCAGACTTTCCCTTGCTGGCTTTGATAAAGACACCATGTTGTGAGCTCGCCTATGGAGAGACCCACATGGCAAGGAATTGAGAGAGGTCTCCAGCCAACAGCCAGAGAGGAGCTGAGGCCCTCAGTCTGACAGCCTACGAGGACCTGAGTCCTGACACCAACCACATAAACGAGAATGGAAGCACATCCTTCCCCAGTTGAGTCTTCAGATAAGACCTCAGGGCTTGTCTATGCCTACCTCGTAGCCTTGTGAGAGACCTGGAAGAAAAGGACCCCACTAACCCTGATCCACAGAAACTGTGAGAAAACAAATGTGTGTTACATTTGTGCAGAAATTTATTATGTGGCAACAGATAAGCAAAAACCAAACGAAACCAGATGCTGTGGAGTTGATTCCAACTATGGCAACTCCCCGTGTGTCAGAGTAGAACTGTGCTCCGTAGCATTTTCAATGGCTGATTACTTTTCGGAAATAGATCACCAGGCTTTTCTTCCAAGGAGCCTCTGGGTGGCTACCGCATAGGAATTTACCATAAGGAAATAATCATGGAGCTCAAAAAACTCGGGACATAAAGAAGTTCACTGCAACATTTCTATAATTGGAGGTCTTTGAAAAATACCCTAAATGTCAATGAATAGAAGGCTGGAGAAATCAATTACAATACAGGTGAACCATATGAAATTGCTGGCTTTGCAGTTTAATAAAGGTCAAATATCACTTATTTTACATGTTTTGACCAAATGCATTCAGGCCATATAGACATTAAAATAAGATTCGCAAAAAATTCTTTACAGTATGGGGGAAACCTCGAGAAATTTTCACGATAGATCTGTGAGAAAAACAACTTATAAAACTATGAAAATATAATTTAGATTTTGCAGAACAGAGAGGTACAAATGTGTATAGAAAAAAAAAAGGCTGCAGATATATCAATAAAAAGTTAATAGTGTTTATCTTTGAATTATGGGATTTCAGGTGATTTTTCTTTTTTCTTTTTTTTTTTTTTTTGGTTCTCAGAAAGCGAAGTTAATTAATGAAAGTCAGCAATGGAATAAGTTTGTAAGTCAGCCCTAAACTTTCTGTTTAGAACACAGTCGCTTGTTTCTCCAAAATCGTTCTGCCGGATTTCCTGGGCTTACAGAATCATGGAGAGTGTGTTTCTAAGTGTCCTGTGATATCATCAGCAGCTCTACAGGATTAGCTTTTCTGGAAACCTGTCAGCCCTCCCGTGGGTAGGTTCTTTCTCATCCCGTAGCATACCCCTGGTTTTTCGAGTCACTCTCTCCAACTCCCTTGGCTTCTGCCATTCCATGGTACCTAGCAGTAGAGGGAATTTGGAGGAAAAAATGTGTCCAGGAGAATGTGGGAAATCACCATGTATTTTTCTCTGCTCGTGTTTCCGTTATCTTGCACTTCTGTCACTGTTCAGTTTCATCTGTTACCCAGCTAATAACCCTATTAGAAAGCTGAACGGCTCCCCAGTTCCATCATGAATGGCTGATGGATTTTCTCTCTCAGACCCAAGAAATGCCTTGGGACAACTGTGTGGGTCCCTGAGGGATGGGCCATTAGCTAGGAGGTCGTCCTCCTGGAGAAACACATCCCCGACATCAGAATGCCTTCCTGCTGCATTTAGCTGGTAGAATCTATTCACCGTTTTCCCAGCTATGTCATTTCTGCATTTAATCCAAGGCACCCACTCCCTGAAGGAGAAAGGACGCTGAGTCACATAATTTTGGTGTATTCGGCAAGTTGCATTACAATCAAAGCCTGTGTTATCACCGCAGGAGGAACCGAGGGGATATAGGAGAAAGGTGAGCTGGTGACTATGCACCTTTTTCTCACTGAGAAAGAATATTTTAACTTCGAAACTAAGCTTAAACTGTGTTGTCTAACAAGCTGCCATTGAGTCGGCCCCCGACTTGGGGCAACCCCATGTGTTACAGAGGAGGACGGCTCTATAAAGTTTTTTTTGGCTGTAATCTTTTCGAAAGCAGATCACCAGACCTTTCACCTGTAGTGCTGCTGGGTGGAGTTGAGCTGCTTACCTTAGGTTAGCATCTGATCACAGACACCTTGCACAACCCAGGCTTCCCAAGCCTAAATTGTAATAAAATGGATTTAGAACTATGAACTCAAGAACCATTTCTGTTTGAGCATCTAGGCCCACAGTTTGGCTCCTCACGAATGGTTGCTGAATGAATCAATAACTCAATGAATGAATGACGTGAAGAATTACTAGCATGCTCTTTGGAAAGTTTGGAATTTTCACCTCTTAGTCCAACTTCTGGAGCCCCAGTGGGACGGTGCTGCTAACCAAAAGGTCAGCAGTTTGAATCTACCTTGGAAACCCTGTAAAAAAAAAAAAAAAAAAAAAAAAAAACCACTGCCAACAAGTTGATTCCGACTCATATAAGCCAGTTCTATTCTGTCCTATAGGGTTGCTATGAGTCGGAATGGACTCAATGGCAATGGGTTGGTCCAACTTCTAATTTTGGCAACCACACAGGATAAACCCTTCTTCTGCATACAGTTTCTCAAATGTTCGCTGACAGTGCTTGTGTCTTCATGTCTTCGTTCAGTGTTTCCTTGAGGTCTAACATTCCCAATGCCTTCAATTACTCTTAAAATACATTTTCACTCACTGACAAAGGAGAAAACCATTGTCCTTATCCTTTGCTTTAAGGAAATTAGAATGGGAATAAGGGAGCAGGGTTTGCTCGGAGTATATCCAAGACGTGTTCCTGATTCTCACTTGAGGGAAAAAGACATCTTAGGTTGTTCTTCACCTTTGTGTATGGAGGCATAATATTTTCCCACCTAAGTTTACCTTTTACAATTGTGGACACCTTAACCGGTCCCTTTCCGCCCTTGAGACCCTTGCTAATTTCCTACAGTCCAGGATATGTATTCTGCCCAGGCTCCCTTTGAGGGTACAGCTCCTGACTGTGTATCCTCACTACAATCTCTCCCACTAAGTAGGAACCCTGAGGCAAAGGTGTTTACACAGTGTGATGGTTATGATTGTGTGTCAACTTGGCTGGGCCATGATTCTCAGTGTTTATATGTGATCACCCCCATGATGGGATCTGCTGTGAATACCCAGTCAGCTGAAAAAGAATTTCCTTGGCCGTGTAGCCTGCACCCGAGTGTAAGTGGACATCCTGGCTTTTGCCCTCTCTGGATCCTGCATCTGCCTTTTGTTTGTCTGACCTCTGGTTCTTGGGACTTGGGCTAGCAGCTTACCTGCTGATCTTGGGATTTGTAGATCTTCACAGCCTGTGAGCAAGAGTCCTGCTCTCTGACCTGCCAATCTTGAGTTCACCAGCCCCTGCAGCTGCATGAATCAGGAGAAGCCTTGTGGTTTTGCCGGCCGATCTTGGGACTCATCTACCTTCACAGCCTGTGAGCAAGAGCCCTGCTCTTCGACCTGCTGATCTTGGGTTCAGCAGCCCCCGTGGCTACATGAATCAGAAGCCTCTATCCTGATCCACGGATTTGGGATGTTCCAGCCTCTACAATCGCGTGAGCTGTTTCCTTGGTATAAATCTCTCTCTATATATATACATATACACTTATATGCTTTACTGTTTTTGCTTCTCTAGAGAACCCAGCCTAAGACACACAGCTATAACTTGGCAAGTCCAGTTCATTTGGTCATTATGGATAGTCTGGTGTTGTGGATTGGATTGTATCCCCCAAAATATGTATTGGATATATATACCCCTATACCTGTGGATGTGATCCTGTTTGGAAATAGAAGTTTTCCTTTGTCATGTTAATGAGGCTATACCAGAGTAGCGTGGGTCCTAAACCTAATCAATTCTGAGTTAATAAAAGAGTGGAATAGACACACATACACACATAGGAGGAAGACATTGTACGAAGGCAGACACACACAGCAGATGTGTCAACAAGCCCAGGAATGCCAAGGATTTCTGGCTACTAGAAACGGAAATAGACAAAGAAAAATCTTCTCTTAGAGTCGTGCCCTAAATTGACTTCCAGCTTCCTGAACTGTGAGAAAGTCAATTTCATGAGTGATATTTTTGTTATCACAGCACTAACTAGCAAAGACACCTGGATGGCTGGTTCAAATTCATTTTCCTTCAAGTTCTCCTCCTCTCCCAGGAAGTCTTCCCTGAGCATGCAAGCCTACTCTTTTCTCTCCTTTCGTGTATTTATATCTGCGTATTTGTATACATTTATATCTGGGGCAGTGTGGTGCTACGGACAGAGCATGGACCTAAGCCAGGCTGACCCAGGTTCAAATCGTGGGTCTGACACTTACCCACTGCCAGGTGGAAGGTAAATGACTTGCCCATTCCAGAAGTTTCTCCATCTGTAAAATGGGGATAGTAATCCCTCCCTTACAGAGCTATTCTAAGGCAGTGTTTTTCAAAGTGTGATCCTCAGGCCTCACTCTTTGGAAAGCTTGGAATTTTCACTTATCAGTATCACCTGGGAACTGGTTAGAAATGCAAATCCTTGCGCCTCACGCCAAACAAAAACCAAATCAGGAACTCTGGGGGTGGGGCCCAGCAATCTGTGCTCTAACAAGCCTTCCAGATGATTCCAACACATGCTCAAGCTTGAAATGCACAAGAACTAGGGAGGAGCCCTGGTGGCACAGTGGTTAAGTGCTCAGCTGCTAACCGAAAGGTTGGCAGTTTGAACCCACCAGCCATTCCATGGGAGAAAAATGTGTCAGTCTGCTTCTATAAAGATTTATAGCCTTGGAAACCCTATGGGGCAGTGCTACTCTGTCCTGCAGGGTCCTATGAGTTGGAATCAACTCGATGGTTTGGTCTTTGTTGAAAGACTAGGGAGAGGAGCCCTGGTGGTGTGGCGGTTAAGTGCTCAGCTGCTAACTGAAAGGATGATGGTTTGAAGCCCACGAGTCGGAATCATCTCTGCAATGAGGGAAGGAATAGGTATAACATACCACCTGCACATATGTGTTTAAGGTCTTAGCTATTATCATCCTGAATGTATTCTACTTGGCTTGATGTTGTCTTGCATTAATTAATCTCTGTTACGTGAGGTAGTAATGGTACAGTCATGCGCTGCTTAACATCCATGATACCACATTCTGTGAAATAAAATATTAAGAGATCTGGATGTTGTGTGAACACGATATTATGGATGAAGGTCCTTTCAGGCATTGGCTTCCAGAATAAGGAGGTTTCGTCCACATTAAATATTTACTGGGGCAAATAATTGTCCTCTACAATTAGCTTTGGAGCCCTGGTGGCACAGTGGTTAACAGCTCGGCTGCTAACCAAAAGGTTGCCAGTTTGAATCTACCAGCTGCTCCTTGGAAACCCTATGGGGCAGTTCTACTCTGTCTTATAGGGTTGCTAGGAATCGGAATGGACTCCATGGCAAAGGATTTCATTTTTGGTTTACAATTAGTCTATCTAAGGTTTCAACAAATTTTTCTCCTGCCTTCACATCAACACTGGCAGACTCCCCACTCACTTTCACATTATGTGTGAAAAACAGCTTCGTGCCTTAGCAGTGATCATCAGCCTGCTGAGAGGGATTCGCTTTTGCATTTTCTCCTCAATCCACATCATTAGCAGTTTCTCCGTATCGATATAGGTCCCTCTCGCATTTTCATTAGCCTTGTAGCTATCAGTGGAGCCTATCCTTTAACAGCTTGGAACTTTTTTTCTTTGTTTTTGAGGATCGTGGTGATTGTCAAGTGCAACATGCCTAAATCCACTACAACCCATTCCGTGATCAGGATTTCTGAACTCTATTATAACCGTATGGAACACTGATGGCACAATGGTTAAGAGCTCAGGCTGTTAACCAAAAGACTGGCAGTTCGAATCTAGCAGCTGCCCCTTAGAAACCCTATGGGGCAGTTCTTCTCTGTTGTATAGGGTCTCTATGAGTTGGAATTGACTTGACGGCAACAGGTTATTATAACCTTGTGGGACCACAGACATATACGTGGTTGAACATTGCCTGAGTGGATGTTAATGTGGTGCATGACGGTACGGTGGTTTGGAGTATAGGCTTTGGAGTCAGACTGCCCTAAATTCCGTCTACACCAGCTTTGTGATTTTGGATGAGTTGGTACCTTCTGCACAAAAGGTTGAGCACTCCACTACTAGCCAAAAGGTTGCTGGTTCGAACCCACCCAGAAGCTCTTTGGAAAACAGTCCTGGTGATCTGCTTCTGAAGGGTCACAGCCTTGAAATCCTATGGAGCAGCTCTACTCTGCACACATGGGGTCACCCTGAGTTGGAATCAACTTGATGGCAACTAAAAACAACAAGCGTGCGTCCTTATCTGTATTATGGTAGGAGTCCCTGAGTGTTGCCACAATTAATGTGCTCAGCAACTAACCAAAAGTTTTTCGAGTCCATCCAGAGGTGCCTTGGAAGACAGTCCTGGTGATCTATTTCTGAAAAACCAGCCAATGAAAACCCAGTGGAGTACAGTTGTATTCTGATGCATATAGGGTCACCATGACCGTGATAATCATGATAATAATAGTAAATACTTTGTTGTTTGTTGTTGTGGTAAGACATGTAGAATATTTACCCTGCTATCTAGTATGATGGCGTAGTGGTTAAGTGCTATGGCTGCTAACCAAAGGGTTGACAGTTCGAATCCACCAGCTGCTCCTTGGAAACCCTATGGAGCAGTTCCACTCTGTCCTGTAGGGTTGCTATGAGTTGGAATCAACTTGGCAGCAACAGGTTTGGGTTTTTTGGTTTATCTAGTATGTAAGAAATGCCCACCCAAAAGTCATCTATTATTCTAGGCTCCAGTGTTACTCATTTCTCCTCAGTTATGTTCTTCCAAGGCAGTGACCTTCAGCCACTTCAGTCAGCATAACAGACTGAGAACTTCAAATACTGAGCTCGGATGTTTTTGTCAGGGCCACACTTCCCATGGGCTGCTTCCAGCCAGTGGCTGGGTGGCAGGGATATGAAGGCAGGGAAACACGGACTCCTCTAGTGGCCGACTTTGGTTTGAGGGCTCCTCGTCAGCCTTCTGGAACCTTTCTTACACTGCATGGCAGGCTAAGATGCTTCCATCCTTCCTCCCCTCTCTCCTTTGCTCTTTGTACAGTAATCTAATGCTCTCCCAGCCTTCCCTGGCTCCCTCCCCATTTTTCTCTCAGGCAGTTGGCATCTGCTTCTAGGAGGACCTGGACTAACACACCAGCGAGGTATAAAAGGCCCTCCGTGATTTGGACCTTGTCTGCTTGTCCAGCCGCATCTCTTACTGCTCACCCCTCACACTAGGTACTCCAGACCGGTTGCCGTTGAGTCAGTTCTGACCATGGCGACCCCGTGTGTGCAAAGCAGAACTGTTCTCTGTATGGTTTTCATGGCTGTGATCTTTCAGAAGCAGACCACCAGGCCTTTCTTCCAAAGCACCTCTGGGTGGGTTTGAACTGCCAAACTTTCAGAGAGTAGTTGAACACTTAACCATTTCCACCACCCAGCGATTCCACTAGATACTCTAACCGCCATGAAATACACACAGCTCCCTCTCATTGTCTGGCTATTTCTCTGCCCCAATACCACTCTCACCCCTATGCTCCCTGTTTGGCTAAAGTCTGGGTGTCTAAGTGTTATTTCTTCTGAAAACCTTTACCTGTTCTCCCCCTACACTCATTCATACACACACACACACGCACATACACACACACACGCACACACACACACACATGCACACACACACATACATGCACACACATACACCAGGGTTATATGCCTCTACTCTGACACCCAGGACACTCTTCCCAGACTCCATCAAAGCACTCTATTATCACTATATTTGTCATTTTTTGCTCAGGTGCTTTCCACATAGGATGTGGACTCCAAGTGAGGCAGGACCGTGAGGGTCTCATTTCTCCTGTCTCTCTAGTGCCCAGAAGAGGACACATAGTAAGTGCTTGGTGACTGTTATGGATTGAATTGTGTCCCCCAACATTTATGTTGAAGTTCTAACCCCTGGTATCTTTGAAGGTGACTTTGCTTGGAAAGAGTCTTTGAAAATGTTATTGGTTAACATGAGGTCATACCTGCTTAGGGTCGATCCTAATCCCATCTGAGGGATGTCCTATAAAAGAGAACAGACACAAAGACACAAGCAGAGATTGCCATGTAAAGATGCAGCTGCAGGCCAGTGAATGCCTAAGGCTACCAGAAGTTCCCTAGAGACTTCAGAGGGTGCACAGCCCTGCTGACACCTTGAATTTGGACTTCTGGCCTACAGTAAGACAGAGGTCCCCAGGCTTTGGAAAATTCCACTGCCTCAAGCAGCTTTCTTGGCATAGCCCGTAGCTTTACATTAACAGCCTGGTTCTCCTTTCCTTAACTGCTGCCCAGAACTAGAGGAAATCGGTGGAAAGCAGTTTTAGGCACCATGTTGACATTCTGGATAACCTTTTAGCTCATTAAGTTCCTCATACATAGTAACTTCCCTGCCCCTGGGTGGAGTTTAACTGCCGTTTTCTGAACATGCGACGCATAAAGTTATCTGTCAACCCCATTGTGCCTGCCTACGATGATCAAGGATGTTGCTGATATAACTTGTATGAATTTCCTGCTCATAAACCCCAAAAAAGTAACCTTCCTCTTTGCCCTCGCTGAGCAGTCTTGGCAGCAGCAGCCCCAACTGTTCCTTTCCTTGCACAATGAAATAAAAGTGCCTTTCTGATCTTGTTTATTAGCTGAGATGAGTCGCGCCGAGCAGCGAGCTTGGGCTTCCCATCTGGCAACACCAGAACTGTGAGACAATAAATTTCTGTTGTTTAAAGTTGCCAACTTTGTAGACCTTTGTCATGGCAGCTCTAGGAATCTAATGCATTGACCGGTGACCCCCTTCTCCTTCCTCCTGTAGCTGAGATACATGGCTGGGGAAGAAATGGGAAAAAGATGCATGTTGCACCCTCCAACATCTGCCTGGTTTGGATCTGGAAAAGCTCCTAAGGCCCAGGGATCAAGCTTAGAGAGTGGCCGGTCTGCCTGTCCCTGGGCTTAGACAGGAGCAGGTCTCCGCCCCAAGGAGGTCATGTAAATGCATGCCAATCACGCTCTGGCAAATCCTGGATTAAAAGATCAAAGCTGACAAACTGCCTGTCAGGGGAGGGGCCAGGCCTCGGCAGGGTCAGCTAGGACATACATGGAGCTGTTTGGAGCAGGAATACAAACAAAGAAGGGGCTCGTGAAGAGCAGGGCTTCTATACGAGAGCATTTTATGCATTGCACAAAGGCACCTAGCCTAGGGGGGCTTATAGGGGCTACACCCTAGCCCACCTTCCTTCTACCGAGCTGTGTGCCTGGCTGCGAGGCTGCATCAGCCAGAATTCAACCTCCGAGAGAGGGCATCTTTGTTAAGTGTGCAGAGATGCACCAGAGCCAGTAGCAGACTGGGTGAGGAGGGACCACACTCCTGGAAAAGACCTTGGGCTGGAGGCCAGCAGCCTTGGGTTCTGTCCCTAGTCAGTCCCCAACTTGCTGGGCGACCCTGGGCAAGCTACCGTCACCATGGGGTTTTGAGCCCCCACCATGGGCCAGGCACTGGGTTCAGTACTGGGAAGGCTGCTGAGGACAAGACAGAAAGACAAACAGCCCTCTTGAAGTGCCCAAATAGAAAAAACAGGCACCAAACAAATGATCTCATAAATAAATTAAAACAACTATGATAAGTACTGTGACTCAGTGGTTGATTTTTTGGAAGTAGATTGCCAGGCCTTTCTTCTGAGCACCTCTGAGTGGACTTGAAATTACCACCTTTCAATTAGCAGCAAGAGCACTAACCGTTTGCATGCACCATTAACGATTTCCCAGGGAGGAAGTCTCCTTCCATGGCCACTGGGGGGCAGTGGTGTGCACACACAGTCCCTGGTCTTGGAGACATTCCGGTTTGCCCAGGCTCCTGCCTGCCCAGCTGACCCAGGGTGGCCCAGAAGACCCCACTCCCTGAATCCACAACCTCATGAAAGCACACCCCTCCCACACTACAAGTCAGCTGATCTCTCCTGGGAGTTGGCGCCTCAACTTCCAGGATTCTTCTATGTTCTGCCTTGAATGATAGGTGGTCAATTTGCCTACAAATTTCATTTCCTCTGAGACATTCTGAGCACAGCGTCAGTATTTTTTTTTTAAGTAAACTTTAAAAAAAAATTTTTTAAATTGTGTTTTAGGTGAGAGTTTACAGCACAAATTAGTTTTTCATTCAAAAATTTTTTACACAAATTGTTTTGTGATGTGAGTTGCAATCCCCGCAACATGTCAGCGTGATCCCCCTTTCTCTTCCCACCCTGGGTTCCCATTAAGTAAACTTTTAAGCAAAATATAACATACTCACAGAAAAGTTCCCAAGTCATAAAGGTAGAGCTCAATGAATTTCTACTAGACTACAAAAAAAAGAAAAACCCAGTTGCCATCGAGTCAACTCCAACTCATGGGGACCCCACATGTGACAGAGTAGAACTGTGCTGCAAAGGGTTTTCAGTGACTGATCTTTTGGAAGTAGATTACCAGGTCTTTCTTCCAAGGAGCCTCTGGGTGGACCCGAACCTCCAACTTTTAGCTTAGTAGCTGTGTGCATTAGCCATTTGCATTATCCAGGGACTCGCTTTTCTACCCAATAGGGCCGTTTTCCCCCCCCCTTGGAAAGGAGAGCACCTTCCCTTTTTCTTTTTTGAGAACCTTGCTCGTTTTTGGTTCTAAAAGAAAATGTTCTTTATTTTCCCAGTTCTTCCCTTCCTGTGCTCTCGACATAAAGCCTTTCTCCAGCTCTGCTTGCAATTACCACCGAGAGAAATCTCATCTATTTTGGGCGATTCGTTTGCGCTCTCACAAGGAGCCTGTCTTTAACACACCTGAATGATCCACTTCAGGCTGGCCTGCCCCCTCTGAGCTGCACCTTTTCAACGCCACCAGCTCCGACTCCCTCCCCCTCCATCCAGACTCTTATCCTTTTCATGATTTCATTCCTTGCACTGTTGGAAATGGATCATTCAACCCAGACTGTACTGATAAGATGAATAGCTCTTCCCTGCCCGGGGCCACTGGGTTTATCAACACTTCAATGTAAGCATCTTCTACAAGGATTTAATTTAGATATTTAGACAACAGATTTTTATCTGAGGGTTGCTTTGCCTCTGAGTCAAGTGAGGATAATCAATTGGCTCTTTAATCAGGAGATAGGTGGGAGTGTCTGTGTGTGGGGAGCGTTTGGTATACGATAAGAAGGACTCGAGAGTCAAGACTCTAATCCCAGGCTGGTAAAGGACTCATGGTGTGACCTTGAGAATGTCACCCCCTCCCCACTTTGAGCCTCAGAGTCTCATCAGTAAAATAAAGAGGGTGTGCACTAAACCAGGGAGCAGTTAATCTTAGCAGAATCACACATGGTGGCCACTATCAGTTGTGCCAGTTGTGATCTGCAAAGAGATACCCTGTTGAGGGGAAGTGGGTTGGAAGTCCAGCCCTATTCCATCTACCATGCTGGTCCCTGGGTGGTGCAAATAGTTAACGGGTCCGCCTCTAGCCGAAAGGTCACAGCCATGAAAACCCTGTGGAGCGCAGGTCTATGCTGCCACACATGGGGTCACCACTAGTCGGAATCGACTCGACAGCAACTAGTTTGGTTTTCTTTTTTGGTCATCCAGAGGAAGGGACCTGTTTTCCTAATTCACACAAAGCTACTTACGATTTAGCCCTCGGACGAGTGATGGGTTTCAAGGAATTCTCTAAGACCCTGAAATTGGCAGCAAATTTTGCGTGCACATGATTTTTCTGGGAAGTGTCTGTGGTTTTCCAGTTTCTCAAAGGATCCAGGTCCCCTTGGGCATGGTCTCTTAGGCCCCTAGCTTCCCTGCCATTCTGTGAGTTGGTTGGCCTTTTCTTTCCCTTCCAGCCACCCCCTTCTAGCTCTGGAATCATCAAGAACCACACAGCCCTCCTTTTCGAATCAAATAGCTGGAAAAGGAGATGTCTGGCTGGGTGACCAGGCTGCGTGGACATGGTTTCAATTCTTAGCGAACCACATTGACCCCGGGGAGACGGAGGCATGGAAAGGAACTGTCATGAAGGGTGGGGTGAAAAATTAATAAAATGTCTTATTTGGGGAAGGTAACAGGTTGAAAAGGTAGTTGCTGCCAGAAAAGGCCAGGAATCCCTGGTGTTTGAAATTTCTGGCTGAGGATGAAAAATTAACAAATTCAACAGAGGTGGGTGAGTGGTGGAGAAATGTTTGGGAGAATCCCAACCCTGGGACACTTCCGAGAAGTGGCTGAATGCCCTTTTGACCCATGCTGACTGGGGAAAAGGAGACAGCAGGTCCCACCTGCAGAAAACCCATCATTTCAACCCAGGAATGGTCACTGTGTCTTCGGCTAGGGTTTGACCATTCCCTTTGCACAAAGGATTTTGTGCCCAACTTTTTTAAAGCCTGCATGAAATACTTAAGTGGCTGGCCCCTAGGGCATTTAAATTAGGACTTGATTTATGTCAAATTGATTTAAACATCACCTTTGCTAATAAAAGCCTCTCTGTAGGGAATGTGGAATTGGGGGAGGAGATTTCATCTATCAGCTCTGGTGAGCAAATGAGAAAAACTGGAAACCTGGGAGCTGAATCTGCCATTTTGAAGCAGGCAGGTGGATACTGGGAAATTGCCCAGTAATAAACCCCTTTCTACTTGAGCTCCCTTCTGTCAGTGGAAGCTTGTGTGTTGCTCTGACGCTAAACAGGTTTCAGTGGAACTTCCAGAGTAAGATGGACTAGGAAGAAAGGCCTGATGATCTACTTCCAAAAAATCAGCCAGTGAAAACCTTGTGGGTCACAAGTCTGGGCAGCATTTCCTTCTGTTGTACGTGGGATCACCATGATTGAGGGCTGATTCGACCACAGCTAACAACAATAACAATTGGAGCTTCAATGAATAAGTTTTGGGTTCTTACAACCAAACCAGCCTAAAGAAGACACACAGACTTTAGCCACTGCTCGGGGAGGGGATGGCAGGATCAATGCCCTAGGATCTTCAGCAGGGACTTCAGGACTCCTAGGGTACCTGAGAACAGGTAGGTCCCACTTTAAATAAATTCAGTATAGGAAAATTCCAGTTTACAACAAAGCGAGTTAGGTAGAGTAATTCTTTCCATTACAACCGTGTTGGCCATAGGATCCATTGTCAATACTAGTGGCCACCCAGTCCACACAGTATTTTCATGTTACCCATTTATTCCAGTTCTTGTTCTTCAGGTACCTGAGCAAATTCACTTCTCTCCCCCTCCATCTCTCTCTGCTTCTCTTTTTCTCACAATAGCTATAATGGCCACCATATGTTGAGCTCATACTACGTTCTAGCACTGTGCTAAGTCTTTTATTGTCATTATCTCAGTTAACATTTACAACCCTGCTAAGTTACTCTCCTCCGTGTTAAAACACAAAACAAAACAAAAAACAGTTGCCATCAAGTTGACCCCATGCATGTTAGAGTAGAACTGTGCTCCATAGAGTATTCAGTGGCTAATTTTTTGGAAGTAGATTGCCAGACTTTTCTTCTGCAGTGCCTCTGAGTAGAGTTGAACCTCCAACCTTTTGGCTAGCACCCTAGTGACTATTCCCCAGTCATTCATGTTACAGTTGAGGAAATATGGGCTCAGATAGACAAAAAAGGGTAGATTCAATTTATATTTATGACTAAGGGATGATCCTTTAGTCCTAAGGTTATACTGTTCAATAGAAGTGAGGATGGTGAGACTTTGGCTTGCTTAATTTGGACATGTCATCGAGAAAATCCAGTCATTAGAAAAGGACATTATGTTTGGTAGAGTGGAGAGTCAGCAAAAAGGAGGAAAATTCCCAAGGAGATGGACTGATACAATAGCTAAAACGATGGATTCAAACATAGCCACGAAGCTGGCACAGGTCTGGGCAACGTTTTGTTCTGTTATCTGAAAGGTCACTCTCAGTTGGAGCCGACTCAATGGCAGAACAACGGCATTATAACTGTCCATATATCTACCTGCGGCTTGCATTTTTCACTCAACAAATGCCTTGGTCCTCTTTCCATGTCCTTAGAGTTCAGCCTCATTCATTTTCACTCCCATCACAGCATTCCATGTGTTGGGTAGATCGCAATCTATGATTTATCAATCCTCCTGTTACTGGACACTTAGCTTATTTCTAATTTCTCACAGTGGCAGCAGTGCTACAATAAATATTAATTCAATTCCTGATGTCTTCAACAAACGTCTTGAATGGAATTTGGGCACATGTCTGAAGGTTTCTCTGGGGTAAAAGGGGTGTGACTGGGATGTAGGGTACTCTCACTATAATGGAATTGTATATATTGATAAAGTATACCCCCTCCCCAGACGAGTCAGAATCAAGTTGATAGTAATGGATTTCTTGGTTTCAGTGGCCTAGATAGGCTGGGCCCTCCCTGAGCAGAGAAAGCCTATCCCATCTCCATCCTCTGAAGCTAAGTAGTCCCAGAACCCCCTGCCTCCATGCCCAACTCCTCATTTCCGGTGCCTTGCTAAAGTTAAAAATTCCAGGGTTCCTGTGGCCCATGTGCCATGGAGTGGCATTTTGGGAATGAGGGCCGGGATGCCAACTGCAGCTTGGATCTAGGAAATAGCTCAATCCTTCTTGCAGACAATTTTTCTTTCCTCTACTACATGCCCTTCTTTGAATGCAGGCCCAGCAGGAAGGGGGGAAGTTAGAGGCTCATACCTATTCTGACTCATAGCTCTCCATCTGTTACAGCAAGTCATTCTTGGTGGAGAGAGAAAATGGGAGATGGCATTGAAGGAAGAGATAGAATCTGACTTTACTTCCTATCCGTTGTCCAAAAGCTCCTGTGTTTTGACTCCTGGTGAATCTCTATGCTCATTAGAAAGAAAAAAGCTAACAATGTAAGTGCCTATCAACAAATGAATCGATAAACAAATTGTGGTACATACATACAATGGAATACTATGCAATAATAAAAAAAACAATGATAAATCCAGGAAACATCTCACAATATGGATGAATCTGGAAGGCATTATGCTGAGTGAAATAAATCAATCACAAAAGGGCAAATACTATATGAGACCACTATTATAAAAATTCAAGAAAAGGTTTATACACAGAAAAATATAATCTTTCATGTTTACGAGGAAGGGGAGGGTAGAGAGGGGAAATCAGTAACTAGACAGTAGACAAGTGTTAACTTTGGTGAAGGGTAAGACAACACACAACATAGGGTAAGACAACACACAACATAGGGGAAGTCAGCACAAGTAGACCAAGACAAAGTCACAGAAACTTCCTAGACACCTTGAGGGACTGAGGTACTGAGGCTGAAGGCTGGTGACATCTTGGTCAATTGGCTTAACATAGTTTGTAAAGAAAATGTTCTACCTCCTACTTTGGTGAGTAACGTCTGGGGTCTTAAAAGCTTGCAAGCGGCCATCTAAGATACATCTATTAGTCCCATCCCATCTGGAGCGAAGGAGGACAAAGAATACCAAAGACACAAGGTAAATAGTAGTCCAAAGGATGAATGGACATCATAAACCACAGCCTCCACCAGTCTGACCCCAGAAGAACTAGATGATACCCGACTACCACCACCAATGGCTCTGACAGGGACCACAAAAGAGGGTCCTGGACAGAGCAGGAGAAAAATGTAGGAAAAAATTCAAATTTACAAAAAAAAGACCAGACTTACTGGTCTCACAGAGACTGGAGGAACACCTGAGACTATGGCCCCAGAAACCCTTCTAACTCAGAACTGAAGCTATTCCTGAAGTCTACCTTTCAGCCAAAGATTAGACAGTCCTGCAAAACAAACAATAACACACACGAGGATTGTGCTTCTTTGTTCAATCAAGTATACAAGACTAAATGGACAATACCTGCCCCAAAGCAAAAACAAGAAGGCAGGAAGGGACAAGAAACCTGGATGAATGGACACGGGGGACCCGGGGTGGAAAGGGGGGGAGTGCTGACACTTTGCACTGATTGCAACCAATGTCACAAAACAATTTGTGTATAAATTTTTGAATGAGAAACTAATTTGTGCTGTAAACTTTCACCTAAAGCACAATAAAATTTTTTTTAGGAAACAAAAAAGCTAAGGAGGCAGCAATATGACAGATAGAATGATAATTTCCTTAATATGCAAAGAGTTCTTAAAAAAGATGAACAATCCAATTCTACTAAATGGATAAAGGACATGAAGAGGTAAGTGATCACAGAAGAATACAAAGTGGCAACTGACATACGAAGATGCATGTTCTCACTCATTATTAAAAGAAAAATAAATTAAAACAATTATATACTATTTTCCAACTCTGTGAATGACATAGATGAAAGACATTGATAATTTCCTGTCTTATAACGGTCAGAAAAAGAACTCTCATACGCTGTGATGGGGGGTGTAGGCTTTGTGGAAGGCAACTGGGCAATATCTTCCATAAATTTCTAGCAATTCTGCTTCTATGAATTTATAGTACAGATATCCTGCACACACAAAGTAGGTAAAGTTAAATATACCAAAAACACTCATTGTAGCATTACGTGTTACAGCAAAAATCCTAACAACCTGATTGTGAATCAATGGGACAATGATTAAATAAATAATGATATATCTCTACAATAGAATACTATGCAGACATTATAAAGAACAGGGCAACTCTGAATGTAGTGATACACCAAAAAATTAAAAAAGCCAAGATACAAAGTTAAGTGGAAAAAGCAAGTTTCCCAATACAATGCATTGCATTTTCATATGCGACATTTCTGGAAGGGTGCATAAGAAAACAGAAGAGTAGCTGGCTGTCTACCATCCGTCTGTCAGTATTTCATACTGTGATGCTAGAAGCTATGCCATCAGTATTTCAAATACCAGCAGGGCCACCCATGGTGGACAGGTTTCAGCAGAGCTTCCAGACTAAGACAGACTAGGAAGAAAGGCCAGGTGATCTACATCTGAAAATTGGCCAATGAAAAGCAATGAATCACAACAGAATATTGTCTGACATAGTGCTAGAAGATAATAAGCCCCTTAGGTTGCAAGGCACTCAAAATACACAGGAGCTGCAACAATGGACTTGAACATACCAATGATGGTGAAGATGACATGGGACTGGGCAAAGTTTTGTTCTGTCGTACATGGGGTTGCCATAGTCAGAGCTGACTTGACGGCAATTAATAACAGTTGCCTCTACAGCATACATAACAATAAAAAAAAAGAGCAAGTAGAAAATTAAGATGAAGGGGCTTCAGGTTTTTTATACTTCTGCAGTGCTTTTTACAAACCATGACCATGTGTTACTTTTATGATTAAAACTTCTTTAAAAAATATTTAGCAGAAAGCAAATTATTTCACCCTGGACTCAAAATCTGGAAATTAGAACACAGAAGCCCTAACCCCAATTCATGTTCTATTTTTTTATCTATGTTACACTGGGTTAATTGCTCAACTCTCTAGGCTTGACTTTCTCATCACAGCAATCCGTTTGTTGGTGTTATCGGTGGTGGTGGTGGTCTTTACACTACTAGAGGGGCAAGCTGGTAGGGAGGAGTAAACATCCTTATTGTTTGACTCCAAAATTTGTTTTGTTTGTTACTCATGTGGAAACACTGATCTGGAATCCCTGGAGTTCATGCCACTTACTTAGTTAAGGAAACAATACTGATATTTTCCCACCATGAAAGCCTATGGGGAGATGCCAGAGGGTAATCCAATTTTCACCTATCTTTCTGTTAATTTCACCCGTAGCCTAGTGCATCCTGGGAGTAAACAGCATTACCTCCCAGGTTGATGACAAACACCTGGTGAGATTCTTCTTTGGCGCCTTCTCTGAAGTTGAAAAGGTAATTGGGTCAGTCTGTGCCTTGGGTAGGAGTAAACAGAGACACAGGAAATGCCAACAGAGGAAAGCATTAAGCAGGCGAGGTATTATCAATCGGAACAAGAAAACTGGAACTGCTTAAGTAGAGTTAAATGACAACAAAAAATAAAGGAACTTTACAGGGTTCTTACAGAGAAACAGCAAAGGATCATGGGTTAGAGAGTCAAGATGGAGGCCCCAGTGGGGTTGAAGGAAGAAGTTGGCAGAGAAAGAAGGAGTGCAGCTGAAGAAAGAGGAAGGGCTGCAATAGCAGACAAAGATCATCTTGAGGAATTTCACTGATTGATAAAGAAGGGGACAGACATGTTGAAAACAAAAGAAGACTGTGTTCTTGAGACTGGTGTCAACTGGTCCTACAATTTCAAAGGAGGAAAAAGAGGCTGGTGGAAAAGGCTGAGTAGGGAGGCAAGGAACGTATGTGAGCATTAGAGTTCACAGAAAGCTTTGCCTCCAAGGGATGTTGCTAAGTCAGGGAGCATCCTCCTGGGAATTGTATCATGGAAACCTTGGTTAGAAAGTCACCCAGGCAAGTACCAGCTCAGACGCCAGGAGGAGTTTGGAGCACCCCGTGGGTGGGACTCAGGGTCTCACCATCTCTATCATCAATGGTGAACGCTTGTTCATCAGATGAACAAAGGGTACCCATTCACTTTAGAGGAGACATCTGACCTTCCAAGACTATGATCCAAAGAAGGTGAGAAAGAAAACCCTGGCCTTCTTTCCCACGTCAATATGACTGACTTATATGATCCCCATGTCAATACGACTGACTTATATGAGGACATTGACTAACGTACAATTTGCAAAATGTCACTACCAAAAGCAACATAGTTACCATTTACTGAGCACTTAACTAGACATGAGGACACAGATAAACTGATAAATGCTTGCAGACATTACCTTATTTGATCCTCAAATCCAGCCTATGAGGTAAGTAACATCACCCCCATTTTACAGACGAGGAAAGAGCTTAGAAAGGTGATGTGACCTGCCCAAGCTTGCCCAGTTGGGATTAGAAACCAGGACTGTTAACTACAAAGGCCAAGTTATTTGCACCAAGATGCCCACGACCGACATTGACCCCTTCAGAGAAGGCACTAGTCTAACCTATTTTGTAGATGAGAAGACTGAGAACCAGAGAACTAAAGTCCAGGCTCAACACTGTCAGACTCCAATCATGTGCTCTGTCTACTGGTCTGCTGTGCAACTCTGCCCCTCCCCCAGCCGCAAGAGAAGGTAGGGGACATGATTCAATGTGCCTTCACCCCCACCCCCACCCCAAAGCCTTCAGATATCTCTTGATTTGCAAAAGTCGTTTATTTAGTTCTGAGTTTTCAGCTATTTCGGATTTTCCTGACTAGGTCATGTGGGGTAGGTAGAAAACTCTCTCTACATCAGTGGTTCTCAATCAGTGGTGATTTTCACCTCCCCTCCCCCCACCCCTACCCCTAGGACATTTCACAATGTCTGGATGTCACAACCGGAGAGGGGGAGTGATAATGGCACCTAGTGGGCAGGAGGCAGGGATGCTGCCAAACATCCTATAATGCACAGGACAGCCCCCTACAACAAGGAATTTTCTGGTTCCACATGTCAATACTGCCGAGGTTGAAAAACCTGCAGAAATTCTAATAAGCTTCTTTACAGTAATCAGTCGGTTTATCAGTGTTACGTGTTCTCCACTTACCTTTTTTTTTAGTTAATATTTATATACATAACTTCAGTGCGATGAATTAATATAGCCCTTCTAGCCATGGTTTTTTAGCCATGGTCTTTGTGACTCACACATAATGATTGAGTTGGGACTGTGCAAATAAGGTATATGGAACCTGTGATGGCTGGGTTATGTGTCAACTTGGCTAGGCCACGATTCCTGGTTATTTTGTGTGTTGTAAATCCTAACCTCTACATGTTAGTGAGGCAATATTGGTGTGCGGCGTATCCTGAGTCACAGTCTTGGAGGCGGGAGTGACTCGACTCCCACCGTTACTCAAGTTATGCCTTTCCTTGGGGTGTGGCCTGCCTCCAAGGTATATATGTAGGTCCCCCGAAAGTCTCTTTCTCTCTCTGCACCTGGATCCCGCATCTAGTTCCTGATCGTCTAACCTCCTGTTGTTGGGACTTGAGGCAGAGGCCTCCCATCTGACCTGCTGATTCTGGGATTCACCAACCTCCACAGCCCTGTGGGCTGGTGATCTCTCATCTGACCTGATTTACCAGCTTCCACAGCCTTGTTAGCCAGCAGCCAGAGGCCTGACCTGCAGGTTTGGGTTCGTCAGCCGCTGAAGCCACGTGGGTCAGGAGAAGCCTATGCCTGACCACAGATTTGGGACTTCCCAGCCTCTAAAACTGCGTGAGCCATTTCCTAGATAACAGTTCGTGAGTTCTGTGAGATGTTGCAGCAAATTACAGAACCCAAAGCCAGGAGGAAGAGTACCGAGGGGAGGGGGAGTAGTTGGTGTTAGAGATGGTGGAGTGGTAGAGCAGTTTGGAAAAGTTGGACGTTTGGAACATCTTAACCTCCATCTCGTAGGAATCAGGTTTATGCTGCTCCTTATAAAAGAAATTATTCATTTAATAACCAATATAGGAAAAAACCTTTTAACTTATAAAAACATTCTCATAAAGCACGTCAGCCACAGACATAAAACTAAAATATTCACCACCCCTTCCTTGCTGGTGATGCTATCCTCAACAGTTTGGTGTATATCCTTTAAGACATTTACCTATGCAGATATATTTATAAACAGTATATGGTGTTCTTTTCTGTATTGTAAGTACAGCATAATCAAAGTTTTTGTGTATGCATATATATGAAATAATATTATAATCTGTATATCATTCTGAAGCTTGCTTAATTCTCTCACACTCTCTTAGAGACCTATGTCAATACACAGGAATCTACCACATTCTTTTCAACTGTTGCTTTGTATCCCATAGTTATACATGTTTCATATATTTCATAGTTAGACATGTTTCATAGTTTATTTAGACATTCTCCTTCCTTTTTCGCTAGAATTTCGCAAGAACAGGTCATGTGCAAAATTTATTTCTAATTTTGATAAATGCTGAAATACTGTACTCTCAAAAGACCGTACTGGTTTATACTCTCACCAGCAACGTAGGTTGTTATTAGGTGCCGTAGAGTCAGTTCTGACTCCTAGCGACCCTGTGTACAACAGAACAAAACATGGCCCCGTCCTGCGCCATCCTCACAATTGTTGCTATGCTTGAGCCCATTGTTACAGCCACTGTGTCAATCCATCTTGTTGAGGGTCTTCCTCTTTTTTGCTGACACTCTACTTTACCAAGCATGATGTTCTTTTCCAGGGAGTGGTCCCTCCTGATAACATGTCCAGAGTATGTGAGACAATGTCTCGCCATCGTCACTTCCAGGGAGCATTCTGGCCGTACTTCCTCCAACACAGATTTGTTTGTTCTTTTTGCAGCCCATGGTATATTCAATATTCTTCACCAACACCACAATTCAAAGGTGTCAGTTCTCCTGTGGTCCTGCTTATTCACTGCCCAGCAATGTATGGGCATACCCATCTTCCCACATCTTCACTCCATAACCCATTGCCGTCGAGTCGATTCTGACTCATAGCAACCCTATAGGACAGAGTAGAACTGCCCCATACGGTTTCCAAGCAGCGCCTTCTGGATTCGAACCGCTGACCTTTTGGTTAGCAGCCGTAGCTCTTAACCACTATGCTACCAGGGTTCACCAGTGTGGAATATTAAGATACTTTTTTGTTTCTGCCAGTCTGGAAGGTGAAAATATCTGTCTTTAGCACTGAAAAAACAAAGAAAGCTTTTGAAGTGGACAAGGCCTTCCTTGGCCTCCAGTGTAACAGCTGGTAATTTTTCCCCCTAACCACTTAATACACACAGAATCTGTAAGCAACTCATTTCAGAAAACATTCCCTGAACGCTTACTATGTGCCAGGCACTGTGCTTGAAGCTGTTCTGAGTCAGAGAAAATATGCTGCCCCTGGCAAACACTCACAAAACAGTGGAGCACAGGGTTGTGGCAGCAAGGAGCAGCAGCTCAGGAACAAAGAGGGAAAAACCAACTGATGGGAGCAGACGGGGAAGAATCCAGGAAAGCTGCTTGAAGCAATTGCTGTTTGGGCCCTGTTCACAATTTGTTATTATTATTATTAGATGTCTCCCTTGTTGGTTGTCTGCATTGCTCCCTTCCCCATCCTCCATCTGCCTGTTGAGTCTCCAACTCCTAGCACAGTGCCTGGTATGCAGCAGGCACTAAGTAAACATTTGCTGTTTGAACCAATGGTCTTATCCGATCCAACAACCCTGTGAGTCAGTATCACTGCTGTTTCTTTTGACGCAGAAGAACGACAGGCTCAGAGAGGTGAAGTAGCTGGCCCGAGGTCACACAGCCAGCAAGGAGCAGTGAAGAAATTAGAAGCCACGTGGGCAGATTCCAGAGTCCTGCTCTCAATGCGAGGCTCTCTGAGGCAGCCCTGACTGCCCAGTGAAAGAAGGTCATGAAGGCGGTGTCAGGGAGAGGGACTCAGGAAAGAAAACTGTCACTTTTCTAAGTTTTCAGCCACTTTGAGGCCTGCAGTGGTCTGAATCTCTGTAGCTTCTCCCATCAGCTAGGACATCCCATTCCTTTCTATCTCCCGCTTTTCCTGTTTAATTGCCTTCTCTCCCCTGCCTGCCTCCCTCTTCCCCATCTAGTCCAGTCCCTGGGGGCTGCCAAAGATGCCATTCGGCCAGATAATTAAAGTTCCCCTCCCGTTAGCATCTCGCTTGGAGCCCTCCCAGCAGCTGTTCAGCTGGAGCTGGCCTGGGAGCCTCACAAAAGCTTTGCTATTAATTGTGTCTACAAACTGCGTGTGTGTGCGCGTGCCTGTGCACACGCACGAGCAAAGCCAACAACATGTGCCAATCTCACCCCACCCCCTTGGGTGGGGGCCATAGATTCATTACAGATTTTTCTTGGTGGCCTGGGAGGAGGGGAGGGGAAGGCGACCAGATGGCAGACAGGCGGGTGGCGGCCAGCCCTGCCTCCTCCTCCTCTCACCAAGCAGATGCCCCAGGAACAAGGGGCCTGGAGGCAGAGGCAGGATTAGAGGGGGGAACTCCGTATCAATTAGTGTCAAAGGCCCGGAGAGCTGGCGGGGGGGGGGGGGGAGGGGAGTGGGGAGGGGCAGGCAGTAGGCTCTGGCTGGTGGGGGAGGGGAGGAGAAACTACTGACGGAGGAGGGGAGCCAAGGCCACGTCTGCAGCCTACAAGGGTTAACAGACATCCTCCTAGGGGACTGGGAATGAGGGACAGAATCACCTCAGAAATCATCAAGGGCAACACTCTGCATTTATAAATGGGTAAACTGAGGCCACTCCTTGGAAACCCTATGGGGCAGTTGTACTCTGTCCTATAGGGTCGCTATGAGTCAGAATAGACTTCACAGTATTGGGTTTGGTTTTGGGTTTTAAACTAAGCCCCAGGGAGGAGAAGGGACTGGATCACAGCCTGTCCTGCACTGAGGCTAATTAGACTAAAAACACCCATTGCCATTGAGTCAATTCCTACCCATGGTGACCCCATGTGTTATAGAGTAGAACTGCTCCATAGGGTTCTCTTGGCTGGAATCGTTATGGAAGCAGGTCTCCAGACCTTTCTTCCGTGGCACCGCTCGGTGGGTCTGGACTGCCGACCTTTAGGTTAGTAGTCGAGCGCAAACTGCTTGCACCACACAAGCAACTTTCTAACTAGACTACACTCTCTTATAGCTCTACTAATACCAAGAATTCCAGTAGCAAGGGAATATTCATGTTAACTTTACGTTCTGAACATTTGCTGTGTGCCAAACCCTTGGTGGACACTGTCTCGTTTAATCCAATCCTTCTTCCATCCCCATGGCCTGATTAGCTTGATCTTAACACCCTAGCTATGAAGACAGACCCCCAGATGAGATCTGTTTTATGGATGAAGAAACTGAGGCTCAGAGAAGGGAAGCAGGCTGCCCAAAGCCATGCATCCGGTAAACATGGGGCTGAGATTCTAACCAAGCACTGAGACAGCCTAACAACAAACAAGCAAGTCTTTCCTGGAGGCCCTCTACCTTGGAGTGGGTTTGGGCCCATATTGGTTTAGAAGTGCGATGCCCCTAAACCCTCACTCCTTTTGCCTTCAAAAAAGAGATCTGAATTTCAAGTGTCAAGACCAAAATCAAGTTCAGACTCAGTTAGTTATAAGCTATGACCTTGGGCAAGTCACTCCCTAAATTCGTTTCCTCCTCTATCATATGGGCGTCATCCAGCAATGGGGAACTGGTAAGTTAACTTTGATACCTGCCTACCATGGAATACTATGCAGACATTAAAACTCGTAAGATGGATGGATATTTTACTGACATGGGAAAATATTTAGGCTGCATTGTTCAATTTTTTAAAGTCTGCAATAAAACAACATGCTTGGTTTTATCCCACATTGGTAAAGAAAGAGAGAGAAGGCGATCGGGAAGAAGAGAGAGAAAGAGTAAGAGTGAATTATGAGTCTAGAAGGGTAAACTCCATAATATTAATGGTGGTTATCATCTGGAATGATAATTTCTTTTTTGTACATCAGTATTTATAAAAATTAATATTAAAAAAAGTTCAAAGGGTGCCTTATCATCAGTTTGCCTGAGGAATTTTGTGCAGACCCAGAGTCTGTGGTTGTCCAGACTGTAAGTGCCCTCCACATGTGAGGAATGGCTTGGGGCAGGATGGGAAGTGATAAGATGTAAGCTGGAGTCCAATCTACCCAGCAACCTCTGGGTGTCAGGCCGAAGTCAAAAAGGAAGAATCAACAGCTGAGAGGCTGCTGGAGAGGGAAGGGTTAATGTGTAAATCCATAGGCTGACCCCGGGGTGGCCCACTTAGGGGACCATCTGCCAGCAGGCCCTGCAGCTGCCCTGATCCCAGGCAGGCCCTGCCCTCGCCCCGTCTCCTCCCAGCCACACAGAGCAGCCCAGACCTCAGGCTTTGCCTCTGTCTCAGCCAGGGGTTCTGACCTGGCAGAATCTCACATTTCCTCCCTATCAGTGGCACTAGTATCGGTGGCAATGGAGGTTACAGTCTTTCTTGCTTGTCTGAGAATAGACAAGGTGATGGTTTTCCCATTTTATAGGTGAGAAAACTGAGTCTCAGAGAAGCTAAAGGACTGACCAAAGATACTAGTTCTCGTTGGGACACAGTCCAGGCCCCTAGAGGAAGAAAGAAACCCCTGTGCCCTGATATTCTATCACAGGCACTAATATTCCAAGAGATAATGAGGAGCTAGAAAGGGGGCCCATTCTAGAGCCCAACCCCGGAGCTCATGGCATTGGGGTGGTGGCAAAGCAGAACAGCACTAGATGGGAGTCCAGGAAACTGGGCTTGAATCCCGGCTCTACCTCCACACAGGGCCTCATCTGGGAGCCTATCTAGAGATTTCTTAGGAACCTCCAACTCTTCTACTGTGGGAAATCCCGTGATCTCTGCCGACTTCCTGCCCCCAAGAAAAGAATAAAAGATGAGTACTGCCTTCCCAGTGAAGCACTGGTAGTTCAGTGGTAGAGTTCTCACCTTCTATGCAGCAGACCTGGGTTCAATTCCCAGCCAATGCACATCATAGGCAGCTCCCACCCATCCGTCAGTGAAGGCTTGCATGTTGCTATGATGTTGAACAGGTTTCATTGGAGCTCCAAGGTAAGATGGACTAGGAAGAAAGGCCTGGCAACCTACTTCTGAAAATTGGCCAATGAAAACCCTGTGGATCACAGTGGTCCAATCCACAGGGGATCACTGGGATGGTGCAGACCCAGGCAACATTTCCTTCCATTGTGCATGGGGTCACCATGAGTCTGGTTGACTCAATGACGGCTAACAACAATGACTGTCTGGTATCTCTCCTCCCACATCATCACCACACACCCTGCTGTCAGATGTCAGACTGGTCTCCCGAAAGAGGGGAGAGAGAAGAGTTAACCTGAGGGGCAGATGGAGGAAGGACAGAGTCCTCTCTGGAACTGGCCCAAATGTCAGACCGAGCAGTCATGGACTGGAAGCCAAAGGAGGCAGAGCGAGAACAGAAAGCACACAGAACAGATGGGCCAGCCCGGCACGAGGGGATGGAATGGCCATCATAATCATAATACGCAAATTCCTCTGGTGCCTTCCTGTTTTCAAAGCTCGTTCAAATCCATTATCTTCCTGGAGCCTTGCAACTCCTCTGGACGATAGACATCCAGGGGCTGTGGGGCCATCTGGCAGGATGAGGCCACTGAAGTCAGAGAAGTTAAGAGTTTTGCCCAAGGTCACACAGCTCAGTGACTATCAGAGACTAGAAATAAGAATCAGGTCTCTTGAATCCTCATTCATTCATCAGTGCATTTGTGATTCTTTCCCCCATTTCCCACCTTGGGGGCTTGGAGCGAAGATATACATTAGTAATAAAACAATAAAACCAACACATATTGATCATTTACTATGTGATAGGCAATGTTCTAGAGTTCCTGGGTAGTACAAACAGTTAAAGTGCTTGCTACTAACCAAAAGGCTGGAGGTTTGAGTCCACCCAAAGGCCCCTCGGAAGAAAGACCTGGCAATCTACTTCCAAAAAATCAACCGTTGAAAATGCTACGGAGCACAGTTCTACTCTGATACACATGGGCTCTCCCTGAGTAGGGGTCAACTTGATAGCAATTGGTTTGGTTTTTTTGGTACTGTTTTAAGTACTTAATGTATATTATCTTACTTAATTCTCACCTCAACCCTATATGAGTAGGTATACATGAGCCCCAATTCACGGTTAAAGAGACTGAGGCTCACATGATTGAAATCACTTACTCAAACTGAAATTCAAACACAGATGTCTTTGTCTCTTCACCACCACAACCCCCCACAAAACAAACAAACCAACCTCTTGTTCTCGACTGGATTCTGATTCCTAACAAACCTATAGGACAGAGTAGAACTGCCCCATTGGGTTTCGGAGGAGCAGCTGGTGGATTCGAACTGCCGACCTTTTTGTTAGAAGCCAAGCTCTTAACCTGGTCCCCAAACTTCGCCACACATTGCAATCACCTGAGAGGCTTTACCAAGTCCTGATGCCCAGGGTACACTTGAAATCAATTAAGTCAGGATGTCTAGGGGTGGGACCCAAACCAAAACCCGCTGCCATTGAGTAGATTCTGACTCACAGCGACTCTAGGACAGAGTAGAACTGCCCCCCACAGGGTTTCCAAGGAGTGGCTGGTGAATTCGAACCGCCAGCCCTTTGGTTAGCAGTCAAGCTCTTAACCACTGTGTCACCAGGGCTACTTGAGGGTGGGGCCCAGGCGTCGGCATTTGTTAAAGAACCCCAAGTGACTGCAATCTGCAGCTAGTTTGAGAACACTGCACTAGGCTCCCCCTGGGGACTGTTCCCTTTATCATCTCAGAAGAACTGGGGTGGGGGTGGAGGGGAGCAGCTGAGCTTCTCTCAGTTTCCCATCTGTAAAGTGGGGCCTCCTGGGCTTGCACAGACTAGGCTCCATTCTCTCCAGGGTCTGGACAAGAAAGTATTAACCCCCCAGCACTTTGAGCTGAGGGTTCTAGAAGGCTGTCTGCTCCCAGCTGCCCTCATCTCCTCTCCCCAGTGGCAGCCTGAGTTTGGGAAACCTATAGGGAGCCCGTTGTAAAACTTTTATTATGTTTATTATGTTTATTTCCTGGCAGCCACGGGGACTGGGATGCTGCTAGCAGCATTTTCATCTTCTCTGGGTGAACCAGTCGGGTGCCCTGAAATACAGTGAAATAATAATGGGCAGGGGAGCCTGGAGTGATACCAAGGGAACAAAGTGGAGCCTGGAAGAAGAGTCTGTGGCTTGGTGGGAACAGGGACTTTTTTATTTCCGAGGCTCTGGAAATCATCCCCGCTTCTTCCTTAGCGGGAAGCAACGGGCCTTCTCTGCTTCTCCTCCTTTCTGAGCCTGGGTAAGCAGAACACGGAGGAAACAGAATCTCGTCCTGGCTGTGGGCTGACTTGCTGAATGGGCTGGGACCAGCTTCTGCTGCACACTGGCCAGTTTCCTTGCCTATAAAATAAAGGCAGTGGTCCCTGGGTGGTGCAAATGGTTAACCACCCAACCACCTGCAGAAGGGTTGGAGGTTCGGACTCACCCGGAAGCTCCTTGGAAGAAAGGCCTGGAGATCTGCTTCTGAAAGGTCACGGCCTTGAAAACCCTACTGAGCAGTCAAATCTGCACACGTGGGGTCGCCATGAGTGAGAATCAACTCCACAGCACCTAACGGTAACAACAACAAAATAAGGAGGGGGTGCCATGGTGGTTCAGTAGTAGAATTCTCACTTTCCATGTGGGAGACCTGGATTCAATTCCCAGCAAGGCACCTCACAGGCAACCACCATCCATCTGTCAGCGGAGGCTTGTATGTTACTATGATGCTGGACAGGTTTCAGTAGAGCTTCCAGACTACGATGGACTAGGAAGAAAGGCCTGGCGATCTTCTGAAAATCAGTCAATGAAAACCCTATAGATCACAACTGTTGTGGGCAGCCAACAACAACAAAATACAGGAGTCAGAGTCCCTTCTGGGTCTGACCTACCTTTTGCTGGAAGGAGGCCCATTCTCCCATCAGACCTGTAAGCCACAGGATGGAGAAAGCCAAATCATTATAGAAATCCCCAGAAAGCCAGGCCTCCCCTGAAGGCTCTCTGCTATGCCTCCTCCCTCCCCCTCTCTGGAGCAGCTGCCATCACTGGAAACTGCAGTACTTTGTTGAACTCCTTGGAACTCACAGCGCTGGACCACAAATGTCCTGAGTACACAGTACTTCTAGGACTGTGAAATCTAGGAATCAAATGTTCTAATGACCAGTGTCCTGGCAGGTAACCCAGTGGTTGGGAGTGACCCCCAAGGACTCAGTTGAACATGAAAACCAGAGAATCTCAGGGACTCAGAATGCTGAAACCGGGGGCATAACTGGGTACATGGGGCCTGAAGCTTATTCAATTTCTGAGACCTTTAAAAAAAAAAAAAATCCAAGATTTCAAAAACAAAATTACATACAAAATTGAATGTTTATTTAGAGTGAGAGACTAAATAACATGCTACATTTTTTTTTTTTTTTGAATCTGGAAAAAAGCTCAAATGTACAAAATCTAGAATATAACACTTTTTTTTTTTCAAACTAATTAACAGCTGGAAACATCTCTGTAATACTCGATTCCCTATGCTTTTTGGCTCCATGTTCTAATCACCACTTTATATGACAACAACTTTGTAACGCCATTGTCTCCAGAGAAGCTAGGTAATTCTGTGTTTCTGCTATGATTGGCTTAGGAGGGCTTTGAAGAGGACGGCGCATGTGGCTGAGCAGTCCAAAGGTCTCACTGAGATACAAAAGTGAAGGAGCTACATGAAAGTGACCATGACCCACAGAACAACCTAAATCCAATGTACCCCCAATTCAACTTTCCTTGTTGTTGTTAGCTGCAGTCTAGTCGGTCTCAGATTCATGGTAAACCTAGTGCCATCAAGTCGATTCCGACTCATAGCGACCCTACAGGACAGAGTAGATTCATGGTAGCACCCTGCAAAATGGAACAAAACGCCACCCCATCCTGCACCCTTGCACCATCCCCATGAGCAGTTGCAGATCAGACCTTTCGATCCGCAGGGTTTTCACTGGCTGATTTTCAGAAATAGATTACCAGGCCTTTCTTCCTCAATGTCCCTTAGTAGGTCCCCAAGCTGTCCATGCCCACACAACACAACCTAATGTGAGAGAAGTGGGAAGTAAGGGAAGTTGCCAAAGAGACAGCAGTCTTAACTGACTGAGTTTAAATACTTTACACCTGCAAATCTTAGGAGAATGTCTGACAATGAGAACACATTTCTACAGCTGCTGCCAGGGCCTCAGAAGGGGCCCGTGGAAGTGAAAGGCCACAAAGCTTGAACTTGTTTAGCTTCTTGGTGAATCAGGGAACCACGGAATCACAGAAGTACAGAATCTTGAAATCATACAGAATCTTATCACCTCCAAGTTGCACACGGGTCACAGAGATCTGCTCAGTCAACCTTCTCCCACGTGCATGGCACTGCTGTCCATACCCAGAAGGTGCAGGGGTCTGTGAAGAGGAAGGAAAGGCAGAGAAATCCTTCTCTCAAAAGGGAACACAGTGTCCTCTTGGAATCCCACTCTAGGTAGGATATATCAGAGAGAACCATACGACAGTCTCCTGAACTAAAACATCAGCCCTGTGTAAGCATGACCAGGGGTGCACACGTGTCTGCTTCTGAGAAGGCACAAGGAACATATGTCTGACACTCAGAAGCACTTGATATGTGTGTGTAGAAAGAAGGGAATACAGGAGAGAGGAAGAAACAAGGAAGGGAAGGAGGGAGGGAGGTGGAGGAGGAAGCGACAGGCATTTGTCTGGTGTTTGCCCTTGGTAGCATTATACGAAGTTAATTTGTCTTAATGATGCCTGCTGCCCTTATCCTGTACCCTGCCTTCCAAGAACCCCCTCATGCCTCTCCTGCCCTTTCCCCCCCATACCTGTCACCTCAGGCCAGTCCCCCCATCTTCCCTCAGTCGACATTCTCCCATCCCAGACACATTTTCCTCTCCTGGGTTCCTGCCTTCCAGGGTCCTACCCTCTCCTTTCCAAGGAGATCAGCATCTGTGCTATGCTACTCCACACAGTGGGTGCTCATGGGTGAATGTGTTGCCTTCACAGGTTCTATGTGCATTGACACGGTGGCTGCAACAATGGGCTCAAACACAGCAGCGTCTGTGAGAATGGCACAGGACTAGGCAGCGTTTCGTTCTGTTGTACATAGGGTTGCTACGAGCCGGAACCAACTCGACTGGTACCTAACAATGAGAACACCACGTGGGCGTTTTAGTGGGAATTCATGGAGCAGTGCTCTCTCCCAAAGAACAGGAAGTGATACTGACATTTTCAAGCCCTGCACCAAGTCCCTAAGGGATTTGGGAGGGCGGGGGTCCTTCCGGTGCCCCTCCGACCTTCCTACTGCCTGTCCAGAGGGCTTCCTTTTGGAGCTATGTGGGGTGTGGTGTCTTAGCCATATCTAGATATCCATGTGTGACAAGCACCTCGTTTTTGTTTGGTGACCTCTTCCAGGCTTGTCTGCTTAACAATCTCAAACCCGTGAGGGAAATAGGAACAGAAAATATACATTAAATTGGCCTCATTTTTGACAGCCAGTGATCTGTGCAATTGCTGACTTCAATCTTTTGCAGCAAGTCCCTGAGAGAACCAAGAATCAAGGATGCCACATAACCCTGGTGGCAGAGGCAGATGATTCAAAAAGCAAGGTAAGCATGGGCTTAGTTGTGCTCTTACTTACTGATAAGTAGTAAACAATTTCATATGAGTTTCATCACACCATATCAAGTCAAACCCTTCTGGAGACTCTGAGGGTACAGAGCTGTTCAGTTCTGGGCTTTGATCAGGTGACATTGCTGGGGGGAAGTGGGGAGGTCGGGGAACATAGTCCTAGCAGATAAGTTCAATCCACTTTCTCCTGGTCCTTGACCACAGAGTGTGCCTCGAAACCAGGAAAGCCTTCCCACATACCCTTGCTCCCAGGAACCCAGTTATAGCTACACAGAGAGGATGCGTTGGAATGTGGTATAGTGTTATAAGCACAGGGCCTGGGATTCAAATCCCTGCTTCACACCTTATTAGCTGTGTGCTCTTGAATGAGTCAGCTCCAGCTTTCTCAACTGTAAAATGAGAATGATGAAAAGAGTACCCACCTTATAAGTTGGTTGCAAGCATTAAGCAATATAACACCTATACAGTGTTTAGCACAATGCACGGCACTGGAGTTAGCACGCAATAAATGCTGGGTGTCACTATTGTTATAAGGAGACTTGGGGGCCACAATGGTTAAGCACTCGGCTGCAACCAAAAGGTAAATGGTTCGAACCCACCCCGCAGCTCTGCAAGAGAAAGACCTGGTGATGATCTGCTCCCATAAAGATTACAGCCAAGAAAACCCTATGGGGCAGTTCTACTCTGTCCCATGGGGTCATTATGGGTCAAAAATTGGCTCAACGGCACTCAACAATAACCACAACTATTGTTTTTCCTGCTCAGCCTGGCTTTTCTCACCCCCAGAGCCCAGTGGGGGCCCTGATGGTGCAGTGGTTAAAAGCTTGGCTGCTAACCAAAAGGTCAGCAGTTCGAATCCACCAGCCACTCCTTGGAAACCCTATGGGATAGTTCTTCTCTGTCCTATAGGGCCACTATGAGTAGAAATTGATTCAACAGCAATGGGATTTTTTGATGGAGTTAATACAGTAAACATGACAATGCATGTGAAAAATGTAGCACAGTGCCCATAGTAAATGTTCAATAAATAGCAGCTATTATTATTTTCCCTGCCCTTTTCCACTCGTATGGAGAAAGAACATATCAGAGAGACCTCAGATTACCTCGAACCTCCACGTCCCCGCCACCCCGTATGTGATTTTAGGGATAAAAGACAATTCCTACCTATGAGAGAGGCTGGCTTTGTGTTCACCAAGTTCCTTTTCACCTAGACTACACTTCCCAGTTCTCTTTTGACCGAGGTGGGACTTTGTGACTGGTTTTCACCAGTGTAATGTAAATAGAAGTGGTGGGCCACTTCCAGGCTGAGGTAGTTAAGAGCAACTGGGACTTCTCCACCTTGGTTCACTTTCTCTATCTGCCAGCTAGATCATGCCACAAAACCCTGAAGCCATGTTTTGAAGGTGGGTCCCTGTATGTCTACAGGAAGGAAAGCTCTCTTCCAGCCTCTTCTTCCTAAGAAACAAGCAAGAAATGAATTTATTATATTAAGCCATTGAGATTCCAAGATTTATCTGTTACAGCTGCTAAGCATACCTGCCCTAACTACATTACCATCATTCAAGGACCTTCTTGTAAAACTCATGATAACATCTACTCTGCTTATTGAGTCTAAATGGTCTATATAACCAGCAGGCACTCCCCCATGATTAGAACATATGTTCTTTAGCAGAAAAGGAGTGCTAGAAATCGATTCCAATGGACTGAAGGACTCATAAGCAAGAGAAGGAGAGGCAAAAAGCCATCCCCACCTCTGTACTGGAACACTCTCCCAGATTACACATTGGCCAAATGATGCCATGACTATGGACAGTGCTAAGCTTCCACTTAGGACAGACTCTGGCAAAATGCCACCACCCCGAGCTGTTTCTTGAGAAAACTTAGAAGCAGCATAATTACAGCCCAAGGACAGGGCTGTGCATGGCAAGATGAATTGTAAGCACAAAATCTATTTTCCAATGGTAACTACATTTTCTGTGTTCTTCCTGTCTCTATTTTTCCAGAGAGGCTTCTTGTACCTAGAAACAGTTTAACCCAATCCCAGCTAAAGCCCTGTGCAGTCCTTTCCTATATGGAGTGGAACAATGAAATGGCTGCTTTAATGCCAGGCCAGTCACTGGAAAAACAGGGTCCAAAACCTAACTCATTGCCTTCAAGTCGATTCCGAGACCCTATAGGACAGAGTAGAGCTGCCCCACAGAGTTTCCAAAGCTGTAAATCTTTACAGAAGCAGCCTGTCACATCTTTCTCCCATGGAGATGTGGATGAGTTCTAACCACCGACCGCTTAGCAGCTGAGCACTTAACCACTGTAACACCTGGGCTCCTTAATACAGGGTTCACTGGGGTCAAATATGCTGGAGATGTCATTGCTCTTGGCTCTGCCATAGTGAAGGTTTCTGCCAGTGACTGGTTACCCATGGGGTGAAAAGGGGATGCTAAGAACATACTTGGTGCTACTTCTCAGTTACAGATGACTGGGCTAACGCCAGCTAGTCACCTTGTAGTTGTCCACTCCTGTCCTTAAGGAAGGAGATCCTGGGTTAACATACTTGGTTGCTAACTGAAAGGCTGGTAGTTCGAGTCTACCCAGGGGCACCTTGGAAGAAAAGCCTGGAGATCTACTTCTGAAAAAAATTCATCCATTGAAAACCCTATGGAGCACAGTTCAACTCTGGCATGCACAGGGTCAACATGAGTTGCATCAGCTCGATGGGAACTGGTTTTTTCATCCTTAAGGAGAACCAGCAAGAAACATATTGGTTCACTCCTATAAAATGACAGACATCAAGATGTGTAATTTGGTTATTGTTGTTGTTAGGTGCTGTCAAGTCAGTTCTAATACCCGCGCTATATACAACAGAATGAAACACTGCCTGGTCCTGTGCCATTCTCACAATCATTGTTACGTTTGAGCCCATTGTTGCAGCCACTGTGTTGATCCATCTTGTTGAAGGTCTTCCTCTTTTTCACTGACCCTCATTTTACCAAGCCTGATGTCCTTCTGCAGGGTCTGGTCCTTCCTCATAACAGTCCAAAGTACATAAGACAAGAGCATCCTGGCTGTACTTCTTCCAAGGCAGATGTTTGTTCTTCTGGAAGTCCACGGTATTTTCAGTATTCTTTGCCAACACCACAACTCGAAGGCATCAATTCTTCTTTGGTCTTCCTAAATCATTATCCACCTTTTGCATGCATATGAGGCGACTGAAAATACCATGACTTGGGTTAGGTGCACCTTAGACCTTAAAGTGACATCTCTGCTTTTACCAATTTAAAGAGGTCTTTTATAGTAGATTTCCCAATGCGATACGTGGTTTGATATCTAGACTGCGGCTTCCAAGGGCGTTGATCGTGGATCCAAGTAAAATGGAACTCTCGGTAACTTCAATCTTTTCTCCATTTATCATGATGTTGCTTATTGGTCCACTTGTAAGGATTTTTCTTTTCTTTATGTTAAGGTGTAATCCATACTGAAGGCTGTGGTTTTTGATCTTCATCACTAAGTGCTTCAAGTCCTCTTCACTTTCAGCAAGCAAGGTTATATCATCTGCATATTGGCGGTTGTTAATAAGTCTTCCTCCAAGCCTGATGCTCCGTTCTTCTTAATATAGTCCAGCTTCTCAGATTATTTGCTCAGCATACAGATTGAGTCAGTGTGGTGAAAGGATACAACCCTAACACACACCTTTCCTGATTTTCAACTACACAGTATCCCCTTGTTCTGTTCGAACAACTGCCTCTTGGTCTATGTACAAGTTCCTCGGGAGCACAATTAAGTGTTCTGGAATTCCCATTCTTGGTAATGTTATCCACAATTTGTTATGACCCACAGAGTCAAATGCTTTTGCATAGTCAATAAAACACAAGTAAACATCTTTCTGGTATCCTCTGCTTTCAGTCAAGATCAATCTGACCTCAGCAATGATATCCCTGGTTCCACACCCTCTTCTGAATCTGGCTTGAATTTCTGGCAGTTCCCTATTGATGTACTGCTGCAAACATTTTTTAATAATCTTCAGCAAAATTTTGCTTGCGTGTGATATTAATGATATTGTTCGACAATTTCCGCATTCCATGGGATCACCTTTCTTTGGAATAGGCACAAAAATGGCCCTATTCCAGTCATTCGGCCAGATAGCTGTCTTCTAAATTTCTTGGCATAGACAGATGAGCAGTTCCAGTGTTGCAGCTGTTTGTCAAAACACCTCAATTGGTATTCTGTCAATTCCTGAAGTCTTGTTTTCCGCTAGTGCCTTCAGTACAGCATGGACTTCCTCCTTCAAAACCATTGGTTCCTGATCATATACTGCCTCTTGAAATGGTTGAACGATGACCAGTTCTTTTTGGTACAGTGACTCAGTGTATTCCTTCCATCTGCTTTTGGTACTTAGTGCTTGTTCAATATTTTGCTCATAAAATCCTTCAATATTGTAACCCAAGGCTTGAATCTTTTCTTCAGTTCTTTCAGCTTGAGAAATGCCAAGTGTATTCTTCCCTTTTGGTTTTCTAACTCGAAGTCTTCGAACATGTCATTATGATACTTTAGTCTTCCAGAGCCATCCTTTGAAATCTTCTGTTTGGCTTTTTTACGTTATCATTTCTTCCATTCGCTTTAGCTATTCTACATTCAAGAGCAAGTTTCAGAATCTCTTCTGATATCCGTTTTGGTCTTTCTTTCTTTCCTATCTGTTTAATGACCTCTTGCTTTCTTCAGGGATGATGTCCTTGATGTTATTCCACAACTCGTCTGGTCTTTTCATTAGTGTTCGATGTGTCAAATCCATTCTTGAGATGGTCTCTAAATTCAGGTGGGATATACTCAAGGTCACACTTTGGCTCTTGTGGACTTGTTTTAATTTTCTTCAGCTTCAACTCCAACTTGCATATGAGCAATTGATGATCTATTCCACAGTCAGCCCCAGCCTTGTTCTGACCGAGGATACTGAGCTTCTCCGTTGTTTCTTTCCACAGATGTAATCAATTTGATACAGGTCCACATGTATAGTCACCGTTTATGTTGTTGAAAAAAAGTATTTGCCGTTGGTCTTGCAAAATTCTATCACCAAAGCTATATTTTCCACTATTGATCCTTCTTCTTCGTTCTCATCTTTCACATTCCAATCACCAGTAATTATCAATGCATCTTGATTGCATGTTTGATCAATTTCAGCCTAAAGAAATTAGTAACAATCTTCAATTTCTTTATCTTTGGCATTACTGTAACTTGGTAGCTACAGTATCTTGTGCTTCTTTGTTGTTCCAGGGTCTGTGCTAGGCTCTTCTGTAATTTATCACATTCAATTCTCACAGTCACTTTAGAAGGGAGTTATTCCCCCATTTCCTAGATGAGAAAATCGAGGCTTGGAAAAGTGAAATACAGTACTACAGTACAGTGGTTACTCTGCCGTACTGTATAAAATACAGAGCAGAAAGTGCCTTCCCAACTCAAGGCATCATTTTCTATCTCCAAAGAATGAGAGGGAAAAATAATGCCCGTTCCACCTATACTTTCTAGATTTAGAGCAGAGCTTAAGGGCTCAAATACCTATAAATATTTGGGAAAGATAAAACACCATAAAAATGCAGATTATTGCCTAGTATGTTAATTATCACAGATAATTAACATACTAGGCAATAATCTGCATTTGTTGGCAGGTTAAAAGCATGCACTCTGAAATCAGATGGGATTGGAACTGACCAAATTCTTACCTCTCTGAGGCTCAGTTTTCTCATCTGCAAAATAGAGAAAAGAATACTCCCTACCTCTTAGGCTTTTATGAGGCTTAAATGAGCTACTATACATAAAATATAGTGTCTGGCATTATATTGTTATTATTATAAATGACTATTAGTTTTCTCACCTATGAAATGGAAAAAAAAAAATCTACCCATCTCAGAGTGATTTCATAATTTGAACCTCTTTATAAATGCAATATGCCGACTCTGCAAATAAGATAAATCGCCCCCAAATTTAACACAGGCTGGACATTAGCTGTGAAAAAACTGGCAGGAGAGGATCGGGCTTATCAGCTTAGGCTGCCCTCCCTGCTGCCTTCCCCTCCTGCCAAGACATTCAGGTGCTGGTGGCAAGACGAAGCTGGCATTGTCTGGCCTCTGAGTTCCAGAGCCCAGCAGCAGATCGGGCTTTGGCAGCCTCGCAGCACCCCGCTGGCAGAACATGAAGCCAGAAATAGCTCCTAGGGTGCAGGATGCTTCCTTCCTCCTTGCCCTGCTTCAGCTCCCTCACCTGTGTGGGGAGATCATGAAATGTGCCTTCTTAACTTGGCATCTCAGGACTTAGCAATGGGCAGGCTGGTCCTTTTTAGTGGAACCTACCACCCTGGGCCCCTCATCCACCTCCAGATAGGATAAGAAATGCCCCTGCCCTTTCCTCACCAAGGTTATCTCTGCTTTGTCTTCCAAATCTTACTCAGGAGCCAGTTCCTCTAATATTTGTTCATTGATTCAACAAATATTTAATATGCACCTAGCTTGTGGGTGGTGCAATGGTTTGTGCTTGACGACTAACCTAAAGGTTGGCGGTTCGAACCCACCTGGTGGCACTGAAGAGGAAAGGCCTGGTGATACCGAAAAACCAAACCTGTTCCCGTCAAGGTGGTTTCTACTCATAGCGACCCTACAGGACAGAGTAGAACTGCCCCACAGAGTTTGCAAGGAGCGCCTGGTAGCTTCAAACTGCTTACCTTTTGGTTAGCAGACATAGCTCTTAAGCACTACACCACATGCTTCTGTAAAGACCACGGCCAGGAAAACGTTATGGAGTTCAGTTCAACTCTGTAACACATGGGGTCGCCCTGAGTCAAAATCAGCTCAACAGCAGTGGATCTTTGTTTGTGTGAAGCATTAGCCAAATCTTTTTAATCCATAAACCACCCCTCCCAGAGTGCCTAGCATAGTGCCTATTCATAAAAAAAACAAACCTGTTGCTATCGAGTTCATCCCAACTCATAGCTACCCTAAAGGACAGAGTAGAACTGCCCCGTAGGGTTTTCAAGGAGCCCCTGGTGGATTCGAACTGCTGACCTTTTGGTTAGCAGCCGTAGCTCTTAACCAGTACACCACCAGGGTTTCCAGTGCCTGTTCACAGTTCTAAATAAATATATATTGGGCACCAGTTGTGTCCTGGGCTCTGTGCTAGTTGCTGGGAGTACAGAGAAAAACAAAACGTGGCCCTCTGGCCAAATACATACATTCACACACTAATTAACTGGTTCTGGGGTTGCTCCTCTATTGACATTTCTATTTATTAGCCTAATGGCTTACGTATTTAATGGTAATTATGAGAGCTGGTTAGCCACTGACTAGCTTCTAGGGTCACTATGAATTGGAAGCAACTCAAAGGCACCTAACAACAAGCGTCTTTAGCCTTGGGCAAGTAGCTTCACCTTCCTGAAGCTCTGTTTTCTCATCTGCAAAACAGAGGTCCTAATGCTACCTCCCTGGTGGTACAAATGGTTAAATACTTGGCTGTTAATTAAAAAGGCTAGCGGTTCAAACCCATCCAGCAGCTCTGAGAGAGAAAAGACCTGGCAATCTGCTTCTGTAAAGATTATAGTCAAGAAACCCTATTGGGCAGCTCTATTCTGTCTCATGGGTTCACTATGAGTTGGAATCGACTCAATGGCACACAACAACAACAACGTCTAACTTACAGAACTGATGGACGTTAATTGAAATAATATAAGAACATGGCACCAACAGCATAGTAAGTGCTCAATGGTTGGTGCTTGATCTGATTCTTCCAAAAGCTGTAGCATCCGCTCCCCAGGAATGACAAACACATAGCATGCCTGCTACCACCTCCCTTTCCTTCACCAACGACAGGCATCACTAACTGATTAAAGCATTCTTTGCTACTGATCCCAGACATAGTCCCAGAAGTCTTCCCAATGCAGTGCTCCAGGAAACCACTACTAGCTGTGGTTTCAGCTGTTAATTGATTGAAACTGTTGACACTCTCTATGGGATTTTTTGGCCACCCTCCCCTGACTCACTCAGTTGCCTAGTTCTCTATCTTTGCTGACACTCTAAAGAATGTGTCTCTCCCATCTGATTTTCTTTCCTTAGGCATTGAGAGTAACCTCCCCAGAGGCTGAGCTACACCTGCCTTAGGCCCAGATGCATGCAGGTGGTGCCCATTAAGTGTAGGTGCTGATTGATGTACCTCTACTCAGCAAGTGTGGCTCCCATTCAGCTGACTTGCTGAAGTCCCTTTTCTTCTCTGAACAATTTATATATATACATACATATATATACACACACATATACATACACATACATATATACATTTTTCCCCCCATAGATAGTGTGTCAGTAGGACATGGTGGTTAAGACCTTGGCTATTGGGGAATTCTGGCTCTATTACCTAGCTGTATTACCTTGGGGAAGTCACATAACTTTCCTGCACTTCATCTTTCTCATCTGTAAATGGAAAATAATAACAGCACCCATGTCAAAAGGTGAAGAACTTGAAGGAGATACTGCATGTGCAGTAGGACAGTATTTTGAGACACTGATCTATGTGTTTCTTCCTCCCTCTATTTTCTCCTTTTCTCTTTACAGTTTAAGCAGGTCGTGGGTTCTACCCTAATTGCCCCGGGGGGGCATGTGTCAAGGCTGAAAATAGGAAGAATATGAGAATGTTTTTAGCTTTTGCTTTTTGGAAAAGCCAAAGCCCTTAGAGAAAGGGGATTTATGGACATTGTAAAGTCTTCAAGAAAATCAAAAGAAAGATGTCCCCAGAGTAGAAAAAGATGGTCTCCAAGCTGGACAGTGGTGCAAAAGAGAAACACAAGACTAGAAAGGGGCCATATGGGCAGGAATGATGGATGTCTTCATGGTAGCATGTGCGGGCTAACAGCCAATGCCCAGAGTTCTGACCCCTACTAGGCATTCCTTTTCCCTGTGCACCCTCTGAGTGCACCCGCATTATGCCCTTTTCAACTGCCCCGTGTATGTAGTACTGCTTTCCTGAGTGGATAGTCTCTTAGATGACATCCCTTTTAATGGGTGGTATGAAGGTAGAGGGATTAGGATGGGCCCTCAAAACTGATAGGGGAACCCAGAGTTTAGAAGCCTAAGTAGAAATACCATTGCACCTCATCACTTCAGAGGCCAAATTGAGGGAAAACAGACCCAAACTGCAATGGAGAGGATTTGGGTCAGGAAACCTTCCTTTCATGGGAAATGGGGGGCCCTGATTACGTACAACCTGAAAAGAAAGGATATCTTGGCAATTAGGAGAGTGGAGGAGGGGCTTATAATATTATAGTTTCAGAATTTCAAATTCTCACAGACTCTAGACTTTCTGGAGCTGTGGAGGCTGGATGACCCTCTGAAACTACTGCTCTGAGATAATCTTGAAACCTCAAAACACAGATATCTCCTGAAGTCTTCTTAAAACTAAAAAATAGTTTAGCTTAACTAGTAAAAAAAATTGGGAAGTCTTTTTTGTTATTGAGTTGTAGGAGCTCTTTATATATTCTGGATATTAAATGCTTATCAGATACATGGTTCCCAAATATTTTCTCCTATTTTTTTTTTTTTTTTTATTCTATAGGTTGCTTCCTCTTCAAGGGCCCGAAAGTTTTTTCATCTGTTATCTCCCTCAGTCAAGAAATCAAATGATGCACTGCACTGGGCAAATGTGCTGCAAAAGATCTCTTTAAAGTGTTAAAAAGCAAAGAAGTCACTTTAAGGACTAAGGTGCACCTGACCCAAGCCGTGGTGTTTTCAATCGCCTCATATGCATGTGAGCACTGGGCAGTGAATAAGGAAGGCCAAAGAAGAATGATGCCTTTGAATTATGGCGCTGGTGAAAAGTATTGAATATATCATGGACTGCCAGAAGAACGAACAAATTTGTCTTGGAAAAAGCACAGCCAGAATGCTAAATAGAAGCAAGGATGGCAAGACTTCATCTCACATACTTAGGACATGTTATCAGGAGAGACCAATCCCTGGAGAAAAACATCATGCTTAGCAGAGAGTCAAAGAAAAACAGGAAGACCTTCTAAGACAGTACACAATACTGAGGAAGCCAGTACAACTTGACCAAGGCAAGGCCATGGTTGTTCCACAGACACATCCAAACTGCCTGAGGAACTGAATTACTGGGCTGAGGGCTGGGGACCTTGGTTTAGGGAACATCTAGTTCAATTGACATAACACAGTTTATAAAGAAAATGTTCTACATCCTACTTTGGTGAGTAGCATCTGGGGTCTTAAAAGCTTGCAAGTGCCCATCAAAGATACTCCACTGGTCTCACCCCATCTGGAGCAAGAGAGAATGAAACCAAAGACACAAGGGAAAGATTAGTCCAAAGGACTAATGGACTACAACTACCACAGCCTCCGCCAGACTGAGTCCAGCACAACTGGACAATGTCTGGCTACCACCACTGATAGCTCTGACAAGGTCAGAGGGTCCCAGACAGGGCTGGAGAAAAATGCATAATAAAATTCTAACTCATACACACATGCAAAAAAAAAAAAGACTTACTAGTCTAATAGAGGCTGGAGAAAACCCAAGAGTATGGCCCCTGGTCTCCCTTTTTACTCAGTACTAAAGTCACTCCTAAGTTTCACCCTTTAGCCAAAGATTAGACAGGACCATAAAACAAAATTAGATTGAATGGGCATACCAGTTCAAGGGCAAGGACAAGAAGGAAGGAGGGAGACAGGAAAGCTGGTAATGGGGAACCCAAGCTCAAGAAGAGGAGAGTGTTGACATGTCTTGGGGGTGGCCACCAATGTCACAAAACAGCATATGTGTTGTTTAATGAGAAACTAATTGGCTGTGTAAACTTTCATCTAAAATACAATAAAGAAAAAAAATGAGAAATCATCAAAAAAAAGAGGAAGACCCTCAATGAGATAGGTTGACACAGTGGCTGCGACAATGGGCTCAAGCATAAGAACGATTGTGAGAATGGCACAGGATCAGGCAGTGTTTCATTCTGCTGTACACAGGGTCACTATGAGTCAGAAATGACTTGATGGCACCTAACAACATAACAAAAACAGTAAAAAAAAAAAAAAAAGTTTGCCTTAAGCATTGTACTCTTTTAAGAACTATCTATATGGCATCAAATTGATAGCCACAACTCAAAAGGTTAGACAGAAACCTTAGGGGGCAATGAGTATATGTTAATGGTGGAGGAACAATTCAGAAAAGAAGAGTGAGAATGGGTACACAACTCAAAGAATGTAATCACTGTCGCTGTACATGTAGAAGCTGTTGAAATGGAGTATGTTCTGCAATGTATATTCTCAACAACAACAAAAATTTAAAAAAGAGAATATTCTAGTTTCACCCTCTCTAACTTCATTTTAAGAAAGGAATCCAGCCCAGAGTACTTAAGTAATCTGCCCATCTGTAAAATGGGAATAAGTCCATTTTCCTGCCTGGTTCCCCAAGGGACTGTGAGCAGTGTAGTGTCTGGGGACTGGGAATCAGGTAGCCCGCATTCCAGGTATGGCTCTGGCATTAGCCCACTAGTGTACTGTGAGGCCCTATGCTCTCTCTGTGCCTCAATCACCCCATCTGCAAAACGAAGAAGCTGTATTGAGTTCCTCTAACGTCCCCACTAAGGAGCCCATTGGTGCAATGGTTAAGTACTCGGCTGCTAACCAAAAGGTCGGTGGTTCAAACCCACCAGCTGCTCTGTGGGAGAAAAGACCTGACAATCTGCTCCAGTAAATATTACAGCCTAGGAAACCCTACAGGGCAGTTCTACTCTGTCCTATAGTGTTGCTATAGTCGAAAACTGACTCCACAGCACTCAACAACAACAAGGTCTCCTCTGGCCTGCCATCTTAAGGCTGTAGATTAAACGTCACAGTGAGGTAATGATGGTTTATAAAGGGCTGACCACTGCTATTCTGATGGCGACCTCTCACTGGTCCTGCAGGAAACATGCCTACATGGTAAATAGCGGCCCCGAGCACACACTGCACCACTGAGCTGACCTACCTGTCCAGGAGTGGACTGGGCCCCAGAATCACCTGTCACCTGGCCGTGGCTGGCCAGACAAAAGCCCCAGCTCTTATCAGCTAGTAGCTCTGAAATCTGATCCATGGGACAGTCAGAACTGTTCACCTGCTCCACTCAACCCAGGCCTCTTACAGAAGGACAGCCCCATCCCGGCCCAGGCTACAACGGCATATGCCAGGGGCCCTAGTGGGGCAGGAAGTGATGTCTCAAGGTGGGGGCTGGGAAGAGGGAGCATGTCGTGTCACCTGCCAGGGGCAGCAGGGAAGTTCAAACAGGAACCATGATGTTAAGCAAATACCACTACATGGAACCCAGAGTTCTCCCCAGGCTGACGCCAATGGACTGCAGAATCTGGGCAAGTCCTTCCCCCTTCCTGGGCCTCATTCTTCCAATAAAATGAGGAGTTGTACTACATCACTGGGCCCCAAAGTTTTTGTCTGTTCTTTTGCTTTTAAATGTTTATTGTGGCAAAATATATCTATCAAAAAGTGTGCTGTTTCATAAATTTTGTTGTTATACAGTAAAACCTGAGAAAGCTGGAATGTGTATAAGGTAGAAACCTGTCAGAGAAGGGAAACTCAAATATTTTCCTAATAGAGAGGATAGAAAAGTGGTAAGATCACACCCTGTCAAAGGTAGAAAACCTTCGAGACCTGGCAAAACAAAGCAGTTCTGCCAAGTTCCGGCTCTTACAGGTTTCAGCGTATGTATTTTTACCACAATTAAAATATAAGTTTGCCATTTTAAAACAATTTTTAAGTGTACAATTCAGTACCATTGATTACATTCTTACCAGGCTGTGCTACCATCACCATTATCCATTTCAAAAAATTTCTCATCACCCCAAACAGAAACTCATTAGCCCTTCAGCAATAACGCCCATTGCCTTGCCCCCCAGCCCGTTAACCACTAATAAACTTTTGTCTCCATACATTTGCCTATTCTAGATATTTCATATAAGTGAAATTATGCAATATTTGTCCTTTTGTGACTGACTTATTTCACTCGGCATGTTTTCAACATTCCTCCATGTTGAAACATGTACAAGGACTTCATCTCTCTTGATGGCTGAGTAGTATTCCATCGGATGGATATACCACATTTTTCTTATCCATTCCTCTGTTGATGGACGCTTGGATTGGTTCTACCTTCTGGCTATTGTGAATAGCGCTGCAATGAATACTGGTGTACAAGTATCTGTTTGAATCCTTGATTTCAAGCCTCTTGGGTACATACCTGGGAGTTGCTGGTAACTGGTAATTCTGTGTTTAAGTTTTAGATGAACTGCCGGTTTCCCACAATGGCAACACCATTTTAAATTCCCACCAGCAATGTACAATGGTTTCAATTTCTCCTTGTCCTCACAACACTTGCTTTCTGACAATAGCCATTCTAGTGGGCTATAAGGTGATATCTCCTTGTGGTTTTGATTTGCATTCCCCTAATAATGACTAAGCATTGAGCATCTTTTCATATTGTTTATTGGTTAATTGTGTGTCTTCTTTGGAGAAACTTCTATTCGATCCTTCACCCATTTTTTAATTGGGTTGCTTGTCCTTTTATTATTGAGTTGAAGGAGCTTTTTATATATTCTCAATATTAAACCCTTATCAGACATATGGTTCCCAAAATATTTTCTCCTATTCTATAGGTTGCCTCTTCAAGGGCCCCAAAGTTTTTTGATCTCTTATCTCCCTCAGTAAAAACTTCCAAGAATAAAACCCCAATATATGTGTATTTGTTTATAAATTATACACACACACTATTGCTCTGATATATTATGCATCTCATAAAACATGTTCTTCAGTCCCATCCGCTCTACCTCCACATGTAAATCGGGCACTTTGGATGACCTCGAGTCCTTTAACCTCTAAGATTGTCGTTATACCTTCCACAGACTTCCGGGTTTCTTCATCCATTCAATGTACTGATGTGCTTTATACTTGTTTTGACCTCATTAATTATTCATGCAACAAATGTTTAAAGATGACCAACGTTGGACCATGGCTCCAGGAATACAGTAAGGAACAAGACAGACACCCTCAGTGGTTCAAACAGTGCTCCTACGAATCAAAGGAAATAACATTGCTGTTTCTGTGAGTCCAAGAGGTCTAATACTGGCAGTTCCACGTGGTTCAAACTATTAGCCATAAAAGTGGTTAGAGGAGAGGAAAGTACTATATTCATGCCTTCAACCAACAATTTGTTCCTTGCCATGTATCGGGTAAAACAGTACACAGACATACTCCTTGTCCTCATGATACTTACAGTCTATTGCAGGAGGTACCCTTTAATCAATGATCATGCAAATCAATATAAAATTACAAACGTGTTGAATACCATGGAGAGGTACTATAGTGATAGGAAAGTCTATAATGGGAGTTGTAGGCTAGTGTAGAACATCTTAGAAGGATTCCCTGAGGAGAAAGCATTTAAGCTGGGATCTGAAAGTGGAGTAGGTATAAATTAGGCACCAGCGAAGAGGGAGAACTTTCCTGACAGCATGTGCAAAGGCCCTGTGCCAGGAAGGAGCATGAAAAATTTGAGTAACTAAAAGGACTAGGGGTGAGAGGAATCATCTTAGAAATGGTCTTGGGGAGGTGGGCAGGGGCTGGACCATGCAGGGATTTATAGGCCTCCTTGGGAAGTGGGTCTGTATTCTACTGGGAAGCAATAGAGAGCTTTAGATGGGGGAGAGAGGTTGGCATGGTCTGACTTTTTTTTTCCTCCTTTTTTTTTTTTTTTATTGTGCTTTAAGCGAAAGTTTACAAATCAAGTCAGTCTCTCATACAAAAACTTATATATACCTTGCTAGGTACTCCTAGTTGCTCTCCCCCTAATGAGACATCACATTCCTCCACTCCACCCTGTGTTTCCGTGTCCATTCAGCCAGGTCCTGTCCCCCTCTGTCTTCTCATCTTGCCTCCAGACAGGAGCTGCCCATATAGTCTCAGGAGTCTACTTGAGCCAAGAAACTCATTCCTTACCAGTATCATTTTCTGTCACATTGTTGTTGTTGTTGTTATGTGCCGTCGAGTTGGTTCCAACTCATAGCGACACTACGCACAACAGAACGAAACACTGCCCGGTCCTGAGCCATCCTTACAATCGTTGTTATGCTTGAGCTCATTGTTGCAGCCACTGTGTCAGTCCACCTCGATGAGGGTCTTCCTCTTTTCTGCTGACCCTGTACTCTGCCAAGCATGATGTCCTTCTCCAGGGACTGATCCTTCCTGACAACATGTCCAAAATATGTAAGACGCAGTCTCGCCATCCTTGCCTTTAAGGAGCATTCTGGCTGTACTTCTTCCAAGACAGATTTGTTCGTTCTTTTGGCATGGTATATTCAGTATTCTTCGCCAACACCACAATTCAAAGGAGTCAATTCTTCGGTCTTCCTTAGTCATTGTCCAGCTTTCACATGCATGTAATTGAAAATACCATGGCTTGGCTCAGGAGCACCTTAGTCTTCAAGGTGACATCTTTGTTCTTCAACACTTTGAAGAGGTCCTTTGCACCAGATTTGCCCAGTGCAATGCGTCTTTTGATTTCTTGACTGCTGCTTCCATGGCTGTTGATTGTGAATCCAAGTAAAATGAAATCCTTGACAACTTCAGTCTTTTCTCTGTTTATCATGATGTTACTCATTGGTCCAGTTGCGAGGATTTTTGTTTTCTTTATGTTGAGGTGTGATCCATACTGAAGGCTGTGGTCTTTGATCTTCATTAGTAAGTGCATCAAGTCCTCTTCACTTTCAGCAAGCAAGGTTGTGTCATCTGTATAACGCAGGTTGTTAATCAGTCTTCCTCCAATCCTGATGCCCCGTTCTTCTTCATATAGTCCAGCTTCTTGTATTATCTGCTCAGCATACAGATTGAATAGGTATTGTAAAAGAATACAACCCTGACGCATACTTTCCCTGACTTTAAACCAATCAGTATCCCCTTGTTCTGTCCGAACAACTGCCTCTTGATCTATGTAAAGGTTCCTCATGAGCACAATTAAGTGTTCTGGAATTCCCATTCTTCGCAATGTTACCCATAGTTTGTTATAATTCACACAGTTGAATGCTTTGCAAAGTCAATAAAACACGGGTAAACATCCTTCTGGTATTCTCTGCTTTCGGCCAGGATCCATCTGACATCAGCAATGATATCCCTGGTTCCACATCCTCTTCTGAAGCCAGCCTGAATTTCTGGTAGTTCCCTGTCAATACACTGCTGCAGCCAGTTTTGAATGATCTTCAGCAAAATTTTGCTTGCGTGTGATACTAATGATATTGTTCCATAATTTCCACATTCGGTTGGATCACCTTTCTTGGGGATGGGCATAAATATGGATCTCTTCCAGTCAGTTGGCCAGGAAGCTGTCTTCCATATTTCTTGGCATAGACGAGTGAGCACCTCCAGCGCTGCATCTGTTTGTTGAAACATCTCAATGGATATTCCATGAAAATCTGGAGCCTTGTTTTTTGCCAATGCCTTCAGAGCAGCTTGGACTTTTTCCTTCAGTATCATCGGTTCTTGATCATATGCCAGCTCTTGAAATGGTTGAACATAGACTAATTCTTTTTGGTATAATGACTCTGTGTATTCCTTCCATCTTCTTTTGATGCTTCCTGTGTCATTTAATATTTTCCCCATGGAATCCCTCATTATTGCAACTTGAGGCTTGAATTTTTTCTTCAGTTCTTTCGGCTTGAGAAACGCCAAGCTTGATCTTCCCTTTTGGTTTTCCATCTCCACCTCTTTGCACTTGTCATTATAATATTTTGTCTTCTCGAGATGCCCTTTGAAATCTTCTGTTCAGTTCCTTTACTTCATGAATTCTTCCTTTTGCTTTAGCTGCTTGACACTCAAGAGCAAGTTTCAGAGTCTCCTCTGACATCCGTCTTGGTCTTTTCTTTCTTTCCTGTCTTTTCAGTGATCTCTTGCTTTCTTCATGGATGATGTCTTTCCACAACTCGTCTGGTCTTTGGTCACTAGTGTTCAATGCGTGAAATCTATTCTTCAGATGGTCTCTAAATTCAGGTGGGATATACTCAAGGTCATATTTTGGCTCTCGTGGACTTGCTCTGATTTTCTTCTGTCTTATAGTCCAGTCCATTCCCTGTGTGAAGAGCTGGCTTTGGGAATGGTTCCAGTCTTGGGCTAATAGAGGGTCCAGGGACCATGACCTCCGGGGTCCTTCTACTCTCAGTCAGACCATTAAGTCTGGTCTTTTTATGAGAATTTGGGATCTGCATCCCACTGCTTTCCTGCTCCCTCAGGGGTTCTCTGTTGTGTTCTCTGTCAGGGCTGTCATCGGTTATAGCCGGGGACCATCTAGTTCTTCTGGTCTCAGGCTGATGTAGTCTCTGGTTTATGTGGCCCTTTCTGTCTTTTGGGCCACTTGCTAGCGTTTAAGACCTTACTGACTTACTTTTCAAAGAGGTTCTTCTTGGTGTATGTGGAGAGTGGATAAGTGGGGCAAGGGTAGTGGAAGGCAGGATTACTGTGAGTGGTGTGAGAAAGGATTACAGCAAGGACAGTTTCCTGAAATGATTGGACAAGTCTCCATAAAATAAGATGAGCAAAACAAAACAAAAACACCCACCATCTTATACTCCAAGCCACAACAAAAGGAAGTGTAGCAGGTAGAGAAGAACATATTTGAAATCAGCAAACCTGATTTTAGACCCTGGCCCTGTCATTTACAGTGTGATGCTGGATAAGCCATACCTCATCTCCCTGACCTCAATTTCCTACTCTGCAAAATGTATTACTATACTGTAAAAGTATCAGTTAAGAACTCTGGATTCTTATTCCATTTCTGACTCTTACCAGCCATGTGTCTTTGAACAGGTCACTTCCCCTCTCTAAGCCCCAGTTTCCTCATCTGTAAAAATACCTTTTTCTTAGAGTTATTATGCCACCACCTGTCAGTTTGTCACACTGTGGTGGCTTGCATGTTGCTATGACATTGAAAGCTATGCCATCAGTATTTCAAATACCAGCAGGGTCACCCATGGTGGACAATTTCCAGAAGAGCTTCCAGACTAAGACCAGGAAGAAAGGCCTGGTAATCTATTTACAAAAATTAGCTAGTGAAAATCTTATGGGTAACAATAGTATAGTGTCTGATATAGTTCTGCAAGATGAACCCCCTAGGCTGGAAGGTGCTCAAAACACACAGCGGCCTCAACAATGGATTGGAGCATACCAACTATCGTGAAGATCGTGCAGGACTGGGCAATGTTTTACTCTGTTGTACAAGGGGTCACCATGAGTCGGACCCAACTCAATGGCAACTAACAATTACAGAGTTATTATGAGGATGGAGTTAGATAACAGATGTAACGTGCTTAGCATGAGGCTGGGCACATAGTAATTTCAGGAGCTCAACACACCTTCCCACCATGAATAAGTACACACACACCATGAATACACGTACTTCAGGCCCGGACAGCACCACTCTTCGCACAGGAGTAGTAACAGTCTTGTAAAATTCCAGCTCACTTGCCTAAGCTTAACTTTTAATGAAGCCAGAAAATAGCGATCCATTGGCGTTTCTGCTCAGCGAAGTTGTTGGCAGGATGTAAGCCCTGGGAATCCGGCAGCTAGGGGATTCTCCTGATAAGGAACATTTGCGTCCAGAGGATCTTAATATTTGTTTTGAACAGACACACGTAGACATGAATTACTTAATGACTGTTTTAGGGTTCGGCATTTTTCCTGTATCTGGTTTGGCTTTGTCTCTATGACATCTTAATTCAGTGCTTTATTTCACGGAGCATCGCACGCAGGCTATGGCATATGGGAGCTCCTTCAGTAAAATCTCGAACGGAAAGAGAGAGAGAGAGTGCAAGCTGACTACAGCTTCAAGGATGTACGGTGAAGGGGGGCTGCTGAGGAGGAAGGCTAGGCTTGCATGCATGGATATGAGAGATAGACCAAACCTTTGCTGCCGTGGAAACGAGATTTGCCACTGCTATTTAGAAGTCTAAACACTTTTTTTTTTTCCAATTTCCTAATCTGATTGATCACCATCAGAGAGATTGTAAATTTCATGCTTGTTCTTACACACGGAGGGGCCAAGCCAGGCTTCCGACACTGCTGTTCAAAGTCCTCTCTGGCCGAATCAGAGCAAAGGGAGAGGAGCCAAGGGTCAGAGCCGAGACCCTGCCTGCTACCCTGGAAGCACCCCCCACTCCCAGCCTAGGAACTGAAAAAAACCGGGAAATCCTTAACTGGCTTACAAATCAGTTGCCATCCAGTCATCCCCAACTATGTCAATCCCACATTCGTCAGACTAGAAGTGTGTGCCATAGGATTTTAAGTGACTTTTCCAGAAGCAGGTCGCCAGACCTTTCTTCTGAGGCGCCTCTAGGTGGACTCAAACCTCCAGCCTTTTGGTTAGCAGCTGAGCGTGTTAACCATTTGCACCACCCAGGGACACCCTGCTTAATCAGCCTCCAGCCTTCATCTTGGGGGCTGTCTCCTGTAGCTGTCTTCCTCACTCTCTCTGCTCCAGCCACACTGATTTCCTTGCTGTTCTTCAAGTACAAGCACAGGTCCACCTGAGGGGCCTCTTAGCTACCGTTCCCTCTGGCTGGAATGCTCTTCCCTCAGTTATTCCATGGCTCCCTCCTAACTTCATTCTGGTCCCCAAATACCCCATCTAAGAAAACAGCCTCTTCCCTCACCCTCTATCCCTTTCACCTGCTCTGTTCTTCTTTAAAGCCCTCATTACTACCTGACATTGTATTTCTGATTTGTTCCTGTCTTTATTCATTGTCCTTCTCCTTCGTGACAGTGGGGCTTTGCTTTGTTCGCTGCTGCCTTGAGTACCCAACCCCACTGCTATCAAGTCGATTCCAGCTCAGAGCGACCATATAGGACAAAGTAAAACTGCCCCATAGGGTTTCCAAGGCTGTAAATCTTTGTGGAGTCAGACCGCCATATCTTTCTCCTGCAGAGCAGCTGGTGGGTTCGAACTGCCAGCCTTTTGGTTAGCAGTGGAGCGCTTAACCGCTGCACCACCAGGGCTTCTTCCTGCATCAAGTAGGAGTTCAATAAATGTACTGAATGAATGAAAGCACAACTGGTTTTTTACAGCCACGTGCGGCTTCTTCCACTTTGTGAATTCATTGCCCTCTGCTTTTATCTTTCAACCTTTATGGGTACACTGCAATCCCCCCCCCCATCATCAGTGGTTGCTCAGAGAATGCAGACTGGGTTAGAATAAGAAACCTGTGGCCCCTTACCAGAGTCTCTATTTCTGAGCTAACTTTGGGAAGTTCCTTTCCGGACCTCCCTTCATCAGCACTGTGTGGTCGTCCACCAGAAAAAGTCCCCTCCAGCAAGTTTAACATGCTTTTTCTCCCTTCTAGAGACCCTTCTGGGGAGAGAGGCCTTATTCATTCTGATTATTCCTTGCATTTGTAGGTAAGATCATCCCCATTTTACAGATCACATAACTGAGCACAACTGTGTGAGTAGGAGTGGATCCCTGGTGGCTCAGTGGTTAACAGCTATAGCTGCTAACCAAAAGATTGGCAGTTCGAATCCACCAGCTGCTTCTTGGAAACCCTATGGGGCAGTTCTACTCTGTCCTATAGCATCACTACGAGTCAGAATCATGTGTGACTAAGAGCAAGGGACATCATGCCTCAGTGGGAGTCTCTTCCTCCTATGTTATTCCACGCTTGCTTTTCTTAATATTCCTACCTATGTTATAGCACCTAAAGACTGTCTGCCTCATGTCGTCCATACTCGTGTTTGTGTCTACCTTTACTGCTATAAACTCTCTCCAAGGGAGAGAGTGCATTTCATTCATCTTTTTCTCCCTGATGGGCCAGGCACACAGTAATAGTAAAAACTATAATTTATTATTAATAGTAAGAGCTCAGACTGATGGAGTCCTTACTGTGTACCAAAGTGCACTTTCTATAAATTAGCTCATTGAATCTTCATGACAGCTCTTGGAGGTGGCTGCTATTATTAGCCCCATTGTGTGGATGAGGAAACTGAGCCTGAGAAGATCAAGATGCTTGCCAGAAGTCGCAGAGCCAGTAAGCGTTTGCAAACAGTAAAAAGAAACATTTTTTTTTTTTAATTCTCTTTCTGTTAGGGTCTGTCGGAATTTTTAAACCTTGTCTATGCCAGGAGGTACCAATCTCTGGAAAAGGATACTATGCTTGGTAAAGTAGAAACGGAAAAAGAGAAAGATCCTCAACAAGATAGATTGCCACTGTGACTGCAACAGTGGGCTCAAACATAGCAACGATTGTGAGGACGGTGCAGGACCAGGCGGTGTTTCATTCTGTTGTATGTAGAGTCGCTATGAGCCGGAACCGACTCAATGGCACCTAACAACAGCAACGCATATCCCCAGTGGTCCTTTACCAAACCAAAGCCATTGCTGTCAAGTTGATTCTGACTCATAGTGACCCTATAGGACAGGGTAGAACTGCCCCATAGGGTTTCTAAGGCTATAAATCTTTGCAGACATAGACTGCCACATCTTTCTTCTGTAGAATGGCTGGTGGGTTTGAACTGCTGACCTTTCAGTTAACAGCCAAGCACTTAACCACTGTACCACCAGGGCTCAGTGGCCCTATAGGGAATGCTAAGATCACACTGAAGAATGAATACAAGGTGGAACCAACCTAAGTGCCCACCAACAGATAAATGGATAAAAAAAATTGTGGCATATACATACAACAGAATACTATTTAGTCGTAAAAGGAATGAAATTCTAATACAGTACATGCTCCAACATGGATGAACCTTGAAAACATGCTGAGTGACCTGGTGGTGTAGTGGTTAAAAGTTCAGCTGCTAACCAAGAGGTCAGCAGTTTGAATCCACCAGGCGCTCCTTAGAAACCCAATGGGGCAGTTCTATCCTGTCTCATTGGGTTGCTATGAGTCAGAATTGACTTGACAGCAATGGGTTACATGAAATATCTAGAATAGGTTAATTCAGAGACACAGAAAGAAGATGAGGAGTTTCCAGGGACTAGGGGAAAGGGAGACTGGGGAGTTACTGCTTAATGAGTGAACTTCTGTTTGGGGTGATGAAAAATTTTGGAAAGAGATGGTGGCAAGGATTGTACAATATTATGAATGTAATTAATGTCACCGAACTGTACACTTAAAAATGGTTAAAATGGCAAATTTTATGTTATATGTATTTTGCCATAAAATAAAAATTAAAAACAAACAAACAAACAATGTGTACAGAGCACTGGGATGGTCAAGTGGCAAGGCCAAGGGCTCCCACCCCCACCCCAAGCATCCCAAAGGCTCCAGTGGTGAGGGCCTCAGCACCCTCTCTCTCTGGATCTCTTAGGTAGCTCATACCATATGAACCCGTTTATGGAGGTCTGGTCCCTGGGTGGCGCAAACAGTTTGTGCTCAACTACTAACCCAAAGCTTGGCCATTTGAACCCACCCAGTGGTACTGCAGAAAAAAGGCCTGGAGATCTGCTTTTGAAAAGATTCCAGCCAAGAAAAGCCTGTGGAGCAGTTCTACGCTGTAACACATGGGGTCGCCATGAGTTGGAACCGACTTGATGGCAGTGGGTTTTGGTTTTGGGTTTTTCTTGGTGCCAGCCATCAAGCTATGCTTTTTGTATCAGTTATCTCATGTACCGCTTACTACAACCCCACGACACGAGGTTTACAGGTAGGGAAGCTGAGGCATGGAGATATGAAGTAACTTGCAGGTTTCGTGGTTAAGAAGGGACAAAGCTGGACTTGAGCCTGGGTAGATCTGACTTGAAGGAGTCCTGGTGGTGTTGTGGCTAAGGCACTTGGCTGCTAACTGAAAGGTCAGCAGTTCAACCAACCAGCCTCTTCCAGGGAGAAAGAGGTGGCAGTCTGCTTCTGTAAAGATTACACCCTTGGAAATTCTGTGGGGCAGCTCTACTCTGTCCTACAGGGTCACTATGAGTTAGAATCGACTTGACAGCAATGGGATAGATCTGACTTCAGAGCTCAAACTCTTAACCATCACACTCCGCTACCTCCATCTGAGAAACATCCCCTCACACATTAGAGAAAGTCTTAGTAACAAGCAATTAAAGAACTCTGGTTTTGTTAAGCCCCTGTCCATTCTTTCGCCTCTCCGAAAGGTAAATCCAGCTACTGTGGAAGAAAGGATATTTTTAAAATTTATTGTGCTGCTGTAGCGTTCCTGAGCTGCTCATGGAGCAGAAGGCCCATGACTCGGGCTTCTTTCCTCATTACATTAAGTAGGCTTCTATGGATTTCCCCCTTTTGTTGACCTGAAGTCAAGGTAGAGTTAGCAGAGACTCTGGGTCTCCAAGGCATTTCCAGGTGGCATTTAATCCATGCCCCTGCTCCATAGCAGCTCACATGTCTACTCTCCCAGCCAGAGAGATATCTGTTTCTAGGGAGCTTCACCCTTACACTAGCATGAGTCAAATCTGTTTGCAGTGTGAGTGTCTCTCAGATGGCGTTGATCAGAATCCCAGTGTGTCAGGATTGGAGGTGGAGCTGGGAAAAAGGGAATCTGTTGCTGGTTTTGGACCACGGGTTCTCATTAAATTAATGCACCCAACATGCTTTGAACATCTACCACACCCTAGTCTTCTAAGATACCATTTTTGCCACGTGAACACAGCAGAGTATCAGATAAGGTCCCCCACTGACCCTTGTGCCCCATTCAACAAATCTCACCCTTCGGAAGGACAAAGGCTTGACCCAAACAACAACACACCCTTCCCAGAGAAAAACACTCATTCATCTTCAGGGCAAGCATTTTCCATGACCCTTGGTCCACTGGCTCTTAGCCACAGGCTGTCAGGAAATCGGCTCCCAGCAGCCCCTCACCCTGTTCCTGAGGATGGAGTCAGCACAAATGTGCTAACTGATTTCTTGGCACGAAGGGGAGTCTGGAATTAAATGGTTCAAAGGCATTTTTCCTGCCTTATAGTTTGGCCACCTTTCCCTTTATGCAGTAAAATCTCCAATAGTTTGGAATTTATGAGCCTTTGGACAGGGACGGGGCTGAAGCTGGCTTCTGGACTATTCTGCATAAGAAGGATTTTCAAAGAAAATTAGTAGCTTGCCAAATGAATTGTAAAGAGAATGCTTATTCAAGGGGCCTACTTTTCTAACCCTTTACTCATGCTCATGTATCTACAAACAATTGGTATGCTAATTTCAAATGATTTTTACATGTTAATTAAATCCTCAGCTACTATTCATTAATATGATATCTTTATCGTGGATAGAGGTGGCTTCAGACACTAGGGTTCACTTTGAGCAGAAACTTCTTGGGTACAAACTTTTCTGGATTAAGCAATTAACAGTGAGAATTAATTGGCTGCCAGGCAAAATGACTACATTTCTTTGGTGGGGACAAAATAAGGGCGGAAGTGCGGGATCTCGCTGCAACTTTGGGTGTCTTACTGATTCATGCTGGCTCTCTGCCAGCAGGTACAGGGTATATGGCGATCCTATGTTCTAGTTAGCCTGAGATAGCCCCTGTTAGGGCTTCCGTTCTGGAATAATTACTAAGAGTAATCCCTTTCACTCTCAAATGTGTCCTAGTTCAGTCCCAAAATCGTAGAGTCAGTCTAGATTTGATAGAATCAAGGAACTAAAATTGTGATTGTTGAAGGGTTTGCGCCTTCTCTAGGCTGGCCCTACCCCATCACCTCTATGCAGACCAAAAGAATGCCCCAGAAGGTGAGCATATTAATCAACTCTGAATTCACACACCCCACCACTCACCACCCCCAGATCAGAAAGCTGCTAACCCTCTCTCAGGGAGAGGAATTATGTGACCATCTCCGTCCCTAATTCTACCTCATGTATGTTAATTCCATAGCGTTGTGCAAATGCCAATGGAATCCAACACCTGTTAGAAGTTGGAATCCTGAAACTTTTATCCTCAGAATTATTTGAGGGAGAAATGGCATAGAGAACCCAATCCTGGGAGGAATTGTTGATTTCCTTTTGGCCACGAGGAGCTCCGAGCTATTTGTTTCAGAACCAACATTTATTAAGAACATTTGCCATGCCACACACTGTGCCAAGTGCTGTACCTAACTCAGTCCTCACAACCCACTGTCAAGGTGGGTACTGTTATTATTCCTATTTCGAAGATAAAGCAGGCTTGCCCAAGACACTCAGCTAGTTGAGCCAGGACAAGACTTCAGGTTTGTCTGATGCTCAAGTCTGAGCTCTTAGCCACTGTGATATACTGTCTCCCACTCTGCTATACTGTTCTGACATTTGAGTCAGGCATCTGCTTGCAATTTGATACATTATAAAGCTACTGCCTCATCAAGTATGCCTGGGGTGGGGAGGAGGAGATGGGCTAGGGGAGGTTTTGCTGGAGTGGGCATGCATATTTCTAAGAAATCAAGGCATTGAAAGTATCCTTCTATTCTGGTACCAAATTATCTTCAGAGATAGACTTAAAATGTCCTGGAGAAGTTCTTTCAGGGAGTGGCCCTCATCTATAAGCAAATATTAAGCGTGTAACCAGTAGAACTGGCTGGTGGTTCATCCGACACTCCTCCACCTCCCTGCAGACAACTACTTGGGCAGATCTGCTGACTGTGAGCTGGGCTTGCTCACAGAACTAAACATTTCTGATCAGACCAAGTCTCCAGATTGCCTACAGAGGAAGCAAATGGGGCCCAGGTGATTCTACACCAGTGTTTCTGTTCTTTTCCCTCCTGAGAGCTCAGCTTTGGAAACATAGCAATTTCACCCTTAAGTAAATGGAACCTTAGGAAGGAGATGGGAATTGACCATCACTGGATGTGGCTGGCTTGGATGAGATAGGGATGATTCAGGTTGTATAGCCAGTCTGTTTAAAGGCCACTCAAACCTTGTATAGCCTTTCCTGAGGACTTTGATACAAATGCTCTCTGCTCACTTTCAACCTCAAACCAGGAGTAAAAGCTGTAAAACTGGGATCTGTTCTACAGAAAGGCCACACCTGCTGCAGAAGTATTGAAGAGGATCCTTCCAGCATGACATGAACCAGGGGCTGATGGGGTAGTTTCCAGCAGCAAGGAGACCCAGGATATTAACACACACCAAGAGAGAGATGATAGCTGTAGGGAGGGGAAAAGCAGATATTTTGAGAGTCTCCCATGGATTCCACGGAGATATGCACAAAGCTACAGAAGGCATGAGAGTTGGAAGACCTTGTCAGCAATTCATATGGTTGAGGACCTGAGCAAGAAAAAGGCATGAAGGTAACTGACTGATGGGCAAAGGGCGAAGGTGCCAAGCAACGTGGGCACTGGGCATTAAAACACCACCAAAGTCTGATCTCTCTCTGCACCCCTGAAATAGACAGAAGACTGGACTAACTGCCACACTTCTAGTTTCCACTGAGATTTCCTCTAGACCCTTCCGCAAGGGCATTGTCATTGGCCAAACACAGCATCTGATTTGCCAACAGTCTGTGGTCTCCAAAGGTGGAACGGATGGCTGAAGCCCAGGAAGATAAAACTGCTGATGTCAAGACTCTCCACAGAGAACCTCATTGCCAGCAAAGAAACATCAGCTTTTGATGGCACTTGGTATTATTGTTCTCATTCTCTGGTCTGTCAGTGAATGCCCCTCCCCCCCATCCATAACTACTGGCTGCCTTTCCTGCCGCTGATGTGTGCAGCCTGCTACACCCCAGTGGTCCACCCTGTTTTCAGCCCATCCATTCCCAACATGAGGCACCTTTTTTTTTTTTTTTCCTAGAAACCTGTATGAGCCAGGTCTCTCCCAAACTGTGAAGGGAGTTCTCCAGCCTGCGTCCAATTTTTTAGATGTGATTCCCCAGCGGTCCTCCACGCCTCACCTGCTGCAAAGTTCACACTCAGTTGTGCCGGAACAAGCATTCTGTCTGAAGCACTTTTTGAGACAGGTTTTCAATTGACTCCCTAATGCAACCTGCCAGGATTAATAAATTCCCCAAGTAGTCCCCCCGGCCCACTTCTCTCTTTTCTTCTTGCTGAACCACTCATCCAATACCAGCAAACGGTGAGTTTTCATACTGCCTTGATTTTCCCTGACAGAGGGCACAACCTTCTCCCTTTCAAACTCCTCTAAATGGAATGATTTATGAAAAGAATTGGGTTTTCTCTGTCTCGGAACGCTTCTGTTTTCCCCAACCTCCTCTCTTCCTTTTCACCCCACATCCTGTTCTCCCTCTTTTTGTCAGCCTTTCATTTTTTCCCTGACCCTCCTCCCCCTACACCATTTCCACCACTAGCCAAGGATTTTTTTTTTTTTTTTGTCTCTTATCACTGAGTTCAAAGCAATCAGACCGTTTTGAAAAATCAAGTAAAACTCTTTCGAGATCATCTTTACAGTCTTGGAAGATCCCTCCCTGACTCCAGCTCAGAGTCCTGGTTTTGGATGCTGGAGAGAATTCAGCCGCAGCAGCAGCCAGAAAGGCGTGGAGGAGGGTGCTGTTTTGGGTGTATTTGAGGGAACAGCATATGGGCTTTTGTCAAAACGTTCAGAGCTCGCTAGCTCCTGAGCTGAGTATAGAACTGGGCTGCTATCTCTGAACACTGTTTGAGATGCTTCAACACTCATCTTCCCTTGTATGATCCCCACCACCACCCCAAATCCACCATTCTTTCAAAACACCCCCCAATACCAAGAAAAGTTTCTCAGAGTCAAAGTCATACCACACCTGCACCGCCTAACCCAAGAAGACGAAATCTCTTGAATAAAGGCTGCTTCTCTATTAAATGTCCCCCTCTCCAAAGAACCAGTCCTTCGTCTACAGCTTCTACCTCATACAAGCAGTTAGTTCCCATGTTCCCGTGGGAGATACCAAGTAGTGACGGGAAAAGGCAGGCGCCCTGGCCCAGCCACCAGCATTTACCTCTCAGGGCTCTGGGGTACAGGCCAGAAAGGGGGTCCATCAAGGTCTTCCCTCTTGGGAAGGAGATCATTACCTTGGCAGAGGCTTGCGGGCTGTAATACTGGCGACAATGATGCTCTCAGGACGCGGGGTGGCCACCGCTTTGAAGGTTCCTCGCCAGAACTTCTCAAAAAGCTGCTTCTCGCCTTGCTGAAGGCTCGCCATAACCAGCCCAAAGGGGCCCGGGAGCCCGGGCGCTGTCCGAAGTGCTGAAACGTGGATTCCAAACGGGGCGCACCCAGCTCAGCTCGTGCGAAACCCAAAGGGGAAGTGTAGGAGAGATCGGGGCTCAAGGCGGGGGATGGGACACTTCAGCCCAGACGGGTAGTGGAAAAAGGCTTGTCCTCCGCCTTGCTTGGTCTTCTGGGCTGACTCTAGCCTGCGCTCCGAGCTTACTGCGCCTAAGAAAGGGAGGGAGGGCTGGCTTTCTTGGCCGCGCCGGGAGGGAAGAGGCGACAGGGTCGTCTGTGTGTGTGTGCGTGCGCGTGTGAGCTCCGGCGTGCCCGGGTTTTGTCTCTCGCACAATGTGACGTTGGAAGGGGAGGCTGGTCGCGCGAGCTGTACTTTGCTCCCCCCTCTCAGTGTCTCCTCCTTCCCCAAACCCCTCCTCCCTCGGCTCAGCCTCCTGCTGCCATCTGCATAACAAAAGCCCGCAGGTCTTGGGAGGAGAAAGGGCGGGGCGTGCGCCAGTCACCCGGGCTGCGGCGGTGGAGTTGCAGGGCTGACCCCTCAAAGAAGCAATCCTGGCACCCTGAACTGAACCAGGCTGGAGACTGGGGATCCTGCTTGCCAGCCTGCTCTCCTCCCCTTCCCTTGCGGTTCTCCCCCACCTCTTCCACCTTCCTTGGCCAGCCACCTATCCTCCCAGGCTCTTTAGAAGTCTGTGGTGGGTCTTCTATTGAGGGGGGAGGCGAAAAAAAAAAAAAAAAAAAAAAACCTATCCTCCCCAGACAGCCCACCCCCCTTCACTTCTGGAAGGGACTGCCTAGGGCTGGCAAAGGGGACCCCCCCGGGTTCCCCTTTACCCCGGTGGCCCGCAAGATCATCGCCACCTACAAAGTGCCATTTGATGGACAATCCACTTCCTATTCCACTTTTCGCCATCTGCCGAGCGGCCCCGCCCGCAGAAGGGCGCAGGTTACATCTGTCCATGCGGCGCCGTAAGGGACATCTCTTTTGTGCCTCGCAGCCAGCCTGCCCAATGTCCCCGCTGCTAGACTGGCCCCAAGGAAGGCGGGCCCCACCACCCCCCCCCGCGCGCGCGCGCACACACACACACACACACACACACGCACACACATACTCCGTCCACATCCACTCTTGGGGAATTCAGCTGCAGGCACTTTTCTTAGCACAGCTTGTTTCTGGAAAGGAGTCCGTTTTGGAAAATAAAGAGATTAGGGAGAGGGGCTTGAAGGAGAAATCTGAGGTTTACAAGGGGAATAGCTACTTTTTAGTCTTTCCTCCCCACCTTTTATCCCCTCCCAGTTCAATCCTAATCCCAGTGAGGGGAGAGATAGCATCACAAATAAACCCCAGACACAGAGAGTGTGGGCAGAACTTTTGGTTCTCCAGGGGTTTCATTAAGAAAGGGAAGAGAGGGTTTCGAAATCCCTCAGCCCATCTCTCCTTGGAGCCCTTTAACCCCATCAGAGTTGCTGCCCCCTCCCCCAACCCTGGCCAGTAAATTCCTGGAAGGAGCCTTGGCTGGGTCTTAAAGGCCCTGCAGCACCTGGCACTGGGGCCAGCCACAGCCGGCTTAATCCCTTGCTTCTCGCTGATAACAATGGGGGTCCAAGGGACCGGGCACTAACATGAACTTCAGAAATTCCTGAAAGGAGCAGGAGGGGAACAAACGGTAGAAAGAAAGCAGAGAGAATAAGGTGAAAGAGGAGAAGGAAGAAAGAACCCTCGAATAACCGAGTATGGGTCCAGAAGCGTACATAGGTTTGGGTATGTATGTCAATGTTTGTGTGCCAGCTTAAGACTGCCTGAGAGCGCTGCTCGCTCGCAGCGACCCCTTCTGGCCAACAACTAGAGATGCATCTGCTGGCTTACGGGCAGCAGCTGGAGGTAGGGTGGCAGGATTGAGGAGTTTGGAAGTGCAGGGAAGTGGAGACTAGGCTTGCTCACTCTCTGCACTCTTCCAAGGCTGTCAGGTCCTACTTCCTTCTGAAGCTGATGTCATTTTAAACGCAGCTGAGAGTTGGTTTCTTAAGAAGGCTGGGATATTTAAAACCATCCTTAGTCATGACACCTCGGGTCTGAACAGAGTCGCTTTCAGGGGAGAGGTAGGTGGGCTCTCATTCTGGGAGATCAATCAACCTCTCCCAGATACTGTTCTTAATTCCTAGAATGCTGATAAAGCTCCCATTCCGGACACTGCCTCTTTTGAGCCCCACATCATCCAGGTGAGGTGGAGGAGAAGCTGCCCTTACCTTTTTAAAGGCAAGGAAGTTGAGGTCTAGGATGGTAAAGAGGCTTGCCTAAGGTCATCCTGTAAAGGAGCAGAGGAGGTCTCTGAGAAACAATATTTCTGCTTTTCTTGGAAGGCAGAGGTCCTTGGGATACTAGAGCTACCAGGTTCAGAACGTGAAATCCATGAGGTTGGTATCCACCAGTCACATCCTGAGCAGCACATGGTGGTGAGGCTTCTAATTGGAGTCCCAAGTAAAAAGTTCAGAGAGCTCTGGTGGCACAGTGGTTAACTGCTTGGCTGCCAACCAAAAGGTCAGGGGTTCAAATCCGACAGCCACTCAGTGAGAGAAAGATGTAGCAGTCTGCTTTTGTAAAGATTACAGCCTCAGAAACCCTATGGAGCGTTCTACTCTAGGCTATTGGGTTGCTATGAGTCAGAATCAACTCTCCCACAATAGTTTAGATAAAGAGTTCAGGGCTTTGGAATCAGACTGCCTGGTTCAAGTTCCAGCTCTGTCATTTCCTAGCTGTGTGATGCTGAAGGAGTGACTTCCATTCTCTATGCCTTAGTTTCTTCATCAGTAACATGGAGGTACTATAAAGATTGAAAATTGTATGGCTAAAAAGATTAGCTAGGAGGATTAAAGGAATGAATGTATGCACAGGTCATAGCACAGCATCTGAGACATAGGTCACTAAAAATATCATTATTCGAGTGGTTAAGAGGGAGATATATACATATACATGCGTATATACATATATGCAGTTGCCCTCAAGTCAGTTCTGACTCATGGCGATTCCATGTGTGTCAGAGTAGAACTGTGCCCCATAGAGTTTTCAATGGCTGATTTTTCAGAAGTAGGTTGCCAGGCCTTTCTTCCACAGCACCTCTGGGTGGACTTGAATTCCAGGCTTTCAGTTAGCAGTTGAGCACATTAACTGTTTGTACCACTCTGGGTCTCTCTCTCTACACACACACAATTTTTGAGTGGTTAGGAACACAGCAGGGTATGAAGCCCAGCTCTACCACATTTTTACTCAATGACCTTGGGCTAGTGAGTAATCTTTGCCTCAGTTTCCCTATCTGCAAAATGAAGATATTAGTGCACACTTCATAGTGTTGGAAAAATGTAGTGAGGATTAAATGGAATATTACCTATACAGGGCTTAGCATGCTGTCCAGCTCATAGTGAGTGCCCATTAAATAGTAGCTCTTATTACTGTTATTGTCATCACCTGTTAATACCTTAAGTCAGGTCATGTTCACGTTCATGTACAATATAATCATTCACTGATTGCAGGGTCCAAAGAAGAACAAGACAGTCCCTCCCCTGAAGGAACTCAGACTAGTTCACCTTCTGGGTCCCCATTACCTAATGTTTGTTCCCTCTCCACTTATCAAAGTGGCTTAGGCTTTAGGTCTGACTTCCCCAATATGACTCTAACTACAGTTGCTCCATCACTTTATCAAAATATAACCATCTTGTGTCTCGTTCCCCGAGGCTATTGCTCTCTCTTTTCCCAGCGCAAGTCAGCCTACCCCATAAACTCAGACCTATCAATATGCTGGCAAGCAAACGCAAATGTGTGCCACAATTGCTTCTTAGCCTCTACTATGCTGATGACAGACATCACTAATCCATCAAGACACTGTTTCTGGGACATGGCCTCAGACTCCTTCTCAGTACAGTCTTCTAGTTAGGCATTACTAATTGGCTGGAGTCAGCATTCCAGATAAAATCAATTTACCATCCATGTATAGAGGGTGTTTCATTACCTGATTGGCATGGCTCTTTCATTTGAACAAAGGGGAGGCCAGCGAAGAGGGATTACAAGATTTGCAAACTGAGGCACTCCAAAGCCAGAGCTGAAGAGATTCTTATGCATCCAGAGACAGCAACTTCAGCTCAGAGAAGCAGCTACCCCTCCGCCTAAAGGCATTCAAATTCTACCTCACTGGCCTTACTTTGTTACCTTAGGTAAGCACCTTCATCTCTCTGTGCCCAGGACTCCTCTGAGCACCATAGGGCTAGCCATTATCTACCAGCATCAAGGGACATCAGCGGAACTTCACGGTTTATACCTACTTCCAAAAGTCCAGTGAACAGTAAAAGATTCAAATAATAATTGAGATAATGGGAAATTTGATAATGAGATCTATTCACCTGCCCTTGTTTCTTTAAATGGGATCATCCTAAGCCATTCCATGTAGAATCTTCATGTAGAAACGTGAGGAAAGAAAGTGATGGTACCAGTTGGGGTTCACCAGTCCTCATGTCTTGGATGTCCTACCTTATGTCTAATCTGAATCTCACTTTCTGCCATTTAGTGTTCACTCCGGTTCCTCTTTCAGAGCATTGACATACACTGTTTCAAATGCCCCTGGACTGACACAGATAATTCACAAAGAACCATGCTCTGATTACATAGTAACCAAGTTTCACTGGAGGATTCCAAGATTCTACAAGAGAAATACATGCATTACCGTCCCGATAATAATAGCTAGACTTAGCAGGTATATTCTAGTCACCATGTGTGGTAAACTCTTGGAAAAACATTACTTCATCTAATCCTTGCAAAAACTCTATGAGAAAGGAACTAGCATTGACTGAATTTCACAGATAAGGAGACTAAGGCTGGAGAATGGTAGAATTGCTTGCTCAGAGTTGCACGGTTAGCAAGTGGTGCTGCCCGGTCTCTGAAGTCCAGACTCTTAATTCTATGCTACCCCAACTTCTTGCAACAGGCTAAAAAAAACATGTAACGTTAGGTGAATGTGCGCACACATCTATCCTGTCGACAGGTTGTGTCCATCTCTACAGCTGCCTGTGAAATAGACGCACATCTATAAATCATGCTATTTTCAGAGCCTTCAGCCTTGTCCTGAAGGAATGGCAAAGACTACATCTCAGGTATTTCCTTAATATAGGCACCTTGGTATTTTGTAGGTAGTTGGCAGGGTAGGACATGAACTTCCAAGGCCACCATATTGATTTCATTGATGAAAACATACTCAAAGAATCTCAGGATCTCAGGGGCTAGGAAGGGAGCTATCCAACATCAGGTTCTGAAAAAAGAGATGCCCAAAACAATGGCACCAGCCAACTGGCTTCTTTGCTACTGGCATTCTACTTCTGCTTACCCATCCTTCATACTCCCTCTGGGGCATTTGTCCCAAACTGTGGGCTTGCTCATGACTTTCGTCTGCTGGAAACCCTTCACTGACTCCCCAAACCTGGTGGGTAAAGCGTCAAACTCCTTCACATCACCCACAAGACTCCTGTGATTTAGTCCCTGCCTTCCACTCTGTCCCGTTTCTGTCCTTGAACATCACCTTCCATCCATTCCAAGCTACTCATAATATTCCCATAAACTCCAGGCTGTTCCTTGGCTGCCTGAATCGTTGAACACTGTGCCTTCTGACCTCTCTCTACACTTTAGAAACTCCTATTCATCCCTCAGAACTCCATAATCATATCATCTGAGAAGTCCTTTTTGATTGATCCCTACCCTTCCATATCCATAATGAAAACTTCCTCCCTTGGGCCTCCTCTGAGCCATGGGTGTAATTTCTAATTTATTTAAAGTTATTTTTCATAATATGGGCCGTGATATCCTTGAAAACACAGTTTATGTCTATTTTTATTTTTATTGTGCTTAAAGTGAAAGTTTACAAATCAAGTCAATCTCTCATACAAAAATTTATATACACCTTGTTATGCACTCCTAGTTGCTCTCCCCCTAATGAGACATCACATTCCTTCACTCTACCCTGTATTCTCCCTGTCCATTCAGCCTGCTTCTGTCCCCCTCTGCCTTCTCATCTCCCCTCCAGATAGGAGCTGCCCACATAGTCTCATGTGTCTACTTGAGACAAGAAGCTCACTCCTCACCAGTATCATTTTCTATCCCATACTCCAGTCCAATCCCTGTGTGAAGAGTTGGCTTTGGGAATGGCTTGAGTCTTGGGCTAACCGAAGGTCTGCAGACCATGACCTCTGGGGCCCTTCTGCTCTCAGTCAGACCATTAAGTCTGGCCTTTTTACGAGCATTTGAAGTCTGCATCCCACTGCTCTCCTGCTCCATCATGGGTTCTCTGTTGTGTTCCCTGTCAGGGCAGCCATTGTTTGTAGCTAGGCACCATCTAGTTCTTCTGGTCTCAGGCTGATGTAATCTCTGACTTATGTGGTCCTTTTTGTCTCTTGGGCTCATAATTACCTTGTGTCTTTGGTGTTCTTCATTCTCCTTTGCTCCAGGTGGGTTGAGACCAATTGATGCATCTGAGGTGGCTAATTGCTAGCATTTGAGACCCCAGTTTATGTCTACTTTTTATTTGGGTCTTCACTGTCTAGGGCAGGGCTGGAAGACAGTGGGTGCTCAGTAAGTGTTGATGTAGTAAGTAGACTCTGTATACAGTATATAGGCATGCTCATATTACCCTGACGTCTAGGCAATAAGGCTTGATTTTACACATGACAATTTAACATTCACACCACACTTACTGGTACTGTGTATATTAACTGCCAACTGATGAGGGAAAAGGACTATATGTTATGTAACTATGTACGTATTATACAGAACAATATATTATGCATAATAATAATAATAGCTAATGCTTATACAGTTCTTATGTGGTGCCAGGCTCTAGTCTAAGTACTTTACAAACGTTAACTCATTTAATGCTTATAACAACACTATGAGTCAGGTCCTATTAACAGCCACATTTTACATAAAAGGAAAGGGAAGCACAGAGATGTAAAGTAATTTTCTCAAGAAGACAAAGCATCTGAAAGCATCCCTTCTTTGGTTGTATCCAACCTTATTTACTCGTGTGTGCGTGTGTGTGTACCTGTGTTGGGTGTTTGTGTGGATACATTATAGGCCTCCTCAAGTGCCTTTTGCTGTTAAAGATAGACTGCAACTCCTGAGTGTGGCTTGCTTTGTCTTGTCTGGTACTTCTTTTCTATTGAATGGAATACAGAATTCTCTCCTGGGATGCTGTGAAGCAGAAGACAAAGGCAATTGACCTTTGGTTTAGAAAGAGAAGAGAGAGAAAACCAAGGCTGTTCATTCTCCCTGGTACACAGCAGATCTGGAGGCAGGAGAAAGCCAGGCATCTCCTACTGCTGGAGGCTTTGGGGAAAGCTCTCTGCAGCAGCACTCTCCCTTCCACCATGCCCCTGGATTGGATGCTGCAGAAATAATTACCAAACAAATCGATAGTCAGTGTTGTGATGTGACCGCAGTTGTTAATGCATCATTTTCCTCCTGGAAACTCAGTTTGCCTTACAGGCAGCGGGATTCTATGCAAGCTGCTGACAACCCCTAAGCTCGGGATAACTTCTGGAGCACTTGGTCTTCCCTGTCTCTACAAGTGCTTTATGAATGTTTTCACATTTAATCTTCACCGTGGCTCTTTGAAGCGAAGGAAGTGAAGGGACTCGTTTGAGGTCATGCAACTACATGTCTCGGGTACATTTCTCTTTTACTTTTTTGGGCGGGGAGGGAGTCCTTAAAATACACTTGTCATAGAATTTTGTCATTAGAAAAAGGATAAATGTTATTTTAAAAAATTCTCTCTCAATTAGACTTTATGGAGAATTCCCTAGGAGCTCAGGCTGCTATCCAAAATATTGGTAATTCAAATCCATCAGCCACTCCTTGGAAACTCTGTGGGGCAGTTCTACTCTGTCCTATAGGGTTACTAGGAGTCCGGATTGGGTTGACAGCAATAGGTTTGGCTTACAATTATTATTTAGGAGGAGACCCTGGGTGGTCCAGTTAACATGCTCACTTTCTATCTGAAATGTTGGAGGTTCAGGTCTACCCAGAGGCACCTTGGAAGATCTTCTTCCAAAAAAGTCAGCCATTAAAAACCCTACGAGCACAGTTCTATCCAGAAACACCTGGGACTGCCATGAGTCAGAAGCAACTCGCTGACAACGGGTTTTATTATTCAGGAACTTGAGCAGTAAGCTCATGGCTCCCAGCATCTCTTTCAAAGAGAACTTCTGATGAGGCTAGGCAATGCACCAAGGGTTTGAAGGATTAGATTCCTGCTTCTCACTGAACTTGAGTAACTCTCAGTCCTAACTCTGGGCCTCAGTTTCCCCACCTGTGAAATGAAGGAGTTAGGCTTTCGGAGGTCTCAAACAGGCTTTCCACAGGATGAATCTGGCCTACAGATGTGTTTTGTTTGATGCCCACAATGTACCTAATAGTAGTGAATTTGAATGACTACACACACACACCCCCAAACCCTTTGCCTTCGAGTCAGTTCTGACTCACAGCAACTCTATATGACAAAGTAGAACTGCCCACAGGGTTTCCAAGGTGGCAAATCTTTATGGAAGCAGACTGCCACATCTTTCTCCTGTGTAGTGGTTGGTGGGTTCAAACCTCCAAGCTTTCAGTTAGCGGCCGAGAGCTTACCACTGCACCACCAGGCCTCCTTTGGATGGCTATACTAAGGTAAAGGTTCTCCCTTTTGCCACAGACCCCACCACTCCTAACTGTATCCCCTCCAGCTTTCTCATGCATACACATTGCCTCCCTGGATCCTATGGGTATTTAGGTAGGCAGCTCCTGGCCACGTGAATCATGAAGGGCCCTCCCAGGGTGGACATTCTATAATTTCTCTATGTTTTTCTGCCTTTGTGATATTTATAATAATAATAGCAGAAATTAACATTTGTTGAGTGATGACTATCTGCCTTGCCTTGGTCTAAGCACTTCACTTGCATTAGCTTGTTCCATCCTCATAACTACCCAAGGAGGTGGCTACCTTTTGCCTTTGAGGAAGCTGAGGCTTGGGAAGTATCCTTCCAAGGTCACTGAGGGGGTAAGTGGAAGAGCTGGATCTAGAGCTTCATCTTTCTGAGCCCAGAGTCCATGCTCTCAGCCAGGAGTGATATCCAAAATGCTTAACAGCTAGTATGGCATGGAGCTGGCCAATCAGATGGATGCCGGGCATAGGTTAGTGGGGGTCTCAGGGACATGGCTGTAGCGATCAGGTCAGTGCAGAGAGTGGGCACCAGACGAGGCTCAAAGGAGCAGCTACTTGCCAAGTGGGATGGAAGCAACCCACCATTAAGTGCCCAGTGTGACTGTGACTGTGCTCTGGCTGAAAGGCAGTCCAGCTCTTACCCAATCCACTCACCCTGTGGTATGCTGCGTCCAAGGCACTTGAGCAGTCTGTAGAATTTTGTTTGAGCAAACACAAAGCATCGAAAAACCAAACCCACTGCCATTGAGTGGATTCCTACGAGTAGCGACCCTACAGGACAGGGTAGAACTTCCCCATAGGGTTTCCAAGGCTGTGAATCTTTACAGAAGTAGACTAACACACCGTACTCCCACAGAGCAGCTGGTTGGTTCAAACCACCAACGCTTTGGTTAGGAGCCAATCACTTAACCACGGTACCACCAGAGCTCTTCAAATACAAAGAACAAATGTGACGTCTGGGGTCTTAAATGCTAACAAGCAGCCATCTAAGATGCAGCAATTGGTCTCAACCCACCTGGAGCAAAGGAAAATGAAGAACACCAAGCCCACATGACAACTAAGAGCCCAAGAGACAGAAAGGGCCACATGAACCAGAGACCTACATCATCCTGAGACCAGAAGAACTAGTTGGTGCCCGGCCACAATCGATGACTGCCCTGACAGGGAGCTCAGCAGAGGACCCCTGAGGGAGCAGGAGATCAGTGGGATGCAGACCCCAAATTCTCATAACAAGACCAAACTTAATGGTCTGACTGAGACTGGAGGAATCCCGGCGGCCATGCTCCCCAGACCTTCAGCTGACACAGGACAGGAACCATCCCCGAAGACAACTCATCAGAAATGAAAGGGACTGGTCAGCGGGTGGGAGAGAGATGCTGATGAAGAGTGAGCTAATTATATCAGGTGGACACTTGAGATTGTGTTGGCAACTCTTGCCTGGAGGGGGGATGGGAGGATAGAGAGAGAGGGAAGCCGGCAAAATTGTCAAGAAAGGAGAGACTGAAAGGGCTGACTCAAGACGGGGAGAGTAAGTGGGAGTAGGGAGTGAGATGTATGTAAACTTATATGTGACAGACTGATTGGATTTGTAAACGTTCACTTGAAGCTTAATAAAAGTTATTATAAAAAAAAAAAATACAAAGAACATGGTGCTAATCAGCTGGCAGCAAGGCTGAGTGATTCTGGGAGTAGGCATGGCCTTCTGAGACATGAGGAAGGGGAACTCAGAAATGATAGCCAGACTCCCTGCTTTCAGAAGCTTGTAAATAAGGAAGGGAGGTGAAATGAACCTGGCAACACAGAACACCATAACCCCTCACTCCGTGAGTGTCAATATGAGATTAATGAGGCCACAGTTCATAATAAGTGGCCCACTTAATATTGTTCTAGCCCCAAACCATGGAAAGCATACCTGACTCCTAGACAAGGGACTCCGGTCACCCACCCTTTCTAATTATCATAGCACATTTGCAAAACTTATTGGGCACAAACTATGTGCCATGGATTGTGCCAAGTGCTGAAGTTTCAACAAGCAGTAAGGAAATATCTCTGCCCTTGATAGGGTCTAGCACTGGAGGGAGACAGAGAAGTAAACTGGCAGCAACTCTGTGCTGTGCTTAGTGATGTCATGGCTTAAGCTCAGAGGGCTGATGGTACACGTGGAAGGAGCGCTTTTCTCTGTGTTGGGGCAATTGGAGAAAAATGAGACCTGAGATATGAGGTTTCCAGGCCAAGGAGGAGGGGGAGGGAGAGAATACTCCAGGGAAAGAACTCTACATGTACAAAGACCCAGAGGTAAGACAGAACCTAGCCTGCTTAGAGTGTAACAGTGGTTCTCAAAGTGAAGTCCCCAGACCAGCATTGTCGGCCTCTCCTGGGAATTTGTTAGACATGCAGATTCTCAGGCCCCACCCTAGACTTACTGAATTGGACACAGTGGAGATGGGACCCAGCACTCTGGTTTAACAGCCCCTCCAGGTGATTCTGATTCCCAGTTAAGACCGAGAAACACTGGAGTGCAAGATATGGTGGTATGAGGTCCCCACTCTCTGCTTCTTTCCCTTTCCTTTTTATCTCTTGAGAGAGAAAAGTGGTGCAGACCACACCCCAGGGAAACTCCCTTTATGTTGGATCAGGGATGTGACCTGGTAAGGATGTTACAATCCCACCCTAATCCTCTTTAACATAAAATTACAATCGCAAAATGGAGCGCAACCACAGAATACTGAAAATCATGGCCTAACTAAGTTAATACACACATTTTTGGGGGGACACAATTCAATCCATGACACAAGGCATACTGGTCTCCCGCCTTTATGGAGCTACATTTTAGTAGAGGGAGACAATATCAAGCACATAATAAACAAGGTGATTGCAGGTAGTGATAAGAGATATAAGACAATAAAACAAGTTGATGGGGGAGAGGGGACCAGAAGGTCCACTTTTTATGGGGCAGTCAGAGGAAGTAGCATTTGAACTGAGATCAGAATAATGTGAAGGAGTTAGCATTTAAAGAATCTGGGGGTAGAATGTTCCATAAAAAGGGAGCAGCAACTACAAAGGCTTAGAAATAGGAATAGCTCAGCATTTCTGAGGAACGTTTATGAAGATATAATACATGTCATGTCACTACTCTTCTTAAAGTTCCTCAAAGTCTGCTCATGACAACCTGATCACATAAGGCATCTCCTGACCTGGTTCCCACACTTATCTCAAGCCATCTTTCTTTTTTTTTTTTTAAGACCTGGTTCCCACATTTATCTCCAACCATCTTTCTTCCTTTTTTAAAAAATTATACAGTCATGCATCACTAAATGTCCATGACATGTTCTGTGAAATAGGACTTTATGTGATTTGGGCCGTGTGTGAATACCATATTATATACAGGCGGTCCGAAATTCCATCTCGAAGTCTGTCTTTAAGTAGAATTTGTACGTAAGTTGGAACAGTCAGGTATGGTTTGTGTCTAACGTCAGTTAGTCAAACGTTTGTCTTAGTATGCAGTGTATCTTTACACGCAGAGAAAACATTAAGGAAACACTTTCAGATTCTCTAAAATTTCTTTAACGGAATAATACGGTAGTAGTAGATTATTATAAGTTTTTTAATAATAATAACGTTTTTACGCACATTGCAAAGTAGCACCAGTTTGCTATTACAAACCATTGTGTGTACCTTGGATTTTTAATATAATAGGCTTTACGGGGGTTGGTTCATAATTATGGGTTATATGTAAGTCAGATGCTTATGTAGTCAAACATTGCCGGAATGGACGTTATGCGGTGCATGACTATTTTATTGTGTTTTCAGTGAAAGTTTACACAGCAAATTCAGTTCCCATTTGACAATGTCTACACACATCGTTCAGTGACATTAGTTACATTTTTCACAATAGGTCAGCATTCTCTTTAATTGCTTTCTGGTTGTTCCGTTTCCAGTGCTCTACTTTCTTCTCATCTTTGGTTTAGAGTAATTGTTAACCTTGTGGTTTCGTGTAGCTGGCTTTTTAAAGGAGTACCGTACTTACGGGTAATATCCTTTATTTTGTATGTGAGTCTGTTATTTCACTAAAAGGTGATCTCAGGGGATGGTTTTGGGTCAATGTTTAAAGAATATCTCAGGGCGATAGTCTCAGAGATTCCTCTGGTCTCAACTGGTCCAGTAGATCTGGACTTCTTAAGAATTCGAGTTCATTTCCATGTTCTTTTCTCCCATTCTATTAGGGTGCATCTATCGTGGCCCTGATCAGAACAGTCGATAGTGGTAGACAGGCACCATCTGGTTCTTCCGGTCTCAAGGTAGATGAGGCCATGGCTCATGCAGACTGTCAGCTCTGTAGACTAGTTTCTTCTCTGAGACTTTGGTTTCCTTCTTTCTCTTTTGCTCCTGTCTAGTAGAGGCCAATAGTTTTCTCTAACCATGTTTCTTACCACTCAGCCACCATATCTTGCACTCCAGTGTTTCTCGGTCTTGACCACCAAGAAAGCAGTGCTGGGAGCAGAGCACATCTTTTGTACCTGAGGTTCCTGGACAGAGACGCTCCCAGACCAAGGGAAGACTGATCCATCAAAGGAGCTTCCTCCAGAGCTGACAGAGAGAGAAAGCATCCGCTAGAGCCAGTGGCCTGAATTTGGACTTCCAACCTACTGGACTGTGAGAGAATAAACCTCTCTTTGTTAAAGCCATCCACTTGTGGTATTTCTGTTATAGCACTCCATGACTAAGACACCTTGTTTATCTCTGTACATCTCCACTGCCCAGTGCAGTACCCAGAACATAGTAGATGCTTTCACTAAGTAGACAGAGTCATTGAAAGAAGCACGGAACCCATGGCAACTCCCATGATAAAATTTCCACACTGACCATCAAAACATAAGGACATAGAGGGAGCTTGATCACGTGAGTCAATGGACACCCTGAAACCAAGAGGGGAACAAAAACTTGTGTTTATATGTCTATGTGCATTATCTTGGGATAAAAACATTGAGTTTCCATCAGATTCTCAAAGGGATTCCAGATCCCCAGATAGGTAGGAATCCCTAGGAGCTATGGGTGGGATCTAAGCCTTCCACTGATTGGGGCTCATTCTGTGCAAGAAAGGGATTGTCACAAACACAGTGGTGGAGTGTGTGGTGATAGAAGGGGGACCCACCACTGTGGATCCCTTGATCTTTGCGCATCAGTTCTCTCTGCCTGGGATTTTCTTTCTCACCCCCACAGCCATCCACACCTTACCTAGTTAATACTTACATCTGTACTTTAGGTGTGAACTCAAAACATCTTTTCCTTGGGGAAAACTTGCCTGACTTCTCCTATGAAGTCAGCTCCCTCCCGTTACACACATCTATAACCCCTTCTCAAAACAGTTGACACACACTGTAATTACATAATGAATAATGTAATTTATCACTCAAATCTATCTGCACATCTCCCATCTGTTAGGATAAATACTCCTGTGGGCAGTACAATACCATTTTCTTAAAATGCCATCCTGACACAATTCTGAGGCTCTGGCTGGAAGCTGGTCCATTCCCCTTCTTGAGCAGCTGACTAAGTCCACCCTCCAATCACTCCCCTTATCAGTACAGTTCTCAGGCTCCTGGACCACTCATCCTAATTGCTTCAGGGCCAGTTACCCAACAATTAGGGGCAGTCCCTATGTCCCTTGAACCTGCAGAATTATTCAAAATGCCCAATCCCCAGGGTGTCCCCACAACCTAGCCAACCCCACATTGCTTGCCATACATAAGTTGTCTCCTACAATTCCAGCTTGTTGTTACCTTGTCCCTGGTACACCTCCGAGTGGCCCTGCATCATGGCCTGCTGTGCCTTTCTATCTCTGGGACCTGTGAGCATAATGAAACTGCTTACTTTTCATGGCCTTCCTGACTCTTCTTTCCTGCATCGCACCTGACTCACCCTCCCATCCATCTGTCAGAGCAGCCAGATAGCATCTGTTTTGTTCATAGCTATAATTCCAACACCCCCCCATGGGGCCTGGAACATAGTAGGGACTCAATAAATATTACTAAATGATTGCATGAATATTTGAATGAATGAATGGATTCACACAGCTGATCATACCACTTGAATTCTCTCCTACTCATCCATGTCCCCCATCCAACTCTTCATTTTATAGTTTAAGCTATGACCCTTGCAGACAAGGTCATTATCCATAGTGTGATGGATACTTATTCAATCTGTATGTTGAGCAAACAAACTGAGAAGCTGGACTCTACGAAGAAGAATGTGGCATCAGGATTGGTGGAAGACTCATTCACAACCTGCCATATGCGGATGACACAACCTTTCTTGCTGAAAGCCAAGAAGACTTGAAGCACTTATTGATGAAGGTCAAACACTACAGCCTTCAGTAGAGATTGCACCTCAACATAAAGAAAACAAAAATCTCAACACTCAATACAGGGGAGGTCAGCACAACTGGACTAAACCAAAACCAAAAGCTTTGAAGGCCAGCATAGCACGGGCAGGGGTTTGGAGACCATGGTTTCAGGTGATATCTAAGTCAATTGGCATAATAAAATCTATTAAGAAAACATTCTGCATCCCACTTTGAAGAGTGGCATCCAGGGTCTTAAACGCTAGCAAGTGGCCATCTAAGATGCATCAATTGGTCTCAACCCCCCCAGATCAAAGGAAAATGAAGAACATCAAGGACACAAGGTAATTATGAGCCCAAGAGACAGAAGGGCCACATGAACCAGCGACTACATCATCCTGAGACCAGAAGGACTAGATGGTGCCCAGCTACAACTCATGACTGCCCTGACAGGGAACACAACAGAGAACCCCTGAGGGAGCAGGAGAGCAGTGGGATGTAGACCCCAAGTTCTCATAAAAAGACCAGAATTAACGGTCTGACTGAGACTAGAAGGACCCCAGTTGTCATGGCCCCCAGACCTTCTGTTGGCGCAGGACAGGAAAAATTCCCGAAGGCAACTCCTCAGACGTGGATTGGACTGGACAATGGGTTTGAGAGGGAAGCTGGTGAGGAGTGAGCTTCTTGGATCAGGTGGACACTTGAGACTTTGTTGGCATCTCCTGCCTGGAGGGGAGTTGAGAAGGTAGAGGGGTTAGAAGCTGGTGAAACGGACATGAAAAGAGAGAGTGGTGGGAGCGGGCTGTCTTATTAGGGGGAGAGTAATTGGGAGTATGTAGCAAGGTGTATATAAGTTTTTGTGTGAGAGACTGACTTGATTTGTAAACTTTCACTTAAAGCACAATAAAAAAAAATCTTCACAATTGGACCAATAAGCAACATCATGATAAACAGAGAAAAGTTTGAAGCTGTCAAGGGTTTCATTTTACTTGGATCCACAATCAACATCCATGGAAGCAGCAGTCAAGAAATCAAAAGACATATTGCATTGGGCAAATCTTCTGCAAAAAACCTCTTTAAAGTGTTAAAAAGCAAAGATGTTACTTTGAGGACTAAGGTGCACCTGGCCCAAGCCAAAGTATTTTCAATCTCCTCATATGCATACGAAAGCTGGACAATGAATAAGGAAAATGGGACAAGAATAGATGCCCTTGTATTATGGCTTTTGCATAGAATATTCAATATACCATGGACTTCCAGAAGAACAAACAAATCCATCTTGGAAGAAGTACAGCCAGAATGCTCCTTTGAAGCGAGGATGGCGAGATTTCATCTTATGTACTTTGGACATGGTATGAGAAAGGACCGGTTCCTGGAGAAGGACACCATGCTTGGTAAAGTAGAGGGTCAGTGAAAAAGAGGAAGACCCTCAACAAGATGGACTGACACAGTGGCTGCAACAGTGGGCTCAAACACAGCAACAATTGTGAGGATGGTGCAGGACCAGGCAGTGCTTCGTTCTGTTGTACCTACGGTTGCTATGAGTCGGAACTGACTTAATGGCACCTAACAACGACATCATCATCATGATGGAAAAGATCTGTGACAGAGAAACGACTGCACCAGGCAGGGTTCAGAGCCTGCCCCAGCAGTTTCCTGTGGATGTTTTTAATCACTCGATGAGCCGGGGTAGCCTATGTGCTATAATCCTAGGGCCTTCCTAAAAAACAAAAGCCAAACCAGTTGCTATAGAGTTGATCCTGATTCATGGTGACCCCACATGCTGCCCAGTGGCTTTTGAAGACTGTGACCTTTGGGAAGCAGAGGCGCTCCCGGGTTGAGTTCCAACCACCTACCTTATGGTTAGTAGTTGAGCACTTAACCATTTTTGCCATCCAAAGACTCAAGATCTTTCCAAAGTCGGGTCAGTCAACTCCAGCATTGACCAGCATCAGCAGGTCATTCACTCTTGTGTATGGAGGAACCCGGTATCTGTTTTCCAATGAGTACGTTGCCTTATTCAGCTCATTGCTTCTGAGCTGTCAGGAAGGTGGGAAGATTTCCATTTGTTCTACATCATCCCACGTAAAGAGAAGAAAAAAAATCCACATTACAATAGCAGCTTCGGTTTTAATAGTGTTAGAGTAAGGATGAGTCATTCTGAAGGCAAAAAGTGCAACTAGGGTGAGTCAACAAAGCCTTTCAGTCAGTGTCACTCACGTTAGCAGCAGCACCAGTCTCCTTGTTCTAACTTCTACCCATTGGCCATGACTCCCCAAGGTGACCTCATCTAGCCTTATCCTCCGTGAGCCTCAGTTTCCTTATCTGTAAAGTGGGAAGAACAGAATTTATCTGATGGAACTGGGATTTCATGAAAATAATGTATGTAAATAGGTATCAGTTAACCTCAGTTTCTTTATCTGTAAAATGGGGAGAAGAACAGTGTTTATCGGATAGAATTAAGGGGGTTACATGAGATAATGTATATAAATAGATATCCCTGAGCCTCAGTTTTCTTATCTGTAAAATGGGGACAACACCATTTATCTGATAGAATTAGGGGGAATTATATGAGAAAATGTATGTAAATAGACAATGTATGGAAAGTGTCTCTATAGTTTCTTTCTCCTTGTACACTAGCCCATGCTTCCAAGGGACATTTCAATTAGCCTGTCAGGCCCCAAATTCTCGGCAGCCCAGCAATGCAGAGGGCAAAATGGAAAGAAACAAAAATGGTGGAACAAAAGAGAGAGAACTTCTGTAGAACAGCATTAGGGTTTCATTAGCCCCGAAGCTCTGATCGTGCACCTTTAACCAACAGAGAACAGTCAATGTTTTTTCCAAGCTGTAAGCATTTTCCCTTTAAGTCTATTTTATTTTTATTTTTTAAAGCTGATTGAACAGGAGAGAAGAAGGAAAAGAAGTCACTCTTTTTCATTTTTTCAAAGGCAACCCAGATTTGATCCCTTTAGTGAATGGCTGAAGATAAAAACTCCACTTCGGCCTGCTTTCTGTGATTAAACAACCCTCTTGTTTGTCAAATAGCAGGGAGAAGAGAAGAAAGGGGAGCTCTTATGACTGTTAAGTGCTGTAAAGGTACACTCCCTCCCAGTTCCCAGTGGTTTAGGTGCAGCCAAGGCAGACAAAGGAATTCTCAGGATGGGAGGCAAAGCTGGGGTTCAGCTGCCTGGAAGAAGTGAGAAGTTGGGGATGAAGTAGAGGGGTCTGAAAGACCCCACACGATTGTAGAATCCTTAAGTTGGGGTGATCTAGAATGCTTATTGCTCCTCCTTCTTTTAGGGAGGCTGTGGCAGTTGGATCCAGGTGGGGGTCTGTTTCATGACATTCTCTGTACAAGGAATCATATTCTTATGCAGAATAGATTGCTCAGAAAGGTTTCTTGGGGGAGGGGCCAGAAGGGGAGGAGATGAACCCAAACCCAACCTGCCTCACTGAAATCCAATTTCAGCTCCGTAATGCGACAACTTGGGTTTTCTTGGGAGCCAAGAGCTTCAAATCACTCTGAGGCTCTGAGAGTTTCAGTTGGAATGGAAAAAGAAATGCACTGAGCTATTGATAATGTAGCAAATCAAAATATAGGACTTTCAGTTAACAAATAAATTCATAGTGTAAGTATGTCCCATGCGATTTAGGGGACATATTTAAACTAATAAAGTATTCATTATTTACCTGAGAATTCAAATTTAACAGGGCATCTTATATTTTTTCTGGCAACCCTACCTGTTGACAACTTGATCCCAGCTGTGTTTCCCGTCATATTCCTTGTCTCTTCCACTTACGAGCAGTATGGGGGTGTATGGGTAAGAGTGGGGAGCCATTAACAGCTCTCTGAAGAAGGCATAGAGTGGTTGAGTCTATGTGTTTTGGTGTCAGGCAGGGCTAAATTCAAATCCCATGTCTGCATCTTACTGTGTGATCTCCAGCAAGTTACTTCCTCTCTTGAGCCTCCTTTCTTTAATGTAAAATGAGAATCATAGTGTCTACCTTACACGGTTGTTGTGAAGATTAAAATGAGATGGCATGAAAGCAACTAGCACACTATAGATCCTGAATAAATAGAAGCTCTTATGATCATTATCAGAGTCCCCGGGTAATGCAAATAGTTAATGAGCTTGGCTTCTAACCAAAGGTTGGAAGTTCAAGTTCACCCAGAGATGCTTGGAAGAAAGGCCTGGTGACCTACTTCCAAAAATTCAGCCACTGAAAGCCCTATGGAGCACAGTTTTACTCTGACATCCATGTGAAAGCGGCGGTACAGAGAGTTCCCGAATACCACCTCTTCCTCCTGCAAGTGTCTCCTATTATTAACATCTTACACTGGTGTGATACACTTGATATAATTGATGAACCAACACTGATATGTTATTATTAACTAAAGTCCCTAGTTTATGTTAGGGTTCACTCTTTGTATTGTCCTGGTCTATGGGTCTTGAAAGAGCCTGGATGGCACAGTGATCGGTGGTTCAAACCCACCAGTGACTCCTTGGGAGAAAAGACCTGGCAATCTGCTCCCATAAAGAAAACCCTGTGGGGAAGTTCTATGAGTTGGAGAGACTCAATGGCACACAACAACAACCACAACAACATGGGTATTGAAGGAACCCTGGTGGCACAGTGGCTAAAGCATTCAGCTGCTAAACAAAAGGTCAGCAGTTCAACCCCAGCAGCCATGCCACAGGAGTCTGCTTCTATAAAGATTACAGCCTTGGAAACCCAGTGGGGCAGTCCTACCCTGTCCTATAGGGTCTCTATAACTTGGAATCGACTGGAGGGCAATGGGCTTTTTATGGGTCTTGACAAATGCCTGATGTCCTGTGTCCACCACTACAACATCATACAGAAGAGTTTCTCACTGGCCTAAAAATGTCCTCTGCTCCACCTTTTCATCTCCCTTTTCCTCCCCTTGCAACCACTGATATTTTCACTCTCTCTTTTCCAGGATGTCACATAGCTGGAACCATACAGTACATAACTTACAGACTGGTTTCACAAGGAATTGCCATGACTCAGGATCGACTAGATGGCAATGGGTTTGGTTTTTTTCTTTCCCTTAGTAATATGCAAGGAGCCCTGGTGGTGCAGTGATTAAGTGCTCGGCTGCTAACTGAAAGGTCAGTGGTTTGAACCCACCAGCTGCTCAGTGGGAGAAAGACATAGCAGTCTGCTTCCTTGAAGACTACAGCCTTGGAAACCCTACGAGGGCAGTTCTACCCTGTCCTATAGGGTTGGTGTGAGTCAGAATTGAGTTGATGGCAGTGGGTTTGGTTTGGTTTTGTGTGGACATACCACGGTTTGTTTGCCTGTGAGTTTTTTGAGGTCAGAAATCAAGTTTTCTTCATCTCCACCGGTCCAGTGTTTTGCAGGGCTTGACACATAGAAGGAGCTTGGTATTTCCTAAACGCACATGTTAGCAAGCCGTTTACACCTAAGCATGAATTATCTATGACTGCAACTTTCAAATGGTAGTCTGTGCCTCTTTTTTTTTTTTTAAACTCTTTTTCCTCTTTATTTGTTTTTTTTTTAATCTCAATTAAAAATTTGTAAAACATATTCAACTGACAAAATAGAGTTCGCATATATTTGTGTGCGTGTGCATGTGTGCATATACACACACTTACACACACACATCAACAACGAAATGTCAATACTGAAAATGCACTGTTCCTTGAGAACCGCTGCTTTAAGAGATAAAAAAAAAAAAAAGATAACAGTGTAAAAAGCAGAATCCGTGGGAAGGGCTGTAACCCAGGACTGGTAAGTTTTGATGTGAGGAAGGAGAACATCAGACACCGCCAAAAAAAAAAAGAACCCAAAACCAATCCCATTGCCGTCGAGTCGATTTCGACCCCATAACATAGAGTAGAACTGCCCCCTAGGGCTTCCAAGAAGCAGCTGGTAGATTCGAACTGCTGACCTTTTATTTAGCAGCCAATCTCCAAGAAGTTACATTTTATCTGAATAGAAATGCCTAAAGGAGCTTAGGGAAGTAAAGTAAGAGATGAGTAAAACAAATTTCCCCTACTTCCCAATTTACCTAAGACATGACCACATCATCCCAGCATTTAGGATCTCAATTCACTGGAGTCATGAGGCCCAACTGGCCTATTCCTCCCTCAGCTGCTCAGGTCAACCATCTTCTTCAGAGAATAACAATAAGGTACAAGGAGGAATGTATACTCCACTGACCTCCAGCGACCCCCCTGTCTTTGGGATCCAAGTCAGGCCTGTCCTTCTGAATGAGAGCTGCTATACCAATGCCCCAAGCAGATTCTGGGAACCCGCCCTGACCTTGGCCTCAGAGTTACATTTCTGTAAAGACAGCTCCTTAAACCTCCCCGGCTCCACTGACCACGATGCCCTGTGTTGTCAGGCCATCCCTCAGCCCTGCCTCCCTCTGTTCCTCTCCTTTTCATTCTATTCTAGATGGCCACATCTGTCACTTTTAGGTCCTCGTTGCTCATCTGTCAGAGTCCAGGGAAAGGAGCCAGAATGGATAGTTTGCCACCAAGAAGATGACTTTGACATTTAAAAAATCCTCCATCTCTCAGGGTAACCGTAATGTCCCCTACTCCAAACCAGAAATAATAATGATAGTAAAAACAGCAATTATTTAACTACACCTGTTTGTTATACTGTTGCAGCTTGCATGTTGCTATGCCACTGGTATTCAAACACTGGCAGGTCACCCATGGTGGACAGGTTTCAGTGTCCAGACTAAGAAAGACAAGGGAGAAAGACCTGGCAATCTGCTTTGAAAAATTAGCCAGTGAAACCCCTATGGAACATAAAAGAATCTTGTCCAATGTGGTGTTGAAAGATGAGCCCAAAGTCAGAAGTTACCACACAAGAGTCACAGCAGTGGACTCAGACATACCAATGATCGTGAAGATGGCACAGGACTGAGTACCATTTCATTCTGTCGTATATAAAATCACCATGAATTGGAGTCGAATCGACAGCAACAAGAACACATTTAGCTACTTACTGACAGCTCGCCATATAACAGGCACTTCACATGTACTATTTCAATTAATCTTCATAACAAACCCAGCAGGAGATGTTATTTTACAGATGAGGAAGCTGAGGCTCAGAGACATTAAGTCACTTGCCCAAGAAGTTTCACATAGCTAGTAAGCGGCAGAGCTGGGGATTGGTAAGCCAGTGTTCTAATTCTAAACTTCTGTGCTTAACCCTACTTAAGGGCCCCGGTGGCACAGTGGTTAAAATGCTCAGCTGCTAACCAAAAGGTCAGTGGTTAAAACCACCAGCCACTCTGCAGGAGACAGATGTAGCAGTCTGCTTCTATGAAGATTTACAGCCTTGGAAACCCTATGGGACAGTTCTACTCTGTCCTATAGTGTTGCTATGAGTCAGAATTGGGTCAACAGCAATGGGTTTGGGAACACAGTAGATAGATACCCAATCAGTGTTTGCTGACTGACCCCCTTCTCTCCTCTTCCTTTTTTTTTATGCCTTCTTATTTCTTCTTCTCTGTTCCCTCCCCATCTTCTCCATTTTTAAGTGCAGTACACTTCTGACTTGGCTCCCAGTGATCCCTGACTCCCGATAGTCACAGCCTTGTATCAACCCCCACATTACCCCCAATTTGAGTGTGGGCTGGACCCAGTGACTCGGTTCTAATGAGCAGCATACAGCAAAGTTAATGGTATGTCCCTTCCTATGATTAGGTTACAACAGACTGGCTCCCTCTTGCTAGCATTCTCTTGTTGGCACTCCTTCTCGTTCTCTCTTTATCACTCTGATGAAGGCAGCATCCATGTTGTGAAATGCTCTGTGGAGAGACCCTCATGGTAGAGAATCAAACAAGGCGTTCAGCCAACAGCTCATGAAGAACTGAGGCCTCAGTCCAACAACCCGCAAGGAACTGAATCCTGCCAGGGACCATGTGAGTAAACTTGGAAGTGGATCCTTTCTAGTTGAACCTTGAAATGACTCTAGCCCCAGCCAATCCCTTGATTGTAGACTGCGAGAGACCCAGAGGCAGGGAACACAGCCAAGCTGAGCCCAGACTCCTGACCCACAGAAACTTTGAGATAATAAACATGTGCTGTTTTAAGCGGCTAAGTTTTGGGGTCATTTGTTACAAAGAAATGGACGATGAATACATTATGTATTCATTTCCTGAAACATTTCTGGAGCACCTATTATGTGCTGGTGTACATGTTAAGTGAGGGGACACTTGGATGAGTGGCTCCCTAGTTTTGAAAAGCTCTAGCTTAGCTGGGAGTTGGGAAGACAGACAAGTTATCAGATCATTACAATAACATATGTTAAGAGCTCTAACAGGGAAAGGAAAAAACAAGTTGCTGGAGAGTTGACTCCAACTCTGGGCAAGCCCACATGTGTCAGAGTAACCAAGACCAAACCAAACCCATTGCCATCGAGTCGATTCCTACTCATAGCGACCCTATAGGACAGAGTAGAACCGCCCCATAGAGTCTCCAGGGAACGCCTGGCAAATTCAAACTGCCAACCCTTGGGTTAGCAGCCATAGCACTTAGCCACTACGCCACCAGGGTTTCCAAGAGACAGAACGGGCCACATAAACCAGAGACTACATCAGCCTGAGACCAGAAGAACTAGATGGTGCCTGGCTACAACCGATGACTGCCCTGACAGGGAACACAACAGAGAACCCCTGAGGGCGAAGGAGAACAGTGGGATGCGGACCTCAAATTCTCGTAAGACCAGGCTTAATGATATGACTGAGACTAGATGGACCCCAGAGTTCTTGGTCCCCGGACCTTCTGTTAGCCCAAGACTAGAACCATTCCCAAAGCCAGACAGGGATTGGATTGGACTATAAGATAGAAAATGATACTGGTGAGGAGTGAGCTTCTTGGTTCAAGTAGTCACATGAGACTATGTGGGCAGCTCCTGTCTGCAGGCGAGATAAGACAGAAGGAGACAGAAGCTGGCTGAATGGACATGAAAATAGATGGTGGAGAGGAGGAGTGTGCTGTCTCATTAGGGGGAGAGCAACTAGGAGAGTACATAGCAAGGTGTATATAAATTTTTGTATGAGAGACTGACTTGATTTGTAAACTTTCACTTAAAGCACAATAAATGAAAAGTTAAAAAAAAAAAAAGTTCAGCATTCCCTATTGACTCCCTCTTACATTTATTTAATCTTCACTCTCAAGTGTTTAACTCTTAGTATCTCATTGAATCCTTACACTATTCCTATGAAATGGAAAATCTCCATCTATAAGTGAGAAAACTGAGTCTGAGAGTAGAAATGACTGTCTCAAGGCCTCAGAGAAAGTAACTGGCTGGGCTGGGATTTGAACGTTGCTCTCTCCAACTCCAGAGCTGCTCTCCCAAACACCCAGTGCCTGTGTCACTTCTGCAACGGGCAAATCTAAAAAAGGGGGTGAGGTTTCAGTTTCTGCTGGATAGGACAAGTCTCTACATGCCTATAGACCCACAGTCTTCTCTTACAGCCTAATATGAAGAAAAGGAAAGAGTCTGGGCAATCAGGCTATCTGTCCGTCCTGGGGAAATACTAGAGTGTGGTGGATAAGGGAAAACCCTAGTGGCGTAGTTGTTAAGTGCTACAGCTGCTAACCAAGAGGTCGGCAGTTCAGATCCACCAGGCGCTCCTTGGAAACTCTATGGGGCAGTTCTACTCTGTCCTGTAGGGTCGCTATGAGTCGGAATCGACTCGATGGCATTGGGTTTGGTTTTTTTTTTTAGTGGATAAGGGCACAGGACTGGGTTCAAATCATAACTTCTCCACAGAACTGAGTGGGCAAGGTGTTTAAGAGCCCAGAGCATCCGTTTCCACATCTGAAAAATGAGTACAATAATATTACCTGACTCCAGACTTTCTGGAGCCATAGAGGCTGGCTGAACCCCTGAATCTACTGCCTTGAGATAATTTTTAAACTTCAAACCAAAAATATCCCCTGAAGTCTTTTCAAAACCAAACCATAGTTTAGCTTAACTAGTAAAAAAAAAAAAAGTCTGCCTTGAGCATTATGCTCTTTTAAGAACTATCTATACGGGATCAAATTAAGAACCACAACTTGAAAGGTTAGACAGGAACCTCAAGGAGCAGCGAATTTGTTGATGAGGGAGGAATGACTCAGAAAAGGAGGGTGAGAATGTCTGCACAACTTGAAGAATGTAATCAGTGTCACTGAATGGGACGTGTAGAAACTGTTGAATTGTTATATGTTTTGCTGTGTATATTCTCAACAACAACAAAAATAAATAAAATAAAATAAATAATGATATCACCCAACTCACAGGGTCCACAGGAAAAATCGGTTACGGTGAAAGGGTACCATGATGTTGACGAAATCAGGGTCTCAGTAAGTCCGTCCATGTAAGTAAGGATCTAGTAATGAGAAAGCTGAGAAACAAAGACCAGGCAGTCCCATAAGACTTCTTCAGGTTCTGATGACTTTGCAGTTCAGATTCCCTCATATCCTTAAAACCAACACCCCATTTTCTTGACACATCCTAATGATGGTGGTAGGGGAGCGGAACACTTATTCTCCACTTTTCATGTTTTCCTATAGGTAGACCTCTAGGCGAGTGACACTCCTGGCCTGTTGTCCCACCTCATCAGTGCATCTAGAAGAAGAATTTGAGCATGCTCAGCTCAGTCTTCCCCTTCTCTTGGGATCTGCTCAACTGCAGAGAAGGTGCATTCTGGGCTGAGCAGAGCAAGCTTTGTATCTATCATTGGTTTGTCTGAAGTTGGTATGGACGGCAAGCTCAACTCATAAGAGTATTAGCAAGCTGTCTTCTCCAAAAGAAGATCCCTAGGTGGCACAAACAATTAGTGCTCAACTGCTAACCTATAGGTTAGTAGTTCAAACCCACTCAGAGGCACATCGGAAGAAAGACCTGGCAATCTGCTTCCATAAAGCTTACAGACAAGAAAATCTCATGGGGTTGCCGTGAGTTGGAATTGAGTTGACAGCAATGGGTTTGGTTTGGTTTAGTCCTTCAAAAGAGCTTTTCATCATTAATAAAGCTGAGACTTTGATCTCCATCTGAACGACTCTTTTGTGTCTCTTGCAGTTAGTTCTGTACCACCCCAAAAAGGTTCACTCATCTCTCTTTATCTTGCTCATTCCAATTCTTTGTTAAGTCTCCTCATCACAACTCCAGATGGCTATCCTAAGCAAACTTTCTGCAAAGATAGCTCTTCCTTTGGCTTTCTTCTCCCCATATAGTCTGGCTCCCACTCACCAGGGTCCTGAATCATGGAGCAATTTGGCAGATTCACTTTATACCCACACCTTACCCTTTGCCAACCCTGCAGACGCCCCGGCTCAGCCAAGTCTCTTCTAATTACCTCTTGGCTGATAACTGTTCTTTGCAATTTCTTCATGTCTGGTAACCATTCCAACTTCTCCACTTTGTCTTTCTCACTGAAGACTTAAAAAAAAAAATAACAAGCTGGGTAACTCTGGCATTTTTGAATCATCATTCATTTCAACTTGTCTTCCTTTATTAGCTGTCCTCCGCTCCCACTGAGAACTCTTTCCTCTTCAATGCATTTGAAAACCCCCATTTAAATTTTCTTTCCCATCACTGAGCCAGGACTCACTTGGAGCAACTTACTCCAGTAGTGTCCTTGCAGAAGGAGCAGGAGCATCAGGGTGGGTGTTCCCAGGTGTGGACAGGTGGCACCGAGAGCTCGCAAAGCATCTTGTCCAAGGGCTTGCTGCTCCTCTGTCTGTTCAGAGACACTTTCCAAGGATGACTTTTCTGAACAAACCAGAGGTCAGCAAAAGTCTCTGAAAGGGTATATTTACTAAGTGAAGAAGGTGGGGTGGTTAGCCAGCCTTCTCCCATTAACTCACATGACCAACGAGTAGCCAACTGCTATCCAGTGAATTCTGACTTGTGGTCACCCATGAGTTTCGGAGGAGAACTGCACTCCATACGTTTTTTAAGGCTGTGACCTGTCGGAAGGAGATCTTCATGTCTTTCTTCCACGGTGACTCAAGGTGCATTCAAATGGCCAAACTTTCACACAGTAGTCAAATGCCTAAACTTTTGCACCACCCAGAGACTCTTAACTCGTATAAAATGATTTTCTTTTCTCCCTTCACATGAACTATCTCATTTACCAACAAAGAAGCGTTCCCTAGGAGAACAGGGCACAGAAAGGTGTTTTACAGGGGGAGGAAGGGCACAGAGGAAAAGGGAAAGCAAGGCTCTGATCCTCAATAGCACCATCCAGTACAACACTCTGTGATAATGGAAATGTTCCATATATGTGCTGCCTGACACAGTACATACAAACCATACATGGCTACTGAGCACTTAAGAGGTGGCTAGTGTCACTGAAGAACCGAATCCACCCATCATCTATCCATCCATCCACTCAACTATCATCAATTCATTCTTCCACCTTGCTTCTTTCTTCATTTCTCAAATCTACTGCATTTTTACCCAAATAACGCATGCCTTCTATGTTTGTTTGCCAACCACACCCGCCCCCCCTGCAAAGTATTTTCAGAAGCTCCGTGATGCCAATTTTTTTAACATGTTGCTGTAAAAAAATTAGCATAATGTGCTTACGAAAATACCTCTTGAGGGTGGGGAAGAGTGGTTGCCAAACAAACATAGAAGGTGCATGTTATTTGTGTAAAAATACTGTACTTAGCCAACTCCATGCTAGACCCTCTCTGAAGTTCTGGGGATAATTACATCATTTTAATTAATTTAATTTTTAATGGATTAATTAAATTTATTTTAATTAATTTAAATTTAATTAAGCACATGTAACTAGTGGCTACTGCATTGGTCAGTGTAGCTCTAAAAGATGTCATTTTGGGGGTACCTGGACCTCTCCTATATACAACTGTGGTTCTTTTTGAGTCATGAAGAAGACAAAGATCCATCTGACTTGCAGAATCAGGTCAATATATGAGTATCATGACACTCTACGCCCATGGGAGCTACATGCTAGTGACTGCTTCATGTAGAGGTCACAAATTGGTGGTCCGCAAGCTGAATACAGCCTGTAGACATGTTTCAGATACACAATTAAAAAAAATAATTCTTTGCTGACATTTAAAGATCAAGAGATTCCACATAAAGATTACGATTTCCAGCTTCTCTTGAAAAATCAGGAGATCCCACATGGCAACCTTCAAGATGGAGGAGGAACATGGCTTCTTTTACCTAGGGCAGGGGTTATTCCATTTCCCACAGCCCCCTCTCTCCATTCCCACTCCCTGTGGTCTAAAGAGCCTCTGTAGGCATTTGGGTTTATTTGCCCTTTTTTCATGGTTGTAAGCACAGGATTTGTTTGGTATCAGACAACCTGAGTTCAGATCTCATTTCTGCTGCTTAACAAGCTGTGTGACCTTGAGCTGTGTGACCTTGACTTCACCTCTCAGAGCCTCAGCCTTCTTATAAGTACAGTGGGGATGGTAACAGAGGGTTGCTGTCAGGATTCAATGAGACAATACTTATACAACTCGACACAGAGAAGGCTCTTGGTAAGTGCTCAATAGTGGTACAAACGATTTGTGCTTGATTACTAACCTAAGGAGCCCTGGTAGCACAGTGGTTAAGAGTTTGGCTGCTAACTAAAAGGTTGGCAGTTCGAATCTACCAGCCGCTCCTCGGAAACCCTATGGGGTAGTTCTACTCTGACCTGTAGGGTAGCTATGAGTCGGAATGGACTCAACCGCAATGGGTTTTGTTTTTTTTAATTGATTTACTAACCTAAGGGTTGGTATTTCAAGCCCACCCCCGTGGATAAAGGCCTGATGATCTCCTTCCAAGATTACAGCCCTACAGAGCAATTCTACTCTGTGACACATGGGGTCGCCTTGAGTCAGAATTGGCTCCACAGGAGTGGGTTTGGTTCTTTTATTTTGGCTGGAAGGTTGATGAGGAGACAGAAGAAGAGATGAAGGAAAAGGAGAAAGATGGGAAGGCGAAGAGACAGAAGAGGAAGTGGGGAAGGAAGAGGAAGAGGAGGGGGAAGAAGATATCCTACTCAGTTTCCAAACAAAACTCAACAAAGAAGAAAAAAAATTCTTTCCCCAGTGAAAGATGCCCTAATTCTAAATTTAGCTTCCTCCCAACATAATACCCCAACCACCCACATCGTAAACTGAAGGTGGGGCAACTTGGCGGGGGGGCGGTGTATGAACAAACACAAGGAAATAGATCAGCTGGCCCCCAGGACCTTTGCCCTTGGATCTTAAACCACCATTCTGAGAACCAGCTCTCTGGCCCCCTCCTTGAGAGCACTCAGAGCTTTATGACAGAAGAGATCTGGGCTTCATAAAACCTGGTGGGTCCCTCCTCCATGTGCGGCATTGGTAATCAGAAAAGGTATCCACGTGACATAGTTTGTACTTGTTGATCAGAGGAAAACCAAACTATTCTATGACAAATAGAGGCTAAGTTGCCAGGTGCCCGTTTGTGAGAAATGTTGTTAACGTGCCTTAGAGATGGTTTCAACTCAGTGACCCTATGTGCAACAGAAAGAAGCGCTGCCTGGCTCCGCACCGTCTTCACAATCATTGCTATGTTTGAGCCAATTGTTGCAGCCACTGCAATCCCTCTCCTTGAGGGTCTTCCTATTTTTTGCTGACCCTCTACTTTTCCAAGCATGATGCCCTTCTTCAGGGACTGGTCCCTCCTGATAACGTGTCCAAAGTACGTGAGACGAAATCTCACCATACTCACTTCTAAGGTGCATTCTGGTTGTACTTCTTCCAGGAAAGATTTGTTCTTTCTTCTGGCAGTGAATGGTTATATCCAATATTCTTCATCAACACCATAATTTAAAGGCATCAACTCTTCGGTCTTCCTTATTGATTGTCCAGCTTTCACATGCATGTGAGCCAATTAAAAACACCATGGTTTGAGTCAGGCATACCTTAATCCTTTAAAGAGGTCTTTTGCAGTTAATATGCCCCATGCAATATGTCATTTGCTGCTTGACTGCTGCGTCCATGGCTGTTGATTGTGGATCCAAGTAAAATGAAATCCTTGACAACTTCAATCTTTTCTCCATTTATCATGATGTTGCTCATTGGTCCAGGTGCGACGATTTTTGTTTTCTTTATGTTGAGGTGTAATCCATACTGAAGGCTGTGGTCTTTGATCTTCATCAGTAAGTGCTTCAAAGTCCTCTTCACTTTCAGCAAGCAATGTTGTGTCATGTGCATAACACAGGTTGTTAATGAGTCTCCCACCAATCCTGATGATGCGATCTCCTTCATATAGTATAGCTTCTCAGATTATTTGCTCAGCATACAGATTAAATAAGTATGGTGAAATGACACAACTCTTACACACACCTTTCCTTCTTTTAAACCATACAGTATCCCCTTGTTCTGTTCAAACAACTGCCTCTTGGTCTAAGTACAGTTCCACGTAAGCATAATCAAGCCCTCTGGAATTCCCATTCTTCGTAATGTGAGACATAATTTGTTATGATGTACACAGTCGAATGCCTTTGTACAGTCAATAAAACACAGGTAAACCTCTTTCTGGTATTCTCTGCTTTCAGCTAAGATCCATCTGACATCAGCATTGATATCCCTCATTCCACATTCTCCTTGGAATATGGCTTGAATTTCTGGCAGTTCCCTGTTGAGATACTCCTGGAACCGTTTTTAAATTATCTTCAGAATAATTCTACTTGCGTTTCATATTAATGACATTATTTGATAATTTCTGCATTCTGTGAATCACCTTCCTTTGGAATAAGCACAAATATGGACCTTTTCCAGTCAGTTGGCCAGATAGCTGTCTTCCAAATTTCTTGGAATAGATGAGTGAGCATCTAGCACAGCATCTGCTTGCTGAAACATCTCAACAAGGTATTCTGTCAATTCCTAGAGCCTCGTTTTTTGTCAATGCCTTCAGCACAGCTTGGACCTCTTCCTTCAGTACCATCGGTTCTTGATTATATGTTACCTTCTGAAATGCTTGAACGTTGACCACTTCTTTTTGGTACAGTGACTCTGTGTATTCCTTCCATCGTCTTTTGATGCTTCCTGCATTGCTCAATTTTTTGCTTATAGAATTCTTTAATATTGCAACTAGAGGCTTGAAATTTTTCTTCAGTTCTTTCAGCTTGAGAAACACCAAGTGCGTTCTTCCCTTTTGGTTTTCTAACTTCAGGCCTTTGAACATTTCATTACAATACTTTGCCTTCTTGAGCCGCCCTTTGAAATCTTGAGGTCAGCTCTTTCACTTCATCATTTACTCCTTTCACTTTAGCTACTCTACATTCAAGAGCAAGTTTTAGAGTCTCTTCTGACATTTATTTTGGTCTTTTTTTCCTTTTCTGTCTTTTTAATGGCCCCTTGTTTTCTTCAGGTATGATATCCTTGTTGATGTCATCCCACAACATCCTGGTCTTCAATCATTGGTGTCCAATGTGTCAAATCTGTTCTTGAGATGGTCTCTAAATTCAGGTGGGATAAACTCAAGGTTGTACTTTGGCTGTCATGGACTTATTTACATTTTCTTCAGCTTCACCACTTGTCTGTCAGTTTGTAGTACCGTGGTGGTACGCATGCTGCTGTGATGCTGGAAGTTATGCTACTGGTATTTCAAATACCAGCAGGGTCAACTGTGGTGGCACGTTTCAGCAGAGCTTCCAGACTAAAACAGACTGGAAGAAGAACCTGGCGATGTAGTTTTGAAAAAATTGGCCAGTGAAAACCTTATGGATAGCAGCCGTACATTGTCTGATACCGTGCTGGCAGATGAGCCCCTCAGGTTGGAAGGCACTCAAAATAACACTGGGGAAGAGCTGCCTCCTCAAAGTGGAGTGGACCTGAATGACATGGATGGATTACTGCTTTCAGGACCTTCGTTTGCTGAGGTGGCATGACTCAAAATGAGAAGAAATCTACAAATATTCATTAAAAATCAGAACACAGAATGTATGTAATATGAATCAAGGAAAATTGGAAGTTGTCAAAAATAAAATGGAACACTTGAAGATTGATATCCTAGGCATTAGTGAGCTGAAATGGACCCGTACTGGCCATTCTGAATCAGACAATCATATGGTCTACTAGGCCGGGAATGACAAATTGAAGAGGAACTGCCTGGCATTCATTGTCAAAAAGAACATTTCAAGATTTATCCTGAAATACAACTCTGTCAGTGATAGGATAATATCCATATGCCCGTAAGGCAGACCAGTTAATACCACTATGATTCAAATGTCTGAAACTGATCAACCATGTGATTAAGATGCATTGGTAATTACTGGTGGATTGGAATGGGAAAGCCGGAAACAAAGACGAAGGATCAGGATTTTGAAAACACTGCTTGGTGATAGAAACGATGCTGGGGATACATGAAAGAGTTTTGCAAGACCAACGTATTATTAGTTGGAAATACCTTCTTTCAACAACATAAATGGCAACTATACACGTGCACCTCACCAGATGAAATCCACAAGAATCAAATCAACTACATATGTGGAAAGAGATGATGGAGAAGTTCAAAATCACCAGTCAGAACAAGGCTGGGGCTGACTGCAGAACAGATCATCAATTGCTCATATGCAAATTCAAGTTGTGAGAAATAAATTCAGGAAAGAGAACTTGACTAAATTCTTGAACAATTACGACCCCAGGTTCCAGTGTTAAACTCTGCATAGTTTCTCAAAGTTGATTCAAGGACTATGCAACTCAGAATTTTCTGGCAGAGGGATGCTGAAATCCAGATTCTAGGGTCCTGCCTCCAGATCTTGGATTTTGTCCATTTGTGGGTGGGGCTAAGGAGTCTGTATTTTTTAGATGTGCAAGCTGTTTTACTTATGTGACTCATTTAATCAAGGCAGAAGAGTATGGGGAAGCATAGTTGGTGATAATGGCTCAATCCATCTATCCGTCAACCACCTCTGGGGAAGGGTGGGAACCACAGCAAATGTTAGTGGTCAGGGAATGCTTCTTAGGGGTCAGCCTTCTGATGAGTCTTGAAGATTATGGACAAGTCCATAGAAGGAGGTTAATTGGTCCATGCAGTCATATGCCAAACACTTATAGAACACCTCATATGTGCCAGCTTTGTTCTAGGCTCTGAGCATAAAACAGTGAACAAAACAGGCAAAACCTCCATCTTCATGTATCTAGTTGGGATAACCAAAAACCAAACCCACTGCCGTTGAGTCGATTCCAACTCATAGCGACCCTATAGGATGGAGTAGTACTGCCCCACAGAGTTTCCAAGGAGCACCTGGTGGCTTCAAACTGCCAAGCTTTTGGTTAGCAGCCATAGCTCTTAACCACTACACCACCAGGGTTTCCTCTAGTTGGAATAGCAAACAATAAACAAAATATGTGAGTAAAGTATTAAGCGTTGAGACGGTGATAAGCACTGCGGAGAAAAACAAAGCAGATATCTTTGGTAGAAGCATGTTTCAAGTCTCCATGTAAAATGATGTTGTATAAGCCTGGCTACCTGTTTGGTGGTCAGATCTTCGAGGGAGGCTTCCCACCATGGTGAACCATTTCATTTCAGATCTACCCAGCTATACAACAATCTATCCATCCACTCATCTATTATCTATTCATCCATCCGTTGACCTGTCCTTCCTTGTTCCTTCCTTCCTTGATTTATTTATCAAATCTACTTAGCCAGCTCCATGCTAGACCCTCTCTGAAGCTCTGCAGATACAACAGTTAACAAAACAAACGTTATCACTGTGCTTAAGGCGTTCACATTTCAGAGACACGGAAGGAAAATCAGACAATTGCAATATAAACATGTCTCCTGCCTGAAAGTCCACCAAGAAAGATACATTCATTTGTGTTAATCGTTGCTCTTTCATCAATTTGACAAATACTGAGCATCTACTCTATTCCTGGTGATATAAAGGCACTTGGGGTAAATTACAGGTAAGCAGATATATCCCCTGCTTTTTGAATTCACAAGCTTCCCTACTCCTCCTTACAGACATAACATTGTTCTCTACCCAAGTCAAATAAGATGGTACGGTTTAGGATGGTAGATAAGATCATGGACATTGGAGTCAGACACAACCAAGTTTGTACCCAAGCTCTGTCACTAATAGGCTGTGTGACCTGGGGTAAGCTATTTAACCAGTCTGATCTTCAGTTTATCTCTAAAATGGCAATAACAATATCCAGTTATGATTGTTGTGAAATTTTTAAAATACCATGGACATAAATCAAAATAAGTACCTGTACATACATCAAGAGGCAGTCATTTGAAAAGAACAAGGGGATAGTGCATAGTTTAAAATTGGAAAAGGTGTACAGCAGGGTTGTACCCTTTCACCTTACTTATGCAGTCTGTATGCTGAGCAAATAATCTGGGAAGCTACACTATATGAAGAAGAACACAGCATCAGGACTGGAAGACGATTCATTAAAAACCTGCGATATGCATATGACACAATCTTGTTCGCTGAAAATGAAGACTCGAAGCATTTACTGATGAAGATCAAAGACTACGGCCTTCAGTATGGCTTGCACTTGAATGTGAAGGAAAACAGAATCTCACAACCAGGCGCATAAACAATATCATGATAAATAGTGAAGAAATTGAGGTTGCCAAGAATTTCATTCTACTTGGATCAACAGTCAACACCTATGGAAGCATCAGTCAGCAAATCAAATGATGCCCGCATTAAAATCTTAAAAAGCCAAGCTGTCATTTGGATGACTAAGGTGTGCCTGGCCCAAGCTACGGTATTTTCAATTGCCTCATATGCAGACGAAAGCTGGACGATGAAAATGGAAGACCGGAGAAGGATTGATACATTTGAAGTTTTGCATTGGTGAAGAACACTGGATATACTATGGACTTCCAGAAGAATGATCAAATCAGTCTTTGAGGAAGCACAGTCAGAATGCTCCTTAGAAGCCAGGATGGTGAGACTTCATCTTACTTTACTTTTGACACATCAGCAGGAAGGAACAATTGCTGGAGAAAGAGACCATGCTTATTAAAATAGAGGGTCAGTGAAAAAGAGGGAGACCCTCAATCAGAGGGATTACACAGTGGCTGCAGCAATGGGCTCAAACACAGAAACAATTATGATAATGGCATGCTACCTGGCAATCTTTCATTCTGTTTTACATAAGGTCACGACAAGTTGGAGCCAAGTTGACCGCACTTAACGACAACAACAACAGATGTTCAGTATGGTCAGCATTGCAATCTCTGAGGCAGAGCCAATCAGATGATAATAAATGTCATCACTAATATGGAGTGCTTTCTCCATACCAGAGACCTGTAAGTACTTTGTATATATTATCTTTTTTATATCCATGAAGCATCTCCCCAACTTCCCCAGCCTTTCCTATTTTAATTTTATAGTTTGTCTTTTGTCTATTTAGTTTTTATCACTCCCAAGAAAGCACTTAAGACCCAAGATACTGTGAGAGAGAGAGACTATAACCCTGTCAGGGAAGAACTTCTGTCTTCCTCCCCACAGGCAGTTCCCCCATCTCCCCATTTTTACACTGGCCCAGGAATGCCTGGACAAAGCATCTGAAAAGAACAGTGTCGCAAGGCTCCCAATTGTAGTGATGGTCACTGGGCAACACATTTGCTTACATGTCCCCGTCAAGGTGGTGCGGTTGACTCTGTGGATGTCATTGCTGGTTTTTTGTACTTGAATTTCCTCCGGTGCTATCGGGAGGGAAGATCCATTTCACTTCTGAGACATAGGAGACAAGAGACAGCAAGGAGTTGTTATCATGGAAACCACGTCTCCCCGCCCCCCTGCCCCGGCCCCAAGGGCACTTCTGGAAGTGGTTCGGAATTTGATCACAGTCTTCACGCATAAGAACCATGGTTAAAAGCTGTTATTTCCTCACTTCTGATAAACGGTTGTTCAGAAACTGCCAGTTCTGGTTTCACTGGGGGAAATTGGATGGGGGGAGTCCACAGGGCAGAAGAATGGGGGCAGACTACAGTATGGGGGTCCTGGGGTTTCAGGCTTGCACAGCACCCATAACTGAGATGACAGTTTGGAGACAGTTCTGCTTGGCTCCTTCTCAAGAGTGAGACAGTCTAAGGGACATTGGAGTTAGATGCGGGAGGGTCCTAAGTGACTCATTCTCTTAGGCTGGAAGGGAGGCTCAACTTTAAGTAAGGAACTGAAAAACCTGGGTAAGAATCATCCACACTGAAGGTCTTGTAAAAGAATCCCAGATACAGGGTTCAAAACTCAAATACTTCTATTTGCCAGAAGGAAAACACCATTAAGTGAAGTTGAAATTGGCGAAGCTTTGGAGGAACACAAGAGCACACACCCCATGTAAAGGGGGTGGCAGCCCCCCAGATCTGGCTGCTGGTTGCCAGGTGGGCTGGCCAATTATCCTCTTTTCTAGAACCCTGGACAGTTCTAAATTCAGCAGGTCACAAAGCCACTAGCTCAGCCTCACCCAGGGAAGCTGGTGCTGCTTCCCTACCAGCTCACATGCTTTCCCACCCCGAGCGGTCTGGCAGTTGATATTTACACAGCACTTTACAATCTCCCTTGCTTAATCCAGTGTGTTCCCTGGTCACTTCTCATTAAGCCGAGGGTAGCCTCCTTTTCACTTGTTCTGAATTAAAGCATCACTTTTCCCAGCAAGGGGCTACAGGTAGAAAATACCAGCACAGAGCTTGGAAGGCAAGGAAGGGAGAAGGGGACAGCCCCCCAATCCGCTTCTGTCTCTGCCTGGACTCATAATGACGCTTCTACTACTGCCCTCCCCCCGCCCCCCTGCCCCCCACCCCCCCCCCCCGCCAACAACCAAGTTAAACAAAAATAATTCCTGGGATCAGGGATTTTTAAAAGCTGAGGATATCTGGCCCAGCTGGTTGCAGGAGAGTATTTCACAGCAGCAGCTGGACCTATAAATGTCTTTCTTGGTGTTCCCAGGCTAGCCAATTATTCCAGCTGTGCAGTCACGGCCCACCCGGGATGTTTCCGAGAAAACTTATTCAGGAGCAGCCTTGCTGCTCTGATTTGAGTTGTCTCTAACCAAGGGGCCCAGAGCTCCAGAGATTCCTTCCCCCAGCTTGAGCTCAGACCATAAAAGCCAACTGATTCCCCCAGGCCGTCACTGACTGACAAATTACCGCCCCAGCCATGCTGAAATGGTGGCTGGCACTCCCTTTCACTGCAAACCCAGGAGCAAGAGAAAAGGAGGCTGCACATTTTCATGGCAAGGATTTGGGTTTAAATACCCCAGCTCTGCCTTTGTGGTATTTAATTCTAGGCAAGTGACTTAGCGTCTGAGCCTGTTTCTTCTCCCATGAAATGGGTTGCCATCTGGGGCTGTCTTCAAGATGTAATTAAATGACACGATATTTTTGCATATTGCCTAGAACATGTTCAGGAGCCCTAATGGCACAAACATTTAGGCACTCAACTGCTAACCAAAAGGTTAGCAGTTCGAACCCACCTAGTGGCTCCTCTGGAGAAAGACATGGCAATCAGCTCCTGTAAAGACTGCAGCCTAGGAAACCCTATGGGGGCAGTTCTACTCTGTCACATGGGATTGCTATGAGTCAGAATTGACTCAGTGGCACCCAACAACATCTGGAACATGTTGGGGGTTCCTTGATGGCCATTATTACAAACTCCATGAGACCTGAATCATGACTCTGCTGAATTTTGCAGATCTGCAAGCTCGTCTGCTCCAGCGCTTGGAGCCAAGTTGAAGGAGGGAGTGGGTGCTTGCCTCCACCTGTTTTCTCAGACTCTGGGAAGTCACTTCACTTCTCTGTGCTGCACCAACGTTCTCTGAAGACACATAAACTAAATCTAAAACAAGCTTGGAGGCGGTATAAGGAACACTGGTCTAGGAGCCATGCAGACCTGGGCTTGAGTCCTGCTCTGCCATGTATGAGTTATATGATTTTGGTCAAGTCATTTGTCTCAGAACCTAGTACAAATGAAGCATTCCAGGGACATCTACTGCGTGAGGGGGAGACAGCCCAAGATAAAAAACTTAAGAGACCACACAGAAGGTCCAGAGTCTGAAAGGTTAAGTCTGAACTAAGAAGGTAGTTAGGAAATGGAGTTCAGGTCAAATTTCACACAAATACACACACAAAAAGGCCCAGCCCTGCTTTGGGATTGTATCTCATAAAGTCCCCTAAATTAAAATGAGACCATACAGTCCAACCTTCTCAAATTTTATGTAGGGTATTTGAGACTCACATATGTCCTTAGAAAGAAGGAAAGAGGTAGAGAATAAACTGAACGGCAGGTCTCCTGATGCAGGTTGAGACTCTTTATCAACAGTCCTTCATTAAAAATAAGAAGCCCTGGTGGAGCAGTGGTTAAGCACTTGGCTGCTAACCAACCGGTTAGTGGTTCAAATCCACCAACCAGCTCCACAGGAGAAATATTTGGCAGTCTGCTTCCATAAAGATTTATAGCCTTGGAAACCCTGTGGGCAGCTCTACTCGGTCCTATAGGGTCACTATGAGTTGGCATTTACTCAATGGCAATGAGTTTGGTTTGGGTTCTTCATTTAAAAAAATTATTGCGGTAAAATGTATATAACAAAAAGTTTGCTATCCTAACTAGTTGTAAGTGTGCAATTCAGTAACGTTGATGACGTTCACCACGCTGTGTTACCATCACTACTATCCCATTTCTAAAAGTTTTACATCACCGCAAAGAGAAACTCAGTACTCTGTAACAATAATTCCCCATTTCCCCCTGCCCCAGCCCATGGTAACCACTGGTTACCATGTTACACCATCTCTGTGTATTTTCCTCTTCTAGGTATTTCATATAAGTGGGACTAACACTGTTTATTGACTTATTTCACTTGGCATTATATTTTCAAGGTTTATCCTAAGATACACCTGACCCAAGCCATGGTGTTTTCAACCACCTCATATGCCTACAAAAGCTGGATAATGAATAAGGAAAACTGAAGAATTGATGCCTTCAAATTATGATGTTGGTGAAGAATATTGAATATACCGTGGACTGCCAAAAGAATGAACAATTCTGTCTTGGAGGAAGTACAACCAGAATGCTCCTTAGAAGCAAGGATGGCGGCACTACGTCTCACATACTTTGGACATGTTATCAGGAGGGATCAGTCCCTAGAGAAGGACATCATGCTTGGTGAAGTAGAGGGTCAATGAAAAAGAGGAAGATCCTCAATGAGATGGACTGACACAGTGGCTGCGACAATGGGCTCAAGCATAGCAACAATTGTGAGGATGGCGCAGGACTGGGCAGTATTTCATTCTGTTGTGCATAGGGTCACTAGGAGTCGGTACCAACTTGATGGCACCTAACAACAGGTAAGCATCCATTAGAACTTCATTTGTCTTTATGGCTGAGTAGTATTCCACGGTATGGATATAGCACATTTTGTTTATCCATTCGTCTGTTGATGGACACTTGGGTTGTTCCCACCTTGGCTATTATGAATAGCACTGCAAAGAATATTGGTGTACCAATGTCTGAGTCTTTGCTTTCCAGCTCCTTGACACACCCTTCTTTTTTTCTCTGTCGGTCACGTTCTTTAGGGAACAGATGCTGAGATAAAGTGTAAAAGGTTTGTTGGGGAGAAAAACCTGTTAAGGCAAAGGAAAGGAAGCAGGATTGGACATAGGAAGGTGTCAGATTGCAACACAGACCTGACACCACCTCTACCAGCCCAACAGAGAGCTCTGGAGCAAAGACGCCCATTAGAAAATCCCCCTTGGGCAGAAATGGCCAGGCCCTCCTACCCCTCTAACACTCAGCCATTGGCTGGGGCCACCTGCAGAAGAACATGACCTTGACTCAAAGGCTGAGGTGGTCCCTGAAGGAATTAACAGCCAGAGGCTGTCAGGTAACCTCCTGTCTTGCAGCTGGGCAGCAGCTCCTTTCTAGAAGGGGGATCTTGGCAACACACCTCCGTATCTGACACGATTCCCAGCTGAAAAGAGCTATTTGTTTTCCTTTGTATTTTTTTTCTGACTCTATAAATAATCCATGTCCATTGTAAAAATCTGAGCAACGCAGACACAAATGGAAAAAAGTAAAAGTCACTAAAATGGCTAGTATTTTGGAAAACATCCTCTTGTACATTTTTTATGCATGGGGATATAAATGCACATTTCATACAAACAGCACCATATTATAGATGCAGTTTTTATTGTTAACATAAAAAAAATACTATCTTTACTTTTTTTTTTTTTTTTTTAACTCTTTCTACCTCTCCACTCCGTTCTTCCCTCCCACAGATAATCAATATCAATAGCCTGGTGTGTGACCACCTTATATTTTATCAGCCTGTAAGAAAGAGTTCAAAAAGTGCTTTCACATAACAATGTTTTATCACCTTCACAGCAACCACCTTGTCAGATAGCAAATGCAAGCACTGTTTCCCCATTTCCAGAGGAGAAAACAGAAATCCAGAGAGATTAGCTGATTATGTAGGAAAGTCACCCAACCCGTAGGTGACAGAGTTAAGATTCAAAGTTCTAGACTTCTCATCCAGTGCCTTTCCTTTTAAATGCCCTCTCCTTATACCTACCAGTTCTCCCTTCTGCATAACCAAGTGCATCTGATTCCTCTCTGTGACTGATAATATCAGGTAGTGATCTCCCCACGCCAGGAAGTAATCAAACTAAGCTCTGATGACCGCTTATCAGAGTCAGAGTTCAGCAGATTCTCGTACTGCCAGAGGAGGACCACAGAAGGCATTGCAGTCTTGTAAGTGATTCAGCATCTACGGACAGACAGGAAGTCTTAACTAACTACATCAGCTCCTATGTTAACAACCACCTCGCCCTTCAAATAATAGCGTTCAGGTGGTAGCTGGGTTTTTGTTTGTTTTTTCCTTCAGATTTTCTTTTTGTACTGCACCTTTTGGAATGGCAAACTCTCATCCCATTAAAAGAGCACTGAGACAAATGACAATACAATGGTGGAAAATGTGCTTCTTAGAACGTAAGGAGGTTCTTTTACTGGATTCTTTGGTGGAAATGCAGAAGTGCCAATTAGGCAATAGTTGTCAGAAATGCTCAGTGCATGTAGTTACAGGATTTATTTTCAAGCTGTCAAGCAGGAACATGTAATGGCAAAGAGCAGGGGTTTCAATGTCAGCCAGAGCTGGGTTCAGATATTAGTCTCTCAACCTCCTGGCTTTATATCCTTGGGCATGTCATTTAACTTCTTTGAGCTTCTGCTTGCTCTATATGTAAAATAGGATAAAGACCGGCTTATAGAGGAGAATTCAATAACATAGATAAATGTGCTTAGTACTGTGCCTGGCACATAGTAAATGGTTGACATGTGTTGTTGTTGCTGCTAGGTATTGCTGAGTTGTTTCAGTTATTACTACTACTGCCACTAACCTATTACTACGACTGTAAACTCAAGCACTACAAAATCCTCTGGGGTCAGAAGATCCCACTAATTCAGTACATTATCCCCTATCTCATCCTCAATTAGGCTGGCCTAAGTCAAGAATCCAGTCCCGATACATAGTGAAACCAAACCCATTGCTGTCGAGTCGATTCCGACTAATGGCGACCCTGTAGGACAGACCAGAACTGCCCCATAGAGTTTCCAAGGAGCACCTGGTGGATCTGAACAGCCGACATTTTTTAGCAATCATAGCGCTTAACCACTAGGCCACCAGGGTTCCCCTATACATACTAGTTAACTTCATTTTGCATTATCAAATAAATGTATCCCTCTTAGCCTAAGATAGCAAATGTCTCAGTCCCACTGTTTCACAAGGTGTAAGAATAGTAGAGCTACAGGATATTAAGAGTTGTTCGATACCGTAAAAAAGAACAGGTGAGCAAAGAAGTTTGAGAGACGCTTGATTAAACAAAGCAGAACCGATTTCCTTCGTGCAGGACTTATCAGAGCCTTTTATGTTCCAGCAAGTTTTGTGCCTCTCTAAGAGGCAGACGGTTGGAATCAGCACAACGGCAACAGCAAACAACCAGAGGCAGATACAATATTAATTGTGACATTTTCAGTTACAAATAGCAGAAGCCCAGCTGAGCTTAGCTTAAGCAAAAAGAGAATTCATTGGTTCGTGTAACTTGCTGAGGTTGTATATACTTCAGGTGTGGTTGGAGTCACAAGTTCAAATCATGCCAGCTGATCGACCTCTCTCTCTCCTTCCCTCCTTTCCTTCCTCCCTTCTCTTTTAGTAGAACCGCTTTTCTCTGCTTGGCTTCATTCTTAGGTTTGTGCATACGACTATGGTATTGCTCCATGGCGGTCTCAAGCTTACAATCTATGACCCAGAGAAAGAAACAATTTTCCCCCAATTAATATATCCTAGGTGACGGACCCATGTATGATTCAGTCTCTGTGGCCAGAGGTATGGAATGTTCGGACTGGCCCAATGAAGGTGAAATAAGCAGAGAAGAGGTGCAAAGAAGCGTTGCTATGGTGACAAAAGGCCTGTATCCACTTCGAAGATTCAGCATTGCCCTCTTACTGGGCTACTGTTGTAAGTCATCAACTTTGAGAAATGCAGACTTTGTACATACCCAGTCCCAACACAGGAAATGGAAGTCACTGTTTTGGGCTACCATTTCTGACTCTCTATTATGTGCCTGTTATTGTTCTCGGAACTTGGATACAAAGATAAATGAAACACAGTCATCACCTTCCAGAAGTTCACAGTCTGGAAAGCAAAGATCTGAGAAAGACAGGAAGCCGCTAATTACAAAGCAGTGTTCTAGGCGCTACAGCAGAGGTATGACTAAACTACCACAGGGTACAGAGAAGAGAGGGTGGATCAACGTGTCTGGTGAGGACAGAGCCTATTCATAAAAGAGGAGACATCTGTGCTGCGTTTTGGAAGTGGCCACATTCGAGAAAGGCTGGTTCTCTTGGCACACAGAACTGCCTGATAAAGCCTCTGCAGTTTGCCAGCTCATGGCTTAACTTGGAATTGAATGATAGTTGTGTGACTCTAATGCAGACTAATGGCTGGGCATGAGACGGAGATGAAGAACCCTAGGGCCAGGTTTGACACAAGTCATTTTGTCTTCTCCAAAGTTCCTCTTAAGAAAAAACCGTAACAAACAGATGCTGTCAAGTTGATTCTGACTCATGGCGGCCCCATGTGTATCAGAGTAGGACTCCGCTAAAGCAGGTTTTCAATGGCTCATTTCTGGGAAGTAGACTGCCAGGCCTTTCTTCCGAGGCACCTGTAGGCAGACTTGAACCTCCAACCTTTCAGTTAGCAGCTGAGTGTGTTGATCATTTGCACCATCCAGGGACTCCAGGTTAGGTACCACATAAAAACTCATGGGTATTTCTCTCACCACACTTCTCTCTGCTTTACGATTAGATGCTTGGGAACCCATTACCCCGTGAGCACTAGGGCCCTATCTTAGTCTTTTCTGTCTCACATCTCATGTCCAAATTTATGCATAAATCCTGTCAGCTCTACCTCAAAATATATTCCAAATCCAACCACTTACTTTCACCACCACCCACTCTACCTCAGTATGAGTCATCACCATTTCTACATGGATCAGTGCATTAGCCTCCAACAACAACAAAACCAAAACCAAACTCATTGCCACTTGAGTCGATTCTGACTCATAAAAACCCTATAGAACAGACTGGAACTGTCCCATAGGGTTTCCAAGGCTGTAATCTTTATGGAAGCAGGTTGCCACATATCTGCCCCGCCGCCTCGCACCCTGAACCGACTGATGGGATCAAACCACTGACCGTTTGATTAACAGCCAAGTACTTTAGCATTGAGCCACCAAGGATCCTTAGCCTCTAACAACAACAGCAAAAAAATCCCATTGCTATCGAGTCAATTCTGACTCATAGCAACCCTATAGGACAGCGTAGAACAGCCCCATAAGGTTTCCAAGGAGTAGCTGGTAGATTTGAACTGACAGCCTTCTGGTTAGCAGCCAACTCTTAACCACTGCCCCACCAGGGCTCTCTTAATTGTCCTTGCCACCTTTCAGTCTGCTGTCAAGATACGAACCAGAGTGAAGCTTTAAAACAACTTAAGACAGGCCTTGGTGGTCCTCTACACAAAACCTGACACTGGGTCCCTACCAAGGCCCTGCATTACCCAGGACCTGGTTTCCGCCTCGCAATATCTCTTAATATGTTCCCCCCTGCTCACACCACATAGCCCAATGGCTTCCTTGAGTTGTCGCAAACATCTGGAATGTCCCCCCTCAGGGACTCACACATTTATTTTTTCTACCTGGATTGTTCTTCTACAAGGTAGGCTCCCTCACCTCCTTCAAGTTCTTTCTCAAATGTCACTTTCTGAGTCAGACCCTCCCAGATACCCAGTTTAAAACTACAACCCCTTGTTAACACACTCCATCCTTCTTTCTTTTTTCTTAATTTTGTAGAATTTATTGCTGCCTTATACACTGTATCTACGCCGGCTTGTCATATTGTGGTGGCCTTTGTGTTGCTCTGATTTGTAAGCTATGCCACTGCTATTTCAAATACTCAACAGGGTCACCCATGGTGGACAGGTCTCAGTGGAGCTTGCAGCCTAAGACAGACTAGGAAGAAAGGCTTGGTGATCTACTTCCAAAAACTGGTCAATAAAAACCTGATGGATCACAACAGAACATTGTCTGATTCTAATATAGTGCTAGAAGATGAACCCCCCAGGTTGGAAGGCACTCAGTATAGTGGCCACAACAATGGACTCAAGGATACCAACAATCGTGAAGATGGTGCAGGACCAGACAATGTTTCATTCTATTATACATAATGTCATCATGAGTCAGAGCCCACTTGATGGCAACTAACCATAACAAATAAATAAGCAAGTTAAATACATAGTATGTTTATTTATTATGTCTCTCTTGAGTCTTCTATCTCTAGAAGATAAATTTCCTAATTCTAAAGAGTTGTAAGTGTTTTGATCACTGATATATCCCCAGTGCCTAAAACAGTGCCAGGCAGGTAGAAATGTCTAAAAATATTTTTCCAACAAATGAATAAACAAATGAGAAAATTATTTGAATACCAAATGTCTAGCACACAGTAGACACGCAATGCAGTTGATTGAATGAATAAATAAATTCCAGCTTTGGATAACCCTAACAGAGTCTTGATCTGGACTTATATTTCTCAATTCCCTTTTTGAGTTTCTAAAAGTCCCCTGTTGGGTGGCAGAGCCAGGACTCAAACTCAGGATGTCCCACTCTCAAACCCATGGCCATTCTACCAGCTCATTCTGGTTCAAGACAATCTCTCCCTCTTCACATCCCTGGAGTACTCTGAGAAACTGACTCCAAGCTGGTGTTTTCTTCACCAATAAGAGGCCTTTCGTCTCTGAGTCCCAGCCAAGCCAGAAAAAGGCTCTGAATTTCATTTGTTTAGGAAAACAGAGTTGGCTCAATATAACTGTTTTCAGAAACTGGTGTCTGGAAACCATTCCAGCCCAGGATGAAAAATGGAATTTAATCATAGCAGGAATTTAGCCACCACCACCAAACCCCACTGATTGCTCCTCTTTTTCCTTTTAGGACTCAGTTGTTTCTTAGAAGCCCTTGATTAGCCTGGAAGTGCTTTGGGGGGACAGGATCAGAATATTAGCTTTATTTAATCTCTTCATTCTTCCAGACTGTCCATACCCCCCACCTTAGGACAGAGAGAGCCAGGGACATCTAAGGAACAGTCAGATTTGCCTCCAGGGATATGTGCCTAAACATACACATTTTACACACACACTGTGTATTCCCTGGGGGCACAGTCAGAGCATAAACTTTTAACACCCAACATACAAAATCTGGGCCATGGGTATCGCACGTACAAGGAAATGGTCCATGTCACCCAGGAAACCCAGCTGCCCAGAAATGTTTCCATGAATTCTGCAAAACAATTGTCCTTCGGAACTATAGCTAGGGAGCAAGAGCTGGCTGTGGCTGGTGCCTGCTCACAAGGAGGCAGTGGAGAAAGGCAGAAGTTAGCCTGGACGTCCCAGTGTCTCTCTATTGCTCCTCAGGGCCACGTGCAGGGAAGCGCATGAGGAAATCAGCTAAGTCTAGTTTTTGTTGTTGTAGTTGTTGTGTGCCGTTGAGTTGATTCCGAGACAGTAGCCCTATAGGAGAGAGTAGAGCAGCCCCATAGGGGTTCAGAACCATAGTGCCACTGTGTTTAAGAGCTCGACTGGGTACCTAAAGGTCAGCAGTTCAAATCCACCAGCTGCTCCTTGGAAACCCTATGGGGCAGTTCTACTCTGTCCTATAGGGTCACTATGAGTTAGAATCAACTCGACGGCAATGGGTTATAGGGTTTCCTAGACTGAAATCTTTATGGGAACTACATCTGGGCACAAGTATTAACTCAAGAGCTTTGGAGGGCTATGCAAAGAAAGTTGGACCTAACAAACATTCATCTAGCATTTACTTTGTGCCAGCCATTGTTCTATGCACTTTGTAAATATCGACTTATTGAACGTTATTTATTAACTTATTTAAGGTTGACAACCACACTTTGAGATAGTAACGCTTATAATCCCCATTTTACAGATGAAGAAACTAAAACACAAAGAAGTTAAATAACTTGCCCGAGGTCTAAAAGCTAGAAATGAAGGCAGGATTTGGATCCAGGTAGTCAGCTCTTTACTGCTATGCTATGTTTTTAAGGTGTCATGAAAGAATCAGATCTTGATAAAAGTGTGGAATTGATTGAAACATCTCTGGCAATAGCGTACTTTCTCTTTTAGTTATGACTCCACTCAGAATGTGAGAAAGTCATACACAAGACAGTTTTCTATATTCCATGTCTCTGGCAAACAGTTTACACTTGACTACTAAAGGCTGGCAATTAGAACTCACCCAGCAGCACTGGAGAAGGAAGTGCTGACGATTTACTCCACAAAGATTGTTGTTGTTGTTAGGTGTTGTCAAGTCAGTTCTGACTCACAGCTACCCTACATATAACAGAATAAAACACCGCCCAGTCCTGTGCCATCCTTACAATCATTGTCATGCTTGAGCCCGTTGTTGCAGCCACTGTGTCGATCCATCTTGTCGAAGGTCTTGCTCTTTTTCTCTGACCCTCTACTTTTCTGAGCATGATGTCTTTTTCTAGGGACTGCTCCTTCCTGATAAGTGAGATGCCCAAAGTAAGTGAGATGAAGTCTTGCCATCCTTGCTTCTAATGAGCATTCTGGCTGTACTTCTTCCAAGACAGATTTGTTCGTTCTTCTGGCAGTCCATGGTATATTCAATATACTTCGCCAACACTGTAATTCAAACGCATTGATTCTTCGGTCTTCCTTACTCATTGTCCAGGTTTCCCATGCATATTAAGTGATTGAAAACACCATGGCTTGGATCAGGTGCACCTTAGTCCTTAAAGTGACATCTTTGCCTTTTAACACATTAAAGAGATCTTTTGCAGCAGATTTGCCCAGTGCAATGTGTTGTTTGATTTCTTGACTGCTGCTTCCATGGGCTTTGATCATGGATCTGAGTAAAAATGAAATCCTTTACAACTTCAATATTTTTTCTATTTATCATGATGTTGTTTACTGGTCCAGCTGTGAGGATTTTTGTTTTCTTTATGGTGAGGTGTATTCCATACAGGAGGTTGTAGTCTTTGATCTTCATCAGTAAGTACTTCAAGTCTTCACTTTCAGCAAGCATGGCTGTGTCATCTGCGTATCGCAGATTATTAATGAGTCTTACTCCAATCCTGATGCTGCATTCTTCTTCACATTGTCCGGCTTCTCAGATTATTTGCTCAGCATACAGACTGAGTAAGTATGATAAAAGGATACAACCCTGACACACACATTTCCTAATTTTCAGCCACGCAGTATCCCCTTGTTCTGTTGGAATGGCTGATTCTTGGTCTATGTTCAGGTTTCTCATAAGCACAATTAAGTGTTCTAGAATTCCCATTCTTCACAATGTTATCCATAATTTGTTATGATCCACACAACTGAATGCCTTTGCATAGTCAATAGAATACTGGTATACATCTTCTAGTATTCTCTGCTTTCAGCCAAGATCCATCTGACATCAGCAATGATATCCCTCATACCACGTCCTCTTCTGAATCCAGCTTGAATTTCTGGCAGTTCCCTGTCAATATACTGTTGCAACCATAAAGACTACAACCAAGGAAACCTTAAGAAGCAGTTCTACTCTGTAACACATAGCATCACTGTGAGTCGGAACAGATTTGATGGCAACAGGCTTGATTTTTTGGTTTGAGAAACTTCTAGACCGTGAATTCCCTATAGGTAGGTACAGCGCCACTCTTTGCACCATTTTGTTCATGGCACCTAGAGCCGTGCCTGATATTTAGAGAGTGCTCAAGGAGGATTTGTTGGAAAGAAGGAAGAAAAGATAGAAGGAGAAAGGGAAGGAGGAAAGAAAAGAAAGAAGGAAGCAAAGAAGAAAGGAGCTATCTAGTTCTTGGGTATCCATCACCTAATCCCAGTCAGGTGTTAGTTGATGAAAGCTTAAAGTGAGACTCCTCCTACAGATATTTAGAGACACTATCAAAGGAAATAATTTCAGAAGATACTGTGGCCTTGCCTTTGTCCCCTCTGGCTTTCTTCAATATTTTCTTCCTGGTTTCCAAATTCCTAATTTATTACTCAGCAACATACACACACACACGTGTGTGTGTGTGTACAGAACTCTGTTTGCCCAACTACATAAGCCACAAGGCCTCATCTTCTGCTATTCTCATCCTACAAAAAACCAGAGAATGGGCCCAAGAGGGGGGCATCACTCAGATTTCTCTTTGTTGCTGGCAGAAGTGATACACACAGCCCCAACTTCTCCTCTGGCTATGAGAACCTCAGCTATTAATAGCACTCAGCTGCAGGTGACATGTCACAGAATCTGTGACTGCAACAGCCCAAAGGAATATGTTAAATCATCTTATCTAGGGAGTCTTAATCTGAGACCCAAAGGATGGGCTTTGGAGAGTCCATGGTTGTCCCTCCAAGGTCTGACCCCTCTTACTACACTACACCATCTTCTCCTCCCCATATCTCTACCCATTCTTTCCTCAGGGCAATGTCTTCAAAGAAAGTGATGTTGCATTTTAGTCCAGAGCACTAGAATTGGAGATAGAGAGACCTGTGTTTGATTCCTGGCTCCGCTAGTTACAAGCTGTGAGCCTTTAGCTCATGTCTTCTTGTCTCTGAGCCTCAAGTCCTCCATACATAAAATGGGATATGAATAGAACCCTCATCACAGATATTTTGTGAGGATCCAACAAGATAATGCTTCTAAAGAAAGCACTTAGCACAGAGGCTGGCACATATGAACATGCAAAAATACTTACGATCATACCAACTGCTCATGGGTTGTCCACACGTCACCCTATCCCCTGCAAACAGCAGCATCACATTTGTGATTCCACAAGTTTCAGTTGTTTCCAGAGTCAGGAATTGCCCTCCCTTGTTAACCTTCATTTGAAAAGTAATTCAACTCCCTGACATTAAAAATTAAAATATAAACAACTCAGCGCCTGATTTAATGGACAATTAAAAATTAAATTAACAGTTAGTAAGTGATGAGCTAATTTTGTTATTGTAACCACATTAGCCTCACACTCAGAGAAGGGGGAAAGCAGAGCCCTTCAAATAAAAAAATAAAAATACAGGCAAGAAAATATTTAAACCCATATATCATAGCTCTGACAGATTCAGTTTCTGAAACAACTCGCTTCAAAACCCAGTTGTCTGATATTCATGCAAAAATGTTGAGATGCCAACATAATGAGAATTAATGATCTGGTAAAAGGGAAAAAAAAAAGAATACTAAAGTAATATTTGACTTCAAAATGTAGAGCCAACAGCTGGGTAAAGCAATTTGGGTCGCTTCACCCCATTCCACTTGGCAGCCTCTGGAATGACCAAGGGCTTCAAACACATGGATCCCCCAGAAGTGCTAACTGCAGGTCTCCGGTCTGACACTCTGTTGGGATCCATAGGAGGGGAAGGTGAAAAAGAGGTCCCTGGGGTCTTTCAGCACCCGGGACAGCGCTCAACGTAAGGTGGAGAATGGAAGGCCTCACCACACTCTAAGGTCACAGAGCTCCTCCCTAGCCTTTTGTTTTCCCCTGTTTGGCCCCTATTTCCCCTGTTTCCTCAGGGGACCCATAGATTTCCTGGCTCTGATCACTTTATTATCACTGCATTCTAATATGTCTTTCCTGCTAGTTTATAAAGTTCATGAGTTCAGGGACTCCTTATTCACTATTATATGCCAGCACATAGCATAGTGCCTGGTATACATTAAGTGCTCAATGTTTGTTCTCTTGAATTGATTTAATGCAAGTAAGCCAAATATTGGCTCAGTTCAGGTGTTATGGACACAAGATGTTGCCCTTTCTAGAGGTGTTTGCCATTTCAATATGGCAATTTACTTGAGGCTTGAAGGTGGCATAGTGAATCCAAAGAGATGATTCATAAATGGCGTGATCCCAGGCATTACGAAGTGGCCAAAGGCTAAGGGATAGTGTTGGGAGGGGAGGCTTCCAAGAACTCATCAAATCACAGCTTGTAGATGTCTGTCTGCACTGATTGCATGCTGGTCAGGCTTTGGTGAACAGAAATTCTTAGAAGCAAAGAATACCACTCAGTTGTCACCATGTGTAAAGTGTCTGACACGATGCAATCTGATTCTGATAAAATGTGATCTGAATGGGGAAGCCTCCTGCCCATAGGGCTTTCTTCTCCTTCCTTGTTTGACGTCCCTACTGTTAACATCTCTGCTTTGGAGCAGAAGACATATCTTGGCTTTTGGTACCCCAGCATCCATTCCCTCCTAGCTTTGGTAACAGCTCCTTAATTTCCTTTGGGAGAATTTCTTCTTCAATGTGTGTAGTCTTACCTCCTCTACTCAAGCATGGCTGAGCAGCCTTTCCATACTGGGACCTTAAATCTTGTGTGGAGCACCAGAAGGAGGAGAGAGTGGCCAGGACCACACCTTCCAGAATACACCTTTTATGATGCACATTCACACAACCCAGATACAAGAGAGTTCCTTTCCTTTCCTCCAGCCTTTACTTCAGCCTTCTCACTGATTCTATGATGTATCTGCAGTCCTTCTAATAAATTCATTTCCTGCTTCTATCAGCCTGCATCCATTTCTACAGCTTACAATCCAAGATCACTAGCTGATATTTGAGTGGGAGATCAAGAGGTAAGACAGGAGGTGAGGAATCACCTGAGCTTCCAAACAGCCAGGCAAGGATACAGGTGAGCTTATCGCATTTACTAGTTAGCCTCTTCCAAGGCTGTGGTGGCTACTGTTATCCATCAACTTGGCTAGGCTGTGATTTTCAGTGGTTTGAGAGACACCATGTAATCACTTTCCATTTTGTGATCTGCTGTGAGCAGCCAATCAGTTAAAAGGGGAGTTTCCTTGGAGGCATGGCTTGCCTCTGGTATATAAATGGGTGTTCTGGCAAACCTCGCTCTCTTTCTCAGCCCTGCACTCTTCTTGTCTCCTGACACCCCGTTCCTGGGATGTAAGCCTGCAGAAGTCTCTGGCTTTCCTCCTGACCTGCAGATTTTGGATTCACCAGCCCCTGCAAACCCAAGAGCCAGCAGACGCCTCCAGCCTGCTGCCTGACCCACACATTTGGGCTTCCTCAGCCCCTGCAACCACATGGGCCGGCAGAGATCTTCAGCCTATTGCCTGACCTAGGGATTTGGTACTTGACTGCCCAACAATTGCATGAGCCAGTTCCTCACAATGGTGTGAGCCATTTCCTTGAGATAAATCTCTCTCTGTATATATCTATATATGCCTCACTGGTTTTGCTCCTCTCGAGAACCCAGACTAAGACAAAGGCCAAGAAACCAAGTGAATGCAACACCTTGTGAGAGAAAGGAAGGGGAGGAAGATTAGGGTAGAATCATGAGAATGACAAGCCCTAGTAGTGTTAAGAAGCTGATAAGAGAGGGCTGCCAAAGGAAACCATTTTCTTTGCCTATTTTGCCTGGCTTCAGCCTCAAGTACATTAAAAGATTCTGATAAATTTAGCCTCAGGGAGAAATTCCACATGACTAACATGACTCAAAAGGCCTTTCTGGAAAAGTTTTCTCCTTACCCCAATTCTCTGTCTCATTTCCCAGAGACCCCAGCCATGGGATCCCCACTTTACCTCTACAGACTGGTCTAACTTCACAGAAGAGTAATCTCAAGGACATTCCAGGGATACCACTTGCAAAAATATCATGGCTTTCCAATAGCCCATAGATCAGGAACCAAATCAGAGGCTTGTGAAATTGGTCTTCCATATTTAATTGCTACCACTCCCATGCCACAGACACCCTGGTGGTGCAGTAGTTAAGCCCTGAGCTGCTAACCAAAAGGTCAGTGGTTCAAACCCACCAGCCTTTCAGCAGGAGAAAGAGGTGGCAGTCTGCTTCCATAAAGATTTACAGCCTTGAAAACCCTGTGGGGCAGTTCTACTCTGTCCTATAGGGTTGCTATGAGTCGCAATTGATTCAACAGCAATGGGTTTTGGTCTGGCTTTCACATGCAGCAAAGGAAACATTCAGTTCTTTCTCTGAGTCCAGTATTAGGTGTTTTTGTCGCTGTTGTTGTTAGTTGCCACTGACTTAGCTCTGACTCATGGTGACCTTATGTAAACAGAATAAAACATTGCCCAGTCCTACACCATTTTCATGATCATTGTTATATTTGAGCCCACTGTTGTGATATTGTATAGCGTCTTCCAACCTAGGGGGCTCATCTTGCAGCACTAAATCAGACAATATTCTGTTGTGGTTCATAAGGTTTTCATTAGCTAAGTTTTGGAAGTAGGTCGCCATGCCTTTCTTCCTAGTCTGTCTTAGTCTGAAAGCTCTGCTGAACTCTGTCCACCAGAGGTGACCCTGTTGGTATTTGAAAAGCTGGTGGCATAGCTTTCGGCTTCACAGCAACATTCAAGCCACCACAGTACAATACACTGACGGGTGGTGTCCAGGACTAGGTAGAGTCTATAAAAGGATTGAGAAGGAGCAAAGAGAGAGTAATATTGGAATGTCAGTCAGTGCTCACCCGCCACATGCAGCTAAGGAAAACTGTTTCACCCATAACCCCCACTGCTTCACAACCTCCTATCATCCTGCCTGCTAATTGGGGCATGGGGGGACTTTGTGATCCAAGAATGATCGACCCATAAGCTGGCAAATAACTTATGACTTGTGTAACCAGGGATGAAAAGATTTATTTGCCCAATCAGGTTCCTCTGAGGTTCTGAGAATTACAAAGCTGGGAAACTGAGGTAGTTAGCACAGAGCCTGAGGACAAAAAGACATCTTGAGAGTGGGAAGTCAAAACCATGGATAAACCAAACATCCATGTGAGTGAAACAGTGAAGAGAGTGAGGAACCTAGTCAATAGAAAGAAGAGAATTGAACGAATAATTAGAATGAGAGACAGAATAAAAGATTGTTCCTAAAACTGCCGCGGGTTCTGACTACTTTCCAATTCTAATTACAGCTCATGATCGTCCTAATAATAAACCTCTGTTTTTGAGGTAACTTGAGGGAGCCTATTTCTTGCAATGAAAAAAGAACAGAACAGAGACAAAGGGAGTCTACACAAAGACCGAGGTAAAGAACACGCAAGCCTTTTCCCATTTCTCTGGGCCTGGCTTTCAAACCACAAATGGATCTGTCTAAAACAGCCTCTCATGCCTGCAGCGTGTTATAATTTTCAAAGTCTGTGCACTATTATCCCATGTGAGCCTTGTGACAACTTGGTGAGATAGTAATGTTGGACACTCATTCATTCAACAAACACTTGTTCAGCTCCTGCTGTCTATGTCAGCAGCATCTTCAGGGAGTGAATAAGGGCAGGTAGCAAAGGTCAAAGAGTCATGGCCCCTTCCCTAGAAGAGGACCCCGGTTTGCGGGCACAATGGTCTGCATTTTACAAATGAGAAGGTAGATCAAAATAAGGCATAGATGTGTGCAAGGTCACCCAGCTAGTTAGTCAACGAAATGAGATGTTAACTCAGGTCTCCTGAACTCATCACCTTCCCAGACTTTTTCTGCAATATGCCCTGGTCCTCCCAGCTTCACAGCCTCTTCAGGTATTTACAAAAGTTTACTTAAAGGACAGAAAGTAAATATCTTAAGTTTTGTGAGCCATATGGTCTCTGTCACAATTACTGAACTCTGCCACGGTGGAGCAAAAGCAGCTCAGACAATAAGTAAAGGAGTGAGCATAGCTGTGTCCCAATAAAACTTTATTTATAAAAACAGGTGGCTGGCTGGATTTGGTCTGTGGACCCATAGTCAACTGCTAGTAAGGTCTCTGGGTGGCACAAACCATTTGCACTTGACCAATAATCTAAAGGTTGGCCATTTGAACCTCCTCAGCAGTGCCATGGAGGAAAGGCCGGGTAATGTGCTTCCATAAAGATTACAGCCAAGAAAACCCTATGGAGCAGTTCCACTCTGTAACACATGGGGTCACCATGAGTTGGAATTGACTTGACGGCAGCGGGTTTGTTTTTTGGTTTATTGAACTCTTAGGTAGTTGAAGGACCCTCCCCCTGCCTGATCTTTTCAATCGCTTCAAGTGCATGCCAAAGATGGATGATGAAAAAGGAAGACAGAAGAAGAACTGATGCATTTGAACCGTGGTGTTGGTGAAGAATATTGAATACACCATAGACTGCTGCCAGGAGAATGAACAAACCAGTCTTAGAAGAAATACAACCAGAATGCTTCTTAGAAGCAAGGAGAGAAGATTTCAGTTTGCTTGCTTCGAACATATCACCGGGAAAGACCAGTTGCTAGAAAAGGGTACCATGTTTGGTAGAGGGTCAGTGTAAGTTGGAACTGACTGGATAGCAACTAACAGCCACAATCCTCTGCCACAGCCACGACCACATAGTGTTCTGAGTACTTTAAAGATGACAAAGCCATGAGAGTCAAGTAACATATAGGTATTGTATTAATCTGACAATTTTTGACTGATTGGGCCATCAAAGGAGACCACTCCTCATTCTTAACCTGACTTAGCAAAAGATCCTTTCACACAGATAACATATTTTCTCCAAAACCCTCTCAATATCCCAGGCTCCCATCACCATAACAACCTACATTCTACAATGAACAAGTAAAAGCAGTAACAAATAAGGGAAGAATTCATGTATCGACTTCTTTGGTTACGAGTTTTGACATTTCAAGTTGTGCTACTGACAGACCAGTCTTTGGTGCCTCCAACCATTCTGCATTTCTTGTGTCCTTGTACTATTGTAAATGCAATTGTGTTTTCCTAAAGACCCGTAGCCATATATCAAGAATCTTAAATTATTTAGATTATATATACAGCCCAGGAAGAAAACTAGACCCCTGTCAGCAGAGGGAATGATGTAGAATACAAGATGATAGACATACTAAAAAATGAACTGGAAAAAGTCAATAAAGATATATATAAATGTGGACAATTCAACTTCATGCGAATTCCTGGTGGGGCAGATAAAGAGGGAGCTACAGTATATTTCAAGTTTCTCTGCCATGGGGTAAAATGTATTCCAATTCTGTGTGAATACTGTTGTTCTTAGCTACTATCAAGTTGGCCCTGTCTCATAGAGATTCCATTACAACGGAACAAAACGTTGCCCAGACCTGTGCCATCTTCACAATATTTCATATGTAGTAGTCCATTACTGGAGCTCTGGTGGTACAGTGGTTAAGAGCTTGGCTGCTAACCAAAAGGCCAGCAGTTCAAATCTACCAGCCACTCCTTGGAAACCCTCTGGGGCAGTTCTACTCTGTCCTATAGACTAGTTGTGAGTTGGAATCTACTCGACAGCAATGGGTTTTAGTTTACTGTTGTGGCCACTGTGTATTTTGAGTGCCTTCCAACCTAGGGGAGGCTTATCTTCCAGTACTGTATCAAACAATATTCTGTTGTGATCCATAGGGTTTCCACTGGCCAATTTTCAGAAGTAAATCACCAGGCCTTTCTTCCTAGTCTGTCTTAGCCAGGAAGCTCCATTGAAACCTATCTACCACGGGTGCCCCTGCTGATATTTGAAATACCAATGGCATAGCTTTTAGCATCATAGCAACATGCAAGCCACCACAGTATGACAAACTGACAGAGGGATGATGGCTTTGAATATCGGGCCTTCCTTTTCATAATGTTAAGACTTTTCTATCATCAAAAGGATAAAATACAGACTAAAGAGTGCACACACATGTCCTCCCCACTTTTGATGGGTGGTCAAGTCATGAATTACCAGTACCTGATGTCCTCACCCACTACACCATCCCATGAAAGTCCCTGACCCTGGACTCTGGGGATCACTGACACACCCAGAATGATGGTATCTGTTTGCCCCAGGATACAGGCTCCAGAAACATCCTCTGCCCTATGGCTCCCAGAGGAGATGGGGAGAAGGAGCAACCTGAAAAAACAAACTAAACAAAAAGCCCAGGCCAGCTGCGCTCGCGATGTTCTGGCTCGGGAGGAGAATGGCATTCTATGAGGACTGTTTAAAACCCTTAAACCTATTCCCGCCCAACGACAGTGCCTGTTTAGTTTCAGACAATTCCTTCCCCCCTCACTCTTGGGAGCTTCCTTGGAGATGCTACAAAAGGGGGCGGGGGGCGAGCGGTGCATCTGCCTGCAGTTGTGGGTCACCTGGGGGCTGCCATTTCAGGTTCCTGGACAGTCGTGGCTCATGAAGGTTTTATTAATTAAATACCCTCCTTGGGATGGTTCTTTATGAAGGAAAAAGCTACTCTCTTTATGGCTACTATGAGCGTCCTTCTGCCTTCATGTTTACGAGGCTGTCCCTTTTCCTTGCCCGTGTCTTAAAGGAACCAAATAACAATGAAGATGATAATTATAGTTGGCATTTATTAAGTACTTACTATGCGTCATGCTCAACACCCATCTGTCTGTTGTAGTGTGGTGGCTTGGTGTTACTATGATTCTGGAAGCTACACTGCTGGTATTGCAAATACCAGCAAGATCACCCATGGTGGACAGATTTTAGCAGCTTCCAGACTAAGACTAGGAAGAAGTCCTGATAATCTACTTCCAAAAATCAGTCAGTGAAAACCCTATGGATCACAACTGAATACTGCCCCATATACAGCTGGAAGATGAGCCCCTTAGGTTGGAAGGCACACAAAACACACAGTGGCCGCAACCACGGGCTCGAGCATCACAAAGGTGGTGCAGGACTGGACAACATATTGTTCTGTTGTACGTGGCGTCATCATGAGTCAGAGCCGATCTGACCACCTCATGCCTGCAGGCATCTGTGATTTTCCCTGTCCAATATCTGTGAATTCTCCAGCTAGTCTCCCAAAGCATTTGTATCTGGCTTGAGAGGCAGTTATCACACTACCCTGCTTTGTCCGCTAAGTTTGCCCCTGAGGTGCTCTTCCTGGCTGCTCAGCTCTGCTGGAAGCTCCTGGAGGACCAGGCTCATGGACCTCTCCCCTCTTCCTCTCCAGGGTATGATCGTAGTTGACCTTGGGGGCTAGAAGGCAGTGGTGGGGAGAAGATTTTTCTCTATACACTGCTGTGCCTTTGAATTTTATAACATTTTCAGATATTATTTACTCAAAAAAGTAAAAGAAATGTCCAAAATTATAATAAAAAGAGGCAGCAATATTGCATAGTTGGAATAGCACGTACTTTGGAATCACAGGTCACAGACATACTTGTGTGAATCTGGGCAGGGTCCTAACCTCTCAGAGCCTGTTTCTTCTGTAGAATGGAGATTATTCTACCTCCCTTGAAGGGTTGCTGTGAGCAAGAAATGAGATAATATATCTGATGCACCCGGTGAGATGCCCACTATACAATGGGAACTATGATCTTAAAACACGAGTGGATGCTACAATTATCTCTCGTTATCCTGCTAGGATTTTAGATGTCTCCAGTCAGATTTCTCACCTGCTTTTCCTCCTCTCCCTGCTAGCAGCATGGGGTTTTTCCAGGCTGTCGTTAAGCATGTGTTTTCGGCGAAGGAAGAGAGCTGAGGTCTTTAAAAGTGTATGAGAGGGAACTCCTTGACAGTGTTTTTGATGGAGCTGAGCAAAAACAAAGCCACACAAGGGAAAAGGCTTGTGGCAGGAAGCCAGAATTTACATCCCAGGTAAGTTCCCATAAGGGGTTGGAACAAACCAGTGGTTTCCATGGAGAGAATGGAGGCTCCAGGCAAAATCCATGTGCACCAGTGGATTTCTCTATAAGCTAAGATTGCTGAGGATAGGGCCACATCTTTTCATCCTTGTACACCAAAAGCCTATCCCAAAGGGGGACATCTTATAAATGATTACTGACTCATGGATCCAGCCAATGAGCTATTCACCCAGCCCTCCAGTTTGTCATGAGCCTTGCACTTCTTCAACCGATTTCACCACATGGAATTCACCAGTTACTGACTCAGCCTTGCCCCTTCCATCACAGATGGGTTTTCCCACGGATCTCTTCTGTGAAGCAGGGTTTCCACATGAGGAGGCAGCACTGCCTAGTAAAGGTCCAGGAACTTCAGTCAGACATCCTTGGGTGAAATCACAGCCATGATGCTTCCCAGTTCTGTGACATTGGCCAAGTCATTTTACCTCTTTAGATCTTGGTTTCCCCAATGTACAATGGGATAATAATGACAACAGCAACAAAAACAAGGGCCAGTACATATTCAGTGCTTACCATGTGCCAAGTGACAAATGGGTTCTTTACCCATACCAGCACACCAGTGACAATGAAGATGGTGCAGGACAGGCAATGCTTTGTTCTGTTATATAGAAGGTTGCCATGAGTTGGAACCAACTTGGTGGCAACTAACAACAACCCGTAATAGTACCTACTTTCATAGGCTGTTATGCAAATTAGGTAAATGTTCAGAAGCAAACTGATACACAGTTAAATAGTGCTCAATAAATGCTACTGATTGCTGTTATTATTCTCCCCTTGTGGCATGAAGATATACTTAACTTCCATTTCTTGGTTCAGTACCAGCCTTCTACCCAAGACAACCATTGCACACTTACCAAATCCTTGTAGATCTATTGATTCAATCCAGCTTCATTTGAGCATAATCAACATTTATCAAGCCCACTGCCTTCTGCCCTGTATAGATGCACGTCTTTTCTGGTAGGGAATAAAAGCTCAGCTTCAAGTCATGGCCACTGGTGTTCTGCATTTGTGGGGACACTGATACCCACAGTTTTAGCAATAGGTGTCATTACAGTAACACTGAAAGCTTTTGCAAACACTCCTTCTGCTCCCATGTTGTGAGACAAACACCAGTTGTCATCCTTTTCAGCGGTGTTTGCTGCCCTTAGGGACTGACAGGTTAAAACACTTCTAAAAGTAACCTTCCATGGGAGGAACTTCTGCCATGCTAGCTGTGTTTGAAAGCATGCTTGAAGAGCATTTTCCTTTGCTTATAAAATTCCTGCTTCTCACACAAGGCAGGCAGACAGCTAGAGGCAGATACTCCTCTCTTGACTCAGAAGTCCCATTACATGATGGTGCATCATCCCACCCTGACCGCGACGCCCCCCACTCACTAAATTGCTCCTAACCCTTCTCGTCTCCTATTGTACATTACCACCTCTGCTACATGGCAGCATTAATTTGATTTATGGCCCAGCCACCCCACCTGAGGCCTGGGAAGATGGCTCCCCTCCGATCGCTTCCATCAGCAGGGTAAGTGGAAGGTAATAAAAACCCATACGTGGCTCAGACTTTCAATTTCAATTGGAAATTGAAACTGTGCAATATGATTAAAGTTTAATCTGCATCATCAATAAACACGTGTGTGAAAACAACGAGGGCTGCTTTACCTCCTAGTCGCAGGCGTGGATTTGATAACAGCGTGTGTGCTGTCTCTTGACCAAACAATGTGCTTACTGGGGTTGGGATTGTGAACACCGACATACGTGCCCAGGCATGTGGGGAGTCGATATACTTGTAGGAAAAGATGAAAATCATCACAGGGACGTATCTGGGAGAAAAGGGTTGCTCACAGTCAGATGGAACTGGATTGAATCAACAGCTCCACAGGGGTTTGCTAAAGGTGCCAAGGTTCTTCAGGGAGCAGTGATACCCATGTATTCATTCATTCGTTTATTGAGCGCCTACTGTGTGTCAGGCCTGTGCTGGGTTCTAGAGCCATAATGGTGACAAAAAAAAGCAGACTCAGTTTCTGCCCTCTCAGAGCTTACGGTAATGATTGAGAGTGATGGCAATCAATTAGGCACTGAATTTTAAAATTGTCCCTGTATTAAATGGGCACAATGAGCAGGTCTCTGATGCTGTAGGTGCTACAAAGAGGGAGATGTGAAATTGTCTGTGAGGTTAGAGAGGGCTTCCTGGAATAGGCGATGACTGAGCTGAGGCTTAACGAGTGAGTCCGGGGAGGTTAACTAGGCCAGAAGTGGGAAACAGGGTTTGGGAGATGAGACAGACCCAAGAGTGAGCCAGCCAGAGGAGGCCATATATGCAAAGGCCCAGGGGAATCTGACCCAGGGTTGAAAAAAGCGAAGTAGCTGGGTCAGAAAGAACAAGAGGCTGAAGTTAAAGCTGGAGAGGTAGGCAGAAAGATCACTCTGGGCTGGTACTGTTAAAGATATTTGCTAAAGGACTTTCGAGTGGAATGATATCTCTTAGAATTGCCTTAAAATATTCCAGATATTTGTTGTTATTTTATGGTGTGGAGTCGATTCTGACTCATGGCGACCCTATGTACAGCAGAACGAAATGTTGCACAGTCTTGTGTCATCCTAAAAATCACCATCACGTCCAAGTCCATCGTTGTGGCTACTGTGTCAGTCCATCTCCCTGAGGGTCTCCCAGGCCCTTGCTGGCCCTCTGCTTCACCAACATAATGTCCTCCTCCAGCAACTGATCCCTTCTAATGATGTGTCCAAAGCGTATGAGTCAGACGACGGTCTCTTGAAATCCATAGGGTTTTCACTGGATAATTTTCAGAACTAGATTGCCAGGCCTTTCTTCCTAATCTTAGTCTAGGAGCTCTGCTGAAACCTGTCCACCATGGACGACCCTGCTGGTATTTGAAATGCCAGTGGCATAGCTTCCAAGCACCATAGCAACACCCAAGCCACCACAGCATGACAAACTGATAGACAGGTGGTAGACTGCAGATGTAGTCAAGTACTATTTGTGTAATTAAAAAGATAAGTATAAGTTAAAGATAAAGTAAGTTATATGACTCCCCACTAGGATTCTGTCTTAGAAACCCAAGTTACTTTTGGAGTCCCAAGGACAATGGTCTTTCTATCACAAATTTCAACACACTTCCGGCGACCCAGGTGAGGGCTCAGTCAGAGAAAGGGCGTATCATTTTCTGGCTTAACTGTGGGAGATCAAGGTCCATGGTGTATATGATATAATAGAGGAAACCTGGACGTGGTGTCAGGAGATTTAGGTCCTAGTCTCAGCCCCACCAATATCCACATGTGGAGCCCCGAATGACATATTATCCATACTGAGATGAGTCTCTCAGCGTGTGTAAACATACTTAGGAAAAATATTTAGACTCCTTTAGGGGACATCAAAGGTGGCATTGGTGGCTGAGGGGTAGAATTCTCACCTTCCTTGCAGGAGACTCAGGTTTGATTTCCAGCCAATGTACCTCATGTGTAGCCACCACTCGTCTGTCAGCGGAGGCTCGCATGTTCTTGTGAGGCCAAACAGGTTCCAGCAGCACTGCCAGACTAAGGTGGACTAGGAAGAAAGACCTGGCAATATACTTCTTAGAATCAGCCAGTAAAAACCCTATGGGTCAGAAAAGTCCTTTTCCATTTTGCATGGGACTGCCATGAGTCGGGGGCTAAGAACAACAACAAGGGAAATCAAGTCTGGATCTCTTAAGCTTTGGTAATACAGAGAGCTTCTCTAAGAGAAATCTGTTTTTGACCTCTAAAATCTTGTAATTTATAACTATCAAGAAATGTGAAATGCTTCGTGATTTGTAAAGACAGGCAGCATGGTACCATGGTTAAAAACACAGACTCTGGAGTCAGACAGACCTGGATTTAAATCCCTGCCCCCTGAGTTACTAGCAATGAGAACTTGGACAAGCCACTGGGGTCTCAAAGAATCAGTTTCCATATACGACAAACGGGTACAGCAATTCCCTGCCCTTCAGGATTATGGAAAGGATGACAACGCGGAAACACCTGGGACATAGTAGATGTTCACAAATTCTTAATGGGGGGTGGTGGGCAAAAGGGAGGTGGGGGCACCACTGGCCCTCCTGGAGAACCTCAGATTCGCCCCTCTTTCTATTTCAGGTGCAGCTCACTCAAGATGATTTGCAGTTGGTGGCAAAGCCAGCCCTGGGGCCAGAGATCTGAGACTGGTGATAAAACCGTCAGCCAAGATTTGCTACATCTTTTTCCACCCTCTAGTCTCCCATTAAAAATGATTTGTTGTTAGGACGAAACATGGGAAAACAAACGTGATTAAAATTTTTCCATATTAAACACCTGTGTGGCGATGGCAGGCCTGAACTGAGCTCTCTGGAAAGGCTCTGACTCATCTGTCTAGAGGGGGAGACAAGCAACTGGCAGAGTCAGGAAGCAGAGCCAGAGTCTGGATTTGTTCCTTTGCTCCTTCACACTCTTCCCAGTGTCTTCCTTCTACCTGGTTGACTTTAGCCCCCTGATCCCCTTAAACACAAGAATAGTTGATCAAGGATTAAAGGTGCCTGGGGCAGGAGGATAGGTCCCTGGGTTGGGCAAATGGTTTGCACTCAACTACTAATCAATAGGTTGGTGGTTCAAATCCACCAAGCGGTATCATGGAAGAAAGGCCTGGGGATCTGCTTCTGTAAAGACTTCAGCCAAGAAAACCCGGTAGAGCTCAGCTCTACTCTGTAACACGTGGAGTCGCCATGAGTTGGAATTGACTAAATGGCAATGGATTTGGTTTTTTATTTGGGGGGAGGCAGGAGGCGGAGCATCACTATAGCTCAGGTAGGAGGAGGGTGGAGGGGTGGAATGTGTTCTACCCCCTTACCCTGACTTCCCAGAGGGGGAAAAAAATCACTTATATCTTTCAGAAAAGTGATAGATCTGCCCCAAATCCACGAACTCAGTTATACAGATTATGACACATACTTTGCAGCTTGCGTGTCTCTTAGAAACATTTTGCTTCCTTAAGGTGATAGATTAATTGCAAAACAATCCACTTTTCTTCATTCCTCCCTGTACCCACACCCTTTGCAATGTTCTTTTGCATCTCCTCTCAACAAGAGGCGGAGTCTCTTTCCCAACCCTTGAATACAGGCTGGTCTTATGACTCGCTTTGGTCAATAGAATACAGCAGAGCTGAGTATGTGTCAGCTCCAAGGTTAGGCCTCAAGAGACCTTGTACACTTCCACTGTCTTGTAAGCAAGCTTGGGTTATTCTTCTGGGTGATAGGAGATAAATGACCCAGTCACTACCAACTAATCACCACCATTCAACAACCAGCTAACTTCTACAGATTTGAGTGAGGCCATCATAGACTAGCCAGCATCCAGCCAAACAGGATCTGAGCACAAATCCCTGAGTAACCCTGTTTCAGCAGGCAGGGAACTCTTACGCATTTTCCACTTGTAATTGCTTCCTTCCCTTATAGATACAAAACAGAGCTGGATAAATTGTCACTTTGGGATCATAGCACCATAAGGCTTGGGTCATTTCAGGCCCATGAGATAATTTCTACGAGTTACATCAAGGGAAGAATCCCAGTTGCAAGCTGTCCTTTAAACCCATCTTGCTTTGGATCATGAAAATGTTTGCACGCTCTAGTTTGCAATATTTCTTTCACGGTATACAGGAAGCCTGTATCTCAGTGCCCACATAGAAATAAAAATTGTACTTGGATGTCATTACTGTCAATTATCCTGGGTATAAAGTAGAGTCCATGTCACCCCTCCTGGGTGAGAGGTAGTGACCAGCTTGTGGCCAAGGTGCTTGACCTGGATGAGCCTTGTTCCATCCCATCCTCCCAAGACTGACACAGGAGAGGAAATACAGTTCCACGGAGCCCTGGCAGCATAGTGGTTAAGAGCTACGGCTATTAATCAAAAGGTCAGCAGTTCGAATCCACCAGCTACTCCTTGGAAACCTTATGGGGCAGTTCTACTCCGTCCTATAGGGTCACTATGAGTTGGAACCTACTTAACAGCAACGAGTTTGGGTTTTGGGGTTTTTAGTGCCAGTCAGATCCTTGAAATCACTTTAGGAGAAAACCTCGTAAGCGGAGGATTGAGAAACCAGTGGGGGTAAAACAGTGAAACCTGTGACAGCCAGAACTCAAAGGGACTGCCTTGCTTCTCCAGATCTTGCAAATTTTCCACCTTTGGCAGAGCGAAGTCTTACCACTTTTCTATTGCTCGTTTTAGTGGAAAAGATTTGAATTTTCCTTCTCTGACAGGTTTCTGCCTCACACAGGTTCTAGCTTTTGCAGGTTTTACTGTATTCGATTATTTCTTAAAGGTACCTTGACTAGAAAATAAAGGGACATGTTGAAAAAAAGCTGGCCTGATTGATTTCTGTCCTTTGGAGTTCTGAACCCTTCTGAATCTGCCTGCTTTCTAAAAGGAAGCATATAGTGAATGTACAACTGGCAAAGAGACAGATATCCAACTTAATCTTTGAAAAAAAATCTTTAAGTAATATTATCCTGAAAATAGAATGTTTGCTAACTGTCACAAGAATAGTGTTAGGGCCCCTCCTGTAGCCCCCGCAACCCTTGTGCTTCTCCTCCCAGAGCCTGTTTCTATCCCCTCTCCCTCCAGACTATGAGTTTCTTGAGGGCATGGATGATGTCGTATTCACTTTGGTGTTGGCTGGTCCTCAGAACTCATGGAAAGGTTAGGCTCACACTCATGAGTCACCAGGATTCCTTCACTGTCATAGGACTCAAGCATCAAAAGAGGATCCAACCACAATTTGGTTCAAACCAAGATCCCCAGATTAATCAATGACCAGCTTTGTTCTTGGCAACTCAACTAGCTGGACCAAATGGCCCTCAAATCTATCACATTGTGATGTTCTGGTAAGCAGATGATTCAATTGGCAGATCACCTGCCTTAGATGTCCAAGACTAGAACTGGACTCAGATGTCAGCCCTGACACTTACTTGGGAAAGTTACTTACCCTCTTTGTGTCTCAGTTTCTCCTGTAACACAGGGGCAATAATAGGACCTCCACCATAGACTGGTTGTAAGCAAGTGAGCTATGTGTGTGCTGTGTGTGCATGTATACAGACAGGCATATGGTAGACCTATGTGAGCGTTTACTGTGATGATGATAATGATGACAGTGATGATGACATTATCATTGATGTTGTACCTGTTCTATCCTTAGGCCACCCTGATTGGCTGGGAAGCATTCCAAGTAGGATGAAGAATGGGTGTGGACCCAATACATCTGACACCCAATACAGACTTAAAACCCCAGTAATTAGCACACTTTGGGCAGGCTGACAGGATGTTCCTTTTTCCTTGTTTATGTTCCCTTCTCCCTTGTCTTTTAGTGGTTGTATCAGCTGGTGATGTGGTATGCACAAACATTTCCAACTGACAGGAAAGTCAGAGGAAGTGCAATCTTACAGCTCAGGTATTAGTTCAGTTGCTCAGAGCCTTGGCGATGTGATTGATGGGAGTTTTATTGCAAATATGAAAATCTGCATTCCTTTCTTCCTCTGTTGGCACATCAGTGTCTTTTTCTCGCACAACATGTCCTGGTGCATTGAAGATAATAGAGCTCTAATGTCCTTGATGGGTCTGCATCAGAGCCAGTCAATGCGCCATTGGCTTGCATGACAGAATGCCTGGGTCAATGACACTCAAACGCACACTGCTTAGTAAAGAAGCAAAACTGTCAGAGCCAGAGACGTAAAGTGTTTACTGATATAACGCCAATTCTACTAACATTTATCGAGTACCTGTAGGGGGGCGAGCCTTAGGCCAGCACAGTACCTGGTGCTTGGATGGGTATGAAATAAATTCTTGTTGAATAAATGAATGAATGAGTGAATGAGCAAACGCCAGCCTATATACTGTGAAATCACTGAGGAATCCAGATTGCTTCTTCCCTTGGAATCTGAATTTCCAAAAAGCAATCAAATCAAAAGGAAATTAGCTAGACGAGATGACTAAATGGCAAAAACCCAAAGATGTTAGTCCAGCTGCTGCGAATATGACAAACGCATGAACCCCAGAGAGTGGATAATGGCTTGGCTGCTGAAAGATGAAAATCTACAAACAGCGTCAACTCAATTTCAAGGACAGAGTGTTTGACTATCAGCCAAAAAAATGAGTTGAATCATGCAGATGTGGTGAGGGAGAGCTTTGCTTCAGTCTTTGTGATTCAGAAACCTTGAGGTTATTCTACTCAGTGGTGACTGAGTTACTGTGGGAGTTAGGAGCCAAGGAGCCCATGAGATGTTTTCCACCTAGGGAAAGAGAGGCAAATAGATTCTAGGCTCTGTGCACAGAGTCCTTTCTGTCTTGTTGGTTGCTGTAACCCCAGTACCTAGCACAGTGCCTGGCACACAGTAGGTGCTCAAAAAGCTGTTAAATGGACTGAAGATGCCTGTAAGATATAATGCCTATCTCACATATACTATATATATATGTGGAAACCCTGGAGGCATGGTAGTTAAGTGCTACAGCTGCTAACCAAAGGGTTGGCTGTTCAAATCCACTAGGTGCTCCTTGGAAACTCTATGGGGCAGCTCTACTCTGTCCTATAGAGTCCCTATGAGTCAGAATCGACTTGACAGCAATGGGTTTAGTTTGGTTTATTTACATACATATATATATAATACATACATATATATCTACACACACATAAATGGAGAAAAATTTCAGATAAAAAGACATATAGAACAATGTTTCTCAAAGTACGTCCTAAGGAACGCTTTGCACAAAAATTAACTGAAAAGAACCATCCCAAACCAACTGGGGGTCAGAACTTCTGTTGATGGGACCTGTGAATCAGAACTCTAACAGGCTCCCTAAGCCATTCTTCTGCACAACATTTTGAGAGTTACGGTGTTGTTGAAGTATATTGACTATACCACAGACTACGAGAAGAACAAACAAATCTGTCTTGGAAGAAGTACAACCAAGGTGCTCCTTAGAAGCGAGGATGGTGAGACTTCATCTCACTTACTTTGGACTTGTTACCAGGAGGGGCCAATCCCTGGAAAAGGACATCATGCTTGGTAAAGTAGAGAGTCAGCGAAAAGGAGGAAGACCCTCAAGGAGATGGACTGACACAGTGGCTACAACAATGGGCTTGAACATGGCGACAATTATGAGGATGGCACAGGATCGGGCAGTGTTTCGTTCTGCTATATATAAGGTCACTGTGAGTCAGAATCGACTGGATGGCACCTAATAACAAGCGACAACACCTTTTGATCACCATTTTCAAAAAGTGCCAGGATCACTAATTCATCTAATCCTCTCAACTGCTCAGAAGCTAGGCACAATTATCAGCATTTACAGCTGAGTATGCCGAGTCTCAGGGAAGTGAAATGACTTTTCCAAGGCCACCCAACCTGTAAACAAAAGAGTCATGATTCAAACACAGAACATCACACGTCAAACCTGGACTCTCAGCCACCACTGGGTTCCTCCTCTCTGAAGGCAAGGCTACAGGACAAGGTCACGAAGGGGAGCAATCAGAAGTGACTTTCAAAGAGTATGTCCTGATAATAAAAGTAGTAGAGATCGATAAAGATGATGATACTGTTTTATATCTTTAAAACGAAAGAAAGAACACACCACTCTGGCTGCTGTAGACTTTATCAGGAGGCTCTGATTAATGAGAACAGCCCTGGGCTTAGGTCCCTAATACATGCCTGTTATACTGCCAGGAGATTGCCATCTCAGCAATACATTGCTAGAACTTGCTGGGGCAGCAATATCAGTTCCACTCTGCGTTTGATCAGGTTCATGTCTGTTTTTAAATAAGGCCAGTAAGTACATGCATCCAGTAGGGCAGCTGGTGACGAAAAGATGATGTTAAAGGAAATGTTAAACAGTCACGGGAAGCGGCTCAGCCATGAACGTGAACCATGTGGCTGGACATTTCATTTGTGGTCAGGAAGACCTGGAAGGTTAAAATGGCCAAGGTCAAATGGCCAAGGTCATGGGTCTGATGGACCAAGGTGGCCAGTCTTCCTCACTATTCCTAAGTCCCACCTGCCTCGCTAATACACCTGGCCACCTGAAACTTTCAGGGCAGGGAAATCATATCAGGAGACCTGGTACCTTGGAGGTCTAGACTGCCCGTTTGCTTGAGTTCCCTTCTCAAACGTTACCTTTTGAAGGAGGACACCTACTGGGAAAAGCATGGCCTCACCCCACCTCCCTGGCTTTCTACACCCCCTTAACCTGTTTCATCTTTTTTCATGATACTTAGTGATACTTGGTATTATGTTACCTATTTATTTGTTCTTTTGTTTATTGCCTATCTCCACCCACTAGACTGTGAGCGCTATAAAGTTAGAGACTTTCGTTCTCTTGCATTTCCCTAACGTCTAAGACTGTGCCTGCTACACAGTAAAACCAAACCACTAGCCATCGAGTCGGTTCTGACTCATGGTGGCCCCATGTTGTGTCAGAGTGGAACTCTGCTCCACCAAGTTTTCAATGGCTGATTTTTCCAAAGTAGATCACCAGGCCTTTCTTCCAAGGCACTTCCGGGTGCACTCAAACCTCCAACCTCCTGGTTAGCAGCCTAGTGCACTCACTCTTTGCACCACCCAGGGGCACCTCATAAATATTTGTCGAATGAAAGAATAATGTGTTGGTACAAATGCATCCTTTATTTCAGAGAAGGAAGTTCATTCTTAATTCTAAGTCCCTTAGGTTGGTTATGTCATTAAAAAATAAACGTTTTTCTTTTTTTTTTTCTATCTTTCTTTCTGGTTAAATCTTTAAATAGCTTTCTTATCCTCTCTAGGATAACATTCAAACTTTTCATATGGCTTACTGGATTCTTCTGGTTCTGAGGTTTCCCCTCCAACCCATCCTGTGTCCTCTCTGCCTGATATCTGCACACCAACCATTCTTTCAGCCAGATAACAGAACCCTGCTTTCCCCCACTTTTTGGACTTCCTGGGTGATATAAATAGTTAAGGTGCTTGACAGCTAAATGAAAGGTTCGAGTCCATCCAGAGGCACCTTGGAAGAAAGGCCTGGTGATCTAATTCCAAAATATCAGCCATTGAAAATTCCAAGGAACACAGTTCTACTCTGACACACATAGGGTTGCCATGAGTCAGACTTCACCTGACAACAGCTGGTTTTATCCTCCCCACTTTCAGGCCCTTCCTAAGCACCATCTCCACCTAAAACACTCTTTTCCCTCATTCCTCACCTGAGTAATTACTATTCCTCCTCCTACTCTCAGCTTAAACATCACTTCCAGTGGCTGCCTTTCCCGAATGCTCAGGCTCAGCAAGCAACCCTCTGACATGCCTCCATAACGTCCTGCACTTCTACCTTCTATCACATTTAAACATGCGAACGTGTGTTTACTGTTTGTCTTCCCCACAGACTGAGTACTCTGGGAAGCAGGGGAGGCTCTTTCTTACTGATTGCAGAATTCCCAGCACTTAGCACAGTGCTGGATAGAGTCAGTGCTCAATCAATATTGCCTCTTTGAATGAATGAATGAAGGCTTGAACATGAAAGCCTAGGAATCATCTTGGATGGGGCAAACAGTTAATGAGCCCTGCTGCTAACCAGAAGATGGACGGTTCGAATCCATCCAGAAGCACCTCGGAAGAAAGGCGTGGCAATCCGCTTCCAAAATATCAAGCACTGAAAGCCTTATGGAGCACAGTTCTACTGTGATACACATGGGGTCTCCAAGAGTTGGAATTGACTTGACGGCAACTGTTTTGTTTAAGAGTTATTACACTGAAATTACCTCCAAACACAGGGTGGGTAGATCGTACCCCTGAATGCTGTGTCTAGGATAGGTGGGTAATTTCAGGTCTCAGTGCTGGCAGCAAACCTCCCTCAACCCCCAGTTATTCTCCTGGCCCAGCCCCTGACTAAGTCCACTTCTTACCACCAAAGAACTCCAGCCCTGGCCCCAGGAGCCGAGGCCATCACCAAGTACACACCCTAAATGGCAAAAACGTTAAGGAACTTGCTCTTTTACAAATGTGTTATTTAAGCCCCTAGCCAAGAAAAAACACTTTTGTTTCTGGAGGTGAAAATTTCGCAACTAGCTCGGCATCTAGAGCGCTAGCAAAACGTGAAACAATCTGGAGAATTGTGCTGAAATGGCCAAGCCGAGAGGCCAAAGGAGAAGTTGGCCATGCAGGCTCTCTATTCATCGAGGACCCCAGAGCTGGTGTGGAGACCGCGGGAGAGGAAGAGAGAGGGCCAGGGTAGACGCGGAAAGCACATGGAGACCTTTTTATTGCTTTTGGTTAACTCTAATTATACATGCAAAAATCTCCTGTAATTAACCACCCAGAGATAAAAATTTCACATTTAGCTGCATTGCCTTTTGGTACTAAAAAGGCTGAGCTGGAAGGTGCACTTATTATTTAATAGCCTGCCTTTTTCCCTTAATAGTGCAGCATAGTTATATTCCAATGAGAGACAGATGGCATAAGTGAGGAACATGGACTTTGTAATCAGATAGGCCAGCATTTTATTCTTGCTGAACCATATACTAATTTAGCATCTTTTTGGCAAGATACTTAAGCCTTAATTTCTTCATGTATAAACTGGGGACAAAAGTGGAACCAATCTCCCTGTGCTAAGAGGATTAAATGAAGTAAAATATGGAAGTTATTAACACTGACCCTGGTGTACAATAGATGGCCAAGTAGCTGCCATTATTACTCGTGTAACATCAGCAATTATTTCACCCCAACATTATTAATGACGCCCTGAAGTGTTACAGCGAATGGATTTGCTTAGTCAATCCCCTGTTGTTGGACATCTATGTTATTGCCATGTTGGCTGTGGTTTTGGGATGAGTAGCCAGGCCAAGGCATTGCCAGGAGAAGAGAGAACACAAAAAGAACGGGCATGGAGAATGTCGTTGTTGGGTGCCATCGCGTCAGTTCCGACTCATAGTGACCCCATGTGACAGAGTAGAACAGCCACGTGGGGTTTTCTAGGCTGTAATCTTTATGGGAGCAGATCAATAGATCTTTCTCCCGTGGAGCCACTGGGCGGGCTCGAAACGCCAACCTTTTAGTTAGCAGCTGAGCACTTAACCTTTGTGCCACCAGGCTCCTTATGAAGAATGCTAAGATGGCAAATGTTTTGTCATGTATATATTTAACACACACATACACAAAAGATTAAAAAGAATGGATGGTTTCTAGCAAAAGCCGCTGGTGCCAACAGGTGGCAGTGCCAATGACAGATGGATTCCAAAGGAACAAAGGAGAGGGAGGGGAGGGAGGTGACAGCTGGAATCGTTAGGAGGACAAACAAGTGTTCTTCACTCCTGTACTAACTGACCAAATTGTTTCACTGGACTGGGGACAAGAGTGGTGGAAAAACCCACAGCACCCAGAGTGGTTATTGTAAATGTAATTCAGATCACATCACTTCTTTATTCAAAACCTCATGGGACACCCTAACCAAAACCAAACCACTGCCATCGACTCAATTCCAACTCATAGTGACCCCATAGGGTTTCCAAGGGTATAAACCTCTACGGAAGCAGACAGCCACATCTTTCCCTGTAGAACCAATTGTGGTTTTGAACCACCAACATTTTGGTTACCAGTCCAGGGCTTTAACCACTGCGCCACCAGGGATCCTTGCAATGGCACCCCATCTACCTTAAAAATAAGTCTACTCCCCTAATCTTGGCCTCCACCACCTGCCCATCAGTTCCTTATACTGTGGCGGCTTGCACGTTGCTATGATGCTGGAAGCTATGTCATCTATATTTCAAATATCGCTAGGGTCACCTCTGATGGACAGGTTTCAGTGGAGCTTCCAGACTAAAACAGGCTAGGAAGAAAGGCCTGGAGATCTACTTCTGAAAATTAGCCCATGAAAACCTTATGGACCACAACAGAGCCTTGTCCGGCTCACTTGCTTTGGACACGTCATCAGGAAGGACCAATCACATCAGTAGAAGAGGATATTGCATTTGGTGAAGTAGACGGCCAGAGGGGGCAAGGGACACCCTCAGTGAGATGGATGGGTACAACAGCTGCATGATGAACTTGAACATGCTGGTGATCATGAAGATGACACAGCACCAGGCAATGTTTTGTTTCTGTTGTATGTAAGGTTGCCAAGCATCAGGGCCAACTCCACGGCAGCTATCTCTCTGTCTCCAATCCTGATTTCAAAACCCTTCATGACCTGTCTCCCTCTCTGACCACATCTCTATCACTCTCTGCTTTGCTCACACCAGTCTATTCACAACGGCCTTCCTGCCTTCATTCATTCATCAAATGTGCCACGCCTACTTCTGCCTCAGGACCTTTGTACATGCGGTTCCTTTTGCCTAGAATGCTCTCACTGCTCCCTCCTGCCCGCACTGAAATCTTTGCATGATGCACTGTCCATTATTCATGTCTTTACTCAATATCACCAACTCTGAAAGGTCTTCCCTGACCACCCTGTCTAAAATAGCTCCCCTCCATACTACCGTCACCCCTATTCCTTACCTGTTTTATCTTCATAGCATGTACCTCTATGTGAATTTGCACATGCGTTTGTTTATTACCTGTCTCACCCGCTAAAGCATAAGCTATGTATGAAGGAGCCTTATCTTTGTGTTTACTGATGCATTCCTGGCACCTAGGACAATGTCTGGGACACAGTAGCGGCTCATTACATATCTGTGGAATGAATGAGTGAATCTCTAATGTGGCCTGAAAGGCTGAGACTGACAGCTGTGCACCAAGTAGGATTAGTCCATGGCATACCATACTGGTTAGGAGCAAAGACTCTAGCATTTGCTGGAAGGCTGACTTCATCGCTTCCCAGCTGTGTGATCTTGGGCCTCTGTATGCCTTATTGGACCTCTCTGTGCCTTAGTTTCTCATCTATAAAATGGGAATGACAACAATTATTTCCTTTATGGGGTTGTTGTGAGAATTAACTAAGATATTGTATGTAAACTGCTTAGAAGATTGACTTAGGAAATCTTCAGTAAAAGTTGTGTCGTATGATTCAACCGATTCATTATATCATTCTCCTTCCTTCCACTAATTATCTCAGCCATTTACTCTTTCAAACGTTCATCCATTCTTTGTTCATTCTTCAGTAATTAGCTTATTCCTCCACAGTTCATGGAAACTCTGGTGGCATAGTGGTTAAGTGCTACAGCTGCTAACCAAAGGGTCAGCAGTTCGAATCCACCAGGCACTCCTTGGAAACTCTATGGGGCAGGTCTGTTCTGTCCTATAGGGTGGCTATGAGTCAGAATCGATTTGACTGCAACGGGTTTGATTTGGGGGGGGGGAGGGTTTCACAGATCATGCTTCTATCCATCGAATCCATCCACTCCCATACATTATCTATCCATCCATTCATGTTTTAAACAAACATTCATCAAGCCTATTTTGAAGGATCTCGAAACAACAGTTCGAAAGAGTAGAAATATGAGGTTAAAATAGCACCAAAGCTTAAGAGGCAAATGTCCTGTTTTTAAATGCCTTTCTGGACACAGCCCAGTTACATCTGGAGGCCCACGAGAGTGTCACCCTCTCTCCCCTCCCTGATACCTTCCTCCTTCCAGGCCAGAGAAACAGGTCCAAGGCCTCGGTAACCACCCCTCCATCTCCCTGCATCCTAGGGCCTCCTTCCCTTCCCTATCTCAGCTTGCGGTAGTGTTTGGTTTGCAAATAGAGCTAATCCCTTCTGGGTCAGAGATGCGCACTTCACCCCTGCTTGAAACCAATGCTTTAATGTCTCCATCAAGTGCACGCTGGGATGGCACTGGTCCCCAGGTGCCAGAAACACTCGGAGCTGCAGCCACCTCCACCTTCCCCAAACCCAGCAGCTATTCCTGAAGCTTCATTCTTTACATGTCTGCCAATGTGGGCTCAGCAGAAATGACACTTAAGACAATCATGCCAATGATCATGGGACTAATAACAACGTCCATGAACTGTGTGCTATGACCAGGTTTCAGTGGAGTCCCAGACTAAGATGGAGTAGGAAGAAAGGCCTCGTTATTTACTTCTGAAAATCAACCAATGAAAGCCCTATGGATCACAATGGTCCTATTTACAACTGATCATGAGGGTGTCACAGGATCAGGAAATGCTTTAATCTGTTGTGCATGGGGTCTCCATGAGTCAGGGGCTGACTTGATGGCCACTAACAACAACAAATGCCAGGAATCAAAAAGATATTCAAATATATTTCACAACTGGGCTGACCCAGCCTGTAAGAGTGGATGCTAGCCCCTAATAACCAGAACGGCTATACCAGTGGCTACCAACCCATATTTGCCCTGCTTGGTGTAGCTATCAATTCATGAAACTACCCAATAAACCGTGAGGCAGTGCTATGGGCCCATTTTACAGATGCAGAACGTGAAGTTCAGAGAGACAAAATCACTTACAGAATAGGTAAGCAGATTTGGGATTTCCTGAGTCCTGGTTTGCTTACTTATTATCATTTTGTGTATTTATTTTTATTTATGATGGAAATATTTGCCTTATTTGGTATATTACCTTAGCTGTAGTTTTTTCCCACCTTGTAAAAATAATTTTTAATTTTCGTTGTTGAAAAGATACACAGCAGAACATAACACAATTCAACAATTTCTGCTTGTACAATTCAGTGACACTGGTCACAATCTTCAAGTTGTGCAACCATTTTGACCCTCCTTTTCCGAATTGTTCTTCCCCTGTTAACCTAATCTTGCTGCACCCTGAGGTTACTATCTAACCTTTTGAGTTGCTGTGGTCAATTTGATCCCATATAGATAGTTCTTTAAAAGAGCTCAATGCTCAAGGCAGACATTCTTTACTAAGGAAGTTAAACTACTGTTTGGTTTTATGAAGACTCTAGGGGATATTTTTGGTTTAAGGTTTAAAGATTATCTTGGGCAATAGTTTTAGGGGTTTGTCCAACCTCAATGGCTCCAGAAAGTCTGGATTCCATGAGAATTTGAAATTCTGTTCTACTTCTCCCCTCTTGTTCAGGATTCTTCTATAGAATCTTTGAACAAAACGTTGAGTAACGATACCCGGGAACTACCCAGATCTTCTGGTCTCAGGGCAAAGGAGGCAGCTGTTCATGGTGGCAATGAGCTACACATTCCATTTCCTCCTCCTATTCCTTACCTACTGTAAAGTTAAAAGAATAGTTTTAACTATTACCCTTGGCCTAGATCCATCAAATTCTCTCTTGCCTGCCTCCCCTTCAGGACACACACATGCATGTACACACACATTACTTATTCGCAATTCATTTGTAAGACGCTGCCACCATGATGGTTTCCCTTTAACTTCTTCAAGGAGAGTACACTCCAAGCCACGGCAACACATCCCACTGTTTCCCTGGTCCGTTACAGCTATTCCCTTACTGACCCCCCAACACTGATTTCGCCTGTGTTTCTACACACGCTCCCACCTACACCTCTAATAAGGAGCCCTGATGGTCCGTCCTATAGGGTCACTATGAGTCGGAATCGACTCGAGGGCACTGGGGTTTTTTTTTAACGGGATGGTGCAATGGTCAAGTGCTCAGCTGCTAATCGAAAACTTGGCAATCAGCTCCCATAAAGATTACAGCCTGGGAAACCCTATGCGGCAGTTTTACTTTATGGTTTAGGGTCGCTATGAGTCGAACTTGACTACAAGGCACCTAACAATAACAGCAACAGCGCCCCCTATTGGGAGACTCCTCACCCTAGCTCTGTTTCATGGACAGATCACGGACACTGTCCCGTGATATGGGGACTGGGTAGCCTACCCATGCGCCGGCAGGGACCGATCATTACGGTGGGGTGAGTTCGTCAGAATCTCCCTTCAGCAACATGAACTAAGAGGGGAGCATAGTTTTTAAGGAGTTATAGAGGCACTAAAGCTTAGAAGGCCATGTAGACTCAAGAGCCACTGTGAAGGTTGAAGCCGTGAGAGAGCAAAAGGAAGACGGACCTGTTGCACGAAGGTAAGTTAGAAAAATTATAATAATAGTAACAGGCAACACTGAACAGATAGTACGTATTAAGCATAATACAGTCGTTAACCAATACAATACTGACAGCAACAACGCATACACGGCGGGTGCAAATTGTTTGCACTCCGTTATTAACTGAAAGGCTGGCAGTCTGAATCCACTTAGTGGCACCATGGAAGAAAGGCCTGGCAACCCACTTCCATATGATTACAGCCATTGAAAACACTATGAAGTGTAGTTCTACTCTGACACACATAGGGTGTCCGTGAGATAGAAATCAATTTGACAGCAATAGGTTTGGTTTTTGTATGAGGCAATTCAGGTACAGAGAAGCGAAGTAACTCCCCTGAGGTCACACAGCAAGCAGTCAGAGGAGCCACCACACCGTGGTTCCTGGTACTCTCCCTGCCCTTCCGGGGACTGGCTGTTTTGCTTCCTCTGGATTCGACAGCAGCCGGTTTGGTTTGGGGTTTGGATTCCGGTGAGAACTTCCTGTAGCTCACAGGAAAGCCCGGACTGCACCTGAGCCGGTTTCTATCAACTCCAGCCGAAGCGACTCTAATTAAAACACCTTCCCTCACCTGTGACTTCCCTTTGCTTCTGTCTGGGATTGGATCTCCTCAAGGACAATGCTCCCAGCCAGCAGTCTTCCCAATTGCCTGAAGTTTGCAAAGGCAGGCTCACACATTCTCCAGGGAGGCAAGAATGATACGTGAAGATTAATCATACATGACCCGTTATCAATACTTTAATATGCATAAATGTCTTTGAAGATTTCCTTATTTAGATGTCACCTTTGCTTTATAAATGTGGAAGAAAATGTATCAGGACTCTTAATACTTTTCACATGTGACTTCACACACCATAACCCAATTTCCCAGAGAAGACAGACCCTAAGCTTCACTGATTTGGATTTTCCCACCACAGAGAGTTTCGAGGAACCAACACTCGTTTGATTAAGGAGAGACTTTTTTTTTTTTTTTAAACATACTCAGGTAACCAGTTTTTATAAACTTAGCATTCTTTGATGTACACTTAATGCAAAGGGCAACAAACATAATTGAATCTCTCTCTGACGATTTAGGAGGTCCTTCTGAATGTCGGAAACCCTGGTAGCACAGTGGTTAAGTGCTACGGCTGCTAGCCAAAGGGTTGGCAGTTTGAATCCACCAGACGCTCCTTGGAAACTCTATGGGGCAGTTCTACTCTGTCCTAAGGGCGCTATGAGTCGGAATCGACTCGACTGCACTGGGTTTGGTTTGGTTTTGGTTCTCAATCTCACTCCCCTTTATTCAAGACTGTAAAAAAAAAAAAAAAAAGTTCAGGAAAATAAAATTAAAGTCTTACATTGGCTTGTTGGGGGTTTCTGGGTGTTACATTGTTGTGGGGTGAAGTCACATCTGGTTTCTGGAGGCTGTTTATTAGAATGATCTGAGCCACCTGAATGGTACTGGGGGATACTGAGCCCCACTGTCTAAGGGTCAGTCAACTGATTCTATGGTCGGATTCCTCCACTGAGCTGGTCATGTGCCTCAATTGGTCCCCTTAAGCAGTTAGACATTAGCTCTGAATTCCAAAGTGGTTGGGGAAAATCATGGAATTTTCCAACTTGGGAGATAATTCCCACCTAGCAGAGCTGTTGTGCAAAAAAAAAAAAACCCTGGTGGTGCAACAGTTGAGCGCTCAGCTGCAAACCAAAAGGGCTGGAGAAAGGCTGGCTAGCTGCTTCCATAAAGATCATAGCCTAGGAAACCCCACAGGGCAGTTCTACTCTGTCACGTGGGGTTGCTGTAAGTCGCAATCGACTTGATAGCACTCAATAACAACAGAGCTGTTCCAAGGATCAGCGATATGTATGTCATGTTTATAACGCAGCGTCTTGTGCTTCGTAAGTGCTCAGTAAACGGTAGATGTTAAGGAAATGGCTTGAGAGGAGCCAGAATCTATTCTTCTGGATAGCTCATAAATATTCCAACTTGCATTTGTTTTCCTAGCAGAAGGAAAATCAATTCTACTTCATGATGTTCTTTTTTACATCACAATTCCAGTCCCTCTTAGTGGAGAGAGACGCAGAGGGAAGCAAGAAGGATGCAGGAAGGGAGAAGCCACAAATTCAAGGAAGCTTTGGCATCAGGGAGGCTCATGGGACCTTAGCGCAAAAGACTTGGGCTCAGGTCCCTGCTCTGTTCAGCCAGCGCTTGGAAGCAGCCCACTTCACTGTTGGATGTGGCTCAGGGCTAGGAAGTGTTTGAATGGAGGCCACATCTGTTTCCTTTTTAAAGTCCACCGACTGGCTCATCTGTTTCTTTTTTCAATCAGCAAAGGTCTATTTGGTGCCTGCTGTGAGCTTGGAGGAGTCTGGGCGCAGGGGCAAATGGTTAACATGCTCTGCTGCTAATCAAAAGGTTGATGGTGGCAACCAGTGCTACCAAACCGTATGTGTATTAATTGTTTAATGAGGAACCAATTTGCTCTGTAAACCCTCATCTAAAATACAATTAAAAAAAAAAGTTTTGTGGTTTGAGTCCACTCAGAGGTGCCTCAGAAAAAGGGCCTGGTGATGTACTTCAGAAGGATCACAGTCATTGGAAACCCTAAGGAGCACACTTCTATTCTGATACACATGGGGCTATCAGGAGTCAGAGTCAACTCAGTGGCAATTGTTTGTTTTTGTTTTTCAATATAACGTTGCAGTCCCACGGTGGTGCAAACGGTTAGCATGCTTGGCTGCTAACGATAAGGTTGGCAGTTTGAGTCCATGCGAAGATGCCTCAGAAGAAAAGCCTGGCAATCTGCTTTTTAAAATCAGCCATTAAAAACCCTGTGGAGCACAGTTCTACCCTGACGCACATGGGGCCACCGTGCATTGGAATTGACAGGGAGCATGGAACTGTTCTTGGTGCTGGGGAAACACCAGGAAAAGAATCAGACCTGAATTTGTCTCCACACAATGTTCCACGGTGCGGAGTATGGCAGGAGTACTCGATGAAGTGACCTTATCCAGTCTGGGGTGGAGGGGAAGAGGTTCAGACAAGGCTTACTGTAGGAAGTGACATTTAAGTTAAGACTTGGACGTTGAAAAAGAGGTAGCATCCAAGCTTTTCCTTAAAGAGCAGCCCAGAATAAGTCCTCACCTTTCAGACGTTTGAAGTCGGCTCTCATTTCCTTGTTGTGGTTGTTAGTTGCTGTTGAGTTGGCTCCGACTCACGGTGACCTTAACGCACAACCAAACGAAGTGTTGCCTGGCTGTGCGCCATCTTCATGTTGGTATGGGTGAGTCCATTGTTTGGGCTATTGTGCCATGCCATCTCATCGAGGGTTTCCCTCGTTTTCCCTGACTCTCTACTTTAACAACCATGATGTTCTTTTCTAGTGATTGGTCCTTCCTGATGATGTGTCGAAGTCTTGCCATCTTTGCTTCCAAGGAACATTCTGGTTATATTTCTTCTAAGATTGATTTATTTGTTTTTCTGATAGTCTTTACCGACACCGCAATTCAAATGCATCAGTTCTTCTTCTGTCTTCCTTTTTCATTATTCAACTTCTTTCTGCGTATGAAAGGATTGAAAAGACCATGGTCAGACACTCTTTAGTCATCAGAGTGACATCTTTGCTTTTTAAAACTTTAAAGAGGTCTTTTTGCAGCAGATTTACCCAATGCAAAACATCGTTTGATTTCTTTCTATTACTGTCCTACTCTCTCACTCTCCTTGAACTGCACTGGCCTCCTTGGTAGTCCACACTGAGGACACCTCCTCTCCCAAAATAACCTTCTCATTCCTCAGATAACATAATTCCAGGCCCTTTACCATCCTACTGACTTTGCTGTCAACAAGCTCTATTCGGCCAAAGCTTCTAACAAAGGGTGATGCTTATTCATAAATTTCTATCCTTGGGCACCCTGCTATGTGGATCATTGATCAAAAATGATATCTCGATGGTAATGAAAGGGCTGGAGACTTCTAGTGTGCCCAAGGCTCGGCGTCAAAAGTGTTTGTCTTCTCTTACTTATTTGCAAATGTTTCCAGAACCCCAGCAATGTGCCAACCAATGTGTCAGATGCCGAGAGTAAGATGGTTTTGTGCAGGTTGGGTTCCCCAGAAAGCGGATGCCAAGATAGAGATGGGAATGCAGAAAGGGTTACTGGGGAATTGCACATGTGGAAGGGAAAGGGAGAAAGCTGGATTGGGCAGGAGGAGCCATCAGCCTGCAATGCAGACCTGTCAAAGTCTCCACCAGCCCAACAGGGGCCTCTGGAAGGAAGACTGCCTGTTCGAAGAGTCATGCATTGGGCAGAAATGGTCAGGTCCTTGTACCACCCACTGCCTTGCTGAGTTCCAGGTGAGGGGCTGTCTTGAGAAGAGCATGCCTCAGCTTCCACCACCTTGCTCCATCACTGGCCAGGGCTATCCTGAGACTAAAGTAACCCTGGCTCAAACGTTGAGGCATAAAGAAAAGTGAAGTCCTGGTACATGCTCGACATGGATGAACCTTGAAAACATTATGCTGAGTGAAATGTCAGTCACAAAAGGACAAATACTGAAGATACCATAGACTTCTAGAAGAACAAACAAATCTGTCTCAGAAGAAGTACAGCGAGGACACTCCTTGGAAGTGAGGATATCGAGACTATGGCTCACGTACTTTGGGCATGTTATCAGGAGGGACCAGTCCCTTGAGGAGGACATCATGCTTGGTAAAGTAGAGGGTCAGCTAAAAAGTGGAGGTCACGGATTGAATTGGGTCCCCCGCAAAATATCTGTCAACTTGGCTAAGTCATGATTCCCTTGTATGATTGTCTAGCGTTTTATCTTCTGATGTGATTTCCCTATCACCATGATATAATACGATGGATTAGTGGCAATTATACTGATGAGGTCTACAAGATTAGGTAGTGTCTTAAACCAATCTCTTTGAAGATATAAAAGAGAGAAGTGAGCAGAGAGACAGGGGGACCTCATACCACCAAGAAAGCAGCTCCGGGAGAAGAGCAAGTCCTTTGGACCTGAGGTTCCTGCACTCAGATGCCCCCAGACCAAGGGAAGACTGATGACAGGGACCTTCCTCTAGAGACAACAGAGAGAAGAAAACCTTCCCCTAGAGCTGGCGCTCTGAATTCGGACTTGTAGCTTACTGGACTGTGAGAGAATAAACTCATTGTTAAAGCCATCCACTTGAGATAGTTCTGTTATAGCAGCACTAGATGACTGAGAGGAAGACCCTCCATGAGATGGATTGACAGAGTGGCTGCAACAATGGGCTCAAACATAGCAAAGATTGTGAGAATGGTGCAGGACTGGGCACTGTTTTGTCCTGTTGTACATAGGCTTGTCATGAGTCAGAACTGACAACACTTACGAGAAATATCTAAAATAGAGAAGTGTATGGAGACCAAAGTTTATTAGTGGTTACCAGGGGTGGGTGGAAGGGGTGGGTCAGAAAGACTTGCTGCTTAGGGGACACTGAACTTCTGTTACGGGCGATGGGAAAATTTGGAAACAGATCATGGTAATGTTTGAAGAACATGATAAACATAACTAACACCGCTGAATTGTACATGTGCAGAATGTTGAAAAGGCAAATGATTTGTTGCATATATATTTATTGCAATTAAAAAGTTGAGGCAGACCCCAATGAAGCTGATAGGCGGACACTATCAGCTGACCTCACTCCTCAAAGCTGGGGAACAAGTGCTTCCTGAAGCGAGGTCCGGCAGAGTATCTGCGCATCTGCTACATGGTGACAGAAAGGAAATCTTCACCGCCCACAGGAAGCTTATATGTAGCCTGGGGACACAGACCTTGGACAACTAACCATATAACTAATGTTTTAGTAACGACTGTGATTAAAAAGGAGTCCTGGTGGCAAAGTGGTTTAAGAGCTTGGCTGCTATGCAGACCTCAAATTCTTGTGAAAAGATAAGACTTAATGGTCTGACTGAGACTAGAAGGACCCCAGAGGTCATGGTCCCCAGACCGTCTGTTAGCCCAAGACAGGGACCATTCCCAAAGCCAACTCTTCAGGCAGGGATTGGACTGGACTATAAGATAGAAAATGATACTGGTGAGGAGTGAGCTTCTTGGCTCAAGTAGACACAAGAGACTATGTGGGCAGCTCCTGTCTGGAAGGGAGACGAGAAGGCAGAGGGAGATGGAAGCTGGCTGAATGGACACAGGGAATACACAGTGGAGAGAAGGAGTGTGCTGTCTCATTAAGGGGAGAGCAACTAGGAGTATGTAGCAAGGTGTATATAAATTAAAGCACAATTTAATTAGAAAAAAAAAAGGATAAGAGCTTGGCTGATAATCAAAAGGTTGGCAGTTTGAATCCACCAACCACTCCCTGGGAACCCTATAGGGCAGTTCTACTCTGTCCTATAGGGTTACTATGAGTCAGAATCGACTCAATGGCAATGGATTGGTTTGTTGGTGATTAAAAACTGAAAGAGAAAGGAGAGGTACAAGGTGTGGTGAGAACACATTAATAAGCTAGACTTGCCCTGGTGGCACAGTGGTTAAGAGCTCAGCTGCTAACTAAAAAAAGGCCGGCAGTTTGAATCCATCAGCCACTCCTTGGAAACCCAATGGGGCAGTTCTACTCTGTCCTATATGATCATTATGAGTCAGAATTGACTTGATGGTTACAGGTTTGGGTTTTTTTGTGGCCTCGTATGGGGCGGTCATGGAGGGCTTCCTGGAGAAGGAGAGTTTTTTTTGTTGTTTTTTTTTAATTCTTCTTAAGTCCTGTCTGTTGATTGTCAGGTGGTATCTTGCCCTGGCCTCTAAGTTTTTAATGATCCAGATGTCCAGGGATGGATGAGCTAGGTGAGAACCCCTGAGCTGGCCATTTTTATCTCCCCCATCTGACCTGCAGGACAGAACAGAGAAAGAGGGAGGAGGAAGAGGAGGACAACACATAGCCCTAAATATGGAGCAGAGAGAGGACAAGAAAATGTTCTTTTTGTCTCCAAAGCCAGGTGACAGAGAATGGAAATAAGGAATGTAGATCAAAATGTAATTTTCCCTTACAAGCTGCGGTGAAGCCAGGGGCTGGGGAGGCAGCCTGCCCTGGGGAGCTGCTCAGGCAGCAGTAACTCACCAGCAGCTCTGCACAAAAGCAGCACTTATTAAAGGTCAAATGGAGCGGACAGGGGCGGGGGAAGGGGTAGGAAGGGTTGGCGATGGAAGCAATAAAGGGGCACAAGAGGGAGGGACCACCAGGGGAGGCTGGTTCTGATCAAGAAGTCATCCAAAGCACGGCAGAGGCCAGTCATTCGAGCCAGTGGGTGATGCCCCTGACACCCACCTGGGACCCCTGGGCTGGAAAAGGCTGCCTCGGTCTTCATGGCTCAAGAATTTCCCTGGCCCCACATGGAAATCAATAAAACACTGGCTTGTATTAGAAACAATTATCAGCAAGCCAGAAAAACAGCACTGGGAGCTCTTTCCCTCTGCCCGTCTGCCTGTGGATGGGGAGGGGGCTAAGCTCTCAGTCGTCAGGCGGCTGCGGAATGACCTAAGCTCCCAGATGTCCCCCAAAAACTGTTTTCATCTGGTTAATTCCAACTTATGGCACCCGCATCCTTTTCAGACCAGAATTGTGCTCTGTAGGTTCTTAATGGCTAGGACCTTTGGGAGGTAGATCACCGGGACTGTCTTCCAAGGAGCCTCTGGGTGGATTCTAATTGCCAACCTTTTGGTTAGTAACCAAGTGCTTCACTGTTTGGCTACCCAGGTACTCCTCCCAGGTGCCCAGGTCTGGCTAATTAGTCATCATCATCATCATCAGTTACATTTACTATCTGTCAAGCACTGCGCACAGCTCATGATCTTATCTAATCCTCTCAACAAGCTATATATCGAGTGCTACTATTACTCCCATTTTATAGCTGAGAACACTGAGGCTCAAAGGGGTTAAGACACCTGTCCCTAATGGCGCTGAGCTAGTGAAAGGCAGAGCTGGGACATGACCACAATCTAACTCCAAAGCCTGTGCTCTTAACCACGGTACTCGACGCACTCTCGTATTAACCAAATGATTATTGAAGGCCCACTATACACTAGACCATGAATGCTTGGTTTGGATTTGAGTAAGCTGTTTCTTCTCTAAGAGCCTCATCTGTCGCATAGGGAGTTATTACTGATCTTCTTACGTGGGAGGGAAGTTCTGTGAAGTTTCAAGTGAAAGGATATATGTGGAAAGACTCTGGAAAATGGAAGCGGTGTACCTAAGAGGTTGTCTCTCTTACTGTTTTTCCCATTGGAATATTGTCATACCATCTCTCTTCAAGCCCAATACCTAGCACGAGGTCTGGCATAGAGAGGTGTCAGTGTCCTGAATGGAGATCAGGAAAGATCTTTTGATTTGTCAGTGATTGTGGAACACAGAACAAAACATGAAGGTCACACGGTGGCAAGACGGGGACTAAAAATTGCAGCTGACCTGATTATATCCCAACGTAAGTATTAACTAACAGGCACCGACAAACCGTCAGACTTCTGACACCTCCTTGTGAAAGGATAAACAGTTTTGTTGTTAGCTGCCCTCGTATCAGCTCCAACTCATGGTGACATTATGTGTAACAAAACAAAACATTGCCCTGTCCCGTGCCATCTTCATGATCGTTAGTATGGATAAACAATAACCCCTTGCTAATCACGGTCTTGCCACCAAGATGCTGAGCTACCACATTTTTGCATGTGTATACCAAAGTATGTTGAATATTGAATACACCACGGACTGCCAGAAGAATGAACAAATCTGTCTTGGAAGAAGTACAGCCAGAATGCTCCTTAGAAGCAAGGATGGTGAGACTTTGTCTGATGTACTTTGGACATGTTATCAGCAGGGACCAATCCCTGGAGAAGGACATCATGCTTGATAAAACAGAGGGTCAGTGTCTTAGTTATCTAGTGCTGCTATAACAAAAATACCATAAGTGGATGGTTTTAACAAAGAGAAATTTATTGTTTCACAGTCTAGTAGGCTAGAAGTCCAAATTCAGGGCATCACCTCCAGGGGAGGGCTTTCTGTCTCTGTTGGCTCTGGAGGAAGGTCCTTGTCATCGATCTTCCACTGGACTAGGAGCCTTCTCAGCACAGGGACCCCAGGTTCAAAGGACGGGCTATTCTCCTGGCTCTTATTTCTCGATGGTATGAGGTCCATGTGTCTCTCCCCTCATTCTCTCTTTTATCTTTCAAAAGAGATTGGCTCAAGACACAACTTAATCTTGTAGATTGAGTCTTGCCTCGTTAACATAACTGCTGCTAATCCCACCACATCAACATCATAGAGATAGGATTTACAGCTCATAGGAAAATCACATCAGATGGCAAAATGGTAGACAATCACACAATGCTGGGAATCATGGACTAGCCAAGTTGATGTACATTTTTGGGGGGATGCAATTCAATCCATAACGGTGAGGAAACTGAGGTTCATGTGCAGGTGAAGTAACTTCCCCAAGCTCACCCTGCATGGTGGAGGCTGGTTTAAACCCCTGATTTCAAGGCTAGAATGATTAACCCCTCTGCAAGTCTCTTCGAAATGATGGTGACCTGACCCTAGATTGCAGGGCAGGGTTAGCTTGGGGGCAGAATTCAAGCAGAACTGGCATTTCTTTTCTCACCTTTGTCCTCCCTTTCTTCCCCAGTCAGTGAGTAAACACAGAGTACAAGCAGGGTGAAAACTGCACTCACTAAATTGCTAATTCTCTCCCTCCTGTGCTGTCCCCAACACAGCCCAGAAGTCAGCAAAACCTGTTATCTACTTAATCTGACTTTACACCGAGCCGCAATTTATTTCTGAAATTTTTCCCTCGTTGGGTTATGGCAACCCTGAAAAAGCTCTATTGATTTCTCGACTGCAAGTTTATCGGGGCTGAGTCAGCCCAGCCCTCTCCAAAGTGGAGCCTCCATTCAGGTCTTTGTCTCGCCTCCTCCTGGCTTAAAAGACTGTTTAGTTCTGAGGGCTGCTTCATCCTCGTAATGAAACAAAATTAGAAACTGCTTGACGTTTTAACATCCACTGTTTTTTTTTTTTTGTACTCATGTAGGAAACCCTGGTGGCATAGTGGTTAAGAGCTATGGCTGTTAACCAAAAGGAGGGTGGTTCGAATCCACCAGGGGCTCCTTGGAAACCCCATGGGGCAGTTCTACTCTGTCCTATCGGGTTGGTGTGGGTCAGAATGGACTCGAGGGCAACAGGTTTGGTTTTTGGTTTGGAACTCACAGAGCTGAATTATACACAGCGGAGAGAAGAAGAAATTGGAGGTGAAGCTGCCGCTTCACAAGCGCTAGGAATCTACCTGCAGGCATATAACCTGAAGCAGGGTAAGTTTTGTTGTTGTGTGCTGCCACAGTGGGAAAGAGGGAGAACTTGACCTTTGGCCTGATGCTGGCACCTAAGCTAAACCAATCCAGTTGCCATCGAGTCGATTCCAACTCCTGGTGACCCCACCTGTGGCAGAGTAGAACTCTGCTCCATAGGGTTTTCAATGGCTGATTTTTTGGAAGTAGGTCACCTGCCTCTCTTCCAAGGCACCTCTGGGTGGATTCAAACTGTCAACCTTTGTAGTTAGAAGCCAAGTGTGTTAACTCTTTGCACCACCCAGGGATCTACCTACACTACAACCCATCGCATTGATTTCGACTCATAGCAACTCTACAGGACAGAGTAGAAATGTCCTGTAGGGTTTCCAAGGAGCGGCTGGCAGATTGGAACCGCCGACCTTTTGGCTAGCAGCCACTCTTAACCACTGCGCCACCAGGGCTTCAGCTATACTAAAGTGCTCGGCATATCTGGATCTGTTCATTGCAAAATGGAAGCAACATCACCTAGCTTCCTCACTACCTCACAGTCTTATCAATAAAATTGATAGCCCTCAGTAGAAAAGTACCTGGGACCAGATTATCATTACCCAAAAGCCCCCCAGGCTCAGTGAAGGGAGTCTTAAAATCTGGCTTCATCCAGGAACTTTTCCATCATTTTCTATTCATTTATTCATTCAAAAAACATTCATTTAGCAGATGCTAGAGATATGAATTATTTCCACCCATCTTTACGCTCGCTTCTTAGACAACTGCCATACCACCTGTGCTAGATAATTTGCATGCTCCATCTCACACCTCTTGGCCCACCTTTTTGGCTGCAGCCATGGCTGCAGCAAGCTGCACCTGCGCACAGGTGTATCCTGAGAGCACCCTGCTCCAGCTGCACCATGTACCTCTTGCATTCTGTCCTAGGGTTTGATCCAAAAGCCATGCTGGTGCACGTGCAAACCTGGAAATGTGATGGAGCTCACATCCGTTGGAGGAACACCTTGATCAAGGGATAACAAGAGCTGATGGATAAATTCTTCCCACTGAGCTACATGCTACACAGTTTGCAGAGGTTCTCTACTGAGCATGAGCCTCGCAGCACACGTCAGTTACTAACTCAACAAGACCCTTGGATTGGCTTTCCCTCCTTCTCTATTTCACTCTTTTTTGTGAGTTATCCCTCTTCTATTCCCTGGTATCTCTTCCCAATACAAACTACCTGCTGCAAGCAAGCCCTTGTTTCAAGATCTGCTTTCGGCGGGGAATCCAAACTAACACTTCCAGCTTTCAAAGAGTGAGTCTCTGCTACTGAGCAGCAGGCAGTTCAATTCCCATTTCTCCATCCCCTGGCTCCAGGTGATTGGCCTGTGAGTGAACGCGTGACAGGAGCTAAAGCCAATCAGATTCTCTATTCCTTGGACATTCAGAATTGAGGTGCCAGACCTTTCTGCCAAGGCACATGTGGGTGGACTCAAACCACCAAACTTTTGGCTAGCAGTGAGTGTGTTAGCCGTTTGCACCACCCAGGGACTCCTGCAGTATGTCAGAAAGTGACTAAATGCTAAGCTGGGCAAGGGTCATAGGGAGTGTGGGGTTGGAGGTTGTTGCTTTCGTATAAGGTGGTCAGGGAAGGCCTCATTCAGAAAGTGAAATTTGACAGAGACCTAAAGGAAATGAGAGGATGAACCATGTAGGTTTGTAGGAGAAGAGGCAGAGTATTGCACATATGTGAAAAGGCCCTGGGACAAGGAGAACAAAGTGAGCAAGAGGGAGTAGTAGGAGATGGGGGCAGAGAGATGACAAGAGGGACAGATTATATAGGACACTGGCTTTTAATCTGACTGTGCTAGGAAGACATGAGAAGCCATTGCATGGTTTTGAACAAAGGAGTGACCTAACCTCCTGTTATGGATTGAATTGTGCCCCTCAAAATGTCCATGATTCCCAGTATCGTGTGTCTGTTCACCATTTTGTTATCTGATGTGATCACCCTATGTGTTGGAAATCCTAACCTCTATGATGTTAATGAGGCAGGATTAGAGGCAGTTATGTTAATGAGTCAGGACTCAATCTCCAGGATTAGGTTGTACCTTGAGTCAATCTCTTTTGAGATATAAAAGAGAGAAGTGAGCAGAGAGACAGGAGGGGACCTCTTACCACCAAGAAAGAAGAGCCAGGAGTGGAGCACATCCTTTGGACCCAGGATCCCTGCGCTGAGAAGCTTCTAGACCAGGGGAAGACTGATGACAAGGACCCTTCCCCCCGACTGACAGACAAAGTCTTTTCCTGGAGATGGTGCCCTGAATTTATACTTCTAACCTCCTAAATGGTGAGAGAATAAACTGTGTGTTAAAGCCATCCACTTGTGGTATTTCTGTTACAGCATAAAAAACAAAAAAAAATTTCTGTTACAGCAGTACCAGATAACTAAGACACCTCCCTTTCCTTTTTAAAAGACCGTGTGTTGAGAAGAAAATGTAAAGGAAGCAAGGGCAGATGAAGAAAGGATGTGTTAGAAGGTTATTTCAATAAACCAGGTGAGAGATGATGGTGGTTTGGACTGGGGTGGTAGCAGTAGAGATGGTGAGTAGCAGTCAGATTGTGGACATATTTTTTAACAGCTTTATTGAGGTATAACTGATATACAATGAAATGTACACACTTATAGACTATAACACAGTGAGCTTTGACATAGTTATACACCTATGAAACCACCACAGTCAAGGTAATGAACATCCACCACCCCCAAAAGTCCACTGGTGTAGACCTTCCTTAGGGCCATCCCTCCAATCCTCGAGACAGCCATGGTTGTGCTTTCTGTCACCATAGATTAGCATGGATTTTCTAGAATTTTCTATAAATGGCATCATACAGTACTCTTTTATATCTGACTTCTGTCACTCCACACAATTATTCTGAGATTCATTCATGTTGCTGTGTATATCGATAGTTTGTTCCTTTTTTATTCTCGAGTAGTATTCCATTGTGTGGCTTTACCATAGTTTACCTATTTACCTGCTGATGGACCTTGGACTATTTTCCAAATTCTGAAGAAATTTTGAAGGTAGAGCTGACAGAATTTGCTGTTGGGTTGGCCCTACATATTAGAAAAACAACAGAGCCAAGGATGACTCCAAACATCTAGAAATAACTCCAACCAACTCAAAAGACTGGGTTGCCCATTGCCCAGATGAGAAACGCTGCAGGGTTAGGGCAGAAGACCTCTAACACCCAGCATGCTACCTGGCACACGGTAGATGCTCATTAAGTGTTTGGTGAAGATAGGATGAGAGCAGGGAGAACAAAAGGAAGCGTGAATTCAGTTTGGGATGCTGGTAATTCAAATCTGAAGCTTCAAACCAAGCTACATGTATTCTCTCCTTTCCACACTCCCCTCCCTCTACAAACCCAGGCAGTCATAATCATAAAGGGACTTCCTGGGCACAAAAGAGGTGGAAGGCAGATTCAATTAGAGTGGGATCTCTTGTTCTCAAATGGCCTCAGGTCCAGGAAACATTGTTTTCTCCCCAGCATGGGGCTGAATATACAACTGTCCTCCTTGGTTTCCAAACAATAAGCTTCCAAATTACTCTCCGCCTGGCAGATCCACTTGAGATCTATGAGCCTCTAAGAAGTCCCTCCTCCTCCCCCGTCCACCCTACACTTCCCTAATGTTTCCAACTCCAAGTGTGCCTAACTGACACTTTGCTAGCGTGAACTGTTAATGAAAATGTGCACACAGCCCATTTTTTAATTGGCCAAAGGGTATGAAAAGGCTATCCACAGATGAAGAAAGACAAATTGCCCATAAACGTGAGGGAGGGGAGGATGCTTGGCCTCACTAGGACTGAAAGAAATGGAAATTCTAGGCATCTTGAGAGAACATCTTTTTCCTATCAAATTGGCACGATTAAAACAAATGGAAATAAGCTAGCATTGGCAACGGTGTGAGAACACAGCCAGGAATGTACTTTGCTGGGAGTGGGAGTGAAAATTTGTACAACCATTCTGGAGGAAGCTTAAAAAATGGCCACAGTCTTTGATATAAACATATTCTACCTCTAGGAATCTGTCCTGAGCAAATTGTCATGGATATATGCAAATACTCATCGCACCGTTATCTATGCTAGGACACGTCACTAACACCTTTAATGTGCAGAGACATTATGACACAGAAGACTAGATAAATGTATTGTGTGTATTGGCACAATGAACACTGTATCACGATGAAAACGAATGAACTAGTATTACCTGCAACAACATGGATGATGCCCGCAAACATAATATTGAGTGAAAGGGAAAAAAGAATACAAATGGTAAGACTCTAAGAAAAAACAATAAAATGACTTCAATAAAAGGCAAGACAGTGGTTAACTCTCGGGAGAAGGAAGGATATGAGGAGCTTCTGGAGTCTCAACAATGTTTTAGTTCCTGCCCCGAGTGGTAGTTACATGGGTACTCAAGTTGCTTTTATTCTTTATGCTATGGCTTCCCATCCCTAGTACTTTTGCTGCTCACCATGATCAGGAAATGAGGTTCTTTCCTTCAATGTTTATGAAGGAATTACTCAAAGAGCAAAGTGTGACCACTTGCATCTAAAGATTCTAACCATCTTAGCATGAGTCATTTGTCCCTGAGATTTCTTCTTAGGCATTTAGAAGATCCGTAACGTCTGATCCAAGGGAAGACGAAGAAAGGAAATTGGCTCTACATTGATAGGACTGTCCTGGAAGATAACAGGCCACCTCATATCTGAATTTTCTGAAATTCAGCAACACTGAGTGAGCAAGTAAACAAGAGGGAGAGAGAAGAGCTGATACTGCCTGTTAAAGTTCTATTCTTTAAGCTAATTAGTTAAGTAAAAATGGGGCTGAGTTAACCCACCGGTAGAAAGAGAGCACACACACCAGATAAGCAAGGGGCCACAGGTTCAACAACAATGTATGCAGTACTTTCCAGCTGCCACATACTGACATTGGGGTAGAATAAGAAGGGATTGCACCTGACCTTGAGAAACTCACAGTCTTAAGGAGGATGGCAAGATGGCAGTGAAAGGAGTCCATTTTTTTCTGGGACTGAGAGGAAAGTTTAAGGCCATGGAGGAAAAAACGAAATAAGGGTAAGTTATTTCTTCCCTGAGCCACTGTTTTTATTTCAGCAGGAGTTAGCAACCACCTGGTACTCAGAATGAAAAAACTGCTTCCTTCTTCCTGGCTGGGCTAAGTTCTAGGAAATGTCTGTGCATCTAGTGCCCCCTGCTCTGTCTGTCTCTGTGTGTGTGTGTGTGTGTGTGTGTGTGTATCAGAGATATTGTGGCATCTAATTCAGAAGCTAAAGTGATTACCATTAATTAAAACAACAATGACAATGAGGATACTAATAATGAAATTTACTGAGGACTTACAAATCGCCAGGTGCCCTGGTGACACTTTGGTTAAGAGCTTTGCTGCTAATCAAAAGGTCAGCTGTTCAAATTCACCAGCTGCTCCTTAGAAACCCTATGGGGCAGCTCTACTCTGTCCTATCAGGTCGCTGTGAGTTGGACTCAACACGAAAGCAATGAGTTTTTTTTTTTTTTCTTTTTGTCACGTAACACAAAAGATAGTACTTTATTTATTATGCATTAACATTTGTATTTTGCCAATAAGGCCAAGGAGGGGGAGAAAGGTGAAGCCACTTGAACAAGGCCACCCAGTTGGTTGGCGATAGAGCTTATGTTAGAATCAGATCTGTCTGACACTTAAGCACTACACTAAGTTAGACTATAGGGACGTTAGGGTGGATTAGGATTTCAGCCCCTTGCCTACTTCATGGTAATGATAGCTGATACTTGCTGGGTGCTTTTTATGTGCCAACATACCTGGCCCAACTTTACAACAACCAGACAAGGCAGGTACAGGGTTATCACCTCCAATTTACGGATGAATAATTTGCTCAAGGTAGCAGAGCAGAAAAAGGCAGAGCCAGGATTTACACCCAGGCAGGTAACTCCTGTATCCACACTTTCAGTCACTATGTTCTGCCTCTCTAGCATACCATAGAAGAGTTTGCGGGGAGGAGAGAAAACACAAAGAGTGGCCTGATGGGAATGGAGTAGATGCCAGGGGATCTCGAGATCACTTTATGTATATCCACAAGCCTGTGATGCAGGTACCATTATCATTCCACTATATAGATAAGGACACTGAGGCTCAGAGTGCTGATATGATATCCTTCTCAACAGCTACATCCATGTAAACCCCAATTCTGGGACCCTCTGCCCAGGCTCCTGGCTCCCTGATCCAGAGGCTGGGAAGCCCCTTTCCTCCCAGGCCTTTGTGGGGAAGTCTGCACTGTCAGCTGACCTGATGAGGCATCCCATCTCTGCCTGGGAATTGTGGAGGCCACGCGCCAGAAGCCCCAAGCCCCAGAGGAGACAAGGCCACTAATTAGGTGAGTCTGTTCTGGTGTCTGCCAAGCCTCCAGCAGACAGATGGTGATGAGACGGGAATCCCAAATCTCTCTGAATGTGGTGCCCAAGGAAGATGACATTTCTGAAAAATGGTGGTGGAGCTTCATTCTGGGAGGACAAGGAATGGCTGCAGAAGGGGAGGAATTGGCAATGAGGCTTCTGCAAAGAGTGGATCTTTTCCCCACAAGAACAAAGTCAGGGATGAGTAGTCACTGACCGGGTTTTAAGCCCTAGGAAGGGTTGTTGTTGTTGCTAGGTGCCGTTCAGCCAGTTCTGACGCATAGTGACCCTGTGTGCATCAGAACAAAACACTGCCTGGTCCCGCGCCATCCTCACAACTGTTGTTATGCATGAGCCTGTTGTCGCAGCCACTGTGTCAATCTTTTTTGCTGACCTTCTACTTTACCAAGCATGATGTCATTCTCCAGGGACTGGTACCTTATCGAGTGGGAAGCCTTGCAGAGTGGGAAGATCCCAGAGGGTAGGCATGGAAGCCTGGGTTCAAGGTCTTATTTCACCTTTTAGCAGCTCCATGCATCCTTCTCCAAAATGGATGTACGCATTTCCACACCTGGCACTGATGTGGTGTTACTGCGTGCCTGGTCTTGCCCTAAAGTGCCACTTTTCATAATTAACTAGTATAATCCTCACAAGTCTGTGAGGTAAATGCCCCCATTATCCCCATTTTACAGATGAGGAAACTGAAGCTCTGTGGTAGAGAGAGGGCTTGAACCCCAAGTTTATACCCTAATTTTATGCTGCCACAAGGAAAAATAAATCATTGTAGCTGTTGCTGCTGGCAGAGCACTTATGATACCCAAATGCTGTCATTAAATCCTTTGAACAACCCTGTAAGGTGTTGGTATCATCAGCCCATTTTACAGATGGGTCAACTCTAAGGCCTGGAGATATGCACTAATGTGTACAGGGGCCCCCAAAGACCGGCATTTAAGCCCAAGTTAGACTGATGCTGAAGCCCACATACATAGCCACCATATTGGTGGTTCTCTCGACTACCTAATGATAAAAATCATCTGGGAGAGTGCTAAACATTTAGGCTTCCAGATCCCATTCCTAGAGCTGGTCTGGAGTTGGTCCTAGGAATATGTATGTTTAAAACACATCCAAGGCTATTCTAACTATCAGCTGATTGCCAATAAAGACAGGTTTGAATTGCATGAGATAATGAAGTGATGGTTGGTAAACTACAAAGTGCTATAAAATGCTGTAAAATGTGATAATACTAGTAGTTGTAGTAGTAATACATTTTATTCTTATTATTAATTCCAAGCAACAGTAAACGTTTGTTCAAGCAATGGGGAATGTGTGCAAAGTCCTAATGAGAGTAATAGCTGAGAAATTGAAACCATGGTGCCTGACTTCAAAAAGCTAGCAGTCCAATAATTAAGATAAAGGATGTTCCCCCCCACCAAGAGTGGGTTGCTAAGGGAATATGCAAAGGACCCAAAACCTGTTGCTGGGGAGTTGATTCTAACTCATAGAGACCCTGTAGGACAGAGTAGAACTGCCTCGTAGGGTTTCCAAGGAGCAGCTGGTGGATTCAAAATGCCAACCTTTTGGTTAGCAGCCGAGCTCTTAACCACTCTGCCACCAGTGCCCCTATGCAAGAAAGAACAAGCTAATTCATGCTTTTGCCAGCATATAAAGCTAGTGGGCTTTCAATTACCCACGTTAAAGAACAGAAGGAGGCTAAAGTGTGTCTGAGTTCCTTCAATCCATTCTATCAAAGGGTGGGGAAAGGGGTTGGGAGTATTCTGACCAGCAGGGAGGAGTGGCTATATTAGACTATGAGTCTAGCATCTTCGGGCAGAGGGTGGGGCTTTTGTCAGATATGTGATAGAGCTGGAAAAAGAACATTAACGATTCACTGACAGTGTATAGAAATCACCAATTTTCAAGACAGAAAAGAAAAACCAACACTACACACAGCTTGGTATAACTCAAATTGAACTGCATCTCCTTGGCTTGTGTCCTACTTATGCATTCATAGACATCATGATTTTGCGTTCTGAGAAATACACGTTTCTCATGATCCTTCCACTGTTCAATTTATTATAATGTTTGGTCATATTGTCTTTCAGTACATTGTGATGAGTTGAAAATGAAATTAACCAAAAGGCTCTCTTTGTCTTGGTCCTCTCTAGGGGTTCTGTTCACTGACAACCACCCAGGCAACTGCTATCCGTTGATCAGTGACCCCCTGCTCCCCTCATCCCGGCCTCTTCCCTCACCTCATGTGGAGTTCCTGGGATGAACACTGGAACAACCACTATGCCCTACAACTGTGGTTCAGCCACCTTTTCCAAATTACCTAGGCAGCTTTTCCAGGATTCACCGCATGTCCTGAATCTGAAGATCCACGAGGAGAGCTCAGGAAATGCATCCTTTTAACAACATCCCCCATTTGGCTTCTTTGTGTAGCCAGGTTTGAGAAACACAGTGAACAACAACAAACTCATTCGCTCAATAATAATTTATTGAGCAACTACTATGTGTCAGGGTCAAACCATGCCCAAGAGCCTCACTGAGGAGCAAAAAACAGGTAAGGGCCCTATCTTAGTCACCTAGTGCTGCTATAACAGAAATACCACAAGTGGCTGGCTTTAACAAAGAGAAGTTTATTCTCTCACATTCCAGTAGATTAGAAGTCCAAATTCAAGGTGCCAGCTCCAAGGGAAAGGTTTCTCTCTCTGTCACATCTGGAGGAAGGTCCTTGTCATCCGTCTTCCCTTGGTCTGGGAGCATCCCAGTGCAGGAACCTCAGTCCAAAGGGTGCGCTCTGATCCCGGTGATGCTTTCTTGTTGGTATGAGGTCCCCATGTCTCTCTGCTCGCTTCTCTCTTTTATACCTCAAAGAGACTGGCTTAAGACAGTACCTAATCTTGTAGATCTCATCAATATAACTGCCGCTAATCCGTCTTATTACATCATACTGATGGGATTCATAACACATAGGGAAATTACATCAGATGATAAAATGGTAGACAATCATACAAGGGAAACATGACCTAGCCAAGTTGACAGATATTTTGGGGGGACACAATTCAATCCATGACAGCCCCCATCCTCACAGATCTAGAGTCAAGTATGGTCAATAGAAGCATAAACAAACAGCCTGTAAATACTTAAGGTCCGATCGCATGTGCACTATGGAGAAGAACAAGGAGCTATGATGGTCAATTCAATTAAGACTGGGTGGGTGGTCAGGTAAGACTCTTATTGGAAGCAGCATTTTTTAACTCAGGCCTGAAAGATTAGGAGTTAATTAGGATAGGGAGGAGGACCCAGGGGAAAAGAGAAGAAGAGTGCTCCAAGAAGGCAAACGGCATATGCGAAGACCCTAAGACAGAAAACAGAGAGGCCACAGGAACAGGAGGAGAGCCAGTTGGGATTGCAGCATTTTGAGCCGGGTAGAGAGTGTCACAAAATCAGGGTGGGGTGGAGGCAGAGGCCAGGTTACCACATACATTAGGAGTTCAGATTTGATCCCCAAAACAGTGGGAAACTGCTGGAGGGTTTTAAGCAGAAGGAGACATGACCTGAATATACAACCTTTCAAAAACATCACAGAGCTGCCCTCTCAGTCCTGTGATATTTTAATCATGTAATGCCCATGGACTAGACTCCACTCAACAGAAGGGAAGAGTTGTTTCCACTTTCGAATCATGGGAGGGGACTTAGCCAGGAATCAGGCTTTCCAGCATGCAGCCCCCTCCCGTGACCTCTCTCCCAGAGGATGAAACGAGTCCCTTTAAAAGCTGAATGTGGGGGTCACAAGGACAGTGTCTTAGTCATCTAGTGCTGCCATAACAGAAATGTAACAAGTGGATGGCTTTAACAAAGAGAAGTTTATTTTCTCATAGTCAGGTGGGCTAGAAGTCCAAATTCAGGGTGTCAGCTCCAGGGGAAGGCTTTCTCTCTTTGTTGGGTCTGGAGGAGGGTCCTTGTCCTCAATCTTCCCCCGATCGATGAGCTTCTCAGGAGCAGGGACCCCAGGTCTAGAGGACATGATCTGCTCCCAGTGCTGCTTTCTTGGTGGTATGAGGTCCCCAACTCTCTGCTTGCTTCTCTTTCCTTTCATCTCTTGAGAGATATAAGGTGGTGCAGGCCATACCCCAGGGAAACTCCCTTCACATTGGATCAGGGAGGTGGCCTGAGTAAGGGTGGTATTACAATCCCACCCTAATCCTCTTAATATAAAATTACAATCACAAAAGGGAGGACAACCACACAATACTGGGAATCATGGCCTAACCAAGTTGATACACACATTTTTGGGGGGATGTAATTCAATCCATGACAGACAGAAAGAGAAAACCCATCAGTGTGTGTCCTACTCCATCTCCTACCTCCTTCTCAATACCACAGCCACCCGAAATCAATCTCTCTGCTGCGTTCTCCAGAGGGTGATCAAGAGCCTACTGCACAACAGACTCTCAAGAAGAATCTGTACAAGCTCCCTAGGGAACGGGCATGCTGGGCTGGGGAAGGCCCAGGACTATAAGATGCTGCAGCGGGTGTTCTGATGCGGCTGCCCAGCATCCAGGCCTCCTTCTTCTGGTTTGGGTAGGATTGGCTCCATATCTGGCTCTAAGACTGAGGATGGGCCAGGACCGGCCAATCAGGTCTTCATATTTCCCTGGTCTTAGAGATGGAACTTAGTGATTGAGGAATAAGGTCCTGGCCCAGTCAGAACCAAAGAGACTAAACTCTTTGACTTTTGGGGAAATGCTGGTAAAGATGAATACCCGTTTTTTTTTTTTTTTTGCTAAGTTTTCTGAAAGGATTGGATGCAAGCCTGGAGTTGCTTGTACCTGTCTTGTCACCACAAGGAGAGAGCCTGCCAGAGACTGGAGCCAGAAGAAGTAAGAGCCGAGATGGAGAAGGAACAAGAGAGGCTAAAGAGGACATCATTTGAACCCATGTGTCCAGTTGGAACTACCATTGTTTCAGTTGTATATACCCATAAATATCATTTTTGCCTAATTCTCTTTAAATTGGGTTTCTGCCTCTTGCCACCCAGAGTTCCAACTCTTTCAGCTACATTCTCACCCCAACCCCTAACTCTCACTGAACAGGCTCAGCTAACTTTGGGAATGAACAAGATGGAGGTGGGTCATGCCAAGGACTGTCAGCACTGACTGTCTTCCTTAAGGTATGAGCAACGGGAGAATCAGATTTTTGTGAATGGGAGAAGAAATAAAGAGTATGCCATGATAAAATTGCAGCAGGTAGGATTCAAGCTAGGCTCCCGGAAAGACTTTCTCAACAAAGGAATTCTATTTAAAGAGAGTGCCCTTCCTACCAATAGCCTTGCCATGATCAATCCCTGAATTGGAACAGACAGCATTTTCTCATTTCAGCTTTCTGCTCTGGATCCCAGCGAATATCTCAACAAAATAAAAGAGCAAAGAAGGAGAGGGGAGGGGCAGGAAGGGGAGGAAGAATGGAAGACAAGACAGAAGAAATGGCTTCGTCAACCAGTAGGTCTCAACCCTGACTGCGTATTTGAACCTATGGAGATTTTGAAAACTACCGATGCTCGGTATCTACATCCAGAAATTCTGATTGAATTCATCTTGGGTGGGAAGAAGTATTCGTATTTTTTGAGAACCACTGAGTAGTAGTGATGTCTTCCTACTCAAAGCATGGTCCATGGACCATCAGCATCAGCTGGGAGCTTGCTGGAAATGTGCAGTCAGGCCCTACTCCAGACCTAATCAGAATCAAAATTTTTACATGATCCTAGATCCTCCCTATGCACCTTCCGGTTCAAGAAGTGCTGAGATATGGGGATTCCCCTGAAATCAGCTTCACTTCTGGGGAGAAGGCTGACATAGGTCCGCACCCCACAGTCCTCAGGGTCTGCAGAGAAGCTGTGTGCCCTGGGGGAAAGGGCAGGTGTGGCCCCGAGAATGGAGAGGAGCATTGGGGTCATCCACATCAAGGATGGGCCAACTTCAGCCAGGGAGACAGGGACCAGTGCCTCCACAGCCCCTCCATCTCCCCCGCTTTGGATAATTCGCTGGTTGTGTGTCATGGGCACTTACCCCACCCACAAACAGAGCAGCCCAGAGTTACAACTGCAAAGCAGTGCCACACAGTTCCAACTGAGGAAATCATTTTTATGTTTCATTAGCATTTCTTAATGCAGACTGTCTGATCCTAGTGGCAGGCTACACCACCCAAGTTTCCTTTCTACCAGCCAATTTTAATGTGCATGTGAATTCCCCAAGGCTCCGGTTAACATGAGATTCTGATTCAGGGATCTAGGGTGGGGCTTGAGCCCTGGTGGTGCAGTGGTTAAGAGCTTGGCTGCTAACCAAAACATCGGCAGTTCCAATCCACCAGCCACTTCTTGGAAACCCTATGAGGCAGCTCTACTCTGTCCTATAGGGTGACTATGAGTCAGAATCAACTGGATGGCAACCAGTAAGGGTGGAGTTTGTGATCCTCAGTTTCTAACCTGCTGGTCCTTTGAGCGGAGAGAAAGCCTTAGACTCTATAGACACATCTGGAAGGCCCACTAGGAAGCATTTTTGTGCTTAGAGTTTTCTCTAGTGCAATCTCATTTACTTCAAACAACACTGTAAGATAGAAATTGTTGCCATATTCCATCTGTTACAGATTGAATTGTGTCCCCCCAAAAACATGTGTTGTAAATCCTAACCCCCTATACCAGTGGTTATAATCCCATTTGGGAATGGGTTATCTTTGTTATGTTAATCAGACGTTAGTGCAGAGTGTGTTTTGAGTTGATCTCTTTTAAGATATGAAAGGAGCGGATTAATCAAAGAAACAGAGGTGGGGGCAGACAGATGACAAGCCACATGAAATCAGCAAGGATCCAAAGAATAGAAGCTGAAGAGACAAGAACCTTCCTCCAGAGCCAACAGAGAGAGAAAGCCTTCCCCCAGAGCTGGCACCCTGAATTCAGACATCTAGCCTCCTAAACTGTGAGAAAATTAATTTCTGTTTGTTAAAGCCATCCAGTTGAGGTATTTCTGGTATAGCAGCACTAGATAACTAAGACACCATCCGAGGCAACTGAGGTTCAGAGTCCACTGGAACCTCAGTCAAATGAGTTTCCGAACCTGGCTAAGTGTCACGGATAGACTTGCTTTGGGGAGCTACAAATTAAGTTGTTATGACCTGTTCAGAGCTGGCCAGAGTGATTCTTGTGCTTCCCACTTCCTTTAAAGAGTAACTGTGTCTTATTTTTTGTATGTCTTTGACAACAAGCCCAACACCTGCCAACAAGTAAGAGCTTTGTAAGAGTTATTGACTCACTTAATGAATTGAGAAATGGATGGTGGATGGATGCAAGAATTCATGCAGTGGGAGAGGGAGGGAAGGAGGAGGAGTAAAGGCAAAACAGGAGGGAAGTGAGGGAGGAAAGGAGCAAGCCCTGGGGCTCCTAGAGTCTGGCATTTACCCAAAAGTTTGTATTAAGTCCTCATGGCATTTTGTGTGTGCTTTAGATGAAAGTTTATAGAGCAAATTAGTTTCTCATTAAACAATTAATACACAAATTGTTTTGTGACGTTGTTTGCCAACCCCTTGATGTGTCAACACTCTCCCCTTTTCTACCCTGGGTTTCCTGTTGCCATTCGTCCAGTTTTCCCGTCCCTTTCTGCCTTCTTATCTTTGCTTTTGGGCTGGTGTGCCCATTTAGTCTTGTATACATGACAGAACTACAAAGCACATTCCTCACGTGTGTTATTATTTATTTTCTAGAACTGTCTAATCTTTGGCTGAAGGGTGAACTTCAGGAGCAACTTCAGTACTAAGTTAAAAGGGTGTCTGGGAGCCATAATGGCCCAGATAGAAAAATAGACTGTCTCAGCAAATGAGCAACCCAAGATGAGAGCCTGTATTTACAGAAGGTACCGAAACTCCTTCCATCTGAAGGGTAGAGTAGGCAGGACTTTGGCGGATAAGGAGCCTGTCTCTCCTGTAGGCTGTGAAAGGACTGAGTAGGCATCTGTGCCAAGCAGTGCTGCTAGCTCCCTGGGTACCAGACATTAACCTACAGCCGTGGCCTATTTGCAGAGAACAGGCCTCCCCGGGCTCACTTGCCCACTTGAACATAACTACTCTGTCTCTCTTCTCCCACTCTCCTTCCTGACCTGGCCTCCTTTTTATCTCAATTTCCTGCCTTCCTTTCTGTCTTATCTCCTGGGGTCTTAAAATCATCTTTACAAGGCTCTATGCTTCCCATCTTTCTCCAGGGGTAAATGTGGGACCGCTTTCCCATCAAGACCCATCTTATCACCAACAAGAGAGTAGATCAAGCTTTCAGAACAACCATGAATTAAATGAAAGCGGTCTTCATATTCCCAACATCCCCCATCCGAGTTACAACACAAGCTACCCTTCTCCCAACCTCATGCCAAAGAGTCTCATTCCTATCCAGTCTCGTGGTTTTCAAGAACATCTATACACACAGGTGATTATGAAATTTAAAGCTTGAATCTCAACTTGTCCCCTGACTTCCAGGCTTATATATCTGGCTAGTATCTCCACTTACAGGAATCTTTTTATTTTTTAGTAAAAATATATGTAACACAACATTTGCAAATTCAACATTTTTCGCTTGTACAATTCAATGAAACCAATTACATCAGTCATGTTGCATAGCCATCACCAACATCCGTTGCTGTATTTCCCATTGACTTTATCTTACGCTTAACACTACTAAGAACAGGCACCTAACTCTCCTTCACTATTCTCCCATGGTGCTCCTCACCTCAGCTGTGGCATCACCATTCACCCAGTTGCTCAGTTATTCTTGACCACTTCCTTTCTCTCACTCCCTGAGCCACTTTTTCAACAAGTCCTGAGAGCTCGAGGTTCACAATATATCCCAGAGCTGACTACTTCTCACCAGCCCCTCTGTGACCACCATGGTCCAAGGCACCAGTATCTTTCTCCTGGATAATTACAACACCCTCCGAATCATCTTTTGGCTTTTTTCATCCTGCTTCTTCCCTTGACCAGTCTCCACACAGAGGCCAAAGTGAGCCTTTGAAAAGAGATGTCATCTCACATCACTCATCTGCTCAAAACTCTCCCAAAGCCCATCATCCATCATATTTAGAACAAAATCCAGATACCCCATAATGGACTCTGTATTAGTTTCCTTGAAACCTTGGTGGTGTAGTGGTTAAGTGCTATGGCTGCTAACCAAAGTGTCGGTAGTTTGAATCCACCAGGCTCTCCTTGGAAACTCTATGAGGCAGTTCTACTCTGTCCTATAGAGTCTCAATGAGTCGGAATCAACTTGATGGCACTGGGTTTGGTATTTTGGTTTGATTAGGTTCCTAAGGCTGCTAAAACAAAGTACCACAATGTGGGTGGTTTTAAGAGCAGAAATTCATAGTCTCACAAATTTGGCACTTGGGAGTCCAAGATCAGGGTGTCAGCCATGTTGATTCCTTCTAAGGCTTTGAGAAAGAATCTGTTCCCTGCCTCTCTCATAGCACCTGATAGTTCCAGGCATCCATTTGCCTGCAGCTAAAGCATCACATGGTATCCATCCTCTGTCTCCCTGTCTCCATGTCTCTTTTCCTCTTTTACAAGGTCACCAGTCATATAGGATTAGGGCCCACCCTACTTCAGTATGCCCTCGTGTTAACTTCTGTGATAACATCTTCAAAGACTCTATTTCCAAACAGAGTCACAATCACAGGTACAGGGGTTAGGACTTTAAAATTTGGGGGGATACAATTCAACCTATAACAGCCTCCAAGGTCCTGCCTGATACTGTACCAGGCTACCTTTTCGACCACATTTCCTAACATTTTCCCTGCTCACAACTGGTCCTTCTATTCCCAACACCAAGGTCGTTCCTACCTCCATGTTTTTGCACTCACTGTTGCCTCTGCCTGGTTTATTCTTAGCTCACATGTTCACATAGCTCACTCCTCACTTCAGATCTCTGCTCAAATGTCACCTCCTCAGTGGGTATTTAAAACAGTGCCTCCCCATTCACACTGTCTCTGCTGACCTCAAATTATTTTTCTTCACATCACCATCTCATTATATTAATAAACACACACACATATGTATTTGTTTTTATCCGCTCCACCTGGGTTCAGTTCTTGGCCAATGCACGTCATGTGCAGCCACCACCCATCTGTCACTGGAGGCTTGCAGGTTGTTATGATATTGAACAGGTTTCGGTGGAGCGTCCAGACTAAGACAGAGTAGCAAGAAAGGTCTGGGTATCTACTCCTGAAATCCACCAATTAAAACCCTATGCCTCACCATGGCATTACTCATGGGGTTGCCATGAGTTGAGGGCTAACTTGAAGGCAACCCCCATATCAAAAAGACCAAACCCACTGCCATCAAGTTAATTCCTACTACAACAACAACAACCTCAAAATTTATGTTTCGTGAGGTCAAAGATTTTTTCTATACTGATCTCGGCCCTATCCCTTGTACCCTAAAGAGTGCCTGGAACATAGACATTCAATAAAGTTGTTGAACAAATAAATGAATGGTCTATACTGTCCCACTGAGCAGTGTGTTAATTCAAATTATAAGAACCATATTTTATCCATTAGTATATCCTTCATCATCCTAACATCTTGCCTTTCAACAAATAACAAGCTCAATAAATGCCTGCTATCATAAAAAAAAGAGCGTATTAAATAAATTATGATACAATCATGTCATAGAATTCTATTATTAGCCTGTTTTTGTTAAGAAGCCATAATGCTAATGGAAAAAGAAGACAGGCAAAATATACTCCAGATTAAAAGTGAGGTAATCTTGAGATTGTGGGATTAAGGCTCATGTTTTGTTTCTTCTTTGGCTTTTTTCCATTCTCCGATTTTTCTACCTGGAATAGTTATTACTTACGTGATCAAAATTTAATTTTAAAATTTTTAAATGTAATTTTGTTTGGAGGTAAACCCAAAACCAAACCTGCTGCCATCAAGTCAATTCTGACTTACAGTGATCTCGAAGGACAGAGCAGAACTGCCCCACAGGGTTGCCAAGGCTGTAATCTTTAGGGAAGCAGACTGCCACATCTTTCTCCCTTGGAGCAGCTGGTGGATTTGAACTGCTGACCTTCCAGTTAGCAGCTGAGCGTTTTAACCACCATGCCACCAGAGCTCCTTTTTGGAGGTAAAGGAGCTACTTATCTAATATCCTGAGAGTTGATATGCAGAGACCTGGATTCTCACTTCTGCCCCTTGGGTGCCCCCAAACCAGTCACAATCTCTCAGGACCCATTTTTGTCCTCTGAAAACTGGGGGCATCATCTCTTCTTCATACAGAAGTGAGATGAGGCTCAGGTGACAGTATCTAGATACAAATATTTTGTATATACAAAGAGCAGTGCATTCTGAGGCATGATCACTAGCAAATCCTTTCTAGGGCAGACAGGGCTCACCCCTTCTTAGCAAAGACATTTGAGTATCCACTCTTTGTCCCACAGGGGTGACTAAGGTGGAAATCTTAGGTACTGTAAGGAGGCAAACGGAGGAACTAGTTTTTCATCTGGCAGCTCTTTTGTCTCCCCCAGATTACCGTTATCTGAGTGAACACCCACTGTTTATATGTAAGAGCTAATGTTTCAGGGACTCCGCTTGCAATGACCCCTCCAAAGAGAAAAGGTGCAGCCAGAGCTGTCCCAAAGCCCCAACACACGGAGGCACGCATATGACTAAGCAGCCGTCATTTCAGTTCTGACTTTTTTCTCTTTAAGAAGAAAGTGTGTCTGAGAGTCTGCGATGTTTTGTCCAAACTGAGCTGAGCGTCACAGCCTAAGGATGACAGCAGACACGAAGCACTGGCTCATTGCTCTCACCTAATATCTCCAGCTACAGGCTCAGAGAAGAAGGCTCATTGGGCAGCCACCAAACAAGACCTCCATTAGGCGCCTTCCTTCTATCTGGGCCTCAATTTTCCCATCTGCAAAATTTGAAGGATGGGCTAGGACAGTGTCATAGATTGAATTATGTCCCCCCAAAAATATGTGTCAACTTAGTTAGGCCATGATTCCCAGTATTGTGTGGTTGTCCTCCATTTTGTAATTGTAATTTTATGTTGAGAGGATTAGGGTGGGGTTGTAACCACCCTTACTCAGGTCACCTCCCTGATCCAAGGTAAAGGGAGTTTCCCTGGGGTGTGGCCCGTACCACCTTTTATCTCTCAGGAGATGAAAGGGAAGCAAGCAGAGAGTTGGGGACCTCATGCCACCAAGAAAGTAGCACAAGGAGCAGAGTGGTCCTTTGGACACAGGGTTCCTGCGCCTGAGAAGCTCCTTGGCCAGGGGAAGATTGAGGACAAGGACCTTTCTCCAGAGCCAACAGAGAGAGAAAGCCTTCCCCCTGGAGCTGACACCCTGAATTTGGACTTGTAACCTACTAGACTGTATTTGTGTTATAGTAGCACCAGATGACTAAGACAGTCAGGGAGGCAGATAGGTGTTGTTCTTTGAAATTCAAAAGAAATTAGCCCAGACCCTTATCCCACATGCAGTAGAAAAGCCAGCATCCTTCTTAATTGGCCCAAGGATGCTTAAGATGGAGGGGGGGCTTGTATTTCTCCATCTCCAGGTTCTCTATTTTGCTGAACTGGTTCAGTTTCTGGATCATGACTTCACCATCCCACATGCACTGTTCTTTTCCCAGGCAGCGTCATTTCACTCTGAACACGGCCCCAAAGTGCCACCCACTCAAGTCTCAATGTGCTGAACAGACTTTTACTGACATCTTGGGTCAACAAAATGCATACTGTAGTGAAGCAAACTACTTAAAATTGGAAATTAGGTATCCTGATTTTTGAAAACTTTGGCTACCCTAGCACCAGGAATTTCCCACACTCTCTTCCTTTCTCTTTGAAGTTCAGCTACTATTCACTTGGCTCAGGCTTTCTTTCTCTTCTGTTGTTGTTTTATCTGCCATTGAGTTGGCCCCTGACTCACGGTGACGCCATGCACCATCGAACAAACGCTGCCCAGTCTTGCACCATTCCCATGATCAACTGTGAATCACATCATTCTGATCTATAGGGTTTTTGTTGGCTGATTTTCAGAAATAGATCACCAGGCCTTTCTTCCTAGTCTCTCTTAGCCTGGAAGTTCTGCTGAAGCTGATGTCTCCACCATGGAAAGCAAGAATTCTAGCACTGAACCATCAAGGTGCCCTACAACCTTCTTTTTCTCTTTGTTTTGCTGTCTTCTTATAACTTATGTTCTCCAGGCCCCATCTTCCATACCTAAAACAGCCCATAAAAATACATTCTAAGACAAAGACAGTGTTCTCTCTAAGAGGAGCTCTCATGCCAACTTCGAACAGGTTTTTTGACCCCCTACTCACATACGTGCCGCCACTCCCTAATTCCACACCTGAAGCAGACATCATTAATCAATCTCACCACTCTTAGTCATTAATAGGGTCTCTTCCCAACACAGAACTACTGTATTTTTGTACAAATAACATGTGCCGTCTACATTTGCTTGCCAACCATGCCCTCTCCCTGTGAGATATTTTTGTGTGTTATGGTAATTTTTTTACAGCAACATGTAAAAAAAAAATTGTCATAGCAGCACTTATGAAAGTACCTTGGAGGGGGAGGGCGTGGTCAGCAAACAAATGTAGAGGGTGTGGGTTACTTGCACAATAATGTGGTATAAGCAGACATTACCAGCTGATAGCAGTAGCCATGGTAGGGGCAGTCTCTGCCATCTCTGACCCCCAGGTGTCCTTAATGTTTCCTTCCAGCTTTGACTTTCAGTGTCCGGTGAGAGCAGAATAGTCACTGAATACAATCAGTTGAGGACAGTGCTAGTCATTTACGTGGAAATATTCCAGGCAATCTGAATAGGATTGTTATGGATTGAATTGTGTCCCCCCAAAAACAGGTGTTGGAATCCTAACCCCTATACCTACGGATGTAATCCTGATTGCGAGTAGGGTTTCCTCTGTTATATTAATGAGACCAAGTCAGTGCAGGGTATGTCTTAAACCTAACCCTTTTTGAATTATAAAAAAGAGTGGATTAGACACAGAGGAAGCACATATTGGGGAAGATAGATGCCATGTGAAGATCACCAAGGAACCGAGCACCACCAGGGCTACAGAAGCTGAAAGTGACAAGGATCTTCCCCTGGAGCTGACAGAGAGAAAGACAGCCTTCCCCTATAACCAATACTTTGAATTTAGGCTTCTAGCATCCCGAATTACAAGAACATTAATTTCTGTTCTCTAAAGCCACCCACTTGTGGCATTTCTGTTATAGCAGCTGTAGGAGACTACTAAGACAAGGACATGAATCCCTGCCTCAAACTTCCCCTTTTCTTCAGGTCCAACAGCCTACCAGAAACCCTAAAGTAGCCCACGTTGCATCACTGCTTTGGATTAATACAGGGTCACGATGAGTTGGAATTGACTCGGCTGCAGTGGGTTTGGTTTTTTTTTTTAGTTTTGGATTAATGCATGAAAGATCCTGGTTAAATAAGAACAGCATGGCCTCATTCTCTGCTCAGGATGGATTGACTTTGCCTTGCCTTGACTTTGTCCTACTCAGCCTTCTGGGCTCAGCTCAAACGTCACCTTCTCAAAGCAAACATCTCTGGTACCCCTCCCTCAAGACTAGTCCAGACCCCTCCCACTGCTCTGCGCTCTGACAGCACCATGTACACTCTCTCCAAAATGCTTAGCATCATTTAATTATGTAATTATTTACATAATTATTACTTATTGTCTTTCTCCACTACTAGACTCCAGCCTCAGCCCCAAAACGTGTCTGCACATAGCAGATGCTGAACAAATATTCCCTAAATGGTTGGCTGGCTGGCTGATTATTGATTAATTAATTGCGACTTTCTAGGGTGATGGTGAGACTTAGAGAAGCATGTTATTGTTAGCTGCCATTGAGTTGGCTCCCCACTCAAAACCTTGCCTAGTCCTGCACCATTCCCATGATTGGTTGTGGATTGGAGCATTGTGATTCACAGGGTTTTCACTGACTGATTTTCAGAAGTAGATCTCCAGGTCTTTCTTCTTAGTCTCTCTTAGGCTGGAAGCTCACCTGAAACCTATTCAGCATCATAGTAACATGCAAACCTCCACTGACAAATGGGTGGTAGCTGTGCATAGGGTGCAGTGGCTGGGAATCGAACCTGGGTCTCTTACATGGAAGTCGAGATTTCTACCACTCAGCTGCCACCACGGCTGTGTATAAAATGCTAACAAAGTGCCTGGTACATGGTAAGCACTCCATAAAAGGTACCAGTAAGAAGAGCACTTTCCATATGCCAGATCCTGCCCTCTTTCTCTACATGTTCTGATTTAATCCTCACAACGGACACATGCAGAAAGTACTATAATTGATTAAGAGCTTGGCTGCCAACCAAGAAGTCGATAGTTCGAATCCACTAGCTGCTCCTTGGAAACCCTATGGGGCAGTTCTACTCTTTCCTATAGGGTCGCTATGAGCTGGAATCAGCTCAATAGCAACGGGTTACATTTGGCTTTTTGGTTTTTGATAAATGAGGACACTGAGGCACAGAGAGGGTAAGTAACTCGCCCAACGTCACTAAGTGGCACAGCTGAGATAGACACCAGGCAGCGTGGCCTTGGAGCTTCAGCTTGAGGGCTGTGCAGGGAGGTCAGCAAAGGGGCCTTAGGACAGGGACTTGAAGGGTGAGTGAGGTTTCCCACGGGAAGAAACAGGCAAGTGTGGTAGAACACCTAAATCCCTGCACCTTAGAGTCAGAACATCTTGGAGCTCCAAACTCCCAGCCACTTCCTAGCTGGGTGGCTTAGGCAAGTGACTTAACCTTTCTGAACATCGATGTTCTCTATAAAATGGGAATTATTAATGTCTGGTTCTGTAATTGTATGATGACGTTGAAACACAGTCCCACCAGTGAAGCACTTGGTCCACTGCCTGATACATTAAGCCAAAACCAGTTGCCATCGAGCCAGCTGTGACTCATGGTGACCCCATGTACGTCAGAGTAGAACTGCACTCCATAGGGATTTCAACAGCTGATTTTTGGGAACTGGATCACCAGGCCTTTCTTCCAAGGTGCCTCTGGGTAGACTCAGACCTCCAACCTTTTGGCTACCAGCTGAGTGCATTAAGCATTTGCACCACCCAGGGATTCCAATGTAATAAACCAAACCAAAAACCCATTGCCATCGAGTTGATTCCGACTCATAGCAACACTAGGAGAGAGTAGAACTGCCCCATAGAGTTTCCAAGGAGTGCCTGGTGGATTCGAACTGCCAACAGTTTAGTCAGCAGCCATAGCACTTAACCACTATGTCACCAGGGTTTCCTAATGTAATAAGCAGTGTCCATGAGAGTAGAAAACAAGATTTTTCTTTCCTCCTGATTTTCTACTTTTCAATCGTCTCCTCTACTCCTCTTCTCTCTCCCTCTCTCTCTCTCTGTCCCCTGCCCCCCCACACACATTTACACAGTCTCTCTGATTCTTAGAACATCACTTTTTTTTTTTTTTTAATGTAAAAAGAAGCTGACTAGAGGTATCTATGCGTGTTTTAGGGTGAACTGTTTTTTTTTTTCCTCCTAATGCCTGAAAACAAAGAGAGATTATTGGGTACAATTAATTGTCCAAACTGTCAGAGATTTGAAAGTAGAGGGAGTAAACAGATGCTGCTCTGAGCTCTGTGCTCATTAACTCAGAGAAAGGATTCATTTCCTATGCGTGATTAACTTCCCATCGTGTTGATTTACACAGCAGATGATCACACGAGAATTCATTATTCTATAGACAGAGGCTTTGTTACGAGGCATTCTGCCTCCTCGGGACAACTCTGTCCCCTAAACTATTAGGGCATCTGTGGTCAGAGCCAGGACCCAGGAAGATCTTATTTGTCTTTGAATCAATTCCTTGAGGGCTCTGGAAAGAGCACTGATCAAAATTCAGCTCAGGGGGAGCCACAAGACCTCCTTCTGTTCCACAGCTGGAAGGGACACAGAATCCAGCCACCACTGGTCTCCACTGTGTCTTTCCGGTGCTTTAGGAACAGCTGGAGCCCTGGTGGTGCAGCGGTTAAGAGCTCATCTGCTAACCAAAAGGTTGACAGTTCGAATCACTAGCTGCACCTCGGGAGAAAGATGTGGTGGTCTGTTTCCACAAAGATTACAGCCTTGGAAACCCTAGGGAGCAGTTATATGAGTCAGAATCGACTTGAAGGCAATGAGTTCGCTTTTTGGGTTTTTGGTACTTTGGGATATAACACCAAGCATGGCAGGAGTCATGCTCAACAGAGGTGGCTTCTAGAACCAAAGCAAAGAGCCAGCATCACAGATTTCAAGGCTGACTGATAGGGATCTGCCTAGTATTTATTGAGCACCTACTACGATATTGCGAATCAACAACACTGTAGCCACCTGCGCCCGCTCTGGATGGATGTCTTCCTGGGAGACTGAGTGAGCACCTACAGTGCTAAGTTGGCAGGCAAAAGTCCAAGGGGCTCTACAATGCCCTCTCTTTCCAGAAAATGGTAATTTCCACTGCAAGGGCTTTCCTTAACCATCAGTGGTCAGAGGTCAAAGGATCAGGAACCAAAACCATTCTAGTGAAAGAGGAGAGGTCCCTGCCCTTCATGGTGCTCAGTCAACTAACCATAGATCGCTCACCATGACCCAGGCTCTGTCTGGGAGACGGTGCTGAATCAGCCATACTCCCTGCCTGTGAGAAGCTCAGGCCAGGAGTGGAATGGGGTAGGGGCATGAAGGATTAGAAGACAAAGTTAACGAGTGCTCCTGTGTGGACCGGGGCTTATCTGTGATGAATTCTGTATTGGACTAGGATGTGAGCAAAAAATGAGAACCACCCTTGCGGGGTTTTACCTAAAACTAAATTTATTTGATTGTTAAAATGTTTCCTTATTTTGAAATAATGTCCTTTCTTCTCTTTTTTTCTCTTTGGGTTTAAATAAGTTCTTTTATAAAATAGTAACAGCAGAAGGCAGTCTGTTTGTTTCAAGGTCTTCTTTGGCTAAATCGAAAGTTGACAAGTCTGCGTTAGACCTCTCCCCTTTTTTCTTTTTTTCTTTTATGGTATTGGGTCATGAAATCTTCAACAGACAACCACGGCTATACATAAAGAAGGTGCAGGCAAACCTTAATGGGAGCTCAGGAAGGAGGAAGAGGTGACTTCCTGCTTGGAGAAAATCAGGAAAGCTTTCAAAAGAGTTGACATTTGGGTTTAGACTTTAAAGATGGATGGACTTCTTATACAAAGAATTGGAGGAGGATTCGAAAGGATATTCCAAGCGGAGGATACATCCAGAATAATGCACACGGGCAAGAACAGAATCCTAGAACGAGTCAGGCTTCAGGAATAGCAAGGGCCTAGTTTAACCAGGGCTGTGGTAGTTCAGTGGCAGAGTTCTTGCCTTCCATGCAGGAGACCCAGGTTCAACTCCCGGCCAGTGCACCTTGTGCATAGCCACCACCCATCTGTCAGTGGAAGCTTGAGTGCTGATATGATGGTGAATAGGTTTCAGCGGGGTGCCCAAACTAAGATGGTGACCCTGTGGATCATAATGGTTTGGGGGATGGCACAGGGCTGGACAGGGATTTGTTTCATTGTGCATGGGGTTGCCATGAGTCAGGGCCTAATCCACTCAATGGCAACAGGTTTAACAAGTTTAACCAGGGCAGTGGATTCCAACCTGTTAGCCACTGCCTCCTAGAGGACTGCACAGGTATTGCAAGGTATCTGCCAGTTTGCGTGCCCATTTGCTAATGTCTCCTTAGTATACAACTACTTTTCAAATGTCTGTAGATATATTCATTCAAAAGCATTACTGAATTCATAGATGCTTCTGGTCAACAAATGGTTTCTCAAGCAAAGTACACTAAAATACTGACTGGTACTTTGGTAATGCATTTTTTTTTTTTTTAATGTCAAAAAAAGATCCTCAAGATCATTCTCCCATCCATTCATTCAATAAATATTTATTGGGAGCCTACTGTGTGCTAGGGACTGTGTTAGGCACAACCTGCTGTGGTGAGCAAGATTGGAAGCAGGGAGACCAACGAGGAGCTTGTTGAGGTACTCTAGATGAACTATGGAAAAGAGGCAGACTGGGATGATAGCAAAGGAAAAGAGGAAAGTGGCCTGATTGTGGCATGTTTTGAAGGTAGTATAAAGTAGACTTGCTACTGAATGTGATGCTTAGGAGTCAGGGAAATAGGAGAATCAAAATGACTCATAGCATTTTGGTCTGGCAACTGGGTGAACGATGATATCTCTGCATGAGAAAAGGTTGGGAACCATTGGACAAGAGCATGAGGCTTGTAAAGGTGAGAGTGTCACTGGAAATAAGCTTGGAGGGCAGATCAAGGAGGTGGGGGTGGGGTGCTTCAGTGCAAAGCCAAGAATTCTGGATGTTCACAAATGAAGGCAGCTTGGAATTCCAGAGAGTGCTTTGGGGACACGGACTTTAATTGACAAACACTTGAAGAGTACTAACTGTACACAAGGCACCGTGAGGAATAGAAAGAAAGACGTAACTTCTGTCCCCGAGCAGCCAGTTGAGTCTCAAGACTCAGATAAGAAAGACAAACGTCCTGTCTTTGAACAATGGAATAATAAGATAGGTTCGGGTGGGAAGTTGGGATTCTGGATATCTGGTGGCACAGTGGTTAAGAAACAGTTCAGCTGCTAACCAAAAAAAAGTTACCAGTTCAAATGCACCAGCCACTCCTTGGAAACCCTATGGGGCAGTTCGACTCTTCCTACAGGTTCGCTATGAGTTGGAATCGGCTTGATGCTAACGGATTTTTTTTTTTTTTATGAGGAACTGCAGTCTCTGGGTGGTACAAATGATTGCTGTGCTCATGTGCTCACAGAAAGGCTTGGCAGTTCAACTCGACCCAGAGATGCCTCAGAAGAAAGGCCTGGCAATCTACTTCCAAAAATTCAGCCAGTGAAAATCCTATGGAGCACAGTTCTACTTTGATACACACGCGGTTGGTTGCCATGAGTCATGGTCAACTCAACGGAATCTGTCTTTTGTTTGTTTTGTTTGACGAGGAGTTGGTTGGTTACCTCCTGGGGGACATCAGGGTGGGCCTTCCCTGAATCTTTAAGTCAAGAGATTCACCCTCGTATTACAGAGAAACAGGCTTGACGTGCTCACACTGTTCAGAATTTCCATCCTGCAATCCTCACCTTGACACTGAAATGGACCCTACTGGTAGCCCCAAACCTGATCCCCTTTATAGGCCCGATACATCCATCTCCCAGATGATGTGATTACCGTCTGCTAGGCTCTTAGCTGCTCCAGAGGAGAACTGCTCTCAGCCATACAGGAGCCACCTCACCTGGAAAGTTCTTATCCACACCCCCAGACCTCCTGAAGTCAATGACTGGGTGACCTGGCGGTATAGAATGCTCACGCCCTTGCCTTAAGGTGGGAACAGCTCTGCAGCGCAATTCATACTGAGCTGTCTGTGGATTCAGGCCATAGTAGGTCTCCAACTGAGACCATATCTTTGCTTAGCATCTTTTCCTGCTCTTTCCTGGTTCTCTCTCTCCCTTTCTCCTGAGACCTTTACCTCGATATATCAAATGTCTGAGAATCCCAGCCTGATACGCTGCTTCTAGGGAACTCGACCTGAGATACCAACCTCGTGCTCCACTCTGTAACCCAATACTGTTATTAATAATGGCTAACATTTTCGAGGAGTCCCTGGGTGATGCAAATAGTTAACTTGCTCAGACACTGAAGCAATGGTTTGAATCTACCCACAGGCAACCTCAGAAGAAAGGCCTGATGATATGCCTCTGAAAAGTCAGCCATTGAAAACCCTGTGGAGCAGACTTCTACTCTGACACACATGTGGGACTTAGAGCCAACTCAAGGGCAACTGGTTTTTATTTATTTGTTTATTTAATATTTTGGAGCTCCTACTTTGTGCCAGACACCATGGAAAGCATTTTATGTATGTCATCTTATATGATCTCAAAGGCCCAGCGCTATGACCCCCATTTCATGAATAAGAAAGCTGAGGCTCTGAGAGGTTATTCTGTGTGGCATCCCTACCAAGTCTCCTGTGTCCTCTCGGAAGGAACCCCAATCTCCTAGGGGCCTACCCTCCTTATTCTGCAAAACAATCCTTTCCTCCATTTCAAATGTTCCTTTCAGTTCCTCTTCCTTCCTCCTGGAAACACTGGTGGCATAGTGGTTAAGTGATATGGCTGCTAACCAAGAGGTCGGCAGTTCAAATCTGCCAGGAGCTCCTTGGAAGCTCTATGGGGCAGTTCTACTCTGTCCTATTGGGTCACTATGAGTCAGAGTTGACTCGATGGTAGTGGGTTTGGTTTTTTTTTTTTTTTTTTTTTTGGCTTCCTCCTACTTCCTTCTCACTTCCTATACCCTCCCAAACACCAGTGGTCAGTTACATGGGTTCCAAGCTCAGGACCTCCTAGGGTAGAAAATTCCATTTATTTCAATCTGTTTTACTTTTTTTCTCAGAATGCCTTTTATAAATTGGCAATAAGCACTTTCCACCATTTGTCTGTCAGTTTGTCATACTGTGGTAGCTTGTGTGTTGCTGGAAGCTATGCGACTGGTATTTCAAATACCAGCAGGGTCACTCATGGTGGACAGTATAAGCAGAGCTTCCAGGCTAAAACAGACTAGGAAGAAGGACCTGGTGATTTACTTCTAAGAAATATCAGCCAGTGAAAACCTTATGAATAGCAGCAGAGCATTGTCTGATATGGTGCTGGGAGATGAATCCTTCAGGTTGGAAGGCACTCAAAATAGGACTGGGGAAAAGTTGCCTCCTCAAAGTAGAGCTGACCTTAATGATGTAGATGGAGTTCAGCTTTCGGGGCCTTCATTTGCTGATGTGACATGACTCAAAATGAGAAGAAACAGTTTTAAAAATCAATTAGTAATCAGAAAGTGGAATGTATGAAGTATGAATCTGGGAAAATTGGAGGTTGCTAAAAACAAAATATAACACATAAATGTTGATATCTGAGGCATTAGTGAGCTGAAATGGACTGGTATTAGTCATTTTGAATCAGACAATCGTATGGTCTACTATGCCAGAAATGACAAAGCGAGGAAGCATACCGTTGCATTCATTATCAAAAAGAATATTTCAAGACCTATCATGAAGTACGACGCTGTCAGTGATAGGATAATATCCATATGCCTACAAGAAAGACCAGTTAATACGACTATTATTCAAATTTATACACCAACCACTAACGCCAAAGATGAAGAAACTGAAAGATATTTACTGACTTCTGCAGTTTGAAATTGATCAAACATGTAATCAAGATGCATTGATAATTACTGGTGATTAAAATGTGAAAGTTGGGAACAAAGATGAAGGATCGGTAGTTGGAAAACATGAACTTGGTGATAAAAACAGGGCCAGAGATCATATGATAGAATTCTGCAAGCCCAATGACTTATTCATTCCAAATACCATTTTTCAACAACATAAATGGTGACTATACATGTGGACCTCGCCAGATGGAACACATAGGAATCAATTCAACTACATCTGTGGAAAGAGAAGATGAGAAGCTCAGAATCATCAGTCAGAATAAAGCCAGGGGCCATCTGCAGGACAGACCATCAACTGCTCCTATGCAAGTTCAGATTGAAGCTGAAGACAATTTAAACAATTCCACAAAAGCCAAAACACAACCTTGAAATATATCCCAACTCAATTTAGAGAACATCTCAAGAATACATTTGGCACACCGAACACAAATAACCAAAGACCAGACAAGTTGTGGGATGACATTCAGGATATCATACATGAATAAAACAACAGGTCATTAAAAAGACAGGAAAGAAAGAAAAGACCAAAATGAATGTCAGAAGGGACTCTGAAACTTGCTCTTCCACATAGAATAGCTAAAGCAAACGGAAGAAACTCTCACGTGAAAGACCTGAACAGAAGATTTCATAGGGCAGCTAGATAAGACAAAGTAAAATATTATAATGAAATACACAAAGGCTGGGAGTTAGAAAACCAAAAGGGAAGAACGAGCTTGGCATTTCTCAAGCTGAAAGAACTGAAGAGATAATTCAACCCTAACATTGCACTTTTGAAGGATTCTGTGGGCAAAATACTGACTGTCAGGGGAAGCATCAAAAGAAGATGGAAGGAACACACAGAGTCACTGTACCAGATAGAATTGGTCGATGTTCAGCCATTTCAGAGGGTAGTATATAATCAAAACCCAATGATATTAAAGGAAGAAGTACAAAATGCACTGAAAGCATTGGCAAAAAACAAGGGTCCAGGGACTGATGGAATACCAGCTGAGATGCTTCAACAAACGGATGCGGTGCTGGAAGCACTCACTCATCTATGCCAAGGAATTTGGAAGAAAGCTACTTGGCCAACCGACTGGAAGACATCCACATTTGTGCCCGTTTCAGAAAAAGGTAATCTGACAGAATGTGGAAATTGTCAAACTATATCATTAATATCACACACAAGCAAAATTTTGCTGAAGATCATTCAAAACTCTTTGACAGGAGCTGCCAGAAATTCAAACCAGATTTAGAAGAAGATGTGGAACAAGGGATATCATTGCTGATGTCAGATGGATCTTGGCTGAAAGCAGAAAATACCAGAAAGATGTTTTTCTGTGTTTTATTGACTAGGCAGAGACATTTGACCGTGTGGATCATAACAAATTATGGATAATATTGCAAAGAACATGAATTCCAGAACACTTAATTGTGCTCACATGGAACCTGTACATAGACCAAGGGGCAGTCGCTGATACAGAACAAGGGGATAATGTGTGGTTTAAAGGCAGGAAAAGTGTGCATCAGGGTTGTATCCTTTCACCACACTTATTCAGTCCCATATGCTGAGCAAATAATCTAAGAAGCCAGACTATGAAGAAGAATGCAGCATCAGGATTGGAGGAAGACTCATTAACACCCGACAATATGCAGATGACACAACCTTGCTTGCTGAAAGGGAAGAAGATTTGAAGCACTTACTGATGAAGATCAGACTACAGTCTTCAGTATGGATTACACCTCGACATAAAGAAGACAAAAATCTCACAACTGAACCAATAAGCAACGTCACACAAATGGAGCAAAGACTGAGGTTGTCAAGGATTTCATTTTATGTGGATCCATAATCAACGCCTATAGAAGCAGCAGTCAAGAAATCAAACGACACATTGTAATGGGCAAATCTGCTGCAAAAAACCTCTTCAAAGTGTTTAAAAGCAAAGGTATCCCTTTGAGGTCTAAGGTGCACCTGACGCAAGCCATGGTATTTTCAATCACCTGATATGCATGCAAAAGCTGGACAGTGAATAAGGAAAACCAAAGAAAAGTTGATGCCTATGAACTGTGTTGGTGAAGAACACTGAATACACCGTGGGCTGCCAGAAGAACGAACAAATCTGTGTTGGAAGGAGCGCGACCGGAATACTCCTTAGAAGGGAGGATGGCGAGACTTCGCCTCATGTACTTTGGACACGTTATCAGGAGGGATCAGTCACTGGAGAAGGACGTCATGCTTGGTAAGGTAGAGGTTCAGCGAAAAAGAAGACCTTCAATGAGATGGAATGGCAGTGGCTGTAACAATGGGCTCAAACATCAACAATCGTAAGGGTGGCAGAGGGCTAGGCAGTGTTTTGTTTATTGTTCACAGGGTAGCTATAAGAACCAACTCCATGGCACCTAACAACAATACCTTAGGCCTTTAAAGAACTGTTCACGCATTCCTGCCATTGTTTAATACGTGCGCGCGCATGCGCGCGCGTGCGTGCGTTTGGGGGTGAGTTACACCAACTTCTCTTCCAAGTGCTTAAAATAATTTCATCTGCCTTAGGGTCACAGAGGTTTCTTTCTCCCAAGGCAGCAGGCTTCAAAGCCGGCAAAGTCAAACGTTAAGTATTCTGAAACTCCAAACCGTTTCCTGAGGGAATGCAAATAAGAGAGTGAAAATGACTTACATTGGCCATCTCTACAAGGGCTGAGGGGGCGTGGTGGGCACAGCCAGAAGCAGAGAGGGGAAAAAACAAAAAAACAGACATAATTTGCATAGGCTGTTCCTTCTGCCTGGAATATCTTCTCTCTCTAACTACTGAACTCTTACTCATCCCTCAAAACCCAGTTTAAATGTCATCAACTCTAAGAAGATTTACCTAAGCTGCTCCAATGCCACAACAGTCACTGTTTCCTGTGGACATTCAGAGTCTAAGCAACTCTCAAAATACTAAATGGCAGGTAATTGAGAGCTCATTCCTGCATGAAATAACTCAGGATCAAATCCATTACTCACTGGCGGGGTGACTTTGTGCAAGTCATTCAATTTCTCGAAGCCTCAGTTTCCTCATCTGTAACGTTGCAATGCATATGAAGCATAAGCCTGTGCCTGGAACACAGTAAATGCCCAGTAAAACGGTAGCAGATTTCTTCTTTACTATGACCATCATTCCCTCTTCTGAGTTCCCAGAAGCACCGTTTTCCCATTGTCCATTCCATTAATTTGCTATTAGTCCTAGAAGGACTTCTTTGTTAATTAAGACTCCATGTGTGCATATCTCTTTTCCTTAACTACATTGCAAGGTCCTTGGGGACAGGAAATGCATCTTATGTTTTTATATCCCACAAAGCCTCAAGAACATTGCTAACCATGTAATAAAATAAAAAAAAAAACAAACCTGTTGCCGCTGAGTTGCTTCCAACTCGTAGCGACTCTATAGGACAGAGTAGAACTGCCCCATACGGCTTCTAAAGAGCAGCAGGTAACTTCGAACTGCTGTCCTTTTGGCTAGCAGCCGAGCTCTTAACCTCTGTCATCCTGAAATATTTGCTGAATGAATTCTTAAAGCTTTGGCTATAAGTATAGGTGCTTCTTTTGCTTGACAACAGGACAAACATTTGTATTTACACTCCAAGGCAACTTGATGTGGGTCTCATAATCATAAAGACCCCCCCTAAACTCTCCCCTAATAATGAAAGAAGGCATCAATTAAGCAAACCACTATGTATATCGAATGTCTATTAGTCTGCTCTTAGTGGAGGGACATTGGTCGATGTTTAGCTCTCTGGCTGTGCAATGGAATTGGTTTTTGCTGGAATGTTCAGTGTGGTTTCTAGCTCTCCATTAGCACTGCCTACTCTATAAAATGAGGAATAAATGATAATTTAGCTAATATAAACATGGATATAGACGGAGATATGCAGATAGCATCTAGCCCAGCTCCTGGCGTGTTTTAAGTTCTTGATACGTGGTGACTCTGAAATTTCAGAGAAAGTACAGCTGGATAGTAGAAAGGAAGTACAAGACCTGGCCCTGTTACTTGCCAACAGTGTGACCTTGGGCAAGTATACTTTGTCTTTGATCTCTATTTTTTCCACAAGCAAAGTGGGGATAAAAATACCTGCATTGCCGTGTTATTTAAGGATTAAATGAGATTTTTTTATATGTAGCTGTCCTAATCTACCTAACCTAAACTTCCTGCCTTTAAGCATCACTTTTTCTACTCCCACCATCATTCATTCATTTAGTCATTCATTCATTCAAATCAACAAATATTTACTAATGGCCTTCTATGTGCCAGAAACTGTGCTTGGCATAGGTGATACAGCAGAGAAAAAAGAAGAGAGTGCCTGTCCTCGAGAAGTTCATGGTGGGCTACAACAGTGATCATATAAGACTTGGAGGCCAGAAGTGGCTTTATACAGGACACAGCTCTATGGCTATTAAGACATAGTATTCCTATTTTAACAACTGGAGTTTTCAACTTGGAATGATCAAAGACCCCCTGACTGCCCAAGTGGCCAGCAGCCCTCTGGTGGCCCGGAACAGCCTGTAGCCAAGCTGCAGGTTAATGGGATTAAACAAAGAGCCTGCTGTATCTGACCTGGCCAGTGGGTTGCTGGTCATTGATAAAAACGGGTTGTAATACAAAGAGCAACCTCCTCGGGGCCACTCGCCCCATGAATCATCAGCTACCAAGTGTTATTGAATTACCTTTGGAAGATGGATGGCACCGAGCTGGAAGACTGCGTGATAAGGTTTCCCTTTGAATAATTCTGTGTGGAGAGCTGGGTTTGAGAAATGGGGTCTTTCCACCAGTTCTGCCCCATTCGCGCCATCTCTGCCAAGTGCTTTCAAGATAAACACGTTTCCTTTCCAGCTGCCAGAGTGTCTGTAACGAAGGCAGAAAACTTATTGCCAGGGCCCAACTACTAACTTCTGCCCAAGGCTCAAATTGTGACTTTGTTTTATTACTATAATTTGTTGTTTATAGTACTAATTTATTAATAAAAGCGATCATGTATTCATGGGAGCAGTGGTAGCTCAGTGGTAGAATTCTCACCTTTTTTTTTTATGCAGGAGACCCGAGTTCAATTCCCAGCCAATGCACTTCATGTGCAGCCATCACCCGTCTGTCGGTGGAGGCTTGTGTGTTGCTATGAAGCTGAAAAGGTTTCAGCGGAGCTTCCAGACTAAGATGGACTAGGAGGAAAGGCCTGGCAATCTACTTCTGAAAAATCAATCATTGAACAACCTATGGATCACGATGGTCTGATCCTATTGTGACTGGGGCCACCATGAGGTGGGGGCTTAGTGGAAAGTAGGTTCCAGGTGATGTGCAAAGCACCTGCACTCATTAAATCCTTAAGCAATTATATCAGGTAGGTACTATTACTCCCTTCTGTTGATTGATGGGGAAGTTAAAGCTCAGAGAGGTAACATGAGTTTCTCAAGGTCACACACCAGTAAGTCATGGAGTTGGGACTCAAACCCACGCTCTTAACCAGGGGTGAGCAATTTTTTGTCTTTAAAGGACGAGATATTAAGTATTTTAGGCTATAATTTCATCTACTTATCTCTGCCCTTGTATGTTGAAAGCAGCCATAGACAATAGGCAAACTAAGAAGCATGGGTCTGTTCTAATAAAATTTTATTTGTACAAATAGGTTGTGGCTGTTTAACTGACGTCAAGTTGATTCCAACTCATGACGACCCCAGGTGTGCAGAGTAGAACTAACTGCTCCGTAGGATTTTTAAGGCTGTGACCTTTTGGAAGCAGATTGCCAGGCCTGTCTTCCAAGGCACCTCTAGGTGGGTTTGAACCACCAACTGTTCAGCTAGCAGTTGAGTGCTTAACCATCCGTACAATCTGGTGACTCCATGCAAATAGGTTGCAGGTTGAATTTGGTCTATGGGCCATGGTTTGCCAACCTCTGCTCTTAAGAATTGCATGGCACTAACTCTCCATATTTCGACTTTCCAGTTTCCTCCACTTATCTGTTTCCACATAGAAAATATACTGCCTCCTCGTGGATTTCATTGAGTTTATTCAATTCATTTATAATTCCTCTATTGCCTTATTGAAGGCTCTAGATCTTTGGAAAATACAGAAATCCTGTATGAGAGAGTCAAGACGTGTAAGATATTTCAATCATTCATTTTATTAGCAAGGAAAGGACCTGCTGTGCTGAAAACCAAAACCAAACCCACTGCTGCCGAGTCAATTCCAACTCATAGCAACCCTATAAGATAGAGTAGGACTGGCCCATAGAGTTTCCAAGGAGCACCTGGTGGATTTGAACTACCGACCTTTTGGTTAGCAGCTGTAGCTCTTAACCACTATGGCACCAGTACAAGTAACTGAAGTAACAGTAAATTCCAAAATCTTGGCGAGTTAGAACAGGGTTACTCAACCTTGGCAATACTGACATTTATCAGGATAATTCTTTCTTCTCCCATGCATTGGAAGATGTTTTAGCAGCATCCCTGACCTCTACCCACTAGAAGCCAGTGACATCACCCTAGTCATGACAATCAAAAATGTCTCCAGATGTTGGGGAATGTCCCCTGGGACACAGAATCACTCCCTGTTGAGAAGCGCTGGCTTAGCACAACAAGAGTTTATTTCTCACTCATGAGAATTTACATATGGGTTGTTGGGTCTTCTTGACAGTTCCCCTGCAGTGGTGCAGCAGGATTCAAGATGCTTCCATCTGCAATTCTGCCATTTGAAAGTTCTTTGTTCATGGCAGAGATAGAGAATGGAGAACTCACCACCTCTCTTAACTTGCTCTGATCAAATGTGGCACATGTGACTTGTGTTCATAGCCCATGGCCACAGCTTAACTGCATGGGAGACTGAAAAATGTAAGAAAGCACATGGAATATTCCATGAAATGTATTGATGCAATAGCCCCAACAATGGACTCAAACATACCAATAGTCATGAGGATGATACATGATTAGGCAACGTTTCATTCTGTTATACATAAGGTCTCCATGAACTGGAGCTGACTCTGTGGCAACTCACAACAAATGATCATTCCATCACTCAACAAACATCTAGTGAGTACCTATCGTGGTCAGCACTGCACTCATGCTGGGGATACCTCAGCGAATAAAACAGACTTTGTCCATCCCATATAGGGCTTACATTCCTGCTTTATTGTGCTCACTCAGGTTGCCAAAAAGGCAGCGTGCCCAGGTTTTCTTTATTGATGGGGATTATTGAAAGGTTACATAGAGATGTGAGGAACAAGATTATCTCAGCAAACGTTGTTGTTGTTAGGTGCTGTCAAGTCAGTTCTGACTCACAGTGACCCTATATACAACAAAACAAAGCACTGCCCAGTCCTGCGCCATCCTCACAATCATTGTTACGGTTGAGCCCACTGTGGCAGCCACTGTGTCAATCCATCTCCTTGGAGACCTTCAGCTTTTTCACTGCCTCTTTACTTTACCAAACATGATGTCCTTCTCCGCAGACTGGTCCCTCTTGATAACATGTCCAAAGTATGTGAGATGAAGTCTCACCATCCTCGCTTCCAATAAGCATTCTGGCTGCACTTCCTCCAAGGCAGATTTGTTCGTTCTTCTGGCAGTCCACAGCGTATTCAATATTCTTTGCCAGCACCATAATTCAAAGACATCAATTCTTCTTCCATCTTCCTTATTCATTGTACAGCTTTCACAAGCATACGAGGCAACTGAAAACACCCATGGCTTGGGTCAGGCACACCTTAGTCCTTAAAGTGTCATCTTTGCTTTTTAATACTTTAAAGAGATCTTTTGCAGCAGATTTGCCCAATGCAATGCGTCATTTGATTTCTTGACTGTTGCTTCCATGGGCATTGATTGTGGATCCAAGTAAAATGAAATCCTTGACAACTTCAATACTTTCTCCCTTTATCATGGTGTTGCTTACTGGTCCAGTTGTGAGGATTCTTGTTTTCTCTAGGTTGAGGTATAATCCATTCTGAAGGCTGTGGTCTTCGATCTTTATCAATAAGTGCTTCAAGTCAGCACATATACTAGGTTCAAAAGTCCTGAAGCTCCGTGATGATCCTGAATAATGTCTCTAAAGTCCGAACCTGAGTGACCTTTCTTCCCTTTGTTTATTTACCATTCACATGTCCTAAAACAGAGAATCCGATAATGAGCCCTTATTGGTCATACCACTTCAGAGTTTTAACACTCAGTTTTCATTACATTACGACATAGTCACCACTCCAGAATTCCATAGTGTGCAACAACATTTATTTCTTGCTCATGTACATGTCCTCTGCAACTTGTTTTCAGCTCTGTCCCATGTCATCTTTATTCCAGAACGAAACAAAGGGTTAGCCCCTTCCTCAGTCATGAGGCAGAAGAAAAAAGAGTAACAGTGTGTTTTAGGCTGGGTTCTCTAGAGAAGCAAAACCAGTAACGTGTATAAATATAGCGAGAGATTTATATCAAGGAAATGGCTCATGCAGTTGTACAGGCTATAACATCCCAAGTCTGTGGGTCAGGAAAGAGGCTTCTCTTGATTCCCGTTGCCTCAGGGGCTAGCAAACCCGAGATCAGATCGGCAGGCCAGAGGGCTGGACTATTGCTCACAGGCTTTGAAGAATGACGAATCCCAAGATCGGCAGGCAAGACCACAGGTAAGCTGCTAGCTCAAGTCCCAAGAACCAGAGGTCAGGCAAACAGGAGGCAGCTGTGGGATCCAGAATAAGCAAAAGCCATAGTGCCCTGTCTGAACATCTACCCTCACTTGATGCAGGCCATACACCCAAGGAAACTCCCCTTCAATTGATTGGCTGCTCACAGCAGATCCCATCATGGGGGTGATCATGTAGCAAATCTCAACAAGGAAGTGATTACAACATTATACGACTGCCAAAACACTGAGAATCATGGCCCAGCTAAGCTGACACACAATCTTAACCATCACACAGTGGAATCATGGATGGCTCTTAAAATTTCTGCTCAGGTATCTACCAAAAATCCCATGGGCAGTCTAATACCAGCGGGGACACCACAAAGGGGCCTCATAGGGATGGGTCTACCAACTAGAGAAGGACAGCAGATATTTTGAATATAATACAATCTACCACAGTGGTTCTTAACCAGGGGCAATTTTCCCCCATGGGGACATTTGGCAATATCTAAAGACAGTTTTGGTTGTCACAACTGGGGAGATCCTACTGGCATCTGGTACATAGAGGCCAGGAATAGTGTTAAACATCCTGCGATGCACAGGACAGCCCTCCACAATAAAGAGCTATCCCACCTAAAATGTTAACCACTTGGAGGTTTGAGACCACCCAGAGGCACCTCAGAAGAAAGACTTGGTGATCTAATTCCAAAAAATCAGCCACTGAAAACCCTATAGGGCCCCCAGTTCTACTCGGGCACACATGGGGTTGCCATGAGTCGGAATTACCTCTACAGCTACTGGTATAAAATATTAATAAGGTCAAAGTCAAGAAACCCTAATCTACCACAAGAGGCATCTAGGTTCCTTCCTTCATTCACTTATTTGCTCATTTATTTATCATTCATCTAAGAGCTTTTGTTAAGGGTGATGGAAAATTTTGGAAATGGATAGTAGTGATTCTTGCACATGATATATGTAATTAATGTCACTGAAAAGTACACGAAAAAAATGTAGAAATGGCAAATGTCTTGTTTTATATATATATATATATATATATATATATATATATATATATACCAAAGCCAAACCCCACTATGTGTTGATTCTGACTCATAGCGACCCTATAGGGCAGAGCAGAACTACCCCTTAGGGTTTCCAAGGGGTGGCTGGTGGATTCGAACCGCTGACCTTTTAGTTAGCAGCCTGAACTCTTGACCGAAATTAATTAAAAAAATAAATAAATAAAAAGATTAAACGTATATATTGCAGGCCAGGCGTGGTGTTAGATCCTGGGGATACAACAGGAACAAAAACAAATCTAATTCCTGCTCAGATGGAGCTCAAAGTCTGCTTGAGGATGGGTGGGTATTAATCAAATAATCACACTAATAACTGTTTGATTACAAGCTAAGATAAACGCAGGAATGAACAGATACTCTGAGACTCTATGACAAGCCAAAGGGGAAGGGGTGAAGGTGGAAGGTTAGGGGAGCCTTTTCCAAGGTGAAGGGTGTGCAGGAGTAAGCTAGATAAAGATGTGGGAGAAGTGAGTTCTGGGCAGAGAGGTGGGAAGGAGTGTGCTGTGTTGAAGGACCTTGAAGGAAGTCAGTGGGATAAAAGTACAGAAAGTAGGAAGCAAGTGATAGATGATGCAGCTTAAGAGGTCAAATGAGACCAGCTCACCTAGGACTCCGTTGAGCAGTTTAAAGAATTTGATCTTTCACCTATGAGCAAGGAGTTTTAAGCAAGGAGTAGATAATCTCCATTGTGTTTTGAACAGATCACTCAAGGTATAGAGTACAGAATGGATAGGAGGAGGACTAGAGTCAATGTGGAGGGGCTCTGGTGGCACAGTGGTTAAGCCCTCAGCTGCTAACCTAAAGGTTGGCCATTTAAACCCGCCACCCACTCTGCAGGAGAAAGATGTGACACTCTGCTTTTCTGTAAAGATTTATAGCCTTGGAAACCCTATGGGCCATCTCTACCCTGTCCTACAGGGTCGTTTTGAGTCAGAATCGACTTGATGGCAATGGGGTTTTTTAGAGTTGATGTAGGGAGCCCAACGAGCAGATTATTTTGGTCTCCTAGGTAAGAGGTGATGGTAGTTTAGGACAGGGTAGTGGTGGGGAAGATAAAGAAACCCATTACCATTGCCATGAAGTTAATTCTGACCCATAAAGTGGATGGATGTATCAGAACAAATTAGAAGTGGTGTATGAGAAACAGAGGTGTTCAGATTGTCTCTAAACTTCTTACCTGTTTAACTGAATGGATGGCAGTGGGATCCCTTGAGACAGAAAATAGTAGAAGAGGGCCAGGTTTGAGGGCAGGAGAGGAGGGGAATAAATACAGTCCGTAATGGAAGATAAGCTCCAGATATTGTTGAAGCAGTCAGGTGAAAATGTCAAAAGAGGCAGCTTGATACATGTGCCTGAAACTCAGGAGAGAGACAAGGCTTACGTTCTTAACATGAGAATCATCAAAAATATAGAGGCTCAACTCTCACATGGCCGCCTTTGTCTTGGACCCCAATCCCTGATCCCAGCATTTGTGGCTGGTTATCCTTGACTCAATGGCAGTAACCATAACAACTCTATGACGATAGAAGCACTTGTCTGCTTCCCTCAGAATCTGTTCATTTATTCAACAGTTTCAAATGTTTATCGTGTGTCAGACTTTGTCCTTGGGGGCTGGTGATTCAGCACAAAAAGAGAACGCACAAGGTTGTGGTCCTTATAGACATTTAATATTTTATGGCTTCCTCCTTTATGTGGGTTGCTTAAAAACAACTGACTCCTTTTCTTCTCTGTCTGGTCGGGAATAAATCATCCCACAGTGAAGGAAATGCTTGCCTGTGAACTGATCTCAAAATTTCAATAGGATAATAGAATTACAGTATCTTACTCTTATATTGGTAGAACCCATTTAGCCCAATGATGTCAAATAGATTTCCTCTCACATGCCAGCTTTAATTGATTGGTAGTGGATGCCTAGAGAGCTAGGTTGGGAAGGATTCAGCTGGAAAAATACCAAGCAATCGATTAGTGATGTCTGTCAAGGTTTTGCTATGAGAGAGTGGAAGGCAACATACTCACTGTCCTGATCTTGACTTCTCATTTATCCTTTTTATATATTGCTGAATTCTGTTTGCTAATATTTTGTTAAGAATTTTGTGTCTATACTAATCAGGAATATTGGTCTATTATTTATTTATTTTTGTAATATCCTTATCAAGCTTTCTTCTAAGGGCTTTGCTGGCCTAATAATATGGGTTAGAAATGATATTCTTTATGTTCTGAGTTTCTATAATATTGGTATTATTTTATTCTTAAATATTTGATAAAATGAGTCTGGAATTGTGGGGAGGGGGGCAGACAGAGGTTTCTAACTAATTATAAATTTAAATTTTTAAATAGATACAGGGCTACTTAGATTTTTAATTTCTTCTGTTAATTTTGGTAAGTTGTATTTTTCAGAGAATTTGTACATTTCATCTAAGTTGTTGAATTCACCCTGTTCATTTAAAAAGGTAAAGAAACTAAAACCTAGACATGACAAATGATATCCCCCAGGTCACACAGTAAATGGTAGATTAAGTACAAGGACTCAGGTCTTCAGAGACTCAGTACCTTGCTCTCAATCTGCCACATCCAGATATATCCCACTTCCAAAAGCCGTGGCAAAAGTATCTAACGATCTTTCCAGAAATACATGCGTGGGCAACATAACCATCCACATGCTGCAGTATTGAGCCGGATCTGGTGACTTAGAAAACCAAGGAGCCCTGGCTGTCATAAATAGTTAAGTGCTTGACTACTAACCGAACAGTTGGCGGTTTGAACTCGCCCAGAGGTGCCTCAGAAGAAAGGCCTGGCAGTCTGCTTCTGTAAGGTTACAGCCTTAAAAACCCTGTGGGGTGCAGTTCTACTCTGCAGCACATGGGGTTACAATGAATCAAAACTGACTTGACAGCAACTTTTTGGGGGGTGGCGGGGGAGGGCAGGGCAGGGGGAGTGCTTGACTTCCAAAGAGCTGTCCAGGGCAAAAATTATCCTCATGAGAACCAAACTAGGGCCTCAGATTCTATCAGTCTTATCTCCCAAGGCCTCAGGCTTTTTGAGAATACTCATGAACATCAAGAAAGAGAAATCAGGTCTGTTTTGGTTGCCCTGGGAAGTACCCCAGGCTGCCTCTCCCTTTGGTGGCCCCAGTTCAGGGCAGGAAGCCCGGCTGTCTGTGTAGATTACTTCGTTCTGAGTCTGGGCCTGGCCGTTGTAAGATAAAGTCCCGAGGGACCTTCTCTGCCTGGCCTGACCTACTTAGATGTGACATGCCTGATGAGGTTGGGAGTGGAGCTAACGGGGATGGACAAGAAGGCAGGCTTGGGGGTCCCAAGAGAGATGAGATCACCGGACATGGCCCAAAATGCTCCTGGGGCAAGGTCTTTCTACAGGAGAAGCATCTGTTAAATCTGACCATATCAGCATTCAGCTTAAAACTTTTCAATGACATCCTTGCATACTCATAAGATGGTTCAAAAGCCTTAACTTGGCCCCCAAGGCCCTGCGTGACCTGACTATCCTATGCCCCTTTTTCTACCTCCCTCCTGACCACTGCCGCGAGTGAGATTGAATGAACTACTTCTGGTTCTCAGAAAAACAACATCCTCTCCCTTCCCATCAGGCCTTTGGACCGTCTGTTCTCTTTGCCTAGAATATGTTCTCTCTACATTTTTACTTAGTTTGTTCCCACTCCATCTTCAGTTCTCAGCTTAAGTATCACTTACTCCAACAACATTTCCTCTTCCACAAGTCTATGCCCTTTCTATGTGCTCCCATAGCCCACTCCACTTCCTCTATGGTTGCACTTTGCATGTTGTTTTGGACAATTTGCCTCTATACACCAGTATCCCCCACTAGACTGTGAGCTACACAGCCTCTTCCCAGAGCCCCACAGTCGAATGACCAATTGCCTACTTGACATCTTCATTTGAATGCCTATAAACATGTCCAGCTTACCATGTCCAGTATTGAATTCCTGGTTTTCCTTCCCAAACAGGTTCCTCTCACAGTCTTCCCCATCTCTGCAAATAGCAACTCCACCCACTTAATTGCTCAGGCCAGAAACCTCAGCAGCATCCTTGACTTTTCTCTTTTCATCATATCCCACGTCTGACCCATCAGCAATCCCTGTTTCTCTACCTTTCAACATATTTCCAGAATCGAACACTCCCCAACACCTCCACTGCTGATACTACGATCCAAGCTACCATCATCCCTTGCCCAGGTTATTGAAATAGGTTCCTAACCGACCTGCTTGACCTACCCTTGCTTCTCTGATTATAGCCCCTCCACTTAGCTCAGGATACAAACCAAAGTCCTTGCCATGGCCTACGAAAACCAAAAATCAAACCTGTTGCCATTGAGTCAATTCTGACTCATAGCAACCCTATAGGACAGAGCAGGACTGCCCCATAGTGTTTCCAAGGAGCTGCCGGTGAATTTGAACTGCTGACCTTTTGGTTAACCGCTGTAGCTCTTAACCACTATGACACCAGGGCTCCCATGGCCTACAAGGCCCTACACAATCTGATCCCAATTACTTCTGTCCTTACCTCCTCCATGTTCCTTCTCCCTCATTCCATCCCACCAATCTGGGCTCCCTACTGTTTCTTGAACATGCTAAGATATGCCTGCCTTACAATCTTTGTACCTGCTATTTCCTTTGCCTGGAATGTTCTTCCTCCAGACATCTACATCATTCCTTTTATTTCTTTTGGGTCTCTGCTCAAATTTCACTTTATTAGTGAGGACTCCCCTGACCACCCTATATAAAAGGGTGATCCTTTTAATTCCCCTTTTACTCCTTCATTCTCCCTTACTCGGCTTTATTTTTCTTCATAACACGTTATCACCTAACACACACATTTGGTATTTACCTATTTATTGTTTTTTGCCACTCACCCCCAATTAAAATGTAAGCTCCATGAGGACAGGGACTTTACCTGCTGTTTCCACGGTTGTGACCCCAGTAAGTAGAAATGTATGACCATATTGTTCATAGAAAACTATGACTTCTGGCATAGATAACCAGCCCCCTTGCCATAAATGCATGTTAACAGGAAACAAACTAATACAGAGCCAGACTCAATATAAAGAAAAAAAAAAATCCACAGGTCAGAACTGAAGAGAGAATCACAAAAAAAAGAGCAGACTTACTGGTCTGACAGAGACTGAAGAAACCCTGAGACTATGGCCCCTGTAGACTCTTTTAAATCAGTACTGAAGTCATTCCTGAGGTTCACCCTTCAGCCAAAGATTAGACAGGCCCACAAAACAAAACGAGACTAAAGGGGCACACCAGCCTAGGGGCAAGGACTAGAAGGCAGGAGGGGACAGGAAAGCCGGCAATGGGGAACTCAAGGACAAGAAGGGGAGAGTGTTGACCTGTCATGCAGTTGGAAACTAATGTCACTAAACAATATGTGTATTACTTGTTTAATGAGAAAGTAATTTGCTCTGTAAACGTTCATCTAAAGCACAATAAAATAAATAAATAAATAAGAAATGAAGAGAGAAGTAAACACCACAAGGGTGAGCTCCAGCTGAGATCAGAAAAACCCAGGGGATATCAGACACAGAATATAAGCTTAAGAGGCTAAGGGCTGGAATTCTAATGTCACCAGGAAGACAGGAGACATGGCCTTGGGCCTTGGCAAGGACGGAAGCTGGACGTGAAACTCAGGCCTAAGTAGAGACTCCCAAAGGGAATAGAAAACGCTCCTCCACCAGCCCAGGTGTTATGGATTGAATTACCAAACAAAAACCAAACCCAGTGCCCATGAGTAGATTCCAACTCATAGCGACCCCATGGGACAGAGTAGAACTACCCCCCAGAGTTTCCAAGGAGCGCCTGGCAGATTCGAACTGTCGACCCTTTGGTTAGCAGCCGTAGCACTTAACCACTACCCACCAGGGTTTCCATGAATTGAATTGTGTCCCCAAAAAATGTGTGTCTACATTGCTAGGCTATAATTCCCAGTATTGTGTGCTTGTCCACCGTTTTGTGATCTGACGTGATTATCCCATATGTTGTAAATCTAACCTCTATGATGTTAATAAGGCAGGATTAGAAGCAGTTATGTTAATGAGGCAGGACACAATCTACAGGATTAGGTTGTATCTTGAGTCAATCTCATTTGAGATACAAAACAGAGGAGCAAACAGAGAGAAGAGGGACCTCATTACCACCAAGCAAGAAGTGCCAGGAGCTGAGCGTGTCTTTTGGACCCACGGTCCCTGTGCTGAGAAGCTCCTAGACCAGGGAAATATTGATAACAAGGACCTTCCCCCAGTGCCAACAGAGAGAGAAAGCTTTCCCCTGGAGCTGGTGCTGAATTCAGACTTCTAACCTCCTAAACTGTGAGAGAATAAATTTTTGTTGTTGTTGTTAAAAACATCCATTTGTGGTATTTCTGTTACAGCAACACTAGACAACTAAGACAGCAGGGAATTGGCAAACAAGCGTGCAATCTGCCTGGACTCTTGGTCTGGATCCCACCTCCCCCACCCCCACCCGCCCAATTAGACCCTGAGACAAGGGTTGGTTCAGGTACTTTAAAATTTGGAAGACGATCTTGGGAAGCACTATGAGGGAGTGGAGAGGTGAGACTGGGAAAGGAGATAATCCAGCAAAAGGTACATAATAGGTAGGTTACTGCTGTACTCAGCTGAGACTCAATTCTGCTGGGTGCCTCTAGAAGACTGTAGAAACCAGCTCAGAATCATCCCGTGGGAGGTTGTGAGGGTGGGACATTTACCCAGCAACTCCCATCCCCCAAATGGCTCTGGATTGCTCCAGAGAGTGTAATTCCCTTGCACTTCCCAGTTGTAACACAAACAAGCTCCTGTGGGCCAGAGAAGGCTCTCAGGCAGAGAAGATAGAGGCAGGCATTTAAGAAGCTCTCAGCAGCATGCTACCAAGTATCCCCAGCTAAAGAAAAACCCAAGTGGGCAGAAGGGACGCAGGGAGGGGCTTCTGTTGTAGTGGGGGAAAAAGTCTCCCGTAAGAAATTGAAATCCCAAGCATGCACTAATCATGGTGTGGGGGTCTGAATTTTATACTTTTCCATGATATAGAAGGAGCCCTGGTAGTGCAGTGGTTAAGCACTCTGCTGTGAACCTAAACGTTGGTGGTTCAAACCCATCAGCCACTCCGCAGGAGAAAGATGTGCTTCATAAATATTACAGCTTTGGAAACCTATGGGCAGTTCTACTCCATCTATAGGGTCGCTGAGTTAGAATTGACTTGACAGCACTGTTCTTTTTTGTTTTGTTTGTTTTTGTTTTCTATGTGATATACACATCCTCAGCCAAGAAATTAACATAAATATATGTCTGGGCTGTGAAAGTCTTGAGGCCAAGTAGGAACAAAATCGAAAACACTGTGTAGGGATGGAACCCATTACCGGGAGGGTTTAATGGGGCTTCTGTCCAGTCACAGCGTCCATGGACAATGAACCAGAACTGTGGAAATGACCAGCAGAAGAGGTCAGCCCAGACCTCCAATGTAAAGATACTCCCGTGTGGATACAGTGGTTAGAATGAAGAGCGAGTACAGTCCGCTCACCAAGGACAGTGTCATAAAGAAATTTCCTCTTGGGGTGGGAGGGAAAAACACTAAATAGACAATAGTTAAGCGGTAACTTTGGTGAAGGGTAAGTTAGTACGCAATACTGGGGAAATGAGCACAACTTGTCAAAGGCAAGGTCATGGACGCTCCATAGACACATCCAAACTCCCTGAGGGACCAAATTACTGGGCTGAGTGCTGTAGGGACCATGGTCTCAGGGGACATCCAGCTCAACTGGCATGACACAATTTATAAAGAAAATGTTCTACATTCTACTTTGGTGAGTAGCATCTGGGGTCTTAAAAACCTGTGAGCACCCATCAAAGATACTCCACTGATCGATCTCACCCCGTCGGAAGCAAGGGGGAATGAAGAAAATGAAAGACGCAAGGGAAAGATTAGTCCAGAGGACTAATGGACCACAACTACCACAGCCTCCACCAGACTAAGTCCAGCACAACCATATGTTGCCTGGCTACTACCACCGACTGTGCTGACAGGGATCACAATAGAGAGTCCTGGAGAGAGCTGGAGAAAAATGTAGAACAAGATCCTAACTCACAAAAATAAAGACTAGACTTACTGGTCTGACAGTGACTGGAGAAACCCTGATAGTATGCCCCCGAACACCCTTATAGCTCAGTAATGAAGTCACTCCTGAGGTTCACCCTTTAGCCAAAGATTAGGCATGCTCATAAAATAAAACGAGACTAAATGGGCACACCAGCCCAGGGGCAATGACAAGAAGGCAATAGGGGGTAGGAAAGCTGGTAATGGGGAACCCAAAGTCGAGAAGGGGAGAGTGTTGACATGTTATGGGGTTGGCAATCAATGTCACAAAACACTATATGTATTAATTGTTTAGTGAAAAATTAATTTGCTCTGTAAACCTTCATCTAAAGGACAATAAAAACATTTTAAAAATAAAGAAATAAAATATACTAAAACAAAACAAAAAAGTCCTCTTCCCTTCTGCTGCCTTCCCACCTCCACACAGCAGAAAAATGAGCACAAAGCATGTGGAGCGCAGGGTGGTGAGAGAGCTGAGCAGGTCCATCTTTTCAGTCCAGCCAAAGCTAACCTAAAGGTTGGTGGTTCAAACCCACCCAGTGGTGCCGTGGAAGGAAGACCTGGCAACCTTCTTCCATAAAGATTACAGCCAAGAAAACCCTACAGAGCAGTTCCACCCTCTAACGCATGGGGTCGCCATTAGTCAGAATCAATTCTACAGCAACAAGTTTAGTTTAGTTTTTTAGTGAATTAAATATAAGAGTGAAGTTTAAAGTGGGTTGGGTGACTAGGCTATTTTAATATCCAAGCAGACTGAAAAGTTCTCCAATCCCACTGACTGATCAGGTTGCAGGAAGATGAGATAGGGGTGGAAGGTGTAACAGAGACTGTCCTGGTAATAGTCACTGGGAAAAATAAAACCATTTGATGTTTATTCCTCAAGGAGCTGAAGCTTCTCAATTAAACGGGATCCAGAGGCAATTTCTGAGGTCTCTTCCCATCAGATAAACTCTCCACTGTTTCTATGCCTAATGTTTAGCCTTATGCATGCATGAACATAACACACACACACTATACACACGCTGAGAAAAGCCTTTGTGACAGGCAACATCCCAACACGTGTTTCTGGTCTTGTTGGCAGAACACAGGGCATTTTAACAAGAATAGTCTCCGGCTCCACTGAGAAGCAGAGTTATCAATAACAATCACAAAAAAATCACAAAATCTCACACTTCTACCTCGTTTTCTTTCAGGAGGTTTAAAACACCTGGCAGACTTTAATTCATTAGCACGTACATACATACTCACCACCCGTGAGAGGAACAGCAATTGCGAAAGGCTTTTGCCCAAGTCTGACATGGTGTAACAAGATCCCAGGACATCTGTCAGACAATTATATGGTCCTCTCTCAATCATTATATTTTTCTCTCCATCATTCATGTACTGTGCCATTCAACTGCTCCAAAAGGATTCAGACAACAACTCCCCTCAATGCGTTCCATGTCATCTGTGGCCAATTGGGCTGCCATATTGGTTCTTTGGGCTTCATCCAAAATGACTACTACTTTTCACTGTGACTTGGGTCTTTCAGCTTCTAAGGACGCGTGGGAAGACTGGCAAGGCATCTAGAGAAGGTTTTTTTTTTTTTCTTTCCTGAGGAAAGTAATGGTTATGATCATAATCCCATCTGCACAGTTGTCATCTTGATGAAAACTTGGCCAAGTGCTGGGAAAATGCCCTGTCAGAAGTCATTGAACTTCCTCTCTTTACAGGACCTGAGAGACAGAGCTCTTTAGGGTCTTTGCAAGGGTTGTTCTCCCTTCCTGGAATGCACCCACCCCCATTAACTCCTCTTTTTTCTAAACTGTGGTTAAAATATATACAACATTTGCCAGTTCAACAATTTTCACATGCGTAACTCAGTGGCTTTAGTTACGTTCATCGTGCTGCCTAACCACCACCACTATCCTTTTCCAAATTATCCCACCACCATTAAAAGAAACTCAGTACCCTCTAGGCAATGACTCCTTCTTTCCCATCCACCTCCCCATAACAACTAGTAAGCTTTTGTCTCTATACATTTGCCTATTTTATGTAAGTGGGGTCATATAATATTTGTCCTTCTGTGACTGACGTTTTCACTCAGCATAATGTTTTCAAGGTTCATCCATGTTGTCATGTATATCAGAACTTCATTTCTCCTTATAGCTGAATAATATTCTGTTGTACGTACATGGAGCCCTGGTGGTACAGTGGTTAATAGCTATGGCTGCTAACCAGAAGGTTGGCAGTTCAAATCTACCAGCCACTCCTTGGAAACCATTTCAGGCAGTTCTACTCTGTGCTATAGGATGACTGGGAATCGGACTTGACTCTACGGCAACGGGTTTGGTTTGGTTTTGTATGTACATACCACATTTTGTTTATTCGTTAATCTGTAGATGGACATTTAGGCTCTTTCCACCTTTTGGCTATTGTAGGTAGTGCTGCAACGAGCAGTGGTATACAGGTTTCTGCTTGTGTTCCCATAAAAAACGCCTCTTAATTAATTCCAGCACCCCCTTTAGATCTCAGTGCAAATGTCACTTCCCCCAATCTAGAGCAGATTCTTTTGTTATATGCTCTCGTAGAAGCAAGTCCCTGTCCATCTTGTTCAATTTATAACAATTTACTCACTTTTGAGATTATTTGATTAAGGTCTGCCTCCCACACAGACTCTTAATTTTCATGAGAATGAAGAAGATAGCTAATTTTTCTCTCTGCCATATCTCCAGGATTTGCCACATTGCCTGGTCCACAGGAGGTATTCAATAAATATTTTAACGAGTAAATTAAATAATCCTCTTTTACTGAGAAACACAAGCACATTAAATAAACATCCATTGAATAAATAGTTAATATCTTTAAAACTAGTATAATAATAATTGTTGTTAGTTGTCATCGAGTTGGCTCTGAGTTATGGCAACACCACGTACAACAGAATGAAATGGTGCCTTGTCCTATGCCATCTTCACGATCGTTGATACGCTCGAGTCCACTGTTGTGGCCATTATGTATTTTGAGTGCCTTCCAACCTAGGAGGCTCGTCTTCCAGCACTATGTTGGACAATATTCTCCCTGGATCATAGGGATTTCATTGGCTAATTTTCAGAAGTAGATCACCAGGCCTTTCTCCATAGTCTGTCTTAGTCTGGAAGCTCTTTTGAAATCTGTTCAGCATGGGTGACCCTGCTGGTATTTGAAATACTGGAGGCACAACTTTGAGCATCATAGCAACATGCAAGTCACCAAAGCACGACAAACTGCAGATGGGTGGTACTAAGAATTACAAAAAAAAACATTTCCTTGTTGTCGATTCTAACTCATAGCGACCCTATAGGACACAATAGAACTGCCCCATAGTGTTTCCAAGGAGCGGCTGGTGGATTCAAACTCTGAACCTTTTGGTTACCAGCCAAGCTCTTGACCACTGCGCCACCAAGACTAATAATAGTACCTACACAATAAAGTTATCAAGGAGCCCTGGTGGCACTTTCCTGCTAACCAATTAGTCGGTTGTTCGAACCCACCAGCCACTTCAGTGGGGAGAGAGGTGGCAGTCTGCTTCCATAAAGATTTAACTCTTAAAAAAAAAAAATGTGATGCTCGTTGTGTCGATTCTGACTCCATGCCACCCTATAGATAGACAGCCTTGGAAAGCCTATGGGGCAGTTCTACTCTGCCCTATACGGTCGGTATGAATTGGAAATAACTCAACAGCAACGGGTTTGGGTTTTTGGTTTACTAAAGTAATTAGGAGAATTGCATTAGTTAATACAAATAAAGTTCTGAAACACTGCCTGGCACATAATATACACTCAGTGAAAATTCATCTTATTATTGATACCATGTTGTCCCAATAGTGGGAAGGTATTGTGAATTATTATCTCAAGTGGATTTTCTTCCCCACGTATTCAGGTAACGCAATGCTTCTTTCTTCCTCGGTGGCATTTTTCAGATGTGAACACTCAGTCTCAGAGGGACCCTGAGCCACACAGCTGTAACTGGCAGAGCTTGGATTCCAGTCCACATCTCTCAGGCTCAAAACACTACACAGTTTTGTGCACTTTTTCCCAAGCCGTCTAACAATGGTCAAGTGAATAGGATAATAGAACTCCAACTTGTTTCATTTTGAAGTATCAACTTCTTTGTTTTTTTCCTCTGAAAGAGAAGTTATTGCTTTACTCGGGAGTCACCATCAAGCGTCTAAAATGATAATAATCCCATCGGTAGCTGAGAAATAAATTCTCTTTTTATTGTAACAGAGACAATGGTATACTGATGGGTTATTGAAAACAATTATCTCTGTACCTGGTTCATTCGGGCTGTAGTTCAGCAGAAGTTGCTGCCTCAGCTGGCATTACTTAAAAGGCGGTAATTTTTATGTGGGTATGTTTTTGTTTTTAGCCTCATGAGATGTATTTTCAAAGTGAACAGGAGGCCCTATATGAAAAATCGATGACGTATGTCCATTTTACTATAAACATTTAGTGTCTAACACTTTCCCCACCATCCCATTAACATATGAATGCAAAATACATTCCAGAAATTTATTTCAAAGACTTTTTTCTTTTTCTTTTTTTAAGGCAGAGAGAGCAAATAGAGCAGAGTGTGTAGTTACTCCAGCAAATTGTTGACTAAATGCAATAACGGCCATGATGGCATGATGGGGGCAGGAGGGGGCAGGGGAGGTGTAGGAATCTTTCAGAAGAAATGGGAAAAATATAAGGTAGGCTTAAATCCATTTTCTCTTCCAGGGAGCTGCTAAGGTATTGATTTGACTTTTTTAGAGAATCTTTTAAGCAGTGTTTTGCAAATATTACACTCCCCCCAAAATAAAGTGGATTTTGTGATGTCTAATTTTAGTTCCTTAAATGACCACATCTCCCTTTTCTCTATGTTGAGGCATTACCTTCCCACAAGGTTACCAAGAAAAAGCCCTTTGGCTGAAATCAACAGGATCTGAGAGGAAAGTGCGCTTTCAAGTCCAATGCCAGGTTTAAGCCCTGTTCTCCTGGTGGGCTGGTGTCCATTTCCAAGGCCGGGGAAGGTAAATGGCGCTCTTCCTGAGAAACACTTGGCCTGTCTGCGCCGCAATGCTCCCCCAGCACGCCAGGTACGATTCAGGCGATTTAGGCTACGTGCCAAGTGCTCCATTTCAGGCTGAAATAGTGCCAAAGGCTCGTTACAAAACTCACATTCAGGCTTCCAATTCCGCATTCCATTCTGGGCACTGTCTGCCATTATTTCCCAGGATTCCAAAAGCACTTGGCTGACTTAAATAAGAGTGGGGAAGGAAAACAATAGAAAGGAACTGCTTGAGGACGCAGAGGCTGAGTCAGGAAGAGGGGAGCAGCCAGGGATGTCAGCTGAGCTCTGAAAACAAAAGGGGTTTAAAGAGGAAGTTTATCAAGATTGGCAGATTCAACCAGGTAAGAGCTGGCCCATCGGAGTCTACTCATGGGGATGTACGCTGGTTCAAGCCACTTTGGAGGGTGGTTTGGCCGTATTTATTAAAACCAAAAAGTGCAGGTGAGGCTGAATGGATAAACAAGCTATGGTACATCCAAACAATGGAGTACTATGCAGTGATAAAGAACAATGATGAACCTTTGAAGCATCTCATGACCTGGATGAATCTGAAGGGCATTATGCTGAGTGAAATAAGACAATCGCAAACAGACAAATATTGTATGAGACCACTACTATAAAAACTCATGAAAATGTTTACACACAAAAGGAAACAATTTTGATGGTTATGAGGAGGAGGAAGGGTGGGGATGGAAAAACACTAAACAGACGATAGATAAATGGTAACTTTGGTGAGACGTAAGACATTACCCAATGGAAGCCAGCACAAGTTGTCCAAGGCAAGGTCATGGAAGCTCCATAGACCCATCCAAACTCCTTAAGGGACCAAAATACTGGGCTGAGGGCCATGGGGACCATTTAGCTCAATTGGCATAACATAGTTTATAAAGAAAATGTTCTACATACTAGCTTGGTGAGTACTGTCTGGAGCCTTAAAAGCTTCTGAGCAGCCATCTAAGATACTCCACTGGTCTCACCCTGTTGGGAGCAAGGGAGAATGAAGAAAACTAAAGACACAAGAGAAAGATTAGTCCAAAGGACTAATGGACCACAACTACCACAGCCTCCACCAGACTGAGTCCGGCACAACTAGATGGTGCCTGGCTACCACCACGGACTACTCTGACAGAGATCATAGTATAGGGTCCCGGACAGAGCTGGAGACAAATGTAGAAAAAAATTCTAACTCACAAAAAAAAAAAGACCAGACTTACTGGCCTGACAGGGACTGGAGAAACCCTGATAGTATGGCCCCTGGATACCCTTTTAGCTCAGCAATGAAGTCACTCCTGAGGTTCACCCTTTAGCCAAAAGATTAGACAGGCTCACAAAACAAAATGAGCCCAAGGGCAAGGACTAGAAGGCAGGAGGGGACAGGAAAGCTGGTAATAGGGAACCCAAGGTTGAGAAGGAAGAGTATTGACATGCTGTGGGATTGGTAACCAATGTCAAAAAACGATATGTATACTGTTTAATGACAGACTAGTTTGTACTGTAAACCTTCCTCTAAAGTACAATAAAAAATAAATTCAATAAAAATGTAGGAAAGTTACCTATGTTCAGTTCTTGACCAATCATAGAAATTATTTTTAAAAAATGCATGTGAGGAGCCCTGATGGTGCAACAGTAAGCACTTGGTTGCTAACTGAAAGGTTGGAGGTTCAAACCCACCTAGCGGTTCCAAGGGAAAGACCTGGCCACCTGCTCCCATAAAGATTACAGCCTAGGGAACCCTGTGTTGTTGTTGTTGTTAGGTGATATCAATTTGATTTTTGATTCACAGTGACCCCACGTGACAGAGTAGACTTAACTCATAGCATTTCCTAGAATGTAATCTTTATGGGAGCAGGAGAAAGACCTGTCGATCTGCTCCAGTGAAGATTACAGCCTAGGAAACCCTATGGGGCAGGTCTACTCTGTCACATGGGGTCGCTGTGAACCAATAAAGCCCTATATTGGGTGGGGAGAAACTGCAAAAAAGAAAAAAGACAACGAAAATGTCACCGATTTGACAGTTAGACCTGATCCCAGCTCTGTTACTTCCCGACTGTTTTAGTTTGGATGACATGTTTAACCTTTCTGAGCTCCAGTTTCCTCAAATAAAAAATAGAACCAATAATTAAGGTCTTTGGGGAGGTTTTATGAGGATTGAATAGGTAATATATGAAAAGTTCCTGTCACATTTAAGGTACTTAATAAATGGCAGCAATTATTAGTTCACGTAGTCGTTCAACAAGGATTTATGGGGTAGAACACTATGTACCAAGCATACCTTGTGGAGTTTACTTTCGAGCACAGGGAGACACAATAAACAATTAAACGAAAGAATACAACCAGGTGGGAATAAGTGGCTCAAATGGAAAGAAGGAGCTTCTGGTGAGAACTGTCAATGAAACAAGAAAACCAAGGAAACTTTGCAGGAAGGAGAGGAGAAGGATTCAAGTCTTAGTAAGTAAAGACTTCAGGGAGTTTTTTCCTACAGCAGTGGTCCTTAACCAGGGCTGGTCTTGCACCCTAGGGAACAGCTGGCAATGGTGGGAGACATTTTTTTATTGTAATGACTTGAGTAGGGGGTGCTACTGGCATCTAGTTGATAGAAGCTGGGGGTACTGCTAATCGTTCTACAGTGCACAGGATAGCACCCACCACAAAGAAAGATCTGGCCCCAAATGTCACCATATAGTGCCAAGATTGAGAAACTCTGTTCTACAGGAACAAAACCAATTTGTCTGCTAAACCCCAGACTCACGTATGCATGCAACTGTCCGTTCAGCGTCCCTACCTGGGACCCTGCTCCAAATCTGCTCTCCTCCTGCCCCCGGAATTCTTCACCTTATGAAATAACAACCATTATCTTTCAGACCCAAACCCTGAAGCCATCCTTGCCTTGTTCTCTTCCTCTCCCATTCCACAGCCAAGCTATCAGAGGATGTTACTGGCTCTATTTGCAAAATATACCCAGAGCCTGACCACTCCTTCCACCTGCACCGCTGCCCTGGTCCAGTCCCACCTGTTACCTGGGTCATTTCAGTGGCCTCTTCACTGGTCTCTCTGCTCCTACCTTTGCCTCCCGCTGCCCTGTGCCGTTCTGCAAGAGGCAGCCAGGGGGATCTGTTCAAACATAAGTCAGATTGGCTCAGAACCCAGCAGCAGCTCCCATTGCACTCAAGGAAAAGTCAGATTTTTACCTTAGCCTATCCCTAAACCCATTGCCATGGAGTCAATTCCAGCTCATAGCGACCCTATAGGTCAGAGCAAAACTGCACCATAGCATTTCCAAGGCTGTAAATCTTTATGGAAGCAGATTGCCACATCTTTCTCCTGAGGAGCGGCTGGTGAGTTTGAACTGCTGACCCTTCGGTTAGCAGCAAAGTGCTTAACCGCTGTTCCACCAGGGCTCCTTCCTTAGCCTACAAGGATCTGGCCCCCCACTACCTCTTTCACCTCTTCTCTACTCCCCTCCCTTTGCTGTCCAACACACTGACCTCCTTGCTCTTCCTCAAACCTACCCAGGTAGCCTGTGCCTCAGGACCTTTGCACTTGATATTCTCCCTGGCTGCAATGTTCAGTTTTTAATGATTCTAAGCCTATGGGATAGATAAAGAAAAATATTAACAAAATATATGTCAGTCTAAAGAAGCACAATAGAGCAAACACTTAAGCACCCACCATAAAGTTTAAAAAAAAAAAGAGAAAGATGAGCTATTCTTTGCCCGGGTAGCCACATGACTAGCCCTCTCAGGTCTCTGCTCAAATGTCAACGTCCAGCACTTCAAGCCATGTGTGGTGCCCAGCAGGTGCTCCGTGGTCCTGGAGCAGAACTTGACCTTGCAAGATTTCAGCTAGAAGTGTCAGCACATGGAAGGCAGATCTTCTGATTGTGAACTCATATCGACCATGTTCACAAGGCAGATAAATGAAACCGGAATGTCAGCTTTTTAATTTACAATGAGCACAATACCTGATGAGGGAACCAACACTGAGTGCTTCAGCCTCGCCATTTCTCTCCCTGTACACATGCCACTTGAGAATAACAGCAATAATTCTCATTATTATCAATATAACAGCTACTCATTATCAAACAATTAATCTGTCTGGTCCTTGTGTCCAGTGCTTTAAACTCTGCCGCTACCACCACCGTCAGCCGCCATCAAGTTGATTCCATGTTCCACAGGGTTTTCAATGGCTAATTTTTCAGAAGTAGATTGCCAGACCTTTCTACTGCAGCATCTCTGGGTGCACTCAAACTACCAACATTTTGCTTAGCAGCCGAGTGCTTAACCGTTTGTGCCCCTGATTTATTTAGTCCTCCCAACAATGTTGGAAGGTAGTTCGGTTTACTAGTCAGATTTTACTGATGAGGAAACTGAGGCTTGGTGAGGCAATGGGCTTGTTCTCTATGGTCACTCAGCTGGAAAGCAGGGGAGCTGGGAGTCAACCCAAGTTGCTCTGCTTATAAAACTTTTTATTATCCTATCCACTATGCTCCACCCACCTCCAAACTCAGGAGACTGGTGTATAATGTCGAGATTCAAAGGCATTAATTTACCATGAAAACTCCAAATTTCAAGAAGGCTGGACACTCGTCAGCATATTTCTTCCCAGAGAACCGACACCACTAAATTATCATCAGAAAATCGCCTGTTATGGTTCGATCAAGAGCAAGAGGCATTCTCTATGACAGACCCTTTGATGCGATTTATCTGTGTTGTACGAATGCACCTTCTGGTCGGAGGCAGATACAGAGCCTCATGGTCCGTGGCCTCCATCCCCTGGACAATAATGACTGCATCCTTCCGCCATCTGCCTCTAACTCACTCACTCACTCTTGTCTGTTTCCTAGGCTCACTACACCCTCTGAGAGCACTTTATTATTGCTTTAAATTAACAGACTTTATTTTAGAGTTTTAGGTTTACTGAAAAATTGAGCAGAAAAGACAGAGTTCCGTATACCCCTCCCCCGCCACCCACACCCTCTGTCCCTCACACTATTGTTAGCATCTTGCATTGGTGTGGTTCCTGTGTTATAATTGATGAACCAATGTTGGTACATTGTCATTGACTAAGTCCACAGTTAACATCATGGAGTCTCCAGGTGGTGCAAACAGTTGATGAGCTCTCTGCTAAAGGAGAGGTTGGTAGTTCTTGTCCCCCCAGAGGTGCCTCAGATGAAAGGACTGGTGATCTCCTTCTCAAAAAAATCTACCATTGAAAACCCTATGAAGCACAGTTCTGCTCTGACACGCATGGGGTCCCCAAGACTTGGAACTGACACAATGGACTGTTCCTTTTATTTAACTCATGGTGTGTGAGGATAATGTATAGAAAGAATTTAGCACAGTTACGACTCGATGGCACTAGTTTTTTTTTTTTTTTTTTATGGTACTTGGTAAGCCTCTCTCTGATCCATTCTTACAGGGACAAATCACATTTTCTTAATTTCTCCCTTCATGGGGAGGTACCTCACTATACCTGAAAGACACTGAGTAGCAATATCAGGTCAACAGGTAGCATTTACTGACTATGTTAGACCGGAGTCATTTGTCAATGGGGCTATCCAGTATACACTTCCTCTTCCTGCTGGCACACACATCTCCATGCCGGAAACTCCCCCACTGAAAGTGATTCTGGGGTGGATGCCCCTTTCCACTGTGGAATCCATAAGGGGGTGGGCAAGTGACTTGGGTTCATCCAATCAGGTGCTTTCTCCAGGGACTTGGAATCTTGAGCAAGCGTCTGAGTGACTGAAGATGCAGAGAGAGCTGAAGTTGTGAACCTGGTGATTCCTACTGGGGGACATTTACCATTATTCCCGATGCTTATTCCTTCTCAAGCCTGGTCTTCCAACACCTCATTCATTCCATGCACCCCCATATCCTTCCAGTATATTCTGCTTTGGATAAAGAATACCAGACTTAGGTTTCTGTCACTTGCCACCAAGAATGCTGGCTGATACACCTACTGTGCGCAAGTCACTCTGAGTATAGGAATAAGATATCATCAGTCTTGGCACTCAAGCTGCCCACAGCCTAGCAGGGAAATTCAGAGAGTTCTCATTAGCTGCTGGTTATGTACACTCCCCCTTACCCCCAAAAAGGCAGCATCTGATTAGAACTGAGATGAGACAGAAGGTCAGAACAATAATGCCTAAACCAATAATATGTGACTTCTCTGCATAATAACGTCCCATTCTAGAGACCAGAGACCATCCCAAAGCTTAATCTTATGGGCCTACTTAGAAGTCTGGCTAATTAATGACTGTAAAAGCAGTTTGGACTCGGCAAGTCTTCTATAATGTGCCTCATTTAGACATAACGGGCTCAAGATTGCCTCTGGCATCCTTGGGAAAATTAAAAATCCGTAGGCAGTGCAATTGCTTCTACGTGGTTTTGCTATTACTTTTATTTTTATTATGATTGCAAATAGCGGCATTACTAATGGTAGCTTGGACAAGGACCATGCCTTTCCGGGGGACAGTCTAGCTGTTTCCCCATGTCTGCAGTATGATTTATTGGTCCTTTAGAAAGCGGCATGCTGGCTGCTTCCGCATGATGTCATTTAACTCTCCCCAAATGGAAGGGAGGAGGAAGGGCTTCCAAACATGTGGAGTTATTCCAAACGTGGGGCCACCACAAATGGAGACATCACTTATTACCTTCCAGCTTGACAATACAAAGGCCTGATTGTTATGTGTCTAATCCTTGGCTGCAGACATGCAGGTGTCTGGCTTGTGTGGCCTCAGCAAGACTTGGTCTTCCAGCTGTTTGGGTTAGCAGGCTGTGCACAAGGATGGTGCTGCATAAAACTGGGCAGAGGGGGCCTGGCTTAACAGTAACAGCAACTACAGCAACAACTCTGTCCATCAGGGTCTTTTGTTGCAAACAATCAAAGTGCTCTACCTAGTTGAAGTTTAAAGGATTTTTAAAAAACGATATCAAGAAATTTCTGGCATCTCCATAATGGTCAAAGAATCATGATGAGGGGCTATATTGGCAGGCGTGGTAGCTGAACAATGCCACTTCAGCAAAGACAACTGCTATCACTACTCATTACAGTTCACATGAGTGACTCTGGCTTCTAAACATCACACCCTCGCCATGGCTGCTGCTGAAAAGCTGGGTGTGTCTGCACCATGTTCACCTGAAGATCGAATTCTACCAGCACCTCCTTACTCACATTGCTCACTCCAGATTGAAGGCTTTCGTACCTGTAGCCAGTTGCAGTCCAATTGACTCTGACCCGGGGCGACCCCACGTGTGTCAGAGTAGAACTGTGCTCCAGACAGTTTTCAACGGCTGACTTTTTAAGAGAGCGTTAACCATTTGCCCCATCCTGGGACTCAAAGTCTTGCATAGATGAATCGAACTGGCTGGATTAGGTCAGTGGCCTACCAAGGTCAGGGCAGTGGGAATGCTCTGTCCCAGATGCAAAGAGTAGGAGAATGCATTGGTTATGGAGTATTTAAAAGCAATATAAAACTGGAGGTCCCTAGGTGGCACAAATGATTTGTGCTCAACTGCTAATCTTAAGGTTGGTGGTTCGAATCCACCCAGCAGTTTTGTTGAGCTGTCAGGTGCTAGTTGGTTTCAACTCATAGCAACCCTATGTACAACAGAATGAAACACTGCCAGCCCTGCACCATCCTCACAATCATTGCTGTGTTTGAGCTCATTGTTGCAGCCACTGTGTCAATCCATTTTGAGGGTCTTCCTCTTCTTCCACTGACCCTGTACTTTACCAAGCATGGTGTACTTCTCCAGGGACTAGTCCTTCCTGGTAACATGTCCAAAGTCCATGAGACGAAGTCTTGACACCCTGGCTTCTAAGGAGCATCTGGTTGTATTTCTTCCAAGACAGATTTATTCACTCTTGTGGCAGTCCACGGTATATTCAATATTCTTTAGCAACACCATAATTCAAAAGCGTCAACTCTTCATCGATCTTCCTTACTCATTGTCCAGTTTTTGCATGCAAATAAAGTGATTGAAAATACCATGGCTTGGGTCAGATACACCTTAGACTGCAAGGTGACACCTTTGCTTTTGAACACTTTAAAGAGTACTTTTTAGTTGCTGGTTTGACCAATGCAATATGTTATTTGATTTCTTGGCTGCTGCTTCCATGGGCGATGACTGTAGATCCAAGTAAAATGAAATCCTTGACAATTTCAATCTTTTCTCCAATTACCGTGATGTTGCCTATTGGTCCAGGTGTGAGGATTTTGGTTTTCTTTGTGTTGAGGTTTAATCCAGGCTGAAGGCTGTTGTCTTTGATCTTCATCAGCAAGTGCTTCAAGTTGTTTTCCCTTTCAGCAAGCATGTTTTTGTTTCATCTACATATCACAGGTTGTTAATGAGTCTTCCTCCAATCCTGATACGGAATTCTTCTTCACACAATACAGCCTCCGGATTATCTGCTCAGCATACAGACTGAATAGGTATGGTGAAAGGATACAACCCTGACACACAACTTTCCTGATTTTAATCCATGCAGTATCCCCTTGTTCTGTTCAAAAGACTGCCTTTTGGTCTCTACAGGTTACTCATAAGCACAATTAAGTGTTCTGGAAGTCCCATTTTTCTCAATGATATCCATAATTTGTTACAATCCATACAGTCAAATGCTGTTGCATTGTCAATAAAACACAGGCAAACATCCTTCTGGTATTCTCTGCTTTCAGCCAAGATCCATCTGACACCAGCAATGTTATCCCTTTTTCTATGTCCTCTTCCGAATCCGGCTGGAATTTCTGGCAGTTCCCTGCCGATGTACTGCTGCAGCTGCTTTTGGATAATCTTCAGCATAATTTTACTTGCTTGTGGTATTGATGATATTGTTTGATAATTTCCACATCCCATTGGATCACCTCTGTTTGGAATGGGCACAAATACAGGTCTCTTCCAGTCTGTTGGCCAGGTAGTTATCTTCAAAATTTCTTGGCAAATGAGAGTTTCCAGGGCTATATCTGTTTGTAGAAACATCTCAATTGGTATTCCGCCATTCCCGGCGCCTTGTTTTTTTGCCAATGCCTTTAGCACCCAGTGGTACTGTGGAACAAAAGGCTTGATGATCACCTTCCATTAGATTACAGCCAAGAAAACCCTACAGAGCAGTTCTACTCTGTTAATACATGGGGTCACCATGAGTTGGAATCGACTTAACAGCAAGTAACAACAACAAACAAAATAATAAAGCTGACTAAAATCAGTCTTTTTTTTCACCATGTGCCAGCAATTCTAAACAATGTCATTGATAAAATATACCTACCAGCTAGGGTGGACCGTTCTCATCTCCCTCTTTGATTAAAAAACAAACAAAAAACCATTGCAACTGAGTCAATTCTGACTCATAATGACCCTATAGGACAGAGCTGAACTGCCCCGCAGGGTTTCCAAGGCTGTAATCTTGACAGAAGCAGACTGCCACATCTTTCTTCTGTGAAGTGGCTGGTGGGTTCAGACCACTGACGTTTCAGTGAGCAGCCGAGTGCCTAACCACTGCACCATCAAGGCTCTTAATGATAGGCCACCGGATTAGCTCACATACCTGTATCCCAGCTACAAAACAGAGGTGCATCTGATATATGAGGGTAATAATAGAACCTACCTCATAGGGTTGTGGTGGAGAAAAAATCAATCAATATTATACAGTGTCAATCGTCCCTAAATTTAACTGGAGGCTGAAAGTAATCCCAATCAAAATTCCAGCAAGGTTTGTTTTTGTGTGTGTGTGTGTGTGGAAATTTAAAGGTGATTCTAAAATGCAAAGAGCTGAGATGATCACAAAGAACAAAGTCAGATGACTTTCACTACTGGATATCAGGAGTTATTACAAAGCCAGAGTAATTAAGGGAGCATGTTTTGACATAAGAAACACAAAAAGACCAGTGGAACAGCAGAGAGAGCTCAGAAACAGAGCCACCCATGAATAAACAATATAACAAAGGCACCACTGGAGAACAAGGGAGAGAGGATGGTCCTTTTAATAAATGGCGCTAGGCCAACTGGTCACCAATATGAAGAAATAGGTCAGGAGAGGCTAACCTCTGGAGAAGGACATCATGCTTGGTAAAGGAGAGGGGCAGCGAAAAAGAGGAAGACCCTCAGTGAGACGGACTGACACAGTGGCTCCAAAAATGGACTTCAGCATAGCAATGGTTGTAAGGGTGGCGTAGGATCAGCCAACGTTTCATTCTGTTATACGTAAGGTCATTCCCAGTCAGAGCCAACTAGATGGCACCCAACAACAAAAACTTGGAGAAATTTGAATCTTGATGTCTCCCTTACACTATAGGCAAAAAATCAATTTCAGGTGAATTGTAGGTGAAAAATGATTAACCTTTCAGAAGGTAATAAAGGAGGATATCTTAAGCTTGACTTAGGCAAAGATGTGTTAAGATACAAGGGAGCTGGGATGGCTTAAGTCCCATCGTGAAGTTCATTCAGAATAAAACCCATTGACATCGAGTTGATTCTGACTCATAGCGACCTCACAGGACAGAATAGGGTTTCCAAGGAGCAGCTGGTGGATTCATATAAGGGGCACCCACAAATCAGACTTCTTGTCTACACCCCATCCCTGAAAGCATCACTGTTTTAGGACTTTTTAAATCTCAGAACATTCAAGCTGAAGCATTCCAAAGGAGGAGGGAATTTCCCGCGATGCTCTTTGTGGGACGTTCTGTATCCAGGTTACTTTTATAGAGTCGGCGACTCTAATTTCATATATACCAGTATCGTTTGCTACTGAGTTGATTCTGATTCATGCGACCCCATGTGTGTCAGAGCACGACTATGCTCCGTATGGATTTTCATGGCTGATTTTTTTGGAAGTAGATCACGAGGCCTTTCGTCTGAGGTGCCTCCAGGTGGACTCAATCCTCCAGCCTTTCAGTTAGCAGCCGAGCACGTAACTGTTTGCACCACCCCGTGACAATGATTGCATATGTAGCGATTGGTTGCTATGTGCCAGGCACTATGCTGAATACTTCGCAATCACTTTCTTATTTCTCTGTATTTCAACCAGTGGTTGATGCCTGTGAGTTGGTCACCATGGAAACAGCAAGACACAAATAGCTATTTTCCAATCCCTTGCCACTACTTCATCCTTCAGTATCTGAAATTTTTAATTTACAAAATTAAAACACAAAGAATCAATCACAAACCTGAAGTTTACATGAAAGCTTCCTGCTGTCTTGTTTTGCTCAATTTTACAGTCAGTTTTAACAGCAGCTTGATGATTTTAACTTTAAAAAAACATATCCCTTTGCATTTCATCACTGAATCTCTGACAGCCAAAGCTCACACTGTAATCCAAATTTTCCAAATGGGTAAAGTGAGTCACACACATCCAAAACAAAAACTCACTTAGCAGGGTCTAGAACTGGGGCTGAAAATTTCAAGCTGTCTGCAACTTGAGTGGATGAGTTGGTGGGTCAATTTGCAGGACCTTGCTCAAATGAAGAATGGGACTGCTATTTCAGAGTTTGTCCCCTGTTGTGGGTTGAACTGTCTCCCCCTAAAAAGATATTTTCAACTACTAACCCCTGGTACCTGGAAACCCTGGTGGTGTAGTGCTTAAGAGCAATGGCTGCTAACTAAAAGGTCAGCTGCTAACCAAAAGGTCAGCAGTTTGAATCCACCAGGAGCTCCTTGGAAACCCTATGGGGCACTTCTACTCTGTCATATAGGGTCGCTATGAGTTGGAATCGACTCCATGGCAACGGGTTTGGTTTTTTATTCTTTGGTACCTGTGAATGTGACCTCCTGTGGAAACAGGGTCTTTGTAGATACAAGCAAGGTAAGATGAGGTCACACTGGAGGGAGAGGGTCCTACATCCAATATGACTGGTGTCTCTGTAAGAAGAGGGACATGTGTACACAGACACATAGGGAGAACGCCATGTGAATGGAGGCAGAGACTGGAGTGATGCACCTATAAGCCAAGGGATGCTGGCAACCATCAGAAGCGAGAAAGAGGCAAGGAAGGAAGTATTCTTCCCCAGAGCCATCAGAGGTGGCGTGGCCTTGCCACTATTTTGATTTCAGACTTCTGGCCTCCAGAAAAGGAGCCCTGGTGGCAGAGTAGTTAAGCACTCAGCTGCCAACTGCAAGGCTGATGGTTCAAATCCACCAGTGGTTCCATGGGAGAAAGATGTGTCAGTCTGCTTCCATAAAAATTAGTCTTGGAAACCCTATGAGACAGTTCTACTCTGTCCTATGGAATATCTGTTGTTTTAAGCCACCAAATGCGTGTACTTTATTACAGCAGGCGTAGGAAAGGAACACGCCTCCTTATAGGTAAATATCTGCAGAGAACAGGCAGGTATGTTCTTAGCCTTCACTTCAGTCAGCCTAGTTCAGAACCTCATTACACCTCATTTCTAAACCGGCCCTCCTGCCTCCAGTGTTCCCCACTCCATAGATCATATAGCAACACTCTTAGATTCATCTTTGTAAAATTGTTCTGATATGTCACTTCCTTGCTCAAAAAAACAGTAGTGGCCCCTCTTTACTTGTATATATATGGTATGTGCCCTATAACGTCCATTCAGGCAACGTCCCACCGCATATACGTCTGTGGTCCCATAAGGTTACACAGGAAGTCCCTGGACTACAAACCAGCTCAGTTCCTAAGTCTGTCTTTAAGACGAGTTTGTACATAAATCAAAATAGTTAGGTATGGTTTGTATCTAACACCAGTTAGTCAAATTTTTGTCTTAGTATACAGAGCGCCTTTCTGTGCATAAAAAACATGAAACACCTGCAGATACACTAAAACATCTTTAACATAATAATACCGGAATAATAATAATGGTGTTTTGAACAGAACTGCAAAGGAGCTCCCATTTGTTATTATATACCATTGTATGTGCCTTGGATTCTTAATATAATAGGCTTTACCGGGGTTGGTTTGTAACTATGGATTGTACATAAATTGGATGTTCATAACCCGGGACTGCCTATAGATAATAAGGTGTTCGCGCAATGTCCAAATCACATGACCTCCCATTTCAAAGAACGTATCATAGATGTTAGGCAACGCGTGGCTCTGTGTGTATGTGTGTGTGTGTGTGTGTGTGTGTATAGAGAGAGAGGGAGAGCATTTGTAGTTAAACACCACCAGAAATAGTTCTTGGCTCAGGTTTAGACATCAGCGCTTACCGGTTGAGAGTTTTGGTCTACTTAGCTTCTCTGAGTCTCAGTTTCCTCATCTATAAAATGAGGATAAGACGAGGGTTGATGGGAGGGTAAAAACGTATATTGTAAGTATAATGACTAGTATGTTGATGTGGTGTTTTTAAAAGATAAGATGGAACATTTAATTCAGTTGATAATAAAACCTTTCTCTCTCTCTTTAAGATCTTGCTTTGTGCTAGGCTGTGTATTAACACTTCCATGCAGGCTACCTTCAAACCTGCACAACTACCTTCTAAGGTAGGAATTACTATTTTCCTCATTTTTATACACAAGGAACTGAAGCTCAGAGGTGTTGCCCAGCTGGTAAATGGCAGAATGTAGCTTTAAATTTAGTTCTGAACTGACTTCAAAGATCATATTCTTCACCACCAAGTTGGGGCTGCTCGTACTAAAATTTCCTGAGGGTCTTGCAAAAACGCAGGTCTGTGTGCCCCCATCCAGGCTCAGTGAAGACTGCTGGATTTCCAAGAAAATCCATTCTCCCCCCTTTTTTTAGTGGCTGGGAATACGGCTGCGTAGCTAAGGAACAAATTTCCCTGCCCTCCATACAATTGGAGCCCTGGTGGCATAGTGGTTAAGCACTACAGCTGCTAACTATAGGACTGGCAGTTCAAATTCACCAGTCGCTCCTTGGAAACCCTATGGGACGGTTTTATAGATGCAGCCATATGACAAGCTATCACTAATGGGAATATGCTGTGGCAGATTAAGGCCTGGGCCCCGAAACTGGCTTAGCATCACTTCCGCAACATTCTGTTGGCTAAAGCTGTTGCCCAGATTCAAGAGGTAGGAACATCAACCTCATTTCTCAGTGGTAGGAATGTCAAGTAATAAGTGGTCATCTTTAATCTGCCACACCACACGAAACAAAGATACCCACCAATCCAGAACGCTGACCTTGGAATGTTATGTGAGAGAAACAGCGTCTTTGTCTTCTAAGCCATGTGACTACTGGGACACTTTTTACAATAACTTGCACTTTTATGTTAACTAATAGTCTCAGTGAATCAGAATCTCCAGGAATGGGAGGTTGGGAATCTGCATTCTAACAAGCAGCCAGATGACTTAATGCATACCAAAGTCTGAGATCCACTCTGCTAAGGAACACGGCCACTCCATTCAGTGTCTGACCTCCCAGTGCCTCTGAGACAGCTAAGCCCTTTTATCTGATTGTCCATGGGGTTCACATCTGAGAGCAGACAACATCTTCGCAGGGAATGGTTTGAAGATCCATGACCTCTCTAAATCTCACTTGGAGATGCTCGGAGAGGCTGTGGGGCTCATCTAGGGAAATCCTCACCGAAACAGGAGCTCATAATAGTCCAATGTTACAGGGTGCTTACTTTAGCAGCCAGAATCACAGAAATCTGCAATAAAGAGCAGTGTTTCCTGATGGTCTTTTCTAAGATATAACCCCCGCGGACAATCAGATAAAAGAACTGAACTATTTCAGTGGTACCCAGAGATCAGAAATGAAAGGTATAAAGTGTTGCTTAGCCCAGTGGATCTCAAACACCACAGATAGGACATTCATTAATAGTGAACAACTTTATGAGAAATCTATTCTCTTTTCAATGCTTTCCCAAGCCTTCCAGTTCCTCAAGCAGAAAGTCTCTGTTTGGTGCTAATATGTTTTTAACACTTCTCAACATGCACTCATCACCACTTTTTAACAAAGAAAGCAGATCTCAGGCTCAGAGGCTGCTGGACACACAATGTTCTTCCATAATTATTTAAGAAAGCAGAGAAATGTCCCTACTAACAAGGGAGGCCTCCCTCGGACTTCAGAGGGGTGCTTTGAAGATGCTGGTTTACATACATTTTACATAACAGGGGAGCCAGGTTCCTGTCCCCAGATGTTCAAACCCTCTAGGCAAGAAATTTGCAGTAAAGAGCAATATACTTAAAGCAATTAGTAAAGATGCCCCATCGACAGAGCGACAGTTTTTAGACAAACATGTGCCCGTTCAAGGCTCTTAGCATCTGAAGGTCTTATCAAATCAGGTCTCTGATTTAGAAATCTTTTCTTTCGCTTCCAATGGTTTGAATATGAAGCTTCTTTATGGCTACTGTTGGGTCCCTACAGACTTAACTTGGCAATATTGCTCAACAGAGAGAATAATACCTGCCTCATGAGGTTGTTGCAAAGATTAAATAAGATAATAGAAATATGGATGCAATGAATATTCATGATAAAGATCTATAGAACACATAGTCGAATGTTCAGAAGAACTTGGGTATGTAGTAAATACAAGTTCCTTTCATTCCCTGCTCATCTTTAGAAATAACTTCTACATCAGGAAGGACAGCCAAATATGGCCCACAGATGTTTGGTTTCCTGTATGTAATGACTTTTAAAATTTTATTTCAATGTAAAATTTAGGAAGTTTTACATGAAAATTCAGATTTCTGGTTTCTTCTAAAAGAACAGAAGTTCTTGAAATGTAAAACTGGAGCATTGCCCGTATGGACTTAGTTTGAAAAAATAGGACTCAATGCTCTCATTCAATAACTTTTGCCTCCTAGACAAACTTTCCTGGGCTCTAACTTGTCTTCTTGGTCAGGGAAAGTAAGCAGTGAAAGAGTTTATTGAAAAGGCTGATGTAACCAGGAGTTTTGAGTGGAGAAATTTGCCTTTGATTCTTGGCCAGGTGTTAGGTGCATGCAATAACAGAAGACATATTAAAAGTATGTTTCTGAAAAAGCTAATACATCTTCATTACGGCTTCCTAGTCAATTACCACCCAGCCAGAAAACTGCCTCCAGAGTCATCATGTTTTATTCATCTATTGATGTGGTGAAGCCCTACTATGTGCAGGGCACAATGCTCTATCCTATGAGACATATAAAATTGACCAGGAAGAGATTCCATCTAGCTAAAGCTATTCATCCTTCAGGTGGCAGCATAAACACCCCTCCCTTCAGACAGCCTTTCCTAACTCCTCCAACTAGGTTAACCAATGGCCAATTGCCATTGAATAACATAGTTCATAAAGTTTATGTTCTACATCTAGTTTGGTGAGCAGTGTCTGGGATCTTAAAAGCTTAGTGAGTGGCCATCTAAGATACAACTATTGGTCTCTACTCATTCAGAATAAAAGAAAAAGAAGGAAACAAAAGTCTCAAAGAAGAAACTAGTCTATAGAACAAATAGTCTACACGAACCATGGTCTCATCTACCCTGAGACCAGGAGAACTAGATGGTGCCTGGCTACCAGTACTGACCATTCTAGTCAGGGCCACAAAAGATGAAATAGAATGGGAGAAAACATGGAACAGACCTCAAATTATTAAAAAACAAAAAAAAAACAGACTGACTAGACCAGTTGGACTGCCTGAGACTACTGACCTGAGATACTCTTTAAACCTTGAACTGAAACTGGACCCTGAGGTCACCTTTTAGCTAAATAACAGATGGTTCATGTTAGGGATTGAATTATGTCCCCCAAAAAATGTATGTCAATCTGGCTAGGCCATGATTCCCAGTATTGTGTGGTTGTCTATCATTTTGTGACCTGATGTGATTTTCTTACGTGTTATAAATTCTACCTCTATGATGTTAATGAGGCAGGATTCAAGGCAGTTTATTAATGAGGTAGGACTCAATCTACAAGATTAAGTTTCATCTTAAATCAATCTCTTTTGAGATATCGAAGCGAGAAGCGAGCAGAGAGAAAGGGCGACCTCATACCACCAAGAAATAAGAGCCAGGAGAATAGCGCGTCCTTTGGACCGGGGGGCCCTGCGCTGAGAAGCTCCTTGACCAGGGAAGACTGATGACAAGGACCTTCCCACAGAGCCAAAAGAGAAAGAAAGCCTTTCCCTGGAGGTGGCACCCTGAATTCAGAATTTTAGCCTCCTAGTTTGTAGTTTGTAGACTATGAGAGAATAAATCTCTGTTTGCTAAAGCCATCAACTTGTGATATTTTTGTTATACCAGCACTAGAAAACTAAGACAGTTCACAAAGACTATCACCCATGAGTACTGTGCTCCTTTAAAAATTAACCTGTATGAGACCAAGGAATCAACAATTACATTAAAACAAAGATAAGGATATAAGTGGGCAAGGAAACTAGATTAATGGAAATTGAACAACCAAAATGGAAATAAGAAGAATGTTCACGCATTGTGAAGAATGCAACCAATGTTACTGAACAATTTGTGTAGAAATTGTTGAATGGGAACCTAAACTGCTATGCAAACCTTCACTGAAAACGCACAAAAAAGTTTTTTAAAATAAATAAGTTGATCCTGACTCACGGCTTCCACATATACACTTCCGAACCTTTCCTTTGTCGTGTTTCAGAAATTCGGGAGTGTCTTTCTCTATCCATCTCCTCTGAATTCACTTTGATACCTCGTTAACTGGTGTATCTCCAGGGTCTAACATAGCTCCTGGTACCCAACAGGCCCTGAAAAAACACGCTGCAAAAATAAATAAATGAATGAGTAAATGAATGGATGAACGCAAAAGAAGATGTTTACACACAACTAACTGCAATATAATAGAGAACTATGCTCATTAGTTAAATATTTTAAATATCATTCTTGAATGCAGGGAGTTTAAGTGTCCAATGTATAAAAAACAAACAAACAAAAACCTAGTGCCGTGGAGTCAATTCCGACTCACAGTGACCCTATAGGACAGAGTAAAGATGCCCTGTAGAGCTTCCAAGGAGCAACTGGTGGATTAATACTATAATTAATTAACAGCTATAATGATTCCAAGCAGATAATTATTTTCCACTGAAGGAACAGTTCTCTCTCCATGAAGAATTCTGGTATAAAATTTCTTGTATAAATAAAGGTCCTGGAACACAGTAGGTGCTTAATAAATAGCATAATAGTCATGAAGAGTACTGGAATTTGCAATATTGCATCTGTTATGTTCACTGCTGTATCCTTAGCCTATAGCACAGTATCTGGCACATAGTAGGTGCTCAATTAACATTGCATAAATGAATTATTTAATTGATGATGAACTGATGACTTTAGCTGAAAAAGAGACGTGATCTGACCCTCCTAAGGGTTGTTTGGACCAATCATAAAGTCCCTGAGTGCACTCTTGGACACTTGGGGTCAAGATGGAAAGGTCAGTTTTCAGTGAGGACCTGGGCATTTATCTAGCCTTTAGAGAGTCATGCCTGAGGCAATCTTACCACAAATGACACCTTATCTCAACAACACAGAAGGATGACGGCCCCAGATAAGCCTGCAGAAGAGCAGCCTGTGACCCAGATGGGGCTCCAGATCAGACCTAAACATTCTGGCATCTGCAGGAGTCTGGGGATCTGGCCTGGTATTTCAGGCTTCTCTGCTGAAGCATCTTCTTGTATATGACAGAAAAGCTGCAGGACAGGGAGGTGAAGGGGAAGGGGTTTTACACGAAAGAAAAAGAAAAGGATGGGAGAGATGGACTAGCAGACACACACATGCATGCACACACACAGAGAGGCTCAGGTGCAGAGAGAGGTGTGCACTGTGGGGAGGGGGCAGGACAAGAGAAATGTGAGAGACCCAGAGTCAGGCTGAGACAGCCAAGGCAGAAAAGAATGAGAGGAAGAGACACACAGGGATGCACACAGACACTGACTAGGAAAAAGGAAGAGAGACGCAGAGAGACAGAGATCAGAGACATCCACGCAGAGAGATGACACAGACATATAGAGAGACAGAATGTGTACAAGAGGAGAGAGAAGCAGAGAGATACAAATATACAAAAGAAGAACAGCACAGAAAGACAGAGACAAACACAGGGAATAAACTTGCTCCTGTAGAGTTGATTTCAACTCATGGCAACCCCACATGTGTCAAAATAGAACTATGATCCAGAGGGGTTTCCAATGGCTGATTTTTCAGTTGATTTCCAGGCCTTTCTTTCACAGCACTTATTGATGGACTCAAACTTCTAATTTTTTGATTAGCAGCCAAGCATGTTGACTATTTGCCCCACCCAGGAACTCCCTCATCAATACCTGTTTAAAAAAAAAAACAAAACCATTGCCGTTGAGCCGATTCCAACTCATAACAACCCTATAGGACAGAGTAGAACTGCCCCATAGAGTTTCCAAGGAGCCCCTGTTGGATTCGAACTGCTGACCTTTTAGTTAGCAGACATAGCTCTTAACCACTACACCACCAAGGTTTCCCTCATCAGTACAGTGAAGTTAATACAGTAAGGTTAATAATTTCAGTTGCGCCTACCTCACAGGCATTTTTGGTGATCAATGAGATATAAAATGCAAAAGTGCTTAGTAAGCTAAAAAGCACTACAATGCTTTTATTATTATTATTATTAAAAACAGTATGGGTATTATTAATAGGCAATATTTACTGAATGCTTACAATCGTCTAGGTTCTGCGATGAGCTCCTCACGTGCTTTATTTCATTAATTCCTCATAACTGCTTTATGACATGGCTATTTACTATTATGATACCCATTTTACAGATGAGCAAGCAATCTGAGGCTCAGAGAGATGAGGTATTTTACCCAATGTCCCAAAGCAAGAAAATGGCAGAGGCAGGTCTCTTATCATCTTAGAGCTGAAAGGGACCTCAAAGCCCAGCCCAAATAGCAACCTCCCTCTGCAGGTGAGGATTCCAGAGTTCCCAGGGATTAGATGCCTGACCAGGGTCATTGAGGGACTCACTGCTGTGCTATACTGCAAATTAGTCTAAACAAATTACCGTCATGACAGACAACGTGATTGTGTGTGTAGAAAACCCAAATGAATCCACAAAAAAAAAACTACTAGGACAAATAAGTGAATTTGGCAAAATCACAGGGTATAAAGGTGATATATAATACAAATAAATTTTATTTCTGCTTTGTTGTTTTTAGGTGCCATCGAGTTGGTTTCGACTCATAGAGACCCTAAGTATAATAGAACAAAACACTGCCCAGTCCTGCTAGCAACAAACAATTGGAAAACAAAACCAGGAAAACAATAGCATTTACAAAAACATCAACTAAGATAAAATAGTTGGGGATAAAATTAATGAAAGATGTGTAAGACCTGTATACTGAAAACTAAAGAATCCTCAGGAAAATTAAAGACCACCTGAATAAATGGAGAGATATACCATGTTTATGGAATCAAAAGACTCAATATTGTTAAGATGCCCATTCTCCCCCAAATTGATCTTTAGAGTCGATGAAATCTCAACCTAAATCCCAGACTGTAAAAATTCACCTGCTGATTCTAAAATCATATAAATAAGCAAAAGGCCTAGGAAAGTCAAAACAACCTTGATAAAGAGCTTATACTACCTGATTATTATAAAGTTACAGTAATCAAGATAGTGTGCTAAAGTGATATAGAGAGCCAAATGTATCAGTGGAATAGGTTCAGGATTCTAAAAACAGACCACATTTTACAATCAATTGATTTTTTGACAAATGCACCAAAGCAGCTCAATGGGAAAAGGAATTTTTTTAAACAAATATTGCTAGAATAACTAGATACTCATATAAAAAAATCCCAATCCCTACATCACACCAAACAAAAATTCAAAAATAAACCACAGACCTAAATACAAAAGTAATAAATAACTATAAAGCTTCTAGAAGGAAACACAAGATAGTATCTTGGAGTAAGCAAAGACTTCTTAGTACACAGGAAGGACTAAAAATAAAATTTCTAAACATTCATAAACTGGATATCATAAAAAATTAAAATTTATACTTACTAAAAAGATACATATTAAGGAAGTAAATAACAAGGCCACAACTGGGAGAAAATAGTCTCAATACATAAAAATACATATCTGAAGAAGTTATTATATCCAGAAAATATAAATAACTCCTATAACTCAATGAGAAAAAGAATCTAATGAAAACTGGTTGAGTCTTGAACTAATACTCCCCAAAAAAAGATATACAAATAAACTTAATTGGATTAAAACTCACTGCCATCAAATTGGGAACCCTGGTGGCATAGTGGTTAAGTGCTATCTATGGCTGCTAACCAAGAGGTCGGCAGTTTGAATCTGCCAGGAGCTCCTTGGAAACTCTATCGGGCAGTTCTACTCTGTTCTATAGGGTCGCTATGAGTCGGAATCCACTCGATGGCAGTGGGTTTGGTTTTGGTTTGGGCCGTTGAATCTATTTCAACTCATACTGACCGTACAGGACAGAGCAGAACTACCCCACACGGTTTCCAAGGCTGTAATCTTTATGGAAGCAGACTGCCACATCTTTCTCCCGAGCAGTGGCTGGTGATTTCCAGCCGCCGACTTTTTGATTAGCAGCCAAGCCCTTAACCACTGCACTACCAAGGCTCCTTATAATAATGTGTTCAACATCATAAGTATCACGAAAATGCAAATTAAAACTACAATGAGAAAACATTGTATACCCACCCCCCCAAAAAGGCTAGGATGTGGTACGACCAAGATTCTCAAACATTATGAATGGTAATAGAAAGTACACAACCATTCTGAGAAAAAGTCTGGCAGTTTCCTACACAAATAAACATGTATCCATACTCAACTCGACGGCAGTGGGTTTGGTTTGGTTTTTGGTATATCCACACCGCGGAAAACTATGCAGCAATTAAAAGAATGCTCTGCTCCTTCATGCAACAAAATGAGTTATTCTCACCAACATGATGATAAGCAAGAGAGGACAGACACAACAGAGTGCACACGGTAGGATTCCATTTTATATGAAGTTCAAGAAGAGGCCAAATGAACCTACAGTGATAGAAGTAAGAACTGCTCACCTCTAGGGGTGGAGTGTTGACTGGGAAGAAGCCTGAAGGCACCCCCTAGGGTGTTACAATGTTTGAGATCCTCATCTGAGCGGTCATTATATAGGTAAGACTTCTGCACCTTAATTATGTTATCTTTCCATTTAAAAAAAATTTAAAGACAATGGCAACTCTGTCTCACTTTTTAAAAAATAAAATACCAACACTTCGGTATCATAGAAAATAAAAAAACCAAAACATGGGATGCCATTTTGGTCATTATTTCAGTTACTGTCCATGAAGGTGACTATTCCACTGGCCTAAGCAGCTGAGATCTGACAGCAATAATACCTGTGTTTTAGTCAGCAAACCCAGAACCCACCGAGCGCACCAAAGTTACAGCAGCTTTCCAGATGAGAAGGACATACTGCCCTCATTAAAGAAAATGGGACATTCCTGGAGTCTACCTGGGAAAGGACTCGATATATACAGATAGTTCCCGACTCAGGATGTATTCGAGTTAGGAGGCACCGCACTTAGGACCATCTGTTTTGTTTTTTGTTTTGTTGTATATCTTATTGTTAATAATATGTAGTACATACAGCGTGGTGGCTCATAATTTGCTGATTTTGTTATTCTCAAATATTCACTCACAGACATTCAAAGATTAGATTTATAAACATACTGATAAGAAGAGGCAACAGTAATGAAAACTAGAAGAAAAAAAAAGGTATTAGACTTATGTCAGAACCAACTTACAATGGAGTCCACGGAATTAAACCTGTTACAAATCGGGGACTACCTGTATTTAACTGTGTCAAGAGGAAATGAATACAAAGGCATGGCCGTAAGTGTTCTCCACAGAGATGGCAGAGCAATAAAAATAAGACTGTCTTTAAAAAGTAAAAAGTATATATGCCAGAAAAACCACCATGTGATTATGGACCATGGAAGAGGGTTCAGGAAGCCCTGGTGGTGCAGAGGTTAAGAGCATGCCTGCTAACCAAAAGGTTGGCAGTTCAAACCCAGTAGCTGCTCCTTGGGAACCCAATGGGGCAGTTCTACTCTGTGGTATAAGGCCGCTGTGAGTGGGAATTCACTCGATGGCAATGAGGTTTTTTTTTCTTTTTTTTTTTTTTATGTCAAGAGGAGGCTAGGTGTGCCAAGGTCTAGAATAGAGCCTGGTCCCTGCCTTCTCAAGAGCAAGGTGACCAGCCATGTAGCACAGAGATGATGTACTATGTGTTGTCTCACAGCTCGCAATTGAAGAAGGGGGAGGATGATGACAGGCAGACTAGCTCAAAATAAAGAAAACCAGATACAAGACCAGACATTCTTTTCTCTAACTACAGTCTGGGTTTGTTGATACATGCATCCATTCAACAGCCATTTATTGAGCACCTACGATGTGTCTGGTGTACACTTTATACAATTTACCAAAGATCCATGGAGTCAAATCACCTGGGTTCCAGTGCTGGCCCTACAGCTTACTAGTCTGCAACGTTGGGAAAATGACTTAAAATCTCAGTGCCTCAGTTTTCTCATTTGTAAATGAGACATAATAGGGTGGAAGGATAATAAATGATGCATAATAGGGTTGCTGTAAGGATTGCATTATGAATTCATATATGCAAAGAATGCTTACAACACTACTTGGTACATATAAATGAGAGCTATTTTTGTTAGGGACTCTAACCTCATGAAGGAGCCCTGGTGCTACAGTGGTTAAGCACTCAGTTGCTAACCGAAGGTCTGCAGTATGAACCCACCAGCTGCTCCACGAGAGAAAGATGTGGCACTCTGCTCCTGTAGAGATTACAGCCTTGGAAACCCTATGGGGAAGTTCTGCTCTTCCTTAAAGTGTTTATATGAGTCGGAATCAACTTGATGGCAACAGGTTGACCTCATGGACTACACACACGTACACACACAGACACACACAGAGCAACGAAATGGGAAACAAGTGATCATCACAAAGACTATATGCGTTGGTTTGATATTCATTGGTCGAGCACATACAGCCCGCCAAGCCAATGCGAAGGCCCTGAGGTCCAGATATGCTTGATGTGTTCTAGAAAGAGCTAGGAGGCCAGGGTAGCTGGGGTGGATTAGGGAGAAGGAGAATGATAAGAGACGCTGTCAGAGATGGGAAGGGCTTGTTGGCTGCCGTAGGACCTTACTGCCATGGTCTGTCTCACTCCTATGGACAGATCTGTCCAAGACCCTATGCCAACACACCAAGAGCATCTTCCCAACATATGTAAGTGTCCCAACACATGGGTGGGCAGCCACAGTCTAGTCCAATTTTTTTTTTTTTAATTAATTGACTATTTTTTAGAGGGAGGAGCAGTGATTAAAGTGCTGGGCCACTAAGCAAAAGGTTGGCAGTTCAAGACCAACAGCCATTCCACAGGAGAAAAATGTGATAGTCTGCTTTCATAAAGATTTACAGCCTTAGGCAGCCAACAGATACCTGAGAAAATGCTCCCGATCATTAGCCATTAGAGAAATGCAAATTAAAACTACGATGAGATTCCATCTCACACCAACTAAAAAAAAAACTGGCATTAATCCAAAAAACACAAAATAATAAATGTTGGAGAGGCTGCGGAGAGATTGGAACTCTCATACACTGCTGGTGGGATTGTAAAATGGTACAACCACTTTGGAAATCCATCCGGCGTTATCTTAAACAGTTAGAAATAGAACTACCATACAACCCAGAAATCCCACTCCTCGGAATATACCCTAGAGATACAAGAGCCTTCACACAAACAGATATATGCACACCCATGTTTATTGCAGCTCTGTTTACAATAGCAAAAAGCTGGAAGCAACCAAGATGTCCGTCAACGGATGAATGGGTAAATAAATTGTGGTATATTCACACAATGGAATACTACGCATCGATAAAGAACAGTGACGAATCCGTGAAACATTTCATAACACGGAGGAATCTGGAAGGCATTATGCTGAGCGAAATTAGTCAGAGGCAAAAGGACAAATATTGTATAAGACCACTATTATAAGATCTTGAGAAATAGAAAAAACGGAGAAGAACACATACTTTTGTGGTTACGAAGGGGGGAGGGAGGGAGGGAGGGAGGGAGGGAGAGGGCTTTTTATTGATCAATCAGTAGATAAGAAGTGCTTTGGGTGAAGGGAAAGACAACACTCAATACAAGGAAGGTCAGCCTAATTGGACTGGACTAAAAGCAAAGAGGTTTCCGGGATAAAATGAAAGCTTCAAAGGTCAGCGGAGCAGGGGCTGGGGTCTGGGGAACTTGGTTTGAGGGGACTTCTAAGTCAATGGGCAAAATAATTCTATTATGAAAACATTCTGCATCCCACTTTGAATTGTGGCGCCTGGCGTCCTAAATGCCAACAAGCGGCCATCTAAGATGCATCAATTGGTCTCAACCCACCTGGATCAAAGGAAAATGAAGAACACCAAGGTCACACGACAACTAAGAACCCAAGAGACAGAAAGGGCCACATGAACCAGAGACCTACATTATCCTGAGACCAGAAGAACTAGTTGGTGCCCGGCCACAATCGATGTCTGCCCTGTCAGGGAGCACAACAGACAACTCCTGAGGGAGCAGGAGACCAATGGGATACAGACCCCAAATTCTCATAAAAAGACCATACCTAATGGTATGACTGCGACTAGAGGAATCCCAGAGACAATGCTCCCCAGAACTTCTGATGGCACAGGACAGGAACCATCCCCGAAGACAACTCATCAGGCATGAAAAGGACTGATCAGTGGAGGGGGGAGAGAGATGCTGATGAAGAGTGAGCTAATTAAATCAGGTGGACACTGGAGAGTGTGTTGGCAACTCTTGACTGGAGGGGGGATGGGAAGATAGAGAGAGAGGGAAGATGGCAAAATTGGCACGAAAGGAGAGACTGAAAGGGCTGACTCAATAGGGGGAGAGCAAGTGGGAGAAGGGAGTATGATGTATGTAAACCTACATGTGACAGACTGATTAAAATGGTAAATGTTCACTTGAAGCTTAATAAAAGTTAATTAAAAAAAAAAAAAAAGATTTACAGCCTTGGAAACAGCGTGGGGCAGTTCTACCCTGTCTTATAGGGTCACTATGAATTGGAATTAACTTGACGGCAATCATTTCTTTTTTTCTTTTTTTTTTTTTTGAAGAGTGTTAGCTTTGCAGAAAGTACAGAATTCTCAAAGCCTCCCTCTGTTCTGCACAGGGTTTCTCCTTCACTAACATCTTGCATTCCTGCGGTACCTTTGTTACAACCGATAAAGCAATATCGATACATTACTCACTAAAATCATTACATTAGGATTTTGCATTGTAACGTTTCATATTTTTGTTGTTGTGGCGGTGGTGGTAAATACATATGGAACAAAACATTTCATCCGGGTGGGTGTGAAGTGATATCTCATTGTTTCTAACTGTGGGCCGCAACCATTCATGGTATCCTGAAGTTAGTGAGTTGAAACAAGCATTTTTTATGGAATGGAAAAGATCACGGTGCAACAGTTACGTCTGTGTCTGTATGTGTGTGTGTGAGCATGTGGGTACCTGTGTGTGCCCTGTGTACTGGCTGTGATGTAAAATATATTTCTTAGTGTGGATCATAACGGAATATTTGAGCCATCTTGGCTCCAGTCCACCCCTATCCTCACACACCCCCATCTACACACACCTACACCTGCATCAAAAGGCACCTTGGCTGCTGATTTGTTATGTAGCCTCCTGAGCCGACTGTCAACAATTTAATTGATCCAAAAGATGAACTTGCCCTCAGCTATGGAACAAAAAAGGTCCTCTGTGTTAATTGAGACTTTTACTTTAAGCAAGGCAGGAAGCCCACTTGTATGTGCTTGCATCGTAATAAGTGTTTGTTTTCTGCTTTATTTAGTAACCACAGCCCCTGGTCTACAGGAGAAACAGCCCTAGACAGAGCGAAAGAAGTCCCTCTGAGTCAAGAGACACCAGGTGGGACAGGGGCTGGTGCCGCCCTCTCAAAGACGTGCCAGGCCCCTTGAAAGTGGAGTTATTGCAGTCAGTCAGGTATAAGCTCCAATCTTGATGCTGCCACCTCCCAGCCATGTGACCCTGGGTTACTCCTTTGGGCCTCAGCTTCCTCATCTGCAAAATAGGGATGATGATGGTAATAGCCAGCTGCAGCCAGGAGCTGCTTAGCCATTATTGAACAGAACCTTAGGTGATAGCACTGGGCGTGGCTCCGTTAGCAGCTACTTAGACCAGGCAGAACCTGCCCCTCCTGTCCACCGCTCTCGAAGCACTGTGTGTGGCTCAAGCCAGTCAAACCCAGTTTACTCCAGGATGCGCCAGAGGAAAAAAAAAAATGCAATTTGTCTTACTGTGCCTGACGGGCATGATAACCCACATAGTCCATAATGTTTGTATGTACTTCCTTGTGAGAGACGGTATAAAAGGTTCTGCTTCCCTTTTTTCAGGGAGCTTGACTTGAAGCATACACCTCCTTGCTCCTTGCCTGTGCCCTTGCAATAAACGCTCTTCCTCTCTCCACAACTAGGTGTGTCTTTACTGAAGAGAAGCCAAAAGCACCCAGCAAGACCTGCTTTGGATAACTACGGCACCAACCTCAGACAATTGTAAGGAGTTAATAATAAGAGTCTATACCAGCTCAGAAACCCTGGTGGTGTAGTGGTTAAGTGCTATGGCTGCTAACCAGAAGGTCAGCAATTCAAATCCATCCGGTGCTCCTTGGAAACTCTATGGGGCAGCTCTACTCCGTCCTATAGGGTTGCTATGAATTGGAATCGACTTGATGGCAATGGTTTTTTTTTTTTTTTCAATACCTAACTCAGCACTTAAAATAACTTTTTTTTTTTTAATACCTAACTCAGCACTTACAATGACTATGTGTACCTACTTGTTAAACCTCAGTACAACGCTGGGGGGTGAAGTGTCAATTATCCCTACTTTATAGATGAGGAAACTGAGGCTAAAAAGTCCAGTAACTTCTCCAACATCACACAGCCAGTAAACTGTGAAGGCTGGGCTCCAAACCAAGGCAGTCTGATACACTTGTAGCTTCCACATCCTATTTAATCTGATGAGATAATATTGGTAGCAATGTCTGGCATGCTGAAAGTGCATACTTCAATATTCACATAAACCTATTGCCCTGGAGTCTATTCCAACACATAGCAACCCTATAGGACCAAGTAGAACTACCCCATAGGGTTTCCAAGGCTGTAATCTTTAAGGCAGCACATTGCCAGGCCTTTCTCCTGCAGAGCAGCTGGTAAGTTCGATCTGCCTACCTTTTGGTTAGCAACCGAGTGCTTAACCATTGCGCCCAAAAGGTCAACAGTTCGAATCCACCAGGTGCTCCTTAGAAACTCTATGGGGCAGTTCTACTCTGTCCTACAGGGTCACTATGGGTCAGAATTGACTTGACAGCAACAGGTTTTTATGTGACCTTGAACAAGTATCTTATCCTCTCTCAGCCTTACTTTTGCCACCTGCAGAATGGGAATGATAATCATGCCTGCCTCATAGGATTGGCATGAGGATTAAATAAGGTGATGTGATGCGGAACCTTCAGTGCAGGGCTAGCATATAGTAGGTGCTCTGTAAAGGGTGAATGTTTGTCAACTACATGTCAGTATAGCTCTGGGCAAGGCCTGTGCTAGGGGTGGGGACACCAAGTCAAGATGTCTCAATTAGAGAACAAGACAAGAGCGGAGGCAGGGGCCTGCCTTAGTCATTTAGTGCCACTATAGTAGAAATACCGCAAGTGGATGGCTTTAACACAGAGAAGTTTATTTTCACACAGTCAAGTAGGTTTAAAGCTCAAATTCAGGGTGTCAGCTTCAGGCGAAGGCTTTCTCTCTCTTTTGGACTTCTCATCCATCTTCCCCCAGACTAGGAGCTTCTCTGTGCAGGGACACCAAGTCCAAAGGACACACTCTGCTCCCAGCACTGGTTTCTCGCTTCCCTTTCCTTTTTATCTCTTGAGAGATAAACCGTGGTTCAGGCCACACCCCAGGGAAACTCCCTTTATATTGGATCAGGTAGGTGACCTTAGTAAGGGTGTTACAATCCCACCCTTATCCTCTTTCACATAAAATGACAATCACAAAATGGAGAACCACCACACAATACTGGGTGGGAATCAAGGTCCAGCCACATTGATACACACATTTTGGGGGGGACATAATTCAATCCATGACAGGGCCTGAACAACTTTTAATGTTTTAATCTTTTATAGCAGTAATTTCCAAGATACATTCAGGCAAATTGACTGCTACTAGTTCCATGAAAAGTTTCCATGGAAAGAAAGAAATAAGGAAGAAAGGAAGGAAATAAGGAAGGAAGCGGTTCAGTTTCCTCTTGCTGTGGGACTTAAGAGACTTTAACATGCAAATGTGCTGCGTCAATTTCCAAAAAACAATGGTGCTACAGTATGTAGCAGTTCCCAATTGTTTTGACCGTGGAATGTATCATCGAATCCTCTGACAAGCCTATGGTTCCACTGGCTAAGTTTGGGTTCTCCCAGAAACAGATCCTGAGGCAAGAATTCAAGAGCAAGTCGTTTACTGAGAGGTACAAGAAATAGTAATGGAGTCCCTGGGTGGGGCATTTAATGCAATCGGCAGCTAACCAAAAGGTTGAGGGTTCGAGTCCACCCAGAAATGTCTCAGAAGAAAGGCCTGGTGATCTACATACAAAAAAAACAGTCACTGAAACCCCTATAGAGCACAGTTCTACTCTGGCGCACGTGGGGTCACCATAAGCCAACTCTACTGCAACTGGACTGGTTAAGAAATAGCAGTAGGTTGGTGAGGAGAGGAGGCAGGGAAGGGAACAGCCTAAGGGACACATTATCAAGCCAGCTACCATGGTGGGTGCCTGGAGTTTAACCCCAGTAGGACTCATCAGGTAGAAACGTTCCTTGGTCTCCCAGGCCTTCCCATTACACTTTTGCCAGGATTGAGTGTCAGGTTCTGCAGTAATTAATTGTGGACATAAGCCAACCCAGCAGACTCGCTAATTAGCTCTGATCCTTCCTGAATGAGACACTCTGATTGCTCCACCTCTGGGACCTGCTTTTCGAGACCAATTAGTGCCATTTGGGGCCAGAAGCTTCTGGGCCTAAATCCTGCTCTCCAATGTATGGGCCCTACCCACATCAGATTCCCATTTTTAGCCTCACAAAAGGTAGGGGAGTGGTAAAATCCCACCACAAGGAAATTAGGTTAAAACTCTTTGCTGATAATTTCTGTAGACACTTGGCCCTCAAGAAAGGATAGCACAAATTTCCACGCCTTAAGTGAGGGCTATACATAGTGACTTCCTTCCAAACAGATCAGCATGGAAAGAGGTGGGGGTGAAGAGTAACTTCTTAATGCAGAAACCTGACCAACAGTACCTTAGCCAGGTGATCACGGTCAACGCCCACAGTCATCAGTCATCTTCATGGTGTGTACCCTTGGTGTCATGTGACGAAAATGGTACTTTGCTTCTGTGGCCTTCCTCTCCCAAACTCCAGTCTAATCATGAAATATTGGCCAGTACTCCTCAAAACTGCCAAGGTCCTCAAAACAAGGAAGGTCTAAGAAACTATCACAGTTATGAGGAACCTAAGGAGACATGACAAGTGTGTGTAATGTGGTGTCCTGGATGGGAGCTTAGAACATAAAAAGACATTAGGTAAAAACTATAGAAATATGAGTCAACTATGGACTTTAGTCAATATTAGTATATCAATATTAGCTCATTGATTAAAAAATATACCATATTTATGTAAAATGTTAATACTAGGACTAGGGTATGGGGAATTTCTGAATTATTTTCACTTTTTTCTGTAAACGTAAAATCATTCTAAAAAATAAACTCTAATATATACACACATATATATATATCCCAAGCCATGGTATTTTCAATCGCTGCGTATACATGCAAAAGCTGGACGATGAATAAGGAAGGCTGCAAAATAATCAATGCCTTTAAATTATGGTGTTGGCGAAGATTATTGAATATACCATGGACTGCCAGAAGAACGAACAAATCTGCCTTGGAAGAAGTACAGCCAGAATGCTCCTCAGAAGCAAGGATGGCGAGACTTCGTACCACATACTTTGGACGTGTATCAGTAGGGACCAGTCCCTGGAGAAGGGCATCATGTTTGGTAAAGTAGAGGGTCAGCCAAAAAGAGGAAGACCCTCAGTGAGATGAATTGACACAGCGTCTGCAACAATAGGCTCAAGCATAACAGTGGTTGTGAGGATGGAGAAGGACAGGGCAGTGTTTCTTTCTGTTGCGCATAGAGTCACTATGAGCCAGAATTGACTCAATGGCACCTAACAACACATATATAAACTCTTTGCTGATGATGGAGAGTCATTCTGTACCAAGAGAAAGCAGGATTCTTACAGCTGAGCCTGCATTTGGAGTGAAGCCCTGCCCATGGCTTCTCTCGGGGGAGTTTCTCTTCTGGAATTTCACATGAACATTGGATGTAGAGTCTAAAGACTGGAGTACAAGCCCCATCTCTATATGACCTTGAGCAAAGTCACTCAACTGCTCAGAGGCTAATTCATCATCTGTAAAATGGACCTGAGAACACTGACATACATGCTGCCCTCAGCAATGCCACAAGGGTTGCTAATAATAACTCTAATAATAGCAGGTACCACTTAACTCATAAAATACAAAAAAATTCCAACTCATAGCAACCCTACAGGACAGAGTAGAACTGTCCCATAGCGTTTCCAAGGAGCACCTGGTAGATTCTAACTGCTGACCTTTTGGTTAGCAGCAGTACCTCTTAACCACTACACCACCAGGGTTTTATGGAGCCCTTACTAGGTACGTGGCACTGGGAAGTACTTAATCGTCTCAGTTAAGCCTCATAACAATCCTGTGGGGTAGCTACTATTATTATGCCCATTTTACAGACAAGGAAAGTAAGGCGAAATGACTTGCCCAGCATCGTATGGCTAGAAGTGACCAAGTGAGGACTTGACGGCAGGCTGCCCAGAGTCCATGCACCTAGTCACGACATCATGGCTCCTCCAATTACAGGCAAGAGACTGTACGCACAACAAAGGCAGTAACTGTAGCTTGTTCAGTGCACAGCTATAGCTCCTGTTCCTGGCACACAGGAAGTGCTCAGTAATTATTTATTAAATGAATTAATGATGAGTAAATGATTAGATGGGCGGGAAAAATTTATAAAGTACGGAAGGGAGACAGAGGCTACCAATGCACAGCAAACAAGCCTCTTTGGTTCTGGGCATTATGTCCAGTGCTGTATCTTGCCAAAGTAACCTCCTCTTGGCCTGGCTTGTTCTTGGGGCCATTAGGAAATTCCACTGTAACTTCTCATCTCTACCCCTGTTCCTCAGATGGAAACATTAAATGGTTCTGGAGGCTAGGTCAGGTAAGGTGTAGTAAATTTTGGTGGATGAGAACTATCTTAGTGGAAACTGGTTCCGAACAGACTAGAAAATGGAAGGAGAGTTTCTCGGAATCCTTTTCCCTTTTGGCCTCTTTACTGTTTTTCTGTAGGCCCCGTCTCCATCCTTTACCACCCTGGCCCATTTCTCTTCTGCCAGCATGTCTCACTATCCTAGGCCCTAGTATCTCCTTAGTGGAACAAAGGTATCATCAGTCACTAACACTTTAGTATAAATTACACCCCGTGACTCCAAGTCCTGTGCTCTTTTCTTAATCCCAATCATGAGCTCCATTGTGATAGACTACAATGTTTCCTTTTTCCTAATCACCCCAAGATGGTCAAAGAAAAGGCAGTTGGCCAGAATAGAGGGCTCCTTATATGTCCCCATCTCAACTTCCTTGCTTCCACACCTTCTCTGGCTAAAGTCCCCTTAGAACTGGCTGGGTCACTATTGTGGAACTCAGACCCTGCCTTTCTCTACCCTGCACTATTCCCAGGAGTCTAGTCTCTGTGGACTATGTGAAGGCACAAACTTGCCCTCTGGCTTCCAGCCGATCAATGGGAGGCACCCGAAAGAAAACAGATGGGGAAGGAGGGAGAAGATATTGCTTCACTTTGCACTCTCCCTGCCAGGCCACAGTGTTGTTAACGGCCTCAGCTCCTGTAGGATGATTTTTCTTCCAATCACAGGTCATGCAGGATTCCCTAAATACTGCTCCTACCCTTGCCCCTTCAGACCTGGTGTGTTAACAGCTTCCCTCTGATACCAACCCCTCAGTGCCTCACCAGCCCTTGTGGCCTCCTTAAAGCTGCCCTGCCTCTGCAAATCCTTCAGTAAACTTTTCTCAATTATCCCTTTTGCATGTGCCATCTGTTTTCCACTGGGACCCTGATGAACACAGGTTGCCTTCCTGGTCCCCATCTGCCCCTTCTTCTCTGCCTTGGCAGCAACCACAGGAATCTGCTCCCAGACTCCAAGATGCAGCAGCCAAGTCAACCAAGCACTGAGAAGCTCTGCCAAAGCTCTGGGGTCTGTGGGGAAGATGCATGAGGAGGTGAATAAGGCAAATTCTTCAGGAGAGGTGCACCCCAGCTGCAGGATACGGCTGGGTGAAGTGGGGAGAGGAAATTGGCTCTCCAGTCTGTGGGCATCATTTCTCCACTCAGATGGAGGCAACTACTGCTTTCTTCAACCTGATTCTGCAGACACAGTCATTGCACGCGTTGGAGAAGGTGACTATCCCGGGGCTTCTGTATCATTTAGGGCAGATTCCAGAACTAAAGGTAAGAGCAAACCAAAAACCAAACCCACTGCTGTCGAGTTGATTCCAACCCATAGCGACCCCATAGGACAGAGTAGAACTGCCCCATAGAGTTTCCAAGGAGCACCTGGTGAATTTGAACTGCCGAACTTTTGGTTAACAGCCATAGCACTTAACCACTGTGCCACCAGGGTTCCCAAAGGTAAGGGATGTGGGTACTGAAACCAGGCATCCCCAGAATTATCTTTCTAAAGCTCTTGCACTCCCAGTAGGGAATCTTGTTGTTGTCGTGTTTACTAGGGGCTGTTGAGTCAATTCAGACTCATAGCGACCCCAATACAACTGCCCCACAGGGTTTTTTAGGCTGTAATCTTTATGTGAGCAGATCACCAGGTTTCTCTCCCATGGAGCCACTGGCTGGGCTCGAATCACCAACCTTTTAGTTAGCAGTAGAGCACTTAACCATTGTGCCACCAGGGATCCTTAAATAGGGGCTGTACCCAAAACCAAATCAAACCCATTGCCTTTGAGTTGATGCCAACTCATAGTGACCCCATGCGATGGAGTACAACTAGCCCATAGAGTTTCCTAGGCTGTAAGTGGAGCCACCGGTTGGGTTCAAACCACTAATCTTTCAGTTAGCACCTGAGCACTTAACCATTACACCACCAGGCCTGCTTAAATAGGTAATCTAGAGGTGTGAAAATGCAGTCAAAGGACATGTAATATTTCAGAAAGAAAAACAGAGGCATAAAGAAGAATTGGGTCCAGGAAACTTCAGTCCCAGAGGAGAGCTCTGAATGACATTTCTACTCTGCTTGAATAAGCTGTTCCCCTCCTACCTCAAACCCCAGCTTCTCTTCTCTAGGTCACCCCATTTGTGATGGATATTTATATGTTTGAGGTCCCCCAGCATCCAGCCCCCTTTCCTAATGGGGTCCTAAAACCAGTGCTCCCCACGCTCAGTCTCATGGTTTGGGTAGACTGGCTTGAGCTAACCAACAAATTCCATCCCCTGGGCACAATGATTGGTTCAGGGATGGATACATTGATGAAATATTAGAAAATATTTGCAGAGGCTCTTGATAAACAAAACCTCCTCCCTCAACCAGAAGTGCTACCAGAAGTAACTCTTTCCATGCCTGAGACAATATGACCTGAGGGACTATGGCTGTCATTCTATGGCTACACAAAAGGTGATGCTGAACCCAAGGAGAAAGGAAGAACCTGGAACCTTGGTAACATCAGTCAAGCTGCTAGACTAAACCCAGCCTTTGCCCTGATCCATCTCTGGACTTTTCAGTACCCAAGGCAATAAACTCTCTTTGTTGTCGTTGTGTGTCATCCATTGATTCTGATTCATAAAACCCAAAAAAAAAGAAAATTATTTGCCATTGATTCTGACCCACAGCAACTCTATAGGACAGGGTAGAGCTGCCCCATAGGGTTTCCAAGGAGTGGCTGGTGGACTCGAACCGCCAACCTTTTGATTAGCAACCAAGCTCTTAATAACTGTGCCACCAGGGCAGTATGAGTTGACTTTTACATCATTTGAGACATGAAGAATTCTTACTGATGACCCTATAAGACAGAGTAGAATTGCCCCATAGGGTTTCCAAGGTTGTAATCTTTATGGGAGCAGATTGCCAAATCTTTCTCCCATGAGAAGCTAGTGGGTTGAAACTGCTGATCTTTCAGTTAGCAGCTGAGCACTTAACCACTGTGCCACTGGGGCAGTATGCGTTGACGTTTATATCATTTGTAAATGAAGAGCCCTCATGGATGCATCAACCTGCCTTCAAATCCACCTCCAAATGATTGTTCTCCATCCTCCCCAGCCCTTTCCAGCCTCATCTGGCCCAGAGCTCACCATACTCCTCCCTCCCCCAAGGCTTCCAACTTGGGCTTCGTTGGTGCTCTCCTCACAAAGACTCTTGGGATTTGTGGTACACATATATGACCAGCTCCTACCCCTTCATGGGCTCAAACACCTTCATTGTTGAATAACTGGTGTCATGGATTGAATTGTGACCCCCCAAAACATTTGTCAAACTGGCTAGGTCACGATCCTGTTGTATGATTGTCTACCATTTTGTCATCTGATGTGATTACCTTATATCTTGTAAATCCTATCACTACGATGCAATAAGACGGATTAGCAGCAGTTATATTGATGAGGTCTACAAGATTAGATAGTGACTTAAGCCCATCTCTTTTGAGATATAAAAGAAAGAAGCAAGCTGAGAGACATGGGGACCTCATACAACCAAGAAAGCAGTGCCAGGTACAGAGCGTGTCCTTTGGACCTGATGTTCCTGTGCTGAGATACTCCCAGACCAAGGAAAGACTCATGCATCACAAGGACCTTCCTTCAGAGATAACAGAGAGGGAAAGCCTTTCCCTGGAGCCTGCACCCTGAATTCAGACTTCCAGCCTACTGGACTATGAGAGAATAAACTTCTCTTTGTTAAAGCCATCCACTTGAGGTATTTCTGTTACAGCAGCAATAGATGACCAAGACAACTGGTATGTACTTTCCCATCTGCACCCTGGTTACTAGTGGTCCTCATGGGCAAAGATGATGCATGGGTAATAAAATGCACTTAAGACGGATTTGCAATGGATTGGGAGTTGGTAAACCTATATTCGGTCCTCTATCAGTCCTTAATTTACTATGTGATTTGGGCTAAGTATCATATCCTTTCGATATTCTACTATGAAAAATGAGAGCCAGAGCAAGGTTTGGGGGTTTTAAATTATGTTCTTTGAGATCCCGGGGTTCTAAGTGGCTGTCTTCAAGGCCTCTGATGTAGAGGAGGGATTGTCAGAGAGAGGACTGACTCCACCCTCAGTCCTTGCCCACTTTCAACAATAGCTGCTTCCTGAAAAAAATTAAAAGCCACTAGAGAAAATTATACCTAAGAGATTATGGTAATCTTGAAGGCTGCTTACCAAGAATTTCTGGTTCTTTTCCTGAGCACATCTCTACCCTTTTGAAATTAGGTAAGTCCATTTGCTTGGTTTAGCTAACAAAATATGAGTGGGAATATGTGTGCCACTCTGGGCAAAGGCTTTAAAAGAGAGTGTGACATTCACTATGCCACATTCTTTTTTTTTTTTTCCTGCTGTATTGTTGTTTGGTGCTCTTGAGTCAGTCCTACTCACAATGATGCCGTGTGACAGAGTAGAACTGCCCCGTAGGGTTTTCTTGGCTGTAATCTTTACAGGAGCAGATCCCCAGGTCTTTCATCCACAGAGCCACTGGGTGGGTTAGAACCACCAACCTCTCGGTTAGCAGCCAGGCACTTAACCATTGTACCACTAGGGCTCCTTTTCCTGCTGTAGTGAACGTGAAAACATGTCAGGATGGAGCCTTCATTAGCTGGCTTTCCTGAGAAGCTATGATGTGTGTAGATCCCCTGTCAATATGCTTCGATCATGCTCTATGAATGAGAAATAAAGTTTTAGTATGTCAGCACACTGAGATTTGGGGTTATCTGTTACTATAGCAACGCCTAGCCTATCTTGACTGATACAGGCCCTTACCAGTTTGACTTATTCCCTGGGTCAGAATAAGTGCTGAAGACTTTACATATTTCAACTCATTAAACCCTGACCACTACCCTAGACAGAAATACCATTAAACGCACCCATTTACAGATGAGGAAACTGGAGCCCCACAAAGGTAAGTAAATTGCCTAAGGTCACACAGCTAGTTAGTGACATAGTCCGAATGCGAACCCAGATCAGGAATATTACCTGCCTCCACCACTCATGGGAAATGAACCCAGGAGTATGCTAGAGCCAGCCTGTACCAGCTCATAGGAGCTGATCGCAGGCACCTCTTTCCAAGTTCATGTTCAGTAATGTCCTATTGGTAGCTTGAAATCGGATGTGGTGGGAGTATTTACACCATGGAAATCAGCAAGTGCTAAAAATCAGGATTTTTTTTTATTATTATTATTGTAGAGCCAGGTTAGCATTACACTGGTTGGACCCACATTATCAGCCAGCCAGGCTGAGTTCGAGTCCACTAAACTTGGCCAGGGGAATGCCCAAAAGCTAACCTGGAATCCCCTGGGAGTCTCAAAAGTATTCTTAAGAATCTGCATGGAGCCCAGCACCAAGCGGTGGGATCACTAGTTGTTAAGAACAAGAAGAGAGAAGGCACTCTGCAGGGCGGCTAAAATATAGGCTGTAAGAGGAAGAAAAAATCCAATGGGGGAGAGACAGGCTTTTCTGTAAGAAGTCTAATCTGTGGAGCACGCATTTCGTTAAACCTGCATAATTCATAAAACTTAAGAACATCCCGAGGACAGCTGAAGTTCAGGGCAGAAGATCAGGCCGACAGGATTGGCTTTGGGGTAAAACAAGCGGCTGGGGGGCTGGCTGCCGGAACTGACCTATATTTCTCTGTATTTACACTGTAGCAGGAGCTGTCTTCCTTCATCCATCACCCCAGCTGGGCTTCAACCACAGCCTGATTCTCCCAAGGGCCTTTGGAGCTCGGAACCACAAGGATGGCTATTGTACTGGGTTCTGGTGGCTGCATTCAAATACCCAGGCCCTTGTATTCATTCAGGGGATGATAGTGCTAACGGCTCTGCTCCCTGAAGGTGAGGTGACTTTGGGCAAGTGATCTCTCTAAGCGTTAGTTTACTCTTCTGTAAAATGGGGCTGAAAAGAGTTCCTAACTCACAGGGCTGTAATACACAGTACTTGGCACACAGTACAGACTCAAATTAGTAGTAGTTATAGGGTCAGGGTCACTATGCAGTGGGTTTTTTTATAGGGTCACTGTGAGTCGGAATTGACTCAACGGCACTGGGTTTGGCTTGTTTTTGGATCAACCCTTATTACTATAAGGAATAAAAATTATAATGTTTAACAGTGCCAAACACTATTCTGAGAGCTTTACTTAAAAGAAATTATTCAATCCTCACAGCAAATTTATGAGGTAGGTACTGTTATTGTCCCCATTTTCTAGATGAGACAACTAAGGCAGGAGAGGGAACATCGTTTCTCCAAAGTCACACAGTAAGTGATGGAGCCAATGAGTTATTGGACCCCTACTAAGTACCGGGCAGTATATGAACATTCTCTGTCATCACCACTTACGCAGCTCTAAGAGTTGGGCGTTATTATTGTTGTTTCCATTTTAAAGAGGAGGAGACTGAGGTTCAGAGAGTTAAATTATTTAACCCAAAGTCACCAAGCGAGTAAGCAGCACAGTAGAAATTCAAGCTGAGGTCTTGCTTCATCCAACCACCCTTCATTCCCAGAAATAAAAACAGCCATCATTATGAAGGCCAATTAACATTTATTTGGGGTCAGTGGTGAGTGGTGGCCCAGTGGTAGAATTCTTGCCTCCCATGTGGGAGACCTGGGTTCGATTCCCAGCCAATGCACTTCACACACAGCCACCACCTGTCTGTCAGTGGAGGCTTGTATATTGCTATGGTGCTGAACGGGTTTCAGTGAAACTTCCAAAGACAGACCAGGAAGAAAGGCCTGGCAATCTGCTTTCTGAAAACCAGCCAAAAGAAACCGTATGGATCACAATGGTCTGACCTGCAACCAATCATGGGGATGCACAGAACCAGGCAGCATTTTTTCTTTTTTTTCATTTTGCAACATGCAGTTGCCATGTCTTGGGAGCTGGCTCAATGGCAGCAATAACAACACTTTTTTGGCACTGAAGATGTGCAAGACACTAGTCCAAGTACTTTAAGTACATCCTCTTGTGTAATTATCACAGCAGCCCCATGAGGTGGGTACTTATCCCCATTTGACAGAGTAGGAAACTGAGGCACAGAGGCCGACACTTGCCCCAAGCTGTTTTTTCTTTTTTTGGCCGATATCCATATAGGCTTGCAAGAGAAATGAGGCAGGCAGGTGCCTCAGGAGCTGGAAAGAGAAGGACAGATAGTTTGGGGATGACTCACAGAAAGTTAGACCAAGGGCCAGCACTATCCTTCCCCTCAGTGAACCTCTTCTCTCCCTCAAAAGGAATTCCAGGTCACCCCAGGTATGTCCCACGGGAGGTCTTGGGACTACCCATTAAAGTTGGACCAGAAAATCCCTCTGTCGCCCTGGAGACCGAGCGAATCTCCAGCTCCACGCCTTCCTTCCCCCACAGCACAGAGGGCAGCACAGAGACCATAGCCGGGGACTGGTGGAAGCAAGGGGGAGGTCTCTCTTAGACTTTGTCAGCTAGAAAGATTTATTAAAGAAGGTCCCGCTGAAATGACAAAATAAAGTTCAGGGGCTGCCAGCTGAATGGACTTCCTGGCAGAGTCTGAGAAGAGTCAAGCCAGGAGCTGTGGGAGCCCTAGCTACGTTAACTCCACCCTCGCCTCCCAGAGGAAGGGTCACAGGGGGTGGGACTCTCATGTCTCCTGTAGGTGCTAGCCTGAATTCCAATGTGGGGAGAAGTCTATCCTACAGAGAATTCACCCTCAGGAAACTCCCGACATGGTCAGGTTGACAGTTGGTTACTGCAGCGTCTCTCCTTAGCTCAGCCAGTTGTTGTGGAGTCGAGTCCGACTCTTGGTGACCCGACGTGTGTCAGAGCAGAACTGTAGTCCGTAGGGTTTTCACAAAGGCTGTGACCTTTCAGAAGCAGATCACTAGGACTTTCTTCAGAGCCTGGGTTCAAACCACCAACCTTTTGGTTAGTAGCCAAGCACTTAACCATTCGTGAGACCCAAAGACTCCCCTGTTTACACCTCAAGTGCTCCCTGGTGTCTACATGACTCCTTGAAGCTCTGTAGTGTGGCCTACAAGACCCTGAGTGACCCAACCTCTGCCTACCTTCCCAGCCTCATCTCACACTTGTCCCTACATCCAATTCCACATTCTAGAAACTGCACCCACATGCAGCCCCCTGTCTACTCCAGCCTGTTCCTTTACTCCTGGCCTTTGTTCAGGCTGCCTTCTAAACCTGTAATGTTTTTTCCTTGCCCCCTTTCATCCAACACTTTAACCAGGATGGCCCTATCAACTTTTAAGATTCTCATCAGGTTTTCTTATTCTTGCCCTCCTCCTGCAAAGCTTGGATAAGCACCCACACCTCTTTGCTCCTATAACATAAAAAATACTCTGTTATTGATTAAAGACCTGGTGATCTATTCCCATAAAGATTACAGCCAAGAAAACCCTATGACACCGACCGTTCCAACCAGGGACTCAATAGACGGTCCCAGATGGAATGGGAGAAAAATGTAGAACAAAACTCAAATTCCTAAAAAAAAAAGACCAAACTTACTGGACCGAAAGAGATTAGATGAACCCCTGAGACTATCACCCTGAGATACTCTATAAGCTTGGAATTCAAGCCACACCCAGAGGTCACCTTTCAGCCGAATGAGAGATTAGCCCTTAAAATAAATAATACCACCTGTGAGTACTGTGCTTTTCAAAATAATCATCTAAGTGAAACCAAATGCTAAACTTTTACCCTAGAACAAAGATGAGAAGGCAAGGGACGATAGGGAAGCTAAATTAATGGAAACAGAACAATCAGAATGGATATAATGAGAATGCTGATGTATTGTGAAAAATGTAACAGATATCAGTGAACAATATGTATAGAAACTGTTAATGAGAACCTAATTTCCTGTGTACTTTCCCCAAAAACATAATATTAAAAAAAAAAAAGGAAGAAAGAACATGGCACTATAGACAAAACACCATGCCATCCCTCTGCAGCAAAGACTCAAAAAGCTAAGTAAAACAGATAAAAATGTCAATCGTGGGACCCTAAGCATTAAATAAAGGAATAAAGAACTTGATCAAGCACTGAACAGAATAGGAAACTGACAGGGAGCAGAGAACAAGGAGAGCTGCGGGGTAGAGGTCACCTACCAGCTAACACAGGACAGATTTGCCATCTTGGACTACAGCCACCAAGGAACACAGACAGGAAGTATGGGAAGGCAACTTCAAGGAGATCCCAACAGGAGACAGAGCATCCGATAACCAGGGATAAATTCTTTACCACCCGCCCTCCCCCACACACACACTTCTTCCCTGTTCGTCGACTCTCCTGCTTTCCAATAGGCCATGGTCACATGGTCGGAGAGACACCAGCTCACTACCTCCTGGATTCACCATTTTGGACCTTAGCCATGAAGGACCGCGGACAGGGAGTATGGAAAGGTAATTTCACAGAGCTTTCAAGAGGAGCCAAAAAATAGCAAAACAAACCAGTTGCTGTCATGTCAATTCCGACACATAGAGACCTTATAGGACAGAGTAGAAGTGTCCCATAGAGTTTCCCAGGAGCAGCTGGTAAATTTGAACTGCAGACCTTTTGATTAGCAACCAAGCTCTTAACCACCACGCTACCAGGACTCCCAACAGGAAACGAAGAACGTGGTACCAGGGATACACACTTTCCCACTCCCCTAGCCCTTCTTCCCTGTACGTGGCCACTGCAGCTTTCCAACAGGCCACAGTTGCTGGGCTGGAAAGATACCAGCTCACAGACACCTAGATTCACCATCTTGGACCTCAGCCACCAAGGACCATAGACAGGGACTATGGGAAGGTAACTTCACTGAGCTCCCAATAGGAGTCAGAGCACCCAGGAACCAGGGATACCTGCTTACCCACCCCTACCCTTCTTCCCTGTATATGGCCTTTGCCGAATTCCAATGAACCACGGTCACTTGGCTGGAGGAGCACCAACTCACTGCTGCCCAGGTCCGCCCCACCCCCACAGGCTGGCCCCTTCAGTGCCTTTTTTTTCCTTTTTTGTTTTTGTTTTTTTGGCTTATTTTGCTTCTTTCACTCTCCCTTGCTTCCTTTTCCTTTCTTCCACCCAGCTGTCCCCTCCCCTTCTTGACAAGCTATGTCACACTGCTCAGCTACAGAGACACCGGCACGTGGCTGTCCTGGGTCTAAACAGCACCAGCCAGCAGGCTCCCTTGGTGCCATTTTTTTTTCCAGTTTCTTCTCTTTCTCTTACTTCCTTAGTTTCCTTTCTCCCTTCCACTTAGCCCCAACTGATTTTTCTTTATCTTTCTCCTTCTCATTTTCCTTCTCCCTCCCACCAAGGTCTTGCACTGCCTCCACCCCTTCCTGACAGGCCATGTCATGTTGCCTGGCAAGAAAGACATTGACTTGCCACACCCCAATTCTGCCTCACCCCCAATGGCCAGCTTCCCCACCACATTTTTTTTGTTGTTGTTTTTGCTTCTTTTTATTAGTTTCTCCTCTCCTCTTCCTTTCCTTTCTCCCACACATCTAGCCCTGTATGCCACCCACACCCCTTCTTGACAGGCTGAGCTTCACTACTCTGCTAAAGAGCCACCAACACATGGCCTCACCAGATCTGCCCAGCCCCCACCAGATCTGCCCAGCCCCCACCCACAGAATTCTACCATGCTGCCATTTTGTTTACTTTTTCCCCCTTTTTCCTTTTCTCCTTCATTTTTTTCTTGCTTTTCTTTCTCTCACCCACTTAGCTACACACATCACACCCTCTCCCTTTCCTCTTGCCTATCTGTACTGAATGCCAAACACCGCGTCCACAAGTGGCACTGATGTGGTCCCCCAGACCCTGTCCTGCAATGCTCCCCGGCCCCATCCCATCAGCCCCAGTTCATGACACAAACTACCCATCCCCATCCCTCTGCCCCCCATGGACCTGCCCAGCTGTACCATAGCTATGTGACCAAACCTACCCACCTGGGCAAGGTGGTGAGAACTACCGCACTGACCATCAAGCAAGCAACAAATCATACCCAGGCCACCCACTCAGACATAGACATAACACAATAAAACAAAAAAGCAGGACAAAACAAACAAATCTACAACCAATAAACAAAGAAAATAATTCTCAGATGTCTTGGAGACAGCAGAAAATATCTAAACATTTAAAAAAAGAAGAGGATGGCTCCAGAAAGTGACCAAAATAAAACACCAGATGACCTTCCAGTAAAAGAAAAGGCACTGGAACTACCTGTTCAGGGCTGTCCAAGAGATGAAAAAAGAAAACACAGACAAAAATAAGTAGAAAATAAACAAAATCATGGAAAAGACAGACAAAACAGTGGACAAATCCAGGAAAATAATATCAGAACAGAATGTCAAAATAAATAAACAAGTACAAGTCATACAAAACAGCAATTAGAAATTCAGACAATAACAAGATTTCAGAAATGGACAGTGCAATAGAAGGTTTTGGGAGCAAATTTGAAACAATAGAAGACAGGATCAGTGAAACTGAAGACAAATCCACGAACACCACTTTGAGGAAAAATCAGAGAAAAGAATGAAGAAAAATGAAGAAACTCTGAGAATGATGTGGGATATAATCAAAAGCAAAAATGTGCATGTGATTGGTGTTCCAGAATAGGGGGAGAAAACGGAATTTACAGAGAGAATCATTGAAGATTTGCTGACAGAAAACTTCCCTACTATCATGAAAGGTGAAAAGCCGACCATCCAAGAAGCTCAACGAACCCCATATAGGACAGACTCCAAAAGAAAATCACCAAGACATATCCTAATCACACTCACTAAAACCAAAAACAAAGAACGAATCCTGAGGGCAGCTCAAGAAAAATAAAAACTCACATACAAAGAGGAAACAATAAGACTAAGCTCTGATTATGTGCCAGAAACCATGCAGGAAAGAAGGAAATATAAAACCTTGAAAGAAAAAAAATTCCCCCGGACACCCTTACAGTTCATTAATGAAGTCACTCCTGAGGTTCACTGGAGAATTCCACCAAGCATTCAGAGAAGAACTTACAGCAGTACTGCTCAGACGATTTCAGAACATAGGAAGTGAAGGGATACTTTCACATTCATTCTATGAAGTCAGCATAACTCTGATACCAAAACCAGGCAAAAAAAAAAAAAAAAAATACCACCAAAAAAGAAAATTACAGACCAGTATCTTTCGTGAATATAGATGCAAAAATTCTCAACAAAATTCTAGCCAATAGCATTCAGCATCATATCAAAAAACTAATATACCATGACCAAGTGGGATTCATATCAAGTACACAAAAGTGGTTCAACATTAGAAAATCCATGAACATAATCCACTACCTAAATAAAACAAAAGAATCAAATCACATGATCATCTCAATTGACGCAGAAAAGGCATTCGACAAAGTCCAACACCTATTCCTGATTAAAAAAACTCTCAGTGAAATAGGTATAGATGGGAAATTTCTCAACATAATAAAGGGCAGAGCAGTGGTTAAATGTGATGGCTGCTAACCAAAAGGCTGGCGCTCCTTAGAAACTCTCTAGGGCAGTTCTACTCTGTCCTATAGGGTCTCTATGAGTTGGAGTCAACTTGACGGCAATGAGTTTGGTTTTGGTTTTATACAAAAGCAATAGCCAAAATCATTCTTAATGGAGAAAGATTGAAAACATTCCCCTTGAGAACAGGAAAAAGACATGAATGCCCTTTATCGCCATACCTATTTAACATTGTGCTGGAAGTCCTAGCTAAAGCAATAAGGCACGAAAAAGAAATAAAGGGCATCCATATTGTTAAGGAAGAAGTAAAACTGTCCCTGTTTGTGGATATGATACTATACACAGAAAACCAAAAAGACTCCAAGAGAAAACTACTGGAACTAACAGAAAGATTAAACAGAGTAGCATGATATAAAATAAACACACAAAGATCAGTTGAATTCTTATACACCAATAAAGAGAATGACAAAAAGAAATTAGGAAAACAGTACCATTTAAAATAGCCCCTAAAAAAATAAAATACTTAGGAATAAATCTAACCAAGGGTGTAAAATCCCATACAAGGAAAACTACAAAACATGACTGCAAGAAACCAAAAGAGAACTATCCATTAAAAAAAAACTAAAAAAAAAAAACTGTTGCCATCAAGTCAATTCCAGCCATGGAAAAAAATACCATGCTCATGGATAGGTAGACCCAACATTGTGAAAATTTCAATTCTACTCAAAGCAATCTACAAATACGATGCAATCTCAATCCAAATAACAACAGCATTCTTTAAAGAGGTGGAAAAACTGATCATTAACTTTATATGGAAAGGAAAGAGTCCTCAAATAAGTAAAGCACTACTGAAGAAGAATAAAGTAGGAGGACTCACACTACCTGACCTCAGAACCTATTATACAGCTACAGTAGTCAAAACACTCTGATACTGGTACAATGACAGATACATTGACCAATGGGACAGAACTGAGAACCCAGATGTAAATCCATCCATCTATGGTCACCTAATCTTTGACAAGGGCCAAAATTCCATCAAATGGGGAAAAGACAGTCTTTTTAACAAATGGTGTTGGCAAAACTGGATGTCCTTCTGCAAAAAATGAAACAGGACCCACACCTCACACTATGCACAAAAACTAATTCAAAATGGATCAAAGACCTAAATATAAAACCAAAGACTATAAAGATCATAGAAGAAAAAATAGATGGCATTAACAGGATAAAAACCATAATTAACAGCACACAAACTCCAGAAGATGAGCTAAATAACTGGGATCTTCTAAAAATTAAAACTTAGGCTCATCAAAAGACTTCAACAAAAGAGTAAAAAGAAAACCTACAGACTGGGAAAAAAAAATTGTCTGTGACAAATCCAACAAAGATCTAATCTCTGAAATCTATAGAAAAATCCAACACATCTATAACAAAAAGACAAATAATCCAATTAAAAATGGGCAAGGATATGAACAGACACTTCTCCAAAGAAGACATTCTAGTGGCTAACAGATGCATGAGGAAATGCTCCCAAACACTAGGCATTAAAGAAATGCAAATAAAAAGTACAAGATACAATCTCACCCTGGCATTACTGGCACAAATCAAAAAAAGAGAAAATAACAAATGTTGGAGAGGCGGCGAGGAGACTGCAACTCTTATGCCCTGCTGGTGGGAATGTAAAATGATACAACTATTTTGGAAAATGATATGGTGCTTCCATAAAAAGCTAGAAATAGAAATAGCATATGATCCAGCAATCTCACTCCTAGGAAAATGTCCTAGAAAAATAAAAACTGTCACATGAATAGACATATGCACACCCAAGGTCATTGCAGCATTATTCACAATAGCAAAAAAATGGAAATGACCTAAGTGCCCAACAACAAAGGAATGGATAAACAAACCATGGTACATATACACAATGAAATACTAGGCAACGATAAAGAACAATGATGAATCTGCGAAACATCTCACAACATGGATGAATGCTGAGTGAAATAAGTCAATCACACCATATGAGACCACTGTTATAAATACTCATGAAAAGGTTCACACACTGAAAGAAGCAAACTTTGATGTTTACTAAGGAAGGGAGGGGTGGGGAGGGAAAAACACTCACTACATAATAGGTAAGTGGTAACTTTGATGAAGGGTAAGGCAGTACACAAGACTAGGGAAGTCAGCACAACATAACCAAGGCAAGGTCATGGAAGTTTCACAGGCACATACAACCTCCCTGAGGGACTAAATTACTGGGCTGAGACCATAGTCTCGGGGACATCTAGTTCAATTGGCATAACATAGTTTATAAAGAAAACGTTCTACATCCTACTTTGGTGAGTAGCGTCTGGGGTTTTAAAAGCTTCTGAGCAGCCATCTAAGATTCTCCACTTGTCCCACCCCATCTGGAACAAGGGAGAATGAAGAAAACCAAAGACACAAGGGTCCACAGCCTCCACCACACTGAGTCCAGGACAACTAGATGGTGCACGGCTACCTCCATTGACTGTTCGGACAGGAATCACAATAGAGGGCCCGGACAGAGCTGGAGAAAAATGTAGAACAAAATTCTAACTCACAAAAAAAGACCAGACTTACTTGTCTCACAGAAACTGGAGAAACCCTGAGAGTATGACCCCTGGGCACCCTTTTAGCTCAGTAATGAAGTCACTTCTGAGGTTCATCCTTTAGCCAAAGATCAGACGGGCCCATAAAACAAAAAGAGACTAAAGTGGCACTGCAGCCCAGGAGCTAGAAGCCAGGAGGGGACAGGAAAGCTGGTAATGAGGAAACCAAGGTTGAGAAGGGGAGAGTGTTGACATGTCGTGGGGTTAGCAATCAGTGTCATAGAACAATATGTGTATTGTTTAATGAGAAGCTGATTTGCTCAGTAAACCTTCATCTAAAGTATAATAATAAAAAAAAAAAATTAAACCTTTGAATCAGCTCAAAATAAATAGAAAGAAAACCCCATGGGGCAGTTCTACTTTGTCACGTGGAGTCACTATGAGTTGGCATCAACTCAACAACACATAGCAACAATGTAAATAGCATCCGTTAATAACAGTGTAGCTGGGTGAGGACCCTACCATTCCTCCCCCACTCCCCCTCCAAAAAAAAAGCCCTGTCAGATGCTGTCACTGTTATGCATAGCGCTTATGAGTTTCATAACCAGGAGAGTGCACCAAAAAAAAAAAAGCAGTTGATGTCCAGTCGATTCCAACTCATGACAACCCTGTGTGTGCAGAGTAGAGTTGGCTCCATAGGATTTTCATGGCTGTGACCTTTAGGAAGCAAAATGCCAGACCTTTCTTCCAAGGTGCCTCTTGGTGAATTTGAACCACTAACTTTTCAGTTGGTAGCAGAGAGCTTAACCATTTGCACCACACAGGGACTCTTAGGGGAGTGTAGTAGGCACTACAGTATCATAGCAGACAGCTCCAATAATGACTGCAGCTGGGGTAGACAGTCCTTGTGCTCACTAACCAGGTTCTACTTCAAGTGTGCTCCATGTCCCTTTGTTTTAATGCCTCCAGATTTTCTCCAAAGTCATAGAAACTTCCTTAGTCCACTAGCAAGGCATCTCAGAAGTGCTGAGAATTAATACCCCCACTGGGGACAAGATTTAACCTTGAGAGATGGGAATCTGTAGATAAATATCCCAACTTCCCATCCTTCAAAGGCAGAAAAACCATGGCGGTACGTCAAACAGGGAGAATTTAATACAGGGAAATGATTATATAGGTGATGAAGGGGATGATGAGACAACTTAGTGATTTATAATAGCACGAAGCCCCTACTATCCTAGGGCTGAGGAATCAAAAGGAAGATGGTACCAGAGCTTAGGGGCCATGGTTACCTCGTAGAAGTTGGAATCGTGATGGGCCCGCCAATGGCAGCCAGAGCCACAAAGGGGGAGATACTGCCAATACTGGGAGTGCCATCCTAGGCAGAGTAGGAGGAGAAAAAACACCTTGGCTTCTTTCTCCCTGTCTCCAATCTCCTGCTGGTGCCTCCCATTGGAAGCCAGTTGGTAGGAGCCTGAGAAACACAGTGTACAGGAGTTTGGACTCATGCAATAAAAGCAGAGCTGGGGAAGGCTGAGAAATGCATTTTAAGGCAAACTAACAACAAGCATGTTATCTGATGGGAGAGTTTCTACAGAGGAAGAAATCTGAGGTGGAAGCAAGCTTGGCACATTCAGCAAAGAGTGAGGAGGCCAGTATGGCTGCAGCAGAGCGTGCACGAGAGAAAGTGGTGGGAGATGAGATGAGAAAGTTGGGAAGGGCCTTGTAGGACATTGTAAGGACTTGGGGTTTTGTGCTCTGTCTTTGGAGATTTGCTCAGAGGAAAATAACAGGATTTGGTTTACATTTAAGATCACTCTGGCTGTTGTGTTGATAACAGGCTGTAAGGAGACACAACTAGAAATGAGGAGACCAGCTAGGAGGCCATTGTAGGAGACTAAGCAGGAGATGATGGTGGCTTGGACCAGTTGGAGGACATGAAACAAAGAGGGTAGGAGAACCTGTAACTCTTCATATACAACCTCCTTGTGGTTCTCCATGGTGGTCACTTAGTCTCCTCCGGGAACATGCTCACCCAGTAAACAGGATACTAAAACCATTTTATAGATGGGGCTGTGCTGCAGGATGACGTGATCAAGGAGGATTTCAAAGAGAAACTAGGTCTCTGAGGTTAACTACTACTTGTACAGGCAGACTAAGAAGAAAAGACATTCCACTGGAAGAAAACTTGAGCAAACACTCAAAGGCGGGGAGCCAGTTCCCACTAAAAGCATCTGGCAGCAGCAAAGAAATACCCAACACCTTTAAACAGAACCCATCAGCTAATAAAATGGAAAGCAAGAACCTGTCACTTTGGAAGGATCAGCCAACATGTTTCTCAAGAAGCTTTCTATTCTAGCAATAACGCCAGGCTAGTAAACTGCTCCCTTCTTTCACTTTCTCTCATCTGTGCGTTTCCAAATAATGAATGTCAAGCCATTTTTGGGAGTATTAAATACCCAGGTGGCCCTTGCAATTGGAGGGCAGGCATGTTATTAATTTCAAAGGGCAAGGGAAAAAATGAAAGCTGAAGCAGTAGAGAGTAATGGAGTCAGCTATTTGGGGGCTCAAATCCTGCCTTTACCATTTACTGACTTGTGACTTCGTACCTCCCTTCTTGGCTTATTTTGGGATTAGGTAATATGATGTTTGTACCATACCTGACACAGAGTAAGGCACCTGAGTAAACGCTAGCTAGTAATTTTTTATTTCTTTTTATTGAACTTTAGATGAAGGTTTACAGAAGAAACTAGTTTCTCATCAGACAGTACACAAATTGTATGACATTGGTTAACAACCCCATGACATCTCAATGCTTTGGTTTTCTTTATGTTAAGGTTATTTTAAGGTATAATCCATGTTGAAGGCTGTGGTCTTTGATCTTCATCAGTAAGTGCTTCAAGTCCTCTTTACTTTCAACAAGCAAGATTGTGTCATCTGCATAACGCAGGTTGTTAGTGAGTCTTCCTCCAATCCTGATGCCCCATCCTTCTTCATATAGTCCAGCTTCTGGGATTATTTGCGCAGCATACAGATTGAACAGGTGTGGTGAAATGATACAACCCTAACGCACACCTCTCCTGACTTTTAACCATGCAGTATCCCCTCGTTCTGTTCAAACAACTGCCTCTTGATCTATCTACAAGTTCCTCATAAGCACAATTAGGTGTTCTGGAATTCTTATTCTCCGCAGTATTATTCATAATTTATCATGATCCACACAGTCGAATGCCTTTGCATAGTCAATAAACACAGGTAAACATCTTTCTGGTATTCTCTGCCTTCAGCCAGGATCCGTCTGACATCAGCAACGATAAACCTGGTTCTGCGTCCTCTTCTAAATGTGGCCTGAACTTCTGGCAGTTCCCTGTTGATACACTGCTGCAGCCACTTCTGAATGATCTTCAGCAAAATTTTACTTCCGTGTGATATCACACACATGAGCACTTCTACATTCACACTGTGGTCTCAAATACTATTTTCCCACTCAAAGAAATGTGGACTGTTTGGAGAAGTGGCTAATTCTTGGCCTTGGACAGGAAATGGACAAGATGAGCCTGAAAAGTGTTGTTATACCAGAAGGGAAGAAAGCTGCTAATACGACTGCTAGGGTCATTTGCAAAGGACTACAGGTCATCTTTAATAGTCACCAACTGGCCAAAGATAGCATGATTTGAGCATCAGTAAGGATAATAATGGATGGACTTAAACACATCAAATAGAGTAAAAATCATGAATTCCAAATGATATAAAATATGATAAAGATCCATGAATTCATAATGGTATAAAAATTCATTTAATGAATTTGACATTTCACTTAATCCTTACTTCAATGCTATGAAGGAATTTCTGATTAGCCTCTATTTTATAGAAGAAGAAACTGGGGCTCAGAGAGAGGAACTCCTTCACGCAGTCATACAGCTTATAAACGTTGTTGTTGGTTACAGCAGAGTCGGCTTTGACTCATGGTGGCCGTATACATATGAGAACAAACTGTTGCCCGGTCCTGCTCCATCTTCATGATCTTTCCAATCTAAGGGGCTCATCTTCCAGCTCTACATCAGAAAATATTCTGCTGTGAACCATAAGGTTTTCATTGGCTAATTTTGAGAAGCAGATCTCCAGGTCTTTCTTCCTAGTCTTAGTCTGGAAGCTCCACTGAAACCTGTCCACTATGGGTGACCCTTGCTGGTATTTGAAATACCAGTGGCATAGCTTCCAGCATTGTAACAACACACAAACCACCACAGCACAACAAACTGACAGACAGGTGGTGGTTTATAAAAATGGGGCAGCTAAAGTTACTAACTAGGTCACATTACAGATTGCAGAAAGTATTTTTTTAAAAATTAACTTCTACTACCTCCATCACATCAGTGCTTTGGGAAGGCACATTAAAATGGTGAGAATGAGGAGCTATTAAAGTTTCATTCCACTGTCTCTTATTCCCTAGTTACAAGCAACAGATGTTGGAGGTTGAGTGCGTAGCATGATATATATGTGAAACGACAATGATGAACCAATTATAACCACTCTTGTGAAAATCCACAAGAGCCATAAAACAGTCTTTGGTTCTAAAGTGGTAGCCAGCAAGATGTTTCTAAGACGCTTCCTGATTCAGGTCTGCCCCTTCCTGCCCCTTAGAGCAAAGTTTCTTAGAGTGGTCTAGGAGCCAGGTTTACCCACCGCCTGGGATACTACTTGGAAACCTTGGTGGAGCAGTGGTTAAGAGTTACAGCTGCTAACCAAAAGGTTTGCAGTTCGAATGCACCAGGCACTCCTTGGAAACCCTATGGGACAGTTCTACTCTGTCCTGTAGGGTCGCTATGAGTTGGAATCAACTCGACAGCAACAGGTTTGGTTTGGGATACGACTTAAAAATGCAGGTTCACGGGACCCATGTCAGGCCCACTAAATCAAAACTCTGGTGGGTGGTGCCCTGTAATCACTATGCCAAGTTAAAATCTCCCGACTCTCATCTGAAACACCCTTCTCACTGGCCTCCCTTACCTCCATCTCTCGCATTCAGTCCACTCTGTAGTACAGCCAGTGATCTTTCTAGAAAACACATCTGAACAGCACCCTGCTAATCCTTTCATAAGCTTCCCAGTATCCTTAGGATAAGTCCAGTTTTTAGCTCCTTGATGATCTCCGGTCTTTCCAGTCTCATCTTCCACTGTTCTCCCTGCGGCCACCATCATGGAAAACTCTTCATTTCCTCTGTATTCTCTCAGGCCTCCATGCCTCTTCCAGAAACATCGTTACCCAGCCATAACCCCATCCTTGTCTGCCTCTGGATGGATAGGCTTTGGGTTGGCTAATGTGTGTACCATGCTTCCTTCAAACACCTTTCTGCAGTCATTCGCCTCCTCTAGGAAGCCTTCCTTGGTGCTTCTAGCTGAATTAAGTCTCCTCTGATCCCATTACATCTCTCATACCACATCTGGAGATACTTAGTTTATGTTTAGGTTCTGTGCTTGTGAGTCCCACTCTCTCTGAGTCCCTGGAGAACCAAGGCTCTGTTTTTTCTTTCTTTTTTGAATCATTTTATTTCACTCATGGACACAGAGCCTGGCACTTTGCAGGCTCCCAAACAAACAAAACAACCAAACCCATTACTGAGTCAATTTTGACTCACGGTGCTCCCATGTGTTTCAGAACAGAACTATGCTTCAGAGGGTTTTCAATGGCTGTGATCTTTCAGACGTAGATTGCCAGGGCTTTCTTCCAAGGCATCTCTGGATGGATTCGAACCACCAACCTTTTTGTTAATAGTCAAGCACTTAAACATTTGTGCCACCCAGGGACTCCTTGCACAGGCTAACAGTGATTATTAAATGAGTGAATAAATGAACAAAAATTAATAAATTAATGAACAGATGGCATTCTCCTCTTCACCCTCACCCTCACTCCATCATAGTGCACCCATTGGCCAACCCATCCTCTGAATTCTGCCCACCTTCCTTCACTCTTTAATCAGTAATGATTTTCTTGTACACTGCCCTCATTGGCTCAGGGCCGTGATCTGGGCAAAGGAGGTAAGGAAATGTGTGTTTGTCTTCCAGATACGCCTAAGTAAAAACTTGCTATTCTGCAGCACTTGCCAGTTTTCAAACTCCAATAAATATCAGCTCCTCACAACACTCTGTAAGGCAGGCAGGGATATTCTTGGTATTAGAGAAAATGAGCATCTTTGTGTAGACAGCTCAGGGTGCCTGCCCAGTCCGCACTCTCCTTCCCCCTTTGATAGCCCTGGCTGAAGAGTTGGCCATGAGCAGCCAGCCATGTCATGTGCCAGAAACTCAGCCCCTGGCCACACTTGATTGGCCCAGGATGGTGCACTTGATGTAAATGAGCCAATCAGATTCTCTCTTGGGAATTTGAACCAGAAAAGAAAGGGGAGTTCTTTGGAGGTCCTTTCTGACATTTTGGATCCTGTGAGCTGAGCCAGTGTTCAGGCAATAGCAGAGACAGGCACATAAGTGGTTTCAAAGAGAGAAAAAGAATAGTCTCCTTGGCTTCTGACCTCTGTGCATTTCTAGTGAAGTCCCTTATGAGAACCAACTCTGAATTCTGTCCTTCATTATCCTTCCAAAAAACCCCTCTCTTACTAGAGTTAATTCGTGTGGGTTTTGTTCCTTGTACTTAAGAAGCCTTGACCCAGGTGGTGATATAAACAGAAACAACACTGGGCTAGCCATCAGAATACCTCTGTGGGTTTGCCACTTAGGGACCTCAAGCAAAGCACTTCATCCCTCAGGACCTCAATTACCATTTCTCGAAAGTAGGGGGTAGTGGTGGTGGTAGAATTCTCACTTTCCATGTGGGAGACCCCAGTTCAATTACCCACCAATGCACCTGGTTGCAGTGTTGCCATCGATCTATCAGTGGAGGCTTGTGTGTTGTTATGATGCTAAACAGGTTTCAGGGGAGTTTCCAGACTAAGACAGACTAGGAAGAAAGGCCTGGCAATCTACTTTTGAAAAATCAGCCAGTGGAAACCCTATGGATCATGATGATCTAATCCCATTGTGCATGGGGTCACCGTTACTCTGGGGCCAACCTGGTATCAGCTATCGATAACAAAAGTGGGAGCAGCGACCATACCTATCATAGTGGATCAAACAAGTAATATATCTAAAAGCATTTTGTAGCTATATAATAATTAAGTTACTTGCCCAAGGTCACCATAAGGGTGAGAAATTCAAGCATCATGGCAGGCCACTGATGATAGAGCTACTAGGGAGAGAACAAGGGACGTACAGCCACAAGCCACTTTGTACAGCCTTCTACGAGTGGCAGTGCCTGTGGGCACCGCCTGGAGACAGGAGAAAGGAGGCAAAGAGTTTTGGTACACCCTGTCCAGAGTTCAAAGAGTCCTGGTGACGCAGTGGTTAGGCACTTGGCTGCTAACTGAAAGGTCGAAGGTTCGATCCCACCAGCTGCTCTGTGGGAGAAAGATGCGGCAGTCTGCTTCCATAACGATTACAACCTTAGAAACCCTCTGGGGTAGTTCTACTCTAGCCTATAGGGTCACTATGAGTTGTAATTGATTTGACAGCAATGAGTTTTTTTTGTTGTTGTTTTTTTAATGGGATGGGTCCAGAGGACACTAGCTTCCAATGGAGAGCAGACTGGACAGAGAGCCCCAGCCAGCCCAGGGAGCAGGAGGGCATCCCCCTCAGACTCCATCTCCCCCTGAGAACTCTCTCTAGGTCTGTGAGCTCTCTGGGCAGGGATGGTGTCTGTCTTGCTCACAGCCTTCCCTCCAGAGGGCGAGTGCAGGGCCTGGCACACGGGAGGTGCTCACGGACATTTCTGTGTTTGTCTGTGTGTGTCTCTCTCTCGCGACCTCTGTTTTGATGTCTCTGTCTCTGCCTTTTATGCCTTTTTCTGTGTGTGATGTCTCTCTGCCTCTCACTTCCCCACCTCCTGCCTCTCTTTTTTCCTTCTTTCCCTGTCTTCTTCTCTCCTTTCTGTCTCCCCCTCTCTTTTCTCCCTCGTCCTCTGTGTCTCTGGGTCTTCCTCCGCCTCTGTCTCTCCTTCATCCCCTCCCTCTCTCTCCTCCCCACCTCACCCTCCTCACACTTACACCTGCCCAAGACCTTTCTCTCATACTATCTCCCTTTGTCTTGGTCCCTCTCCTGTTGCCTGGTAACCGCTCTCCTCAACAGCCCCACGGAAACCATAGCAACAAGCAGTGGGAAGACGCGGCCATTCATTTCTCTTTTGTCCCCTGCATTTTGCAGCCCCAGCACCAGCGCAAAAGGAAGCTCCAATTACAGGTATTTCGGCAGTGATGCCTTTGTCTGCAGCCCATTCACCTCAAGCCAGCTCCTTGGCGAAAAGGCTGTTGGGTGCCAGGGCACAAAGCGCCTCTGTGCCTCCTCCTGGCGTCCCCTGCTACACTCAAGGACAACAGGATCTCCAAAAAGAAGGAACGGCCTGGCAGGAGGACGGACAGACATACTGATAGAACAGCCTGGAGAGGAGAAACCATGAGCCACAGGGGCAGCAGGGCGTAGTGGTTAGCACACAGGCTTTGGCTCTGCTGAGTGACCTTGGGCCAAGCTCTGCCCCTCTCTGGGCTCTGACCTTCTTACATCTCTGTGGCCTGCAGGCCATTCTCAAGCCACAGAGCCTTTGCACATGCTGTTCCCTCTGGCCCAGATCTTCTTCCTTTCCCCCTGTGCCCAAGTAACACATACCCCACCTTCAGACCCCGGCTCCAGTGCCCCTTCCTGGTGAAGCCTTCCCTGCCCACCCCTGCGCCCCCTTCCTTGGCTTCCACAGCTCTCTATGCTGTGTGTTTCCACTTGTGTGATGACATATACTTCTCTGGGGGTTATTCCTCCTCTGGACACATAAGCTCTGCAACCTCAACAAAGGTGTCTGCTTTGTTCACCACTGGATCCCCCAGTGCCTAGTACAGTGCCTGTAGTTAGCGAATGAATGAGTCGGCGAGTCAGGATTGCTTCACCTCCACGAACCTCAGTACTCCTCATCCAGAAAATGGGAAACATAGCATCACTTTAAAGGATCACTGGGGAGGAAACCACGCCTGGTATATGGAGAATGATCAAAAATTGGTAACCATGTGTATTAGTTTCCTGTGGCTGCTGTGACAAATTATCACAAGCTTGGTGCCTTAAAACAACAGAAGTTTAACCTCTCAAAATTCTGGAGGCTAGAAATCTAAAATCAAGGTGTTGGCAGAGCTGTGTTCCCTCCGAATGCTCTGTGGATAGTGGATACACACTCTTAGCAAGGAATCCTTCCTCATCTCTTCCAGCTTCTCGTGGTGGCTGGCATTCCTTGGCTTGTGGTCGCATCACTCCAATCTCTATCTCCATCTTCACATGGTCTTCTCCTCTTTTGTTTCTTACTAGGACACTCGTCGCTGGACTTGGGCCCACCCAGATAATCCAGGATGATCTCGTCTTGAGAACCTTAACTTAATGATACCCACAAAGATTCTTTTCTCAAATAAGGTTCCTGGTTCCAAGGACATATCTTTCTGGGGGCCACCATCCAACCCACTACACCATGATTATTATTATTTCTGCAATTAAGGCCCAAACTCTGGTTACTGACAACTTAGGTTCAATCAATATTTATGAGGACTGAGTAGTTGCAGTACTTAAATGTACTCATTTGAATTTAATTTTTAGTATAACCCTGGGAAGGTAGATACCATTATCCCCTTAGAGTTGAGGCAAATGAGGCCAGAGAGGTGACATGGTTTCCTCAAGTCACAATCCTGGAAACTGGGCACCCTGTTCTCCCCAGTGTATGCACAGGTCACCCTCCTGTTTGGCATGTCTTTTCTGTCTTCTGCTTCACTGGTTGGGTCCACTCATTCTTCAGGTTCTTTACAGCTGGCTGTCCCTTCCTCAGGAAGTCTCCTGTGATCCCTAGGGCTGCATGAGGACCCCTCCTCTGGTTTCCAAATCATCCTCTCCTTATCACTCTGTGTCTGTCTGTCTGTCTCCATCCTCTGAACTGTGAATTCCTTGAGGACACAGACTGAGTCTTCCTTATGGGGCACTCCATAAATATTTACTGAAGTGAGGTGAAATGAGATGTGTGATGGCATTATCATGGACTGAGTCTATTGAAACATATCAACACCAAGCATATTATCATTGTTGTTAGGTGCCAACTCATAATGACCCCATGTACAACACAACAAAACACTGCCCATTGTCACAATCCTTGCTATGTTTGAGCTCACTGTTGCAGCCACTGGGTCAATCCATCTGGTTGAGGGTCTTCCTCTTTTTCGATGACCCTCTGCGTATGTTTGTTGTGCTGTGGTGGCTTACAAGTTGCTGGGGTGGTGGAAACTATGCTGTTGGTATTTTAAATACCAGCAGGATCATCCAGGGTGGACAGGTTTCAGCAGAGCTTCCAGACTAAGACAGACTAGGAAGAAGGACCTGGCGGTCTACCTCCTCCCAAAAAATTGGCCAGTGAAAAACTTATGGATAGCATATTATCAATATTTGATTTTTAATTGAGACCTCAGTCTTCAGAGAAACCCTGGCCTAAAGAAGCTTAGTAGATGCTCACTCCTAGGATTCAAGTAATTGCAAAGTTTTAACTTTGGGCAATTGGCCAAATGCTGGTGCCATCAATAGAAATCGAGAGAATCAAGAGCAGAGGCCAGTGCATACAAGTCTCCTGGGGACTTGCTAAAAGTGCAGAGCCTGAGTGAGGGGGTCTGTGGCTGGGCCTCAGATCCTGCCTCCGTAAACTCCCAGGTGAGCGTGGCTGTTTGTCCCTGGAGCACACTTGAGTTGCAAGGATGTAGCTGATTTGAGCAGGAGATGATGAATCAGGTTTGGAAATGCTGAGTGTGAGCTGCTGAAATGATTCGCAAGTGAACATTCCAAGGAGGCAGGTGTAAACACAGAGCTAGGACTTAGAGAGATGGAGACCACAGCTTCTGGTGGCATATCATGTAGGATGTCGCTGAGCTTGTGTGTGGGCAAGGAAGAAACAAAGACAGCCATGCAGGGGACAGCCACATTTTGAGGAAGGATAACAAGAAAGAGCAAAGAGCATTGGAGAAGATCAGAAGGATGAGCCAAGAACTTGCCAATGGAATTTATGAACTTGAAGGTCAATGGCGACCTTGAGAAAAGGTATTACTATAGTGCAGGGGTGGGTAGCAAACACTAATAATTCCTGCCCCATATGCCCTCCACCAGTTGCCGTCAAGTCAATTTCAACTCAAGGTGACCCTTGTGTGTCAGAGTAGAAATGTGCTCTATAGAGTTTTCAAGGGCTGACTTTTCAGAAGTAGATCACCAAGCTTTTTCTTTCTAGTTCATCTTAGTCTAGAGGCCCCACTGAAACCTGTCCAGCATCATAGCAACACACAAGCCCCCACTGACTGGTGGGTGGTGGGCTACCCCTAGGGAACACTGGCCAGGAATAGACCACAGATCTCCCCCATGGAAAGCGAGCACTCTACCACTGAACCACCACTGCCCCCAATCTAGTGAGCATTCTAGCACTGAACCACCACTGCCCCCAATCTAGTGATTAGATTCACTGATTTCTCATCGGACAAGTGAAAGCCTTTATGGACAGGTCCACAGGAGCACACCTCCCTCCCCCCGCATCACCATCACCACCACCAATCCACTCTAAAACTTGACTGCACGCAGAAGAGCAGATGCTGTTCCGGGAATTGGGCGAAGCTTGAGGAAGAGGGTACGGTTTGCTTGGCTCGGTGCACATCTGGGGAGCGAATCTCTGAGTACAGCTGAGGCTGCTGCTATATATAACACACAAGCACAACTCATAAAACTGATTGTAACGCACTTTTCAGATCCAAAGTGCCACATAAATGCTAAATAAGAAAATTAATCTTAGCTACAAAGAACTCACGTTGCGAGACTGGAGTGGTTTTGAGACTGTGCCAGGGAAGGGGGAGTGTGTGCCATCTCTTCCTTCCACTCTCTGCCTTCACCCCCCCCCAACAAATGGGCACACACACACTCCTGAACACATACAGCTGCTCCCACAAGCACTGCCTCATACACACATACACCCCAACACGTATATCCCCCACATGCACCCACAGACAGCTTCATGCCCATGCAGATATGCCCAGATGCACGTATGGACATCCATATACCCACAAGCGTGCACACACAGACACAGGCTGTCATGTACATGCCAGCTTCTAAATACCACCCCCCACGCACACCTACCATCTTTCATCCCCATAATACATAAGGCTGTATGTGGCAGCTCTTGTAATATAGTCCTACGTTGCAGGATATTATTTCTATAGGTATGTTCCACTAGAAAATGAAGTCCATGGGGACAGGGATTTTTATCTTGTTCATTGCACCGCCAGAGCCCTGGCATGGAGAACTGTGCCTGCCACATAGTAGGCGCTTTAAAAAACTGTTGGATGAATAAATAAGTGAATGAATGAGTGACGGTATTATTTCCCCAACAAGATTAAAAACTCCTTAAGGGCGGCATGAGTTTTATATCATACATTCTTTATTTGCCACTGAACTTTGGCAGTTCACATAAACGTGGAAAGGAAGGAAGGGAGGGGAAGAGTAAAGGGAAAAGGTAATGGAAATGAGAAAGAATGGAGGAAGGAGACGTGAAGGAAATAAGAATGAAAATGTAAAGAAAATAAAGGAGAAAGAAGAGAAGAAGGGAGGGAGAAAGGAAGGAAGGGAGGAACGGAGAGAAGAAGGAGGGGAGAGGAAAAAGGGAAGGGAGGGAAGGAGGGAGGAAGGAAGGAAATGAAGAAGAACAAAGCTTCAAGTCTTACCCTATCTCTACTACTTGTGTGACCTTTGACAAGTTACTTAGCCTCTCTGAGGCTCAGTTATTTTCTTCTGCAAAATAGGCATGATAATAGTGGCTAGGAGGATTTTTTTTTTTTTTTAAGATAAAATGAGAGGATATATACAAACCCCACACACTGCATAGTGTGTTGTTGTTTGGTACCATCAAGCCAATTTCAACTCATAGTGACCCAATGGGACAGAGTAGAACTTCTCCATAGGGTTTTCTAGGCTCTAATCCTTTTGTGTGTGTGTGTGTGTGTGTGTGTGATTTAAGTGAAAGTTTACAATTCAAGTCAGTTTCTAATATAAAAACTTATACACACATTGTTATGTGATCCTAGTTGCTCTCCCTACAATGTGACAGCACACTTCTCCTCTCCAACTTGTATTTCCCATGTCCATTCAACCAGCACTTGTCCCTTTCTGCCTTCTCATCTCGCCTCTGGCAGGAGCTGCCCACTTAGACTCACGTGTCTACTTGAGCTAAGAAGCACACTCCTCACCAGTATCATTTTATGTCTTACAGTCCGGTCTAATCTTTGTCTGAAGAATTGGCTTCGGGAAAGGTTTTAGTTTTGGGTTAAAAGAGAGTCTGGGGGCCATGTCCTCAGTGTCAGTCAGACCATTAAGTCTGGTCTTTTCTCCTGCACCATCAGGGACTCTCTCTTGTGTTCCCTGTCAGGGAAGTTCTTGATGGTAGCTGGGCACCACCTAGTTCTTCTGGTCTCAGGCTGATGGAATCTTTGGTTTATGTGGCCCTTGTGTCTCTTGGGCTCATATTTTCCTTGTGTCTTCGGTGGTCTTCATTCGCCTTTGGTCCAGGTGGGATGGGACCAATTGATGCATCTTAGATGGCCACTCACCAGGTTTTAAGACCTGAGATGCCACTCACCAAACTGGGATGCAGAACATTTTCTTAATAAGTTTTGTTATTAGGCTCTAATCTTTATGGGAGCAGATTGCCAGATCTTTTCTACTGCGGAGCGGCTGGGGGGTTCAAACAACCAGTGATTTACTTTGCAGCCAAACACTAAACCACTGCACCACCGGGGCTACCCTCCTCACAGATGTGTTGTTGTTGTTGTTAGGTGTAAGGTGGTTCCAACTCACAGATGTATTAAGTGCTAAATAATTGGTAGCTGCTATGAGGATAATAACAGAGTTGACTGTGATGGAGATGACGATTCACAAAGGAAGGGGAAGAGGAGCTGGATAATTTAGAATCAGCTCTTCCCTAAGACAATTTTCCAGGCACCACCACTCTGGCCCCATTTCCCTCCTGTTCATGCCATTCTCCTAGACCAGTGTTTCTCAAACTTGGCTGTGCATGACAATCTTCCAGGGAGCTTTAAAAAATCCTGATCCTGTTCACCCTTCAGCCAAATATTAGACAGGCCCACAAAACAAAACAAAACTAAAAGGGCACATGAGTCCAGTGGCAAGGACTAGGAGGCAGGAGGGAAGAGGAAAGCTGGTAATAGGGACACCCAAGATTGAGAAGGGAGAGTGTTGACATGTCATGGGGTTGTTAACCAATGTCACAAAACAAGCCGCTTTGAGTGACTGCTTCAGATGAGAAAACTGAGGCTCTGAGATGCAAAGTGTTTTGCCCATGGTCACCTAGTTCAAAGGGCAGAGCTGGTATTTGAACTCGGCTTCTGGCTCCCAGGTGCAATGTAGTTCTATGCAGAGCTGACATGCCACGGACATTTCCATCCTGGGTCTGTGACATTGGAAGCTTCTGCTGACAATGTTCCCTTTGCAGTCTGCAACGTTCGTGCCAACTCCAGGACAACAGCTGCACAAGCCATTCTCCAGCCATTGGGATGGCTCAGCTGACTCCTAGGAGTCACCCACTGTCCCCAGCCACCTCAGAGAAGAGGAAATAGCACCAACTCCCTGCTGCTCTCTGAGGAAGGCCATGGTCGTCAAGCCCCACCACGCCAACTACAGACAGCACTGACAAAGCAGAAGGAAATGTCAGGTGGATTTTCTGATGGCGAGTGGACTGTGGAATAGCTTGGTACAGAGTCAGGGCTGCCTGGGGAGGTTCCCTCTGGAGCCAAAGGAATATCAACAGCCCCCTCAATTCCATGGGGAGATTTAAGCTAGCCAATGGGCTGAACACAAAGCCAGAGGGCCTGATTAAAAGACCATGTTCTTATTCTCAAAGAGTCCCTGGGTGGTGCAAACAGTTAGCACACTCACCTGCTTGGGGAGGTTCAAGTCCACCCACAGATACCTCGGAAGAAAGGCCTGGTGATCTACTTCTGAAAAATCGGCTATTGAAAACCCTGTGGATCGCAGTTCTCTGACACACATGGGGTCTCCTTGAGTCGGAACCGACCCCACAGCAACTGGTCTCCATCACCCGTCTGTCGGTTTGTTATACTCCGGCTGCTTGTGTGCTGTTGTGATACTGGAAGCTGTTCCACCAGTACTTCAAATACCAGCAGGGCCAGCCACGGTGGACAGGTTTCAGCAGAGCTTCCAGACTACAACTAGGAAGAAAAGACCTGGCAATCTACTTCTGAAAAGTAGCCAATGAAAATCCTGTGAATCATAACAGGACATTGTCTGCCTTGCTTCGTCTAGGGGTTGTGCTAGAGAAGGGCATTGTGTTGGTGAAGCAGAGGGCCAGCAAGGGCAAGGGAGCCCCTCGGTGAGATGGACTGGCACAGTAGCTTCAACAATGGACTCGAACATGCCAGCAATCATGAGGATGACTTAGGACTGTGCAGTGCTTCATTCTACTGTACACTTGGTCACCATGAGTTGGAGTCAACTTGATGGCAGCTATCTATCCATCTACCACGCATCATGCTAGGTGATTTTACATTGTTTTCTCTATAACCCTCACTACAGTCTAGAGATATACACCATTATTTATTGAAGAAGAAGAATGGAGGTCAGGAAGGCTTGCTCAGAGCCACAAAGCTAGGATTGAGAACCAGGGCTTGACCTAGAGCTAGGCTGCCACCCCACTGCTGTTCACATCCTCTAGAGAGGGGAAGTTTCTTGCCCCAGTTATTCTCCAAGTCAGTGAGAGGCGGAGACCACAACTCCAGCATCCTAACATCAGATTTATCTTGTACGCCATGAAGCCTACTTTGCAACTAATAATGGACACAAGGCTCAGAATTAACAGTAAAGTGGCCACAAACATGGAGGTAGAGGACAGTTGGCTGTCCACCCCACGGCCATTTCTCCCTCTCACTCTTGACTCAAAGGTGAACTCTAATTGGTCTAAGTCAGTCTCATTCCGTTTCCAGAGAATGGTTTAGAAATGGGGCACTAGGCTTAGTTTCTGGCCAGTGAGGGGAAGTCTGTTGGGAGGATGTCTTCTGGAAAGTGTTTCTTTGTTCTTAAAAAGATATAACCAAGAGGAGGCCTCTCATCTTCCCTTGGAGTTATTGGGTCTGGATGTGATAGCTGGAACCATGGCAGCCATTTTGTGACGTTGAGAGGAGCCACCCAAGGGCAAATACCATGCACTGAGGATGGCAGACTCAGAGATGAGAAGACTCCAGGTCTGGATGTGATAGCTGGAACCATGGCAGCCATTTTGTGACGTTGAGAGGAGCCACCCAAGGGCAAATACCATGCACCGAGGATGGCAGACTCCGAGATGAGAAGAATCCAGGTTAGATGACTTCACTGAAATGCTGATTAACTGACCACAGACCAAATGACCTGTTACACACTTGATGAAGGTCTTTCTTGTTTTATCCCTTTAAGTCAGAGTTTTCTAATACTTGCATCCAGAAGCACCCTTGCTACTACAATGAACTTTAAATTCTGGTGTCAAACTGCATGGGTTTTAATTCCCACTCGACCAACAATTAGCCATGTGACCCTGAGCAAGTCTCTTGACCACTCTGACCTTCAGTTTCCTCCTCTGCATGACACAGTTGGTAATAATAACCCAGAGTCATTGTGAGACTAAAACGAGAGGATGCAAATCAAAGGGCTTTGCAAATACAAAAGCCTGAGGTCTTGTTGGATATTATTATTGTTGCTGATATTATAGATGTGGCAGGGCCAGAAGCAGCCTTGGGCATTCTGGGGGGCCCAGCGCCTGGCCTGGTGGTAGACTCAAGGATGAGAGCAGCTGCAAACCCTTAGATAAAGCCTCATTTGTATTCTCCCAGTCTCTCCTGCCTGCATGCAGCTCTGCAGGCTGAGCCAGAGAAGTAGCCCTTTGCAGAGGCTCGGGGCCAGCAGCGTGCATCTGAAGGAGGGAAGGATATTGAGGTGGGCTGAGAGAGGGCTGTACCCAGCCATGTAAGCCCCACCAGGGAAGATCACCTGCCAGTAATAATATAATACTCTAGCTATCACTTCCTGCCAGCCTCCTGGGGTGGGGGCAGAGTCTTTGCCTCTATCCTCTCATTCAATCCTTGCAACAACTCTATAAAGTAGATTTATTTCTACTTTACGGATGAGGGAACCCAAGCTCAGGGGAGTTAACCAGCATGCCCAGCTAGTTTATGCAGCCCAGAGCAGGCCAGGTCTGTCTGACTCTGAAGCCCATGCTCTTAATCGCTATGCCATCACCAGGACAGTTAGATGCCCCTCATGTGCCACATAGCAAAAAGAAAGCAGAGCAGGTCTGGGAAGAGTCGAGCTTCCTGTTCAATGACCTCCTTGCCTTCATGGAGTTCACCTCCCACCCAATGACTGAGGCATTCATAGTCCAACTCTTTCTCCATGTTGCCTTTGACATCCTGGCCTGCCTCAGAATGTCCAAGGCAGCTTTTTATATTCTTCTGCACCAGCTCCCTGGGTGGAGGATCTAGAGTCCTGATTCCCAGAAACAACACCGCTCTGGAAATGGCTCCAGAAAAATGGAGAAACTGTTTTTCACTAAGAGTCTGGGGGCCCAACAGGGCAAGTGAGAAGGAGCATTGGGGGTGTGCTGGTTACTCTGTTTGTGGCGCTCCGCCAGGCAGATCCTTTCTGTGCCATTGTCTGCCCTGCTCTGTGCCCCAACAGGCTAAGCCATGTGTGGACAGTGGGCTTGGCCAATGGGAGGCACCAGGAAAGACTGGAAAACTGGGAGAAAGAGAGTTCTCTGCTTTACCAAATTTGTGGATGGGAAGTCAAGGGTGAAGCGGGAAAACGAAGTCAGGGAGGCCACAGAAGTATCTAGGTTTACTATACAGTTGTTCCTCGGTGTTGTCCCTCAGTATCCGTGGAGAGTTTTGTTCCAGGACCCTCCCCATACCAAAATCCAAGGATGCTCCAGTCTCTTATATAAGATGGTGTAGTACTTGCATATAACCCATGCACATCCTACCATATCCTTTAAATCATCTCTAGATTACTTATAATATCTAATACAATGTAAATGCTATGTAAATGGTTGTTTCACCACAATTGAAGACTTGTTCTGGAAAGTAGCCTTTCTCTTCTATGACTTTCATGAGCTCTTTTGGGAACACCGATGCTGCCTGGGTATCAGCCCCTGCGGATTTTCCCCTGACCTTGAAGTTCTGGGGGCTATAGTGCTTTCCCTAATTCATAACTAGCCAAACCAAAGCAAACCAAACCCGTTGCCCTCGATTCTGACTCATAGCAACATCCTTTATCTTCCTCTTGCTTTCTTTTTTTGCCGAAAATTTTTCACCCGCGGTTGGTTGAATCCACAGATGAGGAGCCCGCGGATACCGAGGGCCGACTATACTCACAGTTCCCTGAGAGGTACACAGCATCCCATGCAGGGCCACACGGGAGCACAACGAGACACAGAGAAACAGCAAAGGAAGAGCAAGAGAGAGCAAGCAGGGAACTGGGGGCTGCTGCCTTTATTGGGGTTTCAGGGTGGGGCTGAGCCCTTAGCTGTGCTGGTATGGGGTTAGCTAGGTAAAATTTAAAGTTCAAGCCTAGGAGGGAGGAAATAGCATAAGTTCCCAAAGAAATGATTAAATGGGACCACACAGGGGAAGGGATACATGTCCCAAGACAACTATCAAATGGGGCCACATAGGGAAAGTGGCAGGAGAGGAGTTTGCGAGTATCACAGGGGACCAAACGGTGGTTGTTCCAGTGCACCAGAGGGGGCCTGAAACAAGGGTGAAGGGCAAGGGCCTACTGCAGGGGGTAAGCCTTAAAGGTTTGTGCTCAGAATAGGGGAGCATCGAAGAAAACCGTTTAAATCGTTAATGCAAATTTGAAGTACCACCGCCTCTCCCTCCACTCCCGTTCCCTCCTGCCTCAGTGCTGTAGCTCTGGCTGTGGATAAGCCCATCTATGACCATAGCTCCTATTGCCACCCCCTTCTCGTCATGTTTCGGCAACCCTGTTCCTCCCTTTGTATATTCAGGCCTAGGAGTGGTAACAGCTCCCAACGATAGCCAGTCTCTAGGTGTTTCAATGTCCCTCATGAGGTCTCCTAATCTTGCCCACTCCTCTATGAGTGGTCCTTTATTAAATTTTCTTTTAATTCCCAGCTTTCTGTTTCCTCACGGAACCCTGAGTATAAAGCTGGACTGTCTTGGATCAGTGGTTTGGGAAAACTGCTAGTGGGAGAAGCTTTGAGGAACTGCCAGCTTGATTGGTTCTGCCCTGTGTGATGTCCTCAGAGGTGGGTGGATTCTGGTGGCCAGGGCTGTTCTCTGTTGCTGGAGGAATCAGGCTTTGACAAGCCAACTGCCATCTGCCCTCATCTGCCTGGCTTATAGTGAACTTCAGAGTGTAAAGGGTAGACAGCCTCCGGGGATAAGATGGTACCCCAGCTCTCACACACAATGGGCTGCCCCCATTCAGCTCAATGGCTCTTTCATATTTACAAAACACTTTTTCAGGAAGTCACTCACTGGAGCCTTAAAACAATCCTGTGAGGCACACATGAAGGCTAGAATGCCCATTTTACAGATGGGAAAATTAAAATTCAGAGAGAAGGGACACATCTAGTCATACAGCCACCAGTACTTCTCGACCCCAAGCTGTGGTGACCCCAAGCTTGAGGCTCTTTCTGATACACTTCAAGCTTAAGAGTTGGTATCGTCTCTGATTCTGTGGCTATAGGATCTCCTGGCAAACCTGAGAAGTCTGTCCTCGCAGACTCAAAACATAAATAAATGAATAAAAAAGCTGGCATTTGTTCATGGAGCACCTACTATGTATCAGGCATTGGGAAAAACATTTTACATCCACTTTATCCCTGAGGGACCTTGGAAGAAAGACCTGGCGATCTACATCCAAAAAAGCAGCCATTGAAAACCCTACGGAGCACACTCCTACTTTGACACAAATGGGGTCAGCATAAGTTAGGGGCTGACTTGACGGCAGCTAACAACAAATCCTCAACAACACTGTGGCATAGTTACAATTATCCTTCTTTTAATGGACAGGAAGCTGGGGCTCAGAGTTAAGTGATTTGCCCAAAGTCATTCAGGTGGCAAGTGGCAGATCTGGGATTTGAAATGAGATCTGTTTTATGCCTCCTGAACTTAACTATTGCACTAAACTGCCTCCATCCTCTCCGAAAAGGGAGCATTGGCGTGATGGATGAAAGGTATGTCTTTCCCCTCTGCCAGTGCCTGCAGCTGATGTTACAAGTAGAAGGAGCTCTACGTTGAAGCCCGATCATCTGCAGGCAGCACCCACAGCAAGGCCACCACTCTTCTGGCTGCTTGTCTGAAGTTGCTGCTCCCACCAATGTGGCCATAGACCCCGGGCGGAAGGACAAAGCCAAGTTTCATGGATGGAATTAACGATACCTCACACATCTCCAGCATCTCACATCTTAGAATGTATTTTGACATCCATTAGGTTCATTTCATTCTTGCAGTAAACCTGTTGGGCAAAGTAGTGAAGAGACCTCTCCAAGGTCACATAGCTGTTACGGATGGAGCCAGGATTCCAATTAGATTGACCGGGAACCAATGTTTACACTCACTCCACTACACTGTACTGTTGGACTTTAAATACGAATCTGAGAGTGGGAGTGATTTGCCCAAGGTCACACAGCAAAAGAGTGTTTGTTGCGGGGATTAAACTCCACCAACACACTTGCTGCCTCCCAGCAGCCACCCAGCCTTCCTCCTCTCCATCTCCTTCTCTCTTCCTGGCCGTTCTCACCTCTTGGGGCTTCTCGTCAAGTTTCCACGAAGCAGCTAGAACTCAGAGATGTCTCCCTCCCCATAACCTCCTGGGAGAGGACTAAAGGCGAAGAGGAAACTGGTTAGAATTGGGACAGCACTGTGGGCCCCTTATCTGCATGAGTTGGCGCTAGCGTGGTTTTCTGAACTCTTGGCAGGATCCGCCTGCTCTTTGCCTGCAGGAAGGAGGTGGAACAGCTGTGTGCACATCTGCCACAGGAACCCTTTAAAGAGCAGAGATGATGTTATTTTTCTACCAGCAGTAGCGGCAGCAGGACAAGTGCTTCAAGGCTCATTTTAGGTTCATTCCCTCTCTGTCTGAGGTTCGTATCTTTAGAACAGCTGTGCACACAGAGCAAACCGAGGCTGTGAGCGAGGAAGCCTCGGAAATAAGCTTAGGAGCCCCCCTGGTCAAGTTCACGTGAACTGACTATTCACAGAGCTTGCTTACAGACAGGGAGTAATAGCTGAGACCCACTGTGTGCCAGCCACTTTCCAAGCACTTTACATATATTCACAATCCTTTAAAAATATTCCTATGCTGTAGCTACTATTATTGTCCTCCTCAGGTTTTTACAGGGGGAATGTGGGGTCCCGATATATTAAGCAATTTACCAAACACCACACAGCTTGTATGTGATAGAGCCAGGATTAAAATCAAGAAAGTCTAGCTCCAGAATCTATGTCCTCTATCTCTGTTGTTGTTAGTTGTTAAGTGCCGTCAAGCTGGTTCCAACTCAGCGACCCTATGTACCACAGAACAAAACACTGCCTGGTCCTGCTCCGTTCTCACAATCGTTATGCTTTAGCCCATCATTGCAGACACAGTGTCAACCCATCTTGTTGAGGGCCTTCCGCTCTTTCATTGACCCTCTACAATACCAAGCATGGTGTCCTCCAGGGGCTGTTCCCTCTTGATAACATGTCCAAAGTACATGAGATAAAGCCTCACCATCCTTGCTTCAAATGAGCATTCTGGCTGTACTTCTTCTAAGACAGATGTGTTTGTTCTTCTGGCAGTCCATGGTATGTTCAATATTCTTTGCCAACACCATAACTGAAAAGCATCAATTCTTCTTCGGTCTTCCTACACTATATTATTTCTTGGAGTTCCTAGGTGGTGCAAACAGTGAACACATTCAACTGCTAACCAAGAGGTTGGAATCCACCCAGAGGCACCTCAGAAGAAAGGTGTGGTGATCTGCTTCCCCCAAAAATCAGTCACTGAAAACTCTATGGAGCACATTTGCACTGACACACACGGAGGCACTATGATGGAATCAACTTGATGGCAAATGAGTTTGCTTTTTTTTTTTTTTTTTTACATATACACTTATTCTCAAATTTTAGAGTGCACAAGAATAATCCAGGCCATTGTTTAAAATTCTGGACTTCCACCCATGAATTTAGTGTACATCCAGGCTGAAGAACACATACTTTCCACAAACACTGTCATATCATACCCAGTTGTAGCAGCCTACACAAGCTACTCCAACTACAGGCACCAGTAGAAATTCCAGAGTCTTGACATCCTAACCCGCCCAGTGGCATAAACAATGTCCCAAGTCTGGGAATGTAGGGGTTATCTCCAGCTAAAGCAGGCTTAGGAGGCATTGCTCAGCCCACCGAGCCTATCCTGAAATCCCTCCCCCAGCAGCAAGCAGCCTTCTGCACGCTCTTCTCTACCAAAACATCTTTGATAAATCCTATTCCTCTCCTCCTCCTCTCAGATGAGTCCTCAGAGACTCCAGCCAGTCTGTTCTGATCCATATTTATCAGCTTGGGGCCATCTTCCCTTCCACCACCACCCTCATATTTGCCTCCAATTTAATCGGGGAAGACGGATGGATGATGGCGCCCCATGTAACTTAATTAAGATAAAAGCTTCCACTGATCTCCCCGCCGGAGAGACAAAAGATGTTGCCAGCCATGGCTCCTGGTGCCTACACAGCTGATATGTGCCACCCCATGATTCCATGAGATGCTGAGAGTCGCAGTAGCTGCCTTTAGAACCAAACGATTCGAGTTGCACAGGCCCCAATTACCTGGACAGCAGTGAAAGGTGTAGCAAAATAAACCGCAAACCAACCCCATGGTTGCTAAAAACTCTTAGTCCTGGTATCCAGAATCTGGCCACTTCTTAACACCTCCATTGCTATACCCCTGGCCCAAGCCCCCATCACCTCTTACCTGGATTATTGTAGCAGCCTCCTCACTGGCTTCCCTGACTCCAGCCTTGTCCCTCTGTAGTCCATTCTCAATACACCCAAAATCCCATTGCCATCGGCTTGATTTCAACTCATGGCAACCCCCTCTGTGACAGAGTACAACTGCTCCATAGCGTTTTCTTGGCTGTAATATTTACAGAGAAGATGGCCAGGCCTTTCTCCTGTGGCACCACTGGGAGGGTTTGAACGGCCAACCTTTAGGTTACTGGTTGAGTGCAAACTGCTTGCACCACCCAAGGACCTCTCAATAAAAAAGCATTGTTATATTGTTGTGTTCCTTTTGTAACATAAATTGAACCAGGTCATGCGTCTTCTCAAAACCCTTCCACGGCTCCCCATACCACATAGAGTCGTAGTCAAACTCTCTACTCTGTCATACATGGTTGCTATGTGTCAGAAGTGACTTGCCAAAACACAACAAACCTGATCTAAAAACACAAAGATTCCATTCTGGTGCCAACATTTTAGGATCCCAATGTCCACCCTGACCTTCTCCAGAAGACAATGGACATCTTCCCAGAGATCTGGGAGGATGTTGACGCTTTTGCCCTTTCCAGAGTTTGGGAAGAGGGAGCATTTTCCTAAACTTTTAGCATCTTCCTACGACTATGTTTGGTTTCATAGGGCTTTGCACAGCCCTCATCAGCATAAGCAGCTGACTCAGAAGGTGAACTTCCTGGAGAAGGAGGCAGGAGCCCTGGTCTTTCCCGGGCCATGTGTCAAAAAAAAAAAAAATTTCAAGGGGCCTTTAACAGCATAATCACTCTCTCCTACAGAGGCTGGTGGTAACAGGCCTTTCAGTGGAGCGTAATAGTAGTTTGCATTTAAATATATACAATATACTTGTTACTACAGTAGCCACTGCAAAGACAACCAAGTCTGTAGGGGAGGAAGCGTTTGTCAGGTTTGGGTAGAAATCAGGCCAAGGTGTGGCCACCTTGGACCTCATGGCTGCTACTTCCAGCTCAGTAGTTCCTCAGGCCTCTGGTAAGGAGAGCTGGACTGTGAGTTAAAGGCAGTGAGAATTCTCCCTGTGAAAATACCAACAGCATTCTTTAAAGAGATGGAAAAATTTATCAATAAGTTTATATGGAAAGGAGAGAAGCCCGGATAAGTAAAGCACTACTAAGGAAGAAGAATAGAGTAGGAAGACTCGCACTGTCTGACCTCAGAACTTACTACACAGCTACAGTAGTCAAAAAAGCCTGGTACTGGTGCAATGACAGATACATTGACCAATGCAACAGAATTGAGAACCCAGATGTAAATCCATCTACCTATGGTCACCTGATCATTGACCTAAAGTTCATCAAATAGGGAAAAGACAGTTTTTTAACAAATGCTGCTGGCAAAACTGGATATCCATCTATAAAAAAAATGAAACAGGACCCATACCTCAAGCCATGTACAGAAGCTAATTCAAAATGGATCAAAGACCTAAATATAAAGCCAAAAACTATGAAGTTCATAGAAGAAGAAATAGGATCAACACTAGAGGCCCCAATACACAGCATTAACAGGATACAAACCACAACCAACAGCACACGAGCTCCAGAGGATAAGCCAGATAACTGGGATCTTCTAAAAATTAAACAATTATGCTCATCAAAACACATCGCCAAAAGAGTAAAAAGAGCACCTGCAGACTGGGAAAAAAAATTTGGCTATTACAAATCAGACAAAGGTCTAATCTCTAAAGTGGACAAGAAAATCCAACAAAAAGACAAATAATCCAATTGAAAAATGGGCAATGGAAATGAACATACACTTCACCCAAGAAGACATTCAAGCAGCCAACAGACACGGAAATGCTCCCAATCACTAGGCATTAGAGAAATGCAAATAAAAAACACAATGAGATGCCATCTTACCCTGGCATTACTGGCACGAATCTAAAAACAGGAAATAACAAATGTTGGAGAGGCTGCCAGGAGATGGGAACTCTCATGCACTGCTGGTGGGAATGCAAAAGGATACAACCATTTTGGAAAACGATATGGCACTTCCTTAGAAAGCTAGAAATAGAAATACCATATGATCTAGCAATCTCACTCCTAGGAATATATCCTAGAGAAGTAAGAGTCGTCACACAAATAGACATATGCACACCCATGTTCATTGCAGCATTGTTCAGAATAGCAAAAAATGGAAACAACCTGGATGCCCATCAACAGATGAATGGATAAACAAATAAACAAATGGTACATACACACGGTAGAGTATTACGCAATGATAAAGAACAATGATGACTCTGCGAAGCATCTCACGACACGGGTGCACCTGGAGGGCATTATGCTGAGTGAAATAAGTCAATCACAAAAGGACAAATACTGTATGAGACCACTACTGTAAAAACTCATGAGAAGGTTAACACACACAAAGAAACAATCTCTGAGGGTTACAAGGGAGGGGAGGGATGAGGATGGAAAATACTACATAGACAATAGATAAGCAGTAACTTTGGTGAAGGGTAAGACAGTACACAACACTGGAGAAGCCACCACAACTTGTCCAAGGCAGGGTCATGGAAGCTCCATAGACACACCCAAACTCCCTGAGGGACGCAATTGCTGGGCTGAGGGCTGTGGGGACCATGGTCTCGGGGAACATCTAGCTAAAATGGCACAACATAGTCTATAAAGAAAATGTTCTACACTCTGGTGAGTAGTGTCTGGGGTCTTAAGAGCCTGTGAGTAGCCATCTAGGATACTCCATTGGTCTCACCCCTTCGGGAGCAAGGAAGAATGAAGAAAACTAAAGATACGGGGAAAGATTAGTCCAAAGGACTAATGGACCACATCTACCACGGCTTCCACCAGACTGAGCCCAGTACAACTAGATGGTGCCCAGTTACCACCACTAACTGCTCTGACAAGGATCATAATAGTGGGTCCTGGACAGAGCTGGAGAAAAATGTAGAACAAAATTCTAACTCAAAAATAAAGATCAGACTTGCTGGCATGACAGAGACCGGAGAAACCCTGAGAGTATGGCCCCAGATACCCTTTCAGCTCAGTAATGAAGTCACTCCCGAGGTTCACCCTTCAGCCAAAGATTAGACAGGCCAATTAAACAAAACGGGACTAAAGGGGCACACCAGCCCAGGGGCAAGGACTGGAAGGCAGGAGGGGACAGGAAAGCTGGTAAGAGGGAACCCAAGGTTGAAAACGGAGGGTGTTGACATGTCGTGTGGTTGGTAACCAATGTCATAAAACAATATGTGTACTAACTGTTTAATGAGAAACTAGCTTGCTCTGTAAACCTTCATCTAAAGTACAATTTTTTAAAAAAAGCACTGTGGATTCTGCCTCTGAGGCTGACTTTGGGCAAGATGCTTCCTTGATTTGAATCACAGTGACATAGGATCCCATGGTTACTAAGGAGCCTAAAGGTCTAGTCTTGGAGGCAATTTTTTAGTTATCTAATAGAACACAGCTTTGGAGGTAGACAAACTTGCTTAAAATCCTAGTTATGTGACTGCTTGGCTACACGGATTTTGGCATTGGACTTTATCTTTCTCCCAGCCTCAGTTTCCTCATCTATAAAATGGGAACAAAAATCTTTCTTTGTGGTGAGATGACAAAAACCACAGAAAGCTCTAAGCGTCATTTCTGGCACTTTCTAAGTGATGTTAGCTGTACCCGTTCATTCACTCAAAATCTGTTGATCAACTACTAGGTTCCAAGCTCTGTCTGGGGTTGATGAGAGAACAAGCCAGACAAAGTCCCCCCTCTCATGGCGTCCATTCTGGTGGCAAGGTTCGCTTGCATACCTGCAGTGACCAGACCTTCACTACTTCCGAAGCCAGCTCAACCACTCTTTGGACAGCTCTGAAATTTACGGTTTTGTTAATTCTGCCCTTGAATGTTCATTGTATCTTCTGGAGCTAAGGAGAAAATCTACTTCCTCTTCGTGTTACACTCAGCGGTGAACATCTGTCTAGTTATTTCTGCTTGCCCAGCATCCATTTTCCCTTGGTCTAACTCTCTAAATGTTCTTTTGGGGAACCATCCATTCCCTACTCCCAGTTCATGTGAATTTGTGAGTATGTGATTCAGCCTGATCAAGGAGAACGCTGAATTTCCAGTGACTGCTCCTATGGTGGCCATGTGGACAAATCAGAGCTAGTAGGAGTCAGCCCTGGGACATTTCCAGTAACTATGAAGAAAGAGGCACTCTCCTTCTACTTGGTCGCTAAGCAAGTAGAATATAAGCTTGGAGCTGCCAGTGACCATCTTTGCTACCAAAAAGAGAGTTGCCCTGAGAATGAAGCCAATGAAGAAAAAACACCGGAGCTGTTTCTGGAAGATCTCCTCCTAGAGTTTACCAGTAAATGTTGTTGTTTTTAGGTGCCGTCAAGTTGGTTCTGACCCATAGTGACCCTTTGTACAAAAGAATGAAACACTGACTGGTCCTGCACAATCATTGCCATGCTTGAGCCCATCGTTGCAGCCACTGTGTCAATTCACCTTGGTGAGGGTCTTCTTCTTTTTCACTGACCCTCTTACTTTACCAAGCATTTCCAAGAAACAGACTTTCTATAAGTGGCCACCAGTAGTTCCTACCAGCTTGGCAATCCCAATAGAAAGGAATCATTTCTTTCCCAGTAATTTTAGCAACAGTCAAGTGGTTAACTCCATTAGAACCTGTCTTGAATTATATAACCCCCTCTAACCAATTCCTGGCGCCCAGGTGGTACAGTAGTTAAGAGCTTGGCTGCTAACCAAGAGGTTGGCAGTTCAAATCTACCAGTCAATCCTTGGAAACCCCATAGGGCAGTTCTACTCTGTCCTAGAGGGCTGCTATGAGTTGTAATCAACTTGAAGGCAACAGGTAAACTAATCAGTATGGCCTGTGGCGGGAAGTTGGGAAAGTAAAATACACTTATTTTCTAGGCTGGAAACCCTGGTGGCATAGTGGTTAAGTGCTATGGCTGACAACCAAAAGGTCGGTAGTTCGAGTCCACCAGGCGCTCCTTGGAAACTCTATGGAATCGACTCAACGGCAGTGGGTTTGGTTTTTTTCTTTTTTATTATCTAGGCTCATGTCGCATGCCCATCCCTGGAATGGATGAAGTTGTAGAGAATCGGCCCTATGCAAAGCACAAGGGGCTTCCAGCCACGTGTGGATATTTAAATTTAAATGGTAAGTAAAATTAAATAAAATCCAACATGTAGTTCTCCAGTCACCTAGCCACATTTCAAGTGTTCAATGGCCTCATGGAAACCCTGGTGGCATAGTGGTTAAGAGTTTGGCTGCTAACCAAAAAGGTCGGCAGTTCAAATCCACCAGGTGCTCCTTGGAAACCGTATGGGGCAGTTCTACTCTGTCATATAGGTCAATACATGTCAGAATCAACTTGACAGCATGGGTTTAGGTTTTTTTAATGGCCTCACGTGGCCAGTGACCACTGACTTCAGACACTGCAGGTATGAAAGGTTTCCATCATTGCAGAAAGTTCTACTGAGCAGCCTTAATGGATTGGGGGTGGAGAAGGGCTGGTTTCCCAAAGGGTGAATGGATGTTGGGGAGGCAAAACTGATGCCCATTGTCAGCGGTCTTAATTTGGGAGGCTGCAGACTGTGATAGACCTTCCCTCCCCAAAGGTAGAAAAATGCAAACGACTCCATAAACACGGAATTGTGCTTAGAATTTGAGGGGTCACTGGCTCCCTGAAGCCAATCAATGAGCAATGACCCTGGTTGAGAATATCTAGCGTTCAGGGAATTTTAGCAAGAGAGAGGGCTGGAGGGAATAGCTTTTAAAGGCTTTACTGCCTGAGAACCGTCTCTAGAGCTTCCTTTATTCTCCACCCCAGTGCCCTTAGTCTGGGAACAAGAAGAATTTGTCTCCAGTCCTCATTATCAAATAAGACACAAACGATGCAAATATTATGCTAAATGAGGCCCCTTAAAATAGCAGAGCAAAACCAGCAGCAGAAGATGCCTTGTCATTTGCAATTTGCAAATGAGTTTGATGCCATTCTTCACTCTCCGCCCCCACCCCCCTGTTGTTGACGTTAATCTGAATCCCTGAAGGAGTCATCTTCCCCCCACCAGAAAGGTGTCCCTTGAGGGAGGGGGTGGGGCAAGACAAGGACATGGAAATGCAGTTTGATTGCTTACATCTGATTAGTAATTACAAGCCTAGAGCAACTCTGGTGAGAAACATTGTCACCCTCTGATGAGGAAGAGGCTTTGACAAGGGCAGGTCTTCCAGGCTGAGGGTGGGATGGGAAGGTGATCAAGGGTGGAGGAAGGTAGTAATAGATAAGCATTCCGGGGACCTGCTGTTGCTTGGGCTGGGGGAGAAAATTGTAAAACCATTGCCCGTTGAGTCTGTTCTGACTCATAGTGATCACAGGTGATCTTTATAGAAGCAGATTGCCAGGACTTTCTTCTTTAGCATGGCTGGGTAGATTTGAACTGCCCACCTTTCGGTTAGTAGCCAAGAGCATATTATTTGTGCCAGCCATACAGGCAGGTTACCCATCTTTTGCCAGCATTTGCACTCCACCATTTATCAGCATGGATGACCTTGAGCTTTGTGTAGCTTAAGCTGTGCCTCAGTTTCCTTATCTGTTAAATGGGAATAAAGCTGGCACCTGCTTGCTGGAGCTGTTCTGAAGGTTAATAAAGTCTTCTGACAGTGCATGCCTCCAAAAGAGCATGGATTCAGCCCCAGTTGACAGGACATTGTGCATGGGACACTATACAACCTCAGGAAGGCTACATTGCCTCTGCCAACATGGCTGTAGACCAACAGCCTTCAAAAATGGGACATGAGCACCTACAACCAACTTCCAACTACTTGGATCACTATAAAGGAATGTTAGCTTGGGCAATCCTAGACAGCAAATATCCCAAACCAGTTTGTTTTTAGCTGTTTTCATGAACTTCCCACACCGTACGTGGAAAATGAGAAAGGAGCTCTGCCTTAGCCGTCATTCTAAGGGATCCAAAATGCAGGCAAGATGCAGGAAGAAAGGTCTAGCAGCAAGGACCAGCCTCTAGCCCTGCTGCCCAAGGACGAATGAATGGCGCAACGCCCAGTGAGGCATCCTTCCCTATTCCCCATAAAAGGCGTCCTGGTAGCACTACGGTTATACACCCAGCTGCTAACTGAAAAGTCAGCAGTTTGAGCCCACCAGCTGCTCTGTGGGAGAAAGATGCGGTAGTCTGCGACGGTAAAGGTTTAGCCTTGGAAACCCTATGGGGCAGCTCTACTCTGTCCTGTAGGATCGCTGTGAGTTGAAACCACCCAATGGCAACTGGCTTAGTTTTGGTTATTCCTGATAAATCAGAACACGTGACTCAGCCTCCAAATCGCTGGGTGAACTTGGACGACTGGCTTATCCTCTCCAGTCCTCGCTTTCTTCAAAGTAAAAGGGGACAATCAAGTAAGGCTCCCCCACTGCTTGCTCCTCTCCCTGCATGTCCCTCCCTTTTCTTCTCCAAATGGCTTGGATTAGAGCCTCTCTTCTTTCCTTTTCTGAAAAGCATAGGTCTCTCCCCCGAATGCATACAGGCCCCCCCTTCCCACCCCTCAAGATCAGCCTGGTTTCACCATAGAAAGAGGTCCGTTTTGATACGGTGAGGGTGTGTGTTCAGCAGGGAAGCGGCAGGGAGGTAAGGGGAAGTTAGACTTTGCATTATTATTGGTTACCAGTTGGCCACCAAGTCACCCCTGACTCATGGTGACCCGTGTGTGTCAGAGTAGAACTGTGCTCCACAGTGTTCCCAATGGCTGATTTCTCAGAGGTGGATAGCCAGGCCTTTCTTCCAGGCCACCTCCGGGTGAACTTGAGCCTTGAACTTTTTGGTCTGTAGCCAAGTGCTTTAACCTTTTGGACCACCCAGGGACTCTTCCTATTACTGACTGTTGTTGTTATGTGTCCTTGAGTCGACGACCCTGTATGACAGAATTGCCCCATAGTTTCCTAGGCTGTAATCTTCACGGGAGCAGATTGCCAGGTCTTTTCTCCCATGGAGCCGCTGGTTGGGTTCAAACCGTCCACCTCTCGACCAAGAGTTTACTCAGTGTGCCACTGTTCCTGATTAGCATTTGTTAAGTCACTGTGGACAATGGTCTTTGTGGTTAAGAGTGAGGCTAAAACAGTGGTCCTCAGTCTTAACTGCTCATTGCCTTTACCTGGGGAGCTTTAAAAGCCCTGATGCTGAGGCTGAGCCCGCAGAGACTGAGGTTTAATTGGTATGGGGTATGGCCTGGCCATCGGGATTGTTTTCAAACTTTTCCACATGATCCTAATTTGCAGTTCTGTTTGAGAACTGTTAGGCTAGAGGGAATTCTAAGGAAACTAGGGGGAATTGATTAGCTCTGAATAATCTTAATTACTACTGCGTAGTGTCTGAAATCCATATTTTAGATTTTTATTTATCCTAAAGAAAATACCTGTATCATTGGACCATAATAAAAGAAATTTAAATCTTTTTTTGGTTCCCTCCAAAAGTCATAAGCCAAAATAGGCAGCCGAACAGCCAAATTCTTAAAAAGAAATTATAATAAATATGGAAGACAAATGAGAAAGTGTCCATTCCCCCAGTTACCCAGAAAAATGGGCATATCATACTGTCATCAAAAAATTCTGCCGTATATATAAAGTGCTTGCAAATCAATAAGAAAATATAAAAGAAAGCTAAAACTCCAATGAAAGAAAATGGACAAAAGGCATGAACAATTCTCAGTAGAATACATACATGTGTTTAATAAGCTTGTGAAATTTTTGAAAACTCAGTATCTACAGTATTCAAACGAAAATGGAAACAAGACACCACCTTTTAAACCTATTAGTAAAAAAAAAAAAAAACTCTTTGCTGGCCAGGGTGAGGGAAGCACTCTCAAACACTGCTATTGGAAATGTAATTAGTTCAACCTTTCTGGAAAGCAATTTAGCAGGACAATCCCAATTACATAAAAAATATGCATGTATATTTAGACATATAAAAAAGACTGGGAGGACATAAAACAAATGTTAACAGCAATTTTCTTTGTGTAATAAGATTATGGTGATTTTTATTTTCTTCTTCATACTTTCCTGTATTTTCCAAATTTACACAATGAACATGAACTGCTTTTTCACTGAGGGGAAAAAAATAAGACACATTTTTTAAAAACCTTGTGTCATGTCTTACACTGGGTTCTCTAAATGAGTAAACCCAATTAAATGTACATATGTAAATATAGATAAAGAGATTTAATTCAAAGAAATGGCTCAAGCAGTTGTGGAAGCTGGCAAGTCCCAAATCCTTGAGTCAGGCGTCAGGCTGGAGGCATCTCCTTACTCACAGTGGTTGCAGGGGCTGATAAACCCAAAATCAGCAGTTCAGACAGTAGGCTGCTGGCTCACGGAGCTGTGGGAGCTGGTGAATCCCAAAATCTGCAGTCAGGCAGCAGGCTGCTGCCTCACATCCCAAGAACTGGAGGTCAGATGATGACGAGTCTGATGCAGGATCCAGAGCAAGTGAGCCTCGCTGGAACATCCATTTATATACTAGAGACAGGCCACACACACCCAAGGAAACTCCCCTTTCAACTGATTGGCTGTTCATAGCAGATCTCATCATGGAGGTGATTACATTGTATCACATCTCATCATGGAAGTGATTACATTATACTACCTGATGGAAGAGCCATCAGTCTAAGGTCTGCCAAACTACTGGAAGTCACAGCTAGCCAAGTTGCCACATAACATTAACCATCACACCTTGTTATGTTCTTTTGAGATGTACTTTTTAACCATTTGATTCAAGGATGTTTGGTTTTGCAATGCTAGCCCTTTCTGAGAGTTTCGTATTTTATCCTGAGAGAGTTGACAAATAAAAGACTGGTTATTTTAGTCTGTATAGCAAAATAAAAAGCCCACCTGCTCTGCACTCACCAAACCTGGGTGAGTGTTTTGGCTCTGCCCCTTCCTAGCTGCATGACCTTGGGTGAGTTATTCAAACTCTGACATCCAGATTTCATATCCTTAAATGGATACATATAATCATACCAACCCCAAAGGATTAAATGAAATACCTTATGTGCAGTGCTTGGGACAATGCCTGGCGAATAGTAGGTGCTCAGTAAGTGGTAGGTAGTACTGTGGTAGGAATTGCTGGATGGCACAAATGTTGAATCAGTCGACTACTAGCTGAAAGGTTGGCGGTTCAAACTCACCCAGAGATGCCTTGGAAGATAGGCCTGTTGATCTGCTTCTGAAAGCCCACAGCCTTGAAGACCCTATGGAACACAGTTCTACTCTGCACTCCTGGGGTCGTCACGTGGCCAGAATTGACTCGATGGCAACTAACAATCACAACAGTAATGTGGTAGCTGGCTCATTGCTATGGTGTTGGAAGCTCTGCCACTGGTATTTCAAATATAAGGAGGGTCACCCATGAGAGACAGATTTCAGCACAGCTCCCAAGCTAATAGACTAGGAAGAAAGGTCAGGTGACTTACTTTTGGAAATCAGCCAAAGAAAACCCCATGGGTAAGAAGAGAATATTGTCTGACTGACTCAAACCTGCCAATAATAATGGTGCAGCGAAGGACCAGGCAACATTTTGTTCTGTTATACATAGAGTCGCTATGTGTCAGAGCCAACTTGAGAGCAGCTAACAACAGGACAAGCCAGCCACGGGAAAAATTCACAAGATCTTCGTAAATGGAAACAGTCACCCAGAGTGAAAATCTATCCCACTTGGAGAAAATTATCCTAAGTTTGCCTCATACCACCATTCCCACTTTACAGCTGGGGTTTGGAAGCTCTTGGGGAGGTAGAATGTTTTGCTCAAGACTCTCCCAGGACTTCAGGATCAAGGGCTGAATGAACAGCAAAGCTCAGGTTTCTTTACTCCTGGAATAACGTTCCGCTGCTATTTCTCTAGCCCGGCATGGCACGTTGACATCTTCTCATATCTCCACAGACCAACATTTTGCTCGTAAAGCCGTTTATACAAGCCAGTAAATGCCAGCCATGTGGCCCCATGTACATATAAGACCTTGTTATTGTTAGGTGCTGTCAAGTCGATTTTGACTCATAGTGACCTCATGTAACAGAGTAGAACTGCCCCCATAGGTCTCTCAGGCTGTCATCTTTATGGGAACCGATCGCTAGGCCTTTCTCCCACAGAGCCGCTGGGTGGGTTCAAATGGCCAACTTTTCAGGTAACAGTTGAGCACTGAACCACTGTACCACCAGAGCTCCTTTTATATGAAACCTAGGAGGTAGGAGTCATTGTCCTCACTTTATATAGACAGTGCTTCTCATCATTCAAAATCCACTTCATTTCACCACACCCTGTTTTCTGCTCCGAAGAAAAAGAAGTCCATTTTGCTGCAGTCAGGGTGAGTATTGAAGGAGACTTAGCATTTTCAGTGCAGACAACTGAGTTTTTCTCTATTCTCTCCCTTTAACCCCACTGCCGTCAAGTCGATCCTGACTCACAGCGACCCCATAGGGTTTCCAAGGCTGTAAACCTCTACAGAAGCAGACTGCTACATCTTTCTCCTGCAAAGCCGCTGGTAGTTTCAAACCCCCAACCTTTTAGTTAGTAGCCAACTGCTTTAACCACTGTGCCACCAGGGCTCCTCATTCTCTACCTAGGTGGTCTTATACATGCCCACAATTTAAATTGCTGCTTACTGGCAAACTTCCAAATACCTATCTTTGAGCTAAATCTCTTTTCTCAGGTATAGACTCATTAAAACTTTATACTAAATCTTTCTTTTTTGGTTGTCTAATATGTATACATCCCAAACTCAACATGTTCAGGGGCAAACTCATGGTCTTCTATTCCAGCAACACCATCCATCCAGTTTCCCAAGCTACTAGACATTATTCATGGTTCTCTCTCTCTCTCCCAGTTTCTCTCTTTCTTCCCTCAACCCTTTCCTAAAAAACCTATTGCTGTTAAGTCGATTCCAACTCACAGCTACCCTATAGAACAGAGAATTGCCCTAATAGGGTTTCCAAAGCTGTAATCTTTATGGAGGCAGACTGCCACATCTTTCTCCCCAGGAGTGGCTAGTGGGTTCGAACCGCCAACCTTTCCAGTTAGCAGCTGAGGGCTTAACCACTGCACCACCAGAGCTCCTCCCTCTTTTCTAGCCATCATCAGTCAGGCCCTGTCTATGTTATCCACCAAACAGCTCTTGAAGCTCTTGAGCCTGTCTACTTTTCCCTGTCTCCACTGAGATCGCACTCATCTAAGCGACCTTCATCTCCTGTCTGGACAATTGCAAGCACCACTTAACAGACTTCACTCAATCCACTCTGGCCCTGCTCCAATTTTCAGGCAGGGAATGTTTTTGAAACACAGATATAATCACGCTGTTCCCCTGCTTAAAGCCCATCCAATGATTTCCCAGTGTTTTTTAGATAAAGACCAAAACCCTTATGATGGCTCAGAAGGTCATGTATGGAGTGCTTCCTGCCTGCTCTCCTAGACTACCTGCCCCACGGGCCCCCTGTCAGTCCCTCACACACCCTACTACAGGACCCCGGCATTAGCTGCTCTTTCTCATCACTCTAGGATTCTTCCTCACCTAGTTAATTCTCGCTTAGTTTTCTGTATCAACTCGGATCTCACTTTCTCTCTCCTTCCCAATCTGGGCCCACTCCCTTACTACGCCTTTTCATGGATGTGTGGTTCTTCCCGTCACAGCATTATCTCCATGTATAATCACAGAATTGTTGGTATGACTAATTAACTAGTTCGTCTTCCCCATTACAACTGAGAGCTCCCAGAGGATAAGAATTGCGTCCCTTTTGCAATCAACATTTTGTGTCCCTAGTTGCTTTGTGCGAGTCAGATTTGCACCAGAGCTAGAAAGGAGAGGTGGACTCAAACAGCTCCTGGCCCATTGTCTATTGACCAGTCCAACTACGCGACGTAAGGGTTCCTCCACTTGCTATCAAGCTAGAATGGGAGGTGAGGTCAGCTACTGGATGAACGTCATGCAACAGGAAAACGTAGGAATGCCTGCTGCAACTGATGTCACTGGCTGGTATCACAAACACTCGTGGGAGGCAAGGATTTCAGATTAACAAGAGACAGTGTATTTTCAGGGGAGAAATGCCTCCCTATTCTTTATTTGGCTAAAATATTTCCCAATTATCTCTTTAATTAAAAACAAGATTTCCCTGATTATAAAGTCAAGATGGAATTGCCATGAAGTAAGTAAAATGGCAGATGAGAAACTCATTGTGTGTCTGTGTGGATGCACGTATATATACATGCATGTGTCAGTGTGTGTCTTACCCACTTGCACACACAAGTTGAGTGTTTAGAACAGGTCATGAGTCAACAGAAGCAGTATCCAGCAGCCAGTTTCTGAAACGTGACCATACCTGTTGCTGACTGGACCACAGATGAGTGCCTGTTACAAGCTGGGCCAATCAGATTCCATTCCCTGGGAATTTAGAATTCAATTGAAGAGTACTGGTCTCCCTGTGTGATGGGGTCTGTAATGCATCGACATGGTAGTCCGCCACCTCCTGCACTGCATTTAGGCTAAGTAGCAGGGAAAGTCCATCTGCCAAGGAAGATTGAAGCAGGTGTGCAGACAAGAGGAGATGCATAGACTGCCTGGGTTCCAGGCTGCTTTCCAGTTGTCCATGTCAACCTCTTCAAGGCTTAGCACAAACCTGCCCTCAGAGTCCATGCGTCTCTCTAGCATCATCATTAGTCAGTGTCTCTTTGAATTGGTGAGCTCAAGGGGGCTTCTGCAACTTGTAACTGAAGCAATACTACCAAATGCACACCCCCCATCCCTGCTCAAATGTCACTATCTCAGCGAGCCCTTCCCCGATGATTCAGCGTAAAATTGCATGTGAACCTGCACACACTTCTTGCCCCTTCCCACTTCACTTTTCTCTCTAGCACTGATGTCCTTCTAATATATACAAATAAATGTAATATTTGTTCTAATTGTAGTTGGGTGCCATCCAGTTGATGTCAACTCATAGTGTCCCCATGTAACAGAGTAGACATGCCCCATAGGGTTTTCTAGGCTGTAACCTTTACGGAAGCAGATTATCAGGTCTTTCTCCCGCAGAGCTGCTGGTGGGTTCAAACTGCCAACCTTTTGGTTAGCAGCTGAGTGCTTAATTGTTGCGCCACCTGGGCTCCGTCATATTACATATTGGAAAATATTTAGAATGTATCTGTGTAATATATAATTATGTAATTATTCAGTTTACTGTCTGTCTCTTCCCACTGGAATATAAGCTCCATGAGGACAGGATTTTTTTTTTTCTACATGACAAAATAAACTGTAAGCAACTTAAAACAAAACAAAACAAAAAACCACAGACTAGAGAACGCGTTTGCAATGCACTTAACCAACAGAGGGATTAAAGCAAGAACACACGAAGAACTACAAATTATAAGAACTAAACGAGCAACTATGGAAAAATGGGCAATTGACAAAAAATCCAAATGGCCATAAATACATGAGAAGGCGCTTAGCTTCACTTGCAATCAGGGAAATGAAAACTAAAAGAAGATACTGTTTATGCCCATCATTTTAGCAAGTATATATGAGTCATCTTTTCATTCATTCATTCAAGTCAAAAAACATTATTGAATACCTACATATACCATTTCTAGGTACTAGAGATACAGCAGTGAGCAAAACAGACAAAAATCTCTGCCCTTAAGGAGTTTATAGTCTACTGAACATAACAATAAAGAAAAGTAGTAAGATATATAGTCTTAACTTTCATATGCTAAGGGGAAAACACAAACATGAAATGTTTGTAAGGGAATTAAAATTTTGAATAGGGTGGCCAAGCGTTGCTGAGAAGGTGAATTTTGAGTAAAGACCTGAAGCAGAAAGGAGCAATTTGTATCTAGGTGATTCACATCTAAGGGAAGGGCATTTGAAGCAGAGGGATCAGCATGTGCAAAGGGCCTGAGGCAGGAATTTCCCTCTGCCTTGTTCAAAGAACAGGGAACAGACTAGTGCGGTTGGTGCTAGTTGGAGATGAAGGAGCCCTGGTGGCACAGTGGTTAAGCACTCAGCCACTAACCAAAATGTTGGTGTATGGGGCAGTTCTACTCTGTCCTACAGAGTCACTATGAGTCGGAATCGACTCAATGACAATAGGTAGGAGATGAGGCCAGTGTAACAATATGGAATAGCTGACCCTGTAAAGTCTTGCAGATCGCTGTGAGGACTTCAGCTTTTACTTGGAGGGCAGGGATTTGCGTCTTTTTGCTTATACCTAGAACCGTCCCTGGCACGTAGTAGGAACTTAAAAAACAGTTTTAAAATAAATAAACACTATGCAGCCAACAAAAAATTCCTGTATAGAAATATAATTATGATATGCTGCTTCAGGCTTTTTATTTTTCCCCCTAAGGCAGATTACAAAAAGTATAAAAGTGGTGACCCCCAAATTGCTAACAGTAGTGGCTTTTAGGTAGTGAATTTGGGCCTCATCTTTTCTTCTTTTTCTAAGTGGGTTTTTCTTAAAAACAGTTCGGAATATTTGTGTAAGAAAGGAGAAAAATAAATGAATAAATTAGATCAAGGATTGGAACGGGAAGGAGGAGGGAGCAAGGAAGAAAAGAAATGAATTCTGGCCACAGAACCAAATCTATGAGCCCTCCACCTGATCTCTTCACACACACACACGGACACACACACACAGAGGCATGCCTGGAAGCCTTCCTTCCCTTCCTTCACACACGTATACGTGCACCTACACACATGTATCTGAAAACCCTCCTTCCCTTCCTCGGCCCTGCCCTTGGCCACATTCCCAGCCTTCTCTGCTCCTGCAGCTCCCTCCCAGCCACCCAGAGGCCAACGTCCAGCAGCCCTCCTGGCTACGTGGGAGGCTGCCTTCAGATCCACAAACAAAGGCAATTAACAAGGCCTGGCAACTGACTCCTGTAATTGCCCACACTCCTGAAAAGAAATTAATAATGGCCCTTTCTGAGAAAAATAGAAACAATTCAGCCATTTGCCCCACAAGAGAGCAGAGCAGGCCTCCCCAAGAATACCCAGAAATTGCCAGGGATCACATGCCCAGAAAGGTCAGTCTGGGAACCTTCATTTTCCATGAGCCCTGGCTGTCCCCCATCCCAGGGAATGCTAATGTCAGTGGCTTGGTCACCACTCTTTAAGAAACAGTGATTTAAAAGAAGGAGGTTGTCTATGGTTGCTTGAATTATGGGTAATTTTTTCCCTATTTTTTAACACTTGCCATTATTTGTCAAATTCCATAGTGAGCATGTTTTATTTTCATATTCAGAATTATTTTAAGTGTTAACTAATAAACAAAAAAGGAAAAAGTCCGATTCCCCCCAGTTTCTACTTCTCTCCAAGAGCTGAGACGTCTTGGCCCCCTCCTTTCCACCCCGCCAGCTCAGGCTCTTTCTGAAATGCATGCATACATATTAAGAACGCCAAAATCTGATTTTCTATGCACAGGACACTCTAGCCTAGGGCATGTCATACAATTTGCTTACTTACTGTGCGCTTTTTGGAGCATCTGAGGAAATCGGAGCTGGGGGCTGGATCCATTTGTTTTCCTTACCCGTAATGATAATTCTCTCCCCCCACCTCAGTTAATAGATTGAGGCTTGCAGGCATTTATGAGTGGTGTGTTTAATATGGTTCTGGAATATTTGTCCTATAAATTCTTCAGAACAGACTTATAGATTGCCTATTACCTGCATTATGGGCTCTTAATACATCACTTACGGCCGTGTATATGTTTTAAAAATTGTGTTTTCCCTCTGTGTTCGCATTCTCAGCGGCTAAAAATTGGTGAGAGACAGAATGCCCTGTGCCAGATGAGGGCCGTGACTGTTGACTGAGAGAGGGGAGGGAAAGAGAACTGATAGTTAGGTCTGAAAAGACAAAGTGTTTGGAGCAAGGAAGAAAGAGGAGCAAAGGAACCCCGCCAGCTGGATGTCGTTGCAGTGTTTTAGAGCCAAGATCCATCTCCCGGTATCCTCAGGCAGCAAGCCTGAGCCTGCTCGCGTCCTGATGATTCCACTGTTATAAATCCCCTGGCATTTCTCTACCCAGGCTGCTCAGCGTTAACTTTGCATCTATTGGGAGGTTGCCTGGTGTGCAATGGAATCTCTGCATCCCTGAGACTCACTAGCTGGTGAGCACAAACTCACATGAGGTTCTCCAGCCCCATAGCAACTTCCCGCTTGCCTAGCTGCCTGAACCTCAGACCCCCTTCCAGTTCCTGTCCCAATCTAGTATCCAGGGACGTCCCCAGAAGATGGCACCTCATTGGTGATTGGCACCCCTGGATGCTGATGCTTTGACATCAGCACTGCCACAAAACGACAGCTTCCAGATAGTGACAAATGGCACTCAGCGCTCCCTTGGGCTGGCACTAACCTCCCTACTGCTGTACCATGTCAGACTCTTTTACCGGGACTCTGCAACACCACTGCCTGGGACCACGCTTTGCATTTTTGCGCATAGAGCCTTTTTCTCTCAACTGTGGATGGTAAAAGAGCCCCACTCTTTTCTGAACTACTGTTTGCCTCCACCCGCAGGCATTGTTGCTGGGACTGAGATGCGATGCCATTGAGTTTGTCCCTAACAGTGGATTCACTTCCACAAAACCTGTTGTCACTTTTACTATTCGTTCTCACTGAGAACTTCTCCCCACAAGCTATCCTACATGCTTATTGTGTCTAAACACCAGACATTCAGGTGGGTGGAATTTGTTTTCCAGAAGGCCCCAGTATAGATCAGTGAATGGAAATAGTAGAGAGAAGAACAGTTTCTGGCATCATACGCCCCATTTGAGGCAGGTATTACTAGCTGCTGTAACAAACCAACCCAAAATCTCAAAGGGCTGCAAAAATAAAGGTTTCTCACCTGCCTCCCAATGCAGATAAGAAGGACTTCCTGGTGGCTCTCTTCCAAGTGATGACTCGGCGATCCAAACCCTCTTCAACATGTCATGCTGCCATCTTCAATACACGGCCCTCCACAGTCAAGGTAGAAAGGAAGAGAGAGCCAGCATGGAGGAACCTTCAAAGAGACACCCACATTTCATTAGCTAAAACCTAGTCATGTGGCTCCAACTTAACTGCAAGGGAGGCTGGGAAATTTGATCTTCCTGGGCACCAAAGAGGAAGAAATGGGATTTTTAAGCATCAAACCAGGCTCTGTGCTATATACGCAACCTCCGGTTAGGTTCAGCCAAGAATTCAGACACATATGGACTGTCAAAGTTTGTGTTGTCCTGAAGGAGCCCTGGTGGTGGCAAAACAGTTAAGTGCTTGGCTGCTAACCAAAAGATGGGTGGTTCAAACCCGCCCTGTGGCTCAGCGGTAGAAAAGATGTGGTGATTTGCTCCCGTAAAGATTACACCCTAGAAAACCCTACGGGGCAGTTCTAATCTGGCACACTGGGTCACTGTGAGTCGAAACAGTACCTAACAACAACAATTAAGATTATAAACTTCATAAAGGCAGGTATTGGAGTCCCTGGGTGGAGCCCGGATGGAGCAGAGGTTAAACACTTGGCCGCTAACAGAAAGACGAGTGGTTCAAACGGACCAGCTGCTTCACGGGAGGAAGATGTAGCAGTGTGCTCCCATAAAGGTTCCAACCTTGGTAACTCCAATGAGGCAGTTCTACTCTGTCCTACAGGATTGCTCTGAGCTGGAATCAACTCAAGTTTGGTGGTGCAAATGGTTAACACGCTTCATTGCTAACCAAAAGGTTGGAGGTTCGAGCCCACCCAGAGGTGCCTGGGAAGAAAGGCCTAGCAATCTCCTTACGAAAATCAGCCGTTGAAAACCTCATGGAGCACAGTTCTATTCAGACACACACGAGGCTGCCATGAGTTGGAATCAACTTGATGACAACTGGCTTTAGAGAAGGCTTGTTTAGTGGTTTTACCCAGGGCCAGCACTGCCCCTTAGATGGCTTTGTCCTTCAGCCACTGTCATAACCTCTGAACTATTTCTTTGAAGACAAGGTCTAGTGTTCACAACCACAGGCTTTCAATTCATGTAAACATAAAAATTCTTATTGGCAAGCTTGCTCAGCACAGTGTAAAGGCTGGACAGGAAGTCAGAAAGCCGGCTTTGCCTCTAATTACATCCTGGTAATAACAGGTCTATCGTCTCTCCTCTTGTGCCCTCAGTTTCCCTATAAGCAGTCAGGCCGTACCAGAGATAATAAGAGGAATGGTGAGATGGTGGTAAAGCCTGAGGCTTTGGCATTAGTGAGAGATGGATTTAAACCCTAACTCAAACACACAATTAGCCCATGTAACCAACACTGGGAATTGACCCCCAACAGCCATTCATAGCCCTTCTTCTTGCCTTCCTTTTCAACAGAGGCAAGAGAGCTAAGTCTATACCTTCCCAAAGGCTCTTGAAGCTGGGATTGGTTCTGGCCAGTGAGAAGGAGACACAAATCTCTAGGAAGAACCTCCCTCCCAGAACAAAAAGACAAAGCTCCAAGAGGAGAAGGGTTTGCCATTCCCTCTTCCTATTGCCTGCATCATGGACGAAATGCTCTAAATTGCAGCTGCAGCCACCATGCAACCATGAGGAAGATTATGTAATGAGGATGGTGGGGCAGGCAGATAGAGCCTGGGTTGCTGTGATGTTCTTGCTTGAGTTGCTGAGAGCAAGCCTCTTGTCTCTGGAATCCAGTGAAACCAGACAAGTTTATCAAGGCCTTCAGTTACTCTTAGCCACATGCAATTCTAACTGACCTTGAGCTGGTCATTTCTTTTTAAATTATATTCACTGGGCACTTACGAGCATGTGCTAACTTAAAAAAAAAAAAAAAACCCATTGCCGTCAAGTCGATTCCAACTCATAGCAACCCTATAGGACAGAATAGAACTGCTCCATAGGGTTTTTCCAACTAGCAGCTGGGGGATTCGAACTGCCAAACTTTTGGTTAACAGCCGAGCTCTTACCCACTGTGCCACTAGGGCCCCTTTATGTTTATTCTCTCCTCATCCTCACAACTACCCTATTTCACAAGTAGGGAAACTGACGCGTAGGGAGGATAAATAATTTCGGCAGATATTTGCCTTCTAGAACCTGGGCTTTTAACCACTACACATAATTCACCTTTCTGAGCCTCAGCTTCCCTCTCTGAAAAATGAGACATCAGGAAGCAGTGACATAAAGAAGCTAAGACACAAGTGTTCAATTCAGAAAGATTCTAGTTCCAATCCTGTGCTCTTCCACTTTATGCTGTGTGACTTGAGCAAGTTACTACGCCTCTGTGAGTCCCCATTTCCTCTTTGATAACTGGTGACAATAAGGACCTACATCATAGAGTTGTCATAAGGATTAAACACCATGTAAAGCTGCTGGCAAGAGTCCCTGAGTAGTGCAAACAGTTAAGTGCTCAACTACTAGCAAAGAGGTTGGTGATTTGAAGCCACTAGTTTTTTTAGAGGTGCCACAAAAGAAAGGCCTAGCATCGGCTTCCAAAAGGTCACAGCCTTAAAAACCCTATGGAATAATTCTACTCTGCGAAATCGGGGTCACCACGAGTCAGAAATGACTCAGTGGCAACCACCACCACCACCAAAGCTTATAGCAGGAGTCCCTGGTTGGCACAAATGCATTTCTGCTTGACTACCAACATAGGGGTTGGCAGTTTGAACCTACCCAGCAGTGCCATGGAAGAAAGGCCTGGCAATCTTCTTCTGTAAAGATAACAGCCAAGGATACCCTATGAAGCAGTTCTACTCTACAACACGTCGGGTTGCCATGAGTTAGAATCAACTCCATGGCAACGGGCTTGGGTTTTGGACAGCTGCTAACACGGGACCCAGGCAGAGCAGCAAGTTCTTCCGGCATTGGGTTCTAGGACACTGGTGACTTGCTTTCCTTCAGTGCTTAAGTCTCTAAAATCTTTCCCTAAATGAGAAGTGCAACTGTGGCATTCTAGGTTCTGAAGACAAATGAAATACAGAAACATCTCATCTGAAGAAAGTAGCAGAGGAACGAATAAAGGAATCACCCTCCAGGGGCTTCTCTGCACTCCAAAGCTAAAAAACTTAAAAACCTGAAAATGGGAGGGAAAGGGGGAGACACAGGAATGGTAACAAGTTCCAAAGAGGTTATAATAAAATCCTAGTATTTTCTGTGACAGATTTCATCAGTGCCACCTGAATGCATCCTATTAAGCCTCATTTATTACATTTTCAGGAACATAATTTAGGTATAAGATTCTGAACAAACGGGTTGTGAAATAGCTGATTCCGGATGCATCGAAGTCCGCCCATGCGTGGAGAGTAGGCTGGTGTTTTTCGTTTTGATGGTCTCGTGGGCAACATCCTCTATGGCTTGTGTGGGGGAAGGAGGAAGCAGGCTGCAGGGTGGGAGGGGGCTCCACAACGCTATCTGCAGTCTTTCTTCCCCCCTCAACAGCCATTTGGAGGTGTTGTGTTTCCTACCCCGCGGCACAAATATCTCTGAAATCAAATGGGCATACATAGTTGTGTTCTTGAATTAAAAAGCAATGTATACACACAGCCCAATAGCCTGTTTGTTCATCTAAGGGTCTTCCCTGAGTCTTCCAAGACCCCCCAGATAATTTCTTTTGCTAGTGTTTACAGGGCAGGATTTGGCCGGGGTCTTCCCTATAGATGAAATGGATGATAGATACTTCTGTTCTGGGATTTCCAAGTCTTTGGGAAGCCTCCACACCTGCAATAAGCTTCCGGCTTGTTCAAAACACTAGCTCAACCTGGCTCTTTAGTGCCTGAACTGGCTCTGTGCAAACGAAAGGGGAGGCCCTAAGGCGTACCAGAGCTCTACGTTATTTAATTTACTCCCCCGCCTTGGCCCATTCAAGGCTTGGAGCATTGACCCCGTTTTATTGATGACAGAGTCCCCAGGTGGCGCAGGCAGTTAATGTGCTCAGCAACCAACTGAAAAACCGGCAGGTCAAGTCCACCCAGAGGCATCTTGGCAGAAAGGCCTGGCAATTTACTTCCAAAAAATCAGCCATCGGAAATCCTGTGGAACACAGGTCTACTCTGACACACCCTCCTCTAAAACCAGTTGCCATCAAACCGACTCCGACTCGCAGCGAACCCTTACGTGTCACATAAGAACCATGCAGGGTTTTGCCCTGTTTCACGGGGTTACCATGAGTTAGGGCCAACTGTCGGCAGCTAACAACAACCCCTACAACCTGCGAGATATTGAGCACGACATTTATACTCTTTGTGCCTCAGTTTCCTCATCTGGAAACAGACATAATTTTACTAGTGGCACCATGTTATAAGGATTCAAGATGAGGTTGGAAGAATAGACAGAAAACTTTAAATATTAGGTGTTATGATTCTCAAGACAGATTTTGTTCGTTCTTCTGGTATATTCAATATTCTTCACCAACACCGTGAATCAAATACACCAATTCTTTGGTCTTCCTTATTTGCTTTCCAGTTTTTACGTGCATATGAGGCAACTGAAAATACCATGACTTGGGTTACGTGGACCTTAGTCCTCAAGGTGACATATTTGCTGTTTTAACATTTTAAAGGGGTCTTTTGCAACAGATTTGCCCACTGTAATACGTTGTTGGAAACCCTGGTGGCATAGTGGTTAAGTGCTACAGCTGCTAACCAAGAGGTCAGCAGTTCAAATCCACCAGGTGCTCCTTGGAAACTCTATGGGGCAGTTCTACTCCGTCTATAGGGTCGCTCTGAGTCGGAATCGACTAGACGGCAGTGGGTTTGGTTTTTTTGGGTTTTTTTTAATACATTGTTTAATTTCCTGACAGGTGCTTCTGTGGGCATCTGTCTTGGAAGAAGTATGGCCAGATTGCTCCATAGAAGCATGGATGGCGAGACTTCCCCTCACTTACTTCGGACGTGTTATCAGGAGGGACCAGTCCTTGCAGAAGGATATCATGCTTGGTAAAGTGGAGGGTCAGTGAAAAAGAGGAAGACCCTCAACAAGATGGATTGACACAGTGGCTACAACAATGGGCTCAAACATAGCACAATTGTGGGGATGGCACAGGACTGGGCAGTGTCTCATTCTGTTGTACATGGGGTTGCTATGAGTCGAACTGACTCAATGGCACCTAACGACAACAATTATTCTCAAGGTCTAGCAAAGGCACTAGCATACACTAAAAAATAAAAAAAAAACATTGCCGTTAAGTTGATTCAAACTCATAATAACCCTACAGGTGAGTAGAACTACCCCATAGTTTCCAAGAAGCAGCTGGTGGATTCAAACTGCCAACCTTTTGGTTAGTAGCTGTAGCTCTTAACCACTGTGTCACCAGGGCTCTTGGCATACACTAGGACTTCAAAAAATGTTTGCCAATTGAAGCATGTTGAATCTCCAGGGATGGTGGAAGGCTTTATGAAGCCTTTTCCTTCCGTGTTAGGTTCTTCTGGTTGCCTAAGAACTCACTCAAGGTAATGCAAGCAAAGGAAGCTTATTGTGAGGATGTACCTGGCAGAAATAGAGACAGGCATTTCCAGGGAACTGTAGAAAAACCATGCAGCCAGACCACCAAGGCAGGACCATAACTGGGGAATACAAAGGTGACTCAGAGAACCGCCCTAGTGGTTGGCTAATCTTGTCAACTCTGAGCTGCAGAATGTTTCCGTCTGTCTCTCCAGAGATCTACTGTTAACACAACTCGTCTGCTCTCTCTCTCTCACCTCTCTTTGTATAACTGTCTGGTTCCTTTGAGATCTGAGATTCCAATCACATCTCTTACCCCCGTGGGTTCTGTTGCAATTGAGAAATAGTCGTCAGGGTCAAATAGAGATGAAGATACTAGTTTCAAAGATGTCCCTGGGCGTGCAAATAGTTACTGTGCTTGGCTGCCAATGAAAGGTTGGAGGTATGAGTCCAACCAGAGGCACTGCAGAAGAAAGGCTTGGTGATCTACCTTGGAAAAGCCAGCCACTGAAAACCCTGTGGAATACAGTTCTACTCTGACACACGTAGGATCCCCACGAGTCAGAGTCGACTCAACGGTAAGTGGTTTAACTCCTAAACCTGGGCTGGAACATAGGGCAGACCTGCAACCAGAGGCAAGACTTCCGCTCCTTCCCACCAAGTCTAGGTCTCAGGACTTATCTGGGCAAATAGTATGGGGTCCCCTACCAGCCTGTCCCCACACCGGCTGAGCAAGAAGAAACCCAAGGCAATATGGAGAGAAAGTCATCTCACCACACAGAAGCAGCAGCTGAGAATGGATGTTTTATTAAGGCTTGAAAAAGTAACAGAGTTGGTGTGTTCAGGCTTTATTCTCAGCTTTACCCACAGATCATCTATTCACCCACATTAAGTTGAGTGAGGAATGGGGCGGAGGGACAGGCTGACTTCCAAGAAGGTATATGTTCTTACTTTCATTAGCCATGACAGACTTGGCAGGAGAGGGATAGAAATTTTTTTCCTACAGTTACTTGCCTAGATCTGTAGCTCAAATTCCTAAAAGAGAAGATATCATTCCCCACAGATTCATTGTTATCCCTGCTTGAGCAGAGTCTCCATAACAGGCCAACTCATGGGCCATTGGCCAGTCCACTTCTTAATACAACCTGAAATGATCTTGATCACATACCTGTTCACTGTCTTTCTCCCACCACCACTAGGATGTGAACTTTCTGAGGACAGGAATTTATCTGTTATGTTCACCGCTATATGCCCTGCATCTAGAATAGTACATAACTCAAGGTAGGAATTGAATAAATATTAATAGAACGTGTAATTGAACTGACTAATTACTGCAGTGAATGAGTGAGTGAACGAACAGATCCAACACGTTTACAGAAAGCCCTTTCTAAGTCACTGGGACCTTCCCCTTATTGCCCAGGGAACTTGGTTCTAGCCGCAAGCTCACATAGCCCACTGGGCAAAGTCCAGAAGATAACCAGACCCCACTTTCCTAGAACATGGTTTATTGAGCTTCTGTTTTTATGGCAGGATGCCCTTCACAAAAGCAACTCAGCCAAATATTCCGTCCAACCACATACTGGAATCTTCCTGAGAGATTTTCTGGCCAACACAATTTTCTCCATCTTATTCTATTTCTAGTGATATTTCAGCTCCTCTTGAAACTGGACCACCGCCCTGATTACCTGCTTCTTAATCCAACTCTGTCTGCACCAGTGCTTTGATTAACGCATTTTCCTGTAGACAATAAACTTTCTCCTCCAACTCGCTCACCAGGGCGTTATTTAACAGAAACCTAAATTCTGCATGCTAATGAAAAAGCTCTTGTAGGTAATCCTTTAAAGGAATTCTAAGGACCCAGTTCCTAATAAACTGATGCAAACCAAAGACCTTTATGATGCTTCTAAAAACCCACACTCTTCCTGGCCTCCCAAGTCCCTTACCCAGAATGGGGTAGGCATGAGGCCACAGATAATCAGAAATACCAAGCCAAAATTGGTCCCATCAAGGAATTCAGGTTTCATCACAGCTGAGCCTGACTCAGAGTTAGAAGGTGACAGTGCCCTAGACAGCTCTAAGGAACAAGGACCTCAGCATCATTAAGATAGATAGGTGGAGATGCCCCAAATGAAGAGACTTTGTCCCACCTTCCTCAGCATTGATCACAGAACCTGGGAGGCTCAATGAGTAAAACCTGGACCTAGGAATAAATAAGACATACAGGGTTGTTGTGAAGATCAGAGAGAATATGCGATAGTGCCCATTGCCGTGGAATCAATTCCTACTCATAGCGACCCTATAGGACAGGGTAGAACTGCCCCATAGTAGGTGCTTGATAAATGGTTATTATTGTCAGATACAAATCACACAGTGGTACCAGTGGGGATCCGGAGAAAGGGGCTTCTCAGCCCATGACGAGGGGTTGCAGCTGCTTTTTGCACACTCTTGTAAGCTTCCTTGAATCTTTCTGGGGAAAGATTGTTATAAATAAACAGATAGGTAACTAAGATATTCACAAATGTGGAGTACTATTCAGGGTCTTTAATATCCAATTCACGTGCAAATGTCAGGGGAGGCGGCACCAGATCACATTTATTGGGGAGGGGAGTGGCAAGACCGTATCTCTACTCACTTAAAAAAATCCATCCTCTTACTCTAAGAAGCCTGAAAAAGGTGGGTATGTGTATGTGCGTACACACACGCGCGTACCCGCGCTTCACCTATGCTCTTGCAGACCTGGGACCATCTTATAGCTTCATCAGTCTAACTCAAGGCTCACAGTAACCTTGATACCAAGTACCCCGTGGTACTTGGAAGTTTCGAAATGAAAGAACAGTATTTATCATCCCCCAAAGCCACAGTTCTCTATAGCCTAAACCACCGTACTTGTAGAAGCTACTCTGGTTTGAAGTTAAGTACCTGGACTTTGAAGAAAGAGAGACCTGTGTTTTCAATTATGCCACTGGAAGCTCTATTTACTTAACCTATTTCTCTAAGTCTGTTTCCTCTTCTAGAAAATGCCTACTTTGAGGTTGTTAGGTGGCTTACATGAGATATGAAAATCAGATAATATATAATATCTGTTATTGTGTGCCGTCAAGTTACTACCTACTCATAGTGACCCTATCCTCAAAACAAAACCAATAAGTAGCATCATGATAAATGGAGAAAAGACTGAAGTTGTCACGGATTTCATTTTACTGGATCCACAATCAATACTCATGGAAGCAGCAGTCAAGAGACCAAAACAACATATTGCGTTGGGCAAATCAGCTGCAAATGACCTCTTTAAAGTGTTTTTAAAAAAAAAAAGATGGCACTTTGAGGACCAAGGTGTACCTGAACCAAGCCACGGTGTTTTCAAGCGCCTCATATGCATCAAAAGTTGGACAATGAATTAGAAGACCAAAGAGAATTGACACCTTTAATTATGATTTTGGCAAAGAATAGTGACTACACCATGGACTGCCAGAAGAACGAACAAATCTGTCTTGGAAGAAGTACAGCCAGAATGCTCCTTAGAAGTGAGGATGGCAAGACTTCATCTCAGGTACTCGGAGATGTTATCAGGAGGGACCAGTCCCTGGAAAAGGACACTATGCTTGGTAAGGTAGAGGGTCAGCGAGAAAGAGGAAGACCCTTAATGAGATGGATTGACAGGGTAGCTGCAATAAGGGGCTCAAATATAGCAATGACTGTGAGGATGGCACAAAGCTGGGCAGTGTTTCGTTCTGTTGTACATAGGGTCTCTACAAGTCGGAACCAACTCGACAGCACCTAACAACAGTGACCCTATAGGACAGAGTAAAGCTGCCCCCATGGGGTTTCCAAGGCTGTAATCTTTAAGGAAGTAGACTGCCCCATCTGTCTCCCATGGAGCAGCTGGTTAGTTCAAACCCCTGACCTTTTCGTTAACAGCTGAGTGCTTAACCACTGTACCACCAGGGCTCCTTATAGTATCGACATATAATCTATATAATGTATAATTATATACTGTATAAAACCTATTGCCATCAAATTGATCCTAGCCCATACCAACCCTACAGGACCGAGTAGAACTGCCCCGTAGGGTTTCCAAGGAGCAGCTAGTGGATTTGAACTGTCAAACTTTCGGTTAGCAGCCAAGCTTTTAAGCACTGCACCACCATGGCTCCTATACACTATATAGATATAAACACTATATGAGATGTTATAGCTTTTATTGCCCTTGTTCTCCTTAACCTACAAAGTGAAGGCTCTGTTCTACTATACTTGGTGGAGGTAGATGAGTGTGGTTTATTACACGTTTATTAGCACCTAGCCCAGGATTAAGTACATAGTGTTCCATACTTGGTTGCTTAGTATCTGTACGAATGTGTTCCTGGAGGTGTTAACTATCACTATACCTACCACACAGTACAATGTTTACATTACACTGTACTACTTCCTCCTTCCTGGGATGGTGTCCCTTCAATTTGCTTCAGTTAGATTAACAGTGCCCTCTGCTGGCTGCCCTCTGCTGGCTGGCAGTAGCCAACAAATACTCTCCTCCCAAATGTGGAATAAGGTTTGCTCTACGGGAAAGAAGAAAATGGACAGGTATAGAATACCTGCTGTGTGCCAGCCAATGTCCTGGGCACGTCCATCATCTTTAGGTGAAACTGTGTGGTCAGTGAGGGAACAGCCACGACAGCCCCGTCAGGTCAATTCTCCCTGTGAGTAAATTCTACAGCCTGAGCATCTAACAATCTATATGCTTTTCCAGGTCAAATGAAATGACAGGAGGATTAAAAACGTGTCTCAGAAATCCTTTGATGGAGCTCAAGAATGTAGCAAAAGGGAGAATCCCGGTTAATTTCAAGACGCCCGACAATCAGCTTTCCATCAATTTCCAGGACCTTATTTCCCACCCCCTTCATTCTCAGAATTGATGTTTATGTTTCCGCCAGAATAGAGACCAATTCTCCTTGGCCTCCTCCGTGAGAAAAAAATCAGAAATTTTCCACCTGGCATGCTACAATCACATTTCTCAACACAGTCCTGGAATACAGAATATGACCAGCATTGCTAATGCTGAGTGATCAAAACTCATGCGCTCTAACTTTGTAACAGTCAATATCAAGGCAGGCCCAGTCACGCCAAGGAATGGAGCCTCTCCTTCTGTCAGATTCGAAATGATAAGAGCCCATCAGTCTGAAAACAGCTCCCCGGAGAAACTATACCTGGAGGGGACGCTGGTGAAGTCTCTGCCATTTTCACCCGTGTGATTCTGCTGCCATTTTCACCTGTGTGACTTTGGGCACACGATTTCCCTCTCTGAGCCTCCATTCTCTCCTTTTTTAAAAATGAGGACAGTAACAGAACTTTATTCAGAGGATTAAATAATAACACACATGAAGTACTTAGCGCAGTACCTGGTACATGGGAAGTGTGCAAAAAAATCTTCACCCAGGTGTAGGGGGCACCTTGTCTGGTGTTTCCCTTCCTTCTCCAACAATACCCCTCACGCCACGCCTCACTTACGCCTTTGGCAGCCACATTCATGCCTTCTGACCCTCTCCTCCCTGACAGCCATTGGCGATTGGGCCGGGAGACTACCCCACCTAAGCTGGACCAATCAGGTGCTCCCTCCCAGGAAGCTGAGGTAGGACAAAGGAGCTAATCAGACTCAGCTGGCTGTATAAACAGAAGCCAGGAGGCTACCATCTCCCACCGTGTGACAAGGAGGCAGAGGAAGTGAGATCTCTGGAGGCCTGAAGGTGCTGAGAAACAAAGAGACAGAGCAAGGATTTGCCTTGGCGCTGGGCTCTTTCTCGCTCACGGTTCCAGGGCCATGGCAGGCCTGCCTGAATCTGCCTCCCCTTGGGCTTTCTGAGACAGCCCTGTAGGCTTAGAACAAACCCCACTTTTAACTTAAGCCATTCTGAAGGTGTTTCCCTCACTTGGAAGCAAAAGAACTTTGAGGCCAAAGCAAAGAGATTTCAGGGCCTAAGCTCCTTCCTTGGGGATGTGTTATTCCCTGAGATTCAATGAGGGATTCCGGGAGGAAGGAAAGAGAAGAAAAAAAAAATACTATTTTAATAAGCATCTATTGCGTGCCAAGATGTTCCTGGGTGGTGTAAATGGTTTGTCCTCATCTACTAACCTAAAGGTTGGTGGTTCAAAACCACCCAGCAGCACCATTGCAGAAAGGCCTGGCAACCTGATTCTTTAAGAATACAGCCATTGAAAAGCCTATGGAGCACTTCTACTTGAACACATTGGGTCACCATGTGTCGGAATTGATTCAACAGCAATGAGTTTGGGGTTTTTTTTGGTTTTATTGGGTGCCAGACATCTGCTGGGTTCTCTCCACATAACCAACTAGATGTGAAACAACTGTGCCAGCTAGAATAATCATTCCTGTTTTGTGTAAGGAGGCCCTAAAGCTCAGAGAGGTTAAGGGCTGGGCCCCAGGTCACACAACTGGGAACATGTCAGGAGTCCAGACTGAACCCCATTCAATTTGTGTAAGTGTTCGTAAATCTGGTATTCACAAACTGGGGCTTACCTCAGTGTCTCTGTGGCATCATCACTACAGCCATCACTACCACCATCCTCCTCCTCTTTCCCCTCCTCCTAATGGCTAATATTTATTCAGCAATTCCATTCAGCCAGCTACTTCACTGAATACACATGTTAGCTCATTTAACCCTCCTAACAAGTCTGGTGTTACAGTGTTGAAGCACTCAGCTGCTAACCAAAAGGTCGATTGTTCAAACCCACCAGCTGTTCTATGGGAGGAAAGGTGTGGCTTCTGTAAAGATGACACACTTGGAAGCTCTATTGGGGCCGTTCTACCCTGTCATAGAGGGTCGCTATGAGTCAGAATCGACTCAGTGGCCATGTGTTTAGTTTTGGTTCTGGAACATGCTATTGGAGAAGGTACTGTTATTATCTCTATTTTACAAGCGAGAAAACCGAGGTTCTGTGAAGTTAAGTCACTCGTCTGAAGTCCCTCTGCTGGTAAGTGGTGGAGCTGGGACTCAAGCCAGGCTGTCTGAATGCAAAGCCCGCCCTGTGAGACTATATCCTCCTGGAGGCAGGAGCTGCAGGTCCCATTTCTTTCATACCCCTCGTGGTGCCTAGCACTGTGCTATGCATGCAGTAGTTGCTAAATAAATATATCTGTCAAGGCGCTGAACAAAGAGGAAAAGACTCCAGAAGTGCTGATGGGGAAAGCGCGAAATGCCTTTGCTCCAGGGCACCTGAAGATACAGCTAGACGTTCAGACGCTGAGCACCAACCTCCGAGCACAGAGAAGTCTCTCTCACGTCAGTGATAAAGCGGTTTGTCAAAACACCCTTCAATGTGGGGACCAGCGCCTGCCAGGCAAGTACCAAGCATCTCAAAGGCTGAAGATGGCTCCTCAGTCCTTTTCCTTCTATCCCCGACTGAGCCAGGCCTTGAATAAAGGCCAGGGAAGTCCTCTCTCACGTCCAATGCAATTCAAGAAGACGAGAAGAACAGACTTGATAGCAAGAGTGCTTATATGTGCCATGTGCTGTGCTAAGTGCATTACTGAGCCAAGATGAAGCATGGTGAGGGCACCTGACTGTACAGCATAGAGATTAAACACACAGGCTCTGGAATTAGACTGCCTGAAACTCTGCTCTACTGCTCACTGCCCATGTGACATCAGGCCTCAGTTTCCTCATCTGTAAAATGGGGGTGATGTTAACAGCAGTACTAAATAAATAAATGTTGCTGCTGTGTACGGCAGATTCTGACTTATAGCAACCGTCTAGGACAGTAGAACTGCTCCATAGGGTTTTCCAAGGCTGTAATCTTTAAAGCAGCACACTGCCACATCTTTCTCCCATGGAGCAGCTAGTGGGTTCCCAATGCCAACCTTTTGGTTAGCAGCTGAGCACTTAACCATTGTGCCATGAAAAAATATGAGGGCTCCTTAAATTCTAAGTAGTACTAAATAGCTAATAGGAAACCCTGGTGGCATACTGGTTAAGAGCTTGGCTGCTAACCAAAAGGCCAGCAGTTCGAATCCACCAGGTGCTTTGTGGAAACCCTATGGGACAGTTCTACTCTATCCTATAGGGTCGCTATGAGTCCCAATCGACTTGATAGCAACGGGGAAATAACTAATAATAACGTTGTTAGTTGCCATTGAGTAGATTCCGATTCATGGCAACCCCACGTGTACAGAGTAGTACTCCTCCATAGGGTTTTCAAAAGAAGATTATCAAGCCTGTCTTCTGAGGCCCCTCTGTGTGGGTTCAAACGCCCAATCTTTTGGCTGGTAGTCAAGCGCTTAACCATTCGCACCACCTAGGAACTCCCAAATAATATTAAATAGTACTAAATAATAAATAGTACTAAATATCTACTTCATAGGGTTATTGTAAAGACGAGATAACCAGGTATTAGTACTACTTCCAAAATTCAGTCAGAGAAAATCCTATAGATCACAATGGTCTGAGCCTGTTGTGTATAGGATTGCCATGAGTAAGGAGCCAACTAGAGGACAGCTAACAACAATAATAAACCTAATAATCTCAAGCGCACTGGACAGCCCCACGATCTGTCTCTTGCTTCAACAGTGTTTGGAAGAAACCGACTGGGGACTCCCCACCTGCAGCCTCCCACCACCCTCCAACTTCCTCTCAAGGTACAATCTCAGGGGCCATCTTCTAGGCCATCCAGTTTCCCGGACCAGCTTACACCATTTTTGTTTGTTTGTTTTTGTTTTTGTGGTTAGCTCCTAATCCTCGACCAACAGTGGGCTCCCAGATTAGTCAGAATTACTACGCTGATGGGTAGGCCGCTGTCTACCTCCTAGTCAGCCTGTGTCTGCGGGCCTCCTACACCTACCTCTCTTTGAGCTTCTATTTTGACCGCGACCATGCGGCCTTGGAAGGCGTGGGACACTTCTTTCGAGAGTTGGTCAAGGAGAAGCGAGAGAGGGCCGAGCGTCTTTTGAAGCTGCAAAACCAGCACGCGGTGGCCACTTCCTGTTCCAAGATATGCAGAAACTCCCCAAGCTGAGTGCGAAAGAACCCTGGACGCCGTGGAAGCCATCATGGCCCTGGAGAAGAACCTGAACCAGACCGTTTGGGATCTGCACGTGGTGGGTTCTACCCACACAGGCCCCCCATCTCTGTGACTTTCTGGAAAGCCATCTCCTAGATGAGGACGTGAAACTCCTCAAAAAGATGGGCAACAGGGTGACCAACCTCCTCGAGCTAGTGAATCCCAGGCTGTGCTGGGTGAGTATCTCTTGGAGAGGCTCAGCCTTAAGCATAACTAGGAGCCCCAAAGCCCAGTAAGCTGTGAAGGGCCCTCTGCGTTCCCCTGCCGTCTGGCATCTGCCTGAGCCTCTCCAACCACAAAGCAGATTTTTAACCACCTTAGAGTCTGTCCAAGCCTGGATCAAGGGGAAACAATAAAGCTTCTTTTGCAAAGGGAGAAAAAAGAAAAAAAAAAAAAAACCCTAGTAAATTATCACATTATCTAGTACTTTAGAAGAGGAAAAACAGTAACGTACGGCATGATCAGGAAGACCAGGTGTGGGCAGGGGTAGGGTGCAGGTTCAGGTTGTGATGTTATTAAGGTGGTCAGGAAGGGCCTCCTTGCAAAGATGAACTCTGAGCAGGGGCTTGAAGAAGGTGAGGTCACAAGCCAAGCAGACACCCAGGGGAGGAGCATTCTAGGCAGAGAGGACAGCTAGAGAAAAGCCCAGGACATGAGTGGGTCTGGCATGTGTATGGAAGGGCAAGGAGGCCAGGAATGGTAGGATCAAGGAGGAGAGTGACAGCGGATGAGGTTAGAGAAGAGCTTGAACAGAACAAGCAGGGGGGTTTGTGGGCCACAGTAAGTACAGACTTAGGCTTCACCTTTGAGTGAGATGCTGGCTTTGAGCAGGGGAGTGACGCGTCCTGACTTATGTTTTAACAACTAGGGCGAGGCAGGTTACGCACTTTCCTAGAGACAAAACCCTCAGTAATCAGGGAAAACAACATTCAAATGCCACAGTTTTTCAAAAATAAAATGAATGAAAAAAAAATCCAAGATGAACAAAGTTATCAACATTTTAAGCGAAGACAGGATCAATACTTCGGAGTTTTCCTTTTGCCTCTGCTGCCACATGGTTCAGCCAGACCTGGGCAGCTGTAATGAGAGCTGACTGAACGTGAGCAAAGGACGAAGCAGTTGGGAAATGACTGGAATGATCCAGCTTAGAAGGAACGTGGGCAGGACCAAGCTGGTAGCACCAGGGTAGGGGAAAGTGGTAGGGTCCTGAAAATAGCACAACAGGACTCCTGACAGATTGGATGTGGAGGTCTGGAAAAAAGAGAATCCAAGACTGACTCCAAGGTTGTTGAACTGAGCAATTAGAAAAAAAAAAAAAATCAGTTATCATTGTGTTGATTCCGGCTCATAGCGACTCTATAGGACAGAGTAGAACCGCCCCATAGAGTTTCCAAGGAGTGCCTAGTGGAAATGCTGACCTTTTGGTTAGCAGCCGAGCTCTTAACCACTGTGCCACCAGGGTTTCCAAGCAATTAGAAGGAGATAAAATATAAAATGCCTAGAAGCTAGCACATGGTAGGTGCTCTATATACCTGTGTATCCTTTCCCTTCCTTTGCCTTGGTCCTCCATGTGGGACTTCCTGTGTAGCCATATCAGGGATCACATCTTGTTTGTGTGTGTGTGTGTGTGTAGATGCGTGTGTGCATGTTATTTGTATGTGTGTGCGTATATGCATGTGTTTGCAGGTACATACAACACACACACAGGGGTAACTGTAAGCCTGGCAGTAAGTGTCTGACCTAATCGACTTTAAGCAAAATGCACTTGTAAAGCACTCGGCACAGAGTTGTTGTTAGGTGCCATCGAGTCAGTTCAGACTCACAGAGATCCTCACAGTTAGTGCTATGCTTCAGCCCACTGTTGCAGCCACTGCGCCAATCCATCTTATTGACGGTCTTCCTCTTTTTCTCTGATCCTCTACTTTACCAAGCATGATGTCCTTCTCCAGGGACTAGTCTCTCCTGATCACATGTCCAAAGTACTTGAGACGAAGTCTTGCCATCCTTGCTTCTAAGGAGTATTCTGGCTGTACTTCTTCCAAGACAGATTTATTCGTTTTTCTGGCAGTCCATGGTATATTCAATATTCTGCGCCAACACCATAATTCAAAGGTATCAATTCTTCTTTTGCATGCATGTGAGGCGATTGAAAACAGCAAGGCTTGGGTCAGGCGCACCTTAGCCCTTGAAGTGACATCTTCGCTTTTTAACACTTTAAAGAGGTCTTCTGCAGCAGATTTGCCCAATTCAACTTGTCCTTTGATTTCCTGACTGCTGCTTCCATGGGCATTGATTGTGGATCCAAGTAAAATGAAATCCTTGACAACTTCAATCTTTTCTCCATTTATCATGATGTTGCTTATTGGAGTCAATAAAGACAGCCATTGCTGTTACCATGATTACTAAATATCTGTTGAGTAAATAATTGGGTAATGTTTTCCCGGCTTTCTTTGCTTGGGATAATAAACCTGTGTTTACCTCAGTTAACTCCACAAGGACAAAAGAAGTTCTCACTCAGAGAATTGCCCTCCGGTGTTAACAACAAAAGTAAAACGAAACGGAACAGCTCTCCTGGGGAAAGCATTTGATAAGTGGAAATGTAAGGGCAAGTTCCGGAAAAGCTCTGGGGCCCAAATGTGCCCACAACCTTCTTGTCCCAAAGCAAAAGCTCTCAACGGGGCTGGTGCTGCCCCCTTGGGGGAGATCTGGACATCTGTGGGGGGAGATCTAGAAATCTTTTGGGGGCGATTTAACTTGTTACTAGGTCTGGGGTGTGCAACCCACTCATACAAATGTCCTTAGTTATTTCCATACATGAAAAACAAATTTATTATAATCACCTGAAACTAAGCCTAATCCATTTATAAATACAAACACAAAATTATTGTTTGCATGGTTTAAGTATACATTCCACCTACCATCTGTCAGTTTGTCATACTGTGGTGGCTTGCGGGTTACTGCGACGCTGGAAGCTATGCCACCAGTATTTCAAATACCAGCAAGGTCACCCATGGTGGACAGGTTTCAATGGAGCTTCTAGACTAGGACGAGGAAGAAAGGCCTGGTGAGCTACTTCTGAAAATTAGTCAACGAAAACCCTGTGGATCACAGCAGAATACTGTCCAATGTAGTGCTGAAAGATGAGCACTTAAAATACACAGTGGCCACAACCATGGACATGAGCGTACTAACGATTGTGAAGATGGTATAATACTGGGCAAGATTTTGTCCTGGTGTACATGAGGTAGCCATGAGTTGGCGCCAACGGCAGCTAACAACAAGTGTACATTGAATCTCAAGGGAATATAACTACTGCGTAAATTAAGCAAAGGCTGTTCTTTGCTTTGTTACCAGAAGCTGCCCAGTATTTCAGAAAATCGGTTCACTGATGGCAACGTGGTGCCTGGTATTTTTATAGGTGACAGGACACGGCTGCACAAGTTTGTCTTTGTAGCTGTGGCAGCCACAGGATCACAGACAGGCACGATCGTCTGGTTATATCACTATGTTTTATGGTAGACTCATATCCCGGCATTTACATATTGAAATATTTGCTATCTTCTTTCAGACTACTTTCATTTTATTTCCTGTTATAATACTGCTAGGACATTATAGGGATTTTTTGAAGCTATATGTATATATAGATTATATTATCTGTGAAATTCATTTCAGGATAGTAAAGAGGGTGTTATAAAATTTTTTCTTTTATGAAAAGGTGCATTGAGTCTGAGCTGATTGAGGACAAACGTCTGGCCTAAACGGCTACTATGAAGCCTTAGGAAAGTGTGTCCTATGGATTTTAGCACATTTATTGCCAGGTCACCCCATGTTGCAAGGAGAGCCGGGCATCTAGATATTTGCCTGTAAGCTTCTGACTTTTAAATAAATGGTAACTAATTTTTTTAATATTAAACACTATGTAGGCCAAATAATCACATCTTTGGGCTAGATGTGACCAAATTGTGATCTTGGCTTTAAAACTGGATGTGTTTAATGGAGTAACCAAGAGAGCTGTGTGAACCTCTCCAGTGTATATGTGATCACTCAAGTTGCCAAGAATTAAATATATATGTTGGGTAGTTTTATACATATTGTTGTTAGTTGCTGTCGAGTCAGTTCCAACTCATGGGACCCTATGTATGTCATACTAGGACTGTGCTCCGTAGGGTTTCCAAGGCTGTGAACTTTCAGAACCAGATCACCAGCCCTTTCCTCAGAGACGCCTCTGGGCGAGTAGGAACCACCAACCTTTCGGCTAGTAGTTGAGCACTTTACTGTTCACACTATCCAGGGACGCCTTTACACACATTATCACACCTAATTTCACAAGAAGCCTCTAAGTACTGTGTGCCCATGTCACAGATGAGAAAACTGAGGGTTGGAAAGGGGAACTGACTTGGCTGAAAAGGTGAAGTCGGGATTCTGACTCAACTCTGAAGTCTCGTTACTAATTACAGTAATTAAAACCAAGCAGTGTGATCCCACTTCGGTGAGTGGCATCTGGGGTCTTAAAAGCTAGCAAGCAGCCATCTAAGACACATCAATTGGTCTCAACCCACCTGGATCAAAGGAGAATGAAGAACACCAAGGACAAAAGGTGATTACAAGCCCAGGAGACAGAAAGGGCCACATAAACCAGAGACTACATCGGCCTGAGACGAGAAGTAGATGGTGCCTGGCTACCATTGATGACTGCCCTGACAGGGAACACAACAGAGAATCCCCGATGGAGCAGGAGAACAGTGGGATGCAGACCTCAAATTCTCGTAAAAAGACCAGACTTAATGGTCTGACCGAGACTAGAAGGTCCCCAGGCCTTCTGTTAGCCCAAGACTGGAACCATTCCCAGAGCCAACTGTTCAGGCTGGGATCGAACTGGACTATGAGACAGAAAATGATACTGGTGAGGAATGAGCTTCTCGGCCCAAGTAGACACATGAGACTATGTGGGCAGCTCCTGTCTGTAGGTGACATGTGAAGGCAGAGGGGGACAGGAGCTGGCTGAATGGACACGGGGAATACAAGGTGAAGAGGAGGAGTGTGCTGTCTCATTAGGGGGAGAGCAACTAGGAGTACATAGCAAGGTATATATAAATTTTTGTATGAGAGAATGACTTGATTTGTAAACTTTCACTTAAAGCACAATAAAAAAAAGGAAAAAAATAAAACCAAGAAGTTGTCATTGAGTCAACTCTGAGTCACGGTGACTCTACATGTGTCAGAGTAGAACTGTGCTCTGTAGGGCTTTCAGTGGCTGATTTTTCGGAAGCAGACGATCAGGACTGTGAGTAAGCAGCCTAGTGCGTAAATCGCTCACGTCACCCAGGAACTCCAATTATAGTAACTACTGCCCCCAACCCGAAATTTGGTACCTACTATTTACCCGGCTGTGAGTGGGAATCGACTCAATGGCACCGGGTTTGGTTTTTGATTATTTACTTGGCAGAGCCCTGGTGGGGCAGTGGTTGAGCTCTGGGCTGCTAACCAAAGGTTCACAGTTCAGGTCCACCAGACACTCTTTGGAAACCCTTTTGGGCATTTCTACTCTGTCCTATAGGGTCACTATGAGTTGGAATTAACTCGATGGCCATAAGATTTACCCAGCACTGTGCACAATGCATTATAAATATTCTCTTGTTCAATCATTACTGTATCCATGTTTTGAGGCACGTATTTTTATAGATGAATCCAGGGCTCAGGGAGGGTCATTTGCTGCCAAAAAAGTGCGAGAGTATTCTCAGCCAGGTCTAGTTAATGCCAACCACAATTGGTATATTGTCTCTCAGGAAAAAAAAAGATAAGCAATAATAATAGTGAGGGTTATTCACTGAACCCTTTATATATGTCAGGTGCTTTATTCATCTTGTCTACACCAGAGATCGTCAACTTAAATAACACATTAGGGTCACCTGGGAGCTTTGAAAAATATTGATGCCTGGGTCTCACTCCCATGGATACTCATTGGTCTGTAACTTGACCTGGGCATCAGGATTTGCAAAAGCCACCCCTCCCCCGTAATTAGAATAATTGGTTTAACCCACGCAACTACCTATGGGCCAGGTCAATAGTGCTCACCTCTAATGATACCCTGGCATCACCTGGAGGTTTTCTTTCCTGGTTACAGATGCCTGGCTCCCACCCCCAAAGATTTTTTTTCAGCTGGTCTGGGAAGGGACCCATTCGTTACTGTAGATTAAAGTCTCCCAGGCGGGGGAGGAAGGAGTGGGGAGTTAATGCTTAAGGGGTGCTGGGTTTGTTTGGGGTGACAAAATTTTTTTGGAAAAAGACAGTCGTGATGGTTGCATAGCAACCATGAATGTGATTACTGTCACTGAATTGTAAACTCAAGAGTGGAAGAAAGAGCAAATTTTTTGTGATATCTATTGTACCACAGTAAAAAGAAAGTTTCCCAGGTGATTCTAATACACAGCCGTTAAACGAGGCTCAATCAATGCCCCATTTTACTGATGACATAACTGAGGGTCACAAAAGTGAGGTGATTTAATCAAGGTCATAAAAACCAAACCAAACCAAACCCATTGCCAGCAAGTTAATTCCAACTCATAGCAACCCTACAGGACAGGGTAGAACTGTTTCACAGGATTTCCAAGGAGCGGCTGTATTGGTTTCCTGCTGCTGCTATAACAAATAGCCACAAACTTAGTGGCTTAAAACAACAGAAATTGATTATCTTGAAGTTCTGGGCGGCAGAAGTCCAAAGAGTCTCACTGGGTTAAAATCAAAGCGTTGGCCAGGCTGTGTTCCTTTATGGACGCTCTGGGAGAAAATCTGTTGTCTTGCCCTTTCTAGCTTCTAGAGGGCACCTAAGCCCTGGTGACGCTGATGTTAAAGCACTCGCCTGCTAACTTTAAAAAAAAAAAAAACTGAAAGGTTGGTGATTTGAACCCACCAGCCATCCCGCTGGAGAAATATGTGGCAGTCTCCTTCTGTAAAGATTAAAGGTTACAGCCTTGGGAACCCTGTACAGTAGTTACACTTTGTCCTGTAGTGTCGCTATAGGATCACTATGAGTCAGAATAAATTCAACACCAATGGGTTTTTTTTAAGAGGGCACCCACATTCCTTGACTCATGGCCCCCTTCCCTCTTTAAAGCCAAAAGTTGCAGGTCAAGTCCCTGTCATGCTCCATCACTCTGACACTCACTCTTTTGCCTTCCTCTTCCACATTTAAGGACTCTTGTGATCGCAGCCCTGGTAGCACAGCAGATAAGAGCTAAGCTGCTAACCAGGAGGTCAGCAGTTCCAATTTACCAGCTGCTCCTTGGGAACCCTATGGGGCAGTTCTAATCTGTCCTATGGGGTCACTATGAGTCAGAATCTACTTGACGCAATGGCCTTGGCTTTTTGGTTTGGTAATTCTATTGGGCCCAACTGGATAATTCATAATAATCTCCCTACCTTAAAGTCAGCTGATTAGCAGCCTTAACTCCATTTGCTTCCTTAACTTCCCTTTGGTAACATATTCACAGGTTCTGAAAAGTAGGACGGGGACATCTTTGGGAGGCCATTATTCTGCCTACCACCCTTGCTTTCTCATTGCAGAGACAGCTTCACCAACAGTCAGAGAATCAGCCAAGCCCAGTACCCAGGAGCAATGTGACCAATGCTACTTCTGATGACACAGAACCCAAGGAAACAGCCCAGTAAGTACAGCAAAAGTCAACACATCACATGGATCTAATTTTCCACTATTCGGCCTTCCAAAGGCATCTTTGGCCTAATATTGATTTTTGACACCATCTTGATCAGCCACTGTTAGGCAACAGTTACACTTGTACCAAGGAGAAGGAAAAGAGACACCTTCCTGTCAAGCCAGAGAATCATAGAATCGCAGGGCAAGCATGGTCCTTAAAGGCCACCATAGTCCAACTCACCGTATGACCCCTCTCTCCAAGTGGCCATATTGAATTTGCTGGACTCCACCAGGGACAGGGAGATCATTAGCATTTAAGTAGCCTACTCCACTTTTGAGCAGCTCTCTTAGAAAGGGCTTCCTTACTTACTACACAGCTGCTAGAAATTTTGAGATAGGTCTGCTTGTACTGACAGGGAAGAATCTCCAAGACAAATTATTAAGGACAAAAAGCAAGTTGAAGAACTGTATGTCCAGTATTATCTAATTATTTTCTTTAAAAAGTCTTTCAAATGTGTACTTAATAGCATACAAAATCTGGAATCATAAGAACGAATTAATAAACGATGGCTAACTTTTGTGTGTGTGCGCTTTAAGTGAAAGTTTACAGTTTCAGTTATTTTCTCATACAAAAATTTATACACGCATTGTTATGTGACCCTAGTTGCTCTCCCTATAATGTGACAGCACACTCTTCCTTTTCCCCTTAGAATTTCTGTGTCCATACAACCAGCTTCTATCCCTTTCTGCCTTCTCATCTCACCTCCGAACAGGAGGTGCCCATTTAGCCTTGTGTATCTACTTGCAGTAATAGCACTCTCTTCACAAGTGTCGTTTTGTGTCTTATAGTCCAGTCTAACCTTTGTCTGAAGACTTGGCTTCGGGAATGGTTTCAGTTCTGGGCTAACAGAGAGTCTAGGGGCTATGTCTTCCAGGGTCCTTCAAGTCTCAGTCAGACCATTATGTCTGGTCTTTTTACTAGAATTTCAGTTCTGCATCCCACTTTTCTCCTGCTCCTTCGGGGATTCTCTGTTGTGTTCCCTGTCAGGGTGGTCATTGGTGATAGCCGGGCACCATCTAGTTCTTCTGGTCTCAGGCTGATGTAGACCCTGGTTTATGTGGCCCTTTCTGTCTCTTGGGCTAATATTTTCCTTGTGTCTTTGGTGTTCTTCATTCTCCTTTGCTCCAGGTGGGTTGGGATTAATTGGTGCATCTTAGATGGCCACTTACTAGCTTTTAAGACCGGAGATGAACAATGGCTACCTTTAAAGTGTAAAGGGAAATTCAGAGGGAGTAAGTACATATTTTTCTGAATTGCCAGGATACATACCTCCGAGGTTATTATGAGAATAAAATGAGATAAAGCAAGTGAAATACTTAACATGGGGCAAATACTCAATAAATGTAAACTAAAAATTTTTTAGGAATTCCTGGGTGGTGCTAATGGTTAGCTTGGCTGCTAACTGAAAAGATGGAGTTTTCAGCCCACCAAAAGGCACCTTGGAAGAAAGACCTGGAGATCTATTTCCAAAAAATCAACTATTGAAAACCCTATGGAACACAGTTGTAACACACACACATAGCGTTGCCATGAGTTAGAATCAACTTGACAGCAACTGGTACTGGTAAATGTTTTTTAATCATAGAAAAGGTCCAAAAGAATGTCAGCATTGATTACTTGTGAGTCTTTTTGTTTGTTTGTTTTTCTTGTATGTTCTTAATTTTTTTTTTCTACAATGGACATTTATTAGTTGTCAACATAAAAGAAAAAGAAATCATTTCTGTATCAGCACAGAATGCACTTGGCTGCAAGTAATAGAAAACCTAACTACCAGTGGCTTCAGCGTAAAAGAGTTTGTTTTTATCACTTAACAAGATGCCCAGAATTAGGTGGCTGCTGTCATTAGTTCAGTCATCAGAGACCCAGGCCCATTTGGCATATTGGTATTCACCCTCATGCTTGTCACTTCATGGTTTCAAGATGGTCACTGCATCTACAGACATCAAATCTACTTTCAAAGCAGAAAAAGGAAGGAAACATGGTGCCAGCTGCATTTTTTCCCTTTTATTGGGAAATAACCTTTTCTCCCGGAAGCACTCACCACAGACTTCCATGTTAGGCCTCACTGACCTCATTTGTGTCTCTTCTAGCTGCAAGGGAGGCTGGCAAAGTAAGGGACAAGATTGTCCTAATTGGCTTCAATTAGTCATGTCTTGGAAACCCTGCTGGTGTAGTGGTTAAGAGCTACCACTGCTAACCAAAAGGTTGGCAGTTCAAATCCACCAGGCGCTCCTTGGAAACTCTATGGGGCAAATCTACTCTGACCTATAGGGTCGCTATGAGTTGGAATCTACTCAATGGCAACGGGTTTGGTTTGGTTTTGGTTTAGTCATGTCTTACAGCCTAGAGTTAGGTGCCACTGCCAGAAACAAAAATGGGGTTGTGCTATCAAGGAAGAAGGGGGTTTAGATATTGGGTAGAAAAGTGTCTGTCACAGCTTCCATTTATGGAGCCTGAATCCCCGCCCCTGGCAAACATCTACCATTGATCCTAGCTGTTCTTTACAAAAATCCATGCATTATTAATACCTCTACTTGTAGGCTGCTTAAAGTGTGACATATAACTTATTTAAAATCTCATAGGGAACCCAGCAGGGTCAGAGCTGGGATTTACAGACTTCCATCTGTGGAGATGAGTAATACCCCTTTCCTCAACTAGTTATTTACATCTAATTGAAATAGAAGAAAAAGGACTTCTTGAATCCTATCTTCAGTTGGGATTTATACATGTTCAAGCATTGTCTGACAGAGCAATGGACAAGGGGGAGCTGGCAATGGAAGGCGAGTTGCAGGAAGGGATGGCCGGGGTCCTGAGAGAAATTTCATCATAAAAGAAAAAAGAGACTGATACATAGAAAACTCAACGGCAAAGTCTGTAGGGCACAGGGAAGTGGGAATTCCAGGGAAAATGCAACGGCTGGAATTTGGCATTGCCCATATCATGGTATATATATGTGTGTGAGTGTGTGTACCCCAGGGGAATAAAAGGGCTGAGTATCTGTAACACTTCAGATACCCATGAGTGTCTCACATATTCTCTCCTTCTCATATAACTCTGTTCTCTACCCTCTCTTACAAGTCAATCTATGTCTCCTCAGGAGAAAATCCTGCCATCTCTTCTCTGGTTCTTCACTCACTGATTAGCACATTCTGTATCTGAGCATGGGGGAGGAGAGGAGGAAACGATACCTACAGGACAATGTCAAAAATCTCCCCAAGGGAATGAGAGGCGTGGAGAGTGTTATGTTATGATTTATGCACGTAATTTCGGTCTCTGCTTTTTATGCAAGACATCTTTCACTAATTCAGTCATTCAACAAATATTTATATGTGCCGGGCACAATTTTTGGCACAGGAATATGGGGATGGTAATATATAGTCTCTGCTCTTAGGAGTTCACCCTCATCTCTTCCTATGTCAGCCACTTTCCAGGACAGAGGTTACCCCAAATCACCCAGGACCCAGGCTAGGGGCTCGGTCTTCCAGAAAGTTCTCCTGAAGACCCAGGTTAGAGGGTGGGATTCCAACATGGATGACTATTTCCAGCCTCTCTGTAACCGTCTAGGGCAATGAAGACACTGAGCTGACAGTGGCCTTGGCAGAGCCAGAGAGAGATCCCAACACATTTATCACCAGCCCAGAGCTACTGTTCAGCCCCACTGACCTGTAAAATCCACACTAAACTCAGGGCTGGCTCTTTAGCTTCTGAATTTGATTTAGACCCCAGTGAAGGCCCCCAGGGCCTAGTACTGACAAATCACCATTTACCTGGACTGTTCTACTTCACACAGAAATTTGAAGAGTTCTAGAAGCCAGTGGGGAAGGCCAGGCTGGCCTCAACTCCTAGGCACAGAGTCAAGGGGCCATGAGGTTCCCTATCCCTCAAAATACCTCCTTAACTTGGCACTTCTCCCCACAGTACTCATCACATTTACAATTATGAGACCAGAACCTGCCTCCTCTGAATGAAAATGTGCTCTATGTAGGCAAAGCCACATCTCACTAATTTATGGCTGCACCTCCAGTACCAAGCCCAGTGTGGACACATAGTAAACCAAAAAACAAACAAACCCATTGCCGTCAAGTCAATTCTGACTCATAGACTCACAGCGGCCCTATCGGACAGAGTAGAACTGCCCCATAGCGTTTCCAAGGAGCAGCTGGTGGATTCAAACTGCCAACCTTCTGGTTAACAACCATAGCTCTTAACCACTGAGCCACCACGTTTCCAGTCACATAGTTGGTACTCAATAAATATCTGTTGGTTTCATCATATGTGATACTATTTTCAGAACGTATCTTGAGAAAAAACAAAGAGTGATAATAATAACAATAGCTAGTCAGCATTTACTAAGTACCAATTACAGGGCTCCGTGATCTACATTTGTTACCGCGGACAACATAAGGAACACAATGTTACTGAACTGTACACGCGAAGACTGTTGAAATGTCAAATGTTTTGTTACATATATATTAACCACAATAAAAAAAAAAAAAAAAAACTAGTTGCAGAGACAGGATTTGTATCCTGACTTAGCCATTTCCCAAATGCGTAACTTTGGGCAAGGGTCTTAACCTCCCTGAGTCTCAGTTTTCTAACCTGTAAAAGGGCTTAATAATAATAATAATACCAAGCTCATATGCATGTGACATGCACAGCAGAAGAGCAATTAAAAAAAAAAAAAGCCCAGCTGACTGGGATCACAAGAGAGGGTCCCAGAGAGAGCCAAAATTCTAACTTAAAAAGAAAGAACAGACTCACTGGCCTGACGGAGTCTGGAGAAACCCTCAGAGTATGACTCCCGGACACCCTTTCAGCTCAGTAATGAAGTCACTTCCGAGGTTCACCTTTCATCCAAAGAGTGGACAAGCCCATAAAACAAAACGAGACTAAAGGGGCACACCAGCCCTGGGGCAAGGACTAGAAGGCAGGAGGGTACAGGAAAGCTGGTAATAGGGAACTCAAGATTGAGAAGGAAGAGTGTTGACATGTTATGTGGTTGTTAGCCAATGTCATAAAACAATATGTGTACTAACTGTTTAATGAGAAACGACTTTGTTCTGTAAATCTTCATCTAAAGTATGACAACAAAAGAAAAAAAAAAAAAAAGAGCCCAGATGCCAGTGGCTACCAAAATTTTAATTCAGCAATTCCATTTCCAGGAGTTTCTCCAATAGAAAAGTTTGCACAGCTGTAAAAAGACTGCTCACTGAAACATAGTTGGAAATAGAGAAAAACTGCCAGTAACCTTCAACAGAGGAATGGTGGCGTTAATTATACTACCATCAACAATGGAACACAACGCAGTCATCAAAAAGAATAAGGGTAATGTGGCAGATCCATACAGTGGAATAATAATTCAGCCATTAAAAAGGAGGGAAATACTGATGTGTGCTATAGCATGGATAGACCTTGAAAATATTATGCTCAGTAAAAGAACGCAGATGCAAAAGAATATTGTATAATTCCATTTATATGAAATGTCCAGAATAGGAAAACAGGTAGAGACAGAGAGTAAATAGAATAGTAGTTGCCAGGCGTTGGGGGGAAGGGGGTTTGGGAGTGACTTTTAATGGAGTTTCTCTTTGGGGTGATGAAAATGTTCTAAAATGATTGTGACGACGGTTGCACAACTCTGAATATAACAAAAAAAACCACTGTACACCTTAAATGGGTATGGGTATGGTATGTGAATTTTCTCAATAAAGCTATTATAAAAAAAAAAAGAGGAAGAAGAAGAAGATTGAGGCTATTTTGGAAACCCTGGTGGTGTAGTGGTTAAGTGTTACGGCTGCTAACCAAAAGGTCGGTAGTTCAAATCCACCAGGTGCTCCTTGGAAACTCTATGGGGCGGTTCTTCTCTCTCCTATAGGGTCACCATGAGTTGGAATCAACTCAGGGGCAACGGGTTTTTGGTTTGAGGCTATTTTAGTATCTGGAGTGCCTGAGTGGTACAAATGGTTAACATGTTCTGCTGCTAACCATAAGGCCGGAAGTTCCGGTGTACCCAGAGGCACCTTGGAAGAAAGTCTTGGTCATCTGCTTCTGAGAAATCAACCACTGAAAACCCTACAGAACACAGCTCTATTCTGACACACAAGGGGTCACCATGAGTCAGAATCGACTCCTTGGCAACTGCTTTTTAAAAGTTTGAATTACTTATTAGGTGTCCAAACATTGATGGGAAATAGACCATTAAATCATCAAGCAATGAGGGGAAGTGAGAACGGGGAGGGGAGGTAGTTGCAACAAGGTGGGGTAGTGGGTGGTGAAGAGAAGACAAGAGATTCGGAGCTGGGAAAAGAGGAAGAATGACTGGGAAGTGGCAAGGAGGACCAAGAAGGACACTTATCTCCAGGCCCAAGAGTATGAGGAGTAGGGAAGAAAACAGACCCACTTAAGAGGGCTCTAGGGGAAGAAATGCCCTCAGAAAAAAGCTTGGTTACAGCAAGAAGGGAAAGATCATATTTACAGAAGAAGCTGTGATGTATCATACCAGGTACACACCTTTTCCAGGAGACTCTCACCCACTTGCATGCAGACGTCCCAGTACCTACTTGCTCCTGCATGTTAGCAGCCCCAGTTTTGGGTTTGAGGCTGCTGCCCAGCATTAGCCATCTGATCATTTCTCATTGCTGCTTACCCTCTTGTTATTCTGAACATCTGGTGTTATTGTTGTTAGGTGCCACTGAGTCAGTTCTGACTCATAGCGACCCTATGGCACAACAGAACGAAACACTGCCCGGTCCTGTGCCATCCTTACAATCTTTCTTATGCTTGAGCTCATTGTTGCAGCCACTGTGTCAATCCACCTTCTTGAGGGTCTTCCTCTTTTCCGCTGACCCTGTACTCTGCCAAGCATGATGTCCTTCTCCAGGGACTCATCCCTCCTGACAACAAGTCCAAAGTATGTAAGACAAAGTCCCGCTATCCTTGCCTCTAAGGAGCACTCTGGCTGCACTTCCTCCAAGACAGATTTGTTCGTTCTTTTGGGAGTCCATGGTATATTCAATATTCTTCGCCAACACCACAATTCAAAGGCGTCAACTCTTCTTCAGTCTTCCTTATTCATTGTCCAGCTTTCACATGCATTTGATGCGATTGAAAATACCATGGCTTGGGTCAGGTGCACCTTAGTCTTCAGGGTGATGTCTTTGCTCTTCAACACTTTGAAGAGGTCCTTTGCACCAGATTTGCCCAATGCAATGCGTCTTTTGATTTCTTGACTGCTGCTTCCATGGCTGTTGATTGTGGATCCAAGTAAAAGGAAATCATTGACAACTTCAATCTTTTCTTTGTTTATCATGATGTTGCTCATTGGTCCAGTTGTGAGGATTTTTGTCTTCTTTATGTTGAGGTGTAATCCATACTGAAGACTGTGGTCTTTGATCTTCATTAGTAAGTGCTTCAAGTCCTCTTCACTTTCAGCAAGTAAGGTTGTTTCATCTTTATATCGCAGGTTGTTAATGAGTCTTCCTCCAATCCTGATGTCCTGTTTTTCTTCATATAGCCCAGCTTCTCAGATTATTTGATCAGCATACAGATTAAATAGGTATGGTGAAAGAATACAACCCCGACGCACACCTTTCCTGACTTTAAACCAACCGGTATCCCCTTGTTCTGTCCGAACAACTGCCTCTTGATCCATGTAAAGTTGCCTCATGAAGTGTTCTGGAGTTCCCATTCTTCACAGTGTTATCCATAGTTTTTTTATGATCTACACAGTCGAATGCCTTTGCATAGTCAAAAAAACACAGGTAAACATCCTTCTGGTATTCTCTGCTTTCAGCCAGGATCCATCTGACATTAGCAATGATATCCCTGGTTCCACATCCTTTTCTGAAACCAGCCTGAATTTCTGGCAGTTCCCTGTTGATATACTGCTGCAGCCATTTTTGAATGATCTTCAGCAAAATTCTTGCTTGCATGTGATATTAACGATATTGTTCTATAATTTCCACATTCGGTTGGACAGACAGCAGAGAAGGGACAAATTTGGCAGCTGACCATTCTAAAGTGCTGACTTAAATGACTTCAACCCTTGTCTTAGCTTGTATACGTGGATGTGTATTTTAATTATTTGTTTTAGTATTAAATAACTTCCCCTATAGTTGGGAAATCTTAAAGTTGTTAGCCCTGGGAAGATTCTCCCTGTTTGCCCTGTGGCTTTGGGTTTCTCCTTGTTCAATGTCATGCATCTCCAAAGAAAGAGGTGCCCCAGTTTGAGAAATAGGGCTTTAAATAAGAGGCAGCCACCGAAGGGTTTTGTGGAGTGGTGTAACATGGTCTTAACACTACGTCTGGAAGTTGACTCTGGGCCACCATACCTCTTTTCCATAATTCCCAGTACCAGCATTGCAACAAATGTCCCTTAAATCCTACACGACCCTTGAGAAGCGGTCAAGCCTGTGCCTCCATCCCATTGCTCCCATCCCAGCCGCACTCACTCACTCATGCCACAGACGGCTCCTTCCCATATGGAGTCAAACTTTCCCAAGGACAGTAGAGCCCTCACCTCTCCCATCAAGTTTTGTTTCCCCATGGGACTGCGTGCTGCTGGGAGATAGCTATATGCCTGCTAAATTGCTTTGATAAAGTTGATTGTGGGCCTCATTGCTGAGCTTTTCTGTAAGTTACATTACAGCTTTGAACTGAAATCTGTCTTAGCAGCGACAAAATCCCCAAGAGAATCAGCTCCCACCTCTTCAGGGTCACCCTGAAATATTGTGAAATCCTTATATTCTAGAGGAGCGATTCATAACTGTTTGTGGGGTCACAGACCCTTTTAAGAAACTGATGAAAGCTCTGGACCCCTCCAGCCAGAAAAATACACCTTGCACAAAATATTAGATGCATTTGGCATAGCAGTTAAGAGCTACAGTATCTAATCAAAAGGTTGGCAGTTCAAATCCGCCAGGTGCTCTTTGGAAACCCTATGGGGCAGTTCTAGTCTGTCCTATAGGGTCGCTGTGAGTTGGAATCGACTCGATGGCAACAGGTTTGGTTTTGGGTTTTGGTAGCCCCTCCAAAACCCATTCTGAGACTACGTTAAATAAAACTGATGGATGAGAACGTCAGGACTGGATTAAATCTTAGAAATTACCTGGCCTGGATGGCCCATTGAATAATGATAACAATAATTATCCTTATGATAAAAGCAATCATCTATTAAGTGCTTGCTAGGTAATAGCACTCTGCTGAGGCTTTGCATACATCATGCCATTAAATTTTCACAATAACTCAGCCTAGTAGGTATTATTTCATCCCCTCTCTACAGATGAGGCAACCGAGGATCTCAGAGTCAAAACCAGCCAATGAAAACCCTGTGGATCACAACAGTCCGATCCCCAGCAAATTATGAGGGTGGTGCAGGACCGGACAGCATTTTATTCTATTGTGTATGACATCGCCATGAGTCAAGGCTGACTCGATGGCAGCTAACAGCAACAACAAGTAACCTTGTACGTGTGTCATTTTGTATTGTGCAAGTATATCTGTAAGATAAATTCTTAGTGGGAGACTGCCAAGTGTCGTGGGTTGTAGGCTCTGGTAACAGTTGCTGAGATGGAGTGTGAGTTGCAAAATGTTTATTAGGAACATATGTCCACACAAAAACTTGTACATAAATGTTCATAGCATCATTATTCGTAACAGCCCCAAAGTGGAAACAACCCAGATGTCCATCAACTTATGAATGGGTAATATGTTATATCCATTCAACAGAATATTATTCAGTCATAAGAAAGAATGAAGCACTGACACGTTACCACATGGATGAACCTTGAAAACATCATGCTAAGTGAAAGAAGCCAGTTACAAAAGACCACATATCATATGAGTCCGTATGTATGAAATGTCCAGAATAAGCAAATCTGTAGAGATAAAAACTAGATCAGTGGTTGCCTAGAGGTGGGAGAGTGGGAGAAATGAGGAACGAATGCTTAGGGGTATGGAGTTTCTTTTGGGGCATAACAAAAACATTCTAAAATTGATTGTGTTGTGGCGATGTTTGCACAGCTCTGTGAATATACTAAAAACCACTTATTTGTACACTTGAAAATGGGTGAATTGTACGGTATGTGAATTATATGTCTCAAGAAAGCTGTTTTTAAAAATGTTTATTAGGAGGGTCATGGTTTCATGAGACATCTCAGTAAATTGGTCTAACAACATGTTTATGCTTCTGTTCTACCTCTCAGTTTGTTGTGTAGTGCCTGGGGTCTTAAAAACTTGCAAGCAACCATCTAAGGCAGATAATTGGTCTCCATCTGCCTGGAGCAACAGAGGAAGGAGAGTCAGGAATAGGAGGAGGAAATAGAATGTGTGGCTAATTACCTTTGTGAACAACTGAATGGTGCCTGGCTACCATTACTGAACATTTTGATCAAAAACTTTATAGAAGAATATTGATCCAAAGGGGGAAAATGCAGACCACACTCTCACATTTTCAGGGTCTCCAGACTTTCTGGAGTCGGGGAGGCTGGATGAACCCCTGAAACTACCACCCCGAGGTCATTTTTAAACCCTAACCCAAAAATATCCCCTGATATCTTCCTGAAACCAAACAGTAATTTAGCTTAACTTAGTTAAAAAAAGGTCTGCCTTGAGCATTATGCTCCTTCAAGAACTACCCACATGGGACCAAATTGACAACAGAAATTCGAAACGTTAGATAGGAGGTTTAGGGGGCAGTGAGTTTATGTTACTGAGGAGGAATAACTCAGAAAAGGAGGGTGAAAATGGTTGCACAACTCAAAGAATGTCATCAATGCACTGAATTGTACAGAGAACCTGCTGACTTGGTGTATGTTTTGGTGTGTATATTCTCAACAGAAACAACAACCAAAACATTAATTAAGTAAAAAAATGTTTATTAAGACTCAACACTTGTGAAGGAACGAGAGAAGAAGCAGGATTGGGCAGAGAGAGAAGACGAACCTCAAAGCAGACCTAATGAAGCCAGCCAAGCAAGCAGGGAATAAGTGAACCAAAATGGCGGAGCCATATACCTGCACCTTGCTCAGTTCCTGGATGTTGGCTGCCCTGAGAAGGGCATGACCTAGGGTGAAGCAGGTCTCTACAGCTGTAGAAGAAGCCCATAGCTGGAAGACATCTGCTGACCACACTCCCCACAGCTGGGCATCAAGTCCTTCCTTGAAGGGGCATCTGGGAGGCACATCTCCATGTCCACCTCATCAAATTAAAAGACAAATTGAACTAATTTCTGTAGATATGACCTCACTACCCTAGTCACTGTTATCATTGTCACTCAAGAATTCCCCAACCACTGGCACTATTTTTGTATCTAGCAGGTGGGATCTTATTGCATAACAATAATAAACCCAAAAAATAAATAAATAAATTTTAAAAGACCACCAGGAGGAGTATCTCAAATGCCACGTGAAACATGCTTCATTTTGTCCTGTAAGTATCAGGAAGGTGCAGCACAGTTTTGTTGTTTTCCAAAGAAAGCTGATATGATGTAAAGCTATATTTTAGAATGCTTACTATAGTGATAGCATGCAAGGTGGATTGGAAACAGAAGACCCAGGAGACAGGGAGACTAATTAGTAGGTTATTAAAACCACCCAGGCATGGGTGGTTGCCACAGAAAGGAAATGAAGGGATAGAAGAAAGAAAGATGGTTCGATGCACCAGGAGGATGATTGGACCTGGGAGTAAGGAAGTGGGCAATTCCTTTTATTTCAAGCCCAGGAGGGCTAAAAGATTGATGGATGGTGTGGCCTTATCCCATCATGATAATGGCCTCTCTCACATCTTCTCCATCCTCCCATTTCCCTCCATCTTTACTATCACCACCACCTTCTCTTGCCTAGACAACTCCAACAGCCTTCTTACTGATCTTCAAACACTCAAACTGGTGGATTCCTACGCTCTGTTCTCACAGCAGCCAGGCGGGCTGTCTTAAAACTTAAATCTGATACTGTCACCTCAAGGCTCAAAATCCTTCCATCGCTCCTCACTGTCCTCAGGGTAAAGCACTAAAAGCCCTTCATTTTGTGCCTCCTGCCCACATCTCCAGCCTCATTTCTTATCACCCTCCACTCCTCTCTTTGCTGAATTTCTTTTAATTCTCTGAAAGCCCTAAGTTTCTTTTGCCTCTGGGCCTTCACAGATGCTAGTTGCTCCATATTCAATATATCCTGGGGGAAGGTCCTTGTCATCAATCTTCCCCTGGTCTAGGATCTTCTCAGCACAGGGACCCTGCACTCTTCTCCTGTCTCTTTTTTCTTGATGGTGTGAGGTCCCAGTACTCATGGGAAGTTATTTATAATCAGCTGACTGAGGAAGAGAAAACCCATGCCTAGCTTAGAGATGGTTCTGCACGATATGCAGGTACCACTGGAAAGTGGACAGTGGCAGCACTACAGCCCATTTCTGGGACCTCCCTGAAGGACAGTGGTAAAGAGAAATCCTCCCAATGGGCAGAACTTCCAGCAGTGCACCTGGTTGTTCACTTTGCTTGAAAAGAGAAATGGTCTGATGTGCTATTGTATACTGATTCATGGGCTGTGGCCAATGGTTTGGCTGGATGGTCAGGGACTTGAAAGAAACGATTGGAAAATTGGTGGCAAGGAGGTATGGGAAAGAGGTATGTGGATAGGCCTCTTTGAATGGACCAAAGAAGTGAAGATACTTATGTCTCATGGGAATGCTCAACAAAGGGTGACCTCAGCAGATAAGGATTTTAACAATCAAGTGGATAGGATGACATGTTCTGTGGAAACCAGTCATCCTCTTTCCCTAACCATTCCTGTCATTGCCCAATGGGCTCATGAACAAAGTGGCCATGGCGGCAGGGATGGAGGTTATGCATGGGTTCAGCAACATGGACTTCCACTCACCAAAGCCAACTTGGCTACAGCCACTGCTGAGTGCCCAATCTGTCAGCAGCAGAGATCAATACCGAGCCCCTGATATGGCACCATTCCTCCAGGGGATCAGCCAGCAACCTGCTGGCAGTTTGATTACATTGAACCCCTTCCATCATGGAAAGGACAGCGCTTTGTTCTTACGGGAATAGACACTCTGGATACAGATTTATCTTCACTGCACACAATGCTTTTGCTTCTCTAGAGAACTATCCACAGACTTACAGAATGCCTTATCCACCATTGTGGTATACCACACAGCATCGCCTCGGATCAAGGGATTCACTTCATAGCAAATGAAGTGTGGCAGTGGGCCCATGCTCATGCAATTCACTCGTCTTACCATGTTCCCCCCCCCCCTTTTTTTTTTTTACCATGTTCCCCATCATCCTGAAGCAGCTGGCTTGAAAGAATGATGGAATAGCCTTCTAAAGACACGATAACGGTGCCAACTAGGTTGCAGTACCATGCAGGGTGGGGACAAGGTTCTCCAGGAGGTTGTATATGCTCTAAACCAGTATCCAATATATGGTGCTGTTTCTCCCATAACCAGGATTCATGGGCCCAGGAATCAAGGGGTGGAAATGGGAGTGGCACCACTCATTTTACCCCTAGTAACCCACTCACAATATTTTTGCTTCCTGTCCCCAAGACCTTATGCTCTGCGGATCCAGAGGTCTTAGTTCCAAAGGGAGGAATACTCCTATAAGGAAATACAACACTGATTCCATTAAACTGGGAGTTAAGAATATCATCCCCCACTTTGGGCTCCTCATGCCTCTGGATCAACAAAGAAGGGAGTTACTGTATTGGCTGGTGTGATGGATCCTGATTACCAATAGGAAATTGGATTGATATTACATAATGCAGGTAAAGAAGAGTATGTCTGGAATACAAGAGATCCTTTAGGCTGTCTCTTAGTACTACTATGCTCTGTGACTAAAGTCAATGGAAAACTACAGCAACCCAGTTCTGACATGACTACTAATGGCCTAGACCCTTCAGGAATGAAGGTTTTGGTCACCCCACCAGGCAAAGAACCACAACCAGCTGAGGTGCTTGCTGAAGATAAAGAGAATACGGAATTGGTGGTGGAAAAAGTTAGTTCTTACTATGACCATGTGAGCAGTTGCAGAAACTGTTACGAGTATTTCTTCCTTGTATGTGTGCATCAAATATTTTTGTTTTCTGTACTTACAAAACATAAGTTGTAAACATGGCTAGTGCATTTTCAGTTGTCTGCATGTTAGCTGTATCATGTTAGGTGCAAGTATGACTTTATAATTGTCTTTATTTAGAGGTTGTGGTTTAAGAAGATGTGCACAGGTGCCAAGATGACAAAGGGTGGATTGTGATGGTTAAGGGTGCATATTGACTTGGGTGGGCCATGATTCTCAGTGGTTTGGCAGTTCTGATATAGTTTGGTGGCAGCTATGTAATGATGTAATCACTTCCATAATGAGATCTGATATGATGTAATCACTTCCATGATGAGATCTGCTATGAGCAGTCAATCAGTTGAAAGGGAGTTTCCTTGGAGGTATGGTCTGCATCCAATATATGTGGACTTTTTGGCAAAGCTCACCGGTTTTTTCTCACGCTGGTTCCTGTTCCTCTAACCTTCCATTCTTGGGACTTAAGCTAGCAGCCTATCTGCTCATCTTGGGATACATCAGCCTCCACAGCGTGTGAGCTGACACCTGCAGTCTTACCTGCTGATCTTGGGTTTGCCAGCTCCTGCAGCTATATGAGTCAGGAGAAGCCTCCAGCCTGGTCCACAGACTTGGGAATTTTGGGCTCTGTAACCACGTGAGCCATTTCCTTGATATAAATCTATCTGTCTGTCTGCCTGTTGTCTATCTGTCTATCTATCTATACACTTCACTGGTTTTGGTTCTCTAGAGAACCCAGCTTAAGCCATGGTCTATACCCTAAACAATAAAACAAAAAGTTGCCATCAAGTTGATTCCTAATCATGGCGACTCCATGTATATCAGAGTAGAACTGTGCTCCACAGGGTTTTTGAAACTAATATTTTATTGTGTTTTGGGTGAAGGTTTACACAGCAGTTTAGGTTTCCATTCAACAATTTCCACACAAATTGTTCAGTGAAGTTGGTTGTATTCTTCACAATGCATGAGCATTCCTATTATTTCTGTTCTGGTTGTTCTGTTTCCTTTAATCTAGTTTCCCTGCCCTCTTAGATTCTCGTCTTTGTTTTAAAGTAATTGTTGACCATTTAGACTTGTACAGGTAATTTTTTAAAGGAGCACAGTACTTACGGGTAATATTCATTATTTTTTGAGCCAGTCTGTTGCTTAGCTACAAGGTGACCTCAGGGACTCCACAGGGTTTTAATGGATGATTTTTCAGAAATGGATCAGCAGGGGTTTCTTCCCAAGTGCCCCTGGGTGAACGCGAACATCCAACCTTTCAGTTAGCAGCCGAGCACATTACCTGTTTGCATTTACCAAAAAAAAAAAGAACAAACCCACTGCCGTTGAATTGATTCCAGCTCATAGCAACCTCATAGGGTTTCCAGGGCTGTAAATCTTGACGGACAGAGGCTGTCACATCTTTCTACTGCAGAGCAGCTGGTGTGTTTGAACCATTGGCCTTTTTCTCATTAGTAGCCAAACACATTAACCACCATACCACCAAGGCTCTGCACTACCCAAGGACTCCTCTAATCAGCACAAAGGTGCTATTCTCTCTCCAGGCCAAGCACCTGTGAGGCAATATCCACCTGGAGGGCACCTTTTTCTAATTTGCACAAAGACATTGTAGGGGTTAATGGTGGCTCTGAATTCACTGCTCCTGGATGCTCAGCAATCCCTCTTGGCCACATACTCCACGTTCAAAGTCAAGGTCAAGCCCATTGGGATTGTAGATGGGAAATGACCCGCAGTGACAGCCAAAAAGACAGCCCCAGGAATGGTTGAGTCATGCGATTCATAGTTCCCACTCGAAGCTTGTTGGCCTGGCTCCATCTGTCCATCTCTAACCCATCAGGAGGGATTTCCTAATCGGGTTCCATGGGCTTTAAGATTTATGTCAAGGGACCTCGATTTATTGAATTAATGCTGCTGAGCAGAACTGTAGCTGTTAAACAGTGTGGAGATCTGGATTTTACAGCAATGTAACTAATAAGGCTATTAACACAAACGGGGCCTGCCGCTGGCATTTATAACACCATAAATCTCTCTACCCACTGGAAGTATTTATGGCATGGAGTGCACTCAGAGTTCACTGCCCTTTGCTGTGCTCTGCGCTGAGGATACAGCAAGAAGAAGGTGTCCTCCAACAAGAGGCACGTGGTTAGTAATGCGGAGGGAAAGGGCTGAGCTTGGGGTGACTCTCAGCTTCGTCCCTTCTGTCAATTTGAAACACTGGCCATGCCATGGGTAGATTTGAGTCTTTTCATTGTTATTATTTATGTATTTATTTCCCATTTGTGGAGCACTTACCATGTGCTAAGACCTTTGAAAATGTATTGACTATGAATTTCCTAGGAGTGAAAATAAGTTACCTTCAGTGTGTGGGTATGTTGGGGTGTGTGTGTGTGTAGCTCCTACTACACTAAATTTCTTTCTTGAGCCCTCAAACCTTCTGAAGCAGAAAAAGTAATCCTGTCACTTCCAGGTAAACCCACTTTAGTGATTTTTATTTTTCTCATTGATTTCAGATTAAACCAAGTCGGATTTTGAATTTTCACACTCCTTTCCTTTCAGTGGGGAAGATGCTAAGCTCCAGGTGGGTACGCCAATGTTCCCAGGCCCTGCGGGTACATCAGAGAACAAAATCATTATGAATTCCTGGCCCTGAGTTGCTTCCATCTCCACAGCTCTATCTTTAGGCACATTTGTGATGAAGTTGTTAGGATAAATTCTTAGAAGGGAAATTGCAGGGTTGGGGGCTATGCAATTACATAATGCTTTTGATATATTTTACCAAATATCTTCCCATAAAGCTTGTGTGAATTTACCCTCCTGCTCTATTGTACGAGAGTGCCCATCTCTTCACATTTGTACCTTCACTGGATGCTATCATTTCTTTAAAATATTTTTTAATTTAAGAGAAGAGAAATGGTATCTCAAGATTAGTTTCACTTGCATTTTTTATTACAAACCAAAAAACCCATTGCCATCAAGTCGATTCCAACTCATAGCGACCCTATAGGACACAGTACAACTGCCCCATAGGGTTTCTAATGAGCAGCTGGTGGATTCGAACTGCTGACCTTTGGTTAGCAGCCAAGCTTTTATCCACGGTACCACCATGGCTTTTTTATTGCAAGTGAGATTAAATCAATCATCTATAGAGTAACTGCTCTGAGTTCAGCGAAGAGGAGTTGTGAGTAACACAGGAGTGGTGAATAACACAGAGAAGGTTATTTGTCAACACAAGGACCACAGAGCAAGAGAACACAGTAGCCCAGGTGACATCATTTGTTGGTACAGAATTAAGTGCTAAATGAGGTCAAGGTTGAGTTCAGAGGGTAATGGCTCAGTGTCAGTACTGGAAGGGAGACCTTGAGGAGGAGTCACGATTGGAGGCTTGAACAACGCGAAGGTGCCCCTCACGTCACCCTATGTTCATTTCAGCTCCCCAAATGCTCCAAGGTCCTTGTCACTTCCCAGCCGGTTTCCTCAGTCCCTCTCTTCCACTTTGCCAGTTCCTCCTTATCATTCAGGTTACACCTTGAATATCTCTTCCTCAGGAGAATCCTCTCTGACTCCAAGCAAGTTCATGCCTCCCTATTATATGTTCTTACTCTGTCCTGTACTTGAGCTCTGCAATAGGCATCCTAACAATAATTATGCTTGTAATTACTCATTTAATGTCTTTTCTCCCCCACTAGACTATAAGCTCTGTGAGGGCCTGGATTATTTCTGTCTTGCTCCTCTTTAAGTCCCCAGGACCTAACATGAGATCTGATTCACAATAGGTTTATTAATATTCAACTATTGTTTCTCAGCTCTAACTCCTACCACCTCTCTTTATTCTGCTTTGTGCTGCTGGTGCTAGGGCTCTGCAAACTACATCCCTCCTTTGCCGGCTGAGTTTACGTATTGGTTCCGCCAATACGCAGAGACTTGAAAGCTTGGGAAGGGAGAAGGGACTTGCTCCTTCCTGTTTGCATCCTGTCCCCTTAAGCACCTGCCCAGCAAAGCAATGGCCCTTCACACCCAGCAGTAGCAACTAGTTCCAATTGCCAGCTGCTTTCAGCACTCCCAGAATAAGTCTACTGTGTTCTGTCACAAGCCACAGGTGGCCCCTATCAGAGGTCTGAGCTCCACTCCAGGGATCCCTCTTCCTAGCTTCTAGGTTTTGGAGACCGCATGCTCTTCCCTTGTTTCCCTACCTAGGGGGCAGTAGCTGCTTCCTTCAGTTATTATATCTGGGTTATCTCATGATTCCCTTTTGTGCATCCAATTTCCTATATTAAATTCTCCCCGTTCAAATACCTAGTGTGGTTTCTGTCTTTCTGACTGGATTCTGATGGATACAGTAAACATGCAATTAAAAGAAGGCAGGGACCATTTTGTGATAAGAAAACAGCATGAACAACTCAAATCAACACTGAGTGATGGAGCACTTACTCTGTGCCTGGTGTTGTGCTAGGTCCTGGAGGCCCAGACATGAAATAGAAACAGAATGTGCCAGGAATGCCCGGAGTACCTTCTGAGAAGGTACAAGCCCCTTTCTCTCATCCCTCTGCCTAGGTCAGAAGGCTCGTAAAAGAGAGCAATTGAAGCTAAAGATCCCTTCTGCTTGCTGCACTTTGCAGTGTTTTTCAATGGAGGCTATCGGCATATCAAGTATTACAATTCTTTGTTGTTCAGGACTGGCTTTGAGAGAAGTTTAGCATGTTTGGCCCCTTGGGCTAGATGCTAACACCTCTCTCTAGTCATTTTGCAGCCAAAAATACCTGTACAAATTTACAAATGCCCCTTGGGGGTGTCCACCCTCCCTAACCACTGTGAGGTCACCCATTGAGGAGACACCCCCAGGGGCTGAAGAATTTGCTAATTATTTCTGGCATCACCATCCCCAGCAGAGAAAATTTTAATAAGCATAGACGATGGCGCAGTTCTGCAAATCAACCAAGACAGCCAGCAGAATGCAATCCAGCAGAGGGCATGACAGGGCGGCAGGCTCAGAGGGTGGTGGGCAGAGAAAGGAAGCAGCTGGGAATCTAATTAGCCAGGGCTGCTCCTTTCTGAGCCACTCTGCCCTTACCTTAGCTGCCTCCTGACTCATGATATGTTGAAAGTCGAGAATGCAATCATTAGGAAGCACTCAAACACAGTCCCTCAGTAGAAATGGGTCTTGAGTAGGCTTAATTGGAAGAAGAGAAATGGGGAGGAGTTGGGGCACAAGAGGAGGGAGAGAGAGAGATGGTGGGAGGGTGTCGACTGTGGGTGCCCTGCACACATGGTACCATCCAAGAGGGAGTATTTTTGAAGCAATTGAGGCTTCTTCCACTTCACTCCCTTCCTTCTACTCCACCCACTCATGACTTGTACAGCCAGAGCCAGTTCTTAGCAAGGTAGACTGGCACACTCTCATGTATGGAAATTAGTTATAAAATGTAGTAAAAGTCACCACATTGTGGTAAAATTATAGTTTTTCAAATACCAAAGCCTGCCTGCTTTCTTTACCTTTCTTAAATTCTTTTTTTTTTTTTTAATTAAACTAGATTCACGTTGTCTCTCTAATAATATCATTCTGCGGCACTTATATTTCAAGGTCCTGTCTTACATGGGAGAGAAAACATACAAGCTATCAGGTGTGGCTCACAGCCCCAATCAATCTCATCTTCCCAACCCGTTTATGAAGGATGTTGTTATTCTCTTCCATTCCCCTCTCCTCCTTGGCCAAAGAAAAGTGTTTTGGTCTTTGAGATCAGCAAAGCATAGTGGTAAATATAATGGACTTGGGAGTCAGATAGAACCGAGCTCTAATCCTTCTTTGGACGTTTAGTAGCTTTGGGATATTAAGCAAGTGACTGAACCTCTCCAAGCCCCGGTTTTCTTTCCCACTGCAGCCAGCCACTGGCATCTCAGCATCTGGTCTCTGGATTCTGCTGAGAAACTAAGACCCTAATACCTATGCTGCCAACCTCGCATAGTTGTTGTGGAGACCTAGGAGTTAAAAGATACAAAGGTTCTTTGTAAGACTAAATCATAATATGCACAAATACTGCTAGGGCCTTGGTTATTTACAAATGGCATATGCATTTTGTTGATCATCTATGGTAGCCTTCCTGCTGGTCCTAGATGGGAGATCTGGCTAGAGTGGGCTAGTGGCAGACCCTCTTGATTGCCTACCTAACAATCATTCATGCCTTCCTCCTTTCTAGCAGAACCCCTGTTTGATTCACACTCATAACAACCTAGTGTTTGAAGTTGAGCTGTACTCCTCTCAGCCCCAAGGGAAGGAGTGAACCTTGACTGGTCAAAGTCAATCATTGTAATTCCATTGCCTTTGTCAGTGATTTGTTGGAGCATAGACATGTGACACAATCTGACCAATGAGATATGATGGGAAGTCTGCTGGAGCTTCTGGGAAACCTATCCCTGCTCTTACAAAGTCCATGTCTTTGGGTGATGTTGATATCTTGATGCTTGGAGCTCCTATAGCCATCTTGTGATCTTGAAGGAACAAGGACAAAAGCTAGCCACTGAGACTTTGATAGCCTCAATGTCTCTTAGGCTCTGAATTAAACCTGGAGCAGCCCTACTTAGAGATGTCTTGATATTCTGGTGATCATACACCCTGGATTGCCTGGAGCTGTCCCCATTTACACTTGTGCTGGCATACTCCCTAATGTAGCATTTGTTCTGAACAAAGGTTTCTTGTTTTGGATGATAAATTTTATGGTCTCCCTGCCGATAATAAATGCCCTTGTTATTTAAGTCACTTTGAGTTAGGTTTGTTCTATACAGCCAAACTCTTCTAATTAATACAGGGCTAGAGAAAGGTACAAAGGATGCTTGTGTACGTAAGCACATGCATATACGTAAGACATGCTTGACTGTCCTAATGCTTAGAGTGAATGCTTTATAGCAACCCCTACTTAACATTTTCTATGCTTTCCCTTCTTCCCTCCTTAGTAAACAACATTATGATGGAAACAAAAAGAACATGACAGAGAAACAAATAGTGACATAATCTGAGACTTCATCTTCTCTCAAATGTCTCATGAATCTTTAAGGCAGAGCTGTGTGCTTTCCCCATGGCCACACACTATATTTTCTCCAGTGTTTTAAGCAGCAAAACCCTGATCCCCCTCCATGCATATAGCTCTTCAACTTCCCCGAAAGTTATAGATCCACCGTCAACAAATGCATCTACGATACTTTGTTCTCACTCTCTCCTTCATCTGTCTTTCCCCAGTCACTCCACTAATGGCTTCAATTTGCTGGTTGCCCTCTTCCCTTACGCCATGATCAGGAGGGTGGAGTTGACTTGACCAATGTCAAGAGAAAATGGAGCAATCTGCTGGTATAGTGTATCAAACAAATACCCCATTAGCTTTTCTATCATCTGGTGAGCCTTGTCCATTAGCTTGGCAGATTTAAGACAAGGTTTCAAAGTAGATCTGGCAGGCAGACACTCTAAATTACAACAAAGGCAAGCTAGAACATGCATGCTCGCCCAGCCTGGAAATGGCTCTTGCAGATAAACTCTCTTGTACTCCTCACCTGATGAAAATCCAAGTGTCTGAACTCAACCTCTTGCCACCCCAAGGTCCAGCGCATCTGAGCTTGGAAATTAGAATCAAGTAGCTTAGAAGACACAGATATTATTATCACTCTTCCAAATCAATGTAACGGGCATTCTTCTCTTCTGACATCAGAAGTCTCAAAAATGCTCATACTAAACAGTAGTTTAGCTAAGCTAGTAAAAAAATGTCTGCCTTGCGCATTATGCTCTTTAAGAACTATCTGCTAACCAAAAGGTAGGCAGTTCGAATCTACCAGGCGCTCCTTGGAAACTCTATGGGGTAGTTCTACTTTGTCCTGTAGGGTCACTATAGTCAGAATTGACTCGACAGCAACAGGTTTGGGGTTTTTTGTTTGTTTTATATGGGATCAAAATGACAACAGCAACTGGAAAGATTAGATAGGAACCTTAGGGGGCAGTGAGTTTATATTAATGGAGGAGGAACGACTCAGAAAAGGAGAAACTGGCCTGACAGAGACTGGAGAAACCTCGAGAGTATGGACCCCAGACGCCCTTTTAACTCAGTACTGAAGTTACTCATAAGGTTCACCTTTTAGCCAGAGATTAGACAGGCCCCCTATAAGAAACAATAACACACATAGCTCAACCATGTATACGAGACTAAATGGACACACCAGCCCAGGGTCAAGGACGAGAAGCCAGGAGAGAACAGGAAAGCTGCATGAAGAGTAATGAGAAACTCAAGATCAAGAGGGAGGAGTGTTGACATGTCACGGGAATGGCAACCAATGTCACAAAACAACACGTATATTAATTATTTAATGAGAAACAAATTTGCCCTATAAACCTTCATCTAAAGCACGATAATAAAAAAAAGAAGAGGAGGGTAAAATGGTTGCACAACCAGAAGAATGTAGTCAATGTTACTGAATTATACATGTAGAAATGGTTGAATTGTTGCATGTTTTGTTGTGTACATTCTCAACAACAAAATAAATCTTTAAAAAATATACGTACCATTTGAAATGGCTGTTCACAAAATATTTCTGGCTCTCATATATGCACACCCATGTTTATTGCAGCTCTGTTTACAATAGCAAAAAGCTGGAAGCAACCAACGTGTCCATCAACGGATGAATGGGTAAATAAATTGTGGTATATTCACACAATGGAATACTACGCATCGATAAAGAACAGTGACGAATCTGTGAAACATTTCATAACATGGAGGAACCTGGAAGGCATTATGCTGAGTGAAATTAGTCAGAAGCAAAAAGACAAATATTGTATAAGACCACTATTATAAGATCTTGAGAAATAGTATAAACTGAGAAGAACACATACTTTTGTGGTTACGAGGGGGGAGGGCGGGAGAGGGTTATTTACTGATTAGTTAGTAGATAAGAACTACTTTATGTGAAGGGAAGGACAATACTCAATACACGGAAGGTCAGCTCAACTGGACTGGACCAAACGCAAAGAAGTTTCCAGGATAAACTGAATGCTTCAAAGGTCAGCAGAGCAAGGACGGGTGTTTGGGGACTATGGCTTCAGGGGACTTCTAAATCAATTGGCAAAATAATTCTATTATGAAAACATTCTGCATCCCACTTTGAAATGTGGCGTCTGGGGTCTTAAATGCTAACAAGCGGCCATCTAAGATGCATCAATTGGTCTCAACCCACCTGGATCAAAGGAGAATGAAGAACACCAAGGTCACACGATAACTATGAGCCCAAAAGACAGAAAGAGCCACATGAACCAGAGACTTACATCATCCTGAGACCAGAAGAACTAGATGGTGCCCAGCCACAACCTATGACTGCCCTGACAGGGAACACAACAGAGAATCCCTGAGGGAGCGGGAGATCAGTGGGATACAGACCCCAAATTCGCATAAAAGGACCATACTTAATGGTCTGACTGAGACTAGAGGAGTCCCGGCGGTCATGGTCCCCAAACCTTCTGTTGGCCCAGGACAGGAACCATTCCCGAAAACAACTCATCAGACATGGGAGGGACTGGACAGTGGGTTGGAGAGAGATGCTGATGAAGAGTGAGCTACTTGTATCAGGTGAACACTTGAGACTGTGTTGGCATCTCCTGTCTGGAGGGGAGATAGGAGGGTAGAGAGGGTTAGAAACTGGCAAAATGGTCACTAAAGGAGAGACTGGAAGGAGGGAGCGGGCTGACTCATTAGGGGGAGAGTAAGTGGGAGTATAGAGTAAGGTGTATATAAGCTTATATGTGACAGACTGACTTGATTTGTAAACTTTCACTTAAAGCACAATAAAAATTATTTAAAAAAAAAACTTCTGGCTCTCTGCCTGCCAGAAACATGGTAGAACCGAAATTCATGGTCTCTTAGTTCTTGGCAATGTAACTGGTCTGGCCAGTGAGCTGTACCAGGAAGTGATTATGTAATGCCTTTTCCAGGCCAGAGCATTGAATTGTCAGTATAACACCCTCCAGAGAGTCAGTTCCCAGAGTGAGAAGACATAAAGCAAAAGCCAGCTGGACATATAGGGGAAGTTAGAAGTAAGCTTTTGTTGATTTAAGATTTCTAGAGTTGTTTGTTCCTGCAATATATCCTCCCTATCCTAACTGATACACTCCTTGACCTAACATGTCTATTTCTAGGATTACATCTTAATGAGACACTTGTATACACTGACGCATGCTGAAGGATATTCATCACAAAATTGCTTAGAACACCAAACCAAAAACCCAAACCCATCACCATCAAGTCGATTCCAACTCATAACGACCCTAAAGAACAGAGTAGAACTGCCCCATAGGGTTTTCAAGTCTGTAATCTTTATGGAAGCATACTGTCACATCTTTCTTCCACAGAACAGCTGGTGGGTTCGAACGGCCAACCTTTTGGTCAGCAGCCGAGGGCTTAACCACTGTGCTACCACAGCTCCTTGTGTAGGACACACACATGCAAAAACATACAGCGATAACTCCCACTGGATGCCCACAGTGCCAAGATAACTAGGACAAAAGGCATTTCAACATCATGCATACACTACAACGTTTCCTAATGAGACCTAGGCCCTGATGATAAACACAAATCACCATTCCAGCTTCTTCCCTTCTCCCTATAATGAGTCTTCCCTCAAAGGCCCCAGCGTCCAATCAGCTGACTTCAGTCAAGGTTTCTTCAGTCCATCAAAGATGTTCTAACACTATTAAACTTCAAAAGGTAGGGATTAGGACCTCAGTCTCTTTTCTTCCAAGAATCTCTGAGCTTCCATGTAAATGTATCCAGTTCTCCTCCATAAGTCAACAAGGTCCACCTAACAAGGGATATAAGGAGGGAAAGCTTTTATCTATCCAAAAACATACCTGTGTGTTGTTACTTGCTCTGCATCTACATATCCCACTCAAGTAAAGTACCTACCTCTAGAAATAAAATCAGCTGAAAAATGTGGCAACTTCATCATTGAGGGAAATAGTTTTTAAGTTTACCACTTCACTACGCTATTATTAGTAGTAATTATACTGATCATGTTTATAATAATGAGAAATGAAATCATAAGGGCAGAGTCGAGAGAGTGACATGTTTCACTACCCAGATTAGAATTGCTTTTGGGGTCTTAGGGTGCCTCTTTCAGTAACAGCTCCTTAAAATTTAATGACCCTATTGGGTACACCTTTGAGTCCTAGGAAGGAATCAGAAAAGGAAATAAGCAAAATGAAATGTCCCTGAGGCTCCCACAGGAATGGTTTTTCAGTTGCTAGAAGACCTCAAAAAGTTGCTGGTGGTGGCAGTTGTGGTGGTGGTAGTAGGGGTGGTAGGGGTGAAGGCAATGGTGATAATTGGTTGGCTTGGTAGACACACTCATTAGCCCAATCCTGACCCCACAATTCACAAGGCTGAATTAATGTGACAGTGACAGTCGCATTAATATTTACTAGGATTTAATATTTTATAGCCAGTTGCTCACTGTAGCAATGGATTAAAAACAGAAAGGCCAGCTATGACCAGAGAAAACAAGTAACTCAAAGTAACAAGAGAGGAGAAGGAAAGCAATTGAGGAGCGGCCAGGGCAAGAGGCAGAGAAGGCGAGAACAGGCAAACCCATGATGAGAGTTAAGGACCTTGAGGACCTGCCTTCGTAGGCTGTAAGTCTGTGAGACAGAAGAATCACCAGAGTATCTTATCAACCACTTTCCCCTCCTACTTCTCTTCTTTCTAGAATATTCTGGGGAAGTGGTTAAAGCACTTGGCTGCAGACCAAAATGTTGGCAGTTTGTACCCACTAGCCCTTCCAGGGGAGAAAGATGTGGTAGTCTGCTTCTGTAAAGATTTGTAGCCTTGGAAGCCCTATGGAGCAGTCCTACTCTGTTCTAAAGAGTCACTATGAGTCATAATCAACTCATCGGCAATGGGGTTTTGGTTTGGGTTAGCTCACCTATCCCTCCTCCCATATGGGGCAGAAGGGGACAAGAATGTTCCCTATTATATCTGGAAAGCCTACAGGCAGACTTCAGGTAGCCAATCAAGTAGGAGCCAGACCACTATACAAGACCAGGTGTAAGATCGGTTCATTGGCTGCTCCTTGGGATACCAACTCCCTGGGTCTAGGTGAAGCCCTCTAAGTATGACAATACCACTTCCTAAGTTTGGAGAAGTGGTCTGTAAGCTGAACTGGTAGCTCCATAACGGCAGGGACCAGGTCTATCTTGTTTTCCAAGAGCGTGGTACAATGCCTAGAAAATAGTCAGAACTCAACAATTACTTGTTGGCTGAGCAAACAAATGAACAGTCCCACGAGATGTTGCATTTTCAAAGGCTCCATAGTCAAATAATTTTAGCAAACATGCAGACTTTCCCCCCTTGAAGAATCACAACGCACGATAGCATATCACAGAAGCCTTTGTTAACGAAAGTTTCAAACTTCTTTGATCATATTACCCGTTGCTGTTGAGTCGATTTTAATTCATAGTGACCCTACAGGACAACGCAGAACTGTTCCATAGGGTCTCCAAAGCTATAATCTTTATGGAAGCAGATTGCCACATCTTTCTCCTGTGGAGTGGATGGAGGCCTCGAACTGCTGACTTTTTGGTTCACAGCCAAGTGCTTAACCACTGTGCCGCCAGGGCTCCTATTTTCACCGTAGTACACCCTGCTTTTTTTTTTTTAATAGCATTTTGCTGTGTTTTCAGTGAAGTTTTACACAGCAGATTAGGTTTTCACTCAACAATATCTACACAGGTTGTTCAGTGGCATTGGTTACATTCTTCATGATGAGTGAACATTCCCATTCTTTGCATTCCGGTTGCTCCGTTTCCATTAATTTAGTTTCCCTGCCCCCTTACACTCTTAACTTTGTTTTAAAGTAATTGTTGACTGGTTTGTATCATATGGATTTGGTTTTTTTGTACTTTAGGTGAAAGTTCACAGCTCAAGTTAATTCTCACACAAAAATTTATACACATATTATTTTGTGACATTAGTTGCAATCCCCACAATGTGACAGCATACTCCCCCTTTCCACCCCAGGTTCCCTGTGTCCCTGTCCCTTCCTGCCTTCTCATCCTACTTCCAGATAGGAGCCATCTATTTGGTCTAATGTTTCTGATTGCACTAAGAAGCACACTTGTTTTACAGTCCTGACTAATCTTTGTCTCAAGAGTGGACTTCAGGAATGGTTTTAGTTCCGGGTTAACAGAGCATCTGGGGGCCATGGCTTCAGGGGTTCCTCCAGCCTCAGTCAGACCATTAAGTCTGGTCTTTTTACATGAATTTGAGTTCTGCTTCACACTTTTTTCCAGCTCCGTCAGGGACTCTCTGCTGTGTTCCCTGTCAGAGTGGTCACTGGTGGTAGCCAGGCACCATCTAGTTCTTCTGGTCTCAGGAAGGTGGAGTCTCTAGTTTATGTGGACCTTTAGTCTCTTGGGCTAATATTTTCCTTGTGACTTTGGTTCCCTTCACTATTCTTTGCTCCAAGTGAAATGGGACCAGTTGAAGCATCTTAGACAGCCACTCCCAAGTTTTAAGGCCCTAGAAGCCACTCACCAAAGTGAGACGCAGACGATTTTCTTAATAAACTTTGTTATGCCAATTGACCTAGATGTCCCTTGAATACGGTCCCCAGGCCCCGGCCCCAGCTACTCTGTCCCTCAAAGTGTTTGGATGTGTCCAGGAAACTTCTTAGCTTTTGCTTTGGTCCAGTTGTGCTGACTTCCTCTGTTGTGTGTTGTCTTTCCCTTGACTCAGGTTGATCCTTGTCTACTACCTAGTTAGTGAATTCCCCTTCCCCTCCCTCCCCACCCTCATAGCCATCAAAGAATGCTTTTTTTCTGTGTTTAAACCTTTTCTTGAGTTCTTATAATAGTGGTCTCAAGCAACTTTTGTCCTTTTGTGACTGATTAATTTCACTCAGCATAGTGCCCTCCAGATTGATGCATGTTGGGAGATGTTTCATGGATTTGTCATTGTTCTTTATTGTTGCATAGTATTCCATTGTGAGTATGTACCATAATTTGTTTATCTATTCATCTGTTGATGGGCACCTAAGTTGTTTCCATCTTTTGGCTGTTGTGAACAATGCTGCAATGAACATGGGTGTGCATATCTATTCGTGTGATCGCTCTTTTTTCTCTAGGATATATTCCTAGGAGTGGGATTGCTGGATGTATGGTACTTCTATTTCTAGCTTTTCAAGGAAGCTCCAAATCTTTTTCCAGAGTAGTTGTACCATTTCACATTCCCACCAGCAGTGCTTAAGTGTTCCGATCACTCCACAACCTCTCCAATACTTATTATTTTGTTTTTTGGATTAGTGCCACCATTGTTGGGTGAGATGGAATCTCATCGTAGTTTTGATTTGCATTTCTCTAATGGCTAATGATCGTGAGCATTTCCTCATGTGCCTGTTAACCACCTGAACGTCTTCTTTGGTGACGTGTCTGTTCATATCCTTTGCCCATTTTTTAATTCAGTTATTTGTCTTTTTTTTGTTGAGGTGTTGCAATGTCTTGTAGATTTTAGAGATTAGACCCTTATTGGATATGTCATAGTCAATTTTTTTTCCCTAGTCTGTAGGTTGTCTTTTTAGTCTTTTGGTGCAGTCTTTTGATGAGCATAAGTGTTTGATTTTTAGGAGCTCCCAATTATCTAGTTTCTCTTCCGGTGTTTGTGCATTGCTAATTATGGCTTGTATACTATTTATGCCATGTATTAGGGCTCCTAGCATTGTCCCTATTTTTTCTTCCATGATCTTTATTGTTTTAGATTTTATGATTTAGGTCTTTGATCCAGTTTGAATTAGTTTTTGTGCATGGTTTGAGGTATGGGTCTTGTTTCATTTTTTTTCGCAAGTGGATATCCAGTTATACTAGCACTGTTTGTTAAAGAGATTATCTTTTCCCCCATTTAATGGACTTTGGGCCTTTGTCAAATATCAGCTGCTCATAGGCGGAGGTTCTCAATTCTGTTCCATTGGTTTATGTATCTGTTGTACCAGTATGAGGCTATTTTGACTACCCTGGCACTATAATAGGTTCTAAAATCAGGTAGTGTGAGGCCTCCCACTTTGTGCTTCTTCTTCTGTAATTCTTTACTTATCCAGGGCCTCTTCCCTTTCCATATGAAGTTAGTGATTTGTTTCTCCATCTGGTTAAAAAATGCTGTTGGAATTTGGATCGGGATTGCATTGTATCTATAGATCACTTTGGTAGAATTGACATTTTCACAATGTTGAGTCTTCCTATCCATGAGCATGGTATGTTTTTCCACTTATGTAAGTCTCTTTTGATTTCTTGCAGTAGTGTTTTGTAGTTTTCTTTGTATAGGTCTTTCAGGTCTCTGGTTAGATTTATTCCTAAGTATTTTATCTTCTTGGGAGCTATTTTAAATTGTATTGATGTGATGATTTCCTCTTTGAAGTTCTCGTTGTTGGTGTAGAGGAATCCAATTGATTTTTGTATGTTTATCTTGTATCCTGATACTTTGCCAAAATCTATTAGTTCCAGTGGTTTTCTTGTGGATTCCTTGAGGTTTTCTATGTGAAGATCATATCATCTGTGAATATGGATACTTTTACTTCGTGCTTATTAATTTGGATTCTCTTTATTTCTTTTTCTTGCCTTATTGCTCTGGCTAGGACCTCCAGCACAATGTTGAATAAGAGTGGTGATAAAGGACATCCTTATCTGGTTCCCATTCTCAAGGGGAATCCTTTCAGATTCTTTCCATTTAGAATTATATTGGGTGTTGGCTTTGTATAAATGTCCTTTATTATGTTGAGGAATTTCCCTTCTATTCCTATTTTGTTGAGAGTTTTTATCAGGAACAGGTGTTGGACTTTGTCAAACGCCTTTTCCACATAAATTGATAAGATTGTGTGGTTCTTTTTTAAAAAATATAATTTTTATTGTGCTTTAAGTGAAAGTTTACAAATCAAGTCAGTCTCTCACATAAAAACTTACATACACCTTAGTACCTACTCCCAATTACTCTCCCCCCAGTGAGATAGCCCACTCCCTTCTTCCACTTTCTCTTTTCATGTCCATTTTGCCAGCTTCTAAGCCCATCTACCCTCCCATCCCCCCTCCAGGCAGGAGATGCCAACATAGTCTCAAGTGTCCACCTGATCCAAGGAGTTCACTCCTCATCGGCATCCCTCTCCAACCCATTGTCCAGTCCAATTCATATCTGACAAGCTGGCTTCGGGAATGGTTCCTGTCCTGGGTCAACAGAAGGTTTGGAGGCCATGACCACTGGGATCCTTCCAGTCTCAGTCAGACCATTAAGTCTGGTCTTTTTATGAGAATTTGGGGTCTGCATCCCACTGATCTCCTGCTCCCTCAGGGGTTCTCTGTTGTGTTCCCTGTCACGGCAGTCATCGGTTGTGGCCGGGCACCATCTAGTTCTTCTGGTCTCAGGATGATGTAGTCGCTGGTTCATGTAGCCCTTTCTGTTTCTTGGGCTCATAATTATGTTGTGTCCTTGGTGTTCTTCATTCTCCTTTGATCCAGGTGGGTTGAGACTCATTGATGCATCTTAGATGGCTGCTTGCTAGCTTTAAGACCCCAGACGCCACTCTTCAAAGTGGGATGCAGAATGTTTTCTTAATAGATTTTATTATGCCAATTGCCTTAGATGTCCCCTGAAACCATGGTCCCCAAACCCCTGCCCCTGCTTCGCTGACCTTCGAAGCATTCACTTTATTCAGGAAACTTCTTTGCTTTTGGTTTAGTCCAGTTGTGCTGACCTCCCCTGTATTGAGTGTTGTCCCTCCCTTCACCTAAAGTAGTTCTTATCTACTATCTAATTAGTAAATACTACTCTCCTACCCTCCCTCCCTCCCCCCTCTCGTAACCACAAAAGAATGTGCTCTTCTCAGTTTAAGCTATTTCTCAAGATCTTATGATAGTGGTCTTATACAATATTTGTCCTTTTGCAACTAATTTCACTCAGCATAATGCCTTCCAGGTTCCTCTATGTTATGAAATGGTTCACAGATTCATCTCATGTGGTTTTTTTCTTTGTGTGTTGGATTACATTGATAGATTTTTTAATGTTGAATCATTCCTGCATAACTGGTATGAACCCCACTTGGTCATGATGAATTGTTTTTTTGATATGCTGTTGAATCTATTGGCTAGAATTTTGTTGGGGATTTTTCCATCTATGTTCATGAGGGGTATTGGTCTGTAATTTTTTTTTTTTTTTTTTGGTGTGGCTTTGACATCAGGGTTATGCTGGCTTCATAGAATAATTCAGGAATATTTCTTCCTTTTTTATGCCCTGAAATATCTTTAGTGATGTTAACTATTCTCTGAACGTTTGGTAGAATTCTCCAGTGAAGCCACCCGGGCCAGGGTTTTTTGTTGTTGTTGATAGTTTTTTTTAATTACCTCTTCAATCTCTTCTTTTGTTATGGGCTTATTTAGTTTTTCTATTTTGGTTTGTGTTCATTTAGGTAGGTAGTGTGTTTCTGTAAATTTGTCCATTTCCTCCAGGTTTTCAAATTTGTTGGAGTACAGTTTTTCATAAAATTCTGTTATGATCCTTTTTATTTCAGTTGGGTCTGTTCTGATATTGCCCATCTCATTTCTTATTCAGGTTATTTGCTTCCTCTCCTGTTTTTCTTTTGTCAGTTTGGCCAATGGTTTGTCGATTTTGTTGATTTTTTCAAAGAACCAATTTTTAGACTTGTTGACTCTTTCAATTGTTTTTCCATTCTCAATTACATTTATTTCTGCTCTAATCTTTATTATTTCCTTTCTTCTGGTGCCCGAGGGCTTCTTTTGCTGCTCTCTTTCTATTTGTTCGAGTTGTAGGGTTAACGTTTTGATTTTGGTCCTTTCTTCTTTTTGGATGTGTGCATTTATTGCTATAAATTGACCTCTCAGTGCTTCTTTTGCTGTGTCCCAAAGGTTCTGGCAAGATGGGTTTTCATTCTCATTTGATTTTGTGAATTTCTTTATTCTGTCCTTGATTTCTTCTATAACCCAGTAGTTTTGAGCAATGCGTTGTTCAGTTTCCATGTATTGATTTTTTTTTTTCCTTGCTGTTTCTGTGATTTCTACTTTTATGGCTTTATGGTCAGAAAAAGTGCTTTGTAATGTTTCAACGTTTTGGATTCTGTTAAGGCTTGCTTTGTGGCCTAAAATGTGGTCTATTCTGCAGAATGTTCCATGTGCGTTGGCTGCTGTTGGGTGGAGTGTTCTGTGTATGTCTATGAGGTCAAGTTGACTGACTGTAACATTTAGATCTCCCGTGTCTTTATTGAGCTTCTTTCTGGATATTCTGTCCTCCACCAAAAGTGATGTGTTGAAGTCTCCTACTATTATTGTGGAGCTATTTCTGTTTTCAATGCTGTTAGAGTTTGTTTTATGTATTTTGGAGGCCTGTCATTGGGTGCATATATGTTTATTATGTTTATGTCCCCCTGGTGTACTGACCCTTTAATCATTATATAGTGTCCTTCCCTATCCTTTGTGGCAGATTTTCTTTTAAAGTCTGTTTTGTCAGAGATTAATACTGCCAGTTCTGCTCTTTTTTGATTGTTGTTTGCTTGATATATTTTCTCTGCTGTGAAACTCCTGGAGAGGGAGGGGTTATTTTGCCCCATGCAGTAGGTTAGACACTTGCATTTAACTTTCACAGGCCCAGCGCCACTTCCACCCAGCTCCAGAGGCTTGTTCAGACTCTACACCACCCAGCCTCTCCAAACGTGATGAGACTTGACCCGAATACTACTGCTCGCCTCAGCCCAAGTGCGCCGGCCAAGATAGCCAGCAAGGTGCCAGTAACCTCATAACTGGCACTCCGTCACTGCTTTTGAATTGTCTCTCCTTCCCCCACTTCTCAGTCTGACACTTCAGCTTTGTTTTTGAGGATCAGGGCTCCTATATTGTCACATGTAATTGATCTTCTTGGGGTTTGGGGGGCCTTTGTTGTAAGAAGGGTGAGAGGAAACACCTGACTATTCTACCATCTTGGCCCCGCCTCTCATCATATGTGATTTTTCAAAAGGAGCACAATACTTAGAGGTGATAGCTATTATTTAGCTAATTTGTTGTTTAATTACAGGGTGACCTCAGAAGTTAGTCTCCATTCAAGTTTAAAGAGTATCTAAGGTCAATAATCAAACAGTCAAAAGTCAGGGAGTCCTCCAGTCTCAACCAGTCCAGTAGGTCTGTTTCTCCCCCTTCCTTTTTTTTTAATGCCTATTGACTCTATTTCTATGAGGCATGCTTCAGAAAATGCTGACATGCGGTGTCTTAGGCTGGGTTCTCTAGAGAAGCAAAACCAGTGAAGTGTCCATATATCTATATACACAGAGAGAGAGATTTATATCAAGGTAATGGCTCATGCAGTTGTAGAGGCTGAAAAGTCCCAAGTCCATGGGTCAGGCTGGAGGCTTCTCCTGATTCATGTAGCTGCAGGGGCTGGCAAACCCATGATTGGCAGGTCAGACAAAAGGCCTTTGTCTCACAGGCTGTGGGGGCTGATGAATCCTAAGATCGGCAAGTAAGCTGCTGGCTCAAGTCCCAAAAAACAAAGGTTAGATGAACAGGATCCAGCTGCAGGCTCCATAGCATGCAAAAGCCCTCAAGCCTTGCCACAAAGTCCACCTGTATTGGATGCAGACCACACCCCCAAGGAAACTTCCTTTCAACTGATTGGCTACTCCCAGCAGATCCCATCACTGAGGTGATCACATTGCATCAGACCTCATCACGGTGGTGATCATATCATTATACAACTGCCAGACTGCATCATAACTGCCAAACCACTGAGATTCATGGTCCAGCCAAGATGACACACAGCCTTAATGATCACATGTGTCATTATAGCATAAGAGAAAGGGCAAGAAATCCGGAGTCAGACAAACCAGGATTCAAATTCCAACTATCCTGCTGGGCTATTTTGGGAAGTCACTTAAGCTCCCTGTGCCTCAGTTTCCTCTTCTGTGAAACATGTATTATAACAATGCCTCCTTTATGCATCTTATAGGTGTTGTCAACAGAATCAATTAAAATACCGCCCATAGGAAGCAGACTGCTTGCACATTGTGGTTACCATGGCTTAGAGCCAGAAATATCAAGTCAATATTGTCTATTTCAGTTTCAGACTCTGCTAAAGTTGTCCCAAGGTCTGATCTCCGGGAGCTTCTTGAACCTCAAAGGTAAATGCCCAGGTATAAGTGAGCCTCCTTATCATACAAAATTAATACCAGAAATTTTTAAAGACCACTTTTCATTCCTAGGAAGGTCTCTGGGTGGCGTTAACAGTTAAGTGCTCAGCTACTAACTGAAAATTTGGCAGTTCAAGCCCAGCCAGTGGTGTCTCGGAAGAAAGTCTTGGCAATCTGCATCTGAAAGGTCACAGTCATGAAAACCCTATGGAGTATAGTTCTACTTTGCAACACCTGGGGTTGCAGTGAGTTGGAATCAATTCGATGGTAACTGTTTTTTGGTGGGGCTTTGTTGTTGTTGTTATTCCAAATTCCTTTTTCCCATGCCATCTCCCACTATGAAGGCCAGAAAGCCAAATAATTAATTTCCAGACTCCTTTGCAGCTAGAGGAGTTATGGCCTGTAACGTCCTTGCAGGTCTATATGTCCTATGATATCTTTGCAGACATCTGCCAGGAGGCTTTTGGTAAAGCGTTTGATTTTCTGATTTAATAAAAGGATAAGGCAAGTTAGCACAGCCTTCCCCATCCCTCTTCTTGAATTAAGTTCAGATGTGAAGGCTGGAACAGCAACAGCCATCTTGTAACCTTGAGGTATATACAAAAGAATTGGAGAGACATCACCGTAGAACTATTGAGCCAATGCACCAGAGCAAGAAACCACCTTCTCTCAACTTCATGTTATTAAAAAAAAAAAAAAAATTAAACCACTGTGGCCAAGTTTCTGCTAGTAACAGCCGAATAAAATCCCATTTGATGAAAAAAGTGGGAAAAAGGGTGTGAATGGGACTTTATCTTGAAAATTAAACTTAAAATTCTGAGTACATTTTTATATCTCCTATTAAAACAAATTTTCTATAATTAAGTTGTTATAATCCCATGCTCTAATTCTTAAAACCAGAACGAATCATTAACTTATGTGAGACAGAGCATAATTTTTCTAACCAAATTATATCCTAATATACTGCGGAGATGCCTCATCTCATATTTGACTCTTACAGCAAGTTCATTAAGATGAGCTTCATCTCCATAAAAGCTACTTTAAGAAGAAAACAAAAAGACAATCAATTATAGCTGATGAAAATTCTGCTTTCAAGCATAAGGCAGAAGAAAACTGTAACAACATTTGAGCCTGAACTTTTAAACATCCTTAAACAGGCCTTTGCGGATATAAAAATTAACACCTGAAGTTAGAAACTCAAAACCTCTGAACAGAAATGGACCAAAATAAAACAAAAGCATATCCAACTCACTGATAAAGAACAATGATGAATCCGTGAAACATCTCATAAGATGGAGGAAACTGGAAGACATTATGCTGAGTGAAATTAGTTGCAAAAGGACAAATATTGTATAAGACCACTATTATAAGAACTCAAGAAAAAGTTTAAACACAGAAGAAAACATTCTTTGCTCATTACAAGGGTGCGGAGGGAGGGGGCGTTCATTAATTAGGTAGTAGACAAGAATTATTTTAAGTGAAGGGAAGGACAACACACAATACAAGGGAAGTCAGCACAACTGGACTAAACCAAAAGCTAAGAAGTTTCCTGAACACAGCCAAACACTTAGAGGGACAGAGTAGCAGGGGCAGGGTTCTGGGGACCATGGTTTCAGGGGACATCTAGGTCAATTGACATAACAAAGTGTTTTAAGAAAACATTCTACATCCCACTTTGGTGAGTGGCATCTGGGGTCTTAAAAGCTAGCAAGCAGCCATCTAAGATGTATCAGTTGGTCTCAACCCATCTGGAGCAAAGGAGAAAGAAGAGAACGAAAGACACAAGGAAAATATGAGCACAAGAGACAGAGAGGGGCCACATAAACTAGAGACTCCATTGCCCTGAGACCAGAAGAACTAGATGGTACCCGGCTACCACCAATGACTGCCCTGACAGGGAACAGAACAGAGAACCCCTGATGAAGCAGGAGAAAAGTGGGACGCGGACCTCAAATTCTAGTAAAAAAACCAAACTTAATTATCTGGCTGAGACTGGAGGGACCCCATAGGTCACGGCCCCCAGACTCTCTGTTAGCCGTAGACTAAAACCATTCTCGAAGCCAACTCTTCAGAGAAAGATTAGACTGGACTATAAGACATAAAATGATACTGGTGATGAGTGTGCTTCTTAGCTCAAGTAGACACATGAGACTATGTGGGCAGCTCCTGTCTGGAGGCAAGATGAGAAGGCAGAGGAGGACAGGAGCTGGTTGAATGAACGTGGGAAATAGAGGACGGAGAGAAGGAGTGTGCTGTCACATTGTAGGGAGAGCAACTAGGGTCACATAACAACATGTGTATAAGTTTTTGTATGAGAAACTGACTTGAATTGTAAACTTTCACTTAAAGCACAATAAAAAAAGTGTATACAACTCAGCAAAGAAATTGAAAAAGGCAAAATTATCTCAAATTAAGATTAAACAACAATGTGTTCAAAGAAGAAGAGAGTCAACTGAAAATATAATGAACGGCATTGAATAAAGTAGGGAAAGTAGCTAAGAGAACAAAACAGAATAGTTAAAAAGAGTTAGAGAGCAGAATGGACACACACACGCACGTATGAATTGTGGTATAACTTACACAATGAAATACTGTACAGCCATGAGGATGAGCAATCTACAAATACACGCAGCAATGTGGGTGACTCTTGGACACAATGGGAAGAAGAAGTTGGACTCCATCCTCCCCTTGTGGATCCTTCTAGGGGGAGCTATTGAATGTCTGCTCTTATGAATGCAACTAAATGGGAAGTGTGAATTCATCTTACTTTGAGTTAATGGAAATTGTTTATATACATATGTATGTACGTATGTGTGTGAACATATGTATGTGAACATATGTACATACATATACACAACCACATTTATATTTATCTATTGAATTATTTTAAATGTATACAAATATATAAAATAATCCTGTGAGGAATCTTTCTGAAAAATAAATACCCTCTTATTTCTTCCATGTTTTAAAAAAAGAAAGACGCACTTTATCAGTTCTCTCATGACTCTCATTTAGTCCTCTGCTATTCTCATCACTTTTCTTTGCAGTTCCCCTTGAGGGGTCATCCTGGTGGACTTTTCTCTCCTTTAATTGTCTACGTTTGCCAGGTGCTCAGTTGTCAATGCCTCTGCATGAGATTTGAATAGTTGTCCAAAATCGCTCTCCTCAGCTTCATGAAACCCTGTGTATCATGCAAGGTTTGCAGTTTCATTTTGCACTCAGTTTGCATTATATTTCCTTAACACTGTTGGGTGTTTACAACATCTGATTAATTCTTGAGAGACTAACTAAGGGAGAGTGTGATGGTTACGGTTGTGTCAACTTGGCTGGACCACGATGCTGTGATCACTTCCATGATGAGATTTGATATAATGTGATCACCTCCATGATGGGATCTTCTGTGAGCAACCAGTCAGTTGAAAGGGAGTTTCCTCAGGCACGTGGTCTACATCGAATATAAGTGTACATTCTGGCAGGGTTTGTGGGCTTCTGCTTGCTCTGTATCCTGCAGCTGGCTCCTGTTCATCTGACCTCCAGTTCTAGAGACTTGAGCTAGCAGCTTACCTGTGTCTTGCCTGTCTATCTTGGAATTCATTGATCTTTGCAGCCTGTGAGCAAGAACCCTGCTGTTTGACCTGCTAATCTTGGGTTTGCCAGCCTCTGCAGCTACATGAATGAAGAGAAGCCTCTATCCTTACCCACGGACTTGGGATGTTCCAGCCTCTACAACCACCTGAGCCATTTCCTTGATATAAGTCTTTTTATATATACATTTACATGCTTTACTGGTTTTGCTTCTCTAGAGAACTCAGCCTAAGACAGAGGTTAACTAAGACATTTACTAGTGGGTAGGGATAGACTAGTGATCAGTGAAAAGAGATGCTTGCCTGGGATTAATTTTGAAAATGGACAATCTACTAGTGAGTATTTCCATGCGTTGATGGCATTCAAAGGTCTACAGTTGATGTTCATCTTGATGTGGTCATAAAGACAACAGACTGGGAGTCAGAAGACCTGTGCTCTAGTTCCACCTCTGTTCCCGATTTGCTGTGTAACATTGGGCAAGTCATTTCCCATCTCTGGAACTCAGTTGCCTCAACTGCAAAACAAAGGGATTATATACGTTCTAAGATTCAACTTCTTAAAAGTCTATGATGCTGCAAATGACTGAAAATGGCTTCAGGGTGACAAATTTGAGTGCCAAAATGAAGAACCCCTGAAGGGAATAGCAGAAAGCCCCAGACAGGGTCCTTTGTGAAATCTGACTCAGACTATACATTTTCATTTTGCAGATTCCTTCAATCTCTTCTCAGCAGAGAAGCTAATTAGATTTACTAAGAGACAAGGCTGCTAAATGAAAGTACATGAGAAATATCACATTGCTGAAGATTAACACGTGTTCTAGTCTTTCCTGATAATAAACCCAGGGCCCTCGTTTATCCTGGGATATGTGACCGAGACAGAGCGAAAGGAATAAGCAGTCCATTCACCTAGGACGAGTAAGGACTTCAAAACAGTGACGAGGGATGCAGGCCCCGTGTAGAAATAGACAATATGTAAGCAGCAAAAGGTCAGTCTTATCCCACTGCTACTCTAACTCTTAATGCTTGTAAAGGCTCTAACGTTTAAAAATTTTCAGTGGCTCCCCACTGCAGCCAAGATACCCATCAAGCATGGTGTTCAAAGCCGTCCATTATCTGGTCCCTGCCAGTATCTCCACTATCATTGCTTACTATGTCCTGCCTCTTACTTTATACCTCAACATCAAGAATTTAAGGACGTTTTAATTGCAGTGAACTCTTTCTCACTTTCATGGATGTATTTCTAATATAATTCTGCTCAGAATTCTCTTCCCTACCTTCCACCCTATTCTGCAGCCAACTATTTACAGTTTCCTGAGCATGCTCCCTCCAGCCTCCTTACTGTTGTACATACTTGCCCCCTTTCCAAGGAGACATTATAAATCACAATGCATTTGACTGCTATTAACAGACTACCCAAATAAAAATGGGTTAAACAATAAAAAAAAAGGCACTGGAAATAGTTTGTTCAGCAGCTTAACAATTTCATAAAAGATCTTTCCTTCTCTCTACTCCACCATCTTCTTTATCCTCAGGTTTAAACCCTTCATGATGGCAAAATGGCTGCCACAGCTCCAGGCATCACAACTCACACAACATCCAAAAGCATTCAAAAGAAGATTTTATTCTCTTGAGTTCTTTATTATTAGGGATAAAAATCTTTCCCAGAAGCTTGCATTCCCAGCGAGATTTCCCTCAAGTTTCATTGGCCAGAGAATTTCTTAAACATCTTAGGAGTAAAACATATCAAGCACCAACCCTCTGCTCCACTCCTAATTACCACCAGATCTTCCCCTAGCCTCACCTTTGATTTTGCTTTTAATTTGGCAGCATTTTTCCAGGAACACTGTCAAGCACTCTACAAACATTATCTTATCTAATCCTTATAACAACCCTCACTCCTAAGGTTAGAGGCAAGGATGGTGAGATTTCAGCTTACTTACTTTGGAAACATAATCAGGAAAGACCAATTGCTAGAAAAAGACAACATGTCTGGTAAAGTAGAGGGTCAGCAAAAATGAGGGAAACCGTTAAAGAGATAGATTAACACAATAGCCACAATGGACTCAAACAAACCAACAATCCTAAAGATGACCCAGGACTGGGCAACGTTTCATGCTGTTATACGTAAGATCACCGTGAATCATAGCTGACTCGACAGCAACTAACAACAACATAACAACCCTGTGAGGTAAGCATTATTACCCCTGTGATGGTTAAGGTTGTGTGTCGACTTGGTTGGACCATGATTCTCCGTGGTTTGGCATGATGTGATGATGTGATCACCTCTGTGAAGAGATTTGATATAATATGGTCACCTCCATGATAGGCTCTGCTGTGAGTAGCCAATCAATTGAAAGGGAGTTTCCTTGGGGACGTGGCTTGCATCCACTATAGGCGGACTTTCTGGCAAGGCACTTGGGCTTTTGCTTGCTCTTGATCCTGCAGCTTGCTCCTGTTTGTCTGACCTCTGGTCCTTGGGACTTGAGCTAGCAACTTACCTGCCGATCTTGAGATTCATTGGTCTTTGTAGCCTGTGAGCAACAGCCCTGCTGTCTGAGCTGCTGATCTTGGGTTTGTCAGCCTCTGCAGCTACATCAGTCAGGAGAAGCCTCTATCCTGGCCCACAGACTTGGAACGTTCCAGCCTCTACAATCACGTGAGCCATTTTCTTGCTATAAATCTCTCTCTCTATGTATATATAGATACATTTTACTGATTTTGTTTCTCTAGGGATCCCAGCCTAAGACATTCCCCTTCTAGATTTGAGAAAACCAAGGCCCGTAAAGGTTAAACAAGTTGCTCAAGGATACAAAACGAGAAAGAGGCAGGGCCAGAATTCTAATCCAAGGATGCCCAACTCCAAAGGTAGCACTCTTAGCCACTCTTGGTTCTTGTTGCTCTTGCCCCCTCTTGACATCCTTGGCCTCTCAACTGCTCCTTCTCTTTTACACAGTAAATTCTCCTTCTCTGATGGATCCTCCCTTTTAATTAGAGATATTTTCAGGCTGTTCCTATGACTAAAGAAAAGCGAGAGCCATTTCCCTTCACCGTGTTCTCCATCTATGAAACTTCTCCAAAGTGCCGTCTTCACACTTACTGATTCCACATTTTCAGCACATGTTTGCTCTGTGTTTGGTCTACCATTCTTCCCCACCTTCCCACTGAAACTGCTCTGCCCAAGGACATCAGCAACCTCCTGATGGCCAGTGGAATGGCTCTGCCCATCCTCCCTCCCCCTGGGCCTGATTAATTGGCAGGGCAGCCAGGCAGCTGCCCAGGGCTCCAGTCTTCACTGAGCTCTAAAACATCGCTGGAAATGTAACGAGATGAAAAAAATTGTATTTACCAGAACTCCTTGCAGGGATACTACTGTGTGCTGCTGGAAAGCAAACCTGGCTAAGTTACTTGGGGAGAGGGCCATGAGATCTCTGCAACAAGTATGCTTGGGTAACAACAAACAATCTCCAACTGCCCTTCAATGAGGGTTGGTAACTACAGGGCTTTCGTTTTGCTGAACGAGGAATGCAAGATTGGGGCATAGCTCATTTGCTTGGGTCAATAGAGGGGAGACCCTTGCCTCATGGGGTGCTCAGCCTCTCCTCTAAATAAATGCCAAGCAAATATTTAAAGAATACCAGTTTGAAGAGATAAAAATTATTCGCCTGTCCTTCCAGTTGCCATCAAGTTGACTCCAAGTCACCGCGACCCCATGTGTGTCAGAGTAGAACTGTGCTCCATTGGGTTTTCAGCAGCTGATTTTTTGGAAGCAGATCACCAGGCCTTTCTTCTGAAGAACCTCTAGGTGGATTCGAATCTCCAACCTTTTCATTAGTAATGTGTGACCCATTTGCACGACCCAGGGAAATCCATTCCCAGCTGCCTGCTAAATCATTCCAAGAGAATATGGGGAGTGCTGGCACCTCACGTTCTACCTACATCAGCAAACCAACTCTTTTGTGTTCCCTTAAAGGAGCCCCATTTGCCTTCTCTGTTCCATTGACATCACCGTTGTTCACCCAGTTACTGAAGCTTTAGGCCTCTGAGTCATTTTTCATGTTTTAATTCAACAAAAATCCTTTATTGAGCCCCTGATATGTGCCACAGACATTATCCTATTTAATCTCTGCAGTGCTGTGAGGTGGACGTTATCACCCCCATTTTGCGGGCCCTGTTCTATGTGCTGAGAAACAGTGACGAACAAGACAGGCACAGTCCACCTGGGACTTCACAGCTCAGCAGAGGAGAATTTTCCTGACAATATAACCCATAGCTGAGATCGTATGTTATGTACAGCTAACAATCAGGGCTTTGGAATTAAACACTCCTAGGCTCAAATCCGAGAAGCCCTGGTGGTGCAGCAGTTAAGCACTCGGTCCATGTACATGTTTATGAGACTATGTGTGAATCTGTGTGTGTGTGTAACTACGTGTATGTAACCATACGTGTCTGCACGCATGACTCTGTACGTGTGGTTATGTGTGTGTGACTCTATGCATATGTTAGACTCTGTGCGTATGTGTGCATGTGTGTCTTCACACTAAGTTGGGTAGAGAGAAAGAATTCTACATTGTGTGTAGTACGCTGCATTCTCTTTGCACTTGGGCACGCAGCTTTCGCCTGTTTGTTTTTCTCAGCACCCTGCTCCTTATTCTAAAGCATGATCCCTGGGTGGGGTTCGGGCAACGATGAAAAAGCCCCCACTGGCAAAGTGGAACCTGCCTCTTCAGGGCTCATGAAAGGAACTACAAGACTCATTTAAACCTTTCCTACTGATAAATTATAGGGAGATTTCCTCGGTAAAGAAGACGAATGAATTATAGCCTATTTCATTCCCATGCACTTTCCTTGTACGTTCCATGTCTTTCTAGGACATTACTGATAGAAGACCAGGTCTGTGGTATGTAGGCTGTAGAGTCAGCCCTTCACTCTCATCTGCCCCCACCCAGAATAGATGACTTCATCACAGTGGCTTGAAACTTTTACAGCCTCCCTTCCCGCCCCCGCCCCCAACCCACCACATCCCAGGACGTGTCCATTTGGAAATGACCCATTCTGGCATCAATAAAACCCACCTGCCAACTTGAAAGGTCTGACAGGAAGCTTAGCGGGTAGAAAGATTATGCTAAAGGGGAAAGAACAACTTGGAAAAGGATGGTGAGAAGGGTGGCACAGCTTGAAAAATTTAGTAATCAATGCCACTGAATTGTCCACGTAGAAATTGTTGAATTGGCGTGTTTTCTGCTGTGTATATTTTCAACAACAACAAAAAATAAAAGTAATTTATTTCAAAAGAAAAACAAAAACACCTGCCATGTTTCTTCCGCTTTCCTTCCCCTGTACTTCACCTTAGGTTATGTCTTCACCTTGCCTCCCATTTCCAACTCTTTCTCTCCTCCCTCTGCTCCTTCTTGTGCTTCCTCCCATTAGGAAGCAGGAATTGTTAAGAGCTTGGGATTCGGCGTCAGATTCAGCTCTGCCAGTTACTACCTGTATGACTTTGGGCAAGTAGATGGACCTCTCAGAACCTTCATCTGAAAAAAATGAGGGTTGTTGCAAGGATTGAATATGTAAAGAAGGTGCTTAGACTCACGCCTGACACATGTTAAGCACTAAGTGTATATTAGAAGTCAGTATTATAACCATAAATCCCCTGATTGAATGGCTATACATCTGTAAAGAATAGGCCCCTGGTCAAGTGTAAGTGTGGTCTGGCATCTCACAGTGGTTGAGAACACAGACCCGAGTTCAAATGTAAGCTCTACACCATATTGGCTTTGAGACATTGGGTAAGAGACTTAAGCTCTCTAGGCATTAGTTTCCACAGCTGTTAAATGGAGACATTAACAGTCCCTACCTCTCAAGAAGGTATAAAGAATTGGAAGAACTGATTAAAAAGCCATTAGCATGGGGTCTGGTGCACAGCAACACATGGTTATTATTAGGAACAGGGTACACGCTCTCCTTTCGAGCCCATGAACTCCCCTTGTCCATTCTTTTCCCTCCCCTCTCCCCATTGGCCTTAACCCTCCACACTCCCTGTTGACACACAGAACTAGGAAAGCTCAACAGGGCGTTCATTCAGTGCTGTTATCTATTGCTGACTAGCAAACCACCCCAACACTTGGTGGCCCGAAACGACAATCATTTCTTTTGCTCATGAATCTGCACTTTGAGTAGGGTTTGGCAGGTATGACCGTTCCACGCAGCGCCAGGTAAGGCAGCTCGGCTGGGAACTGGAGGACCCATTTTCAAGACGGCACACTTACATTGCAAGTAAGTTGATGGACGCGTTAGGCTAGGAACTCAGTGCAACTTATGGGCTGGGAGCTCTGGTCCTCTCTGCATAGGCCTCTCCACAAGCTACTTGGGCAAACTTCTTCAAACCAAAAATATGTGTTGGGATCTTAGCCTCTATACCCTATACCTGGCGGAGCAGTGGTTAAGAGCTCAGCTGCTAAGCAAAAGGTTAGCAGTTTGAATCCACCAGCTGCTCCTTGGAAACCCTGTGGGGCAGTTCTGTTCTGTCCTATAGGGTTGCTATGCTTCTGACTTGAAGGCAGCAGGCAGGGTAATACCTGTAAATGTAATCCCATCTAGGAATAGGGCTTTCTTTGTTATGTTAATAAGGCCCTATCGGTGTAGGAAGGAGCACTTGTGGTGTAGTGGTTAAACGCCCGGCTGCTAATCGGAGGTTCAACACCTGCCGCTCTGTGGGAGAAAGATGTGGCAGTCTGCTTCCATAAAGATTTACAGCCTTGGAAACCCTGGGGAGCAGTTCTAGTCTGTCCTACGGGGTCCTTATGAGTTGGAATCAATTCGATGGCAAGGGGTGATGGTGGTGATTAGTGTAGCGTGTGTCCTAAAACTATTCACTTCTGAGTTATATAAAGAGCAACCTAGACACAGAGACAGGCAAACACAAAAGGGGGAAGACAGACACCACGTGCAGATTGCCAAGGAACCGAGAACACCTGGGCAACATGAATTGTGAAAAGAAACTTCCCACACAGCCAACAGAGAGAGAGCCTTCCCCTATAGCTGGTGCCCTGAATTTGGGCTTCTAGCCTCCTACACTGTGAGAAAATAAATTTCTGTTCTTTAAAGCCGCCCACTTGTGGCATTTGTGTTACAGCAGCACTAGATACTAGGAGTGGCTGTGTCCCAGAAATGAACACCCTAAGAGATGCATAGCATTTTTATGAACCAGCCTGGGACATCATACAGTGCCCCTTCCATTTTCCATCATACTCTATTGCTGAAGGAAATCACAAAGTTCCACCAGGCTCAAGGAAAGGGACATAGACCCTTGATGGGGTTGTAGCAAGGCTCGAGCGAAGCACGTGGGATGGGAGATACTGCAGCAGGCATCACTGGAAAATACAATCTTCCACACTTAGCCATTTTCTCTCCTCCCAACCCCCACATTCCACCCTAAACTAGCTATTTCCCCCAAACAGCCTTTTATCAGGTTAGAGCTGAAGAAAGCCAAGATGGAAGCCTCATGAGATATTAAACCAACGTCATGTCTACTTCCTAGCTGGTTTGATTTTTCTGTGTCAATCTGCTGGCTTGAGCAGTTTTGCATACGTTTTCTTCATCTGGTCATTTGCAGGAAGTGGTTCTGGGAAAGGTGGGTGGAGATAATACAAGAGACTATCACAGCTTAAAAGTAGATACTGTGGTCACGTTCAAGCGCTCATTAATGAGTGTAAAAGTGGAGGCTGAAGAAAGTGAACTGAAGTGGTCAGGACCAAATGGGTCAGAGTCAGGGCTTGTAACCATCTCCTGATTCCACCGTGAGTGCTCTGTCCCCCTATGGTACTGCCCCAGGGCCAAAGGACTTTTAATAAATATTTATCCAGTAATAAGAACTAACTAATATGCACTTCGCTGTTCATAAAACCCTTCCACTCCCATGTGCTACTGAACAGTCAGTCCTATCTACTCGGCTATGCCCCGCCCCAGTCCCTTCTGATTGGAGATTCTTAAGCAAGAGTCCACCCTTCCACCAGCAGTGACTGGCTTAGGTTTAACCACCTGACCCAAAGACAGCCAATCCAGAGGCCTAGTGCATAAGCAGCTGAGCCAATCAGATTCTCCCTGTCAGGAATGTGAACTAAGGAAGGGAAGTTAGCGAGTTAGGAAACTAAAAGGTCCTGGAGGTGGGTTGAAAATGGAGATGCCTTAGAAGTTTTGTGCACGCTGATATTTTGATCGGCATAGACTATGAATAAGAGATGAGGCTGGTCCATAGAGAAGGGAGAGTGGAGCAGTCCCAAAACAAAGACAGGGACAATGAGTAACAGATGGAAAAAGAACACAGCCATTAGAGACATTTCGGATTCTGAGAATGTTCCCAGTTCCGGGGACTTTACAATTAAGCCCCGTTTATTCATACTGGCCTATGTTCCTTGTGCAATGGTTAAACACTGGGCTGTTAACCAAAAGGTTGGCGGTTTGAACCCACCCAGCGGCTTTGCAAGAGAGAGGCTTGGTGATCTCCGTAACTAAGGCCGTTGCTATCCGTCCATTCCGACTCATACCAACCCTATAAGACAGGGTAGAACTGCCCCATAGGGTTTCCAAGGCTGTAATCTTTACTGAAGCAGACTGCTACCTCTCTCTCCCATGGAGAAGCTGATGGGTTTGAACCACTGACCTTTTGGTTAGCAGCCAAGCGCTTAATCACTGCACCACCAGGGCTCCCTTGTAAAGATTACAGCTTAGGAAACTTTACGGGGTGGTTCTACTCTAGCAGATGTGGCTGCTATGAGTCAGAACCCATGCAACAGCACCTACCAACAACAACGACGTACCTTTCAAAGGCAGCCCTGATGGTGCAAATGGTTTGCACTCGACTACTATCCTAAAGGTTGGTGGTTTAAACCCACCCAGCAGCACCATGGAAGAAAGGCCTGGCAATCTCCTTCCATAAAGATTACAGCCAAGAAAACCTTATGCAGCACAGTTCTACTCTGTAACACATGGATCAGAATCAATTCGACAGCAACGGGTTTGGATTTTCATTTTTTATGTTCCTTGCCAGTTATCTTACCTCACAAAAATGTAGATAGTATTAGCCCATTTCGCAGATAAGAAAACTGAGCCTTAGAGAGTGTAACTGACTTACCCAAGATGATATAGCCATTGAATGGCAGAATGGAGGCTGGAGTACAGCGTTCTGGCATGCCTGAGCCTTTTCTTTAATATTTTCTTTGAAAGGTCACCTCTCTCTGACTCGTCCCTCTAGTTAACACCACCCTCACCCACCCCCTTCCTGGCCCTTGTTCTTTGCAGGCTGCTGTGAAGTTTGTTTTAGAAACAGTCCTGTCCTTGACAGATGACTTTGCCTTGGGATTCCATCTTCCTAATGGCATTCTTTGATTCCACCTCTTCCTTAAGCTGAGTTAATTGCCAAGACTGTGAGGAAATCATACCACATCCTCAGTTCACCCAGCAGGATCCCAATGCTTAACAAGGCAACTTTCTGACAAAGTATGTTAGGTGGCCTCAGACAAAACTTTCTGGCAGGGAAATGGAGAGGGGAAAAAAAATTAAAAGCAGAGAAAATATGAGAGTTTTTTTCCATTGATTTCTTTGCCAATAAGAAGTCTTTAAAAATCACTTTTTAGCGGCAAACCTCAGATGTGTGAGCAGCAATGCGACGGAGGGAGAAAAAAATCAAACTGAATCAGATCAAACTGTAATCTTTCATTCATCTGAACAGGCAGCCATCTTGGTAAACAGAAAGCTAGAAAGTCAAACAAGTAGAAAAGGGAATGTCTGAAGTGGGTTTGCTCTTGTGCAAAATTGTGAACTTGGTGAAGGCTGCCTTAAGTACCCTGGGGTGCTCCATCCTCACCCCATCTACTTCCCACCCCCGGCAGGGCTTTCCTTGAGCTAGGTGAGGAGAAGAGAAACTTGGCTTTGCCTGTCCCAGCTTCTCCATCAGTAGCACTCTGGTGCTTCCTGGTGGACCTCCTTTTGCTTGTTCTATCCAGTCTTGGTGTTATTTGTTCCATTACTATCGTTGCCGTCAGCAACTGATCCCCAGGAGAAACTTATTGTTAAAGGAACTGTTAATTAAATGATAATGAAATCTAAGCTGTAGATACCCCCTCCCCACCAAACCAAGGATATTTAAGATTTGAAAAAGAGCGCTTTTGAAGAGCTCAAAAAGACACAAAGACTCGATGATGGTAGAATGGCAATGTGTTGATTGAGGAGTGTGGTGGATGCTATGAGGTGCTGCAAAGATCTCTCTTCAGATATTAAGACTTATTGTCCAAATTTCTGGAGTATTTCTGACAGATAGCCCTCCACTATCAGCCCCTTTTAGAGATTGTCTCAGCTGAAGAGAGCTACCTTGTCCAAGGTCATGCCCAAGGTCATGCCCCCTTCTCTGGGCAGCCCACATTCAATTTCTGCTTGACATGGGGTATACAGGCCCAGCCTTCTTGGTGAGACAATTTCAGAGATAAATTCTGAAATATCTTCCTGTCTTCATAACTCTTCATAAGATTGACTGTGGCTTCCATTGATACTACATTGTGGCTGGATTGCTGTCTCCGTTCATTCCTACTTCCTTCTCCCCCCCCCCCCCCCACAGGTATTGATCTCAAGAACTCTTTCTAATAAACCTGCATGCCAATCACCATCTCATGGTCTGCTTCTCCAAGGAACCCAGCCTGCAACAGGCAGTAGGGGAGAAGCCTGCCTGGCAGAGCCACCATGTTGCATAACTCCAGGGAGTACTTCCCTTGTATTATTTGCAAACGGTACTGGAACAGGCTGCTCAGCCATATCTTGAACAGAACCTGTGCCATTTTTCCCTTCCCTAGCCTATCTCTATCTCCAAGTATGATTTTGCTGTTGAGTTCCTCTAAAAGTTAAAAGTTAACCAATGTTTCCCTCAGGACTGTGGAAAAACAAGTGATATAAATCTACACCTGTCAAACAGGACAATGCACCTGTCTTGTGACCAGGAAACAGGGTGGCTCCAGTCACCCCCTGGGTCAATGCGATAATGACAGGAAAAGAGTGACATGTTTGAGGTGTGACCAGCAAAACCACACAGAAGAATGGGCATTCCACAAATTCCTAAAACCCGTGTCCCCTTGCCTATAAAACCCCAAGCTGACCTCCAGTTCAAGGAGACACGTTTAAGAGGGGATTATTCCCCTCTGTCTCCTGTATTTTAATATATAATAAAGCTCTTGCTACCCACCTCACCCATGTCTCAAGAATTGGCTGTTTGTGGGAGGCGGTTCTAACTCACGAAATTCCAGTAACAGAGTCTGCAGCCCTGCTTCCTGCCAGTGCCTCAAATCATCCCATTCATTCCACAAGCATAGCTGAGCACCCTACTATCCACTCTGCCAACCTCTAATATTGGCTTTTTCCAGGTACCCAATTCTTTCTCTGTGGCCAATTTTTGTCATTCAGGACTTTACAATGTACTTTCTCTGCACCACTACCTGGTACACCAAGCCATTCCCCTGCATCTTGATACCTCTCCCACATCGAGTCCTCCTAAAAATGTGCAGGTTCCATGTTTGCCAGTAACTACGTGGTATTGGGCAAATCTTTACTCCTCTGAACCTTCACCTCCTCATCTGTGATGTGGCAGAGACTGCTGATAATGGAAACCCCTACATTTTACCAGAACATATAGCTACCCATATAGACATTTCTCAGCCTCCCTTGCAGCTAGGCATACCATGTAGCCACATTCTGACCAATGTAATGTAAGTAGGAGAAATTGTATGTACCATGCAATTTCTATATTATGCCCCTAAAAGCAAGCTGTTTTCCCACCACATTCCCTTTCTCCTTTCTGCTGGCTAAGAAATCACAAGAAGTAGGACAGTTGCCTTGAATCCAGAAATAGAATCCAGCTCCACATCACTAAACTCTGCCTGCTACATAGGAGAGAAATAAGCTTCTATCTTGTTTAAGCCATTGCATTTGGGGACCTCTTGGCTGCTAACCAAAAGTTGGGCAGTTCAAACCCACCCACAAGCACCTCAGAAGAAAGGCCTGGCAATCTGCTTCTGAAAGGTCACAGCTATAAAAAACACTGTGGGGCACAGTTCTACTCTGACACACGTGAAGTCATCAGAATTGGAATGAACTCGACAGCAACTGTTTTGTGTGTATGAGCGTGTTGTGTTGTTGTTACAGCAACTTAACATATTTCATAACCAATAGATATAAAAAGGAGGTAACAACCCTTACTTAATTACAGACTTCCCAATACCTAATCATTCCCAATAAGCTTTTCTTCACCCCATTTCTGGTGAATCTCATTGGTAGAATGAGGGGTTTAAAAAGAACTCATCAAAAGAGACAGATAATAACACAAGGAAAGATCCTGAGCTCAGGACCCAGAAAACTCTGAGTTCAGCCCACACAAGCTCAGTAATCAAGAGCCAAGTCACATAACCTCTTTGTTCTTTGATTTCTTTACCTATAAAATGATTGTGAGAATTGTAGTTACCTCATAGGGTTGTTGTGAAAATCAAGTGAGAGAAAATGTAGTAGCCTGCTTTAGTAAATGCATGCTACACGATAGGTGCTGGGTTTACATAAAGAGATTCTCAATCAAGGATAGCTATTATTACTATTATCGTTAGAGTAGTTGTTTTGCCTGAGGATATAAGCATGGGCTCTGGAGCTTGGCAGTCCAGATTTTAATCCAAACTCCTTATTTGCAATATGTATGAATTTAGGTGCGTCACTAAATCTTACTGCGTCTTAGTTTCCACCTATAGAAAATGGGGATTGTAACAGTACCCACCTTGTAAATCTGTTATAAGGATTAAATGAGTTGATAATCGTAAAGTGCCCAATAGAATGCCTAGAAAATGGTACGTGTCAGATAAATTCTAGCAGTTGCTTATCAGTATCACAGACTCCTTCCAGTACTGGTATGCCAGGGCTTTTCCCACAAAAGTCTTCACCAGGGGATACTGCATACTCCAAAGCTCTATGAAAAGTGAGATTTTCCCTCACTGACCTGCTGGTAGCTAAAATACCTTTTAATAGAATCACAACTTCTAATTAAGATGTGTTTTCATCAGATAGCCTAGCCCCTAGCCAAAATATGTTAACAGCAAATGACACTGTTTGGCCTATTTGATAATTCAGCAGAAATTCATTTAATCATTTATTAAACATTGGCTGGCAGGATCCCTCTACTCCAGCTCTTATCATTCAATGTTTTTGGTCAGTTTCTTCTGCCAATCAGTGTTCGATCTAGTTCTTTATCCTTTCATTTGATGCTCAGGGTTCCAGAATTGTCCTCTGTATTTGTTTCACTTGGTTTCTCGGGTCTTTGCTATAGAGGGATAGTGTGATGTGTCTGACTAAGCTGCCATTTTGGCCTGAAGTATCTACCCTTCTTTCTTGATAACAGAACTGGATTTTATTTGGAGAATTAAAATGCCAAGTTCAAGAAATGGATCATGACTGGGCTCAGTTGATCTTGACAATCCTGTTCCCCCTTCTCAGCCTCTCTTGCAAGTAGGGATGGTCATGTGACCCAGTTATAGCCAATGAATCTAAACAAAAGTGTGCAGCACGGGCAGTCTAGAGAAGGTGTTTATTCTTCTAGAAAGGGTAGACAGAAGCAGCTGGTGTGGCCCCTTTGCCTTTTCCTGGTCCTTCTTCTTTCTTCCTTGAACATATATGAGATGTTTGAAGCTGAAGTAGCTATCATGTGACCTTGAGACAGCAATCACGAGGGAAAGACTGAGGAAAGAACAGACATACTGGCCTTGACATTTTCAAGCTACTCACTAAAATACCAGTAACCATCTACTCCCGGACTTCTTGTTATAAACGCCTATAGATGAGTTTTACTTGCAGCTCAATGTATTCCTAACTATGCAGGGCCTTTCACAGAATATGGAGTTGGAGCAGACAGATCCAGATAGCGGATTCCAAGATCACATGGGAGGGTGTTCTTGTATTGAACTTATGGGGATGAAGGGAAGAATGAAGTGAAGAGGGTACTAAAACTAAACCACTCCTACTTCACTAATTTACCTGTGACCAGCATCTAACTCAACCCAGTCTTTGGTAGATTCCTCCATCATAGAACCAAGTAGTTTATTGAGAATCCAAAAGGGTACAACTCACCTCACAGCATAGAGAAGATGGGGTCCCTGCTTTCAAATAATAGCCCTGTTCAACTTGGCCAGTCACTCCCCCCAGCCCACAGCCTTTTCCTTTCCCATCAGTTCTGTTCTAGCACATAGCAATTCTGTTCCAGAAGCTTCCTGTGCCTTTCTCAACTCTGCAATCACCCAGCAGTTGGTAAGGCCTATTAATATTTCAGCTCATTTTTCAATTGAAGGGCCATAATAGTCATTGAACACAAACCATCTATTTGTCTACCACAAAATGCACCCAAGTGTCTCAAAATGCCCTTCTGGTTACAAAATGAGACACGCTTCAGCACCTCAGACAGCACCCTTCCAAGGGAATGCAAGGTCGATTTCTCCAGGACCTCTCTCACAATCTGCAATGGCATTGCCTCTCCTTGTCATTATAATCAGGAAAAAGAAAAAGAAAATCACTAGGCAGAGTGAGACAACCTTTTCTTTCACCTAAAATATGTCAAACTTCCTTAGAGGGAACTCGAAAAGAAATGCTTATACTAGAAAGATTAAGACAATAATCATAATCATTTGCTGAACACCTGATATGTGCCAGAAATGTAAGATATTATTGCTACCATTTTACAGATGGGAAAACAGAGGGGCAATAAGCTACCACATTATAAAACACTTGCTCAATACCAGGCACTCTGCTAAGATAGAGAGACAGAGAGACAGATAAATAGATACCTATGGACATAAAGACATAGAGACACAGATAGACAGACAGATAGATGGAAAATTTAATCCTCATTAAAATCCTATGAAGTTCCACTGATATATGTTGTTATATGGATCTATTCAATTCTTGAATCTGGATAAAAATAATTTAGATAGCAAGAGATGCTTTTAGTATTAGCCCCATTTTAAGTGGCGAAGATGAGGCAAGTGGTACATAGCTCCTAAATAGCAATGCCAGGATTTGACCCAGGCAGTCTGGACATAACTAGGGCAACGATATAATTGACAGTGCAAAATGGGATTCTTCTGAGAATGAAATGAAGTGATATTAATGATAAAGCCAGGATAAAAAACCCAGTCCCGTCGAGTCGATTCCGACTCATAGAGACCCTATAGGGCAGAGTAGAACTGCCCCATAGAGTTTCCAAGGAGCACCTGGGGGATTCGAACTGCCAACCCTTTGGTTGGCAGCTGTAGCATGTAACCACTACGCCACCAGGGTTTCCAATGCCCAGATAGCAGTTGTGAATCAGGATTGTCCCAGGTAAACCAGAATACAGTCAGGTTAGCTGTATTGACCTCAATGAAATAATGAAATGACACAATGTCTTTAAGTATACCTCTGCCTAAAACATGGAGTACCTGACTGATATGAATGGTGAACAGGTAGTGAGCTCAGCTGCTAACTGAAAGTTTGGTGCTTTGAGTCTACCCAGAGGTACTTCGGGAAAAAAGCCTGGCGATCTACTTCCAAACAATCGGCCATTGAAGACCTTGTGGAGCACAGTTGTACTCTGACACTCATGAGGTCACTAAAAGTCAGAATTGATTCGACAGCAACTGTTTTTTATGTTGTTGGTGGTGGCGGTGACATAAACATATTGTTGTTGTAAGGCGCTAAGTTGGTTGCTACTGATACTGACTGTATGTACAACAGAACGAAGCACTGCCCAATTCTGTGCCATCCTCACAGTCATTGCTATGTTTGAGCCCACTGTCGTAGCCATTCTGTCAATCCCTCTTGTCCAGGGTCTTCCTCTTTTTTGCTGACTCTCTACTTTACCAACCATAATATCCTTCTCCAGGGACTGGTCCCTCCTGATAACTTGTCCAAAGTATGTAAGACCAACTCTCACCATCCTCGCGTCTAAGGAGCATTCAGGCTGTACTTCCTCCACAACAGATTTGTTCGTTCTTCTGGCAGTCCATGGTATATTCAATATTTTTCCCCAGCACCATAATTCAAAGGCATCAATTCTTCTTCCATTTCCCTTATTCATCGTTCAGCTTTCGTATGCATATGAAGTGGTTGAAAATACCATGGCTTGTGTCAGGCACACTTTAGTCCTCAAAGTGACATCTTTGCTTTTTAACACTTCAAAGAGATCTTTTACAGGAGATTTGCCCAATGCAATACATCATTTGATTTCTTGACTGCTGCTTCCATGGGCATTGATTGTTGACAACTCCAATCTTTTCTCTGTTTATCATGATGTTGCTTATTGGTCCAGTTGTGAGGATTTTTGTTTTCTTTATGTTGAGGTGCAGTCCATACTGAAGGCTGTGGTCTTTGATCTTCATCAGTAAGTGCTTCAAGTCCTCTTCACTTTCAGCAAGCAAGGTTGTGTCATCTGCATATCTCAGGTCGTCAGTGAGTCTTCCTCCAATCCTGTTGCCACATTCTTCTTCCTATAGTCCAGCTTCTCGGATTATTTGTCCAGCATATAAACTGAATAAGTATGGTGAAAGGATACAACCCTGACACACACCTTTCCTGATTTTAAACCATGCAGTATCCCCTTGTTCTGTTTGAACAACTGCCTCTTGGTCTAAGTATAGGTTCCACGTGAGCAAAATTAAGTGTCCCAGAATTCCCACTCTTTGCAATGTGATCCATAATTTGTTATGATCCACACAGTCAAATACCTTTGCATAGTCAATAAAGCAGAGGTGATCTTCTTTCTGGTATTCTGTGCTTTCAGACAAGATCCATCTGACATCAGCAATGATACCCCTTGTTCCATGTCCTCTTTTGAATCTAGCTTGAATTTTTGGCCTTAAATATAGTATGTGGTAAATATGTTTTAATTTTTTTTTTTTTTTAAATCAACTCTCTCCCTCTCAGTGTCATTGTGAGGCCCTCATGAGATGAAAGGTATGAAGAGGTCCAGGGACATGGGGTATCATGGAGGGTTTCCTCATCACTTCCTCCTGCAGTCTATCCCTCTTGTTTCCCAAAGAAACTTCAGTCCTGGCACAAAACATCTGCCCCATGGGAGCAAGGCAGAGTCAGAAGAACATGAGATGACTCAAGGCCTGCCTGCCTCAGGCTGACTGATGGCAAACCAGTGACGTGCTGAGACCGGCTCAAACGCCTATCCACTGCAGGCTGAAAAAGAGGCCTGAGTTTCTGGAATAGCCATTGATGTCTGTCTAGGTGTCTGATATCTCAGCTAAATTCAGACTGGCAATCCATGGAGACTCTTTGGGAAACCTCATTTTTATGAGTTTTCTTAGCCCAGCAGCCCTAGACAGAAGGCATGTCATTTTGTAGTGGTGAGGCCTTCATTCAGGGCTGCTGCTCCTGTTTAGAAGCAATTACCTAGAGCCTTCCTGTTCTACTGCCACTCTCCTCTGTATCTTAAATCATTTCATCTTGCAGACAAGGAACATGGCTTAGCAGCGGCCACTTTGCTCAACATGGGGTTGACAGAGATGGGATCACAAAAGCATGGGAAATCTAGACTCAGCCAGATTTAAAAACCTCTAATCTGATGGGTTGTTTTTTTTTTTTTTTTTAATCTGACACCATCAATTTATAGATCAAGAAACTGAGGCTGAGAAAGAGATGAGATTTGCTTAAGGTCATATGCAAAATTATTTTAGCATTAGCATAATGAGAGCAGGAAGTCTGGAGTCACACTGCCTAGATTCAGACTCTACCTCCACTGCATTCGGGTTACTTTAGCTCTCTGTGCCTCAGTTTTCTGAGCTGTAAAATGGGACTAATAGCAGCACCAACCTCCTTAAATTGTAGTGAGGATTAAATGAGCCAGTGAATATAAGCCCCTCACTTAGCACAGTTCCCGTGGCTTACAATAAGCAATACATAAAGATTGGATTTTGTTTTTTTTTTAAACTGACAAAGCTGGTACAAGATTTCAGGTGTCCTAGTAGGAAAAGGAAATTCTGGTGGCGCAGTAGTTAAGAGCTACAGCTGCTAACCAACAGGTCGGCAGTTCAAATCCACCAGGCCCTCCTCGGAAACTCTATGGAGCAGTTCTGCTCTGTCCTATAGGATCACTGTGAGTCAGAAATCAACTCAGTGGCAATGGGTTTAGTTTTTTTGGCTAGTAGGAAAACACCTGGAGATCTGCTTCCATCAAGGTTACAGCCAAGAAAACCCTAGGAAGGTCAGTTCTATTCTGTAACACGTGGGGTTGCCATACATCGGAATTGACTTGACAGCAACCTTTTTTTTTTTTAGTAGGAAAAACTATGAATTTGTCAAAATCATGTTCACCAGATGCATCCTAAGAAGGGAGGTGGGGAGCATTTTTTAAGGTTTTGGATTTCAAAATATTTTTTTCTTTATAGTATTCACGTTCTCAAGGTAATCAACTTGACCCACATTTCTTAAATTGGTCAAAACAATTTCCTTCAAAGTGGTCATGTAATTTTGAAAAATATTAGACTGTCTATCCCCCACCCATCTTTGGGCCAAAACCTCTGCCTAAGGGTTGGCAAGCACTCCTCCCAGGCTTGCGTTCCACACTGTCCTCCAGCGCATCTGGAGAGCTCACGCGGAGGGGCAACCAATTTTCTCGAAGAATCAACCTGGAAAAGAAGGAAGGAGGGAGAGTGCCAAGTAAATCATGGGCCTCTTAATAAGCATAACCTTCCTGCTAAGGGGTTTATCTGCCAGAGTTCCTTAATCTGCTTCCAAAGTTCACATTCATTAACTGCCCAGTCTCCTAAGAGTGCTGATAGCCCCCTGCCCAAATCTCTCGTTTGCCGTAAGCCAAGTTATATTCATGGCTATTATTTTTAGGATTACATGAAGGCAGTAACCTTCTATTTTCTTCCCTCATAGTTTGAAGAGAGATGAATCAAGGGGAGAAGAAAACCAGAGGGCCCTAGTTGCTTTGGAACTAGAAACACTAAAAGGAACTTCCTGAGGTTAGCTGGGAAATCTCCTGTCCCTAGTAACTTGCCCTGAACTGCTCTGGGCAGAAGGCTATCTAGTTAACAACACGGCGTGGTGCAGACATTTCCTGTTTGTCAGCCATTTGCTTAACACGTTGATGACTTTTACAGTATCTGTGCAACTGTGCTGTTATGCTTCTTTTTTTTTTTTTTACTTTAAATCAACTCAGTTTTTTCCACATAGCCTTATTCTACGCGACGTTTTTGTTGTTGTTGTTAGCTGCCATCAAGTTGGCCCCGAGGTCAATGCACAACTGGATCAGACCATTCTAAGCAATAACATCCATGAAATAAAAATTTCAATGGGCCCATTTTTTTCCTGGCATACATTTAATTAAATGATAACTAGTTAAATAAAAAATATTTTCCATGTAGAACAAAGTTCAAATTCACAAAAAAAGATCTGATTTACTGATCTGACAGAGACTGGAGGAGCCCCTGAGATTATGGCCCCCAGATACCCTGTGAACTCAGAACTGAAGCGTCTTCCAAAGTCTACCTTTCGGCCAAAGATTAGACAGGCATATAAACCAAACAGTAACACACGTGATGAACATGCTTCATAGTTCAATCAAGTATACGAGACCAAATGGGCAACACCTGCCCAAAAGCAAAGACAAGAATGCAGGAGGGAACAGGAAAACCGGACGGACGGACATGGGGAACTCAAAGTGGAAAGGGAAGGGGGAAGATGCTGACACATTACGGGGATTGCAACCAATGTCACAAAACAATTTGTGTATAAACTTTTCGATTAGAAACTAATTTGCACTGTAAACTCACCTAAAAAGCACAATAAATTTTTTAAAAAATTGTGCTTTATCTGTTTACAATAGCAAAAAGCTGGAAGCAACCAAGGTGTCCGTCAACGGATGAATGGGTAAATAAATTGTGGTATATTCACACAATGGAATACTACGCATCGATAAAGAACAGTGACGAATCTCTGAAACATTTCATAACATGGAGGAGCCTGGAAGGCATTATGCTGAGCGAAATTAGTCAGAGGCAAAAGGACAAATATTGTATATGACCACTATTATAAGATCTTGAGAAATAGTAAACCTGAGAAGAACACATACTTTTGTGGTTACGAGGCGGGGAGGGAGGGAGGGTGGGAGAGGGTTTTTTATTGATTAATCAGTAGATAAGAACTGCTTTAGGTGAAGGGAAAGACAACACTCAATACATGGAAGGTCAGCTCAATTGGACTAGACCAAAAGCAAAGACGTTTCCGGGATAAAATGAATGCTTCAAAGGTCAGCGGAGCAAGGGCGGGGGTCTGGGGAACATGGTTTGCGGGGACTTCTAAGTCAATTGGCAAAATAATTCTATTATGAAATCATTCTGCATCCCACTTTGAAATGTGGCGTCTGGGGTCTTAAATGCTAACAAGCGGCCATCTAAGATGCATCAATTGGTCTCAACCCACCCGGAGCAAAGGAAAACGAAGAACACCAAGGCCACACGACAACTAAGAGCCCAAGAGACAGAAAGGGCCACATGAACCAGAGACCTACATCATCCTGAGACCAGAAGAACTAGTTGGTGCCCGGCCACAATCAATGACTGCCCTGACAGGGAGCACAGCAGAGGACCCCTGAGGGAGCAGGAGATCAGTGGGATACAGACCCCAAATTCTCATAAAAAGACCAAACTTAATGGTCTGACTGAGACTAGAGGAATCCCGGCGGCCATGGTCCCCAGACCTGCTGTTGGCACAGGACAGGAACCATCCCCGAAGAAACTCATCAGACATGAAAGGGACTAGTCAGCGGGTGGGAGAGAGACGCTGATGAAGAGTGAGCTAATTATATCAGGTGGACACTTGAGATTGTGTTGGCAAGTCTTGTCTGGAGGGGGGATGGGAGGATAGAGAGAGAGGGAAGCCGGCAAAATTGTCACGAAAGGAGAGACTGAAAGGGCTGACTCAAGAGGGGGAGAGCAAGTGGGAGTAGGGAGTGAGATGTATGTAAACTTATATGTGACAGACTGATTGGATTTGTAAACGCTCACTTGAAGCTTAATAAAAGTTAATTTAAAAAAAAAATTGTGCTTTAGGTAAAAGTGTACAGCTCAAGTTAGTTTCTAGTTAGTTTCTCATACAAAAATTTATACACACATTGTTACATGATCCTAGTTGCTCTCCCTATAATGTAACAGCACACTCCTCCTTTCCATCCCAAATTTCCCATTGTCCATTCAACCAGTTCCTGTCCCTTTCTACCATCTCATCCTGCCTCCAAACAGGAGCTGCCCAGTTAGTCTCACGTATCTACTTGAGCTAAGAAGAACATTCTTAACAGGTATCATTTTATGTCTTATAAAAAAAAAAAATGTCTTATAGTCCAGTTTAATCTTTGAAGAGTTGGCTTTGGGAATGGTTTTAGGTCTGGGTTAACAGGGAGCCTGGGGGGCCATGCCTTCCAGGGTTCCTCCAGTCTCAGTGAGACCATTAAGTCTGGTCTTTTTACTAGAATTTGAGTTAAGCACAATAAATTTTTTTTTTTTAATTTGTCCATGCACATTCTAAAACCTTCATGAGTATCCTTGGTTGCATGTACACTGATGGTATGCGACTGCTACAAATTTGCTGTGTGAATTTAGCAAGTCACTTAGCCTCTCTGAGCTTCTGTTTTCTGGACCAGATGATCTCTAGATATCTATGATTCTAAATTTCCAAAGTATGTCTAGGAAGTCGAATTTTATGAGATTTTAATCCTTTTGTCCTCCCAGTTTTATAGTTTTTAATTTTCAGTTGTTGATTGGTGCTATCAAGTTGATTTCTGACTCATAGCAACCCCATGTGACAGAGTAGAACTGTCCCATAGGGTTTTCTTGGCTGTAATCTTTACAGGAGCAGATTTCCAGGTCTTTCTCCAGGGGAGCCTCTGGGTGGGTTCAAACTGCCAACCTTTTGTTTAGCAGCCACTTAACCATTGTGCCACCAGCAGTCCTTAAGTATTAACTTTAAAACAAGGAAAAACTCACATAAACTGAAAATAAATACATCTCGAACCACTCTCCCTTATTCTCTATATTCACAATCTAATTACTGTTTTCTTTTTTTTCTTCAGATATCTGTCTACTCCAAGTTCTTTCAAAACCTCAAAGGTTTTGTACGTGCTGTTCCCTCTGGATGCAATGCTCTTCCCACAATAGTTAACACTTACTCATCCTTCAGATTTCCACTCAGATGTACCTTGATCAGGAAATCCTTCTCAGCCTCTCACCACCCTCCTCCACCATAGGTCAGCTCTTCCTACTAAATGTTTCCATACCATCTCAAATCTCCATAGCACGCAAGTTTTTTTATTAATTTGGAGGATCATTTAACTCATGTCCAATCTCTTCACTAGACTGTAAATTTTATGAGAACAGGAATGACATTTATTTTGCCTGTCACTGTGCTTCTAGAAACTTCTATGGTGCCTGGCACACAGTTGTTGTTTTTGTTGTTACATGCTGTCCAGTTGATTCTGACTCATAGTGACCCTACAGGACACAGTAGAACTGCCCCATAGAGTTTCCAAGGAGTGGCTGGCTGGTGGATTTGAACTGCCAACCTTTTGGTTCGCAGCCAAGCTCTTAACCACTGTGACACCAGGGCCCCGTGGGCACACAGTAGGCACCTATTTTGTTGGATGAACAAAATTCCTAGGAGAGGGTGATTTGGTAATTTCTCAGATATTCCCGTTTCTTTGGGCAACCTGTTCTAGGGTGTCCCAACCCTTTCAATCACCAAGTTCTCCTTAAATATCTAGCCTAAAGTCTTTCTTTACTCTTGGCAGAGAAAACATGTTACAAATACAGTTGTATCTGAATGCTGTAATCTTTGAGAGCCAAGGAGGACTCACCAGCTGCCTCTCTGATGGAGCCCAGGGAATTTCCTCCCACTCCCCACACAAGGCAAGCCTACAAGCTCTTGACTCATGTTAATTGCAAATGAAGCCTACTGTTACCTGGTTCAACACAAAGATTACAAAGCTGGTCAAAAAAAGCTGGGATGGAGGCTGTTTAAGAACAAAGAAGAAGGCAAACATTACTGGAGCAGCGAGGAAGCAAGCAAAATTCATCATGGTTAATTATTTCCTCCTAATTTTTTAATTGTCAGGAAATGAAGGATAGATGGAAGAGGGCTTTAAGCGGAATAATACCGATAGTGTTCTCCTACCCAAATGCTGTAGCCAAATTTGCAAGTGAGACTTTTCATAATCCACGGGTTGTTAATTATCTAAACACGGGTCCCCCGGAGCTGCCTGAGTGAAGATTAATTAGTTTTTGAAAGAATAGCTAAATTGATGCAGAGAAGGAGTCCAGACGCCAAAATAATGGCTGGAAAAAAAAAAAAAGGCTATTTCTTCATTTCTCTTTGCCAGGTTCCTCGAGGACATTTATCTCTGTTGTTTTTGCAGAGAAGCCTCGTTAATCATACAGGCAGATGAGCCTTCCCAAATTTGTGACGTGGAATGAGAAAGCAGCCCCGCAAAGTGCATGGGGAAAGAAAAGCTAGCGGCTTTCTGCACAGACTTCCTTCCAAACTCAGCCTGACACCAAACGCTTCCTTCCAAACTCAGCCTGCCACCAAATGCTTCCTTCCAACACACGCTGAAGGAGGCACGGACTCCAGGACTCTATTCTTTTCTCCGGGGGTGTCCCGGGGGCCCACGGTCCAGTCTAAAGAATGCTTATGCTTTCTGACTGAGAGAAGGACTTCAGCCAGATTCATGGATATGTTTTTTAAGCTATATAAGTAAAATTAAGTTTTTGTTAGTATATAATACAAAAAAAAAAAAAAAGAGGACAGGTTTTCACGAATGGTATGAGATTTGTTTGGGATAGTCTACAAAAAAAACAGGTTATGTGAGACTGGGAGGAGCTGTAGGGTAATGCTATTCAGCCATATGCATCCCCTCCCTAATGGAATCAGCTTTGCTCTTCCCTGAAGCATGCTGGGGATGAATTCGGGATGGACTCAGGCTAAGGTACAAAGCGGGGAGTGGCATGACTGGGACAGTGGCCAAGGCCGAGGAATGCCTTAGCAACCAGGTGGAAAACATCTGGGCCTGGATATGAAGTCCCTGGGAACACTGACTGCCCAAGGACGTGGGAGAAAAACTATGAGCTGTGGTCTCAGCTGGAATGGTATATAAGCCTGTGTCTCTTGCTAGGTGGCTGCAGAGTGCTAAACTGGTCCAGCCACCGCCCTGGGCCACGGTCCTGTAAGTAAGCTTCCCAAATAAACTATATGTCATGATCGCTGGTTCTGAAGTCTTTCTTCAGTCTCTTGGAGATGCGGCTGACCTTGGGTTCAGGTGCCGCTGGGTTATTACCAAACAGGAGCCCTGGTGGCACAGTGGTTAAGCGCTCAGGTACAAACTGAAAAGTTGGCAATTTGAACCCACCAACCAGGAGAAAGATGTGGCACTCTGCTTCCATAAAGATTTACAGCCTTGGAAACCCTGTGAGTAGTTCTACTCTGTCCTATAGGGTTGCTATGCATTGGGTTCGACTTGTCAGGAATGGGGTGGGTTTGGTTGGATGGGAGACTGATGAATTTCACTTTAGAGTTAGGCGGTTATCTTTGTTTGAGTTTGTCCAAACTCAGACACTGGACTTGTGCAGGTAGTTTATTTGGGAGTTGATCGAAGGAGCAGAGGTGAGGATGTGGGGAAAGCCAGAAAGGGTTAAGAGCCAACAAAGCACGTGTTAATGAGCTGATTGATTACCACTGTGGGCAAATGGGGCTCCATCTTATTTAGAGATCATCTGACAAATCACTTGAAACAGACCTCAAAATGGTCCCGTTGGAGGATAAGGAGGTTGGAGCACTTATTTGTTGACTCCCGTCCCTCCTGGTCGAGGGTTGCCAGAGAAAGCCCGTGCTAGGTGCAGGTGGAAACTGCTAATGGCTGCAGGTAACTTCAGGTGGGCTAAGGGGATAAGAGGAGGAACATGTACTACAGAAGCCATCCCCCGGAGCAGCTGAAACTGAAGTTTGAGAAGCTAGTGTGACTGTCCAGACACGCCATGCAATACATTGCAAAAACATGGAGGAGAGAGAACACACAGTGCTTTCAAAAATGAGCCCCTAAAAGAAAGCACTAAGTATAAAAAAAAAAAAAATTTTTTTTTTTTTTTTTTTTTAAGTATAGACACACCAAAATACTGCATTGACTTGTGGCTGGGCTGCTCGACGCATGGGCAACTTAGGTAGTTAGCATGCTTCAGAGAGGAAGCAGAGGGATTTAGTTAGTTTTAATGGTTAGAAATTCCAACAATCAAGTCCAGGGTTGGGGGCAGGAGTGTTGGTATTTAATGTGGTCATATCCAAAGAAATGTCCTCTGTCCTTAATCATATCCTTCCAAAGCCATTGGGATTTTATGCCTTTGCCTCCTGTCCTAGAACTCAGGCAGAGCCAATTTTGTCTACCCAGCTTATTAGCAAGATCTAGGTGGTGCAGTGGTTGAGCACTCAGCTGCTAACAGAAAGGTCAGTGGTTTGAACCCACCAGCCATTCTGCAGGAGAAAGATGTGGCAGTCTGCTACCCTAAAGATTACAGACTTGGAAACCCTATGGGGCAGTTCTACTCTGTCCTATAGGGCCACTATGAGTTGGAATCAATTAGGAGGAGATGGGTTTTTTGGGTTTAGTATTATCTTGGGTTTGATTCTCCCAGAAGGACTAGAGAGACAAGGATTCCAGCACAAGAAGTTTGAGAAGTGATCCCAGGAAGGTAGGTGTCACTGGTTGGGTTCCCTGGGAAGCAGATGCTGAGACAGAGCTAGCATGCAGGATGTTTATTAAGGGATATCCTTGGAATCCACACCTACGAAAGGAAAGGGAAGGAAGCAGGGGTGAGCAGACGGAGAGACTGAGCTTCAGTGCAGGCCCAACATCATCCAAAACTGACTCTACAGGGAGCTTTGGACCTAGAATGGCCCTTAGAAGTTGTCCCAAGTTTGTCTGGGATGGCTAAGCCTTTATACACCCACATCAGTCAGTCATTTGTAGTGAAATGCCCTGGAAAGACGATGCTCTGCAGCTGAGGTGATCCCTAAAGAGACTGACAACTGAAGGTCATCTTCCAACAACACTCTCAGCATCCAGGGAAACAAGTCCTTCATTGAAGGGGCACCGGGATGGCACATCCCAGTGTCTAGCACAGTAGGGAGTGGGGTAAGGGAGGCGATGAAAGGAAATAAGCCAATAGTGTGTTATTGAGCAGGTTACCACCGTGGGCAATTGAGGCTCAATCCCACCGGGGAAGAGCGGGACACAATGAAGAACACATCTCATATTTATCCCACCCGAGGGGCAAGGAAGCTGGGGCATTTATTCACCAACTCCCATCCCAGTCATTGGTTGAGAACTAATCCCAAGGAGTATTAACAGTGGCACTTCTGGCCTGCCCTGGGCACAGGCCCACTGGGATCCAGTTACCATATAAAGCTCTCAGGTACGGAGAGTCACAGGCGCCAGCTGCTGGAAAGCTTGGGCTGAGCGTATGCAGAACGGTGAGTACCAAGGGCATATGGGTGGAGTACCAAGACTATCTGCTAAAACACCAAATCGTTAACCAGGAACAACCCTAAAATGGTTATTCGCCACACAAGACAGCTCTGTCCCTTCTCCCAACTACCCAACACTCACAGAACCATCCTTTTGCCAAACTGCAATTATAGTGATCTCCCTAATGTGCAAAACTGAACATGTCGCCCCTTCTGCTTAAAACTCCATCCTGCCTCCCCCTCTAGTATAAGCAGCATCCCAACTTCTTTGTTGTTGTTAGTTGTCACTGAGTTAGCTCCAACTCATGATGACCTTATGTATAACAGAGGAAAATGTTGCCCAGTCCTATACCAACTTCACGATCATTGGTGTCTTAGTTATCCAGTGCTGCTACAACAGAAATACCACAGTGGATGGCTTTAACAAGTAGAAATTTATTTTCTCACAGCTTAGGAGGCTAGAAGCCTGAATTCGGAGCACCAACTCTAGGTGAAGGCTCTCTCTCTCTGTTGGCTCTGGAGGAAAGTCCTTGTCTCCTCACCTTCTGCTTCCTGGTTCTTTGCAGATCTCCATATATCCTGGTACCTGTCTTACCCCATCTCTGCTTCTCTGGCTTGCCTGTTTTAATCTCTTTTCTATCACAAAAGGGATTGATTTAAAACACACCCTACACTAATCCTGCCTCATTAACATAAAAAAGACAACCCATTCCCAAATGGGACTATAATCACAGGCATAGAGGTTAGGATTTAAAATGTATTTTTAGGGGCCACACTTCAATCCATAATAGTTGGCATGTTTGAGTCCATTGTTGTGACTATTTTTCTGTGTGCACATTATGAGAAACCTAATATTTGGCATCTCAAGAGGAAGGATGCAATGATTCAGGAAAGAAAAGGCTTTTGCAACAGAATCATGGCAGTGAGGTGCACAGAGGGATGGAAGTTCCTAAAAAAAGAAAATGGTTTGGGTAATCAACAAGGAAGAGTGTGAATTTAATGAGGACTCTGTGGTGGCTGAAGTACAGACCTCATCTTTTACAGCTGCCTCAGCAAAAGACATGGAGATGATAAATCAGAAATCTAGAATCATTACCAAGCTGCAAAGATCCAGTCTACACACTAATTGACCTCCAGGAGCGATATTGGAGTTTTGGAATCAAAACACATCCAGATGTCCAAGCAATCAATAAACCCCAGGGAAGCCAGTCAAATTAGCTGGGGCCCAGAAGACTCTGGCCTGAAAGAAATTGGAAGGAGCCTAAAGGAAATCCATTTGCAGGGCAGAATAGGAATAGAATCAGAACACAAGGGCTGAACACTAGTACTGCAATTCTTTTAACAATGGATGTTTCTTTCCCCCTAAACTCCATGAGGCCAGGAATTCAGTTCATCCTTCTACACATGTAATCCCAGGGCCAAACACAGCGCCAGAGGTATGTAACAAATCTTCATTGTTATAAAGTCCATAAATAAATATGGATAGCCCATCAATCCCCCATACTAAATCCAGAAGACTACATTCCCATAATTTTAGTCTGGAAGCTCCCACGAAACCCGCCCACCATGGGTCACCCTCTTGGTATTTGAAATACCTGCAGTGCAGCGTCCAGCATCACAGCAACATGCAAGCCACCAGAGCATGACAATCGGATAGACAAGTGGTGGCACAGGACCAGGCAACACCCACAGAAGCAATCCGTTACTTAAGATTCAGATGGTATATTCCAATCCCTACAGACTCCAAAGAGGACAAAGATTTTGGAATTGTTTCTTTATTCTATCATAACCCTATGAGATCACTAACAAACTACTCCACTGGACACATGGATTGGGAATTTTCTTCTTGATTCTCAGAAATGATATCCCGTGGGATATGATCCAACTTGGAAGCGTCTTCCATTTGGACCCTCATTCTCTCCTTCCCCTCCTTCCTGGACCCTCATCTTAATCAGACCATTGGTCACTCCTGCTTGTGCTCAGTCTCCATTGCAAATTTTCCAGACATCAAGCTCCTTCTTTTGTTCTACTGTTGGGTTGGAAATTGAGGGATGGGGAGAGAGGGCAAATCCTTTGAGTAGAGGGCTCCCTTATAGCAGATTATAAAAAAATAAATAAAAACAATCTAATCTAACACATTGCCAAGATTAACCTCCCACTAGCTCATCCCCTATGCATTATTATGCTAGAAGAATATCTATGTCCTACTGTTATACCAGCCTTAGTATATGTCACAGCAAGGTAGATATGGAGGGAGAAAATATGCCCCTCCACTCCCCTATCGAAATATTCATCACACTGTATTTTGATTAGTTTATACCATCTGTTTCTCCTAGGAGACTGTGAGCTCCCTGAGGGCAAGGACTATGTTTTATCTATCTAAACATCTCAAGTGTCCTCCAGGCACTCACACAGGGATGGGGGTGGGTGCCAGATGTTGAAAGGCTTCACTGGGTAGTGGTTGAAAGAAAAGCTGCTGCCACTGGTGAAAATGGAGCATTTTAAGCCAAATTCGCATTTGCCTCCCACAGATTACATCTGTCCAGAGTTCTGTACGGAAGCACTTATGCTACACAAGGCCAAAGGCACCAAGGGGGAGCTTGGGCAAGTGAAAGCTTGGAAATTCAGAGCAATGTGTATGCATAGGGCTCTCCTGACTGGAAGCTTTAGATGCCAACCCTGCCTTTGGTGTTAAGAATATCACATGTGAACAGAATTTCAAATTCTCCTAGGCTCCAGACTTTCTGGAGCCATAGAGGCTGGATAAACCCCTGAAGCTATTATTGACCTGAGATTGTCTTGAAATCTTAAGCCAAAAAATATCCCCTGAAGCCTTCTTAAAACCAAACAATAGTTTAGCGTAACTACCAAGGAATGTCTGCCTTGAGCATTGTGCTCTTTCAAGATCTATCTATATGGGACCAAACTGACAACAGCAACTCAAAAGATTAGATAGGAAACTTAGGGGGCAGTGAGTTTATGTTAATAGAGGCGGAACAGTTTGGAAAAAGAGGGTGAGAATGGTTGCACAGCTCAAAGAATGTAATCAATGTCACTGAATTGTCCACGTACAAACTGTTGAATTGGTGTATGTTCTGCTGTGTATATTCTCAACAACAAAAAAAGAAATAAAATAAAAAAAAGAATACTGCACACAGGGTACAAGATGATATAAATACACTCTCTAGTCTCTCAGAGTATCCACAGGCATCACTGGGCATTAGTACCATACGCAATTAATATGGGGTGGAATTCCAGCCTATATTTTTTAATTAAAAATAACTTTTTTTCTAAATACAAATATAATGTATGCTCACTGTGGAAAGATTTAGAAAATGCAAGGAAGCAAAAAGAAAAAATTTTTAAACACATGTGATACTAGTACCCAGAAATAAACACTGTAATTCCTTTCAGGCTCTGACATACCACCCCTGACACTGGCATCAGGGAGAGCGTGCCTGTATCTTCATGTTAATTCAACTCTGTTCCACATGGTGTGGTCCTCTCCTGAGTGCCTCTTCCATGTCCACCACCATCTCCACCTACCTCCATCTCAGGTAAACAATAAGCATTTTCTGCTGTCCCTCTCCTTTCTCTGTCACATGTGCAGCTATGGCATAAACTCTATGTTTATTATCAAGAACCTATTTTGTAAGTCAGGAGTCCCTGGGTGGTGCTAATGGCTAAGCCATTAACCAAAATGTTGGCAGTTCGAATCCACCTAGAGGCACCTCGGAAGAAAGACCTGGCAATCTCTGAAAGATCACAGCCACTGAAAACCCTATGGAGCACAACTCTGCTCTGACACACATGGGGTCTGCATGAATCAGAATCAACTCCAGGGCAACTGGTTTAGTTTTTTGGTTTATTTTGTAAGTTAAAAAATATTTATATATATAATAGCCACAAGAGTAAACTCAAATGCACCAACAGTCAGGAAGATGGAGCAGGACTGGGCAACATTTCATTCTATTATACACAAGGTCACCACGAGTCAGAGCTGACTGCATGAAAACTAAAAACAAAACATATATAGAGAGAGGCCTGATGGCGCAACGGTTAAGCGCTCAGCTGCTAACTGAAAGGTTGGTGGTTTGAACCCACCCAGGGGCTCCAGGAGAGAAAGACCTGGTGATCTGCTTTCATAAAGATTACAGCCAAGAAAATCCCATCGGGCAGTTCTACTCTGTCACATGGGGTCACTATGAGTCGAAATCGACTTGACGGCACCAAACAACGACTATATATAGTTGTTGACGTTGGGTGCCATTGAGTCAAAAAAACCAAAAACGAAAAACCAAAAACAAAACCCAGTGCCGTCGAGTCAATTCTGACTCGTAGCCGTTTATATATATATATAAATATATGAATTTTATATATAATAATTATTTATATAAATATACAATTTATATACATCATATAAATACTATAGAATATGTACGTTTGTTATTATAAAAAACCAAAAACAAAACCCAGTGCCGTCGAGTCGATTCCGACTCGTAGCCGTTTATATATATAAATATATGAATTTTATATATAATATGTATTTATATAAATATACAATTTATATACATCATATAAATACAATAGAATATTTACGTTTGTTATTATAGTTCTGCTGCATTAACCCCTGACTCTCCTCAAGGCCAGGTGGTTTCTTCTGAAAATCAGAGACACATCTAAAAAACCCACTGCCGTCGAGTCAATTCCTACTCATAGTGACCCTGTAAGACAGTAGAACTGTGCCATGGTGTTTCCAAGGCTGTAAATCTTTATGGAAGCAGACTGCCACATCTTTCTCCCTCGGAGTGGCTGGTGGTTTGAACTGTCAACCTTTCGGTCAGCAGCTGAACTTGTTACCGCAATTTCGCGAGTTAGAGCCGCCTGCCGCAAATAGCCAATTTTTGAAGACAGGGGTGAGGTGGGTAGCAAGAGCTTTATTACATTTACGGGTATATGGAGACAGACGGGAATGCTCTCCTAAAGTCGTCTGTCTCACCAGACTACCCGTGGGTTCGGGTTTTTAAGGGAAAAGGGGCCATGAGTTTTAGGGACTTGTGGAATGTGCACTCTCTTTCTTCTGTTTGGTTTTGGTGGTCGTATGTCAAACGTGTTGATCTTTTCCTGCCATTATCCCATCAGCTCAGGGGGTAGCTGGCGCCATCCTTCCTCTTATTTGACAGGCTTAGATCAATATCATTTGTTTTCCACAGTCTTAGAGGAAACATTGGTTAACACTTAACCATTTGGGGAGCTAACATCAGGCTCTTACTTGGCGGCAGGGATGGGCTAGGGGAAGGAAAGGAGAGAAAGAAGAAAGAAGAAAAAAAATTGCCTCAAGTACTATTCAAGATACGGCTGAGCAGCCAGTTTCAAATGTTTAACCCATGCGCCACCAGGGCTCCTTAGAGCCACATGCCTGTTGCCATCGAATCGATTCCGACTCATAGCGACCCTACAGGACAGAGTAGAACTGCCCCACTGGGTTTCCAAGGATCAGCTGGTGGATTCGAACTGTCAACCTTTTGGTCAACACCCATAGCTCTTAACTACTGGGCCACCAGGGCTCCTAGACGCACATACACACAAGGAAATAGAGAGAAAAAAAAAAAAAAACCCTCCCCTACACACACACGCGCACACACACACACACATGCATACATCCAAAGACTGCTGAAGTTCATCTTGTCTAAGATGCTGTTAATTACAAGACATACTATTTTTTATTTTATTGAAGCATAACGCTCATAGAGGAAAGTATATAAAACATAAACGCACAGCTCAATGAGTAAACACAAAGTGAGTATCTGTGTGACCGTCACCTAGTTCAAGAAATAGAATGATGTCCCCTTCACACTCCCTCCCTCCCTCTTAAGAGAGAGCCTCTGCCTTGACTTCCAACGCTCTATCTCAGTTTTTCCTGGTTTTTTGAACTTTATATAAGTAGCATCGCACATGATATACTCTTTTGTTCATGACTTCCGTTAGTCAACATCATGTTGGTGAGATTCATCCTTGACTCATCAGTATTTTATGCAGCCCTAAGAAAGCAAAACCATTCGCCATTAAAATGTGGTGCCAGGCTTTCATCACTCATAATTTTCATTTTTATATCTATTCAAAGAGCTTTTTTAGATTTATTTCCTCAAAGATTTTATTACCTATTATTCTCACACATGTACTTATAAAAAGGGATATATGAGCAAAAGAAATTGGTAGGATATTCCTAAAACTCCCTTCTATTCAGAATCCCACTCTTCTAAGTCACTTTTGAGTCAGAAACAAGGATGTCCATGTTTATTTTCACACAATGTCATCCATGGCACCATCACACCGGTGATGTGGCTTTTCTTTAAAGAACTTCCATCTATTGATTTCAGGGTTTTTTTCCAAGCTGCTGACGCCAGTCTGCAAGTTTTGATGACGCGTGTTCTTAATCTTACCGGCAGTGTCAATGGAAGAATTTCAGACAACTAAAATTCATACTCCTTTCTCAAACGGTCCTTAATAATTTACTGAAACATCATGGAGTCAAGTAGTCCAGCCAGGCCACCAGGAATAAGGGCCAAGTTTGCAAACGTTCAGACAATGACAGCCACATCAAAATGGCTACATAGCAGATGGCGATAGTAAGACGCTATCAACTGCAAGATGCATCTCAATTTCTGAGATGATAAAATGTGTGTCTTAAAATACAGGGGAAGTCAGCACAACTGGACTAAACCAAAAGCTAAGAAGTTTCCTGAACACAACCAAACACTTCGAGGGACCGAGTAGCAGGAGCAGAGGTCTGGGGACCATGGTTTCAGGAAATCTAGGTCAATTGACAGAACAAAGTTTATTAAGAAAATGTTCTGTATCCCACTTTGGTGAGTGGTGTCTGGGGTCTTAAAAACTAGCAAGTGGCCATATAAGATGCATCAGTTGGTCCCAACCCACTTGGAGCAAAAAGGAGAATGAAGAACACCAAAGATAAAAGGAAAATATTAGCCCAAGAGACAAAAAGGGCCACGTAAACCAGAGACTCCATTAGCCTGAGACCAGAAGAACTAGATGGTGCCCAATTACCACCAATGACCGCCCTGACAAGGAACAAAACAGAGAGTCCCTGATGGAGCAGGAGAAAAGTGGGTGCAGAATTCAAATTCTAGTAAAAAGTCCAGACTTAATGGTCTGAGACTGGAAAAACCCCAGAAGACATGACCCCCAGACTCTCTGTTAACCCAGAACTAAAACCATTCCCAAAGCCAACTCTTCAGACAAAGATTAGACTGAACTAAATGACATAAAATGATACTTGTGAAGACTGTGCTTCTTAGTTCAAGTAGCTACATGAGACTAAATGGGCAGCTCCTATCTGGAGGTGAGATGAGAAGGCAGAAAGGATAGCTGGATGAATGGACACAGGAAATCCAGGGTGGAAAACTGTATGCTGTCATGTTATGAGGAGAGCAACTAGGGTCACATAATAATGTGTGTATAAATTTTTATATGAAAAATTAACTTGAGCTGTAAACTTTCACTTAAAGCACAATTTAAAAAAAAGAAAAAAGTGTGTCTTAGAATCAATGAAATACAATAATGGTTTAACCTATGTATCTTGCTTTAGTATACAGTAGAAAATGGCCAAGTGGTAGGACTATACTTCCCTTAAAAATGGAGGAGAAAAAATAAACAACCAGAGATGAAAGATTCAGTTTATTAAGAAAATATTTGAGCCAAAGAAATTGAGACACTTATTTTAATTACCAAACAAGAGGATGAGATGGATTTGGTTGACTTTATTTGGATTTTAACTAAACAAATTCTTTGATCCAAAACAATATCATATTGTCTTCCTCATCTCAGGGAATGTCACCACCATCCATCCACCTAACTGCCCAAGCCAGAAACTGAGATGACATCTGCCTGGCTCATGACTCTTACATCCAGTCTAAACCATGCCCCTCCCCCTACTGCCTGAAGGCCTCTCCCATCTGTCTATACCTCTGCCCGTCATCATAAGCACCCCAGTACAAACCACCATCACTGTTCACTTTGATGACTACAAAGACCTCCTAACAGGTTTATCCGAATCCCCTCTCACCCCACTACCATCTATTTTCCACCTAGCAAAGAAAAAATATTTCTAAAATGTAAATCCGGTCATGTCGCCCCATGGCTCTAACAAATAACATCCAAAGTTCTTACTATGAGTTATAAGTTCCTTCATTCTCTGGCTGAGAGATACCACATATGGCCACGCTAGTATACCCTGAACAACTATAGGGCATACCATTCACTAGGCTATGATTTGAGTAGCACGATGTGGAACTGTGCCCTACACAATGGTCCATGAGCCAAGAGTAGCATCCTCAATGCCATCCTCATTTTGAAGTCCTTTTACCTAGTAACAACCTAGTCTAACGTTTGGGAAACTGGCCTGATTATTACGTTTATGAGTATGAATAATAGAGCTATCATTTATTGAGAAGCTACACTATGCAATGCATTACACATGCTTCACCTAATTTACCTTCCACTGTAAAGATATGATGTGGTGCCATTTTCCCCAGTTGAAAGATGAGGAACTTGAGCCTTAGAGACCAAGGTGATGTATTTAGGAAGAGCAAACCCACGCACACCTCACCTCAGGCTCTTAATCACCTACTTTCCTTCTGGAAATCTCGTCCCATCTTCCTCTCACACCATCTCCCGGCCACGCCCTTACAGCTGGTTCACTCCAAACATCTGGCTCTCTTTGGAAGCTGGTGTGCAACTTTCTCTGGAGGCTCTTTGAGTCTTTCCGACAGCAGGCTGCATCCTGAGGCTGCTTTGAGTGAGCCAGTCTCCGTGGTATAAGGAGGCGAAGGTAACAAAGAGGGGATGACCTTGACAGTTGGAATGAAATCACTCTGTGTCAGCTGTTATCCTGGAGAGAAGCCAGCCAGGCAGCTCTGCAGGGGACCCAAGGATACATGAAAGGTACACAGACCAAGGTAGAAGGAGATGCTATTAATCAGGAAGGGGGCCATTTGCACCGAGGGAGTATTTGCTCAAGAAAATATGAAGTGTCATCCAGGCACCACCAGGAGAAGCCCTTCTGATGTATGTTTCCATAGAAAGACCCATTTTACAGCAGAAAATAAATAATAAGATGAGGTTGACACCCATCCCTCCAACATTCTCTCTGGTTTCTGGGGAAATTGCAGCTAATGGAGGCCTGGATGATGCGGTGGTAACCCTGAACTTCACAACCAGAAACACACACAGTTTCTCCTGCAGGAGACAAATCCTACCCGGCAGCTCAAACTTAAAGACCTCGGCCCTGTTAGCCATCAGCTGCTGGCCTCACCGAGCTCCAGCTGTTTAACATCTACAAATCAATTTCTATTTTTAACATAGCACAGGTGACAGGGTGTGGGCAGAGAGCCAGGCAGAGATGAAGTTAGCACAGTCTGATCTCGCCAAGTCGCCTGTTCTAGGGAGTGATGGCATAGAAATGGCAAGGTGAGGTCCCAGCAAACTGGGATGCAGATGGAGTCTATCTCTGGCTGCAAAGACCTTCTAGGGACTTCGCACATTAAACATCCAATGCTTACAGGTCATCACTGTGGTACCTCAGGAAGGCTCACCTTCAAAGCCCTGTTCATTCATTCAACATTTAACAAGTATTTGCCGAGAACCTACTATATCCCAGGCACTGCACTGGGGACAATCCCAGCAACCCTCTGTTAGGGAAGACATTCCCATCTTTCTTTCTGGTCATTTGTTTTACTCTGTTCAAAAATATTCATTGAGCACCTACTATGTGGTGACAGGCAGTACAGTGGAATACAACAGTGAAGAAGACAGACACAGCCAGTGGCCTATGGTGGAAAGGGTACCAGATTGGGAGGCAAAAGATGGACTTTGGACAAACTGGTTGACCTCTCAGAGCATCAGTTTCCTCATTGGTAAAACGAGGCTGATCTTACCCACTTCACAAAGATGTTATGAATCTCAGAGGTAAAACCCAAAACCAGACCAAACCACTGAGTCGATTCTGACTCATGGTGACCCTGTAGGACAGAGTAGAACTGCCGCATAGAGTTTCCAAGGAGCGCCCGGTGGATTTGAACTGCCGACTTTTTGGTTAGCAGCCATAGCATTTAACCACTACACCACCAGGGTTTCCTTTCAGAGGTAAAGGATGTAAAAACGCTTTGAAAACTGTAAAGGACCTATCAGTCAAGGTCCTGGTTGGCATATTCAGAGTTGTTTGAAGGAAGTTTAATGGAAAGACTATTTATGGAGGTGTGGGAAGGGTTGAGGGAACTGGCAAAGGATGGTGAGGCCCCTGGGGACTGGCAGCTGTTGCCACTCAAAGGCTTTCAGGGGCAAAGAGAGAGAGTGGTGTGACCAGAACCTGGCAGGAGCTGTGACATGGTAAAGGGGCTTCCTGACAGGAGATGTAGCCATTATCAAACCCCAGCCCAGCAGGAAGGGAGTTGGCAGGGGTACTGGTAATACCCAATCTTGCTCTCTTCTCTTTTTCTACTCTCCTGCCCCTTCCCTCCCATTGGATGAACCCAGCAAGAAGCCAGAGGGCAAGGGAGTCTGTTTAATGCTGTCTAGATGACCTGGTGGCACAGTGGTTAAGTGCTACAGCTGCTAACCTAAAGGTCGGCAGTTCGAATCCACCAGGTGCTCCTTGGAAGCTCTATGGGGCAGTTCTACTCTGTCCTATAGGGTCGCTATGAGTTGGAATTGACTCAACGGCAACGGGTTTGGTTTTTGGGTTCTGGTTAGAGAGTCCAGCTTCCCAGGGAACACAGCAGGGAGGAGAAAGGTGAAGAGCAAATCTAGAGGGGCAAATGGACAACCCAGTACAAATGCTATAAAGACATGAAGTATCATTAAGGGACATGCCTTATGGTATATTTATACTCTAACAGGGGCCTAGCATTCATATGTTGTTGTTAGGTGTGGTCAAGTCCATTCTGACTCATAGTGACCCTACAGAACAAAGTAGACCTGCCCCATAGGGTTTCCAAGGAGCGCCTGGTGAATTTCAACTGTCGATCTTTCGGCTAGCAGCTGAGCTCTTAACCACTATGCCACTAGGGTTCCATCATTCATATATTCTTTCAAAATAATAACAACTACGGTATGTCCCATTTATTAAGCATGTATTAGTTTTCACCCACTGTATTAAGTGCCTTATAGACATTGTTTTAGTTAATCCTCATTACAAACATGGATAGAAGTTATCAGTATCACCATTTCACAGATGAGGATACTGAGGCTTAACAGGGTTCAGTGACTTGCCTTGAGATCACAAAGCAGACTGGCGTCCAGATCTGTCTTACCCCAACACCCACACTCTAGACCACAATGTGGTCATGCCTGGCTGCTTCCTCCTTCCTCTCCTTCCTATTGACTCAGTTCAGATCTCACCTCTTCCACAAAGACTTTAATCATAACTTCAACTGTTTCTTTTTTTACATCTAAGTTTTTTCATGCATATGACATCATACATTTTATATTGCTGTACTGTGCTGTCAATAAATATTTTTTAAGGTTTGACTATATGTTTTATGTCACTTATTATTCAACCACCTATAAACCTTGAGATCAGGCAGCAGGGGTAATTATTTTCTTGGATCCTCCATTTTCACCAACATCTAAACATCTGTTGAATGAATGAATGGTTGAATAGGTGGATTAAGGGACAATAATAGGGGTTGCAAGCCCAAGGGTCAGGATGAGAACCTAAATGAGGTCTACGGTGGGTCTGATGGGGTCTAGGGTAAACTGGAGGGCAGCTGTCCTAAATAAAGGGACTGCTCCTCAAGGCCAGCCAACTCTTTCCATGCCAGAATCAAGTCCAGCATAGCTAGATCTTCTGGTTTTTCAAAGGAAGCAGGAAATGTAGCTTTGATGTGAAATCTACAAATTTTTTAATGTTGGCAACAGATTCAAATTTTTAAACATGGTATAAAATAAAGAAAATACACTGATGGGCTGGATTTAGCATGCAGGCCACCAACCTGCAACCTCTGCTTAAGACCCAAGGAGTGGGTGGAGCCAAGATGGCAGAATAGACAGACGCTTCCCTCCAGCCCTCTTTACAACAAAGATCTGAAAAAATCTAGCGAAACAAGTATATTTGTGACAAGCTGGGAGCCCTGAGCATCAAAGGCAAGCTCAGACAACGAACTGAAGGGGCAGGGGAAGGAAGAGACCGTTCAGAAGCGTAGAAGAGTTGCCGGACCTGAATCGCAGGGAGCCCTCAGGCACCATTCCCGAGCTGCGGTGGTGGCAGCGGTGGCAGCAGTGGCAGCGGGCTGGTCCTAGCGTTTGGCCACAGTTTCCTCAGGGAGAAGCAGCAGCCACACAGCCCACTCACACCTCCAGAACCTGAGCAGAAGGGCGCTCTCAGCAAAAGCTAAGTACTTGCATATATTTTACCGCCCCCCCCCACCCCCAATCCAGCTTCAGTGGCTGAATCCCTGGGCCTGAGATAGACCCTGGTGAGCACCTGGAGCCGTCCTCCTGGCCGTGGGAAAGGAAAAAGTTTGCAACTGGGGGGAAAAGATAATTTGCTAGCTCCATTAACTGGGGGAGCTCAGGACAGAAGCGACTCCTGTCCAGGCATAAACCGTCCATGGGCCTTGAGAACCTTTCCCTTCTGCATGGACCTGTGTGGGCCTATTTCAGGAGAATAGCCCCTTGTTGGCAAACTCCAACCATTTCAGCGGTGCGGTGGAGAGGTGGGTGTTTGACATATGACATTGCTTTGCCTATTAAACAAGGTCCTCACCTACCCACAACAGGGACCTACGGACTTGTGGCTCCACTTGGGTCACCCAGCCACCCGCGACACGGGTCCAGGGATAACTGGTACCTCCCAGTCCTTAAAACAAAAACTTTGGGTGCCCATGGTCCCTCTGCAGAGCCCACCCACCAGCACGTTCTAGGGAACAGAAACCTGTTTTCCTCAGGAACACTTGGGGGTTGGTTCTCAGCCCCCTGCCTTGTTGAGAGTGTGACCCCCCTGCTACAATCAGATACGGGTATATATGCCAATCACCCCTGCCTCTCTAAGACTGTAGGACACAGCCTACATATTGAAAAAGAAGAACAAAGTGGGAGGCCTCTCTCGACCTGAGTTTAGAACCTATTATACTGCCACAGTAGTCAAAACAGCCTGGTACTGGTACAACAACAGATACATGGACCAATGGAACAGAACTGAGAATCCAGACATAAATCCATCCACATATGAGTAGTTGATGTTTGACAAAGTCCCCAAAACAGTTAAATGGGGAAAAGATAGTCTTTTTAACAAATGGTGCTGGCATAACTGGACATCCATCTGCAAAAAAAATGAAACAAGACCCATACCTCACTCCATGCACAAAAATGAACTCAAAATGGATCAAAGACCTAAATATAAAATCTAAAACAATGAAGATCATGGAAGAAAAAATAGGGACAACGTTAGGAGCCCTAATACTTGGCATAAACAGTATAGAAAACATTATAAAGAACGTAGAAGAAAAACTAGATAACTGGGAGCTCCTAAAAATCAAACACTTATGCTCATTCAAAGACTTCACCAAAAGAGTAAAAAGACTACCTACAGACTGGGAGAAAGTTTTTAGCTGTGACATTTCTGATCAGCACCTGATCTCTAAAATCTACATGATACTGCAAGAACTCAACTGCAAAAAGACAAATAACCCAATTAAAAAATGGACAAAAGATATGAATAGACACTTCACTAAAGAAGACATTCAGGTAGCTAACAGATATATGAGGAAATGTTCACGATCATTAGCCATTAGAGAAATGCAGATCAAAACTACAATGAGATTTTATCTCACTCCAACAAGGCTGGCATTAATCCAAAAAACACAAAATAATAAATGTTGGAGAGGCTGTGGGGAGATTGGAACACTTCTACACTGCTAGTGGGAATGTCAAATGGTACAACCACTTTGGAAATCGATTTGGCGCTTCCTTAAAAAGTTAGAAATAGAACTACCATACGATCCAGCAATCCCACTCCTTGGAATATATCCTAGAGAAATAAGAGCCTTTACACGAACAGATATATGCACACCCATGTTTACTGCAGCACTGTTTACAATAGCAAAAGGATGGAAGCAACCAAGGTGCCCATCAACAGATGAATGGATAAATAAATTATGGTATATTCACACAATGGAATACTACACATCGATAAAGAACAGTGAGGAATCTGTGAAACATTTCATAACATGGAGGAACCTGGAAGGCATTATGCTGAGTAAAATTAGTCAGTTACAAAAGGACAATTATTGTATAAGACCACTATTATAAGAACTTGAGAAATAGTTTAAACTGAGAAGAAAACATTCTTTTGTGGTTATGAGAGGGGGGAGGGAGGGGGGCGGGAGAGGGGTATACACTAATTAGATAGTAGATAAGAACTACCTTAGGTGAAGGGAAAGACTGCATACAATACAGGGGAGGTTAGCACAATTGGACTAAACCAAAAGCAGTTTCTTGAATAAAGTGAATGCTTCAAAGGCCAGCGTAGCAGGGGCAGGGGTCTGGGGACCATGGCTTCAGGGGACATCTAAGTCAATTGGCATAATAAAATCTACTAAGAAAATATTCTGCATCCCACTTTGAAGAGTGGCGTCTGGGGTCTTAAATGCTAGCAAGCAGCCGTCTAAGATGCATCAATTGGTCTCAACCCACCTGGATCAAAGGAGAATGAAGAACACCAAGGACACAAGGTAATTATGAGCCCAAGAGACAGAAAGAGCCACATGAACCAGCGACTACAGCATCCTGAGACCAGAAGAATTAGATGGTGCCTGGCTACAATTGATGACTGCCCTGACAGGGAACACAACAGAGAACCCCTGAGGGAGCAGGAGAGCAGTGGGATGCAGACCCCAAATTCTCATAAGACCAAACTTAACGGTCTGACTGAAACTGGAAGGACCCCGGTGGTCATGGCACCCAGACCTTCTGTTGCCCCAGGACAGGAACCATTCCCGAAGCCAACTCTTCAGACATGGATTGGACTGGACAATGGGTTGGAGAGGAACGCTGGTGAGGAGTGAGCTTCTTGGATCAGGTGGACACTCTAGACTATGTTGGCATCTCCTGCATGGAGGGGAGATGAGAGGGGGGAGGGGTTAGAAGCTGGCGAAAAGGACACGAAAAGAGAGAGTGGAGGGAGAGAGCAGGCTGTCTCATTAAGGGGAGAGCAATTGGGAGTGTGTAGCAAGGCGTATATGGGTTTTTGTGTGAGAGACTGACTTGATTTGTAAACTTTCACTTAAAGCACAATAAAAATTAAAAAAAAAAAAAAAAAAGACGCAAGGAGTGACTCCAGTGGTGTAGTTTCAGGCAGGTGAATGATGAAGATGTCTCTGAGCAAGCTGGCCTTGCAGAGCCTCTCCTCTGCCTACCTGGGAGCTGCAGAACCCTGCAAAGCTTTATACGTGGAGGACTCACATCTTTGTCAATTCAATTCATACATTCAGTAAATATGTATTGAACCTCCACTTTGTGTTAAGGCTGTGTGCTAGGCTGGGAACACACATGAGACCAAAACAGACATAATTCCTGCCCTCATAGAGATGGAGAAAAACATTCAGCTGACCATTATTCAAACAACTACTTAATTACAACTACAGTAAACTGAAAGGGAGCCCTGGTGGCACAGGAGTTAAGTTCGCAGCTGCTAACCAAAAGGTTGGCAGTTCAAACCCACCAGCCACTCTTTGGGGGAAAGATGTGGCAGTCTGCTTCTGTAGGCTTACAGTTTTGAAAACCCTATGAAGCAGCTCTGCTCTGTCCTTATAGGGTCACTATGCCTCAGAATCAACTTGACAGCAACGGGTTTTTTGGTGAACTGAAAAGGAGACATCTAGGAATTAGAATAAGGAAGGGGAAAATTTTTTTTTCTTACAAGTTCTCTGGGTTTTTGTTTTTTTTTTTTTAGTTTATTTTATGGGTTAAATTTCGTCCCTCCAAAATATATGCTGGAATCCTAACCCCTATACATGTGGATATGATCCCATTTGGGAACAGAGTTTTCTTTGTGATGCTAATGAGGCCATATGGGTGTAGGATGTGTCTTAAGCAAATCACTTTTGAGACATAAAAGGATATCAGGCACAGAAGTAAGCAGGAATGAGGAAAGATAGGTGCCGCACCACGTGAAGATCACCAAGGAACTAAGGAACAGAAAAGAAAGGCCTTCCCCCTGAGTCAACAGAAAAAGAAAGCCTTCCCCTAGAGTCAGCATCCTGAGTTTTGACTACTTTTAGCCTCCTAAACTGTGAGAAAATAAATTTTGTTTGTTAAAGTCATCCACTTATGGTATCGCTGTTACAGCAGCACTAAGAAACTAAGACAGTTTATTTGAGGATGGAGAGACATGTGGAGGGGGTCGCTGACAGAACCTGCGAAACCAAAACAGGAGACTAGAACTCTTTTAAAAGTAATTAGAAGAGCCAAAAACAGTACCATTTAGTGAGCAGCCACTACGTGCCTGTCATTATGCCACACATTAAGTAAATTTTCCTTAACTTTCACAACAACTTTGGGGAATAAAATACTATTTCCATTTTCTGAAGGAAAAACACCCAGGGTGAGGGAAAATAAGTCACTTGACCAAGATCAGGGAGACAAGTGAATGGTAACCAAGCCAAAAATCCAATGCTGTCAAGTTGATTGCGACTCATAGTGACCCTATAGGACAGAGTAGAACTGGCTCATAGGTGGATTCCAAGTGCTGACCTTTCGGTTGGCAGCCAAGCTCTTAACCACGGTGCCACCAGGGCTCCCAAGTGAATGGCAGAGCCAAGATTTTTAACCTGTGTCTGTCTCACCCTGAAGCCATGGTCTTTCAACTGCATTTGTTATTGTTAGCTGTCTCAAGTCAGCCCCCAATTCATGGCGACCTTATGCACAATGGGATGGGACCATCGTAATCCACAGGTTTTTTCATTGGCTGGCTTTTCAAAAGCAGACCACGAGGCCGTTCTTCCTGCTGTGGCTTACTGTGGAAGCTCCACTGAACTTGTTTAGCATCATAGCAATGCACAAGCAAGAGGCGCGTTGACGGCTGGGCATGAGGTACACTGGCCGGGAATTGAACCTGGGTCTCCTGCATGGAAGGTGAGAATTCTGCCAGTGAGCCACCACTGCCCACTTCAACTACCTACTGCTGTCTTTCTCAGCAAGCACTACAGCCAACCAAGACAAGCTCCCTGTCCAGACTTCTGGCTGCTATAGCGAACAATCCTTAAAAGGTATAATAGCTCAAACATAATAGAAGTTTACTCCTCACTCATGTAATATCCTAACACAGTTGTTCCTGAATGATGGGCAGCTCCCTCCAAACAGTAACTCAAGGGCCCAGAAACTTCCCATCTCCTGGCTTCACCGACACTACCAAAAAATTGGCTTCCAAGGTTGCCAGCTTAGAAAAAGGTCATGAAGGATTGTGAGTGGGAGGTTTTTATGGGTCAGGCAGGAGGTGGTCCGTATCACTTCTGCTTATATCCCATTGGCTAGAACTAAGTCACACGGTGACACCTAACTGCAAGGGAGGCTGGGTAACATGGTCCGCCTGTGTGCCTGAGAAGAAAAGAAACTAGTTTGGTGATCAGCTAGTAGTCCTGCCACATTGGTTCCCAACAATCCATTTATACTGGTTATATTTTTTGAGTACTGGCAAAAGTTCCCCCAAAGCTTACCTTCCCTCCTGGAGTGTTCAAGGAGCTTTTTTTCACTTGCCTTACAGTTTCATTTTTAACCTGATAGCTATTTAAAGTCTGTAGAACTGCTTGACACTATCATTATCCCTCATGCTTTGCAGAGGTTAGACTCTCAGGGAGAGACAGGCTTACTCTTCCATGGATTAGAAATGAGTACAGGCCCCTAAGCCATCTTACCAAGCACGAAGAAAATGACGTAAAGAATGAAAAGCTTTCAAAAGGAAGACATTACTCACGTAGTCATCCAGGACTAGGTCTGCAAAGGAGATATGAAAATACCATAAGCCAATTTCAAACAAATGTCATCCAAGACTTTTAAAAGTTTCCCTCTTGTCAAGTTTTCCTTTACGACACTTTGAAAATTTTAGGGTATGTCAATAAATCATGATTTGCTAGTTCCCTCCAAAATTCTCCCTGTTGTGAAATTCTAAGTACCTCATCCCTAGAACAAGACCTTCGAGCTGACTTTACTGGGTATGTCTCAGTTTACTGGAAGCTACTCTTTACGTAAAGAAGCAACGTTTGCCCTATTCACTGCCAGCAGGGGATGTATGATGCAATGTTGGGGTTTTTTCTCCCCATTTGAGGAATAAATTACACTTGGCCTTAAATGCCTCCTCCACAAAGGGGAACCACTCAAACTCTGTTTCTTGGGATACTCCTGTGGATATTAGTAAGTGTGCTGAAAACCAGTGGAGGACAAGGAGGGGGTTCTGGAGGGAAAGCAAGGTGAGACAAACTGAGTTAAAGAAAGGTAACCCAAGCCTGCTGCCATCGAGTCGATTCTGACTCATAGCGACCCTATAGGACAGAGTAGAGCTGCCCCATAGGGTTTCCAAGGAGTGGCTGGTGGATTCAAACTGCCGACTTTTTGGTTAGTAACCAAGGTCTTAACCACTGTGCCACCAGAGTTCCAAAAGAAAAGTAAAGGGGTTTCTTTACTGCAGCACTTTTCAGGACCTTTGGTAGGCTAAAGTCTGGTTTGAATGGAGACGAGGGGCCACCTATTGAGTCTGGAGACAGAAACACCTGACGTTTGTTCAAATGGGCAGAAGATGCTGACAGGGAGTGAGCACACTTTGCATTCACACATATATATTCCTTCTCCTGAGCTTGAAAAACAAATATCTCTGCTCAAAATATTCCTAAATGGACTGTTAGAAACATTCTCTGGTCACCCCATTGTAAGTCAAAGGGTCTGAGAAAAACTCTTAGTCCAGGTTAAGAGCAGAGCCTTTGGGGTTCAGAAAGACCTGGATTCAGATAGTTGCTGGTTTCAGATGTTTGGGCACTCACTGCCCAACCATGGTCTCTCCTGATAACATGTGCAAAGTGAGATGAAATCTTGCCATCCTTGTTTCCAAGGAGCATTCTGGCTGTACTAACTGCAGCTACAGCAGTTAGATTTTCAACGCATATCAACAGTAAAATGACCATAGTCATCTACTAATTAGCACTCACAATATGCCAGGCAGTGTGCTAAGCCCCTTCCATGCACCACCTCATACAAGGCTTACTAGAACTCCCTGAGGTAGGTTCTATTATTGTGCCCATGTTACAGATGAAGGGAGTCAGGTCCCAAGAGCTAAAGTGACTAACTAAAGATCTCACAGTAAGTTAGAATCTGACCCCAAAAAAGTCTCCCAAATTTGCTTCATCAACTTCACACCATCTCTCTTTCTCTTAGTGTTCCTCCCTCCCCCTGTCTGTTCTGTGTGGTGATGTTCAAGAGAAATTAGATGGATTTGGGCAAGGAGAGGGAATGCCAGTTTGACACATTGATTTTCAGAAAAATAGCTAGCTGTCAGCTCATTGATGTTCAGTAAATTGGCCTGCTTCCAATACCAGAACTAGGAGCTGGTGGGTTATTCAAAAAAGCCAAAGTAAAGAATCACGAAACATGATACATTCATACCTTAAATGTTTTAGTTTACCTAAAACAAAGAAACGTCATTTCTTCACCAGTCTTCTGATATAGGGCAAAGGTCTTAGAGTGTAGGAGCCTGAAGGCAATTCCCGTTTCTTTCTTGTACAAATCAAAACCATAATATATTATCTCTGATATCCAATTCCATTATCCTTAGAATGGAGCATTTTGAGAGCACAGGTGAAGTAAACTAAGTATACCAGTCTTTTAGACTTTTGAGTTTTTTTGCCTATCAGAGTTTTCATCCCCTAATTTGAAAATATTTCTTTGCAGCTCACCTTTTTTTAAGTCTTTTCAAAGCATTCAACTTCATGTTTGTAGAAATAACTCTTCTGTTTTAAACCTTGTATTTTATCTGTGATTTGTAATATTTAATTAAACTAAGCAGTTATAATAGAACAAAATGTAAAAGCCATGCTCTTCCTTCAGATGTCTGCCTGGTTCACTCCCTCACCCCCTTCAGATCTTTGCTCCAATGCTATCTTCTCAGTAAGGCCATCTCTGATCGCCCTATTTAAAATTGGAAAACCACTTCCCATTCCCCATACCTAGCAGCCTGTGTCTCTTCCCTGCCTCATTTTCGCTGTAACACTTGTAACCATCTGGAACAATGAACGTTTTGTTTCTTTATTGTTATTTCACCCATTGGAATGCAAGTGCCATGAAGACAAAGATTTTAGTTGGTTTCGTTCACTGATGTAGCTATCCCTAGTGCCTACAGCAGGGCCTGGCACATAGTAGGTGCTCAATAAATATATGTTGAATGAATAAAAAAATGCCCCCAAATTGTGACTAGGACTCAAATCTTATACAAAAGAAACCTTAAGTACTTTCATGTTTTAAAGAGAGCTATCTGACTTTGGGAAACCCTGGTGGCCTAGTGGTTAAGTGCCACAGTTGCTAACCAAAAAGCTGGCAGTTTGAATCCACCAAGTGCTCCTTGGAAACCATAGGGCAGTTCTACTCTGTCCTATAGCGTTGCTGGAAGTTGGAATCAACTTGACAGCAAAGGGTTTGGCTTTGAGTTCTATCTAACTTTGAGGTCAGACACTTATCTCAGAGGCTTACCAAGAGAAGAATAACTTAACTCTACAACTTCAAATTCTTATGCCATACCGCCCACCCCCTCAACATCTCTTTCCAGAATATAAAAGAAGGCAGCCACGGGTTGGTGAATAAGGCTTTGTGGTGACACTTGGTACCCGACCCTCCTATAGGATGAGTTGTTAGGGGGATACGTTGCCCACTCTAATGTACCTCAGTGTGAATTTCTTTATATTTATCCTGCTTGGTATTTATTTATACAGCATCTTAAATCTACGGTTTAGTATCTTTAATAAGGTTTGGAAAATTTTTATCCACTATCTCTTCAAATATCTCGTTCTGTAATATTCTCTTTCTCTTCTCCCCCTGGGACTCCAATTACACCTTCTCACTACATCCTCCAAGTCTCTTCCTTCTCTTCTGTATTTACCATCCTTTTGTCTCTCCTTTGTTGATTCTGAATATTTTCTTCTGAACCATTTTTCAGTTCAGCAAGTCTCTCTTCAAACTTGGTCTAATTGGCTGTTGAACCAATCCACTGAGCTCTTAATTTAGGTCACTATATATTTTCATTTCTAGAATTTCTAATTATTTTTCTTTATTGTTTTAGTTTTCTATGAAAATTCCCCATTTCATCTCTTATCACTTTGAACATGGTAAGCAGAGTTATTTTAGAGACAGTATCTGATACCTCCACTATTTGGAGGTCCTGAGGGTCAGTTTCGATCTTCTGTTGTCTCTGCTGGTTGTCATTTATTTTGTCTCATCTCGTCATGAGCCTGATTTTTTTTATTGTGTTGCATGTCAGACATTACATGTATAAACTTGTTCGTAGAAAACGATTGAGGCCTGGAATGATGCTATTTTTCTCCAGGGGAATTTATGTTTGCTTCCTCCAGATCCCTGTAGGAACTGGCAATACGAGGTCACCTCAATCCAGTTCAGGGATTGAGATGAGTCGATGCTGAGCTGCAGACCCTGCAAGAACTGATTTACCTTCATGTCACCCTTACCTCTACGGTGAAGCTCCTCATGGTCCCAACCAAAAGTAAGGAGGGTTCTCCTAGGCCTCTTGTCCTTGGCAAGTTCTGAGTTCCATCCTTATGCCTGGTTCTGTGAGGGTGTTAAAATTACCACCCAGACTCTCAAGCTGTACATCACACCTGGAATTGCCAAATACTGGTCTCCTCTCTCTGGGCCTCCATTCTCCCCAGATTCTTGTGAGCTGTCACTACATGTTAGCTCCCTAATGTCTTGCAGTAGAGACAGAGAGAGTGTATGTGTGTATGTGTGTTTCAGTCTTTCTAGTTGTCCTTAATGAGAGATCTGGTCCAAATTACCTCGTCTGGCATCAGCAGAAGCAGAAGTCTCCTCCTTACCTGTGTCAGGACCTGGTCTAGGGTGAGGCAAGTGAGGAGATTTCTAAGGTGTAAAATTTAAGGGGGCACTCACTCTTAGATTTGCACAAATGCAGGGCTAATGACTAAGAGTTAGTGCATCCTTAAATTTTGTACCTAGATACCTCACCTGCCTCACCCAAGTCTTGGTCCTGACCTGTACATGTCTGCAGAGGCTTAAATACCTGGAAGGACACAGTTCAAAGAGCTTATATCTGGAAAATGGGCTGAAGGATAGAGATGTTATTTTTTCTTTATTTATTTCTAAACTGGTTGTTTTTATGAAACCAATATAATTGTTTTCTATGTGCTACATGCCTGATGCTATGAGTTGGAACTGACTGGATGGCAATGGGTTGGGTAAATACCTGACATGCATTGTCTCATATAATCCTCATAGTAACCCTACTAAGTAGGTACCATTTTTATCTTCAGTTTGCAGACAAGGAAATAAAACACACAGAAATTAAGTAACTTTCCTATGTTCACAAAATGAATAAGATTTGGAACCAGGTTTTCAACCCAGGGAGCCAGATTCTTAAGTCTTCATATCTAACCACTGCACGCATAGCCACAAATTATGACACATATTAAAAGGACTAAATTACTTCTGCAATTTAAAAATACTATTGGGCATGCAATGTAAGGAAACCCTGGTGGTGTGGTGGTTAAGAGCTACGGCTGCTAACCAAAAGGTCGGCAGTTCGAATCCACCAGGCGCTCCTTGGAAACCCTATGGGGCAGTTCTGCTCTGTCCTATAGCGTCACTGTGATTCAGAATTGACTCGACAGCAATGGGTATGCAATAGAAAAATCTAAAAATAACATTTTAATGAATAGTATACAAATATATATATATTATTATCAAAAATACATATTAAAAGGCACTCTCATGCCCAAAAATATGAGGCGCCACCTCTACTGACAAAGGTCCAAAAAAAAAAAATACCAGTTGCTGTCAGGTCAGTTCTGACTCATGGCAACCCCACCTGTGTCAGAGTACAGCTGTGCTCTATGAGGCTTTCAGTGAGTAACTTCTCAGAAGTAGATTGCCAGGCCTTTCTTCTGAGGCACCTCTGGGTATGTTAACCATTTGCACCACCCAGGGACTGTGGCTAATGTCCAGCCAGGAGCATGTTTAGGTACCTGGCACCACACTGTCCCCAGCCCATCCTACAGTGGGGAGAAGCGAGACTCCACTGTTCCCCTCCCTGCTCCCCTTCCCTGGCCTTTTCATGCTCCCCAGCACAGAGGAAAAATGACCTGTTCTTAGACGTGTCTAGGGGCTAAACTCTTGCAGGGCCACATTGGTCTGCCTGTTGTTACCATGTCAACTCAGGCCTTTGTCCACGATACGGTGTCCGACTCCCATTACTCACTCTGTCCTTTCCTGTCCAGCTGTGCCAACAAAATGATTTATCAGCAGGAGCTCGGGACATGCTGCCAGGTCTGGGCAGAGAAGGAGGCATGGTAACTGTTTCGCTCAGTCGAGCCCTGGCCTCCAAAAGACACACTTCACCATTTCATACACCTTTCCCAGGAGCTCTGGATGCTGCATTCATTCGTTTATTCATTCATTCACTCCACAAATATTTACAAAGGACCCAGAGCTGGGCTAGGCCTGTGGGATACCGTGGTAAACAAAACAGGTAAGGCTTTTGCCCTGTTGGAGGTCACAGACCTGTAGAAAAGGTAGGCGCTGAACAAGTTACTCCCAGGTATGTTCAGATAAACACAGAGTGTTATCAAGGCAAGAAGCAGGAGACCCTCACTTAGTCCAGGGGGGCAGAGAAAGCCCCTCAGAGGGAGTGATTCTTGGGCTGCGATCTGAAAACTGAACACGAGTTAACTACACACAGATGGAAGAAGCATCCCCACCAGAGGCTACAACACAGAGAAAGACCCTGAGGTGGGAAGAAGCAGAGAAGGGTCAGGGAGAGAGCAGAGAGGAGAAGATCAGCGAGCTGGGCAGGGACCAGATGACTCAGAGCATCACAAGCCATTGGTATTTACCCAAAAGGGCTTGAAAAAAATATTGGAAGGTTTTAGAAGGCGGTATATCAACAACCTCCACCACCCGTCTGTCAGTTAGTTGTACTGTGGTGGCTTCCATGTTGCTGTGATGCTGGAAGCTATGCCACTGCTATTTCAAATACCAGCATGGTCACCCACGGTGGACAGGTTTCATCTGAGCTTCCAGACTAAGACAGACTAGGAAGAAAGGCCTGGTGCTCTACTTCCAAAAATCGGCCAATGAAAACCCTTTGGATCACAATGGCCCATCAAAACTGATCATGGGGATGGCGCTGGACCAGGCAGTGTTTCATTCCATTGTGCATGGGGTCACATGAGTCCAGGGCCAACCTGATGGCAGCTAATAACAACAATAACATTTATGTTCCCATTCTGCCACCCACTCTCTGGGACGAGTGATTAGACATGAGTGCTGTGCACCAGCATTTCCAATTCTCCTCCTTCCAAGGACTCCACTGCTCTTTGAAATTTGACACAGTCATATGACATTGGATGTATGGCCAAAAAATTATGAGCAAAAGTAACATGTGTCACTTGTGAGCAGGAGCATTTAAGAACTATTAAACAATTCTCTCTCTCTGCCTTCTCCTCCATGAAAGCACATATTGATATGGACTAGTCATAAGACCAAAGCAACCTGGATGGCTGAGCTAATCATGGCAGAACACCGCCCCAGAGAATCGCCAAGACTTGGCATGAGTGCAAAATAAGCTTCTGTTTTAAACCCACTTTGTTGTTGTTGTTAGGTGCCGTTGAGTCGCTTCCAACTTATAGTGACCATACATACAACAGAACGAAACACTGCCCAGTCCTGCACCGTCCTTATAATTGTTGCTATGCTTGAGCCCATTGTTGGAGCCACTGTGTCAATCCATCTCCTTGGGGGTCTTCCTCTTTGCTGGTGACCCTGTACTTTACCAAGCACGATGTCCTTCTCCAGGGACTGATCCTTCCTGACAACTTGTCCAAAGTATGTAAGATGCAGTCTCACCATCCTTGCTTCTAAGGAGCATCCTGGTTGTACTTCTTCCAAGACAGATTTGTTTGTTCTTTTGGTAGTCCATGGTATATTCAATATTCTTCGCCAACACCACAATTCAAAGAGATCAATTCTTCTTCGGTCTTCCTTATTCATTGTCCAGCTTTCACATGCATATGATGCGATTGAAAATACCATGGCTTGGGTCAGGCGCACCTTAGTCTTCAGAGTGACATCTTTGATTTTCAATACTTTGAAGAGGTCCTTTGCAGCAGATTTGTCCAATGCAATGCATCTTTTGATTTCTTGACTGCTGCTTCCATGGCTGTTGATTGTGGATCCAAGTAAAAGGAAATCATTGACAACTTCAATCTTTTCTCCATTTATCATGATGTTGCTTATTGGTTCAGTTGCAAGAATTTTTGTTTTCTTTATGTTGAGGTGTGATCCGTACTGAAGGCTGTGGTCTTTGATCTTCATTAGTAAGTGCTTCAAGTCCTCTTCGCTTTCAGCAAGCAAGGCTGTGTCATCTGCATAACGCAGGTTGTTAATGAGTCTTCCTCCAATCCTGTTGCCCTGTTCTTCTTCATATAGCCCAGCTTCTCAGATTATTTGTTCAGCATACAGATTAAATAGGTATGGTGAAAGAATACAACCCTGACGCACACCTTTCCTGACTTTAAACCAATCAGTATCCCCTTGTTCTGTCCGAACAACTGCCTCTTCATCTTTGTACAGGTTCCTCATGAGCACAATTAAGTGTTCTGGAATTCCCATTCTTCGCAATGTTATCCATAATTGTTATGATCCACACAGTTGAATGCCTTTGCATAGTCAATAAAACACTGGTAAACATCCTTCTGGTATTCTGTGCTTTCAGCCAGGATCCATCTGACATCAGCAATGATATCCCTGGTTCCACAACCTCTTCTGAATCCGGCTTGAATTTCTGGCAGTTCCCTGTCGATATACTGCTGCAGCTACTTCTGAATGATCTTCAGCAAAATTTTGCTTGCATGTGATATTAATGATATTGTTCGATAATTTCTGCATTCAGTTTGATTACCTTTCTTTAAGCCCACTGGTTATCTGCTATAGCAGCATAGCATAGTCTCTCCTGACTAATATACCATGTCTACAGCCCAAACACAAGATGATGACAAGTAAGAAGAAAAGAACTCGCTGGCTAATATCTCATCAGATTATCCCTTGAGAGGAAACTGTGCCCATTCTCTAGGCTATAATGGTGGCCTGGTTTGTAAAAGTGGTGGCAGCAGAGATGACAGAAGTAGATAGATTGGATACGTGGTTAAAAGAGACCATCTTGGTGGTAGATTAGACTGGGAAGATGAAGACAGGGATATGTCAGGCTGAGCCCTGGTTTCTGGCTTAGGAAATTGGGGGGAACGAACGGTAGGGTCATTAACTGAGATATGGAGCACAGAAGAATAAGCTGACCTCCCCACTCAGTCCCTAATGTTCTGGACATTGTGGGTCACATCAGTAGGGACAAATGGTGTTTTCTTGGTGCTCCTCCTGATTCCACTTTCAGGCCAGAGGATGAGCATTCTCAGTTATGTGGCAGACACTCAGTGCAACCGCCAACAGGACTCTGCTATAATCAATTCCATTTATAACCATCAGGAAAATACCAAACTACAAGGAGGAATGCCGTTCTTCAGAAACCGCTGGCATTTGAGCGCCTGACAAAGCTGCCAGCGTTGAGGGCTTGATGGATGGAGAAGGCTGAGGAGAGTGTCTGATTTAATTGTTCATTGTATCAACTAATTACATGGCTTTCATTTATCAACACAGGATGGTGAAAGGGAGAAAGCCCTGAACTTGAGATGGAGAGACCTCGGTTCTCAGTTCCAATGCTGTCATTCATGACCCTAAGCAAGTCACTTCCCCTTTCTGGGTTTCTGTAGTCCTAAAAAAATAAATAAATAAACAAAAAACAAACCAATTGCCATCAAGTTGGCTCCAATTCATGGCAACCCCACGTGTGTCAGAGTAAAACTAGGCTCCACAGGGTTTCCAATGGCTGATTTTCTGGAAATAGGTCACCAAGACCTTCTTCTGAGGTGCTTTGAGTAGACTCCAACCTCCAACATTTTGGTTAGTAGCTGAGCGCTTAACTGTTTACAACACACAGGGACTCCTCTCTAGCCCTAAAACCAAACCAAACCCATTGCTGTCAAGTCAATCTGGCTCGTAGTGACCCTATAGGACAGCAGAACTGCCCCATTGGCTTTTCAAGGCTGTAATCTTTACAGAAGCAGACTGCCACATCTTTCTTCCATGGAGCGGCTGGTGTATTCGAACCACCAACCTTTTAGTTAGCAGCTGAGCACGTACCCACTGTGCTACCAGGGTTCCTTTCTCTTAGTACTGACAAAAAAAAAACCCAAACTCATTGCCATCGAGTCAATTCTGACTCATAGTGACCCTACAGGACAGGGTAGAACTGTCCTGTAGGGTTTCCAAGGAGCAGCTGGTGGATCTGAACTGCCGACCTCTTGGTTAGTAGCAAAGCTCTCTAGTCCTACGTCCTTTTAAAATAAAACAGTGCAGAGGTTCCTAACATGGGCCCTACGTACTTCTTGGAGAAACATGAAGGCACCTTAGGGATCCCCAGAAATGATATACAGAATATTGTTTGAATGTACAGATGTCTACATACTGAAGAAGAGGATCTGTGGCTTTCATCAGCTTCTCAGAGAATTCTGTGACTCAGAGAAGATTCAAAGCCACTGAGAGTAGAGACAGACACCCCAGAGGGTCGTAGGGAATGAAGCAGAAGGAACTGGGTGAGGGCAGATCACGAAGGACTTACCTAACATCCCTAAATGAACATGGGAATCTCTTCCATTCCTCCTTTCCAGTTTTGTCCAGGCAAGCCCAAACAACAACTACCAGAATATTCAGGGGCAGGGCAAGGAGAAAATAACTGAACAATTCATTCACTTTTTCATCCAAGAGATGGTGGATGAGCACCCATTATGTGCCAGGACCTGAAATCAGGAGCTGGGGATACTGTGATAAAAGAAACGGTGAATGAGACGATAATAAAACGGGCAGAGGGGTGTATGTGTGTGTGTTTGTGCGTCTGTTTATGTTATGCGCATGTTTGTTATGTGTATGTGTGCATATCTGTTTATGTACGTGTGTGTTTGTAGGTGTACGTGTGTGTGTTTGTGTGTATGCAGAGGGTTTTGTGTGTTCGTGCATCTGTTTGTGTGTCTGTCTGTATGTGTATGTGTGCGTGTGGGTGTGTGAGGGAGTCATGTGTGCGCATCTATTTATGTGTATGTGTGCCAGTGTGTGTGTGTATGTGGGCATACATGTGTTTGTGTGTATATGTATGTGTGCATGTGTGTTTTGTGTGTGTGTGTTGGCCTTTGGGGCAGTTGTGGGCCTGGAAGCCCCATCACAGCCTCTTCACCCAGCTTGACTCTGATAAGCTTCAGGGGCTAATCTGCTTCACGGTTAGAAAGATTTGACACTGAAGCTGCAAGGCAGAGATGGAAGGTGCTAGGGAGTAAAGGCCTGGCAACTACAGCGACGAGGTCCCAAGTCAGTAAAACTCCTCCTGGGGCTCCTCCATCCAGCATTGTTGAGCTGCTGCCAACGTTGCATTGCAAGACCTGAAACTTTACTCCAAGTGGATTTCCTAAACTTCTCCACTCCTGGCTGGAAAACCTATATCACTGCCCAAAATATGAGCTGCAAAAATTCAGGGTTCTTGCTATGTCTATTCGATTCAAGCTAAAAGCTTTCAATATTCGGTGTCTTTCTCCCCAATAAAAAAAAAAAAAAAACCTGAACATTTAGCCTCTATTTGAAATAGCCCAGCATAGAGAGGTGGCAGTGGGAGCAGTTAAGAAGAAGGGCTTTGGGTCAGAATGCACAGGTTTGAACCACCAACCACTGTGTGCCTCAGTTTCCTCCTCTGACAAATGGGAATAATGATGGCACCTCTTTCCCAGGACTGCTGTGAGAGTTAAATGAGTTCATATATAAAAGGACTTACAGTCGTGACTGGCCCATAAAAAAAAAAAACCAAACCCGTTGCCTTGGAGGACATATTAGAGCTGCCCCATAGTGCTTCCAAGGAGCAGCTAGTGGATTCGAACTGCCGACCTTTTGGTTAGCAGCCAAGCTCTTAACCACTGAGCCACCAGTGCTCCGACTGACACATAAAATAAGCACTAAATAAAAACCATGTATTATTATATTATTACTTCCATAAAGATTACAGCCAAGAAAACCCTGTGAGGCAGTTCTGCTCTAACACCTGGAGTTGCCATGAGTTGGAATCAGCAGCAAAAGACAACACCAGCAATTACATAATTAACATTATTATTCATTCAATATTTTTAATACTACTATGCATTTGAGGAAACCCTGGTAGTGTAGTGGTTAAGAGCTATGGCTGCTAACCAAAAGGTCAGCAGTTCGAATCCACCAGGAGCTCCTTGGAAACCCTATGGGGCAGTTCTACTCTGACCTATAGGGTCACCCTGAGTCAGAATCAACTTGACGGCAACGGATTTTTTTTTTCCTTTTCATTTTTCATGAATAAGAGAGAGAGAGAGAAAAGCAAGAAAATAAGATGTTACATATCCACCCATTAATGATTCCAGGCAAGAGAAGGACAAATCAATTTTTGTGATACATTGATATAAATATTTTATCATATTAGAACTAGCTTGGACTATATCTTTCTTTTCAACTGTGAGGCATTTCTTTTTCCTTACTAGATTAACTATGTCAGTTTTACTTAGAAGAAAGGAAGAGAGGGAAAGAAGGAGGGAAGGAGGGATGGAGGGAAAAAGGGAGGAAGGAAAAGAGGGAAGGAAGAGGGGGAAGGGAGGGAAGGAGAGAGGAAGGAATTACTTAGAGATAAAACTCAATACCTTTGCCCTTCAAGGTCTGTTTGATGAAGGAAGGAAAGAGAAAGCAAAGCGAGACGGAGAAACTTTGCACAAACCCCCCCACCCCAACACACACACACACACACAGAGCCACCGATCTTCCCCTGGCATCATTTGTGCCGTACTTTATGGGTCCTGAGCATTTGCCAGCTTCTTCGGGCCGCTGGCGGACAACTCTATGAAGCAGGTATTCTCAGCTCCGTTCACAGACGAGGAAACTGACACCCGGAGGGTTAAGCAACCTCCCGCCCCTCCGCTGCACACAGACACAGTTACCCAAGTGAGCCTCCAGCCCCGCTGATCCCCAGCCCAGGGGCACTGTGCCCTCCGCCCACGGCCTCTCAAATCCTTCATTCAACTAGCAGTGCTCTGAGTCTTGCTCCATGCCTTGTGATCGGTGCTGCAGATACAGAAGCGAAAGGCTACTGCTACTCTACTGAGGCAGGTGTTGTTACAGTGTTGCTGTTAGCTGCCCTGAGTCAGCCCCCGACTCATGGCGACCCCATGCACCACAGAGCGAGACACTGCCTGGTCCTGCACCATCCCCATGGTGGGTTGCGGATCAGACCATTGTGATCCATAGGGTTTTCGCTGGCTGATTTTCTGAAGTTGATCTCCAGGCCTTTCTTCCTAGTGTGTCTTAGTCTGGAAGCTCTGCTGAAAACTGTTCAGCATCACAGCAACACGCAGGCCTCCACCGACAGGCAGATGGAGCTTGTGCATGAGGTACATTGCGTAGGAATTGAACCGCCACAGTCTAGTTATAGGAGGTATTTTAAAGGGCTTCTTTAGAGTAGCATTTTGGGACATAAGGAGCCCCAGAGCCTGGGGTCCCAGGGTCCTGAGGTCAAGTCCTCACTCTTCCACATACTGCTGAGGGATCTGGAGCCACAACTGGACCTTTGTTGAGAGCCAGCTTCCTCCAGTGACAGCTGAGAATGATGACAATAGTACCTGCTTCATGGGCTGTTTTGAGTCTTATATAAAACAATTCCTGCAAAACACTTACCTTGTTCTGGAAGAGACTCCTTCAGAAAGGCACGCCTGATAGATTGCCTCCGTAATGGGTGTGAATATCTTGAAAGGAGATTCAGACAATTGGCAAAGAGTTGAGGGGTGAGTTAGTGGAAAAGCTAAGCCAAGGGAAAAATAAGACAATGACTAACTTCGGAAAGAACAAAAGGTTTTTGCAGAAGGGGAAAGGCATCTGAGTTGACTGCAGCTCTGGCAGCAAACGTTTTTTGCCAGAGTACCGCTGAGTGTGTTCGAACCACTAACCTTTAGATTGGCAGGCAAGTGCAAACTGTTTGAGCCACCCTGGGATTTTCAGAGAACTGTAGATAAGTAAAACAAACCACACACACACACACACACAAAAAGCAAAGATGGTTCCTTCTGAGGAAGGAAACAGGAGGAAAGAGCTGAGGGACTGCTGGATTTTAGAACATGCTATGTGGAACTGCTTGAATCTAAACCTGTGTTTCTCGACTTTAGCATTACTGACAATTGTGAGGATGGCGCAGGACCGGGCAGCGTTTCGTTCTGTTGTGCTTAGGGTCACTATGAGTCAGAACTGACTCGATGGCACCTAACAACAATAATGGTGAAAGGAGCCCTGATGGCATAATGGTTAAAGCGCTCAGCTGCTAACTGAAAGGTTGGTGGTTCAAACCCACCAGTTGCTCCATGGGAAAAAGAGTGTAGCGGTCTGCTTCTGTAAAGATTACAGCCTTGGACACCCTACGCAGCAGTTGACAGTTCCGTTCTGTCCTATGGGATCACTATGAGTCAGAATCAACTCTATGGCAGTGGCTTTGGGTTATTATTATCTTTTTTTTTTTGGAGGCAGTCTTGCACATTGTAGGATGTTTAGCAGTATGCCTGACTTCTACCCACTAGATGCCAGTAGCACCCCCCCACACACACACAGTTGTGACAACCAAAAAAAAAGTCTCCAGGCATTGCCCAAGGTCTTCTGGAGGGCAAAATAGCCACCCAGGTGAAAACTACTAATTTAAGCTGACTGTATATAAAACTTTAATTTTTTAAAGTGCTTTTATAAAGGGCTTACTAAAGTGACTTGCATTTGGTTAGCGCTTAACAAATGGTGCCAAACCAAACCTGTTGCCATCAAGTCCATTCCAACTCATGGAGACCCAATGTGTTTCAGAGTAAACTGTGCTCCATAGGGTGTTCAATGGCTGTGATCTTTCTGAAACAGATCGCCAGGCTTTTCTCCCAAGGCATCTCTCGATGGATTCAAACTGCCAACCTTTCAATTAGTAGCCAAGCGTTTAACCATCTGTGCCACCCAGGGACTCCTTAAGAAATGACAGAAGAAATGTAACTTCCTTAACCTTGCTGGAGCTGCCTACTCAATCCATCGGCAGATATTCCCCCTGCTCCAGTGATCTCAAGGAGCCCTGGTGGCACAGTGGTTAAAGCCCTCAGCTGCTCACCAAAAGGTCGGTGGTTCAAACCCACCAGCCACTCCAAGGAAGAAAGATGTGGCAGTCTACTTCCGTAAAGGTTACAGCCTTGGAAGCCGATGGGACAGTTCTACTCTGTCCTGCAGAGTCACAATGAGTCAGCATTGACTGGGCGACGGGTGGTGTGCTAATGATCACCTAACGCTTCCTATTTAAAGACAGTATCACTAGTAATGGTGATAATGATGACAATAATAGCACAATATCTCTGGCTTGGCAGTGTGGTTCACGCAGGACAGTGAGTGAAATAACATCTAGCAATACCACTTGTTGCTAGGCTCTTGCACATTATCAATGTTAATTTCATCCTCATAACAACCCTGAAAAGGAGGAAGGAGAATTGTTCTTTTCATATCACAGTGAAGATACTGAGAACCAGAGAAGTTGAGCAACTTGCTTAAGGTCACACAGCTTGGAAGTACAAAGCGTTAGCTTCAAACTTAAATCTGTTCAACTCCAAAGCAAGTCAGCCCCACCACACCTGGGACCTGGGGAGCGCTTATAAAATAGTGATGTCCGGAGCCTTCCCCAGACCAGTGGAATCAGAATCTGTGGGGGTGGGGCCCAGGAATCTGAATTTTCTAAAGCTCCCTGTCATGGAATGACTTGTGTTCCCCAAAAATATCTGTCAACTTGGCTAGGCCATGATTCTCAGTATTGTGTGATTGTCCACCATTTTGTCATCTGATGTGATTTTCCTCTGTGTTGTAAATCCTGCCTCTATGATGTTAATGAGGCAGGATTAGAGGCACTTATGTTAATGAGGCAAGACTCAAACTACCAGATTAGGTTTCCTCTTAAACCAATCTCTTTTGAGACATAAAAAAGAGAAGCGAGCAGACAGAAGGAGGACCTCATACTACCAAGAAAGTAGAGCCAGGAGTGCATGTCCTTTGGACTTGGGGAAGGGGGTATCCCTGCGCTAAGAAGCTCCTAGAGTGGGTGAAGATTGATGACAAGGACCTTCCCCCAGAGCCGACAGAGAGAGAAAGGCTTCGCCTAGAGCTGGCACCCTGAATTCAGACTTCCAGCCTCCTAGACCGTGAGAGAATAAATTTCTCCCTGTTAAAGCCATCCCCTTGCGGTATTTCCGTTATAGCAGCATTCGACGACTAAGACGCTCCCCCAGGTGACCCTGATGCACAGGGGAAGTTGAGAACTGCTCTAGACCAGCACTCCTCTAGCTTTAAGGTACACCTGGATCACCTGGTAGCCTTGTTAAAATGCAGGTTCTGATTCAGCAGGCCTGGGATGGGGCCTGAGACTCTGCATTTGTAATAAGCTCCTGGCCCAAGGACCACACTTTGAACAACAAGGAAGGAATCTGCTGCATGTCATCCTTTACCTTAGGAATATCCCAGAATAAAAGGTAAACTGAATTTCCTTTCCAGAGAATAAAAATAAAAACTAAAACAGCCATTTATTGAATATTTCCTGTGTGTTAAACATGCTTTAACTCTATCAGTTCATTTAACCTTCATTATAACCCTGTGTGGCAGCTACTTCTATTATTGTTACCATTTTTCAGGTGGTGAGACTGAGGCACTGAAAAATTAAGCAACTTGCTCAAGAGCAATAAAGACAATGAAGTAGCCAAAGCTCTTATTTGTGTTGGGAGTCGGGATACCCAGTTTATCCTGCTTCCCTAAGGACAACCTTCAAACAATCCCAAGAGGAGGCAGATCAGGTGGGACTGCCTGCCCTTTTGACTGAGGAAGAAACAGAGGCTCTGGGAGGTGTTGTGAGCTGCCCAGGCTCACACAACCAGAAGGTTCTGGAACTAGAACCTCAGGCTCTGTGTCTTGCCTCTATCACTTCCCATTTTTGGATACAAATTCTACCCTGAGAAGGAGTTTGATCCTACAACTGATCTCATTTCCTCACGGAGCTGGACTGCTCATCCACACCCAACCTGATGCTCAGCCCAGCCAGGTGTGGGCTCTTGACATCTCCCAGCATCCTCTGGGGGACAAGAACCATTGCAATTGATTACCGTGTTGCCTTTGCTCCCTCCCCAGGCTGAGTCACTGTCAGAGATAAACCGGCTGATACTTCAGTGGGGAGATAGCATCTCTCCAGCCATTCCTCCTTAATAAGCTTCCAGTCATCTGAGAAGCGAGAACTTTATCTCCTTCTGCAGATGTGCCCACCTGTCTCCCAGCCCCCTCACACAGCTGGGTTCCCAGGGCCCAGAATCCCACTCACCTGCTCAGGATGAAAAACAAAACAGGACTACCCACTCTCAGGATGGGTATTCGTAATAGGCTGTGTTTTTGAAGAGTGAGTGTCCCATTCAAGGATGTTGTCACATTTGGCCTCAAAATATCCTCCTTTCATGTGAGGTAGCTATGACTGATCTTTGTGCTTAGTTTTTAGGTGGCAAATATGAAGCTCAGAGAGGTCAAGCAATTTGTCTAAGGTTGCATAGCATAGGTGGCGAATTGCTTCAGGTATGGATGAGCAGTCCAGCTCTGTGGAGAAATGAGATCAGTTGTAGGATCAAACTCCTTCTCAGGGCAGAATTTGTATCCAATAAAAAAAAAAAAAATTTTTTTTTATGGAAAGTGATGGAGGCAAAAGAAGGGGTCTGAGGTTCCAGTTCCAGTACCTTCTGGCTGTGTGAGCCTGGGCAGCTCACAACACCTCCCAGAACCTCTGTTTCTTCCTCAGTCAAAAGGGGGCAGTCCCACCTGATCTGCCTCCTCTTGGGATTGTTTGAAGGTTGTCCCAAGAGCCGTACGTATTTTTCATGATCCCAGTGGTGTGAGACAAATCCAGATGGCCCATAAATGGACATTCTTATTCCAACAGTTACGTATTAATTTTATGTGCATCAGAAATACGTCAGTATTACTTTCATCCTTATAACAAACCTGAGAGGGAGGGAGGAGGATTGTTCTTTTCCTGTTATAATGACGATACTGAGGATCAGAGAAGTTAAGCTTCCTGTTATAATGACGATACTGAGGATCAGAGAAGTTAAGCAATTTGCCTAAGGTCACACAGCTAGGAAGTGGAAAAGCGTTAGTTTCCAACTTAAAATCTGTCCAACTCCAAAGTAAGTCAGCCCTGCCACACCTGGTAGTCTCAACCCTTGCTATGCATCCCAGTCACCTCGGGAATGTTTAAAAAATAATGATGCCTGGAGCCCACCCCAGACCAATGGAGTCAGAATCTTCGGGCTGTGGGGCCCAGGAATCTGAATTTTTTAAAGTTCTCCTAGGTATTCCTAGTTAAAAAAAATACATATATATGTAGACATACACACACACACACACACACACACACACACACACACACACAGTGAAAACTGGGAGGGCTGGCACTCGACCGGACTGCCTTTCTTTTCTAGTTCTCATAAGATTTCTGCCTTTGATGTGGGTGCAGTCTTACCACTTTTTTATCACTCTCTGTTAGTGGATAATACTTGAATTTTCCTTTTCTGGCAGGTTTCCGCCTTACACAGATTCTGGCTTTCCCAGGTTTTACTGCCTATATGCATATACATGTATGTGTACATGTAGGCGTATGTATACGTATACATATACAGTGTTGTTGTTGTTAGGTGCCATGGAGTTGGTTCCGACTCATAGTGACCCTGTAGGACAGAGCAGAACTGCCCCATAGGGATTCCAAGGAGTGAGCGGCTGGTGGATTTGAACTATCGACTTTTTGGTTAGCAGCCAAGCTCTTAACCACTGCACCACCAGGGCTCCACATATACAGTAGTCCCCCCTTATACATGGTTTCACTTCCCGTAATTTAAATTACCCCCAGTCAACCAAGGTCTGAAAATATTAAAATTCCAGAAATAAACAATTCATAAGTTTTAAATTGCCGTTCTGAGTAGCGTGATGAAATCTCGCGCCATCCAGCCCAGGACGTGAATCACCCCTTTGTCCAGCTTCTCCACACTGTATACCCTGCCTGCTCCAGTCACTTAGTAGCCATCTCAGTTATCAGATCAACTGTCGCAGTATGGCAGTGCCTCTGTTTAAGTAACCCTCATATTACTTAACAGTGACTTCAAAGCGCAAGAGTAGTGATGCTCTCAATTTGGATACGCCAAAGTTGTTGTTAATCTCTTACTGTGCCTAATTTATAAATTAAACTTTATCACAGGTATGTATGTATAGGAAAAAACACAGCATATATCGGGTTTGGTACTATCCACGGTTTCGGGCATCCACCGGAGGTCTTAGAACGTATCCCTTGCAGAAAAGGGGGGACTACTGTACATATATAGGAGCCCTGGTGGTCCAATGGTTAAAGCAGTCAGCTGCTATCCAAAAGGTCACTGGTTCGAACCCACCAGCCACTCTGCAGGAAAAAGATGTGGCAGTCTGCTTCTGAAAAGATTTACAGCCTTGGAAACCTCATTAGGCAGTTCTCCTCTGTCCTATAGGGTCACTGTGAGTTGGAATCGACTCAACAGCAGTGGGTTTGGTTTTTTGGTTTCCTGTACATATATATAGTGTTATCCTATCAGTTTCTATTTTCTTCATCTGCTTTATTTTACTTCAAATCACGTATCACCACCTGACATTGTATAAATGTATTAATTCATTCATTGCATGTTTTCTTCCCCACCCCCACTATGAGATCAAGGGCTTTCTCTTTTGGTGCACTGCTGTAACCTCAGTGCCTTGGTGTATAGTAGGTGGTTGTTGTTGTTAGGTGCCGTCGAGTCGGTTCCGACTCATAGTGACCCTATGCACAACAGAATGAAACACTGACTGGTCCTGCGCCATCCTTACAGTCGTTGTTATGCTTGAGCTCACTGAGCTCCAGACTAAGACAGACTAGGTAGAAGGACCCAGCAGTCTACTTCTGAAAAGCATTAGCCAGTGAAAACCTTATGAACAGCAGCGGGACATTGTATAGTAGGTGCTCAACAAATATTTGTTGAATGAATATCAAATTATGAATTTACCAATAGGATTGGGTCAAACTGTTTTGATTTTAAGTGAGAAGATTTAAAGCTGATTTAAAGAATGGCAACGGTGGCATGGTGACCCCATGTGTGCAGAGTAGAACTATGCTTCACAGGGTTTTTTCAGTGGCTGATTTTTGGGAAGAGGATCTCCAGGCCTTTCTTCTGAGGTACCTCTGGGTAGACTGAAACCTCCAAACTTTTGGTTAGCAGCCGAGTGCATTAATAGTTTGCACCACCCAGGGACTCTGGTAACTAGAGAAGGGGTTACAAGTCGGAAGAATAGAAAACAGGACATGAGTGAGGAGGCTATCTCAGTTGTCTATACAAAAGGTGATGGTGGAAATGGAGGCTTATGTCCATTCAAAGACGTGTACAAGAAGGTCTGTACCAGTGTTACTCACAATAGCCACAAACTGGAAACAAGCCAGATGCCCATCAAGACTAAAATCGATAAACAAATGGTAGTACATTCATAGAGTGGAATACTAGACAGCAATTAAAAAGGAAAAAAGACTGCTGCCTGCAAGAACATGGATCAATCTCACAGGCATAATGCTGAGAAGCCAGACACAAACAATACATCCTGTTTGATTCCGTTTATAGAGTTCAAAGCAGGCCAAATTAATCTATGGTGATGGAAGCTGGGTAAGTGGTTACCCTCAGGTAAAGGGGGCTGTGGGAGAATAGGCTAGGGGTCAGCAAAGGCCCCCACCAGTGGAGCATGAGAGGCTGGCCTCATTTTCAATAGCAACAATTATAGCACGCTCTCACTGTGCTTAGTTTGTGCCAGGCACTGTCCCTGTACCACTGCCCTCTGAGGTTGTAGGTGGCATGGAGGTCTATGCCCGTTTTCCAGATAAAGAAATGGGGGCACAGAGAGGTTAAGTAACCTGCCCAAGGTCACACAGCTTGTGAGTGGTGGAGCTGGGATATGAACCCAGTGGGATGGTTCAGACCAGGCATGCTTAATCTTACTGCACTGTCGACATGAGCTATACCAGCATCATCACCCAAAAAATGATGGTTCAAAGTTGTGGACGTTTTTCAAATCGAGCCCAACGTTTAAGGTACAGGATCTGTGAACGCTCTTACTCTCTATAAGGTACGTCGAAGTGGGCCACTTCTCCTTTGCTCTGGCTGTGGACAGAGCTGTCTGCTCCCTCACGTGCCGCGTGCCTGAATGTGTGCCTGCAAGGCTGGGGCATCCTATGTCTCTCTCTCTCACACACTTCCTCTTAGCAGACAACACGGGAAGGCTCAGCCAGTGTCTCACCTCACTGACAGACTCTCTCTGACCCAGAACCCAGCGGGTGGGGAGAGGGTTACACTGGGGGAGGGCTGAATCGACTCAATGGCATCGGGTTACAGGTTATTGCTGGGTGCTGTCCAGTCAATTCGACCCTACAGGACTGCATAGAACTGCCCTGTAGGGTTTCCTTGGCTGTAATCTTTATGGGAGCAGGTTACCAGGTCTTTTCTACTGCTGGGGAAACCCTCGTGGCGTAGTGGTTAAGTGCTACTGCTGCGAACCAAAAGGTCAGCAGTTCGAGTCTACCAGGTGCTCCTTGGAAACTCTATGGGGCAGTTCTACTCTGTCCTATAGGGTCGCTATGAGTCGGAATCGACTTGACGGCACTGAGTTTTTGGTTTTTTCTACTGCAGAGCCTCTGGTGGGTTTGAACCAGAAATTTTTCAGTTAGCAGCTGAGTGCTTAACCATTGTGCTACCAGGGCTCCTTCTGTATATATACATACACACGCACGCACTTGCACATGTGCATATATACCAGTATACCCGTTGCAATGCAGTCAAGTCAATTCCAACTCATAGCAACCCCACAGAACAGAGTAGAAATTCCCCCAATAAGTTTCCAAGCAGCACCTGGTGGATTCGAACTGCTGATCTTTTTTGGTTGGCAGCTGTAGCTTTTAACCACTATAACACCAGGGTTGTCATATATATATAGTCATGTGCTATATAATATCCATTTGGGCAACATCCGACTGCCCCTGCCACTGGGAGGAGAGGGTGCCCTATTCTGCTCCTGAGCACCCAAGGCCAGCAGGCATCATGGGGCCTGGGCAGGGCAGGGACACCGGGTAGCCGAGAACGCTCCCCTGTTCCCCAGACCAGGGCCTGGAACCTCCCCACCACGACCTCCACTGGTCTGCAGGGTTGCATGCTGGGAAGATCTGACCCAGAGCTCACCTGTGGCGTCTGCAGCAGGAGTTGCCCGGCCTGTGTGCCAGGGAGGCCCATGCCCAGCGCACCCAGATGTCCATGCAACGCCCAAATCACATAACATCCTATTTCACAGACTGTCTGGTGGACGTTAAGCGATACATGACCATGTACATACAGAGAGAGGAGCCCTGGTGGTGCAGTGGTCAAAGTGTTTGGCTGCTAACTGAAAGATCACTGGTTCAAGCCAACCAGCCACTCCATGGGAGAAAGATGTGGCTGTCTTCTTCTGTAAAGATTACAGCCTTGGAATCCCTATTGGGGCAGTTCTACCCTGCCCTATAGGGTCGCTATGGGTTGGAATCAAGTCAATGGGAATGGGATATATATTTACACATATGAATATAAAATGTATGCCATGTCAACATTTTTTACATGTACAATTTAATGACATTGATTATTTTTATCATGTTGTGCAATCATTACCACTATCCGTTTCCAAATTTTTCTATCACCCTTACAGAAACTCAGTGCCCCTCCCCCAAAAAGTCACTTTCTGCCTCCCTCCCATAGTAACTACTCATAAACTTTGGTCTTTATGTATATGCCTATTTTAGATATCCCATATATGCGGGATCATACAACATATGTCTTTTTATGACTGATTCGTTTCCTTCAAAGGAGTCCTGGTGGCACAGTGGTTAAGTGCTCACCTGCTAACCAGAAGGCTGGTGGATGGAACTCACCAGCGGCTCCACAGAAGAAGGATGTGACAGTCTGCTTCCGTAAAGGTTACAGCCTTGGAAACCCTATGGGGTAGTTCTACTCCGTCCTGTAGGGTTGCTACGGGTCAGAATTGACTTGAGGGCAAAGGGCTTTTTCTGTTGTTTTTATTTCACCCAGAATACTGTTTTCAAGGTTCATCTATGTTTTAACAGGTATCAGGACTTCATTTCTCTTTACGGTTGGGCAGTACTCTATTGTAGGGATGGATATACCACATTTGGTTTATTCATTCATGTGTGGATGGACATCTGGGTTGTTTCCACCTTTTGGCTATGGCGGATAGTGCTACAATAAACATTGGTGCACAAGTATCTGAGTCTCTGCTTTCGATTTTTGGGGGTCTACTGGGTTTTCTGGGTACACCAAAAGGCCAGCAGTTCAAACCCACCAGCTGCTCCTTGGAAACCCTATGGGACAGTTCTACTGTGTCCTATAGGGTGGCTATGAGTCAGAACTGACTCAACAGGACCTAACAACAACAACAATATCTACGTGAGGAGGCATCAGTCCCTGGGGAAGGACATCATGCTTGGTAGAGCAGAGGGTCGGTGAAAAAGAGAAAGCCGCTCAATGAGATGGACTGACACAGTGGCTGCAATAATTGGGCTCAAGCATAGCAATGATTGTGAGGATGGCACAGGACCGGGCAGTGTTTCATTCTGTCATACATGGGGTCGCTATGAGTCAGAACCAACGCCACGGCACCTAACAGCAACATACCTAGGTGTGGAATTTCTGGGTCATAAGGTAACTCTATGCTTACTTTTTTGAGGAACCTCCAAACTGTTTTCCACAGCGGCTATGCCTCAATTTTTAAAAAGGAAAAACATTTAAAAAGAAAAAAAGATGATGATGGCAGTGGAGACAGAGAGAAGGGAACAGGCTCAACAGGTCTGAGCCCTCCCTGAGCAGTTTGGAGGAGAAATGGCCCTCCTGGGACAGCCGACAGCTCTGTTCCACGACTTGTGAGCGGTGCTGTCTCTCATCGCTGAGGCTGTCCCCACAAGCCCGGGCTGACTCCGTGGCACACACAGCCCTGAGGGGCGGACTCCCCTGGAGTGACAGAAGTCCCTGGCAAGAAGTGCAGAACGGTGAGCTTCAGGTCTCCGACCCCTGCCAGGCTGAGCATGGAACGAAGGCGTTGAGTGGCAGGAAATAAGCCCCACATCATCCAAGGAAGAAGCACTGCCAGGAGCCCTGCCTGGTTTTCAATAATTTTGAGCTCTGTCAACCAAAGAATGCCTCAGAACCAGAAGAACTGGAGCAGCCGCAGCCTCGATGCCTTCCACCTACTTTTAGACTGAGCAGCCTGCGCTGTGTTCCAAGTCATATCAAAACGAGTACAGGCTGGAGCCCTGTTGCTCAGGGAAGCTTCTAGAAAGGGTCCCCTCGGGCCAATGGGAAGACGGTGCTTTACGTTCTTGTGGAGAGATACAGGTCTTTGGTGTCTCTTTCGAAAATCAAAAACTTTTTTCTTTCTTCTGAGTACAAATTCATTCTTGTTCACTTAGAAATTTTAGGAAATCCTTTTTAAAGCACAAGGAAGAAAAATACCCATTTTAATAACTGAAACTCTATGGGGCAGTTCTACCCTGTCCTATAGGGTCGCTATGAGTCAGAATCGACTCGATGGCAATGGCAATGGGTTTATATGTATTTAAGCAAAAATGGGGTCCCTTCCCTGCTGTGTTTTTTGACTTAATGATAGCCCTTGAATATCTTCTAGTGTTATTTAATAGTCTTCAAGTATATCAGTTTCATTAGCTTCATAATAACATGATAATCAGTATAATTACATTGATAATCAATAAACGATAACAATAATTCATGTGCTATACACTGTTCTAAACACGTCTCATGTCTTCATGCATTTAATCCTCACATCAACCCTATGTGGTAAGGTTGATTATTACCATCCCCATTTTACACACAAGGAAACTGAGGCTTCGGGAGGTTTGCCCAAGGTCACATCACGTTGTTAGCTGCTTTGGAGTTCACCCCTGACTCATGGAGACCCCATGCATGGAACGAAACACTGCTGGCCCTACACTATACCCATAATTGGCTGTGGATTGGACTGCTGTGATTCCTAGGGTTTTCACTGGCTAATTTTCAGAAGTAGACCTTTCTTCCTAGTTCACCTTAGTCTGGGAGCTCTTCAGCATCCTGGCAACATGGAAGTCTCTATTGACAGAAGGGTAGTGACTGCATATGAGGTGCCTCGGCTGGGAATCAGATCTGGGCCCCACATGGAAGGGGAGAATTCTACCACTGAATCACCAGCGCCCATATGCAACACCTGGCCCACACATTATACAGTTTTAATGAAAATATGTTTACTGAATGAGAGAATACTGACCTATTTTGGAAAGTAGAACTCATTCACCGCGCAGTTGGAGGGCCACAGTCAATTTATTTCATCTCTCTGAGCTGTTCCCCCACTGGCGAAATGAGGGCAGTGGTGAAAATAAAATGAGCTTATGTGTGCAATGCATTTAGGAGAGCAGCTGGCACATAGTAGGCTACTTAAAAATACCTGTGGACTGAAAGAATGAACAAGTGGATGATAAAAAAAGTAATTATTATCATTGTTAAAATTTACTGCACACTTTTCTGTGTGCCAGGCACTGTTCTGAGCACTTTACGTATATTAAACTCATTTACTCCTCAAAACAACTTCATGAGGTAGGTACTAATATTATCTCCAGTTGACAAACAAGGAAACTGAGGCACAGAGAGGTGAGTGAATGAATATAGGGATGAATGGATGAATGAATGTTGACCTACCTAAGTTAAAATCCCAGTCATTCAGCTGCTAGAGGGGCAAACGTGGTCACCACCACCCATCTGTCAGTTTGACATACTGTACTGGCTTGCAAGTTGCTATGATGCTTGGACACTATGCCACCATTACTTCAAATACCAGCAGGGACACCCATGGTAGACAGGTTTCAGGGAAGCTTCCAGGCTAGGAAGAAAGGCCTGGCAACCTACTTCCAAAAATTAACCAATGAAAACCCTATGGATCACAATAGAATACTGCCCTATATAATGCTGGAAGATGAGCACCCTAGGTTGGAAGTCCCTCAAAACACACAATGGCCACAACAATGCACTACAGTACACCAGCAATCACGAAGATGGTGCAAGACAGGTAATGGTTCACCCTGTTATACAGAAGGTCATCATCAGCCGGAGCCAACTCGATGGCAATTAACAACAACAATCCTGGTCAGTTCCTTCACCTCTGCTGAGCCTCATTTCCCTCTTCTGAAAATGGAGAAGCAAATCACCTGTACCTCACAGGTGATGCCAAAGAGGAAGTCAGCCCATGTGTGTTAAACACCTGGCTCAGGCGCAAAGGGGAAATTGAAGACTGACCCATGTGATATAAGAACTCCTTCACTACTTGGCTGTGTGACCTTGGGCAAGTCACTTCTCTGAATCTCATTTCCTCAGAAGTAAAATGAGGATACAGGTAAGTATCCCCTCTATCCCTAAGGTGGCAATGAGGAAGTTTGAAATCATGGCTGCAAAGCCCCCATCTCAGTCAGTGACTGTCATACTGACAAGTGGGCTGTACCCAGCCAGGTCTGCTTTCCAAGAAAGTGAGACAGCCCAGGCCACCCCCCACCCCTGCAAGGCAATTCCGACATGTACCTGCAGAGCTAACCCAGTGTGCTGTCAAGACAGGCTGGGCAGAACCCAGTGGGTGCACTCTGTTTCCCCCAAGTGAATAAATCATTACAGGAGAGTATTATGCATCCCACAGCACGCATAAGGATCTGAATTATATATAACAAGGCAGCAAAAGCAATTTATCCCAGGCACGTGCAAGCCATAAAGTGGGAGATCTAGGGTGCCCGAGACAATTTTCAGATATTGCAGTTTTTATCAAAGCAATAAGGCCCACCCAAGGAGCACCCTGCCCTTTGGGTGCTGAGATGCCTTAAACGGGTTTATTTATTATCAGGGGAGAGAAATCAAACTCTCCCTCCCAGCTCTGCCGCCTCTCGACCCACCACACCGGCGTGACTGCTCAGGGGCCCCAGGATATAGAGCAACCATCTTCCTATTTGGAAGCATCTGCTGAGAGGCTGGAGGTGGAAGCAGGTGAGCTCTGAATCCCTGGAGGGAAAGAGAGAGGAGAAGGGAAGGGATTGCAAGAAAATGAAATGGTGTCGTGGTAGCAAGAGCTTGAAACTGGGAGACAAGAGTCCACCTCTTGTCTAATTACAGGTGGTGAGAGGTTAAGTAGCCACCTCTCCGAGGTCACATAGAGAGGCAAAGAGCTGGAATGAGAACCCAGTAGGTTTCAGCAGACCTTTACTGAGGACCTAGAGAACCCTGATGGCCCAGTGTTTGAAAGCTATGGCTTTTAACCAAAAGGTTGCCAGTTCAAATCCACCAGCCACTCCTTGGAAACTCTATGGGGCGGTCCTACTCTGTCCTATAAGGTCACTACGAGTTGCAATTGATTCGACAGCAAGAGGTTTGGTTTTTCTGGGTTTAACTACATGCCAGTCCTAGGCATACAACGTAGATACCAAAACACCAATTGTTGTCAAGTCTCCTCTGACCCCATGTGTGTCAGTCAGAGTAGAACTGTGCTCCACAGGGTTTTCAGTGGTTGATTTTTCAGATGTAGGTCGCCAGGCCTTTCTTCCAAGGCACCTCCGGGAAGACTCAAACCTCCAACCTTTCAGTTGTTAAGTGATTGTGTTCACCACCCAGGGACTCCCACGAGGTGGATTTACCCCTACATATCCGACTTCTGGATACCTCTCCAGAAGTAGCTGCATTTCCAACAGTTGCCTTCCAACACTGGGCTTCAGCCCCACACCCTGCCTTGCTGATGATGCTCAAATGCACCAAGTGCATGCTTACCTCAGGGCATTCATACTTGCTGTTCCTTCTGCCTGGTACACTGTTCCTCTAGCTCTTTGCATGGCTGACTCTCTCACTTCCTGGTCTTGGCTCAAATGTCACCTTCTCGGAGAGGCCTTCTCTAGCCACCTTATCCAAAATACTAAGCCCCTCCTATGCCATTACACTCCATCACCTTGTCACAGGTTGGGTTCTCCAGAAACTGAAGCAGAGACAGAGTTTGGGGTGTAAGATGTTCCCAAGGGATGAACCCCTGTTAAGGGAAGAGGGAGGGAGCAAGACTGGGCAAAGGGGCAAGATAAACTCTGACATAGGATTGACAAAACCTCATCCACACATCAGAGCGTCTCTCGTCAGGCTAAAATGGCTGGGCCTCTGTGCCCTTGGCTCATTTAGTCACTGGGTATGAGCTGCCCAGGAAGGACACGACCTTCAACAAAGGAACTCTCTGCAGCTGAAGAAGACCCTGCAAGAACTAACAGGTGGGGGCTGTCTGCTGACCACACACCTGACAGCTGGACAACAAGTCATTCAAGGGATTCGATGGCACATCTGTATTTCTACAACACTCCTTATCCTGCTTTATATGTCTCCCACCACCTGGCATTGTGTATTTCTATTTTTCTTTTCTTTTTTTTGTCTTTCTATACAACTAGGCTGTGAAGTTTTCAAGGAGGTAGGCAATAACTCTCTTGTTCTTGAGGAGCCCTGGTGGTGCAGTGGTTAGGCACTCTGCTGCTAACCAAAAGGTCTGAGGTGTGAACCCACCTGCTGTTCCACAGGAGAAAGATGTGGTAGTCTGCTTCTGTGAAGGTTAAAAAAAAAAAAAAAATTTTTTTTTTTTTTCTGCTTCTGTGAAGGTTACAGCCTTGGAAACCCTGTGGGACTGTTCTAGTCTGTCCTAGAAGGTTGCTGTGAGTCAGAATCAACTAGACAACAACAGGTTTGGTTTTTGGTTTGATCTTGTTCTCAGAGTCCTTGAGTGGTGCAAATAGTTAATCTGTTCAGTTGCTAGCCAGAAGGTTGAAGATTTGAGTCCACCCAGATGTGCCTTGGAAGAAAGGCCTGGTGATCTACTTCCCCAAAATCAGCCATTGAAAACCCTATGGATAACAGTTCTACTCTGACACACATGGGGTTGCCATGAGCTGGACTCAACTCAACGGCAACTGATAACTGATCTTATTCTCATTGTCAAGAACAGTGCCTGGCACATAGCAGATAGCCAATAAATATTTGCTGAGTGAGTGAGTGAATGAATGTCCTCTATTGCTCCCAGTATAATAGCGGAGACTCACCAGTAAACAGGCCATTACATCCCAACATGGTGGGCACCTATGGGAGTATCCTAAGGGGCAGGGGGTGGTCGCTAACTCAGCCTGGAGCGGGGAGTATCCAGGAAAGGCTACCTGACTCCCAGCCCATTGCTATTTTCACTACACCAGGACAGGACAAGTGATGCCCAAGCAGCCTGCACTGAGCTCTGGGCTACTCCATCATTCTGATGTGTTGTGCATGGTTACTTAACCATTTCATGTTTTTATATATTGCCTCTCCAATCAGGTTAGAACATCACCGAGCCCAGGGACCATGTCTTAAATTCCTTTTCTTTATCCCTCTCGATGCCAACTGTGGTGTTTTATATGCAGTTAACACTTACTGAATAATTACTAAGTGTATGAATCGGGCCTTTAAGGATGAAGACAGCATGGCTCAGGGTGATCAGGTTTTCTGACCTCCACTTGGGACACAAGGTCTGTAAAAGTAAAAATAGCTATTGTTTAATGAGCTCCAGCTCCAGCCAGATACTGTGGAAGCACTTTGCATACATCAAACCTGTCAATCCTCACGGCAGCCTTTCAAGATAGAGGTATGGATGTTGTCTCCTTTTTACAGATAAGGAAACTGAGGCTCAGAGAGGGAAAACCATTGGCCCAAGCTCACACAGTCAATATGTGGTAGAGATGAGAGACAAGCCTGAGCTGATGTTGTTAACCATCACATTCACCCTTTGCGATAATCGGCCAGATTGTTTAAAATCAGGATTGAACCATAAAACTGAGGTCGTGAAGTCAAACATCTCCATGAGTCTGACATCACCAGTGTGTCTGTGCATTCAGGAGGATACGGAGAAGAACAAATGGACAGTCAACTCTATTCATTCTCATCTTTGTAGCAATTACAGACTTCCTCTCACCTGCCAGTTATGTCTCCACCAGAAGAAAGAGCCAGCAAGTTGTCTCCCAAAGAAAATTCATGGGACAACATGAAGGTTGGGTGAGTTTTACCCAGGTCCTTACAAACACGGAAATGTGTGAAAGTGATATCATTGCTCAGGTTCAGACTCACATTAGCCACACACTTGTGAGACTGATGTATAAACCAGATGCCAATTTACTCATTTGCCAATAGAAATTACTGTTATAAAGGTTGATTCAAAAAGTCCATATGGCCAGTACTTTCTCTCTTGAAAAGATCAGCCTAGGAGATAAAATAATCTGGTTTATCGATGTGATACCTGGAGCTGCAGCAGCCATCTTGCAACAACCATAAAAGGATGAAAAGCCAACGTGCTAAGGACTGTAGAACGTAAAGGGATAAAGAGCTCGAATCATTGGTAACATTGTTGACCTTGATCAAGCCTGAAACTTCCTACATCCAGATTTCCCAATAGAGGAGATCATTAATTTTCTCTGTTGCTTAAACCGTTGCTGTTTCAGTAATCTGTTATGCTGTGATAAACCACCCCCAAAATTTAGTGGCTTAAAACAAACATCCCTTATTATCTCTCCTGATTCTGTGAGTTGACTGGGTTCATCTGGGTGGTTATTCTGCTCCACGTGGTGTTAAGTGAGGCTGCAGTCATCTGAAGGCTCAAATGGGCTGGGATGCCCAAGACAGCTTACTCACATGACTGGCAGTTGGTGCTGACTGTCAGCTGAGAGCTCAGCCTCTCCATATGGCTTGGGCTCTCACAGCATGGTGGCTGAGTTCCGTAACGGAGTGTTGAAAGTGTGCAAAAGTAAACACCGCAATTTTTTTACAGACCTGCCTCAGAAATTGCACAACATCACTTCCTCTGCATTCTACTTTTCAAAGCAAGTCACAGGGCAAGCCCACATTCAAGGGGAAAGAAAAGAGAACCCCATCTTAATGGAAAGAATGGCAAAGAATTTTTAGCCTTTAACCTACCACAGTTGTCAACCTGCTTTTATCTTACTTGTAGCGGAAAGCATTTTTCTAGGGCTATCCTTGCCACTAGTACTAGAAATATTCCAAGTCTGATGGTTCAGACTTCTTCTCCTCTGGACCAGCTACAGTGGCTGCACTGCCAAGGGCTGTCTTTGTCCCCTTGGCTTCTATAGCTGATCATGCTGAACACAGCCTTTTACTATGTTAATACATTCAATCACATGAAGTCAAGTCTTGCAAGACTGGAATCTATTCTGTCTCTTTAAGGTGACTTTGCATTGCTCTGCTTTGATCTATAATATATTGACTTTGTGGTTTAACTCTCAAAGGCAATCTCCACGTGCTTTTGGAAACATTATTGTAGCCCCCTACAACAAGTCTTCATCAAGATGATAACTCTATCTGCCTCACAGGGTTACTGAGAGAATCAGGTGGAATGATGGCTGTGAACGTATCTTGAAATAGTTAAATAGAATTATTATTACATTAATAAAGATAAGCATGCTATATCAGTTACGGCTCTTTTGATAACAAGTGACATAAAACCCAATTCCAACCAGCTTCAGCAAAAAGGAGAAGTGTTGGCTGGAAATCCGAGGGAGCCTAGCTTCAAGCATGGTGGGATCCAGAGATTCAAACAACGTCAGCGAATCTATTTTCTCTCCACCTCTGGGTCCAGGTCTCCTCCAGGTTGCTTCACTTCTCAACAGGATGGCTGCCAGCAACTTCAAGCATAAATTTCCCTAACAGTTTACACAAAAGTCTTACACCTGACTGTCACTCATCCAAACTGGGCAGTGGGCCCATCCCTTAATCAATCATTATGGCCAAAGACCTGTAATGGCCTAGTTGGCCAGGCCTCATCATTTGATGACCCCTGTATCTAAGGATGGGAGCCCTGGTGGAGCAGTGGTTAAGAGGTCAGCTGCTAACCAAAAGGTCAGCAGTTCAAATCCACCAGCCACTCCTTGGAAACCCTATGGGACAGATCTACTCTGTCCTATAGGGTCACTATGAGTAGGAATCAACTCGACAGCAACCGGTTTTATACACATATACGTATTAGGGAGCCTGTTGACACAGTGGTTAAGCGCTCGACTGCTAACCGAAAGGTCAGCAATTCTAACCCACCAGTTGCTCTGCAGGAGAAAGATGTGGTAGTCTGCGTGCCTAGATTACAGCCTCGGAAACCCTATGAGGCAGTTCCACCCTGTCCTTCACGGTCATATGAGTTAGAATCGACTCAGCAGCAACAGGTTTTGGTGTTTTATATATTAGGACAGGGCCAGTTCTACCAAAGCACATGAACTGAGAAAATTTGGGGTACCGTCACCAGAAGAAGGGTGAATAGCTGCCCACCGCATGTGACATAGTAGAAAGAGCACTGGATAAGGAGTCTGGAGGCCTGAGTTATCATCTTGGTCTTGCCAGATTACTCAGTTTTGCTCCTACAGCTTGCTCTTGGCACACTGTGACTTCGTAGAGTTCCTCTGTGTTATGAGATTTTACTCTCAGGTCATCACAGTAACCACCAAAGTCTGACTGTATAGATTCCCGAGAATGAATCTGATTGGCCCAGCTTGTGTCTATTCGATCAAGTCTAGGTCCTTGACCAGTCCACAGGGCAGCTACCTATGGGTCATGGGCCACTTCTTATCCAATAATCTATGGCATGATATGGTAAAAAAAAACACAGATGTCCTGGCGGATAAGCCATGAGTGAGCAGCAAACATGCATCTGAACAGAGAAGCAGAGGAATGGAGCAGCCACGGCAAGAAGTAGAAGTCTGTGTAGCCCTAAGAGCAAAGGAAGGAAGGACTTCCATCCCTGGATTTGTTTCCATCTTTGGGAGGAAAATCAATCCTGTCAGAAGACACTTAAGATCCCCAGGTGGCACAAACAGTTTGCGGTCATCTAACAACCTAAAGCTTGACAGTTTGAACTCACCCAGCAGCACCACAGAAGAAAGGCCTGGCAACCTGTGTCCATAAAGATTACAGCCAAGAAAATCCTATAAGGCAGAATTACTCTGTAACACATGGGGTCGCCATGAGTCAGAACAGACTCGACCACCGACAAGTTAGAAGATCCTGGAAATGGCTCACTCAATACTAGGGTCAAATTTTCAGAGCAAATTGTGGGGGAGGAAAGGGGTTTGATTTAGAATTTTACCTTGAAACTTAAATTTATCCAAATAGCGAAATTTAGGTTGCCATTTCAGCTATGCATAAATTCTTATAAAGAACAGAAAATGAATCAAGTACTGAGTTTTTTCTCAGTGTAATTTTTCTGACAAAATCCTTCGCTTCAGGTCTGGCTTTCATACATGATTGCAAAAAAAAAGGTCATTTTAAAAACATTAAAAATATTCAACAGCTTTGCCAATGTTTCCTAAGGCCTTCTTGAATCTTTTGATATTTAAATCGTTCTCTTTTGAAGTGCTCACCGTGTCATTTTCCTTGACAATTTTTCTTTTTCTTCAACTGTTAACTCTTCTTGGGTTAATATTCAAAATATTGAATAACCAGTATGATACATGCATTGACCAACCAGAACTGTCATCCTGCTGACTAGTGTGGGTGAGCCTGTGGGCTTCAGCTGAGTACTGGCACTGACCTTTCTAAGATGGCCAGGTCCTCACAGGTCACGTGTGCCTTTGTGATTTAACCATGTCTCTCAACATCACTGTCATGGATTGAATTCTGTCCACCCAAAAATGTGTGTATCAACTTGGTTAGGCCATGATGCCCAGTATTGTGTGGCTGTCCTCCATTTTGTGATTGTAGTTTTATGTTAAGAGGATTAGGGTGGGATTGTAACACCACCCTTACTCAGGTCACCTCCCTGATTCAAGGTAAAGGGAGTTTCCCTGGGGTGTGGCCTGCACCACCTTTTATCCTTAAGAGATAAAAGAAAAGGGAAGCAAACAGAGAGTTGGGGACCTCATAACACCAAGAAAGAAGCACCGGGAGCAGAGCGTGTCCTTTAGACCTGGGGTTCCTGCACAGAGAAGCTCCTCGTCCAGGAGAAGATTGATGAGAAAGACCTTCCTCCCGAGGGGACAGAGAGAGAAAGCCTTCCCCTGGAGGTGACAACCTGAATTTGGACTTTTAGCCTACTTTACCGTGAGAAAATAAACTTCTCTTTGTCAAAGCCATCCGCTCGTGGTATTTCTGTTATAGCAGCAGTAGGTGACTGAGACAATCACGGTAATCAGTTTCACAGAATCCGGCATCTTTGGCAAGATTTGCGATTAAATTTCTGCAGTTGGACTACTACATTGCATATGCGCCAGGGCCAGACAATCAGGACTCATTGGTTGTAAGAAACAGCACTCCATTCAAGGACATGTTGGTAGCCAGTGCAGCCGGGGCTACTCACCTACTCTGCCTGTTCATTAGCAAACAAAACTTTAGGTGATGGCGATGGGTGTGGCTCAACTGGGGATACTCAGACCAAGCAGAACCTGCCCCATCCCATCCATTGTCCTCAAACCACCAGGTGTGGCTCAAGCCTGTCAAACACAGTTTACTGGGTGACGTGCCAAAGGAAAAAAATGCAATTGTCTTACAATGCGTGCGCACCATGATAACCTATGTAGTCCATAACGTTTGTGTGTACTTCCTTGTGAGAGACTGTATAAAAGGTTCTGGAGCTTGATTTGAGGTATATACCTCCTTGCTCCTTGCCTGGTGGCTTGCAATAAATGCTCTTCCTCCATCCTCTCCTCAATGTGTCTTTATTGATGAGAAGCCGCACGGAGCAGGGCCTGCTTTGGGTAACAATGTCATGGGCATTGAAGATTCAGGGGTCCTTGAAAAACTGAGCCACAAAGATGCTGCTCTGGTAGAAAAGGACTCCTGCTAGTGTTTAACGGGGGGATCATTTAGTCATTACAAAATTTAATAACTGAAATTATGTAATTACTAGAAAAATGTTTATGATAACTTTTGCTTCTCAGACACAACTTCATAACCGCCAAGACTCTGGTGATAAATCCTCAAATAACAAGGACCCTTTGGATTTTATTTTTGAACCAGCTCGTATGGATTGCCCTTTCTTGCAATCAATGAGTCTTTCCAAAGACAATCAGGATTTACTAAGTAGAGTCACCAGATGGTTTCAACAGAAATATCAGACCCACTTGGAAAAAGCACGATGACCACGTGTCATCATATCTTGGTCTGATACTTTCTGAATTTGTTTCCCAAGTGAAAAGTTCAAATATCAGCCTGCATGGTTCAAAACTAGAAATCCTAGTTATAAAGTTCAGGACATGTCGACTTTAGCCCACAGGTCTAGAAAAGTATAGGGCTTGCCTTGCCAATCACACACAGAAAACATGGCAAACAGAGAGAAAGAGGCATGTGAATTGATGAGCTTCTCTGTATTGTGTCCTGGCTGATGTTTTGGATTCTCAATCCTTGGATTTAAGAGCCAAGGCTGGGGTGCTTACAGGTCACTTCCAAATTTCAGGAACAATAGCAATTCATGTTTTGCAATGCTAATTAACTCTCTCAACCCATAGAAAGTTAAGATATAAATGGAAGAACCAGACGTCAAGCTAATAGGTTAAAGGCTTGCCCAGATCACGAGTAGCTCCAAAAACAGAAGGGTGAGATCACGAGTAGCTCCAAAAACAGAAGGGTGAATTCTTCGGACTGCAAATTTCCCTTAATTAACATATTAGCATGCATCCTTACCAGGATGCAAGTTAGAGCTCTTTCAGTCTTCAGGAAAGAAGAGCAAAAGATTCCAAGCTAGCAGTCATTGACTCTCAAGAGTTATTGTTGTTAGATTCCAACTCACTGCAACTCTATATACAACAGAAAGAACCACATCATGATCCAGTAGCTTCATTCTACATTATTTTTACAACACACAATCTTGCAGATGAAGAAATTCTCTTTTGTGCTGTCGTTGTTAGGTTCTGCTGAGTCAGTTCCAACTCATAGAGGCCCTGTGTACAACAGAACAAAACATTGCCTGGTCATGCTCCAAACTCACAATCGTTGCTATGTTTGAGCCCATTGTTGCACCACTGTGTCAATCCACCTCCTTGAGGGTCTTCGTCTTTTTCAATGACCCTCTACCTTACCAAGCATGATGTCCTTCTCCAGGGAGTGGTCCCTCCCTATAACATGTCCAAAGTATGTGAGACAAAGTCTCACCATCCTCACTTCCAAGGAGCATTCTGGCTGTACTTCTTCCAGGACAGACTCATTCATTCTTCTGGCAGTCCATGGTATATTCAATTCTTCTTCGGTCTTCCTCAGTCATTATCCAGCTTTCACATGCATATGAGGCGATTGAAAATATCACAGCGTGGACCAGATGCACATTAGTCCTCAAAGTGACATCTTTGCTTTTCAACACACTGAAGAGGATTTTTGCAGCTGATTTGCCCAATGCAACACATCATTTGATTTCTTGACTGCTGCTTCCATAGACATTGATTGTGGGTTCAAGTAAAATGAAATCCTTGACAACTTCAGTATTTTCTCTTTTTATCACAATGTCACTTATTGGTCCAGTTGTGAGGATTTTTGTTTTCTTTATGTTGAAGTATAGCCAGTACTGAAGGCTGTAGTCTTTGATCTTCATCGGTAAATGCTTCGAGTCCTCTTCGCTTTTTGTAAGCAAGGTTGTGTCATCTGCATATCTCAGGTTGTTAATGAGTCTTCCACCAATCCTGATGCCACATTCTTCTTCATATAGTCCAGCTTCTGGGATTATTTGTTCAGCATACAGATTGAATAAGTATGGTGAAAGAATACAACCCTGGCACACACCTTTCCTGACTTTAAACCATGCAGTATTGCCTTGTTATGTCTAAACAACTGCCTCTTGGTCTATGGACATGTTCCACATGAGCACAATTAAGTGTCCTAAAATTCCCATTCTTCACAATGTTATCCATAATTTGTTATGCTCCACACAGTCGAATGCCTTTGCATAGTCAATAAGACACAGGGAAACATCTTTCTGGTATTCTCTGTCTTCAGCCAGGATCCATCTGACATCAGCAGTGATATCCCCGATTCCATGTCCTCTTCTGAATCAGACTTGAATATCTGACGGCTCCCTGTCAATGTACTACTGCAACCATTTTTGAATTACGATATGGTTCAATAATTTCCATGTTCTGTTGGATCACCTTTCTTTGTAATGGGCACAAATAGGGATCTCTTCCAGTCTTTTGGCCAGGTAGCTGTCTTCCAAATTTCATGGCATATACCAGTGAGCACCTCCAGCGCTGCATCCATTTGTGGAAACATCGCAATTGGTCCGTCAATTCTTGGAGCTTTGTTTTTCACTGATACCTTCAGTGTAGCTTGAACTTCTTCCTTCAGTACCATTGGTTTTTGACCATATTTTACCTCCTAAAATGGCTGAATACTGACCAATTCTTTTTGGTACAGTGACTCTGTGTATTCCTTCCATCTTCTTTTCATGCTTCCTGTGTCATTCAGTGTTGAAGCCCTGGCGGCACAGTGGTTAAGCGTTCGACTGCTAACCAGAATGTTGGCAGTTCAAAGCCACCAGTCGCTCCTTGAAAACCCTATAGGGCAGTTCTACTTTGTTGCTTTTAGGGTTGCTATGAATCAGAATCAACTCAATGGCAATAGGTTTTTTGGGTTTGTGTTGTTCAACATCCTGCCCATAGACTCCTTCAGTGCTACAACTCAAAACTTGAATTTTTTCTTCAGTTCTTTCAGCTTGAGAAATGCCGAGTGCATTCTTTCCTTTTGATTTTCTAACTCCAGGTCTTTGCACATTTCATTATAATACTTTACTTTGTCTTCTTAAACTGCTCTTTGAAATCTTTTGTTCAGCTCTTTTACTTCATCATTTCTTCCATTTGCTTTAGCTGCTCTACGTTTAAGAGCAAATTTCAGAATCTCTTCTGACCATTTTGGTTTTTTCTTTCTTTCCTGTCTTTTTAATGATATTTTTCTTTCTTCATGTATGATATCCTCAATGTCATCCTACAACGCATCTGGTCTTCAGTCATTAGTGTTCGATTTGTCAAATCTCATTGAGGGTTTCCCTCATTTTTGCTGACCCTCCACTTTACTAAACATGATGTCCTTTTTTTAGCAATTGATCTTTCCTGATGACACATCCAAAGTAAGTGAGCCAAAGTCTCGCCATCCCCGCGTCTAAGGAACATTCTGGTTGTATTTCTTTTTTTTTTTTTTTTTGCCTTTTTTTTTTATTATTAACTTTTATTAAGCTTCAAGTGAACGTTTACAAATCCAATCAGTCTGTCACATATAAGTTTACATACATCTCACTCCCTACTCCCACTTGCTCTCCCCCTCTTGAGTCAGCCCTTTCAGTCTCTCCTTTCATGAGAATTTTGCCGGCTTCCCTCTCTCTTTATCCTCCCATCCCCCTTCCAGACAAGAGTTGCCAACACAATCTCAAGTGTCCACCTGATATAATTAGCTCACTCTTCATCAGCGTCTCTCTCCCACCCGCTGACCAGTCCCTTTCATGTCTGATGAGTTGTCTTCGGGGATGCTTCCTGTCCTGGGCCAACAGAAGGTCTGGGGACCATGGCCGCCGGGATTCCTCTAGTCTCAGTCAGACCATTAAGTTTGGTCTTTTTATGAGAATTTGGGGTCTGCATCCCACTGATCTTCTGCTCCCTCAGGGGTCCTCTGCTGTGCTCCCTGTCAGGGCAGTCATCGATTGTGGCTGGGCACCAACTAGTTCTTCTGGTCTCAGGGTGATGTAGGTCTCTGGTTCATGTGGCCCTTTCTGTCTCTTGGGTTCTTAGTTGTCGTGTGGCCTTGGTGTTCTTCATTTTCCTTTGCTCCAGGTGGGTTGAGACCAATTGATGCATCTTAGATGGCCGCTTGTTAGCATTTAAGACCCCAGACGCCACATTTCAAAGTGGGATGCAGAATGATTTCATAATAGAATTATTTTGCCAATTGACTTAGAAGTCCCCGCAAACCATGTTGCCCAGACCCCCACCCCTGCTCCGCTGACCTTTGAAGCATTCATTTTATCCCGGAAACTTCTTTGCTTTTGGTCCAATCCAATTGTGCTGAACTTCCATGTATTGACTGTTGTCTTTCCCTTCACCTAAAGCAGTTCTTATCTACTGATTATTCAATAAAAAACCCTCTCCCACCCTCCCTCCCTCCCCCCCTCGTAACCACAAAAGTATGTATTCTTCTCAGGTTTACTATTTCTCAAGATCTTCTAATAGTGGTCTTATACAATATTTGTCCTTTTGCCTCTGACTCATTTCGCTCAGCATAATGCCTTCCAGGTTCCTCCATGTTATGAAATGTTTCACAGATTCGTCACTGTTCTTTATCGATGCGTAGTATTCCATTGTGTGAATATACCACAATTTATTTACCCATTCATCCGTTGATGGACACCTCGGTTGCTTCCAACTTTTTGCTATTGTAAACAGAGCTGCAATAAACATGGGTGTGCATATATCTGTTTGTGTGAAGGCTCTTGTATCTCTAGGGTATATTCCGAGGAGTGGGATTTCTGGGTTGTATGGTAGTTCTATTTCTAACTGTTTAAGATAACGCCAGATAGATTTCCAAAGTGGTTGTACCATTTTACATTCCCACCAGCAGTGTATAAGAGTTCCAATCTCTCTGCAGCCTCTCCAACATTTATTATTTTGTGTTTTTTGGATTAATGCCAGCCTTGTTGGTGTGAGATGGAATCTCATCGTAGTTTTAATTTGAATTTCTCTAATGGCTAATGATCGAGAGCATTTTCTCATGTATCTGTTGGCTGCCTGAATATCTTCTTTAGTGAAATGTGTGTTCATATCCTTTGCCCACTTTTTGATTTGGTTGTTTGTCTTTTTGTGGTTGAGTTTTGACAGAATCATGTAGATTTTAGAGATCAGGCGCTGGTCGGAGATGTCATAGCTGAAAATTCTTTCCCAATCTGTAGGTGGTCTTTTTACTCTTTTGGTGACGTCTTTAGATGAGCATAGGTGTTTGATTTTTAGGAGCTCCCAGTTATCGGGTTTCTCTTCATCATTTTTGGTAATGTTTTGTATTCTGTTTATGCCTTGTATTAGGGCTCCTAGGGTTGTCGCTATTTTTTCTTCCATGATCTTTATCGTTTTAGTCTTTATGTTTAGGTCTTTGATCCACTTGGAGTTAGTTTTTGTGCATGGTGTGAGGTATGGGTCCTGTTTCATTTTTTTGCAACTGGATATCCAGTTACGCCAGCACCATTTGTTAAAAAGGCTATCTTTTCCCCAATTAACTGACTCTGGTCCTTTGTCAAATATCAGCTGCTCATACGTGGATGGATCTATATCTGGGTTCTCAATTCTGTTCCATTGGTCTATGTGCCTGTTGTTGTACCAGTACCAGGCTGTTTTGACTACTGTGGCTGTATAATAGGTTCTGAAATCAGGTAGAGTGAGACCTCCCACTTTCTTCTTCTTTTTCAGTAATGCTTTACTTATCCGAGGCTTCTTTCCCTTCCATATGAAGTTGGTGATTTGTTTCTCCAACACATTAAAAAATGTCATTGGAATTTGGATCGGAAGTGCATTGTATGTATAGATGGCTTTTGGTAGAATAGACATTTTTACTATGTTAAGTCTTCCTATCCATGAGCAAGGTATGTTTTTCCACTTAAGTATGTCCTTTTGAATTTCTTGTAGTAGAGCTTTGTAGTTTTCTTCGTATAGGTCTCTTACATCCTTGGTAAGATTTATTCCTCAGTATCTTATCTTCTTGGGGGCTACTGTGAATGGTATTGATTTGGTTATTTCCTCTTTGGTGTTCTTTTTGTTGGTGTAGAGGAATCCAAGTGATTTTTGTATGTTTATTTTATAACCTGAGACTCTGCCAAACTCTTCTATTAGTTTCAGTAGTTTTCTGGAGGATTCCTTAGGGTTTTCTGTGTATATAATCATGTCATCTGCAAACAGTGATAACTTTACTTCCTCCTTGCCAATCTGGATACCTTTTATTTCTTTGTCTAGCCTAATTGCCCTGGCTAGGACTTCCAGCACGATGTTGAATAAGAGCGGTGATAAAGGGCATCCTTGTCTGGTTCCCGTTCTCAAGGGAAATGCTTTCAGGTTCTCTCCATTTAGAGTGATATTGGCTGTTGGCTTTGCATAGATGCCCTTTATTATGTTGAGGAATTTTCCTTCAATTCCTATTTTGGTAAGAGTTTTTATCATAAATCGGTGTTGGACTTTGTCAAATGCCTTTTCTGCATCAATTGATAAGATCATGTGGTTTTTGTCTTTTGTTTTATTTATGTGATGGATTACATTAATGGTTTTTCTGATATTAAACCAGCCTTGCATAACTGGTGTAAATCCCACTTGATCATGGTGAATTATTTTTTTGATGTGTTGTTGGATTCTATTGGCTAGAATTTTGTTGAGGATTTTTGCATCTATGTTCATGAGGGATATAGGTCTATAATTTTCTTTTTTTGTAATGTCTTTACCGGGTTTTGGTATCAGGGAGATGGTGGCTTCATAGAATGAGTTGGGAAGTATTCCGTCATTTTCTATGCTTTGGAATACCTTCAGAAGTAGTGGTGTTAACTCTTCTCTGAAAGTTTGGTAGAACTCTGCAGTGAAGCCGTCCAGGCCAGGGCTTTTTTTTGTTGGGAGTTTTTTGATTACCGTTTCAATCTCTTTTTTTGTTATGGGTCTATTTAGTTGTTCTGCTTCTGAATGTGTTAGTTTAGGTAGGTAGTGTTTTTCCAGGAATTCATCCATTTCTTCTAGGTTTTCAAATTTGTTAGAGTACAATTTTTCATAATAATCTGAAATGATTCTTTTAATTTCATTTGGTTCTGTTGTGATGTGGTCCTTCTCGTTTCTTATTCGGGTTATTTGTTTCCTTTCCTGTATTTCTTTAGTCAGTCTAGCCAATGGTTTATCAATTTTGTTAATTTTTTCGAAGAACCAGCTTTTGGCTTTGTTAATTCTTTCAATTGTTTTTCTGTTCTCTAATTCATTTAGTTCAGCTCTAATTTTTATTATTTGTTTTCTTCTGGTGCCTGATGGTTCTTTTGTTGCTCACTTTCTATTTGTTCAAGTTGTAGGGACAGTTCTCTGCTTTTGGCTCTTTCTTCTTTTTGTATGTGTGCATTTATCGATATAAATTGGCCTCTGAGCACTGCTTTTGCTGTGTCCCAGAGGTTTTGATAGGAAGTATTTTCATTCTCGTTGCTTTCTAAGAATTTCCTTATTCCCTCCTTGATGTCTTCTATAACCCAGTCTTTTTTCAGGAGGGTATTGTTCATTTTCCAAGTATTTGATTTCTTTTCCCTAGTTTTTCTGTTATTGATTTCTAGCTTCATTGCCTTGTGGTCTGAGAAGATGCTTTGTAATATTTCGATGTTTTGGATTCTGCAAAGATTTGTTTTATGACCTAATATGTGGTCTATTCTAGAGAATGTTCCATGTGCGCTAGAAAAAAAAGTATACTTTGCAGCAGTTGGGTGGAGAGTTCTGTATAAGTCAATGAGGTCAAGTTGGTTGATTGTTGTAAGGAGATCTTCCATGTCTCTATTGAGCTTCTTACTGGATGTCCTGTCCTTCTCCAAAAGTGGTGTGTTGAAGTCTCCTACTATAATTGTGGAGGTATCTATCTCACTTTTCAATTCTGTTAAAATTTGATTTATGTATCTTGCAGCCCTGTCATTGGGTGCATAAATATTTAATATGGTTATGTCTTCCTGATCAATTGTCCCTTTTATCATTATGTAGTGTCCTTCTTTATCCTTTGTGGTGGATTTAAGTCTAAAGTCTATTTTGTCAGAAATTAATATTGCTACTCCTCTTCTTTTTTGCTTATTGTTTGCTTGATATATTTTTTTCCATCCTTTTTGAGTTTTTGTTTGTGTCTCTAAGTCTAAGGTGTGTCTCTCGTAGGCAGCATATAGATGGATCGTGTTTGTTTATCCAGTCTGTGACTCTCTGTCTCTTTATTGGTGCATTTAGTCCATTTACATTCAGTGTAATTATGGATAAATAAGTTTTTAGTGCTGTCATTTTGATGCCTTTTATGTGTGTTGTTGACAATTTCATTTTTCCACATATTTTTTTGTGCTGAGACGTTTTTCTTAGTAAATTTTGAGATCCTCATTTTCATAGTGTTTGACTTTATGTTAGTTGAGTCGTTACGTTTTTCTTGGCTTTTATCTTGAGTTATACAGTTGTTATACCTTTTCCTGGTTACCTTATTATTTACCCCTATTTTTCTAAGTAAAAACCTAACTTGTATTGTTCTATATCGCCTTGTATCACTCTCCATATGGCAGTTCAATGCCTCCTGTATTTAGTCCCTCTTTTTGATTATTGTGATCTTTTACATATTGACTTCAATGATTCCCTGTTATGTGTATTTTTTTTTAATTAATCTTAATTTGTTTGTTTTTGTAATTTCCCTATTTGGGTTGATATCAGGACGTTCTGTTTTGTGTCCTTGTGTTGTGCTGATATCTGATATTATTGGTTTTCTGACCAAACAATATCCTTTAGTATTTCTTGTAGCTTTGGTTTGGTTTTTGTAAATTCTCTAAACTTGTGTTTATCTGTAAATATCTTAATTTCGCCTTCATATTTCAGAGAGAGTTTTGCTGGATATATGATCCTTGGCTGGCAGTTCTTCTCCTTCAGCGTTCTGTATATGTCGTCCCATTCCCTTCTTGCCTGCATGGTTTCTGGTGAGTAGTCTGAACTTATTCTTATTGATTCTCCCTTGAAGGAAACCTTTCTTTTCTCCCTGGCTGCTTTTAAAATTTTCTGTTTATCTTTGGTTTTGGCGAGTTTGATGATAATATGTCTTGGTGTTTTTCTTTTTGGATCAATCTTAAATGGGGTTCAATGAGCATCTTGGATAGATATCCTTTTGTCTTTCATGATGTCAGGGAAGTTTTCTGTCAGGAGTTCTTCAACTATTTTCTCTGTTTTCTGTCCCCCCTCCCTGTTCTGGGACTCCAATCACCCGCAGGTTATCCTTCTTGATAGAGTCCCACATGATTCTTAGGGTTTCTTCATTTTTTTTAATTCTTTTATCTGATTTTTTTTCAGCTATGTTGGTGTTGATTCCCTGGTCCTCCAGATGTCCCAGTCTGCATTCTAATTACTCGAGTCTGCTCCTCTGACTTCCTATTGCGTTGTCTAATTCTGTAATTTTATTGTTAATCTTTTGGATTTCTACATGCTGTCTCTCTATGGATTCTTGCAACTTATTAATTTTTCCACTATGTTCTTGAATAATCTTTTTGAGTTCTTCAACAGTTTTATCAGTGTGTTCCTTGGCTTTTTCTGCAGTTTGCCTTATTTCATTTGTGATGTCTTGAAGCATTCTGTAAATTAGTTTTTTATATTCTGTATCTGATAATTTCAGGATTGTATCTTCATTTGGGAAAGATTTTGATTCTTTTGTTTGGGGGGTTGGAGAAGCTGTCATGGTCTGCTTCTTTAAGTGGTTTGATATGGATTGCTGTCTCCGAGCCATCACTGGGAAACTAGTTTTTCCAGAAAATCTGCTGACTGGTACGCTGGCTCCAGGCTCTGAAAACAATCGCTGCTTCCCCGTATTAGTTCGTTCTCCGTCTCTAAATCTGTGTTTGTTGTTCAGAGTTCGTAGATTGTTATGTATGTGATCGATTCACTTGTTTTTCCATGTCTTTGTTGCAAGAGGGATCCGAGATAGCGTCTGCCTGGTCCGCCATCTTGGCCCCGCCCTCGGCTGTATTTCTTTTAAGGCTGATTTGTTTGTTCTTCTGGCAGTCAGTGGTATATTCAATATTCTTTGTCGACACCACAGTTCAAATGCATCAATTCTTCTATCTTCCTTCTTCATTGTCCAGCTTTTGTACGAATATGATGAAATTAACACAAAAACCCAAACCCATTGCTGCTGAGTTGATTCCGACTCATAGCAACCCTGTTCTGACTCATAGCTGCCCCAAGGGGTTTCTAAGGAGTGGCTGGTAGATTCAAACTGCCGACCTTTTAGCAGCCGAGCTCTTCACCACTGAGCCACTAGGGCTCCATGATGAGATTAAAGCCACTCACTGCTGTTGAGTTAATTCTGAATCCTAGTGACTCCGTGGGGTTCCCAAGGTTGTAAATATTTACGGGAGCAGACTGCCACATCTTTCTCCCACAGAGCTACCACTGGTTTTGAACCACCAGCCTTTCCGTTAGTAGTCGAGTCCCTTAATCACTGCACCACCAGGGCTCCTTATGATGAGATTAAGTAGATACTATTATTTTCCCCACTTTAAAAATGAGAAAACTGAGGCACACACAAGTTAAGTGACTTACCTAAGAACACAGTAAACAAGTAGCAGAGCCAAGATTTTCACCCACGTAGTTTTGACTCCAGAACCTCAGCTATCAGTGATAGGATAATATCCCTATGCCTACAAGGAAGACCAGTTAATACTACTATTATCTGAATTTACACACCAACCACTAAGGCCAAAAAAAAAAAAAAAAGGCCAAAGATGAAGAAAACCAAGATTTTTACCAACTACTATAGTCTGAAATTGATCAAACATACAATCAAGATGCATTCATATTACTGGTGATTGAAAGACAAAATTTGGAAACAAAGAAAGATCAGTAGTTGGAAAATATTGGCTTAGTGATAGAAATGATGCTGGAGATCGCATGATAGAATCTTGCAAGACCAATGACTCATTGATTGCAAATATCTTTTTTCAACAACATAAACAGTGACTATACACATGGACCTTGCCACGTGGAATATACAAGAATCAAATCAACTACATCTGTGGAAGAGATGATGGAAAAGCTCAATATCATCAGTCAGAACTAGGTCAGGGGCCAACTGCAGAACACACCATCAATTGCTCATATGCAAGTTCAAGTTGAAGCTGAATAAAATTAAAACAAGTCCATGAGAACCAAAATACAACCTCGAGTATATCCCACCTGAATTTAGAGATCATCTCAAAAATAGATCTCAATGCACTGAACACAAAGACCAGGCGAGTTGTGGGAGGACATCTTACGTGAAGAAAGCAAAAGGGCATTAAAAAGACAGGAAAGAAAGAAAAAAACAAAATGGATGCCAGAAGAGACTCTGAAACTTGCTCTTGAATGTAGAGCAGCTAGAGCAAATGGAAGAAATGATGAAGTAAAAGAGCTAAACAGAAGATTTCAAAGGTCAGCCCAAGAAGGCAAAGTAAAGTACTACAATGAAATGTATGAAGACCTGGAGTTAGAAAACCAGAAAGGAAGAACATACTTGACATTTCTCAAGCTGAAAGAACTGAAGAAAAAATTCAAGCCTCGAATTGGGAGAGACTGTGTCCTAGTTTCATTGTCTGAGATTCTTTATCCAGTTGACCCTGAAGCAAGACCTACCCTCTCTGACAGTTCACTTATATAACCCCTTTTGTGCTTAAGCCAGTTTGAGTTGGGTTTCTGTCACTTGCAACCAAAGGAGTATTGACTAGCATCCACATCAAACTAAACCCATTTCTGTCTATTTCGACACATAATGACCCTATAGAACAGAGTAGAACTGGCCCATAGAGTTTCCAAGGCTGTAAATCTTTATAGAAGCAGACTGCCACGTCTTTCTCCTGCAGAGTGGCTACTGTGTTCCAACTGCCACCCTTTTGCTTAGCAACCAAGCTCTATGGGCCAGTTCTACTCTGTCATATGGGGTTTCTCTTAGTCGGAATTGACTTGAGGGCACACAACAACAATGTAAGAAAGGAGGCAGTGGTGGTTCAGCGGTAGAATTCTCACCTTCCACGTGGGAGACTCAAGTTCGATTCCCTGCCAATGTACCTCAAACTCAGTCACCATCTATCTGTCAGCGGAAGCTTGCTCTGATGCTGAACAGGTTTCAGCAGAGCCTACAGACTAAGATGGGTTAGGAATTTTTTTTTTTTTTTTTACTTCCCAAAAAATCAGCCAACGAAAGCCCTCTGGATCACAATGGTCCAGTTTTGTTATGCATGGAATCACCATGAGTCGAGGCCAACTTGACACCTGCTAACTACAACAATGCAAGGAAATTTGACTTCACATAGTAGTTAAAGCATGAAATTCTTCACTCAACCGTTGGCTTCTCAGAGGCAGCAATTACCTTGCTCAGAAGCAATGTCTTGTATCCCTAGTGCCCTGCATGAAATAGATACTTAAAAAATATTTGTGGACTTGAATGGGCTTACTAGGAAATCTTCTGCATTTTATGATACAACAAAGACATCCTTGAAATAATGAATTTTCCATAGTATTACATTTGCCAATTCCCAATACACTCGTTGTTGAGGAATTATATTGATAATTATAATGAAGCCGAGGATTAATTTTAATGAGGTCTCATAATTCAGGTAGGAAAATTTCAAGTATGTCTCTTCACCATTAGCTGACCTATAGCCAGTCCATTCATACCCGTAAATTGCATTATAATCTTCTACCACAACCTGAAACTGCTTTGCTTAAGACCCCCTTGTGAAAGGAGGCTTTGACTGGAAAAGACGAAGAATGTCTGTTTGTGACACTGGGTAGCAGCACGGAGTGAGAAGAGTCTGGACTTACTCTATTTGGACTGTGAAAGGAAACAAAGTCCCGGGACAAGAGAGATTGCTCCAGTGGGTGTTGGCAGAGGCCTCCCAGGACCAGAGGAAAAAGTAGCACATGCCTTTAACCTATACACCTCTCCCTCACCTAACAACTTTCATTCCTCCTGAAAACCCTGGCGCTAAGTAAAAAGCCGTTAAAAGAAAAAATATATTTTGTATTCATTTCAAGGGAAAAATTATGATGCATTCCATCTCAACCCAAGACACCCAACCAATTCCCGCAGATAGTAAAATATCCATTGAACAATGAAAACGAGTTTATGTAAGTTATAAACAACAATCTGAGAGTAAATAAATTAGTTTGCCCATAAAATGGAATGTAATGGAAGTTAATGTACTTGCCAAATGAGGACATGAAGGCGTGATAGTGGGTGGAGGGTGATGGGAAAAAAAGGGAGTCATTCTTAACGAGTGCATTCTTACTTCTGCACTATTTGCCAATTTTTCAACCTTTAGGAGGCTCATGGTTATCCCATGCTCAAGCTGTATATTGAACTAAAAAGTTGTAGCATATGCCAGGGGTTGGCAAACTACAGCCCCTGGGCCAAATCCATTGGCCCAAGACCTATTTTGTAAATAAAGTTTTATTCAACACAACCATACCCATTTGTTTACATATTGTATATGGCTGATCTCATGCTACAACAGAAGAGTTGAGTAGTTGCAACAGAGACAGCATGGACTGCCAAGTCTAAAATATTTACTATCTGGCCCTTTACCAAAAAAAAAAAAAAAATTTGCTAACCACTGGAATTAAAAAAAAAACCTTCAGGTCAAAAGGTGGCACAAAATGGTTAAGTGCCCAACTACTAGCTGAGAGGGTTGGTGGTTTGAACCCACCCACAGGCACCTCGGAAGACAGGCCTGGTGATCTGCTTCCAAAAGGTCACAGACTTGGAAACCCTATGGTGCAGTTCCACTCTGAAACACATGGGGTCGCCATGAGTGGGAATCTACGACAATTAACAACAACAACTAAGAACTAACAATGAGAGCAAAGGAGAACACTCCACAGCATACAGAAATACCACTTACACCCAGTAGTCTAAAGAGCTGTAAAAATGTTACCTCTTCATTTGTTCTTTGTGTACAAAACAAAACATTCTGGATTCATCCAAAGTGTACACAATTCAAATTTGTTCCAAATGATATTCCCTGACTAGAAATTGTGGTGTGTAAATTGGTGAGTGCATCTTGGCCTAAAACTGTATTGTTAAAATACCATTTCTTCTATCATATTTATTTGGTGTTTAGGGGTGATAGGATTATTATATTGAATCAGAGAAAAAGGAACCATTCTCTAGAAAGTGGTATAAATTTCCAAGAGCCATGTTAATGAAAAGTCACTTACTGAAGGAAAAGTCATTTACAGTACATCTGTATTTCTAGATCAGGGTACCTCAGCTTTGGCATTATTGACATTTTGAGCTGGACAATACTTTGCTGTGGGGGACGGTCATGTGCATTGTAGGATGTTTGGCAGCATCCCTGGTCTCTACCTACCAGATGCCAGTAGTGCTCACTCCCCACCCAGTTGTAACAATCAAAAATATGTTCAGACATTATCAAATGTCCCCTGGGGGCCATAATATGCCCTGGTCTAGATAACGTGCCCTATACCCCACCTCACCTCACCTCACCATCCCTACCAACCCCGTTCCTGCATACCTCACCTCACTCCAGGCATAAAACATGGCTGGTTATGATAATGTGCCACAAAGGAGGAAAACTGAGAGGAGACAGCATAATCTGACACTCTCAGCTCTAATATTTACTTACAGTTACTTACCCAACAAAAAACCAAACCCGTTGCTGTCAAGTCAATTCGGACTCAGAGCGACCCTATAGGACAGAGTGGAACTGCCCCCATAGGGTTGCCAAGGCTGTGATCTTTATGAAAGCAGGCTGCCACATCTTTCTCCCACAGAGCAGCTGGTGGGTTCAAACCACCCGCTTCTCGGTTGGCAGCCGAGTACTTAACCACTGAGCCACCAGGCCTTCTTTTACACTTACTAGAGACAGCATGGAAACCCCCATGGCGTAGTGGTTAAGTGCTATGGCTGCTAACAAAAAGGTTGCCAGTTTGAATCCACCGGGCGCTCCTTGGAAACTCTATGGGGTAGTTCTACCCTGTCCTATAGGGTCGCTGTGAGTTGGAATATATTTGGCAGCAACGGGATAGAGGCAGTATAACGTATTAGTTCAAGCTGAAAAGTTCAAGCTGAAAAGTCCAAGCCAGAATGCTGAGTTCTACTCCCTTCTCTGCCATGTACCAGCTGCCTTGAGCAAGTCACTTAGCCCCTCTGGGTACTTCTTCATCCGAACAGTGGTGATGAGAATGCTACCTTCCTCACTGGGTTGTTCCAAGGATTGAGTTCATACAAGCAAAGCACCCATCATGCTGTCTGGCACAGGTTAACAACACACAAATGGGTGCTCATATTCTTAATATTATTATTACTATTGCCCAACAGGGGCCCTGATGGCTCAAGGGTTAAGCACTTGGCTTCTAACCATGAGGTTGGCAATTTGAACCCACCTAGCTGCTCTGCAGGAAAAAGACATGGCAATCTACTTCCGTAAAGATTACAGCCTAGGAAACCCTGTGGGGCAGTTCTACTCTGTCACATGGGGTCATTATGAGTCAAAATCAACTCAATGGCACCCAACAACAACAATCAGATTTGTGTTTATCTTGTGTGGGCCCTCTGTCACAAAGGGCCAAAGTTACTAAAAGAGAAATGAGGAGAGTTTAGGTGCTGTGGCAGAGACAATTAATGCCCGCAAAATATCCACGTGCACCTCGATATTTCCCAGCTGCCCTTGCATTAGGGTTGGGGTCATGTGACTACGATCTGGCCAATGGGAATGTGAGCAGAAATGGTGCATCACTTCCAGCCCCAGGTTCTTAAAGAGCAGAGCTTCTCTCCCAACCTCTCTTCCTTCCTCTGCCGTAGCAAACTTGGAAGCTGATGTTAGGTTTGGAACTGTGAAGGGTCTGAGGTTTTACTCTATTTGCAAGCTAACAAGTTAACCCGTCCAAGTTTACACTCATATGTGTGTCACGCAGGCGTCCTGGGGTTGTCCAGTTAACACGCTTGGCTGTGAGCCAGAAGGTTGACAGTTTGCATTCTCCCAGAGGCACCTCAGAAAAAAGGCCTGGCAATCTACTTCTGAAAAAATTAGCCATTGAAAAAACTTATGGAGCACAGTTCTACTATGGCACACGTTGGGTTACCATAAGTCAAAGTCAATTCGACTGCAACTAGTTTATATGGCATGCATGCACACACACACACACACACACTGACAGAAGAAGAAGACATTTCTGGCTGGGTCCGGGATGATGTTTATTACTCACAACCAGGGACAGATTAACTAGTAAGTATGGTCTGTGCCAGTTTACAGTAAGCAAGGTACACACAGGCTTGATTGTGTTTACTGACTAACCTGTAGTGAACAATTTCACCCATTTTTTTCACCACACTAATCTGTATGCTGAGCAAATAACCCAAGAAGCTGAACTATATGGAGAAGAATGTGGCATCAGGATTGGTGGAAGACTCATTAACAACCTGAGATATGCAGATGACACAACCTTGCTTGCTGAAAGTGAAGAGGACTTGAAGCACTTACTGATGAAGACCAAAGGCTACAGCCTTCAGTATGAATGACACCTCAACATAAAACAAAAATCCTCACAACTGGACCAATAAGTAACATCGTGATAAACAGAGAAAAGATAGACGTTGTCAAGGATTTCATTGTACTTGGATCCAAAATTAACAGCCATGGAAGCAGCAGTCAGGAAATCAAATGACATATTACATTGGGCAAATTCACTGCCAGAGACCTCTTTAAAGTGTTAAAAAGCAAAGATGTCACTTTAAGGATGAAGGTGCACTTGACCCAAGCCATATTTTCAATTGCTTCATATGCACGTGAAAGCTGGACAATGAATAAGGAAGACCGAAGAAGAATTGATGGCTTTGAATTATGTTGTTGGCAAAGAATATTGAATACACCATGGACTGCCAGAAGAACAAGTCTGCCTTGGAAGAAATACAGCCAAAGTGCTCCTTGGAAGCGAGGATGGTGAGACTTAATCTCACATAATTTGGACATGTCATCAGGAGGGACCAGTCCCTGGAGAAGGATAACATGCTTCGTAAAGTCGGCAAAAAAGAGGAAGACCCTGGACAAGAGGGATTGACACAGTGGCTGCAACAATGGGCTCAAACGTAACAACAATTGTGAAGATGGCACAGGATCAGAAAGTGTTTCATTCAGTTGTACACAGGGTTGCTATGAGTCAGAACCAACTGTACGGAACCTAACAACAACAGCGACAAGAAATAAGAATGCTGGACAATATGTTCTTTTTACTTGCCCGTGAGTCGGCTCCAACTCATGGGCACCTTACGTATAAGAAAATGAAACATTGCCTGGGCCTGCACCATCTTCGTAATCACTGGTATGTTTGAGTCCATTGTTTTGGTCACTGTGTCAATCCATCTTATCGAGGGCCTCCCTCGCCTTTGCTGACCCTCCCCTTTATAAACTACAATGTCCTTTTCCAGTGACTGGTCTTTCCCGATGACGTGCAAGTTCAAAATGATAATGATGGAGGTGGGATCAGGGAGAGGGCAGAAGACTCCGAAGAAGTCATCGCCTTATCAGTGACGGAGCAGAAGGAAACAGTATTTGAAAGACAAGCTCACAGTGGCCGAGGGACACATCCCTCAGTCTCAGTACACCCAAAAGTCATCGGTCCACCTTGTTCATGAACATCCCACTTGACTCAAAGCCGTGAATGACTTTCACAGCAGTTTAGACATTTTCAGATCATCTTAAGCTCAATTACAGCTAAGCCAATAATGTACCCCAAACATCATTATTGGAAAATCACCAGCCAGGCCCACTAATTGTATTTGCAGCTTCTTCATCATATTAGCGGAGCCATAATGCAGCCTGCACTTCCCAGGGGATAACCGTTCACAAGGCCAATTTTCTTAGAATGAGACTTTCATATCACATCAGTTTGGAACTAACGTGTTTCGGGAAATAAACTGTCAGATCAATAACATTTGCTACCAGAAAATATTTAGAGCAAATAGCAGAGTAGGGTCCGTAACTGAGACCGATACGATCCTTACCTGACACCCAGAAGCTGTAGCGACTCGGAAGCTTTGGGATTTTCCAAGGGGTTAATTTTAAGATAACAGTCCCGTTCCCTGACAAGACACAATGAAGCCTCGTTATATTACTTTGTGAATCTTTCCTGGGAAACTCACTATATCATCACTAATATGGAAAAAGCTAATAGTATTTATTTAGCACCTTCTGCATTCTAGTCTTGTTGCCTCGAGCAGTGTACGTAGAAATAAGAAATGTTTACGGCAGTCTATATTTGGGTATAAACCCAAAAGTCAAACCTATTGTCAAGTCGATTCCGACTCATAGCGACCCTAAGAGATAGAGTAGAACAGCCCCAAGTAGCAAATGGTGGATAAAACTGCTGACCTTTTCGTCAGCAGCCGAGGTCTTAACCACTGCACCATACAGGGGTTCAAATTCTGGATCTGAAGCCTCCTAAACTAGCTGTCTTTGAGTCGACCCCAACAAATGGTGTCCCCAAGTGTGTCAGAGTGGAACTGTGCTCCACAGGGTTTTCAGTGGAAGGCTTTTTCAGAAGTAGATTGCCTGGCCTCTCTTCCAGGGTGCCCCTGGGTAGGCTCGAACCACCAACCTTTCGTTTAGCAGCCAAGCATGTTAACTGTTTGCGCCACCCAGGAGGGGAGGGAGAACACTCCCTAAAAGAAGATAATATCATCTAGAACTGCTACAATCTTTATATACAATGCCTGGTATTCTATCAAAATGCACCAAAAACCCAACCAAACCCATTGCCGTCAAGTCGATTCCGACTCATTGCACCAGCATACTAAGAACACAGACCAAGGGGAAAAAAAAATAGCCAATAGACACAAACTCATAAGTGATCCAGATATTGGAGTTATCTAAAATAGCTATGGCAAATATGTTCAAGAAACTAGCTGACAAGACAGAGAATTTCTCCACGAAAGTAAAATCTACACAAAGAACCAAACAGAAATCCTAGAACATAAAGATACAACAATCAAAACGAAGGCTTTAGTAGAATGTTTAAAAGTAGACTGGATACAGCTAAAAAAAAAGGGGGGGAGGAGGAATCAGTAAAACAGAAGATAACTCAGTACAAAATATCCGCTACACCCAACAATAACAGAATCCACATTCCTTCAGGCACACATTGAGCTTTCACCTTAAACGGATCAAACAATGGGTCATAACACAAGTTTAAACAAAATTGAAAGGGTTAATATTATTCAGAATACATACTCTGGCCACAGTGTGCAATCATGCTAGAAATCAGTAACGATAACTAAAGATGCCTTTAAACCCTGCTTGGAAATTAAGAAGAAATCACGAAGAACATTTTTTTAATTGGACAAGAATAAAAAATAAGATATATCAAAAATTGTTGTAACTAAAGCTCTGGTTAGACAAAAACTTACAGCTTTAAATGGATGTATTAAAATAGAAGAGAGAATGGAAATCAGTGGTATAAATACCCATCTGAAGAAGCTAGGAAAAGAACAACAATCAAAGTCAAAGTAAGTAGAAGGAAATAATACAGATAAAAAGCAGAAGTCAACGAAATAGGAAGTAAACCTACAACAGAGAAAAACAACAAAGCCCAAAACAAGCTATTTGACAAGGCTAATAAAATTGACAAATGCCAAGCAAGATCTTATGGGCATTGAAAAGATAATGAAAGAATATTATAATCAAGTTTATGTCAGTAAAATCTGACAATTCAGATGAAGTATACAGACTAGAAAAACACGCCTTACCAAAATTGACGCAAAAAGAAATAAAACATTTAAGTATTTGTGTATCTAGTAAAGAAATTTAATCTGTAATTAACATTCCCACAAAGAAACATTCAGGGCCAGGTACCTTCACTGGGGAATTCTTTCAAGCATTTAAGGAAGAAATAACACTGACCTTACACAACCTCTACCAGAAAAAACGAAAAAGATGAAACTCAATTCATTTTCTGAGCCACCATAACCTTGATACAAACACCCAGATACCAAAACCTGACAAGAAAATTACAAGAAAAGAAAATTATAGGCCAATCTCTCTCATGGACCCAGATGCCAAAATCCTGAATAAAATATTATCAGATCAAATGAAGTACATAAAAAGGATGATAAATCATGACCAATTTGGGTTTATTCTAAGAGTACGAAGTTGGTTTAACATTTGAAAAGAAATCAATGTAATTCACCACATTAACAGAATAAAGGACAAAAAGCATAGCATCATCTCAGTAGACGAGGAAAAGCATTTGAAAAAAATTCAACACCCATTTACTGTTTAACTTTAGCAAACCAGGAGTGGTTTTAATAAAGTTCAGCTCCAAAAAGGCGTCTTTGAGTGGCACAAAAGCTTAAGTGCTTGGCTGCTAACTAAAAGGTTGGTGGTTCGAGTTCACCCAGATGCACCTCCTCAGAAAGGCCTGGTGATCTACTTCCAAAAAATCAGCCACTGGAAACCCTATGGAGCACAGTTCTCCTCTGACACACTTACAGTTGCCACGAGACAGAGTCAACTCGACAGCAACTGGTCAGCTACAAAAAACTAGAATGTAACGGTGAGATACTAAGTCTTCTCCCTGAGGTTGGCAATGGGTTAGGGATGTCCGTTCTCATCCCTTCTATTCACCATATTAGCTGTCCTGCAGACCATGTCCCCTGGCGACTTTCTCCACCACCCAGTGGTAAGTCACTCCCAAGACCAGGCGTGGCCCACACCCCCCTGTTCTTCACCACTGGCGGACTGTTTGTGCCCATGGCAGCTACCTGCTCTCCAAAGAGGTCTGAGTCACAGCCTTGTGGGTGGGGAGGGGGCTCTTTTGAGTTTCTAGATATTTTCCTTATTCATTATCCCTCAGCCACAGAGGTAGTATCTGCTTTCTGCAGGTGCTCCTTCTGTGCCCCTTAGAATTCTCTTTACGATTTTTAGAACTCACCTTCTGAGTTGTGCTAATTACCAAATTTTTATATTATTTATTTCTGTGTTCAAATTACTGGTCTGGTTTCTGTCTCCTCACCATACCCTGACTAACACAAGACCTAAATAAATGCTGGAATAAATAATGTTCACAGACTGGAAGACTCAATATTACTTTTTTTTTTTATTGTGCTTTAAGTGAAAGCTTACGGCTCAAGTTAGTTTCCCATGCAAAAATTTATACACACATTGTTATGCGATCCTAGCTGCTCTCTCTCTAATGTGACAGCACACTCCTCCTTTCCACCCTGGATTTCCTGTGTCCATTCGACCAGCTCCTGTCCCTTTCTGCCTTCTCATCTCGCCTCCAGACAGCAACTGCCTATTTAGTCTCATGAATCTACTAGAGCTAAGAAGCACACTCTTTACAAGTATCATTTTATGTCTTATAGTCCAGCCTAATCTTTATCCGAAGATAAACACATAATTAGCAATTATACACATGACCACGCCAGATGGAATACACAAGAGTCAAATCGACTACATCTCTGGAAAAACACAATAAAAAAGCTCAATATCATCACTCAGAACAAGGCCAGAGGCCGACTGTGGAACAGACCATCAATTGCTCATATGTAAGTTCAAGCTGAAACTGAAAAAAATTAGACCAAGTCTAAGACAGCCAAAGTATGACCTTGAGTATATCCTGCCTGAATTTAGAGAACATCTCAAGAATAGATTTGACGCATTGAACACCAGTGACCGAAGACCACATGAGTTGTGCAATAACATCAAGGACATCATACATGAAGAAAGTAAGAGGTCATTGAAAAGACAGGAAAGAAAGAACAGACCAAGACGGATGTCAGAGGATACTAAAACTTGCTCACGAACGTCAAGCAGCTAAAGCAAAAGGAAGAAATGATGAAGTAAAAGGACTGAACAGAATATTTCGAAGGGCATCTTGAGAAGACAGAGTAAAGTATTAAAATGACATGTGCAAAGAGCTGGAGATGGAAAACCAAAAGGGAAGAACACTCTCGGCTTTTCTCAAGCTGAAAGAACTCAAGAAAAAATTCAAGCCTCGAGTTGCAATAGTGAAGGATTCCATGGGGAAAATATTAAACGACGCAGGAAGCATCAAAAGAAGATGGAAGGAATACACAGAGTCACTATACCAAAAAGAATTAGTCGATATTCAACCATTTCAAGATCAGGAACCGATGGTACTGAAGGAAGAAGTCCAAGCTGCTCTGAAGGCACTGGCAAAAAACAAGGCTCCAGGAACTGATGGAATATCAATTGAGATGTTTCAACAAACAGCTCCATCGCTGGAGGTGCTCACTCGTCTATGCCAAGAAATATGGAAGACAGCTTCCTGGCCAACTGACTGGAAGAGATCCATATTTATGCCTATTCCCAAGAAAGGTGATCCAACCGAATGTGGAAATTACAGAACAATATTATTAATATCAGAAACCCTGGTGGCGTAGTGGTTAAGTGCTACAGCTGCTAACCAAAGGGTTGGCAGTTCGAATCCGCCAGGCACTCCTTGGAAACTCTATAGGGCAGTTCTCTGTCCTATAGGGTCGCTATGAGTCAGAATCGACTCGACGGCACTGGGTTTGGTTTTTGGGTTTTATCCTTAATATCACACACAAGGAGAATTTTGCTGAAGATCATTCAAAAACGGCTGCAGCAGTGTATCGACACGGAACTGCCAGAAATTCTGGCCAGTTTCAGAAGAGGACGTGGAACCAGGGATATCACTGCTGACGTCAGATGGATCCTGGCTGAAAGCAGAGAATACCAGAAGGATGTTTACCTATATTTTATTGACTATGCCAAGGCATTCGACTGTGTGGATCATAACAAACTATGGTACACATTACAACATGGATGAACAGTGGCATCTCTAAGGTTGGTGTCACCCAGCGAAGTAAGTCACGGTGTCACTCCCCCCTCCCCGTGCTAATTACCACAATATTATAGCAAAAACACGAGAAAATTTGACAAAATCAGAGACTGTAACAACACAGGCAGCAATTAAAACAACAAAGCATGCTTGTAGTGCCTGCAGATGAAGCCACGTGATTCAAAGTGTCATTGTAATTGAGTAATAATGAGAGTTCTGACCAGAGCACATTAAAAGGTTCAAAAAGTAAATTAGCAAAGACTTTTAGCCTTGTAGGTATTTTGATAACTATAAGCTGGGCTTACAAAAAATTTTTTTCTTATTATAACTAAGCACAGGGATATTTTCATTAAAAATAATAATTTTCTGCTGAAACTCTGCCCAAAAAATCTACAGACAATCATTTTGGTGTCACTCCCTCTAACAGTGACATCCGGTGCAGTCTGTACCCCAAGCACCCCCTCTCGTGACACCACTGTGGATTAACCTTGAAAACGTTACGCTAAGTGAAAGAAGACATAAAAAGCCACATATTGTATGTGTCTGTTGATACGAAATGTCCAGAACAGACAAATCCATAGAAACAGAAGTAGATTAGTGGTTGCCAGGAGACAGGGATCGGGTGAATTAGGGCTGACTGCTGACAGATACAAGGAGCCCTGGTAGCACAGTTGTTAAGTGCTTGGCTGCTAAGTGAAAGGTCAGCAGTTCGAACCCACCAGCTGCTCCATGGCAGAAAGATGTGACAGTCTGCTTCTGTAATGATTACGGCCTTGGAAACCCAGTGGAGCAGTTCTACCCTGTCCTACAGGGTCACTAGGAGTCAGAATTGCTTTGACAGCAGTGGGTTTGGTTTTTTTGGTTTTGGCTAACAGATACAGGGTTCCTTTCTGGGGCAATGGAAGTGTTCTGGAATTAGTGGTGACAGTCGCACAATTCTAAAAGTACTGAATATACTAAAAAGCAGTGAATTGCACACTTTAAAACAGTGAATTTTATGGTATGTGAATCATATCTCAATAAAGCTGTTATTTTTAAAAAGAGTAAGACTTAAATGTGAGCTCACTGTCCTGTCACCTTAATCTGTCTGCTTGTTCATTGCCTGACATTGTCTGTAGAACCCTGAAGTGTATTTTGGTTACCTTGCTTCTCAGTGCATTGTATCTGTTTACTCTTCTGTAATAAATTAATTTATAAACGACCAAAGAGGTCTAAGAAAAAAAAAAAAAACAGATTATTTTAGCTTTAATCAGTATTAAGTGTCAATGGATGTACAATAAAGTTTTAAATAATTGAAAATATGTTTAAAATAATATCAAGCAAAAAAATAGTGTGATAAAAAACCATTTAATGGCTGTTAATCTGAATAAACAGGTTTTAAATCATAAATGGCATTTAACTGACCTGCAATAACTGGCTTGTTAAATCTAAATTAAATCATTATTTGAGACACTTAAAAAAAAAAGTAGAGGTCTTAAAGAGTTGCAGAAAAAAGTAGTAAAGTCTGCTCGATGTCATTAGCCATCAGAGAAATGTAAATCAAAACCACAATGGGAATACCCTGCTCATGGACAGGAAGACTTAACGTTATAAAAACGTCTGTTCTACCAAAAGCAATCTATATAGTTAATGCAATTCCCACCCAAATTCTAATGACACTTTTTAATGAGATGGAGAAACAAATCACCAACTTCATATGGAAGGGAAAGAGGCCCCGGATAAGTAAAGCATTACTGAAAAAGAAGAAGAAAGTGGGAGGCCTCACTCTACTTGATTTTAGAACATATTATACAGCCACAGTAGTCAAAACAGCCTGGTACTGGTACAACAACAGATACATAGACCAATGGAACAGAACTGAGAATCCAGACATAAATCCATCCACATATGAGCAGCTGATATTTGACAAAGGCCCAAAGTCAGTTAAATGAGGAAAAGACAGTCTTTTTTAACAAATGGTGCTGGCATAACTGGATACCCATGTGCAGAAAAATGAAACAAGACCCATACCTCACACCATGCACAAAAACTAACTCAAAGTGGGTCAAAGACCTAAATATAAAATCTAAAACGATAAAGATCATGGAAAAAAAAACAGGGACAACACTAGGAGCCCTAATACATGGCATAAACAGTATACGAAATATTACTACCAATGCACGAGAGAAACAAGTTAACTGGGAGCTCCTAAAAATCAAACACCTATGCTCAACCAAACACTTCACCAAAAGAGTAAAAAGACTACCTATAGACTGCGAAAAAGTTTTTAGCTATGACATTTCTGATCAGTGTCTGATCTCAAAAATCTACATGATACTGCAAAAACTCAACTACGAAAACAGAAATAACCCTATTAAAAAATGGGCAAAAGATATGAACAAACACTTCACTAAAGAAGACATTCAGGTAGCTAACAGATACATGAGGAAATGTTCACGATCATTAGCCATTAGAGAAATGCGAATCAAAACTACAATGAGATTCCATCTCACTCCAACAAGGCTGGCATTAATCCAAAAAACACAAAATAATAAACGTTGGAGAGGTTGTGGAGAGACTGGAACACTTATACACTGCTGATGGGAATGTAAAATGGTACAACCACTTTGGAAATCAATTTGGCGCTTCCTTAAAAAGTTTTTTTTTTTATTCCAAGGAGTGGGATTGCTGGATTGTATGGTAGTTCTATTTAAAACTACCATACAATCCAGCAATCCCACTCCTTGGAATATATCCTAGAGAAATAAAAGCCTTTACACGAACAGATATATGCACACGCATGTTCACTGCAGCACTAAAAAAAATCTTGGAAGCAACCAAGGTACCCATCATCAGATGAATGGATAAATAAATTATGGTATATTCACACAACAGAATATTACGCGTCAATAAAGAACAATGATGAATCCCTGAAACATTTCATAACGTGGAGGAATCTGGAAGGCATTATGCTGAATGAAATTAGCCAGATGCAAAAGGACAAATATTGTATAAGACACTATTATAAGAACTCAAGAAATAGTTCAAACAGAGAAGAGAATATTCTTTGATGGTTACTAGAGGGGGGAGGAAGAGAAGGAGGGGAATGGTTTTTCACTATTTAGAGAGTAGATAAGAACTATTTTAGGTGAAGGGAAAGACCACACACAATACAGGAGAGGTCACCACAACTGGGCTAAACCAAAAGCAAAGAAGTTTCCTGAATAAATTGAATGATTTGAAGGCCAGCGTAGCAGGGGCAGGGGTTTAGGGACTATGGTTTCAGGGGACATATAAGTAAATTGGTATAATAAAATCTATTTAAGAAAACATTCTGCATCCCACTTTGGAGAGTGGCATCTGGGGGTCTTAAACGCTAGCAAGTGGCCATCTAAGATGCATCAATTGGTCTCAACCCACCTGGAGCAAAGGAGAATGAAGAACACCAAAGATACGGTAATTATGAGCCCAAGAGACAGAAAGGGCCACATAAACCAGAGACTATATCAGCCTGAGACCAGAATAACTAGACGGTGCCGGGCTACAACTCATGACTGCCCTAACAGGGGATACAACAGAGAACCCCTAAGGGAGCAGGAGAGCAGTGGGATGCAGACATCAAATTCTCATAAAAAGACCAGACTTAATGGTCTGACTGATACTAAAATGACCTCAGAGGTCATGGTCCCCAGAGCTTCTGTTAGCCCAAGATAGGAACCATTCCTAAGGCAAACTCTTCAGATAGGGATTGGACTAGACTATGGGATAGACAATGATACTGGTGAAGAATGAGCTTCTTGGATCAAGTGGACACATAAGACTATGTTGGCATCTCCTGTCTGAAGGGGAGATGAGAGGGTAGAGAGGGTCAGAAGCTGGCCGAATGGACTCGAAAAGAAATAGAGGAGGGAAGGAGTGTGCTGTCTCATTAAGGGGAGAGCAGTTAGGAGTATATAGCAAGGTGTTTACAAATTTTTGTATGAGAGTCTGACCTGATTTGTAAACTTTCACTTAAAACACAATAAAAATTAAATAATAATAATGAGTATCACTAGTAAGCTCTGTGCTCCTTAAAAAAAAAACATCACCTATGTAAGACCTAATGATCGAAAATTACTTTAAAACAAAGATGAGAATGTAAAGGGACAGGGAAACCAGACTAGTGGAAACGCAACAACCAGAACAGAAATTATGAGAACGTTCATGCCTTGTGAAAAACATAACCGATGTCATTGAACAACTTATGCAGAAATTGTTGAATAGGAACCTAAACTGCTGTGTGAGCCTTCACCAAAACTACAATAAATATTATTAAAGAAAAATAATTAGTAAAGCCCTAAAAAACCTATGGTGGTTAGATAACGAACCTATTGGTGAGGAAGCCTATAAGCATTTGCGTGCCTGTATATCCAATGTGTTTTTATTTATTTTTTTATTTTATATCCAATGTGGCTTATTTAGCACTTGCTGTGTGTCAGATGGGGTTCTGGTGGCGCAGTGGTTAAGAGCTCAGGCTGCTAACCAAAAGGTCAGTAGTTCAAATCCACCAGCCGCTCCTTGGAAACCTGTGGGACGGTCCTACTGTAGCCCATGGGTCACTGGGAGTTGGAATTGACTCAACAGCCATGGATTTTCTGGTTTATGTACCAGATATTCTACTTGATGCTGGAGATATAGCGGCGAGAGCCTCTGCCCTCCTGGTCCTCAAAGTCTAGCAACTCACACTGGCCCATAAAAATGGACCATTGTACACATAGGTAATTTAAGGTTTTCTAAAAAAAAAAAAAAATTTTTTTTAGTGGCCACATTAAAAGAGTAACAATGAAATCAATTTCAATAACATATCTTATTTAACCCAATATATCCCAAATATAATTTCAACATATGACAACATAAAGAATTATACATGAGATATTTTACATTCTTTTATTTATACTAATTCTTTGAAATTCAGTATGTATTTTACGCTTACAACTCATGTCAGTTCAGACTACCCACATTTCAAGTGCTCAGCGGCCACATATGGCTAGTGGCCACCATTTGGGGCAGTAAAGGTCCAAATGTATCAGCATCTTGGGTTTGTTTTTTCATTCTTACTGTCTCTAATGTTCTCAATATGTCATGTGAACCATCATGGCTTCTAGAAGCTTAGAATTAAGATGGAAAATAAGGCGTACACATGGAAAAGCACGTATTGTCATCAAACTTTTATAATAAATATATAAACATTGCCACAAGAATGTCCTCATTGAATTGCCCAGTATTTCGCATCTGGTTGACTGCTGCATTTTTGGTGCCAGGTACACAGTTGGTGTCCAAAAAATGCTTACTGCCTGAGTATTGACCCAAAAAGCACTGGGAGTATACAGGTCTGAAGAAACCCTATAGCTGGATTGGACTGAAAAGGCTTCCTTTCCTTAGCTACACATTTACCACATTCATTCAACAAAGTTAATTAATTAGCAAGTCCTACAGGCTTTCTGGAAACCCTTGTGGTGTAGTGGTTAAGAGCTATGGCTGCTAACTAACAGGTCGGTAGTTTGAATCCACCAGGCTCTCCTTGGAAACTCTTTGGGGCAGTTCTACTCTGTCCTATAGGAGCGCTATGAATCAAAATTGACTCATCGGCAATGGGTTTGGTTTTTTATAGGCTTCCCATCACCCATCTGTCAATCTGTCATACTGTGGTGGCAAACATGTGGTGCTACTATGATGCTGGAAGCTCTGCCAGCACTATTTCCAACACCATGAGGTTCATTTGTGGTGGGCAGGTTTTAGCAGAGCTTCCAGACTAAGACAGACTAGGAAGAAAGGCCTGGCGATCTACTTCCAAAAATTAGCCAACGAAAACCTTACGGACTGCAATAGGATAATGTCCAATATACTGCTGGAAGATGAGCCCCTTAGGAAAGCACTGCACAATAGCTACAACAATGGTCTCAAACATACCAACAATCATGAAGATGGTGTAGGACAAAGCAATGTTTCGTTCTGTTATACATAAGGTCACCATGAATTGGAAGTGACTGGATGGCAACTAATAACATAGGCTCTACTTTCAAAATAGATGCCAAATGCAACAATGTCCAACTACCTTCAGTGCTACCATTTGGTTCAAACCACTACTGTATCTTACCCAGATTGTTTCCCCACCTCCTGAAACTCATCTGCAGGCTTCCACTTCTGCCTCCTACAGTCTATTCTCCCAGCAGCAACAGAGCAATACTTCTAAAATGTAAATTGGATCGTGTCACTTCCAATGGCTTCCTGTCTCATTCAGAGTAACACTCAAATGCCTTATCATGGCTACGGGGCATTACGTGACCTGGGCCCTGCCCAGCTCTCTGGCCATCTCCCCACTTCATCTGCTGTGGGCCACACTCTGTCCTGCTGTCCCTTAAACCCACCAAGCTCATTCTCATCTCAAGGCTCTGTGCCTACTGTTCCCTCTGCTGGAAACACCATACCCCAGATCTCACATTACTTGCCTTCTCTCATCATTCAGGTCTCCATGGTTAAAGGGGCTTTGACTAATTTTTTTAAATGTGTTCCTATCCTCTAGAACAGTGCCAGACACATGGTCCAAACCCACCAAGCCCATTGCCATCGAGTTGATTCCGCCTCATAGCAACCCTATACGTCAGTGTAGAGCTGCCCCATAGGGTTTCCAAGAACATAATCTTCGGAAGCCAGCTGCCACATTTCTCCTGTGAAGTGGCTGGTGGGTGGGTTTGAGCCATCAACCTTTTGGTTAGCAGCTGAGTGCTTCAGCACCAGGGCACCTTAGACACATAGTAGGAGCTCAAAAAGTACTGAACAAATGAATCAATTTATATTCAAATGGCCTGACTCCAAAGACTTCACTATGCAGGATAACATTTGACTGGATGAAGAATGATAAAATTCCCTTTCTCTTGCCACCTCCCAGACTGGGAGAAAAAAAAAAAAAAAAAAAAAAACTCCAAATAAGTAAAAACCAGTCACCATTCTTCCTTTGGTATGTTGCAATTGACTATTTCTCTCACACCACCTGCAGTTTATTTTACAGGGGAAAAAACAGCACAGCCTGACTTCTGTAAGGTAAATTCAAAGCTCCAGTATTGCTGGCAAATGATGGATGCTATATAACAGCCCTTGTCTGTCCTGTGTCTCTGCCATTGAGTTCAATAAATATTAGATGGAGAGAGAGAAGGAAGAGGTATGAAGAGAGAAAAAAGAGGAAAAAAGGAAGAGAGAAAGGAAGAACCCACCAGATCAAAAAGTCTTGCTTCTTACTGGCTGGAAAGCCCACTCTCTTTGACCCTCATTGCTGCATTCCACCCCATAGTATTTTCCACGTGCCTTTAGGAGCCCAGCACTATGCTAAGCCAAGAAGAACACTGGAGAAGGCAAAGATAGCATCCTCAAGGAATATACAAGTGGGATCCAGCACAAACCAGGGGTTTAAACCAAAATTCGAATCCCAACAGCCTAACCCTAATTCAAGCACAGTTCTCTCCCCACTGCAGGTAATCTAGTTACACAGCCCTGGACAGATTCCATACTCCGAGTCTCAGTTCGTTCATGTATAACGTGGAGATAATAATCCCTTCCCAAAGAGTTACCTGCCAGGCGCTCCTTGGAAACTCTGTGGGGTAGTTCTACTCTGTCCTATAGGGTCGCTATGAGTCGGAACTGACTCCACGGCACTGGGTTTTTTTTTGTTTTTTAAGAGTTATTGCAAAAATTACATGAAAAAAATACATTAAGTGTGCTCAGCCCAGAGTCTGGCACATATTAAGTACCCAAATGATCAGCTGATAGCATGAGTAATATTATTATAACTGCCTTTCCCTTAATTCTCCAAGCCTCAGTTTCCACATCTGTAACATGGGGGATGGGGCAGACACCAGTTTATGGGTTTGTTATGAGGATTAAATAAGTAGTTCTCAATCTTTGCTGTACCTTAGAGCCTTTTAAAGATTCTGGGGAGTTTTTAAAGACTCCAATGCCAAGGTCACCCCCCCATCAGAACAATTATATCGTAATCTCTGGGGGTGGGGCCCAGGCATCAGTATTTTTTAACTCCCCAAGTGATTCCAATGTGTGGTCAAGGTTGGGAACCAGTGGCTTAAAGGAAATTACATTTGTAAAGCACAGTGCCTAGCACATAGTAAGTGCTTAGCAAATGTTCTCTTCCACCTACCCCTAATATGTTCTGAGATCTTTGCCACTTCTGTGATTATATAAATAGAAATGACAAAGCATTTGGACACCAACTAAGATATAACTGAATGGATAAAGACAGGATATGCAAAATATATGCAAATCAAGTTAATTATGCAAATCCTTCTGTGGTCCTTCTGACTAAGCATGGACAAGGCCCCAGAAAGGTTTTAGTGGAAATACCTGTCTTAAGTGACAGATACAAAGAGAGGAAGTTACTGTCTCAACAGCAGATGTTTCCAAAACAAGGCAGCTCACCTGAGTGTGAGGAAAATGGAGACCCCCAGCAAGGAGGAAAAAGGGCTTGTTTTTGGCTCTAATCAAGAAGATAGCACAGCTGATTATTGTTATCATTGTCAATAAATTGTATACCTGTAAAAAGGTGAATTGACAACTGTCGTGTGGTAGATACGTTGAGAACAACAACAACAAAAAAGAGTAGCTGCTCAGGATGCTTATGTACGACTGAACACTTCATGGGATTTGGTTCCTTGCTTTGGAGGTTTAGGGTCATGTTTTCATGGACCATCCCAGTTAATTGGCCTAATAATGTGTTTGGTGCTTCTGTTCTACCTTCTAGTTTATTGCATAGTGCCTGGAGTCTTCCAAGCTTGCAAGTGGCCGTCCAAGGCACAAAGATTGGTCTCTATTCACCTGAAACAACAGAGGAAGAAAGAAAGTCAGGAATAGGAGGAAGAAATCAAATGCCTGGCTAACTGCTTCCATGAACTGAACAACTGCCCCATTTGCCATGAGACCTGAAGAACTGGATGGTGCCCGGCTACCACTACTGAACGTTTTGATCAAAGATTCCATAGAAGAACCGTGATCAAAAGGGGGGAGATGCAGAGCAGAATTTCAGATTCTCATGGACTCTAGACTTTCTGAAGCCATGGAGGGTGGATGAACCCCTGAAACTATTGCCCTGAGATAATCTTTAAATTTTAAACTAAAAATGTCCCCTGAAGTCATCTTAAAACCAAACAATAGTTTAGCTTAACTAGTAAAAATGGTCTGCCTTGAGCATTATGCTCTTTTAAGAACTATCTGTATGGAATCTAGTTGACATCAGTAACTCAAAATATTAGGTAGGAACCTCAGGGGGCAGTGAGTTTATGTTAATGGGGGAGGAACAACTCAGAAAGGAGGATGAGAATGGTGGCACAACTTGATGAATGTAATCAACGTCACTGAGTTCTGCACGTAGAAGCTGTCAAATTGGTATATGTTTAGCTGTATATATACTAAACAACAGCAACAAAATAACTAACACTTAGGAAGAAAAGAAGATAATCTTTATCTAAGGCTTAATGATCTCAAAACTCAGTGCTACGTCTTCCTGTTTCAGGAAACACATCTGAAAGACTTGATGCAGAGAGGGACAGTAAATTATTAATACCAATTGTAAAAGGTGTTTTTACCTTGCCTTTCATATGTGGCTTTAGAGGCACTTCATAAATGTTAGTTAATTAAGCCAGCAATGACCTTGCAAGGAATATAGCATTATCCCCATCCTTCAGATGGATGAAATCGCCCTTATTGGAAGACACTGTCAATCCATTATCCCAGGACGAGCCTTGGCAATTTCACAACTGAATTCATATCTCTGTTGGGAAAGCAGGACAACCTTGCTCTCTGCATTCATTTATTTATTCATTCAGCAGGCACTTCTTGAGGGCCTTTTATGGGCTCAGGGCTTAGAAAGGAAATGCTTGACTCTGAGGACAGGAATTGCGTCTTGGTTGTAGTTGAGTATTCAGGGTCTAGAATAGTGCCTGGCACATAGCAAGTGCTTACTACAAGTTAGTTTAAAAATGAAACGAACAAAGATGAGTGAGAGACAATCACTGCTAAACACCCACAGCCTCTGAGGAAGCAGGAGAGACCCCACTTCAGGCCTCGCCACCCTTAAAAATAACAACAGCTACCATTTACTCTAAGGATCTCTGGTGGTACAATGGTTAAGTGCTCAGCTGCTAACCGAAAGGTCAGTGGTTCAAACCTACCCAGTGGCTCAGCAGAAAAACCTGGAGATCACTTCTACAACGACTACAGCCTAGAAAACCCTATGGGGAAGTTCTCCTCTGTCACACAGGGCCCCCATGAGTCAGAATTGATGAGCCGGCACCTAGTAACAACAAACCAGTTACTTTTTGCCAGGCCCTATGCTAAGTGCCTTACACATACTCACTCATTTAATCCTAAGAATAGTTCTAAGAGGCAGGTACTGTGATTCCCATTGGAGAAAAGAAAAAACTGAGGTTTACAGAGGTATTGATGAGAGAGACAGCAGAGAACAGTGATTTCAAAATGTGGACTCAAGTCCAGTAGTCCCCAGAGGAAATCCCAGCTCTGTCTGCCACTAGCTAATGATATGGGTGGGGCGAGTGTCTGAACCTCTCTTTAGCCTCCACGTTCTCATCTGTAAAGTGACTCACCCTCAGATAATCACTGAGGACTAAGTGAGACAATGTAATGCAGAGATAGCGCTTAGTACAGCACCTGGCACAAACCAAGAGCACAATTAGACATTGTCTTAGGCTGGGTTCTCTAGAGAAGCAAAACCGGTAAAGCATATAAATATATATAGAGAGAGATTTATGTCAAGGAACAGGCTCATGTGGTTGTAGAGGCTGGAATGTCCCAAGTCCGTGGGACAGGATAGAAGCTTCTCCTGATTCATGTAGCCACAGGGGCTAGTGAACCCAAGATCTGCAGGTCAGAGAGCAGAGCTCTTGCTTACAGGCTGCGAAGATCAATGAATCCCAAGATCGGCAGGCAAGACCACAGGTAAGCTGCTAACTCAAGTCCCAAGATCCGGAGGTCAGACAAACAGGAGCCAGCTGCAGGATCCAGAGGAGCAAAAGCCCATGAACCTTACCAGAATGTCCACTTATATTCGATGCAGGCCACATGCCCAAGGAAACTCTCTTTCAACTGAATGGCATCTCACGCAGATCCATCAAGGAGGTGATCACTCTGAATCAAATCCCATCATGGAAGTGATCACAACATCATACTACTGCCAAAACACTGAGACTCATAGCCCAGCCAAGTTGACACCAACCTTAACCATCACAGATACTGTTGTCACTATGACATCTATCCAAGTTCATACCAAGGGAAACTTAGATTCAAGCCCACTTCCGTTCAACATGGTGCTCTTCCCACTGCAACTCAGCTGCTTCTCTTGGCAATGAGCCTACATCCCAGGGTCTTCTATAATATCCCCTCTTCAACAAGCAGCTTCTCCTGTACCCTCCCACCTTCTCTTCTGCCCTTTTGCTGTTCTCTTTTTCTCCAATCCGGCACCCTCTGACCTTGATGGTCTAGACATCAGGACCATTTTCCCTGAGCATATGAGATGTTCACAGTTTGCCAAGTAGCAACCCTCTACCCAACTCACAGTATCTAGGAAAGCATGGATCTGGTTTCAAAATCTAACCCCTCTAGTGATTTGCTGGAGGTAATTAGAGCACCTGTCTCCCAAGGTTGCTATAAGAGGTAAATGTGATAGTTTAAGGATAGGCAGTGGTGGAGGGTACAGAGTAAGCACTTGAGAAATAGGAATTTGTAAGATGACTTTAAATCAGGGGCAATTCTACCCCCCAGGTAGGGCTGCCAGATTTAACCAAAAACATATGTCCTAAGCAATAGCAGGGGCATGTTGTTGTTGTTAGTTGCTGTCCAGTCCATTCCAACTCATGATGACCCCATGTGTGCAGAGTAGAATGGCTCCATAGGGTTCAAGACTGGGGCCTTTCAGAAGCTCACGAGGCCTTTCTTCTGAGGCTCCTCCGGGTGGGTTGGAACCTCCAACCTTTCGGCTAATAGTCCAGTGCTTAACTGCACCTAGTGGGGTTCTCCATTAGAGACATACTTATACTAAAAAAATGATCCACTGTTGACCTGAAATTCATATTTTGCTGGAAGTCCTGTATTTTATCTGGCCACTTTACCCCCAGGAAATGTTGGGCAGTGTCTGCAGACCCTTTTGGTTGCTACAACTGGTGGGGTGATACTGGTTTTAATAGGTAGAGGCCAGGGATGCTACTAAACATTCTTCCAGGCACGGGAAAGCTCCCCACAACAAAGAATTATCCGGCCCAAAGTGTCAATAGTGCCGAGGTTGAGAAATGTTGCAACAAACAATATAATCACAATAATACAGATGAGAAGGATTAAATGGGCAAGGTTTTATACTCCCTATAAAAAAAATAAATAAATAAATTTTAACCCATGCACCTTCTTTTTGTTTTTCCTTTTTTTTTATTTTTTATGAAATGCCTCAAGGCCTCCAAAAAGAAAAAAAAAAAAAGATAAAGACTAATATAATGAATGCCATGAACCCATCACCCATCTTGGGAAATGCAACTTTGCATATACTAACGAAGCCCCAAAGGCACCCTGTCCCATACCCCTCTCTCTCCCCAAGAGGCAATCACTCTCCTGTACTTGGTGTTATTCCTCCCTGGTGAGTTTTTATATCTTTACTACGTACGTATGAATTCCTGAGTAACAAACGGAATTCTTTTACCTGTTTCTAAACTCTGTATAAATGGTATTCTATGCTACAGACTGTTCTGCAACTTGCTTTTCTACTGAACACAGTTTTTTGAGACCCGTGTTGACTCCTGTGGCTCTAATTCATTCATTTTCCCTGTTCCACTGTGTGCATAGATCATAAAGGTATCGATATATTCTCCTGGGGATAGACATTTTGGGTTGTTTGTTTTGACTTGCAGCTTTTTGCTATTACAAACAAAGCACCAGTGCACCTTCCTGCGTCCTGGTCTGTGTGCGTGAGAATTTCTCTAGGGTTCTGTTTCTCAAAGTGTGACTTGAGACCCGCTGGTGAATAATGAAATCATTTCAGTGGCTTTGTGGTCAGCACTGCTTTTTGTTTGTTTGTTTTTCGTTTTTACAACAGAGAGGAGAAAATACTAGAATGTATCATGTAGGAAGGCATTATTGCTTCATAAAACTTTCGTTTCAATTATAGATAAGTGTGGATTGGGTCTCAGTGTAGAATGTACTTCTTACTGGCAGTCACGGCCAAAAAAGAGATTAGAAAGCAGTTCTCTAAGGCCTCGCTACTAAAAGTGTGGTCTGAGGATTAGCAGCGTCAGCATCACCTGGGAGTTAGCTAGAAATGCAGTCTCAGGCCCATCCCAGACCTATTTATTCAGAATCTGCATTTTAATAAGATTCCCAGGTGATTTATCTGCATGTTAAAGTTCGAGAAGCTGTTCTTTAGGGTCCATACTTATAAGTGGAATTGTCGGATCATAGAATGCGCCCATGTCTTATGGGTTGAATTGTGTCCCCCCAAAACGTGTGTTGAATTCCTGGCTCTTGTACCTATGGAGGAAACCCTGGTGGCACAGTGGTTAAGAGCTATGGCTGCTCACCAAAAGGCCAGCAGTTCACATCCACCAGCTGCTTCTTGGAAACCCCATGGGGCAGTTCTACTCTGTCCTAGAGGGTGGCTATGAGTTGGAATCTACTGGACGGCAATGGGTTTGGTTTGGTTTTGGTACCTATGGATGTGATCCTGTTTGGAAATAGGGTTTTCTTTCGTTATGTTAATGAGGACATACCAGTATAGAGTGGATCCTAAACCTAATCAATTCTGAGTTATAAAGAGAGTAGAACAGGCACAGAAACACACACAGGGGAGGAAACAGATGCCATGTAAGGATCATCTACAACCCAAGAACACAATGCAATGAAGAAACGCCCAGGCTATGGAAAGAAAGGAATTGCCAGAGCTAAGACCCTGCTTTGGACTTTTAGCTCCCAGAACTCTAAGAAAATAAATTTTATCTTTTATATCCACCCACTTGTGCTATTTGTTACAGCAGCACTAGCTAACTGAGACACCATGTTTACTTAACTTTATTGGATCTTGCCAACATGCTACCTAAAGACAAGGAGTTCCTTTAAAGATCTGCTTACTAAATCAGAGTTTGTAGTAAGATCTCATTTGATCAAAGCATTCTACAGCTACAAATTAAAAGAAAATTAATCACAGCCCTTCTTTGCTGCTTCCCTGCAACCCCCTTGGCGTCCATCCCTCTTGGCTTTCTCTGACAAGCTGGAGGCCTGGGATAAGCAAGATCTTACCTCTGGGAGAACGAGGCTTCGCCAGAACTAGAGCAAGGGACAGCTGTTATCACACAGAGCCACCTGAGAGTTTCAACACCATGTCCTGGAGAGAGACCAGCTCCAGAAGGAAGCAGCAGGCCTCCCTGGCAGCTCCTGACTTTCCTGGGCCGAGGGCATGCAGCGGCCAGTCAGTGAGGCTGAGGCTGATTCCTGGCTAGTGCAGCCTCACACTGGAATGCAAAGTTTAACTTGACTGTTTCACTTGAGCAGCCAAGGCATTTCTGATGTGTCGCTTTTCAGGAGGTCCTGGCACTGCCTTAGCTGAGCTATCTCCTCACGGCTCCTCTCTCCAGTCTGGCTCTCACTTCTTCTTCCTGGGGTTTCGGTGCCCAGCCTCTGACTCACCACCATGTGCTCACTTCCTTATGCAAAGTAGATGTAATGACATACCTTTTTGCTGACATCCATTGCTTACTGAAAGCCCACTATGGTCCCCACCACCCATCTGTCAAGTTGTCATACTGTGGTGGTTTTCACGTTGCTGTGATAATGGAAGCTATGCCACCAGTGTTCCAAATACCAAGCAGCAGGTTTCCGCTTCCAAATTCAGTCTGGTAAGAAAGGCCTGGTGATCTACTTTCCAAAATTAGTCAATGAAAACCTTACGGATCACAACACAGCAGAACATCGTCCAATTTGCTTGCTTTGGACACATCATCAGGAGCGGTCAATCGCCGGAGGAGGGCATCATATCCGGTGAAGTAGAGGGCCAGACAGGGTGAAGAAGGCTCTCAGTGTGGCACAATGATGGACTTGAACATGCTGGAGATTATGAGGATGGCGCAGGACTGGGCAACGTTGCATTCTGTAGTACATAAGGTCGCCATGAATCACAGTCGACTTGATGGCAGTTCTCGGTCTAACCATGGTCCAGAGCTGTGCTGGGGACTTACTCGTTACCACAGATAGACATCCCATTTAACAGCTGAAATCATCATTCCGAGATGCATAGTGATGACATCGGGGTAGGTCTTGAAATCATGGCATCTCATTATCACTGTGGACTAGATGGCAGCTGTGATGTACATGGCACCACCTACAACTTGGTTGGTTCTGCTGGTGGCCTGAGTGGACAACCGCACTCTCAACACTGCAGTCAGAAAACTGTATACGGAAGTCACTCCTGAGGTTCAACTTTCAGCCAAAGATTAGACAAGCCCATAAAACAAACAATAATACACATAGCTCAACCACATGTATGAGACTAAACGGGCACAACAGCCGAGGGGCAAGGACGAGAAGGCAGGAGGGCACAGGAAAGCTAGATGAAGAGAAATGGGAAACCCAAGGTTGAGAAGGAGAGAGTACTGACATGCATGGTGTTGGCAACCAATGTCACCAAACAATATGTGTGTTAATTGTATAATGAGCAACTAAATTTGTTCTATAAACCTTCATCTAAGGCACAATAATAACAATTTTTAAAAGCTTTAAAAAAAAAAAACTATATCGGAATCCTTTGACAAGGACTGTGAGTGCTGGGGTTATTGTCTTGGAACTTCCCTTTGATACTTTATATCAGATCAAGAATGCAGCAGTCTTAAAAATTGCAGAATGGGTGTCAGAGGCTTGAAGTAACACCCTTGAGTCAGTAGCGGGGCCCCCTCTTAAGAAATGCTTCATCACCAGCGCTCTTGCTAGCATGTTATGGTTACCTCTTGCTATATAATAAACCACCCAAACACTGGCTTAAAACAATGACTATCACTTATTTTTGCTTCTGAACCTGTGCGTTGACTGTTGCGTAGCCAGGCGGCTTTTGCTTGGGGTCTGTCATGCAGTTGCAGCCAGGTGGTGGCTAGGACTGGGGTTGTCTGAAAGACTTCTTCACTCATGTGCCTGGCACCTGGGCTGGGAAGACTCAAACATCTGAGAACTGGAGCTAGGGCTCTTCGGACATTTCTGGAGTCCCTGAGTGGAGTTACTATTAAGCACCTGGTTACTAACTGAAAGGTTGGAGGTTCAAACCCACCCAGAGGCACCTCAGAAGAAATACTTGGTGATCTCCTTCTGAAAGGTCACAGCCATTGAAAACCGTATGAAGTACAGTTCTGCTCTGACACATACGGGGTCGCCATGAGTTGGGGTTGACTCAGTGGCAACTGGCTCGGTTTTGGTATACGGAGTCTGTAAATGGCACCTCCAGGATAGCCATACTTCTTATATGACGGCTGAAGGCACCCAGAGTGAGCTTCCCAAAAGAAACTAGCAGAAGCTGCATGCTCTTTCTTTTCTAACCTAACCTTGGATGTCACACGTTACCTCCACTGCGTTCTTTCATCATGGTAGTCACAAAGGCCCTTTCGGATTGAAAAACAGGTAACATAGACTCCACCTCTTGATAGGAGAGTGTCAAAGACTTTGTGGACGTATTTTTAAAACGTCACAGTCTACCCTCTTGGCACAATTTATATACATCATCCCACATGGAGCACACACTCAGTCCCTCCCAAGAACCCCCAGAAGTCTCATCTAGAACAGCAAGAGGCTCAGGCCCGAGGTCCAGGATCCTTGTGGGCTACCTTGGGTCAGGCTCTTTGGGTGAAATTCTGCAAGTACAGATCCTCAAGGACATTTTCTCTTGATCTGAAGACCTGTGAACTGAAAAGATAAAGTAGCTTCCCCCCAACACATATGCCAACATACAACGGTGAAATGGGCATACTGCCATAGGCATTCCCAATCACAAAGGACGGAATGGGAGGTACTCAATGATGGTTACCCAACATGAGGAATGTAATTAACATCAGTAAATTATAGACATAAAAATGGTTGAAATGGCAAATGTGTTGTTATATGCAATTCACCAAAATTAAAAAAAAAGTATATGTTTAAGAAAACATGGTGTCATAGTTTAATTGACACATACTTTCTTTCTTAGAGTGACTCAGTATGATTGTGTGCCTTACCACTGTCAATGGCACCTTTAATTCCATGAAAAACGGAACGGTTCAGAGAAGTTAAATAATATGGCCAAGGTAAGTGACCTCCCTTCCTTCAGGTCTTTGCTGAAATGTCCCCATCACAGGGAGGCCTTCCCTGGCCACCCTATTTAAAATGTACCGAACTCTCCACCACCATCACCACCCACCACTTACAAGCATTCCCTGGATCCTACTTTGCTTTCATTTTACCCTTAGGATTTATCACCATCCTGGCATAACTATATATATTATTTAAGTAACCGTCTTCATGAGGGCAAGTATTTTGTCCAGTTTATTCACAATGGCATCCTCCAGTGGTGGACCTGCATCTGACACATAGGAGAAACTCAACAAATATTACTTAAATTAATGCACAAACAATAGTTTACATAGGCATTAAGTGGTAAAGCTAAGACTAGAATCCAGGCAAATCCATTGACTGTTCAAAGCTCAGGCACTTGACCACTTGACCACGTTGCCCTCTTGGCTTAGCAGAAGATTGACTGCTAAAACCACCACACTCACCTCAGCCAATGGTTCTCAACTTAGGGAGAGGCATGAGGGAGCGGCTAGATCAATGAGTGGGATAAACGTCCCTACCCAGTGGCAGAAGCCCAGGTTCCTCATCATCAGCCCCAGATCCTATATGGCCTGGCCCCAGACAAGACTCCTCCTTCATCTGTCATCTCCATTCACTCGGGACTGCTCCCTATGCACAGAGCACTGTTCCCCCATCATCACTGAGAGTGACAGAAAACCCAACTCAAACTGGCCTAAGCACGAAAGAGAATGTATCAGCTCACAGAACTGAAGATACTGTCTTAGTACTAGCCTCTGGCATGGCCAGATCCAAGAACTCAAACCACTTGATTAGGTATCTGTCCCTCTCCAAACTTCAGGTGTGTGATCCTTAGCACGGGCTCCATTCTTGGGCAGGCTCTCCCCATGTGGTGACAAGATGGCCCCAGCAACCCAGGGTTATGTATCTAACAACTGGCAGCCTGGAAATAGAACCCATGCCTCCTGACTCAATCTAAAGGTCATGTCCAATAAATTAATCCATATTTACTGATACAAGCCACAGCATTTTAGAGGCTCCTCTTCTGTCATCAAAACAATGCCTGGGTTAAGAGCTCAGACCCTGGAGTCAGAGCAAACTGGTTTCCAATTACCACTCTGCCACTTGCTAGATGTGGGGTCTTGGAAAACTTGTTTTATCTGTCTGAACTTCAGTTTATTTTAATCTGTAAATGAGAATAACAAAAATACACCTAGTGGACTGCTTTTCTTTTATCCTTCCTTCCCAGGACTCGGTCCTCCTCCTTCTGATAAGAATACATAGATTTTACCTTTGGGCAACCACCACTGCCTCATTCTCAGGCCTTGTACTTCAGATTAATCTAACCCCACCCCCCAGCTTCACATGACCCAGGCCTGGCCAATCAGAGTATTCCACCCTGGCCCCAGTGATTGGTTCAGAGATAAACACAGGACCCAAGTTGGTCCAATGAGACACAGTTATGGTATGAGCCATGGGAAAAAGAACTGCTCTTCCTATTGGATTTGCTAAGCTGGTCATTGGCAGCTCTAGGGCTACCAGAGGCCAACTTCCCATCATTGGGGGGAGGGACACAGAGAGGCTGCCTGAGAGTAAAGCCAACACAGGAGCACAGAAAGAGACTGGTTACATTACATAAGCTCCTGGATCCAGTGGTGCCTGATTCCCCTAGACTTTGCCATTTCATGAACCGAAAAAGTCTTTTTCCCCTCCAGCCAGTTTGGCTTGAGCTTCTATTACTTATAGCCAAAAGAGTCTTAGTATGCCGGTTCATATGGCTGTTGAATATGATTACACAAGATAATGCTGTGGAGAACTTAGCACAGGGCCAGGCTCATAGCAAGTGTTCAACACAGGGCTCTTATTATCATTCTCGCCTGGCCCAAACCACCTCATCACCCTCAAAATAATTAGCAGAGCGGCTGCCATGACTCTGCGAATGGAGCTGCCGACTTGGCGTGGCACATTCACTCACTTCCAGCTTGCTGCCTCTCGGCTCCCTCTGCAGAAAGCTCCAAAGCCAGATGGCTTGGGGTAGACGGTGACAGACGAAAGCTGGTGCAGGGAAGGTGATAGCTGCTCCTCATGGATAGAGAGGCCATTGGAGAGATGAGAGGTGGGTAGGGAGGAGGTAGTTAGAGGCTCAATGAGCCTGAAGGACTTCTGAACCTCCAGACAGTAAGGAAAGGCCGCCCAGCTGCTGGAGGGCCAGGCTTGACATGGCTGGGAGCTCCCGTAAGCCCATTGACCTCATGCCAACCTCATCCATCTGGGAGGGGGCTAAGGCAGCCTCTCTGGCTTCTCTGCTGCCTGTGACCTTTCTGAACAACCTCCTCACCTGTTTCTGCACAATCTGGTCTCAGCCTGGACCAGTAAGTTGTCACTGAGGACTGTAAGGGACACAGTGACAATGGATATTGTCAGTGGTGGTGGGGCAGAGGGACAGAGAGGTGGAGGTGCTGTGCCCTGCTTCTTGTTTCTCCTCTTTGGTTCTCATCAGGATGAGAAGCTGCCCTCCTCTGCTTCATTCCTCCTTCATCTCTTCTTGTGCCAGATGGCTGTGTTTTTCCTGCTATAGTGGATGTTACTGGTGCCCTTCCAGATCTCCTTGGGCCCTTTTTACCACTTCTGTACACCGCTGAAAGGAGCCCAGGTGGGACAGTGGTTAAAGCGCTTGGCTGCTAATCAAAAGGTTGATGGTTCAAACCCAGCAGCCGCTCCATGGGAGAAAGACGGGCAGTCTGCTTCTGTAAAGATCACAGCCTTGGAAACCCTATGGGGCAGTTCTACTCTGTCCTATAGAACTGCTATGAGTCAGAATTGACTCCTGCACCCCTGAGCTTCTGTGTGCTTTGCTGCTAAAGCTCTACACTTGTGGCTTTCTTCAGAGACTTGGTCTTAGGCTAATGGAGCTGCCTCCCCATTAGAAGACCCAGAAGTCCCAAGAAAGCCCACTGACAATGACTGGTTCATAGGTGCAAACACCCAGTTCCTTTGCTTGGGGTGTGTGCTCATCAAGTGCTGCTATAACAGAAATACCACAAGTGGATGGCTTCAACAAACAGAAGTTTATTCTCTCACAGTCTAGTAGGCTAGAAGTCCGAATTCAGGCACCAGCTCCGGGGGAAGGCTTTCTCTGTCGGCTCTGGAGGAAGATTCTTGTCATCAATCTTCCCCTGGACTAGGCGCTTCTCTGCACAGGGATCCTGGGTCCAAAGGGTTTGCTCTGTTCTCGGCACTGTTTCTTGGCAGCATGAGGTCCCCCCTCTCTGCTCACCTCCCTTTCCTTTTATCTCTTGTAAGATAAAAGATGGTGCAGGCCACACCCCAGGGAAACTCCCTTTACATTGGATCAGTGATGTGACCTAAGCATGGGTGTTACATCCCACCCTAATCCCCTTTAACATAATCTAATCTCTGCTTATTAACCACAGGCAGAGATTAGGATTTACAACACACAGGAAAATCAAAGAAAATCACAAAATGGTAGACAATCACACAATACTGGGAATCGTGGCCTAACCATGTTGACACACATTTTGCGGGGACGCAATTCAATCCATGACAGGGTGAGACAAAGTCCAAGATAAAATCTAGGCTCCAAAGCTCCCCACAGGATCAGGCTGAGATGGGGACTTCATTGGAAATCACACCTTTACTTCCTCCACTCCTTTTCCATTTTCTCCCATAGCACTTCCTCAAAAAACTGCTGCCATTAGCTGCCATTAAGTCAGACCCCGAATCATGGTGACCCCATGAACAACAGAGTGAAATGCTGCGTGGTCCTGTGCCATCCCCATGATTGTTATGGGATCAGACCGTTGTGATCCATAGGGTTTTCGCTGGCTGATTTTCATAAGTAGGTCATCAGGCCTTTCTTCCTAGTCCGTCTCATTCTGGAAGATTCACTGAAAATTGTTCAGCATCATAGTAACATGCAAGCCTCCACTCACAGATGGATGGTGGCTATGCATGAGGTGCATTGGACAGGAATTGAACCCAGGTCTCCAGCACAGCATGGAAAGCAAGAATTATACCCCTGAACCACCAGTTCCCCCATTTTTCACTCATGGGGTCACCGTTGAGTTGCAATTGACTAGACGACAACTTGTTTCTCATACTAGCCATTTTAAACATCTAAGGATGACTTGTTGTTGTTGTCGTTAGGTGCCATCTAGTTGGTTCTGTCTCAGAGTGACCCTATCTACAACAGAATGAAACACCGCCCAGTCCTGCACCATCCTCATGGGTTACAAACTCCAAAATTTATCTTAGAACACAAATCCTCATCTTTAGTCTGCTTCTGGGAGAACTCAGCTTAAGAAGCCTGTCCAGCATCCATTCCCCCTTCTTCTAGGAACAGAACCTCAATTTTCCTTTCCCAATCTCAGTCCCCATGGTTTGTTTAAAGCTGATGATTCTACCCCCATCTTGAGAGGAGGGATACAATCCAGACCCAGCCAATCAACTTATTTCAGCCACCCATGACCTTAGTGATTAGTTCAAGGGTGGGCACATGACTCAAGTTGGTCCAATGGGACTCAGCACCTGGATGCAGCTCTACCTGAAGACATAACCTCTGGATTTTAAATTATGTGAGCCAGAAAAAGCAATGCTTCAGAATCTCAATCAGTAGCCCACATGGCACAGTAATAACTGCCACTTACTGGTCACCAACTTGGTACAAGGCCCTGTGCTACTTACTATACATAACTTTTAATCCTTACAAGAACCCTGTAGGGAAGGCATTATCATTCCTAATTTACAAAAGCAGAAACTGAGATCCAGAGACGTACAGCAGCTGCCTCAAAATCACACAGCTGGCATGTGACAGAGCTGGGACTTGAACCTAGATGTATCTGTTTCCCCTGCTCTACACAAAGTGAGAGCTCAATAAATGCCTTTTGGTTTGAATCAATGCAACTGTCCAACTTCTCCAAGATAGCCAATGTGTGGAACATGGATATAGTAAGTGTGACCAGCCTAACAGTGTGGGTCACCATCTTCATGGAGCAATGCCGACGACATTGAACTAGGCACATCTGTCTGCCCCCAAAACACCTGACCTAACACTCTTCCCAGTGCCCACAAGTCTGCTCTGGAGGTTTATCTATCCCTTTGCTCTCAAATACTTTTGCTTCCCACCCACCCCCATTTCACAACAACCCTATGAAATAGGGACCACTCCCCTATTATAGAATATTCCCATTGTACAGATAAGAACACTGATGTTCAGAGAAGGGAAATCACTTGCCCCAGGTCACACAGAGGCTTTAACCAAAATCAAGGCTCTAAAGAAAAGAGACTCAGTGGGACTGTGTCTTAATCCTGTCCACGCTCACAGCATCTAACACAAAGAGGGCAACAGTAAAAATGTTTGCTGAATGCATGAGTAAGTGAACGAACGCATGAATGAATGAATTGTGGGGATGGGAGGAAAAGCCAACAAGAGGTTTCCTACTTTTAAGACTTTCAGAGGATGAGAGATGGTCATAACTGATGAGAGATGGTCATAACTGATGAGAAATAATCCATCCGATCCATAGTTTCCCCACTGGAAGCTCCAAGGAGAGGGAGGGGGGCTGGTTTGATCTGGGAGCCCAGAGAATTACGATCTGACTGGGCCTCCATTTCCAGAACATCCTATTCAATGGGACAATGGAAAAACCAAAGACCTTAGACGTAAATCTGGGGTCAAATCCAGAGTCCACTGCTAATGAGCTATGTGACCTTGACCAAGTTACTTGGCCTCTCTGAATCTCTTTTCTCATCCATAAGGAGAAAGTATTCACAGATGCACCCGCCAGGGTTGGTGAGATAAGATGCACATAGTAGGCATTCAATAAACACAAGTTCCCTTGACAAATCTCCTTACTCTCCTGTGGCTCGGTTTCTCCCCCATTTAACACAGGGATGACTGTAACTCTTTCCATTTGAAGAGAACTGAATAGTTCCGGAAGCGCTTTCACGTAATAGCCACCAGCTGTCTCCCTGGGGAACATCCGGAGGCTTAAATGGGACACTGCATAGGAAATGCTTTGAGGGCCTTGGAAGAAAAGGGGCGAGAGAATCTGGAGGCTTATTATTAGACATGGAAGTGGGGGAGCAGGAGCCCACGCGCCTCTGTTATAATCAAACTGACACTGAGGTTTACAGTGCATTGAACACGGCGTGCTAGTCCAGGGAGCTAAAAACGGAAACCTGTGAAAACAGCAGCAGAGTTAAAACGGGTGCAGACCTGGTGTGGGCTGAGCCACCTCCTGCAGGCCAGAGAGCTGAACGGACACCAAGGCCTTTATTGCCCCAGCTGAGGCAGCAGCGGGCCCTGTGCAGGCCAGGAGGCACACACCACTGCTACAGGCCCCAAATGGGCCTGAGACCCCACACCTTGCAGGGCCCTTGGAAACAGCCAAGTCAGGGCAATAGCCTGTCCTTGGACAAATTACTTCAGCACTCTGGTCCTCAGTTTCCCCATCTGTATAGCGGAGATACGAAGAAGGTGGTTATGAGGATTCAATTCAATAATAATGAAAGTGCTTAGCAGAGTGCATGGTGTATAGTAAGCACTCAATGGATGTTAGCTTACGTTGTTATAAAACCAAAAACCAAACCCACTGCCATCGAGCTGATTCCAACTCATAGCAACCCTATAAGACACAGTAGAACTGTCCCATAGGTTTTCCAAGGAATGGCTGGTAGATTCGAACTGCCAATCTTTTGGTTAGCAGCCAAGCTTTTAACCACTGTGCCACCAGGGCTCCTATATTTTTACAGACTTGTTTATCCTCGAGTTTCTTGGTGATGCAAATGGTTAACTCATTTACCTGTGAACCAAAAAGTCAGAGGTTCAAATCCACCCAGAGGCAGCTCAAAATAAAGGCCTAGCAAACTACTTTGGAAAAGTCAGTCATTGAAAACCCTGTGGAGCATAGTTCTACTCTGACACACATGGGGTCACCATGAGTTGGAATCGAGGGCAACTGGCGCTTTGTTTAGTCTACCTCCTGGCCTTTGCTTCTGCTGTATTCTCCACCTGGATTGCCACTCCATCTCCTTCTTCCTAAGTAAATCCTATCCATCCTATAAGCCTAGTTCAAATTCCCCTTTCTGATGAAACCATGCATGTACTTGGAGATTCATTCATTCACTTACTAAGCACCTACTATTTGCCAGGCACTGCCTTAGGTGTTGAGGCTATAACAGTGTACAAAATAGACAAACACCCCTGCTGTCATGGAAATTTCTGCCTGCAGAGTGGCATCACCCAGGTGCTTTTTGGTGCACACTTATATTGTCATCATACATATATGTGTGTGTGTATAAATATATGTATATATATATACACACACACATTGGTTAAGTGCTGTGGCTGTTAACCCAAAGGTCAGCAGTTTTATCCACCAGCTGCTCCTTGGAAACTCTGTGGGGCAGTTCTACTCTGTCCTATAGAGTCACTATGAGTCGGAATCGACTTGAAGGAAATGGGCATATATATATATAGAGAGAGAGTTATTAGTTATCATACTGTTTTTCTAATGACACTAATAACAATATTTTTAAAGCATGTCCTTGTACGTCCTAGAATCAGCTCATATAACATGAGAATTGCTGCACTGAAGTTTCAAATACAGACATCTTCACACACAGCAGGCTGCTGAACTGTTACGGGGTGCCGGGAGGATCACATTTTTTACTTGGAAGGCCCCTCGCCCTCTCCCTGAAGCATTGCTGGTCACTATTCAGGAACTCAAAAATAAAAAATAAATGAAAAACCTGGCAACCTTGAATTAAGGGACCAGGCCATCCATATTCACCTTTCTTACCTCACAGCATCCCCCAAAACACTGGAATATGTTAAAACAACCCTTCCTTAAACCCTGCCTCTCTGCCTCCATGTTCCCTACAACTGCGCATTGCATTTGACTTTTCACGGCCTGATCTGTCCTGCCTGGATCTCTCCCCAGAGGGCGAGAGGCTGCTTTCCGAATCTGGCGGTGCCTGGCATGGGTCCGTGTCCTGGGATGGAGCTGGCCTTGGGGCCCGAGGGCAGACGTCCTAAATGAGCAGCACACAACTGCTGGTAATCAACTCAGCTTTTTCTCACAGACCCGGCAGCACAGCCCCCCAGGGAAAGGCGTCCACAGGAGACTCTTGGCCCCCGTAGGAGCGAAGGCTGGGAGGCCCAAAATCTGGCAGATACAAAGAGTGTCAGAACCAGTGAGCCTCAAGCCTCTTAAAGGGGTCATTTTTCATCCTTCCTCACGGCATAACAGAAGCTGTTCCTCTAGATTTTTTCCTGCTTCTAGGCTGTTCAGCCACAAGCAAACATGTAGCCCTAATCACTGAGGTATGTTCTAAGTTCAAAAACAGGATCCCCTGACAGATACTGGAGGAAATCACAGCCCCAGACACTCTGTTAAGCCAGATCTAAAACCGTTCCTGAAGCCCACTCTTCAGACAAAGACTAGACAGGACTATAAAACAAAAAATAATACACGTGAGGAATGTATTTCTTAGTTCTACTAGATAAAAAAAAAAAAAACGAGACCAAATGGGCAGCTCCTGTCCAGAGGCAGAATGAGAAGGCAGGAAGGGACAGGAACTAGGTTGAATGGACACAGGGAACCTGGGGTGGAAAGGAGGCGCGCGCTGTCACATTGCAGGGGTTGCAACTAACGTCACAAAACAGTATGTGTGTAGATTTTTGCATGAGAAATTAGCTTGAGCTGTAAACTTTCACCTAAAGCATAATAAACAACAACAAAACAAAACAAAAATCAGGGTCCCTGTGTCCAGGTGGAGCCCTGGTGGCACAGTGGTTAAGAGCTCAGCTGCTAACCAAAAGATCGGCAGTTTGAATCTACCAGCTGCTCCTTGGAAACCCTATGGGGCAGTTCTACTGTGACAGGGTTTCTATAAGTCAGAATCTACTCGATGGCAATGAGTTTGGTTTGGTTGTTGTGTTCAGGTGAACTTACCAAGTGAAAGTCTCAGAGCTTGAAAATCTTGCCACCTTCCCCTTCGCAGAATCTGGACCATGCAAATACCTGATAACAGCACATGGCAGGTCTGGCCTAAGAGCTTCACAGTAAGACAGGGAGTAAAGGCCCTGAGATCAGAGGACGCCTGTTTGAAGAATAGCAAAGAGACTGGTGTGGTTAGAAGAGAAGTAAAAGAGAGATAGGCTATACTATCAGGGAGGGAATAGGGGATTAGGTGTGGAACCTAGGGACTTATTAAGACAGAGAACAGAGGGCCCCCCAAATCTGCAAACAAAGTAACAAGAAATGTACCAGGGTGCAGAAACAAAGCCATTCCCACCCCAGAACAACTGGGCAGGGTATCAGAAAATAGCTGCAAACTTCTTTAAAGTTGCCTTTCAGAAGCAGCTGGAGAAAACCAGCCCCAGGGACCTGCACAGAACATCCACCTGTGACCTCTATGTGACCTTCCACGAGGGGCAGTGAGGGGCTGCAGTAGCCGCTAAGAGACTGCGCAGGCATGACACCCCATAAGTCCCACTACAAATCCCAGAGGCCTCCGGGACAGGAGCCATCTTGGAAAGCTGCTGCACATGGACTGTAGTTAACATATCCCCACCTGTGCCTATGAATAAACATGAATCTTTTCCCGCCCAAGAACTTTTAAAAACCCAGGCCCATGTTTTGTTCTGTGAGACAGGGGTATATGTTGTTTTAAGCCCTCCTTGTCTCCACTTGCAAGCCTCTTCAATAAAGCTTTGCTGGTGTGGAAAACTCTATGTGCCTTACCTGCTCAGTCTTGACCAGTGAGAGGCAAGAAACTTATTCTGGTAACATCAGGTATCACTCATTTAATTCCCTTCCCCCTCCCCAGTTCTACGAAGGCAGTGCTGGTATTATCCCCATTTCACAGATGAGAAAACTGAGGCTGGGAGAGGATTAAAAGACTTGCCCAAGGAACCCAGGGAGTCTGGCTGCAGAGCTTTGCTCTTAACTTTATTCTGCCTCCAAAGGCGGCCAAAAATAAGTCCTCAGTGCAGAAGGAGGAGCGGGTACATGTCAGAAAGAGACTAGGGGTTGTATGTTTGGGTTTTTTGTTTTGTTTCTGTGTGTGTTTTATGTTTTTGTCCTTTTTATTTATTTATTTATTGTTTTAACTAGCTCAGTAAAGAAAGCCTGTGGCCAAGAGTCAAAGGGACAAAATGCGGTTTTCAACACAACACAAAAAGATCTTTTTAACTATCAGAGCTGCCCTTAAAAAGAAAGGCTGCTTTAGTCATTAAGAAGCATATTGGAGCTGTTAGGAGTGGTTACCCTGAGGGAGGTAGGGGTGGAGGGGGATGGACTAGCCCCCAAGGAGCCAGCTTAAAACCTCTAGATGGCCTGAGCTCTGAGAAGATTATATAAACCAAATTTCATTTTAAAAATACCAACCCCAAAAACAAGCATAAGGAACGCCAACTAATGCTTTCTTTGAAATATCAAATTCTCTCTTCCGACAAGAAAAATGGGGCGGGGGCGATGACTCCTACTTTGCTGGCACCCATTCTCAACCCCCACCCCAGACTGCTTTTCGGGTAATCTAGCAAGAGTGGATGGTGAAACATTTTTTTTCTATTCCACAGATTCCTCCATTGTTAGGTTTGTTTGTTTGTTTGTTTTTACAGTGACCATGCACTACCTTTGTAGATAAAATGATATTAAAAAAATATTTTAAATGATTGGCCAGGGTATTTATGGTGGGGGAGTACCCATGATGTCACGTTAAGTAAAAGATGATATTTTTTTTTAAGTATAGAAAACATGGCAACAAATATTGGCAGTGGTGGCACAACAATTAATGCAACTGATGTCACTGAATTTTATGTGTGAAAAACATTAAATTGGCAAATGTGTTATCTATTTTTTACAGCAATAAAAAAATGCAAAAAGAAAAAGGTATGGTATATCACAGTGTTTAACTTTGTTTTTTTAACATCTAATTTTATATACCAAAACATAATACCTGGTGGGATTAAGAGTGGCATTTACTTGCTCCTTTAGGATTTTCTATAGTTTTTTTCTACAATTCACATGGATCAACTGGGTAATAAGGAAGGAAAGGAAAGGTATTTTTGAAAAGGAAGTGATCCTTGCTGAGAATTGAACTTTCTTCCATGGCTGGAAAGGCTCAAGCAGAGGCAGAAAATAAACCCAAAACAATGGGCACAAGGAAATTCCAGCTTCAGGGCAGAGATCAGAGAATTAACTCAAAGAATCCTTGATGCTAGGATTCTGAAGTTTAGAAGCCCTAAATGGCCAACTCAATGATGGGTACACTAATTAGAATCAAGGACGGCAGAAGAGGAATCTAGGAAAATGAAAAGGATGATATGTTTGATGTGATCTCAGATACATCCACACAGTGGAGGTTGTAAACCTGGATATCATGGACAATCGCAAAGCCGGAAACTTAGATTTTGGAATTTCTTGCGTAAAAGTGATCAAGGAAGGTTAACAAAGCGAAAGATGATCAGAGGGAGAGTATTGCCTGGTATTTCTCAACTCTGGTAGTACCTTAGGATCACCTGGAGAGCTTTTCAAAAATATCAATCCCCTAGCCCCACCATAGACCAACTATGTCAGAATCTCTGGGGTCATGGCACAGGCATCAGTATTTTTTAGAGTTCCTCAGGTAAGTATAAGGTACAGCCACACTTGAGAACCACTTGCTCAAACCAGCAAAAAGAGAGTTGTAAGCATTAAACCTTGAAGAGCACTTGCCATCAGAAGAGGAAAGAAGTGAGTTTTGAAGACACGCATGGATAAGGAAAGATCATAGAGATCAAAGAAAGATGTTGTGAAAACTGGGGAAAAGAATTCTGGAGGGAAGATGGTGCCCATGTACTACACTTCAGGAGTGAAGAAAACTGGGAAATAAAGAAAAAATGAATGAAGAATCACATTTGCAAGATCTTTAGTGGGAAACGAGTCTGCAACAGAAATGACAAACTTAACCATGTATGTGACTACCCTTAAGAGAGTAATATGGCCCCATACCTCTGTGACCCTTTAATGAAGACATTTACATCAAAAAATTGTATTCTTTCTTAAACCCAAAACAAAACAAGTATTGTGCTACGCATTGTGCTAAACCAAAAAACCGCATTGCCATTGAGTCGATTCCAAGTCATAGTGACCCAATAGGACAGAGTAGAACTGCCCCATAGGGTTTCTGAGGAGCGCCTGGTGGATTCAAACTGCTGACCTTCTGGTTAGCAGGTGTAGCTCTTAACCGCTATGACACCAGCGCTTCCAGGCATTATACTAATTCCTCACAAGAGTTATTTCTTTCTTCTCCTACTTTCCTCAAGGCTCCAATTCTATCTTCTATCCAACCTTTCTTCTCAGATCCCAGCAGATGACCTTGGCTTCAGAGAGGGGGCTATCACACCTGAATTCTCTCAGGTGACCTCTCTGCCTTTAAATATGTCTTTACCACCCTTTCTTCTGTCCAGCCAGCCTTGGAGGTAGAAGAATTCTTTCTTCTACAAATGGCCACCTAGTTTCAGAATTCCCTGGAGGGCTGGCTGAAGCCTCCATGTAGACTGTGTGATAGCTCCATTTCCCCCACTGCCCCAAACAAACCCCCCAGTCCTGCTTTATTCCCTTCCCCCTGCAGGTGTTGATTCCAAGAGCTCTCCCTAACAAACCTCTTGCATGTTCATCTGTCTCAGAGTCTACTTTCCAAGAAAATTTCTCTGCAACACTTACTGACCACTGCATTCCAGTGCCTAAATGGTACCTGGCTCATAAACATTTAATATATACTTGTTGAATTGATTGATTGATTGGTTAGGGTCGGAGAGCTTCCTAAGGAAACCCTACCAGTCTGAATTGTCACATCAAGCCAGGGGAAGTTCTCCTTCACCTGTTATCAGCATCTCTGCTGTTTTAAAGTCTGGGGTCCTCACCACAAAAGGCTTACTACTCAACTTATCCAGAGCTCCCATTGGCTTGGAGGTAAGGAAAGCATTTTACAGTTCATGTCTCATGATCTTTTCACCTTCCTCCCAGTCACTAGCCCAAGGTGACAAAAACAAAAGCCAACCTCATCCATGAACATCTCAAGCCAAGAGAAATAAAATCTGTGCTGTACTTAACCTCGTGCTCATGATTCAGATGGTATTTAGAAGAGAGTCCAGGTGTGGGTCCAGAAGATGAAACCTAATTGCACAATGTACCCTGGGCCAAAAGAAGTATTGAGCTGTAAATAAACCATTTTCCCTGGACCCAGATCTCTTTGAGATGATTAATTGTTCAAGCTTGGGATCTGGCTGTATTCTGGTTCCTGCCTGGTAAGAAGAATCTGGCTCCATCTGGCCCTCTGTCCAGCAGCAGGGACCTGGCAGGCTAATGATGGTTTCAGCAGGCTGATCTTTGCAGCAACATCTGCTTGAGATAAGGCCACAACAGGTTGGCCATGGTAGGAGCAGCAGTCAACAGCTATGTCCAAATCCTGAAGAATTTCCTAGCTCTGGGTAATGAAGTCACTATGTTGAGTGTCTTCTTTTAGAAAGTATACATGTACATAAGCATCAGACCTTCCAAATGGGCAGATCCCTGGACCACCAACTCCTCCTCTAAAAATGTATCCCAATGGTGAATTAGCTACAAGGATGTTTATCAGAGCACTTTTTAAAATAGCAGTGAAAGACTGGAAGCAACCTAAATGTCCACATGAATGGGATTTGTTATATAAATTATGGTAAAACCATCCCAATAAATACAATTATCTAAAATGATGTTGCTATGTAAAATTACTTTTGTTGACAGGTAATGAATAATAAGCCTGATGTATTGTTAAGTAAAAAATGCTCTAGGGGAGAGTCCATTCCCTTGCCTTTTCTAGCTTCTGCATGCTGCCTGCATTCCTTGGCTCATGGCCCCTTTCTCCATCTTCAGAGCCAGCAGTGTAGCATCTTCCACTCTCCCTCTATCTCTCCCTCTCTCTTGCTCTCTCTCTGTCACCTCTGATCCTCCATCATATCTCCTTCTCTGACTCTCCTACCTCCATTTCAAAAGGACCTTTGGGATTATCTTGGGCACATTCAGTTAATCCAGTAAAATCTTTCCATCTCAAGCTCCTTAATATAATCACATCTGCAAAGTCCCTTTTGCCATGTAAGGTAACATATTCACAGGTTTCAGGGATGAGGACATGGACATCTTTGGGAGACCATTATTCTACCTACCCCAAGGGATAAGAAAGGAATCCATCTGTCGTGGATTGAATTGCATCCCCCCAAAATAGATGTCAACTTGGCTAGGCCACGCTTCCCAGTAATGTGTGACTGTCCACCATTTTGTCATCTGATGTGATTTTCCTATGTGTTATAAATCCTACCTCTATGATCTTAACGAGGCAGGATTACAGGCAGTTATGTTAACAAGGCAGGATTCAATCTACAAGATAAGATCATAAAAGACAAAAACCAGCAGAGAGAGAGAGTGGCCTCCTACCACCAAGAAGCAGCACCAGGGGCAGAGAGTGTCCTTTGGACCTGGGGTCCCTACGCTGAGGCACTCCTAGACCAGGGGAAGATTGATGACAAAGACCTTCCTCCAGAGCCAACAGAGAGAGAATGCCTTCCCCGGAAGCTTGTGCCCTGAATTTAGACTGCTAGACTGTGCAAGAATAAACTTCTGTTTGTTAAAGCCATCTACTTGTGGTATTTCTGTTATAGTAACAATAGGTGACGAAGACACCATTCTTATACTCAAACACCTATAAATAATCGGAATACTGGTAACACTCAACATACTTGAGAGCTGGAAATAGCTTTAGCTGGTCTGGTAGTTTGTGGAGCATTTCCTTTATGTCAGGCTCCCCAGGGGGGTCCCAGGAGCTGCTAAAGGAAGTCGGTATGTTTAGGATGTGGTCTGAAGATCCTGCCCAGGCTCCTGACCACTCCTATCTGCTTTATATACATTAAAACATTTTTTGAAAGCTCTGATCTAGCCAAATGACCTGGTTTTAATGATGAACTGAGGTCCAAGGAGATTCAGTGACTCACCAATGAGGCAGAGGAAGTAGATGAACCTGGAAATGCATGATCTTTCTTACATCACTGAGCTGATTGGTGTCTGAGTCATCTCCCCCAGAGGGAACGGTAAAGAGCAAGAACTTCAGGAGCCGATATGGAGTTCAAGCCCTGCCCAGACAGTGTGTTTCCTAACCTCTCGTGAGGTCGGATTAAACAAGATCATGCACAGAAAGCACAACACGGCACATACTCGACCATGTAGGCTGGTATTGTTGACTATCTGGTGTATCATTATTTCTGTGTGTTTCTTCCATATCAAGGTACTTCATATTCTTGAAGAGTAGAACTTCATGTGATCTGTCTTTGTGATACAGCTTGGAGCCTCACTCCGTTTCTTCACCTGACTGGCTCCTACTCATCCTTCAGGTCTCCACTGAAATAACCCTTCGCCAGGGAGACCATCCCAGACCACCTAGAAGGCATTGGGTTTCCGGTTGTACTGTCTCATGACACACTGAATTCTCCTTTGTAGCCTTCATCCCAATTATTGTTAATAATTATTTACAAAAAATTATCTTTGGTCCCTGCCTTCCTTTACAATGCAATCTACGATGAAAGCTCTCTGAGGGCAGCTACGCATACCAAATATCCCATGTGCACCCTCCACATTTCCCAGCCTCCTTTGCAGTTAATTGGGGCCATGTGACCAGTTTTGGCTAATGGACTGAGTGTAGAAGAGATACGTGTGGCTTCTGGGCTGCAGCACAGAGAAGGTGGCATGGTAACTCTCCAGTTAACAATTCCCCTACTGCAGTGATGGGCAATGGTCTATCAGCCTGAGTCCCTGAGTGGCTATATGGAAGAGTGCCCCCCGTTCATCCACATTGACTATGTAGCAGAATGAGAAATAAACCTTTGTTGTGTTATGCTTCTGGGATGTCAAAGTTGCCTTGTTACTGCAACACACCTAGGCTTATCCTGATCAATATACCACTATATTCCTAGTATCCAGCATAGTGCTGGCATATAGAAACCGAACCACAGCCATTGCCGTCCAGTCAATTCTGACTCATAGAGACCCTATAAGACAGAGTAAAACTGCCCCATAGGGTTTTCAAGGAACAGCTGGTAGATTCAAACTGCCGACTTTTTGGTTTGCGGCTGAGCTCTTAACCACGGTACCACCAGGGCACCGTAAGTATTTGTCAAGTGAATGAGTTGACTTCTGACACGATAGGTCAAGTCAGAATACATGACATTTCCTAAGTCAGTGCAGAAGGACAGCTCTCCACGGCCAAAAAAGACTAAGCCACCAGCTAGTTCCGAAAGTGAAATACCAGGATCCCTATCACCCAGGACAGAAGTTAGAAATGCAGACTCTTTGACCTTGAAGTTGCTGAGCTCTGAGTCACTGCTGTGTTGGTGGAGGTCACAGAAACACTTAGCGAGGCTGAGGGCAATTAGGTACTCAACAAGGTGATAAAATCCACTACAACCAGAGCCATTAGTCACAGGGCATTATTTAGAAATTGTTGCAATTTATAATGTTTATGAATTGATCTGTAGGAACCCATAAACATTGCTCATCAATATAACTAATCGGCATTTATGAGTTGTTTGGCTGGCTGATACATTCAGGCTGGTGTCATCGTGGTCTTGAGGAAAAAAAACAACTGATCCATGCTGGAGTCTTTGGCTGGGCTGTTGGTATTTTGACAATTCCACTGAGTTCAACAAGGAATTGAGTGAAAGTGGTATGTTTAAGAGGTAGAGGAAACACAAGTATAAAAGTGGGGAAGGGACTGCAAATTATGAGTGAGTTGTGAAGCAAACAATATTCTATAATGATCCATAGGGTTTTGAAAATGAGGGAAACCCTCAATAAGGTAGATTGACACAATAGCCCCAACAATGGGCTCAAACCTACCAACAATCAAAAAGATGGCACATGACCAGGCAACATTTAATTCTGTTAGTTGCCATGAGCCAGAGCTGACTTGACAGCAACTAACAACAGCAGCCTTCATGGGAGGAAAACAGCTACCCACCAACTTCCACATGTAACAATTTCAGGCACTGGAAACTAACTTCTGTTTGTCAACTCTAATTCCAAACTCCCAAGGAAGCTTTCTCATTGGCCCAGCTTAGGTCAGGAGTTGATTCCTGGACCAATCATCTAAGTCCAAGGGCAGAGTCTCACTGCAGGAACAATGACAACTCTCTTGGTGGCTGTCTTTGTCATCTAGTGCTGCTGTAACAGAAATACCACAAGTGGATGGCTTTAACAAAGAGAAATTTATTCTCTCACAGCCTAGTAGGCTACAAGTCCAAATTCAGGGCATCGGCTCCAGGGGAAGTCTTTCTCTGTCGGCTCTGGAGGAAGGTCCTTGTCATCAATCTTCCCCTGGTCTAGGAACTTCTAAGCACAGGAACCTCATGTCCAAAGGATGCACTCTGCTCCCAGTGCTGCTTTCTTGGTGGTATGAGGTCCCCATGTCTCTCTGCTTCCTTCTCTCTTTTATATCTCAAAAGACATTAGCTTAAGACACTATCTAATCTTGTACATCTCATCAATATAACTGCCATTAATCCATCTCATTACATCATAGTGATAGGATTTACAACACATAGGGAAATCACATCAGATGACAAAACAGTAGACAATCGTACAACACTGGGAATCATGACCTAGCCAAGTTGACAGATATTTTTGGGGGACACAATTCAATCCATGGCAGTGGCCTTGTCATTAGAATAGTGGATTGACAATAGGAAGTGGGCTTTACTCAGAAGCAAAGAGGAATTTTCCAGAAATAAATATAACATTCCATTAAATTCTGACAGTCTTAAACTCAACTCCAGATAAAATGTTTATGGTTGAAAATGGCTAATACCATGGTTTTTAACAAGGACAATAGGCTTGGCCAGGGCTGGCACCATTCTTGAGCTGCAAACCCCAGCATGACAGCATTTTGTGCCCGTCAGGGCCCAGTAGAGGGGCTGGATTTGGGGACAAAGCTGACGTCTATACCCCTCACCACCAGACCCTCATCTCAAAGCTTGGCCTCCCAGAAAAGACACTAACCCCATAGGACACACTTGTGAACCTACAGATGACATCCCGTTGCCAGCTCAGCTGAAATGCATTTCTCTAGATCACACAGAGATGGCCCTGGCTCTCATCAGCACAGCTCTTGCTTGAGCTACAGATGGCAAATGGAACGCTCATCCCCGCCCCTTGCTCCCTGGCCCGGCTGCTTCCACATTCCTTGACAATAATGCTGGCTCGGAAGCTGGCACTTGGAGCCAACCCTCGCTAGGCACAGCAGGGTGGGCAAGGCAGAAGGAAAGCTGGCAAGGAGGGAAGTCAGGGCTATTTATTTTATGCTGGCCCCAGCAGCCTGGAAGGTACCGTGAAGAATGGGCAGAGAGACTGCAGCAGATGAAAGAGCTTTATCAGGTAAGAGGCGGTAGGGGCGGGGGGGACAAGAAAATTACAGCCCCACTTGCCAAGTCTCAGGGACACCTGCATCTAATTTAGCATAAAGAAGATATTGTAGAAAAGGACTGCCACCTTCCACAGATGCAGACTGTCACTAAAACTGGTCTATTCTGTCTCTTAAGCCTCTCTCCAACTTGCTCACTTCTCCCCATCCCCACCACCACCTCCCTGCTCTAAGCCACCATCATCTGTCTAAACAAAAAACCTAACCCATTGCCATCCAGTCAATTCTGACTCATAGCAACCCTAAAGGACAAAGTAGAACTGCCCCATAGGGTTTCCAAGGCTGTAATCTTTACAGCAGCAGACTGCCACATCTTTCTCCCGAGGATCTGCTGGTGGGTTCAAACCACCCAGCCCAGTGCTTAACCACTGTGCCACTAGGGCTCATCTCTTGTCTAGAGAACTGTAATTGCCTCCCAAATGCTCTCTCTGCATTCACTCTTTGTCCGCAACAGTTCACTCTCCACCCTTTGACCACAGTGATCTTTCTAAAGTGCAGGTACGATTCTTCTCCTCTGTCAAAAACCCAACAGTGGCTCCCCAAAGGACAGAGTCCAAAATCATTCACAACAGCTCACAGAGCCTTCACTAGCTCATCGTGGCCAACCCCAACATCTTCAAGCATCAAAGAGGGTTAAGGCAGGTAGCAGACGTGTTGATACCTGGCCCAATTCCTTCACCTTTACCACCGCAGCACACACTGGCCCAACTCCAATGGCTAGCACCTGCCTTCATTGCCTAAAGAAAGGCATTCTCTGGCCACAAGAGCCCACTTGCTCAGATGCATGGCAGCATGGAAGTGCCAGGGAATCAATGCCCTCTGGAAGCAGCTCTCGACAACCATTAATGGAAAATGGTATATAAATACCCCAGCTCCATCTCCCTTTGGGTGGGATACTGAGGTGCATGACCAACACATGCCCAGTGTTCCCCTGTTGCCCACGGCGGTAACTTGATTGATAACACATTCTTTTTGTGTGTGTGTGCTTTAAGTGAAAGTTTACAAATCAAGTCAGTCTCTTATACAAAAAGTTATACTATGTATTACCAGCTGCTCTCCCCCAATGAGACAGCATACTCCTCCTCCCCACCCTGTATTCCCCGTGTCCATTCAACCTGCTTCTGTCCCCCTCTTCCTTCTCATCTTGCCTCCAGACAGGAGCTGCCCATGTAGTCTCATGTGTCTACTTAAGCCAAGAAGCTCACTCCTCACCAGTATCAGTATCTATTTTATAGTCCAGTCCAATCCCCGTTGGGAGTTGGCTTCGGGAATTGTTCCAATCTTGGGGTAACAAAGGGCCTAGGGACCATGACCCCTGGGTTCCCTCTAGTCTCAGTCAGACCATTAAGCCTGGTCTTTTCATAAGAGTTTAAGGTCTGCATCCCACTGTTCTCCTGCTCCATCAGGGATTCTCTGTTGTACTCCCAGTCAGGGCAGTGATCTGTGGTAGCCAGGCACCACCTAGTTCTTCTGGTCTCAGGCTGATGGAATCTCTGGTTTATGTGGCCCTTTCTGCCTCTTGGGTTCATCTTTACCGTATGTCTTTGGTGTTCTTTATTCTTTGCTCCAGGCGGGTTGAGACCAATTGATGCACCTTAGATGGCTGCTTGCTAGCATTTAAGACCCTAGACGCCACTCACCAAAGTGATAACACATTCTTTACTGGCTCCCTCCCTTCCCTATCTTATTTCCCTTCTCTCCTACTGGCATTTCCTGGGATCACCTCCCAGATGAACTTCTTGCATTCAAATCTTATCTCAAAACCTTCTTTGGGGAGATCCCCAAAAAAGCAGTATTTTCCATAACCCAAGTTCCCAGTTATGTTCTTACTTGTGCATATTAATCATGAACCTGCCATGTTCTCTCCAGCCACTGGATCTTTGCACAAGCTGTTGTGGTTCCTCTCTGCTCTGTTCAAGCAGAATCCCCTTCCAGTCCCTGCCTCACTAAAATCTTTCACTTACATTATCTCATTTGATGTTCACAAGCATGCAGGTGGGTACATATCACTCTCCCCATTTCCACAGATGAAGAAACTGAGGCTCAGCAAGATAAAGTAACCTGCAAGCCCAGAACCAAGTTCTGAAGCCAGGGTCTCTCAGCCTAAATCTGGTAGCCTTTCCAGCACAGCTCTGCTGCTTGCTGTGAAAACCTTAAAAGTTTGTTTTTTACTGATTTTGTTCTACTTGCATTTTTACCAACCCACTATCAGCCAAGAACTGGGGAGGGGGAGGCCAGGTGAGATGAGGCCAGGCAGGAAGCTTGAAAATAGGAAGGGCCTGATCCTAAGAGAAACTGGTTCGAATCAAGTAGAAATTGGTTTCCTGTTATCTTTGTAGCTAGTGCGCTTGCAATTCAGGGACTGATGCCCACATAATAGGCTAAACACTGCTGCCAGTTTCTGATCAAATCTCTTTCCTAGAAAGAGACCATTAAAAAAGTTCTCTGTAACCAATCAGGCCATCTATGCTCCTCTAAAAGACGCAAATCACTGGACAAACTCACAAAGGACTCCCAGCCCAATATAACCCAGAAAGAAGCGATGCACCCCCACGTTTGTGGCAGACGAGGTAGCAAGGGACATTCACAAAGGCCTTCCTGGAGCCAACAGGAAACATAAAGGCACTGGAGATGCTAATCAGTGCTTCCCCACTCACACCCCTGCTGAGAGAATCTGCTGCCATCACAGTGCCTGCTGCCCTGTTTGCCTCAGGACTGATATTCAGCTATTACACGCAAACAACAGCCACAGAAACCAAACCTGTTGCCATCAAGTGGATCCTGACTCATAGCGACCCTTTAGGACAGAGCAGAACTGCCGTGTAGGCTTTCCAAGACTGTAATCTTTACGGGAGCAGGCTGCCACATCTTTCTCCTGAGAAGCAGCTGGTGGGTTAGAACCCCCAACCTTTCAATTGGCAACAGAGTGCTTGAACTACTGCGCCCCCACAGCTCCTTAAATATGGTCCCCTACCTGTTTTAATAAACAAAGTGCTACTGGAAAACCCGGAAAAAAAAAAAAAAAAAAACCCCATGCCATCGAGTCAATGCCAACTCATAGCAACCCGACAGGACACAGTAGAACCGTCCCATAGGGTTTCTGAGGAGCACCTGGCAGATTTGAACTGCCCACCTCTTGGTTAGCAGCTGTAGCTCTTAACCACTACACCACCAGTGTTTCCTACTGGAAAATAGCCGCACGTTTGTTTATGTCTTGCCTACGGCTGCTTTCACACTACCACAACAGAGCTGAGTAGTTGTGACACACCATATGGCCCATAAAGCTTAAAATATTTACTCTCTGGCCCTTTACAGAAAACTTTGCTGATCCCATGATCCAGACCTACTCTTAGAGCTGGGGGTAGGGAGAATATGTGAATAAAATGAGGATTCTGTTAGAAAGGAGAAAATTTGATGTAGGAAAGCAATAAACAGCAAACACTGCCGAGATAAAGTCTATTTCTGGAGGTCACACCCTAGCAGATAGCACTCAGCAGGGATTTTCCCGTAAAGACCTGATTACAAAATCTAGGGACTTGAGACTTACATAATCTTTATGTTGGTGGGAGATGCTAAGTCCTACTACCCTCTTCCCCCCTCCCACTGTCATCAAAGAATAAGAGATTTTCCCCAATTCAATTCCTACCACAAAGTGACAGAAATGATATTCAGAGAATGGTGAGTTCTTAATCCACAAAAATCTCAGAGTCTGGCCTGGTGTTAGCTCTACAGCCAACCAAAGGCACACTGAAATCAAGTGAGAATTAGACACAGGGATAAGCAGAGAAAGGTGCTGAACAGAGAGGATCATGGGACACATGGGGAAGGGCACAAAGCCATACTTCCCCAGAGGGAGACAGAAAATGGCTGCCTGATGGTGCCATCCCATGATGCTCTGGGGTTCCATAAGATTTCCCAGAGTCTGCTCATTCAGCAGCATTCCTAGGTACTGCAAACAGTTAATGCACTCAGCTGTTAACTGAAAGGCTGGAGGTTAAAGTCCACCCAAAGACCTCAGAAGAAAGGCCTGGCAATCTACTGTCAAAAAATTAGCTATTGAAAACCCGACGGAGCACAGTCCTACTCTGACACACACGGGGTTGCCGTGAGTCAGAACTGACTCAAGGGCAATTGGTTTAGTTGGCTCTATGTTGTTGTCATCTGCCATCGAGTTGGTTTCAACTCATAGTGACCCTATGCACAACAGAATGAAACACTGCCCTGTCCTGCGCCATCCTCACAATTGTTGCTATACTTGAGTGCATTGTGCAGCCACTGTGTCAATCCAAATCGTTGAGGGTCTTCCTCTTTTTCGCTGACCCTCTACTTTACCAAGCATGATGTCCTTTTCCAGGGACTGATCCCTCCTGACAACATGTCCAAAGTATGTGAGAAGCTGTTTTGTCATCTTTGCTTCCAAGGAGCATTTTGGTTGTACTTCTTCCAAGGCAGGTTTATTCCTTAGCATTCAACACGTCAAATCTATTTTTGAGATGGTCTCTAAATTCAGGTGGGATATACTCAAGGTCATACTTTGGCTCTCATGGGCTTGTTCTAATTTTCTTCAGTTTCAACTTGAACTTGCATATGAGTAATTGATGGTCTGATCTGCAGCTGGCACCTGGCCTTGTTCTGACTGATGATATTGAGCTTTGCAATGAAAAAGTCATTGGTCTTGCAAAACTCAATCATGCGATCTCCGGCATCTTTTCTGTCACCAAGACCATATTTCCAACTACTGATCCTGCTTCTTTGTTTCCAACTTTTGCATTCCAATCATGTAATTATCATCGTGTCCTGATTGCATCTTTGATCAATTTCAGATTGCAGAAGTTGGTAATAATCTTCAATTTCTTCATCTTTGGCCTTAGTGGTTGGTGTGTAAATTTGCATAATAGTCGTATTAACTGGTCTTCCTTGTAGGCATATGGATATTATCCTGACAGTATTGTACTTCAGAGTAGATCCTGAAATGTTCTTTTTGACAGTGAATGAGACACCATTCCTCTTCCAGCTGTCATTCCCAGCATAGTAGACCATATGACTGTCCTATTCAAAATGACCAGTACCAGTCCATTTCAGCTCACTAATGCCTAAGATACCAACCTTTATGTGTTCCATTTCATTTTTGACAATTTCTAATTTTCCTATATTCCTACTTACAGTCCAGGCTCAAAATATTAGTGGGTGTTTACAGCTCGCTCTTCTCGTTTTGAGTCATGCCACATCAGCAAATGAAGGCCCGGAAAGCTCAACTCCATCCACGTCATTAAGGTTGACTCTAAGGACGTATCTCTTTGCCAGTCGTCTTTTGAGTGCCTTCCAGCCTGAGGGGCTCATCTTCCAGCACTATATCAATGTTCTGCCGCTATTCATAAGGTTTTCCCTGGCTAATGCTTTTCAGAAGTAGACTGCCGGGTCCTTCTTCCTAGTCTGTCTTAGTCTGGAAGCTCAGCTGAAACCTGTCCTCTATGGGTGACCCTGCTGGTATTTGAATACCAGTGGCATAGCTTCCAGCATCACAGCAACACGCAAGCCCCCACAGTACAACAAACTGACAGACACTTGGGGAATTGGCTCGATAAGTCCTGTTTACCTGAGCAAGTTCAAATGGGTTTCTATCCCTCGCAACCAAAAGATTCCTGTGAGGGATAAGATTTGCCAAGTCAGTGGACACTCTCTCCAGGACCCTCCTTTCCTTGCCCCAGGGGCAGGGTAAACGCCCAAAGGCCTGCCCAACTCGTCTTTCTTTCAATCCCAGTCACTCAGGATTTCCTTTGTCAAACGGCAGGAATTCAGGCAGGCCCAGAGACCTGACGTAAAGTTCAAGGCTTAAAAGCTAAGAAACCCAGGGGAGAAGTAATACCTGACTTTTTATCCTTAGCTTAAAAGTTTCTTTTAGTAGTAGCTATAAATGGTTGCCAGGCAAGTCAAACGTAAGTCAATATCAACTCCTAGAAACGGACAGAGAAGGGGGAAATCTTTTTAAGTGAAAAAAAATTGAGGCCATTTTTTTTCTAAATGTTATAATGTTACTTTGATCTTCCAGCTCTCCCAACCTGGTCTTTAAGCCACCATTAAACCGCCCTGTTCCTATTACTTTATTATTTGATATTTTAATTGAGTGAGAACCTTCATATCCTGGCCAATATTCCCCATCTGCTGCTTCTCCAATTTTTCGGGAAGTGCCTGGGGCAACACTCCTTCCTGGAACAAAATCCACTCTCTCTTGCTTCCTCTGGAATACATTCTCTTTCCTGAAGCCAGAACCATTCGCCTCCTGGAGGCAAATCTTTCCCAGACGTCTCCCTCTGGGAGCGGCCATCTGGGTTTTCAAGCTGCCCTCAGTGGATGGAAGAGAATCAACCTCCTGCTTCCAACCTGCCCTCCTCAGGTTGAGGCCTTTGGATATGGCCTCCATCTAATCCACTCAAAAGAAGCCCTAGTGGTGTAATGGTTAAGCGCTCAGTTGCTAATCATCAGTGGTTGGAATCCACCCAGAGGCTCAGTGGGAGAAGAGACCTGCCAGTCGACTTTCATAAAGATTACAGCCAAGAAAATCCTCTGGGGCAGTTCTACTGTCACATAGGGTCTCTATGAGTGGGAATCAACATGGCACCTCACAACAGCAGCAACAACCCACTGGACGGAATTTGGTTGGTTTGTTTTCCTATTTTATCCATGAGTTCCTGGGTGGTGCAAACTGTTAACACGCTCACCTGTTAACCGAGAGGTTCAAGTCTACCTAGAAGTGCCTCAAAGAAAGGCCTCGTGATCTACTTCCGAAAAATTAGCCTTCAAAAGCCTAGGGAGCACAGCTCTACTCTGCTGTACAGGAACGCCACGGGCCCAAGTCCATTTGATGGCAATTGGCTGGCTACTTGAACCCAATCAAGGCAAAATCAATCAAATGACGATTCTGAATTATACCAATTTCTTCACAGTTGTGTTTTGCAGAGGGAAGACTACTAGGAGAAGCAAGATCAGAAGCCAAGCACTTAAAGTAAACATAGTTAGCCCACAAGCTCTGGCCGTGTGCTAGATTCCACAGACAGAGAGGAGAAAGATACCATTCATATTCTCAAGGAAGCCAGTCTTGAATAACACTGTCTGACAGAAATCTACTGGTAAATTTCTAGTTGTTGTTGATGTCAGGTGCTGTCTAGTCGATTTTCAACTCACAGCAACCTCATGTGACAAAGTAGAACTGCCCCGTGGGGTTTTCTAGGTTGTAATCTTTACAAGAGCAGATCCCCAGGTCTCTTCTTCCACAGAGTTGTTGGGTGGGTTCAAACCAACAACCTTTCAGTTGGCAGCCGAGGACTTAACAGTTGCACCACCAGAACTCCTTAAATTTCTAGTAGCCACATTAAAAAAGGTAAAAAGCAGGGAAAATTAATTTTAGTAACATGTTTTATATAACCCAAAATATCATAGTTTCACATGTAATACAAAAACTATTACTGAGATATTTTACATTCTTTTCATTCTATCCAGTGCATATTTTATACCTAACAGTACCAACTGCCATTGAGTCAACTCCAACTCATGATGACCCTGTGTGTCAGAGCAGAACTGTGCTCCATAGGATTTTCAGTGGCTGATTTTTTGTAAGTTTTTTCCCAGGAGTCTCTGGATGGACTACCCAACCTTTGGACAGCAGCCAAGCACATTAACTGTTTCCACCACCAAGGGATTCCACCGCAAAGGAAGCTCCCCTTAAATGTAAGCTGGTAGCATTGTTGTTATTAATAATATCTGAGCAAAGAAGGCTTCCTGGATATCTTAGTTACTGTCTTAGTTATCCAGTGCTGCTATAATGGAAATACCACAAGTGGATGGCTTTAACAAAGAGAAATTTATTCTCTCACAGTCCAGTAGGCTACGAGTCCAAATTCAGGGTGTCAGCACCACCAGGGAAAGTCTTTCTCTCTTGGCTCTGGAGGAAGGTCCTGGTCATCAATCTTCACCTGGCTGAGGAGCTTCTCATTGCAGGGACCCCAGGTCCAGAGGGACACAGGGAGAAGATGGTGCAGGAAGGAGACACGTGTATCTATATATTCTTTCCCCCCGCCCCACACACAAAATGGAGCTTGCTGTCCTGTGCCTTGCTTTTCTCACTTAATAACAGATCAGTTCCTATCCCACCCCACAGAGCTGCCTCATTCTCTCTGATGGCTGCAGAGTATTCAGTGTGTGGTTGTACCACATTGTAGTATCCATTCTCCTATTAACGGGCCTTTAGGGGACAGATGATGCTGCGATGAATGGAGATTCTGGAGGAATGTTTCCTGGATTTGAATGCTGGCTTTGCCACTTATTGATTGTGTGACTTTGCCTCAGTTTCCTCATCTATAAAATGGGGGTAATATATATACCGTAAGTATATAGATGCACCATAAGTTGTGAGGATTGAATGAGGGCTTAGAAAAGAACCTGATACATGGTAAGCACTATCTATCAAGTCACACATGTACACGGAAGGACCCATTCTTCCATTCAACATACCCTTTTGGAGCACCTCCCCTGCTCCAGGCAATGTGCTCATCTTGCCTGACCAAGAAACAAGACTCATGCAAAATTGGATAATGCATGAAATTTGATTTGAGCATATCATTCCTCCTCTTTCAAAAGGATACATCATACACAGGTAGTCCCTGGCTATCTTGGATTGAGTTGTGTCCCCAAAAAATATCTGTCAACTTGGCTAGGTCATGATTCCTAGTATCATATGATTGTTTACCATTTTTTTCATCTGATATGATTTTACTATGTGTTATAAATACTATCACTATGATGTTAACATAATGGATTAGTGGCAGTTTCATCGATTAGATCTACAAGATTAGATAGTGTCTTAAGCTAATCTCTTTTGAAATATAAAAAAAAGTGAGAAGTGAGCAGAGAGACGGGAGGATCTCCTACCCCCAAGAAAGTAGCACCGGGAGCACAGTGGGTCCTTTGGACCCAGGGTCCCTGCGCTGAGAGCCTCCTCGAACAGGGGAAGATTGATGACAAGGCCCTTCTACCAGAGCCAACAGAGAGAGAAAGCCTTCCTCTGGAGCTGATGTCCTGAATCTGGACTTCTACTAGACTGTGAGAAACTAAATTTCTCTTTGTTAAAGCCACCCACTTATGGTATTTCTGTTCCAGCAGCACTAGATGACTAAGATATCGACTTACAATGTATTCAAGTCACAGCCAACTGCACTTATGACCATCAGTGTACCAGGAACATTGCATCTTCCTGGGAGGAAGTGACAGGAAAATGCATGCAGGGAATATAGAAAAAATTGCTGAGTTATGTGAACATGCTCCAAGCATTGCATCAGGATAATATGATGAAAGGGATCACTAGAAAAATCGTCCATATGGCAAGAACACTGCATTTAGAACTTGGTGTTGCCCGTGTAGAACAGCTCACAGATCAGGAAGAAGGGGAATTGACAGATCAGGACTTGATAGCCTGTGAAAAGGAAAAAAATGCTGAAAAAGAAAGACAATGAGGAAGAGGGAGGAGAGAAGTTGTCAAAAAAAAATTCACAGTGATAGGATTAGCTGGAGTGTTTTCTAAACTAAATCAGGGGTTTCAGTCGCTTGAAAGCATAGACCCAAGTGTTGAAAGCTTTGCTAAAGTGAACAGGCAGATTCAGGAAGCAGTGAGATGTTACCACAAAATATTTGAAGAAAAAAAGAAGAGGACCATACAGACAACTCCCAGGAATTTTCTGACTAGAAACGCCAGCCACATTCCCAGGGATAATTCAGATGATCCAAAACCTTCCACACGTGGAATTATTACCACAACTGACAAAATGTCAACATTGCCCAACTCTTCTTCGTGGTCAGAGTAAATTTTTATGATTTGTGTATTTTTTATGTATGTGTTAAAATATATCTGTAGGTTTATATGTAATGTTTCCAACCCGCAAGGACACAGATCAGATTTATAAAGATACTGATAATAAAAGGCAATAATAACAAAAACAAACAAAAAAAAGAGGTATTCCACTTACATGAAAGCCTACTTCCTACAGTCATCAGAACAGAACTCTGTCGTAAGTCGGGGCTACCTGTATATTATTTTCTAACTTAATCCTTTCTACAAACATATGAAGGCGCCCTGGTGGCACAGTGGTTAAAGCACTCGGTTGCTAACCAAAAAGTCGGTGGTTTGAACCCACCAGCCACTCCAAAGGAGAAAGATGTGGCAGTTTGCTTCCACAAGGCTTTACAGCCTTGGAAGACCTATAAGAAAGTTCTACTCTGTCCTATAGGGTCATTATGAGTCAGAATTGACTCGATGGCACACAACAATAATAACAAACATATGAAGAGCTTTTATTTCCTCATTTTATAGATGGTGACACTGAGACCCAAAAAGGCTAAGAATGTGTTCCAGGTTTCACACTGGTAAGTTGCATCAGGGGATTTTAAACCAGGCCATGTAGTTGCAAAGTCTATGCTTTCAACATAGGGGAGTTGTTCAGTTGTTATATAGAAAGACCAAGTTGGTAGATCCCTTTCAAAGCGAGGTGATTTTTTCCTTCACCTTTTAATCTATTCCTGGTTTATAAATTCAGATTCAGAAAAATCCGTTCTTTTTTTCTGTGGCAAATATGTCAAGCCCGACATTAAATTCAGACCTAACAAAATATGCTTTTATCAATATTACAAACTGGCTTTTATTAATTTATATATATATTTGTTTATTTTGGCCCTTGTCTGCAAAATGCTTTCCCACCAAACTTGTATCTATTTGTGTCATCTAACAGAGGCACAGAGAGGTTGAGTAACTAGCTATGGGTCACACAGCCTACGACAGGTCAGAATTAGAACCACTTCCTGGGGTTCCTTAATCTATGCTGGGTTGTAGGAAACTGCTGTCCAACCCCCACAACTTCCCAGCAAAGGAGCATCTCCACAGGAGAGAGAAAGGATTGAAACAGAACATCTTTAGGCATTAATTTATTGAGTACCTGCTATGTGACTAGCACCAGGCTGGATACTGGAGTTGAAGACATAAAAGACAAACTCCCCAATCTTAGAGAACTGACACATAGTGGACAACTGCCATGCTGAGTGGTGAGTACATGATAGGGAAGTACTCGGAATGGTGAGAACCCAGCAGCAGAGCCTATAATCCTGTGGGGGCAGAGGGATGGTAAATGAAAACTTCCTGGAAGAAGTGATGCCTGAACTGAGACTTGAAAAATGAGGGTAAAAAGGCAGGGGCAGACAGTTGCAAGACATGAGGCTGGAGAGATAGGCAGGGTCAGATCAGCAAAGGTATTGAGAACTGCAGTAAGGAGCTTGGACGTTTCCTTGAAGACAATGAGGAACTGTGTCTCAGCTTCCACATTTAAAATGAAGAAAACAATCATTTCCACCTCATAGGTTGTTGTGAGATTAAATAGATTAGATGATTGACAGACAGACAGGTAGGTAGGTAGGTAGATAGGTTAGTAGGTAGGTAGGTAGGAAGGTTAGCAGGTAGGTAGGTAGGTAGTTTGGTAGGTAAGCAGGTAGGCAGATAGGCAGGTAGACAGGTAGGTAGGCAGGTAGACAGGTAGGTAGGTAGGTAGCTAGCTAGATGATGATAGATAAACAGACACACAGATACCAAAAAACCCAAACCTGTTGCTGTCAAGTCTGTTCCAACTTACAGCAACCCTATCAGACAGAGTAAAACTCCATAGGATTTCCAAGGAGCAGCTGTTGGATTTAATCTGCCAACCTTCTGGTTAGTTGGCTCCAACTCATGGCAACCTTATGTACAACAGAACAAAACGTTGCCCAGTCTTGTGTCATCCTCACGATCACTGACATGTTCGATTCTCTCGTTGTGGCTATTGTGCCAATCCACCTCATTGAGGATCTCCCTCACACTTGTTGGCCCTCTACTTCACCAAACATGATGTCCTCCTCCAGCGATTGATCCCTCCTGATGACATGTCCAAAGCAAGGAGTTGGACTATATTCTCTTATGTCCACAGCGTTTTCACTGGCTGATTTTTGGAAGCCAGGCCTTTTTTCCTAGTCTTAGTCTGGAAACTTTGCTAAAACCTGTCCACCATGGGTCACCCTGCTGGTATTTGAAGTAATGGTGGCATAGCTTCCAGCATCACAGCAACACAAAAGCCATGACGGTATGAAGAGCTGATAGACGGTTGTTGGTAAAATAGTCTAATACCTGTAAAGTGCTTAGCATAATGGTCAGCTCATATTAAGTGTTCAACAAATGCTCAGTAATTATAATTATTATTGAAAGGTTTTAAGGAGATAAAGAACTTAAAAATACTCATTACTGTTATCAGAACTCCCATTAATTAAATGCCTATAAGTGCTTCATGTACATCACTATTTTTCTTTAAGACATATGAAATCCTATCATGTATTTATTTGGTTAAGGAACCCTGGTGGTGCAGTGGTTAAGCACTCAGGTGCTAACTGAAAGGTCAGCAGCACAAATCCACCAGCCAGTCCACAGAAGAAAAGATTTGGCAGTCTGCTTCCATAAAGATTACAGCCTTGGAAACCCTATGGGGGCAGATCTACTGCATCTTATAGGGTCGCTATGAGTCAGCATCAACTCAAAGGCAATGAATTGGTTTTTGTGTTTGTTTATTTGGTTTTGTGGTTAACTGCCTGTCTCTCCCACTACAACAAAAGCTCCAGGAGGTAGGGACCTGTCTGTCTTGTTTGCCACTGCATCCCCAGGTCCTAAAATGGAATTCAGTAAAAAGTTGTTGCATGAATAAATAATGATCCTATTTTCAATAATCGAGAGGAGTAAATTTAAAAAATAATCGAGAGGAGTAAATATAATTACCTTAATTTTACAAATGAGGAAACCGAAGCTTAGGAAAATCATTCAGGCTGCAATGTGGACAAAAGATGCAAGTCCAGGAAAGGCTGGAGGCAAGGAGACCAGTTATAGGAGATTTTTTTCTTCCAATGAAAAAAATGGGATGAAGAGAAGTTACTATGTTGGAGAGATATTAAGAATGTGGGTGGGTGAATGGGTAGGTGGGTGAGTAGGTGAGTGGGTGGATGGGTGGATGGGTGAATGGGTGGATGGATGGATGGAAAGAAGGGTGAGTGGTATGAATGGGTGGATTATAGATGGGTGGATGAATAGATCTTCAGAGGTCCCTAATGCCCCTGCATGGAGCATTTTACCCAGAAAAAAATGAAAGCTTCTACTGACGGTAGCCAAAATGTTTATCAAAATGTTGTCTAGGTGATTAAGGCAGAATCTGTAATATCATGAATTCAGGGAATATAATAATTCTCCCCTAGATGCCTCCATACCAATTTTGTCCAGGACTTATAGTCTCAATTATTCTCTTCCTCTCTCCAAGTTAAATAAGGCATAAATCAGCCTTTACCCTATCATTCCTTTAACTGATTTCCATACCCAGAGTGCTGAGGCTTTAAATTATTCTGTACATAACTTGGTTAAGCAGTACCTGGGTCTAGCTAGATAGGATGATCTGATTGTCAAGGAAACAGAGTTGGCCTGACCTGCAAAAGCTCCCACTGATGCTGCTGCTATTCTGGACACAGTGTTAAGAGCAACTCAAAACGGCTTTGAAAAATGATTCCTGTCCAGTTGACTTCAAACAGACACCTAGACATAAAAAATTCCTGTTGGGTCACTCTTCCTTATTAAAGGAAACTCACAGACTTAAGGGAGTCTGGTCTGTTTTTCTTTTCTTTCAGCCATTTCTCCCCACCCTTTTCCTGTGTCTTAAAGGCTAAAGAAACAACAAAAACAAGTTTCCATCAAGTCCGTTCCAACTCATGGCGACCCCATGTATGTCAGAGTAGAACTGTGTCCCACAGAGTTTTCTATGGATGATTTTCAGAAGTAGATTGCCAGGCCTTTCCTCCAAGGTGCCTGTGATCATTAGGTTGTGTGTCAACTTGGCTGGGCAATGATTCTTAGAGGTTTGGCAGTTATGATGTAGTTGGGCAGTCATATAATGATGTAATCACCTCCGTGATGAGATCTGATATAACGTGATCACCTACATGATGGGATCTGCTGTGACTAGCCAATCAGTTGAAAGGGAGTTTCCTTGGGAGTGTGGCCCACATCCAATATAGGTGGACTTTCTGGCAGTACTCATGGGCTTTCGCTACAGCTGGCTCCCGTTCATCTGACCTCTGGTTCTCGGGACTTGAGCTAACAGCTTCCCTGCTATCTTGCCTGCTGCTCTTGGAATTTGTTGGTCTCCATAGGCTTTTTATAGACTGTGGAGCTAGAAGCCTGCTGTCTGACCTGCTGATCTTTGGGTTCACCAGCCCCTGCAGCTGTGTGAGTCAGGAGAAGCCTCCAGCCTGACCCCCTGGACTTGGGACTCTCTATTTTCTACAATCACGTAAGCCGTTTCTTTGATATAAATCTCTCCCTCCCTCCCTCCCTCCCTCCATCTCTCTCTCTCTCTCTCTATACACGCTTTACTGGTTTTGCTTCTCTAGAGAGCCCATCCTAAGATAGTGCCTCTGGGCGGACTCAAACAATCAACTTTTTTGCCTAGCAGCGAGCATGTTAACTGCACCACCTAGAGACTCCATACTCAAGGCTAGAGTGAGTGAAACATATTACTATAGTTTAAGGGAAGCTCCACCCCAGTATTTTCTCAAGTCTTTCCTTGAATTTCTCCCATTAGTAATATATTCCTCTGTGGTAAATATTAACTTCTTGGGACCTAATTATTTCTTTTTAAATAATACTCAAGAGTTCCACAGGCTAGAGTAGTAACAGTCAATATGTGTTTATGGGAACTTCTCCTAGACTCTAAGTTATTCAAAATACCCAGAGACATTAAGTAGTCCAGGAAAGCATTTTGACCAACATCCACATCTCAACGTGGGAAGTTGTTGCTCAGTGGGGTGGGTGCTAGTTGACTCTGTTGCTTGACATCTCAGGGAGAAAATGGAGCACCATAGTGTGCCTGGCAGTGCTGGTTCACTCTGCAATAGTTCCTTGTTGTACCAGCTCCCTGCTAAGCCATCAGGCCATTATCCCTCTTCTAAGAAAGATAGTACCACTCTTATATACTAACTGGGCTGAGTATACCCTCTGTGGACTCTCCTATCAATTACTCACCTAATCTCACACCAGCATTGTCTAGGGGACAACTGTATAGGTGGAAATTTTAACTGCTTCATGTTGAGCCTGGGCCAGCAGCCTGAACTCCTCTTTTCTTCAACTTGATGTTCTTTCGTGTTTCCTATATCACTTCTCTGTGCCACTGGGTTTTGGTCACAGTGCCCAGTCTCTGGAGGTTGTGGTCCTTTCCACCAGGTCTTCCTGACTATCAGTCTTGTAGATTAGAAACTGGCGTATTGATCCCTATCTTTCCAAGAAGCTTTATGCAAACTGATCTTTTCCTCTGTTGTGGGCTTTGCATACCAAGGGATTGAGGAGGTGACCTTGATTAAGTCCCAAAAGTTTTTCTCATGCACTAATTCCAGGACAATGGCCAGATAGCACCCTATATTTGCACAACAAACAACAAAGATTAGTTTCTCTCAGCTAAAAACAAAACACAACTAAAATTCTTTACAAGTAAGCCACCAAACAAATATTTATTGAAAGGTTATAGAACAGGATATTAAGATAATTTTCTTTCTTGGAGGTGGGCCAACACCCTCATATCCTAAATTAAGGCACTACACCACTTTTGCTAAGGAACTGTCAAAGTGGATTGGCAGGCATTAGCCCATTTCTCATATCTAGGCTACGAAAATGAAAAGACGCATTGCACTGGGCAAATCTACTGCCAAAGACCTCTTTAAAGTGTTAAAATCAAAGATGTCACCTTGAAGACTAGGGTGCGCCTGACCCAAGTCATGGTGTTTTCAATCGCTTCACATGCATGTGAAAGCTGGATGATGAACAAGGAAGACCAAAGAAGAATTGAAACTTTTGAGTTATGGTGTTGGCAAAGACTATTGACTATACCATGGGTGGCCAAAAAGAGCGAACAAATCTGTCTTGGAAGAAATATAACAAGCATGCTCCTTAGAAGCAAAGATGGACAGACTACATCTCACATACTTTGAACATACTATCAGGAGGGATCAGTCCCTGGAGAAGGACATTATGCTTGGAAAGTAGAGGGTCAGAGAAAAAGAGGAAGACCCTTAGCGAGATGGACTGACACAGTGGCTGCAGCAATGACCTCAAGCATGACAACAATTGTTAAGATGGCATAGGATCAGGCAGTGTTTTGTTCTTTTGTACATAGGATTGCTATGAGTCAGAACTGACTAAACAGTACCTAACAATGACAACAACAACAAACTACGAAAATGAGGTTGGGCTTGAAGGGGGTGGAGTGAGGCTTTTGTGATGGGTAGTTTTTAGGTGGCTGTGTTCCCCCTACTCTCCATAAAGGGAGAGGAATAAGGTCCCTCATCTTAAGCCAAGTGGAGAAGGCCTCAGAGAACTTGATATATGGCTCCAGGAGACTGGAGAACTCAGCACATGGTGTTGAGCCCTCAACAGGAGAAGTCCAATGGGACAAGTGGCCTGCGTGGGAGCCCAGTGAAGAGAGGACTGCACTGGGAGGCAGCTGTCCCTCCACTGACAGCGGGCCAAAGGAATGCATTTCTCAGACACCAATATGGTTTCCATAGAAGGGAGGTGACTGGCATCATCTTAAAGGTTATCCAGCCAAGAGGACCACTTGGAGATGTGGAGAGTCCAGGGAGCAGGTAGGGGGTTGAAAGCAGAAGGAGCTTGATAGTCAGAGATCCAAGAGGGGGGTCTCCCACAACCCACAAACATGCCTGATTGGAGAGAGTCAGCTTTGACTTCCACTCTGCCCTCATGACACTGGTGTCAATTGCGTAAGAGTTTCCCCATTGATGCCCACCTCCCCACCCCATCGCTCCCTTTCGCCCACCCTCCTCCAATCCTGAGGGCCCAAAAACTGCAGTCTGCAATGAAGAAGAAAGCCAGTTGTGAAACCAGTGAAAGATCTGTCCATGCTCCTTTCCCCCTTTCTCCTCCTTTCAAGCCAAAGGCGAGGAAGAGAAGATTTAAATTGGATAACAGTCTGGAGTTCTTACATTACCCTGGACTGGACTTCATAGTTACTAAAACAAGACTGCCCTTATAACTGAATGGTTCCCAAAAAACAGGTGTAGGACCTGTCTGAGATTTCTTCCAAGAAAAGGAAAGAACAAATCCATAGGCGGTAGGCTTCTTTCCTCTTTGTATCCATGAAGTCAATCCCATTCAATGAAAGTTATACACACCATGTACACTTTCCAAGGCACTGGGGATGCAAAAATAAAAAGACATGGAGTATCACCTCAAGGAAATCTTTATATAATCCACAATATATTACTGTAGGGAGTCCTGGTGGTGCAGTGGTTAAGAGCTTGGCTGCAAACCAAAAGGTCAGCAGTTCGAATCTACCAGCCACTCCTTGGAAACCCTACGGGGCAGTTCTACTCTGTTCTATAGGGTCACTATGAGTTGGAATTGACTGGACAGCAATGGGTTTGGTTTGGTTATTACCACAGGATTCGGTTTCTCTCAGACAGGAGTTCTATGATAAAGAAGGGATGGGTACGTGCTGGAGAAAGAACGACTACACATAAAGGGTAACTCACATTCTGAGAAGGTGAAAAAGGCAGTGGCATGGTTTTAGAATCTCCCCAACACTCCCCATAAAAACAGAGAGACTCGGATTCTGTAATGGATACACTGGTGCCCCCCAAAAGCCCTTTACTAGGCTGGTCTCCCCATTCCCCCAAGCTAATGGCTCACAGCTGCCCCTTTCTCTGGAGAATTGCTCTCAGGCAAATGGAAGGGCCCTTGCCCAGGAGGCGGTCACCCACAACCACAGACTCACCAGTATGAAGGTTGTTGTTGTAAGGTGCCCTGGAGTAGATATCAACTCATGTAAGGGTTAACTCCTTTACCTTGTTATTATTGTTAGTTGCTGTCAGGTTGAATCCAACTCATGGTAACCTCACGTGTGCAGAGCAGAACCGTTCCATAGGATTTTTAAGACTGTGTTCACTGGCCTGTCTTCTGAGGCACCTCTGGGTAGGTTTGAACCGCCAACCTTTCAGCTAATAGTCAAGGGCTTAACCTTTTGCACCACAGAGGTACTTCAATTCCTTTGGCTAATGTAGAACAACTGTGGTTCAACTCACAGTCCAGAACTGCCGGTGGGGTCAGGCTGAAGCTCTTCTCCAGCTGAGACCCCATCTTTGTTTTGATCCTTCTTCTGCCCTATTCTGCTTTTCTCCTTCATTTTCTCCTGAGAACACTCCTCTAATTACTCACGTACACAAGACAAATACTAAGGACTGTAATTCAAGAAAATCAACCCAGAATGGCCAACATGGAAACATATTCTAGAAAAACTACTGGATTTCAAAGGAAAAATAATAATAATACTTTTGGGACCAAAGCAAAAAGATCAAGTTACTTGTAAGGTAAATAAAATCATGTTGTCATTAGACTTTTTAAGTATCATGCTTTATGTTTCAAGAAAATGAGATACCATATTTAGTATCCTCAAGAAAAGAAAATGTGGGCCAAAATTTTTTATGTGGCTAAGCTGATCTTCAAACAAAATTAAATTTTAAAAGTAATCCCTAAAACATCAAAGTAAAATGAAATAAAATAAACAAATCTAAACGTGTATCCCATTAGTGTCATCACTGTGTAGAAAAGAATTCTCCCAACCAACTTGAAAACATGAAAATTGACAATACACCCATCATGGAGTATCTCCCAATGATAAAAAAAGAACTGAAAGGACAAAAAAAAAAAAAAAGCAAAAAATACCTTAAACTATTTTCATTAATCATATTGATGGCATTAGTGTTAGTATTATTATTTTGAGACTATTGTGAGTGTGCTGTAGGCTGTTGTGGAATAAAGCATGTTAATAATTATGTTGACAGGTTTGAGAACCAAGATTTTCAGCACTGGAAAAAAGTAGATACAGATGTAAGTGATGAGGTTAAATTTAAAAACCCTATTTTTTTTTTTTTATAGCTGGGCATAAGGGGCTCTGGGGGCGCAGTGGTGAAGCGCTAGGCTGCTAACCAAAAGGTTGGCAGTTCAAATCTACCCCGGGGCTCCACAGAATAAAAGACCTGGCAATTTGCTCCAGTAAAGATTATAACCTAGGATTATGTGACAACAGCAACTTGAAAGATTAGATAGGAACCTTAGAGGGCTGTGAGTTTATGTTAGTGGGGGAGGAACTACTGAAAAAAGAAAGGTGAGAATGGCTGTACAACTCAAAGAATGTAATCAATGTCACTGAATTGTACGTGTAGAAAAGGTTGAATTGGTGTGTGTTTTGCTGTGCATATTCTTAACAACAACAACAAAAATAAAATAAAAAAGATTACAGCCTAGAGAACCCTAGGAGACTGTTCTACTCTGGCTCATTGGCTTGCTACGGGTAAGAATCGGAATTGACTTGATGGTACCTAACAACAACATGGCCATGAACATGAATTGGGAGTATCAATCTGAATTTATGACTTTTGTGTCTGTTTAAGTACGTACTTACTAGTTCTGTCTACTGAAAATTCCTAGAAACAATCACCAATGCAATGTCCTTATACTGTGTCTGACACAAGACTGGCACTCAGTAAATATCTGTTGAAAGAGGGAAAGAAGGCAAGGAGAGAAAGAAGAGCGGAGACAAGGCAGGTGGGAAGGAGAGAGACAGGGAAGGGAAACAACTAACTATGGGTGTATGCTTGATGTCTATGCACACAGGAAAAGGCCTAAAAGAACATGTGATTACCTTAAGGATGTGGAAGGAAAGGAGAGTAGCTATTTACTTGATATCCTTTTGTAACTAGAATGTGTTAAAGAGTATATGACACCTTTATAATAAAAATACATTTTCAATAAAAGCCTTCAAGCAAATTGGCAATATGTATCACAAACTAAAACTGCGCTCTCATTGAGTGTCTTTCTCTTTTTCAGTGACCCTCTACCTTACCAAGCATGATATCCTTTTCCAGGGACTGGTCCCTCCTGACAACTTGTCCAACATCCTTGAGACCAAGTGTCACTATCCTCACTCCTAAGGAGTATTCTGGCTGTACTTCTTCCAAGACAGACTGGTTTGTTCTTCTGGCAGTCCACAGTATATTCAGTACTCTGCACCAGCACCATAATTTAAAGGCATCAGTTCTTTCTCATTTTTCCTTATTCACTGTCCAGCTTTGACATGTATATATGGTGCTTGAAAATACCATGGCTTGGGTCAGGTGTACCTTAGTCTTCAAAGTGATACCTTTGCTTTTTCATACCTTAAAGAGGTGTTTTGCAACAGATTTGCCCAATGCAATGCATCACTTGATTTATTCCCCACAGCCTTCATAGGCGTTGATCGTGGATCCAAGAAAACTGAAATCCTTAGCAACTTCAACATTTTCTCCATTTATCATGATTTTGCTTATTGGACCGGTTGTGAGGATTTTTGTTTTCTTTATGTTGAGGTATGATCCACACTGATAGTTGTAGTCTTTGATCTTCATCAGTAAGTACTTCAAGTCCCCTATGTTTTCAACAAGCCAGGTTGTATTATCTGCATATCGCAGGTAGTTAATGAGTCTTCCTCCAATCCTGATGCTGCATTCTTCTTCATATAGTCCAGCTTCTGAAATTATTTGCTCAGCACACAGACTGAGTAAACACAGTGAATAGGCCTTATACACAACCAATATATTCACATGCAGAGAAAAAGAGTTAGGATGGATGTAAAGCAAAATGTTAAAGGGGTTACCTCTGCGTTACAGAATTATGGGTAATTTTAATTTTTATTCCTTCAGCCACCTCATAATTATTGTGTACTTACCAAACTTTTTCTGTATTTCCCTTTTTATGACCATGTTTTATTTTTGTCATTAGAATAGAGCAATAAATGTTCATTTTTAAGTAATTAAAAAAAAAAAAAAAGATATCTGAAAATGAAATGTAATACCAGCTCCCTCTCACTTCCGCCAAACATGAACTGTTGTTTTGCACTTGACCTGAGCACACGTGCATGAGACATGACCCCTACAGGAGCCTTAAAGAAACAGACCAAGTGGGGAGCTAAGCACTGATTGTGCCCAAGACCAAAATACCATCATGACAAGTGGCTGCTCACCCATCACCCCATATGGCCATCCCCCAAATATATAAAACACACCTCCTTCTCTCCATTCCTACCTAACCCTCACCTTCCTAAGCATATTGTAAGTCTCTGAATTCCCTACTCTAATGCTCAGGATCATTAGGTAGAACTGGGGTGTTCCACATCTGTATTTGTTGCCAATCTGCATGCATAGCTCTTTTCCTGGCAAAGTACCCTGAACTGTCCCTGGGGAATCACCATCTCTCCACTCTCAGTCAATGTGTTACAGGCGAAGCTCCGTCTTTAGCCCAGGGTCAGGACATATGACCCCAGCCCAAACCAATGTGCACATTAAATTCCTCTGGCCAAAATGATTGGTTCAGGGATGTCATGGGTTGAATTTTGTTCCCCCAAAATGTGTATCAATTTGGCTAGGCCATGATTCCCAGTATTGTGTGGTTGTCCATTGTGTGATCTGATGTGATTTTCCTACGTGTTGTAAATCCTAACCTCTATGATGTTAATGAGGCAGGATTAGAGGCAGTTATGTTCATGAGGCAGGACTCAATCTACAGGATTAAGTTATACCTTGAGTCAGTTTCTTTTGAGATATAAAAGAGAGAACTGAGCAGAGAAGAGAGGGACCTCATTACCACCAAGCAAGAAGAACCAGGAGCACAGCATGTCCTTTGGACCCAGAGTTCCTACTCAGAGAAGCTTCTAGACCTAGGGGAAGATTAGAGACAAGGACCCTCCCCCTGAGCCAACAGAGAGAGAAAGCCTTTCCCTGGAGCCGGCGCCCTGTGAGAGAACGAACTCCTGTTTGTTAAAGTCATCCACATGTGGTATTTGTTACAGCAACTCTACAGAACTAACACAAAGGATGATTACGTGACCCAGTCAGAGCCCATGAGATGCAATGAGGCTTTTGCTGGGTATACTGGAAGAGAGATTGTCTGACTTTTCTTGCTGGATGTAGACCTGGAAACTGCTGGCAGTCACTGTAAGACCATAAAGGGAAAGCTGGTCTATGAATGGGGTCAACTCAAAGAAAGCAAAAGAGAGAACTGGAGAAGGAAAGACAATGCAGCCTGATGAAATTATCTGGGCCCCTGGATCCAGCCCTGCCTGAAGGAAGAAAGGCCTGGTGATCTACTTCTGAAAAATCACTCATTGCAAACGCTATGAAACACAGTTCTCCTCTGACACACACGGGGTCACCAGGAGTAGGATCGCCGTGAGTCAGAGTCGATTCCAGGGCAACTGGTTAACAACTGGGAACCAGGGGATGGCAGAGAGGGCAGAAGTATTTATCCTTGTTATTCAGAAGGTGCTACCTGGTGTCAAGTCAGGTAGTTGAAGAAGGCTAGTGGGGAGTTTTTTAACCTGCCAATAGACCTTACTTTAAGAGAGAACTGAACTGTTCTAAAAACTCAGCAGAGCAGAGAAATTAGAGGGTGGTTATTTGAGTGGCACTCTTCCCTTTTACAAAATGGCTCACCACAAAGACCCTTTAAACTGAGCGCTCCCCTACTGAATAAGTGCCTGGTACCATCATTAACTACTTGACAGGGAGCTTGGGGGCAGCTGGGGGAGGTAGGAGGAGGTGAAGGGGAATCGTCAAGCCAATCCCCAGCCCATTTAAGACCAATTTGAAATGAAGATTTCAGAATGTCTGAAAGTATAATTTAAGTGAATGAGCTAAGTAGGCTTCCCCAAATAACTCTTGCACTTAGACAGTGCTCCTCAAGAAACCCGACTCTGTAGCCATTAAAAAGTGTGTTTGGGGAGCATATTTAATGAGACCGGAAACATCTCCGGTGGCAAAGCAGCACGTACAGCTTGATCCCAATTGTGGGTTTAAAAAAGAAATTCTATACGTGGGTTAAAAAAAGAAGACTAGGCGTCTACATTAAAATGTTAACAGTGGTTATAGTTAGATGGTGGGATTCGATGAGTGGTTTTTGTTTTCTTCTTTACCCTTTCCTGTATTTACCCAAGTTTCTGATTATTTTTTTAAGCAGCAAAAGACAATTAAAAGGTGCTTTTTAATTAAGAATTCATTGATGGCCTATTGCGTGTTGTACCAATTGACTGAAAACACAAAGTATCCAAAACCAAACCAAACCCATTGCCTTCGAGGCGATTCTGACGCATAGAGACCTTATAGGATAGAGTAGAACTGCCCCCATAGGGTTTCCAAAGGGTGTCTGGTAGATGCATACTGCTGACCTTTTGGTTAGCAGTCAAGCTCTTAACCACTGTGCCACCAGGGCTCGGAAAACACAAAGTAGGGAATGTTTTATTAGAAAGGTAAAATCCCTTATTTCCCATATGATGATATAATGGTGGTTAACATTTTGTAACCACTTATTAGGGGTCAGGCACTGTGCTCAGTGCCTGGTACAATCACGTCATTGACTCCTCAAAATCACTAGACGTGCTGGGTATTTTTATGCTCCACTCCCCAACCCCATTTTCCAAATGAAGAAACTGGAGCTCTGAGCAATGATGTAACCTGTCCAAGGTCACTCAGCTGGCAGGTGGCAGAGAATCCAGGTTTCTAACTCAGGGCTCTTTCTCCTCCGAAGCATTGGGTTTCTACAGATGCCCTTGTTTATGGGCTGAAAATATCCCATAATTACCCCATAAATAAGTCATCGAACTTATTTATTCCTTGCATTTAACTTATTATTTAGCATTTAAGGGACATATTACATTGAGCAAGAACCATTAATCTTTCACAGAGTGCTCTGGTTAATAACTTGGTAATTACAATCCACAGTCACAAAGCTGAACGTGCTTGTAGTTTCCATGGTACCGGGTCCCCTTTTAAGGAAGAGAACTGGTCGATTATTTCTGACCTGCCTGCTCTTTGAATTTACACCCTCCCAAACCACCAGCTCTTACCCAGTGGTCGGAGAGTTCAGTAGTAATTGCAGAGCCCCTAAACCTAAGGATTTGACAGTAGTGAACCTACAATCCCTCTTAACTAACACGGTGCTAAAATATCACTTAGCCATTCCTCAATGCTAAAGTTGTTAGTTGCCATCCAGGCAGCTCCAACTCATGGCAACCCTGTATACTATACAACAGAACAGGATGTTGTGTGGTCCTGCATCATCTTCACATCGTTCCTGTGCTCGAGTCCATTGCTGTGGCCACTGTGTTTTGAGCGCCTTCCAACCTAGAGGGCTCATCTTCCAGCACCATATTGGACAATATTCTGTTGATCCATAGTGTTTTCATTGGCTATTTTTTGGAAACAGATCACCAGGCCTTTCTTCCCATCTGTCTCAGTCTAGAAGCTTTGCTGAAACCCGTCCGCCATAGGTGACCCTACTGGTATTTAAAATACCAGTGGCATAGCTTCCAGCATCACAGCAACATGCAAGCCACCATAGTATGACAAGTTGACAGGTGGGTGGTGGATTTTTCTCAGAGGGGATCCCTACAAATCCCCACAGAGTAGACATTGTATGATATTATGAAGAGCTGATATGTATGAGTATACACTCATACATTATAGCCAGTGTCTAACTTGTTAGTTTTGTTCATTCCAACTTTCTTATTATTACATAGCATGTTATTGTACTTTGGTGGCTCCTTACTTCCACATAGTACTCAAGAGTTTATAAAATATTGTAATACCATGGCTACAATTCACTTAATGCTTGCTAAAAGCGCTGTGCACTCTCTCTCAGTGAGTAGGTATTACTAACTCTGTATCAGTCATATGTTGTCATAATAATGCTGTATGACAAGCATCCCCCAAAACCTCAAGGCATTAAAAAAAAAAAAAAAAAACCATTGCCATTGAGTCCATTCCAACTCATAGTGACCCTACAGGACAGAGTAGAACTGCCCCATGTGGTTTCCAAGGAGCAGCCGGTGGATTAGAACTGTCAACCTTTTGGTTAGCAACTGAGCTCTTAACCACTGCACCACCAGAGTCTCTCAGGGCTTATAGCTATGCACATTTATTTAGGTAATGAGACTGTGGGATTCCGCTGATCTGGGCTGGGCTCATCTGATCTTGCTGCCTCTCTCATGCATCTGTGGTGACCTGCAGATTATCTAGGTAGCTCTGATCTTGGCTGGACACCCACTCGCTTGTCCTGGGTTTGGTTGGCTGTTGGCTGATCTAGGATGGCCTCAGCAGGGACAGTTGAGGTCCACAACATGGATTTCTCATCCTCCAGCAGGCTGGCCTGGGAATTTCCCCATGGCCATTGCCGAGGGACTAGATCTTGTGAAAGTAGAAACTCATGGACATGTTTTCAGGCCTCTGTTTGCATCATCTCTGCTAACATCCCACAGACCAAAGTGAGTTACAAGGCCAGCACGGATTCAAGGGATGGATAAGCACACCCCCACCTCTTTTACAAGAGGAACTGCAGAGGGTATGGATACAGACAGGGTAAAGAATTGAGGCAATCCATCCTCAATCCTCCCGTTTTACAGATGAAGAAACTGAGGCTCAGAGAGTCCAAGTTAACTTATTGCCCATGGGGATAACAGCTAAGGAGCCTAGTGTTCCAAGTGAAATGCAGGCCTTCTCTATCAGATTCGCTTGTACTTGCCACTAAGACATTTCAGTTCACAATCCTTTGTCTTTTCTTAGGTAGCTTCCAGCAGAGGCATTAGCCTGGGCAGGACACTGTTCACACCCAACTAGGCAATTCTGTGCGTGCTGTTTACAGTCCTTAATGATTCTAGTAATTGTGTTTATGGCTTTCCAATGAAGTGTGCAGGACTCTGATAGCCATCACTGGTTTCTTAAGGGCCTTTATTTGATCTGATACTCTGCAGAGCTTCTGGAAGGGTAAAAAGGTGTGCGAGCAAAAAGGAGAAAATTTGGGTCAAATTTTACTTTTCGAAATGGTTTTCAGTGAACCCCGGCCCACACTTGAGCCTTTACCATCCACTACGTTTGCACTGAATGTACTCAATTATTTGGGATCACTCTGAAGCCCAAGCAACTTATTAATAATTAATAATAAATTAATATCTATCTATGCATTCTTAGAATGAAGTCAATGGAAAAGAAGATCATTAGGTCATTAAGCCATTAGGTCATTAACCCATCACGCAAATACTTACTGAACACCTACTATGTGCCAAGCATTGTTACAGGTGCTGGTCTACAGACATGACTCATTATACCACATCCACATCCATGAGAATCTTACTGACTCAGGTCCATTTGATATTCACTCATCAAACACTAATTCTGAGTATCTGCTGAGTGTTCGTTGTTGTGTGGGGCACTAAGGATACTGAGATGAACAAGACAGACACGGTCCTGCTCTCGTGGAGTTTCCATGCAAGCTGGTGAGATAAGTATTAGATAACGCATGGCACAATTAAACAATGACAATTGTAATGAGTCCTGCAAAGGAGAAGCAGAAGTTATTAAGGACTGTATAACAGGAAGACCTGACCTATCCATTTTGGGAGGGTAGATCAGAACTATCCTTAGGAAATGAGGTTTAAGCTGAGATCTGAAGGATGAGTAGGGATTGGCCAAGCAAAGAGAGTGGAAACTTCCTTATGAGAAAGAGGAAATCCACCCTGATACTCAGGAGCTGACCTGGTACTATCAGCTTGGCCTTGGTTTTGCTACCAGTTGGCCTGGCACTCACAGCTAGGCCTTGATGTTCTCCTGTTGAACATAGATGATTTTACAGAATGTCAACATCAGACGAGGCCATTCTCTGACCGCAATGGACCGAGACGAAAACAAGCGTGTCTGAACACAGACAAAACATGAACACTGTCCAAACCACAAAAATGGCCAAACATCCTCCTACCCTGGCTAATACGAGTAACTGCTGCTTCTTTACCAATCACAGCCTTAGCTTACTCTGGCCCTCCCTCTAGATAAGATTTACTAACATACCCAATCATATAATTACTACTCCCACTTCCTGCCAATATCCAATCCAGAGCAAAGCCCCAGTTCCTTAAGCCCTCCCTCAAATCACCCAACCAAAATCCAAATCCTATCATAAGTCCTTTTGACACCTTCATGGGGGCAGTGGTGGTTTAGTGGCAGAGTTCTTAACTTCCATGTGGGACACCCGGGTTCGATTCACAGCCAGTGCACCTCAGCATAGCCGCCACTCATCTGTCAGTGGAGGCTTCCATGTTGCTATGATGATAAAAAGGTTTCAGCTAAGCTTCCAGACTAAGACTAGGAAGAAAGGCCTGGCAACCTCTTCTAAAAATCAACGAGTGAAAACGTTATAGCTCACAATGGTCTGATCCCAGTGAGTCAAGGCCTGATTTGAAGGCAGTTTTTTTTTTTTTTATAATAACACCACCTTCTCACTAAGATGCCCCCATCGTTCCCCATGGTGTGCATTCTCCCTCCCTAAAATAAGTAATAAACCACACGCGTCCAACTACAGGTATGCTCCACGTGGTCTTCAGCTTAAGGTCATTGCCAATTGGCACATGTTTTTAAGAGAGCTGCGAAATCTAAAACATCCTCCAAAACCACTTCTAAATTTAAAGAGGCAAGAAAATTTATTATTTGAATGTGCAATTCATATTTATCATAGCTGACGTATTGGTTTTATGGTAAATGTAAGATGGAATTGTGGTTTTATGTGTTGTATATACACTTTCTTTTTTTTTTATATACACTTTCAGGAGCCCTGGTAGCACAGTGGTTAAGTGCTCAGCTGCTAACCAAAAGGTCAGCGGTTCAAACCCACCAGCCGCTCCACTTGTGAAAGATGTGGCAGTCTGCTTCCGTAAAGATTACAGCCTTGGAAACATTATGGGGCAGTTCTACTCTGTTCTACAGGGTCGCTATTAGTTGGAAGCCACTTAACAGCAATGGGTTTTTTTGCTTGTTTGTTTGTTTTATATACACTTTCACAGTACACTGAAAATCTTTCATAATTAATGTGTCTAGTATATCTTTATTTAGATTTGAAGCATGGTTTATTTTCTTAAATCATAATAAATGCTTAGAGTTCTCATAGCTCAGCCCTTGTCACATCTCGAATTGCCGCTTCACTTCAGAACCCTGATCTGTGTTACTCACTGATTTGCAGGGCACATCGACAGTGACTTTGGCCTTTGGTTCCTCAGCCTTAACTTGACCAAAATGGAACTTATTACCCTCATTACCTACAAATATGGCCATCGGGCAATTTGGAAGAATTTATCAAAATTTCAAATGTGCTTAACTTTTGACCCAGCAATTCTACTCAGAGAAATTTATCCAATAAAGTCATTGGCACAAAAATCTCCAGAGAGGACAAGACTTTCATTCCTTTGTTGGAAACAACAGGAAACAAACAAACAAACAACAAGCAAAAAAAAACCTGGAAGCAACTTAAATTTCTATCAGTTGTTGGCTGGTTAAAGGAATCTTAATAGAGACATACAATGGAATATTATACAGCCATTCAAATGATGCCATAAATATATATGAATGTAATGGCTCGGGATCCAACATGACTGGTTTCTAGTTCTCTTTATGCAGATTATCGAGATACAAAGACTCTGACTGGCTAAGAGAAAGTCAGTGTCAACCTGTAGTCCAATCAGCTGTGGCCAGGAGAGAAGAATCACCTAGAATGAGCATGGGAGCCTCAGGTCCCATACAGGTGTCTTTGGATGCTTTCAAGGAAGGGGGTGTGGACAGGTGAGGCATCCCCAGACCTGTTCCTGTAGCACCTGTGTTCTACTTTTTACTGAGGTGGTCTTCAGCCACTTCTCCCACTGCTAAGAAGCCTGCCTTCTGAGCCTGCCAGCACCAGCTCCTATCAATTTCTTGCTTCTAGTCAGTCTTTTTTTTTTTTTTAAGTCAGTCCAGGCTTTTTGGCACCGCTTTCAAATGGGCTCAACTATAGGTCCCCAGCAGTCTCAAGACTTTATTTTGCTTGTTAACTCCCTTCTTGATTGTCATGGATTGAATTATGTCCCCCAAAAATGCGTAAATCAACTTGGTTAGGCCATGATTTCCAGTACTGTGTGGTTGTCCTCCATTTTGTGATTGCAATTTTATGTTAGAGAAGATTAGGGTGGAATTGTAACATCCTTACCAGGTCACATATCTGATCCAATGTAAAGGGAGCTTCCCTGGGGTGTGGCCTACACCACCTTTTATCTCACAAGAGATAAAAGGAAACGGAAGCAAGCAGAGAATGGGGACTTCTTATCACCAAGAAAGCAGTGCCAGAAGCAGACCCGGGGTCCCTATGACTGAGAAGCTCCTTGACCAGGGTAAGATTGAGGATAAGGACCTTCCTCCAGAGCTGACAGAAAGAAAGCCTTCCCCTGGAGCTGATACCCTGAATTTGGACTTTTAGCCTACTTTACTGTAAGAAAATAAACTACTCTTTGTTAAAGCCCCATCTACTTGTGGTATTTCTATTATTTACTAGATAACTAAAATACTGATCCTCAGAATTGATTAAAATAATTAAGATTGCAGGATTTGTGAGATATCCCTGTGTGTACAATAAGCACATTAGACCAGAGTGCTCTCTCAGCTTTTGCTGGAACACAGACCTTAAGACAATATGAAAAATTTCCAATTGCATATAATTTAGTGTAGGTTCATGCCTCGAGGAGCCCTAGTGGCACAATGGTTAAAGAGATCATCTACTAACCAATGGGTCAGCAGTTTCAATCTACCAGTTGCTCCTTGGAAACCCTATGGGGCAGCTCTCTGTCCTATAGGGTAGCTATGAATTGGAATCAACTCAAAGGCAATGGGTTTTGGTTTGGGTCATGCCTCCCACCCTAAGGCCATTTCACGGACGCTGTGAGATTTTACGCATATATAGAAATACAACATGTCTAAATCAATTAAACATATTGCATGCAGTGTGTTGACAACATACACACTTACCTTATTTGAATTCAATTATGAGAAAGAGAAAAATTTATCCTGTAGCCCTCAAAACCAATCATAGAATTTGGCCCCCAATGCCTCAGGGAAAGGAAGGTCATAATAAAAATGCAAAGAGAAATAAAATACATTAATTCTTGACTTTTAACCTTTTAAAGGCCCAGGGCAATTTGAGGTAATTTTGGCCACACAAGAGTTTTCCTCAGCATTGACCTAGAACCTATCCCCTTAACCTCCTGTTCAAGATGTTACCTCACCGTGCTTTCCATATCAATGGTTTCCCAACGGCAGTCCTCCACCCAAGATGGTCATGAAATCAGTTTAGCAAGTCATGACCAGCATTAAAAAAAAAAAAAAATGAAATAGAACAGAATAGAAAATATCAGAGTGCATGATTCATAGTATGGTTGACTATTGTTTCATTAAACATTTGCTTCGTCTTTATAAATGTGTGTGTGTACACACAGACATAATTAAGCATATATTTCTTACTTGGGTCAGAAACATTTGAAAATCATTGTCCTTGTTCTATATTTTGTCCTGTCCAATATAGTGGGCACTAGCTGCATGTGCTTACTGAACACTTAAAATGTGATTGGTCTCTAGAAATACCATACAATCCAGCTATCCCAATCCTAGGAATATATCCTAGAAAAATAAGAGGCATTACATGAAGAGACATATACACACCCATGTTCATTGCAGCATTATTCCCAGTAGCAAAAAGATGGAAACAACCTAAGTGCCCATCAACAGATGAATGGATAAACAAGTTATGGTACATACACACAGAGGAATACTATGCAATGATAAAGAACGATGATGAATCTGCAAAACATCTCACAACATGGATGAATCTGGAGGGCATTATTCTGAGTGAAGTAACTCGATCACAAAAGGACAAATACTGTATGAGACCACTATTGAAAAACTCATGAAAAGGTTTCACACACAGAAAGAAACAATCCTTGATGGTTATGAGAAAGGGGAGTGGTGGGGAGGGAAAAACACTAGACAGTTGGTAAGTGGTAACCTTGGTGAACTGTAAGACAGCAGACAATACTCGGGAAGTCAGTACAACTTGACTCAGGCAAGGTCATGGAAGCTTCATAGGCACGTACAAATTCCCTGAGGGACCAAATTACTGGGCTGAGGGCTGTGGGGACCATGGTCTTGGAGGACATCTGGCTCAATTGGCATAACATAGTTTATAAAGAATTTGTCCTACATCCTACTTTGGTGAGTAGCATCTGGAGTCTTAAAAGCTTGTGAGTGGCCACGTAAGATACTCCACTGGCCCCAACCCATCTGGAGCAAGGGAGAATGAAGAAAACCAAAGACACAAGGGAAAGATTAGTCCAAAGGACTAATGGACCACAACTACCACAGCTTCCACCAGGCCGAGTCCAGAACAACGAGATGGTGCCCGGCTACCACCACTGACTGCTCTGACGGGGATCACAATAGAGGGTCCCAGACAGAGCTGGAGAAAAACATAGAATAAAATTCTAACTCACACACACAAAAAAGACGAAGCTTACTGGTCTGACAGAAACTGAAGAAACCCCGAGAGTATGGTTCCCAGGCACACTTTTAACTCAGTGCTGAAGTCACTCCTGAGGTTCACCCTTTAGCCAAAGATTAGACAGGCCCATAAAAGAAAATGAGATTAAACGGGTGCACCAGCCCAGGGGCAAGGACGAGAAGGCAGGAAGGAACAGCAAAGCTGGTAAGGGGAAACCCAAGGTGGGAAAGGAGAGAGTGTTGACACGTCCTTGGGTTGGCAACCAATGTCACAAAACTATATGTGCATTAATTATTTAATGAGAAACTAATTTGCTCTGGAAACCTTCATCTAAAACTCAATAAAAAAATTAAAAAGCTTTAAAAATATTCACAGCCTTTGACTCAGTAGTTCAACATTTGGAGATTTTCCTATGGATATAATCAGAGAGGGCCACAAATTTATGTTCCAAGATGTTCATACAGGATTTATTTATGTTATAAAAAATTGGAAATTGCCTAAAGGTCCACAGAAAGGAAGTTGCTTGGTAAAATACTGTTTCCATAATGTGAAAGAATAGAATTCGGCCATTAGAAATCACGTGCTTAAAGCATATTTAAAGACCTTGAAAGGTGATTACAAAAAAAAATGTGGTTGGTCTGAATTGATGTGTACCATGAGTGTAAAGGAAACCCTGGTGGTGTAGTGGTTGAGTGCTACGGCTGCTAACCAAAGGGTCGGCAGTTCAAATCTGCCAGGAGCTCCTTGGAAGCTCTATGGGGCAGTTCTTCTCTGTTGCTATGAGTCGGAATCGACTCGACAGCACTGGGTTTGGTTTGGTGTTTTTGGTGAGTATAAACTACACTCTGGGTGTCAAAGACTTAGTACAAAAAAAAAAAAAAGACACTGATAACATGTTAAAAATGATACCATTCTGGATATACTGAGTTAAACAAAACATTTTAAAATTTATTTCGGTAATTTATTTATTTTGATGCAGCTACTAATTTAATATACTTGGTTGGCATTACATATATGTCTGTTGGGCAGTGATGCTCTAGGTTTAGGTAAAGTCTTGTATGTATATATGTGTGTTGTTGTTAGTTGCCATTGAGACGATCATGTGTGTGTACACATTATATATTTATAATCTAGCTGATAATTTGTACCACATCTATCACCATATTATTAAATCAAACACTTAGAAGGATGTGTTCACTGTCAAAAAGGCTGCCAGCTTTTCAATATCAACTAAAATGGCTGACCTCACCATCCGAAGCGCCTACTTACAATGCAGATAGTACTTTTTGACTCATCTGCCCAGGTGACTTAATCTGCTGTTGCAAGGAAGCCAAATCCTTGAGAATTTTTTTTTCCCTTAACCTTATTCGTTCAGAAAGGACTATGATCATCTTACCAGTGGTTTTGTACTCCAAATGGCCAGGCTTCTTGAATCAGGCAGGAAATGGCTGCACGTCTACTTCCTGTGTTCCCTGAAAATCTGTCTCAGTACTGGCTTTACCATTTCAATTTCATTCCTCGTATTATCATTTCTCCTCCTAGCTCGGGGAAAGTTATATCATTTGTCACTCATAACCTTGATGTTTCTATTTGTTAAAGGCATGCTACAGTAGCCTGGCCTACATACCCACACACACCTGCCAGTCCTGATTAGTTCTAGCCTCTCCGGAACCACCCCAAGTCTAGTTTCCAGGTTGCAAGCAACAGAAACTGACTCTGCCTCATTTAAGCATTTAAGCACGGAAGGCTAAAAAGCCAGGCATGGCAAATCGGCAGGCATTTGGTAGCCTGGGCAGCAGCCAGGACCACCCCCATATTCAGGGGACAAGGGCAGTTAGTGAGGACACAATGCAGCAGCTACTTAACCAATGGTGCAACCACTCAGATCTCAGCCCCCACTGGCCCTGGGCACGAAGTGCTGCCCTTGGCACCATCATTGTCCTCTGGTAACCAACTGCTGCTACTGCCACCTCCAAAATAGATCCTCCTCTGCTCCCACTCTGCCCAACACTGCTCCCATTTTAAAGACTCCCACATGTGCATCTGTTTAGCTGAGGCTTGGTCACATGCTCACACTTGAGATGCAAAGGAGACTGGGAAAGCAATTACTTGTCCCTGAAGCTTCTGTAGGGGGAGGAGGGCCCAGCTTCCCATGAAGTTTCATATAATGGGAACTCTTCCAAAGATAGAATGGGATTCTAACATCGGGCAGCCAAAATATGACAAATGTCACCGCACAGTTACTCATGCCACAATTGGGCTGGGCCTTGTGTAAGAGAAAACAAGAAGACCAAGATTTGGCCTCAGCCCTCAAGGAGCAACTCTGTGAGTGGAGACCATATCTTACTCTCTGCCAACCCCCCAGTGCTTGGCAGAGAGTAAAACCCACTGCCATCGAATTGACTCCAATTCATTTTGACTCTACAGGACAGAGTAGAACTGTCCCATAGGGTTTCCAGGAGCAGCAGGTAGATTCAAACTGCTGACATTTTGGTTAGCAACCAAGCTCTTAACCACTGCACCACCAGGGCTCCCACGTAAACCCTCAATAAATATTTGCTAAATAAATAAAAATAAACAATCTGCCCTGGAGGCAGGCAGGGGACTGGACAAAATAACTGTCCAGGACCCTTCCAGCAACAGGATTCTCGGAATTTATGATTTTACTGAGAATAGCTATGAGACTCATAGCAATTTTCGAGAGACCATCTATCTACCAAAAGCTAGGGGAAACCTGCACTGATGTACTAAACATTAACAAAACCCAAATATTACATTTTTAAAATGGACCCACCTAGAAAGCCAGTTCAAATCAAGGCTAACGCTACACATTTTCTAAAATAATTGAACAAGAATGTAATTTTTTATGAGTTCCTGTTGAAGGTTGAATTTTCTTATCTTTTAAGCAAAAAGCCCAATGCAATTAGTTTTGGTCGTACACTGACCATGGTGCCATGCTGGGCTGTTATGTCACAGCACACATCAGCAATAATTTTATAAATGTGTTCTCCCCAGCTACCCAGCTCTGAGCGGAAATCAATTTGCAGTCACAGTCTGGACATTTCATGCCAAAAGGTTTCAGTGGGGTACTAAGGAGTGGTGTGAAATCACTGATTCTGCAACATAGGTAAGAATCACTCTCCCTTGAGTGGTTTCAGCCCCAGTTTAACTGGACACAAAGTCGTTGGATTCTGTTTAATCTCTGGACTTGTATTAATTAATGCAGTCAACAAATTGGCATTGGCCCCCTATTATGAATCAGGAACTGTGCTAGGTGCTGAGGATATAACAGTCAACAGAAAAAAAAAAAAAAAATGGCCCTTGAATTCATGGCACTTATATTCTAAATGGAAAATTCATGTTTATGTAATTACAAAATGGAATTGTTGTTAGTTCGCTCAGAACTAATCATTGGTATGCTCGAGTTCATTGTTGCAGCCACTGTGTATTTTGAGGACCTTCTAACTTAGGGGGCTCATCTTCCAGTACTGTCTCAAACAATATTTTGTTGAGATCATAGAGTTCCCATTGGCTAATTATCAGAAGTAAATTGCCACTTTCTTCCTAGTCTGGCTTAGGCTGGAAGCCCAGCTAAATCCTGCCCACTGTGGGTAATCTTGTTGGTATTTGAAATACCAGTGGCATAGCTTTTAGCATCATAGCAACACACAAACGACCATAGTATGACGAACTGACAGACAGGTGGTAAATAAAATGGAATAGGTATTGGGAAAAAGAATGGGGTGCTATACACAAAAATAATAGGGGAAATCTAATTTGGATGGGAGAAAGGAGTAAGAGAAATTCTTCTGGAGGAAGGGATATATTTAGGCTGCAAGCCAAACCATGAGAAGGGAGAACCAGGCAAGGAACCAGGGTGGAAAAGAGAGGGGTCCAGGCAGAGGGAGCAGTAGGTACAAAGATTCACAGTCAGAAATGAATTGGAACAAAATAAATCAGTGTGGTTGGAGCTGAGTAAAGAAGGGGGAAGATGGAGGCAAGATACAACTGGAGAGGGAGGCAGAAGTCAGAACATACAGGGACCTGACCAGCCATCTTAAAGATCTTGGAATTTTCTCCTTAATTATAAAAGGAAATCACTGAATAATTTTGGAGAAGGGGGAGTGGATTGAATAACACAGTGCAATTTACATTTGTAAAGTATCTTGCTGTCTGGCGGAGAGGAGGTGGTAGCAGGGCCAAGGGTAGTAGCAGGATCAGTTAAGAGAGAGAGGACGGGAGAGGACGGACGGTGTTTGGATCAGGGTAGTAACCACAGAGACGGAGAGCTGTAAACAGAGATTGAGAAGGCAGAACTCACAAATCTTCAGCGATGTTTGGGTGGGGGGGTTGAGAAAGAGGGGGTGGCAAGGATGACACTGTGGCTTCTGGCTTGAGTACCTGGAGGCACTTAATGAAATACCTTTTCCCATATGTGGAGGAGTGTGGGAACAGGGTTTTGGTTCCAACCCTTCCATCTGCTGGCTGAGATCCCAGACAGAGGTTTAATCCCTCAGGCAAGGGTCAAGATGGTCAGCTTGGGCAACTAGGTCCTTCTATATCTAAGCCTACCTGCCTTCTCAGCTACCCCTTCTATCACCCACACAAATGAAATCCTGTATAAGCAAGTCCTCTGTAAACTTAGCAAGGTATCATCCCCTTGCTACTTGAAAAACCCACAGATTTCACCTGAGAGCAGACTGTCGTTGTTAGGTGCAGTCAAGTCGAGTTTGGACTCATAATGAGCCCATATGACAGATTAGATCTACCTTGGAGACCCTATGGAGCAGTTCTACTCTGTCCTATAGGATTGCTGTGAGTAAGAATAGACTCGATGGCAACGAGTTAGGGTTCTGTTTTTTTTTTTTTTTTATCTTTAGGGAAGCAGATTGCCAGGTCTTTCTCCCACGGAACTGCTGAGTGGATTTGAACTGAGGATGAGTCTGTTAGCAGCCCAGCACTTAACCATTGCAATATAGAATCTCAGGTACCATCTTAGACCTGCTGAATCAGAATTTGCATTTTAATAAGATTCCCATACACATTAATGTTTGAGAAGGCCTGCTGTGTTCCCAGTGAATTACACACAGACCTTAACTTCTCTTTGCCATCCACTGAATGTACCGCCTTTTCAACATTTTAGTTCAAGGTCCTTCCCACTCAGGAAGTCTTTCCTAATCAACTCAGAAAGTCTAACGTTCACATGAGACAGCACCAAAAAAAAAAAAAAAAAAAATTGCCGTTGAGTTGATTCCAACTTACAGAAACCTATAGGATAGAGTAGAACTGCCCCATAGGGTTTCCAAGAAGCAGCTGATAGATTCGAACTGCCAACCTTTTGGTTAGCAGCCAAGCTCTTAACAGCTGTACCACGAGGGCTCCAACTCACCCTCCCGGGCTCCAACAGCATCATGGAAACAGTAGGCTTTCAGATCCTAATTCCTGATGCTTGCTGACTGTTTGATGCTGGGCAAGTTGCATCTCTCTAAACCTCAACTTCTTGACCTATAAAATGAGTTGCAGTGATGATTGATGGAAATAATGCATATTAAGGATCATATATAGTGCCTGGCCGAAAGGTTGGCAATTCGAACTCACCCAGTGGTACCACAGAAGAAAGGCCTGACAATTGCTTCCATAAAGATTACAGCCACGAAAACCCTATGGAGCTCAGTTCTACTCTGTGACACACAGAGTCACCACGGGTCAGAACTGACTCCAGGGCAGTGGGTTCGGTTCTGGTCTGGACAGTGCCTGACATGTGGTGAACAACCAATCATACCTGTTTTTTTTAATAAAGGCACTCACATTCCGATGGCTTCTCATTTGCCATGAATGTGTGATCTCTGAGCTTGCCTATTTTTTTCTACTTGGGTTATAAGAGAAGAAGTAGAATTTCTCTTTGTTCCATGTCTGGAAAAAATGACCACAGAGATCTGGATGGGGGTGTGTGTGCGTGTGTTTTTAAGCTCCCATTTGTTGAATTCCTACTATGTGCCAGACACGAGTTGAATAAAGTAGAAGTGTCTGGTCTTTAAACTCCCCATTTTTGGTTTTAGGCCTGCAGCACATAAGGTGGGCAGGGGCTGCCACCACTGAACAGAAGGATAGGAGGGAGCTGGACGGAGAGAGATGGGTGGAGAAGCAGACTGGCAGGCTCAGGCTCATGCTGCTAAAGTTTGTTTCAGTTTGGCTGGATTTTTTTCAAGCTTCAAACTTAAGCTTGAAATAATAACAATTCCCATTGCTGCTCTCTGCCCCCAGCCCCCTACCCAAATGTAGGCGCTTCTTAAATACCCAAACCAAAACCAAACCCATTGCTGTCAAGTTGATTCTGACTCATAGCGACCCTATAGAACTGCCCCCATAGAGTTTCCAACGAGCACCTGGTGGACTTGAACTGCCAGCCTTTTGGTTGGCAGCTATAGCCCTTAACCACTATACCACCAGGGTTTCCAAATATCAAGGACCTCTTATTACCTAACACAGTGGTGGCTCTTCAAAGAGAAAGACGTGCCCAGTAACAGGCATGGCAAATATACAGGACAACATTCTCGAAAACCCCTTTGAGATTCTGATGATCGTGACACCATACGCCCTCCAGAAAAATATTCATAACATAGGCACAAAGTTTTGCATATATTTTCAATGGGGGGGGGTTGTAATCCCATAAAAGAGACCCACAAAATTCCCATTTAAATCCCTTGACTTAAGGCTTGTTTGCTTCTCTTCACGTGGGCTGTTGGGTACTAACACACAGGTTAGTGCAAGCTTGCGTGCACATACACACACACGTGCGCACATTCGCATCTTCAATCACTTTATTTACCTCTCCAGCTGCAGTAGCAGAATAAATTAACATTTTCCTGGCAGCAAAGTGGCGGCATGTTTTGTCTAGAGATTACACAGATTAAATCATCAAGTGCCATAATCCACCCCCCAATAAGGCAGAAAGATAGACAAGAAAATTGGGAGCTCGCTGTCTAAGGCCCAGCAGGAAAATGTAAATTCACATCCCAAGAGCATCATGGCCCACAGAAAAGCCTGTCCGCTCCAGCCTTCCCCCTGGGAAAAGCTCTACTCTGATCTAATTGGCATTGTTCCCAGGGAAAACACATCTTCTGTGGGATGTGATTTAAAAAAAAAACAAACCTATATAGTCAAAAAGAGGCCAGGGTTGCTTGGGAGCCACTAACAACTTTATTTCTCCCTTATTACTGCTTAACTAAGTAAATACTCAAAACTGAAAATACACAAAAAACTTTTTCCTCCATTGGCAAGGAGAATAAAATCACCACATTAGATTTAGGCTAATCAAAATTTATCCCAAGGCTGGAGAGCGGCCACACTCCCTGAGCACGTGGGAAGGTGAACATCCAAACAACAGATGCTGAAACCGGAAAAGAAAATTTTGCTGACTTTTTTTGGGAATAGCCCACCAGGCCTTTCTTCCAAGGCACCTGTGGGTGGACTCAAACTTCCAACCTTTGAGAATGTTAACCGTTTGTACCACCCAGAAACTCCAGGAGATGAAGGTACTAATCTGTAGTCGTTACAGGTTGTTTCACTGGTACTTCAAAGCTAGCTTACTTGTTGTTTGGTTTTAGATGCAAATGATAAAAACCTAACTGGTGTATGAAAAGGGGGGGATTGTTAGTTTACATAGCCGAAATATCCCGGGATAGACCCTGGCTTCAGATACAGCTGAATACAGGTAGTCAAATGCTGTCCCCAAAACTTGGCCTTGCTCTCCTCAGCTGTGTGTTCCTCCATATTGGTTTTTATGGCCGCATTGCTTTCCAATTCTGTATTCAATTAATTCTATGACTTCCTTCCTGCAAACTGCTTTGAATTTTCTTTTTTTTTTTTTCCCCCTAGATGCTACCAATCAGACCAATTTGATTCCACTTGCATGGCTTGTTGCCCACCACAGAGAAACAAAGGAAACGAGTGAAGTCAACTCAGAGCCCTTCTGTGACTGTGCACTTGAACTTACCAATTTTGAGTTCACCAACTCTCGCAGCCCAAACGCATTGTGGGTGACTGATGAGGAAACTCAGCGGAGAAGGGGAACCTGGGCAAGGGGCAGTGGGAGCCTATCACTGGGGAGGAGGCTCTGGGCCACAAACACTGCTCTTTTTTTTTTTTTTTAATTTATTATATATTTGGTGAAAAGATACACAACAAAACATACACTTCAACAATTTCTACATTAACAAGTGACTGACACTGGTTACATTCTCCAAGTTGTGACAACCTTTTCTAAACAAGTTCACTATCATTAACACACACTCACTCCCCCGCAAGCTTCTCATCTATCCTTCTGAGTCTCTGTAGTCAATATGACCATATACAGATAGTTCTTTTAAAGAATATAGTTTTTAATGCAGATATTCTTTTCTAATTAGGCTAAATTATTATTTGGTTTGAAGATGACTTCAGGGAATACTTTCTTTCAAGGTTTAAAGATTTCCCCAGGGTAATAGTTTGGGGGTGGGGGGTGGGCATCTAGTCTCAATGGCTCCAGAAAGTCAGACTATGCTCTTACCTGGCTCTCAGCCCCAGCCCCAGGAGAGCACTTCCAGCCGTGTATATAAGGCGGCTTAGCAAAGAGACTCCTCGCTACTCTCTGCTGACTGCTAGCTAAAATTAGCAGCGGGTGTGAAGCTGGCTCCTCCAGAATGATTGCAGGACCCTGGAGGCGCCCGGATTCTGCTGATTACACATGAGGCTGGCTTGCAAGGAAATGGTATCAGGCGCTCAAAATGTTTTACAATGCTTAAAAGATAGGATATTGTAGCTAAGCCCAAGTGAATACGACTGTTCCAACGATCCCTTACTCCTTCCCTAAAGTGACAAGTGTGGTAGTAAGAGTGAAAAGGTAGGAGGCTGACAGCCCTGACGTGAGAAGTTGTGCAGGTTGGGCACTGCACAAGCTTAGGGGTGGGGGAGGCAGGGGGAATGTGCACTGCAGCCTAGGAAGTCTAGGTGAGTGATGCCCCCTACAGTTATGTAGTACCCAGCCTGTGTAACCACATATACAGCAAAAACCAAACCCATTGCCATCAGGTCGATTCCAACTCATAGCAATCATATAGGACAGGGTCGAACTGCCCCCCAGTGTTTCCAAGGAGTGGTGGGTGGATTTGAATTGCAAACCTCTTGGTTAGCAGCCATAGCACTTAACCACTACGTCGCCAGGGCTCCATAACCAGGTAGGGCAGTCCTTAATGCTGAGATCAAAACCAAGGTGAAGAGGCTGCCGTGCCAGTAATCCAGGGATTTTCAATCAACCAACACATAACGATTAAGGTGGTAGAAGAAACTGTTGGTGCACTGCCCACATCCCAGAAGGTCTCCTGAAGACAGTTCCTCTACCTGCCTATGGTTTCCTGTGTCTCTCTACCTGAGCATGTTCCCCCACCACAGGTGGGTCAGATGTGCCCAGGAGAAAAGGTTTCTGAGTGACACTCAACTAATTATGACCAGGAATTGGTCAACAAAAACACCCCTTGCTATGGGACAGCTGAGATGTGTTCTACACTGTCTCTTACAGCTGTGCTGTCCAATATGGTGGCCACTGGCCACTGGCCACTGGCCACTGGCCACATGGGGCTATTGAGCACTTGAAATGTGGCTAGTCCAGTTAAAACAAAACAAAAATCTTACCATTGTTTTAGAGAGATTTCATGGGAAAGAGAAAAGAGGGCATGTGTATTTAACCAATGCTGTCCCTAGGAGCCCTGGTGGCACAGTGGTTAGGAGCTCAGGAGCTAACCAAAAGGTCGGCAGTTTGAATCCACCAGCTGTTCCTTGAAAACTCTATGAGTCAGTTCGACTCTCCTGTAAAGTCACTATTTCGTCCCTACGTGGTACCAATGGTTAACGAGCTTGCAGGCTCATTACTAAAGTTTGGAGGTTCAAGGCAACTCAGAAAAAAGGCCTGGTGATCTACTTCTGAAAAATCAGCCATTAAAAACCCTACGGAGCACAGTTCTACTCTGACACACGTGAAGCTGCCATGAGCCAGAGCTGAACTGACAGCAGCTGGTTTGGGTAAGTGTAAAATACATACCAAATCTTGAAGACTTAGTATAAAAAAAATGTAGAATGTCTCAGTTATAATTTTTACGTGGATTACGAGTCGAAATGATATTTTGGATATATTAGGAGAAATAAAACATCTTATTAAAATTAATTTCATCTGTTTCTTTTTACTTTTTTAATGTGGCTGCCAGAAAATTTAAAATTTACACAGGTGGATTGAATTTGTGACTCTCATGGGACAATGCTGTCTTAGAGGGTCCTCAGCAGGGTTGCGCGTAGGGGCCCACAAACCAAAAAAACCAAACTCGTTGCCATCAAGTCAATTCCAACTCATAGTGACCCTACAGGACAGAGTAGAACTGTCCCATGGGGATTCCAAGGAGTGGCTGGTGGATTCGAATTGCTGACGTTTTCGTTAGCAGCCATAGCTCTTAACCACTGCGTCCCAAGGCTCCCAGTGGCCCCCTGTGGTAATGTATTCTTTACAGCACCTTTTCCTGTTTGCCTTTCTTTATCTGCCTCACTTCCCCATTCTCTCAATGAGTCACCTGGCATCGCCTTATAAATAAACGCCTTGGACCCAAACCTTCTCTCAGGGAATGTTTTTGGGGTAAACCCTAATTAAAAAACAGACTTACTATGTATAGGGAACTATGCTAATATCTACCTTTCTTTACACTCAATTTGCATATGCTCCAGTGGGAAGATAAGGGTACTAACACAGGACGGGTTAAATACCAGATGTAAAAAACAGAACAAAAGATGTGCATGATTACCTGCCAAGTGAGTAGTACAGCCCTGGTGGTACAGTGGTTGAAGTGCTCAGCCCCTACCTGAAAGGCTGGAGGTTCGAATCTACTAGCTGCTCCCCAGAGAAAGATGTGGCAGTCTGTTTCCATAAGCCTTGGAAACCCTGTGGGGCAGTTCTTCTCTGTCCTATGGGGTCACTATGAGTTGGAATCAACTTGACAGCAAAGGGTCTGGCTGTCTTTTATTTTTTTGTGTGGTTTGTTTGAGTAGTACAGAAAATAAGTGCTAAGAGCTTAAAGGAGAAATGATATTAAAATGGAGTGGTGTGGTCAGAGAGATTTTTGCTCAGTTCCACAAGATCTAACTTCTGTCCAGTTTCCTTTCAGAGAAGGGGTTGTGTAATGTGAAGCCTGAGCAAGGTCCTAGACTCAAGGAATGACTTTGGTACTGGTGACATGAGCCATGTAATTACTGGAGACAGTGGTGGTTCAGTGGTAGAATCTTCACCTTCCATGTGGGAGACCTGGGTTCGATTCCAGCCAATGCGCCCACCTCATGTGCAGCCACCTCCCACCTGTCAGTGGAGGCTAGCTTGTTGCTATGACGCTGAACAGGTTTCAGCATAGATTCCAGACCAAGACAAACAAGGAAGAAAGACCTGGCAATCTACTTCTGAAAATCAGCCAACGAAAACCCTATGGATCACAACAATCCAATAGGACCAAGCAGCTTTTTGTTCCATTATACAGGAGTTATCCACGAGTAGGGGCCAAATCAATGGCAGCTAACCATAACAATACTTTGAATTGCATTGTGTGGGGGGAGGGGAGGGGTTGAGGGTTAGTCCTGATTCTCTTGTTTTGCTTATCCCCCTTGTGAACAAAGCTGGAAGAAGGAGGCAGATGCAGCCTATTTCAAGAAAGTCCAAACAGAACACACTTGCAAGAAAGAGATCAAGTGCTGGGCCCCTTCCCCCTTAGCACCATGCTTTAGGTGACTGAGATGGGCGATTGTAAATATCATCTCAGGAGGGGCAAGGATTCTTTCCATGAGCATTTACTGACCACTCATTATGTGCCAGGCACCAGTGATTACAGCACTGCAGAACACAAAGGGCAAAGCCTTTGTAGTTTTTAGGAGAAGAAATACATGGCCACTATTCAGTCCTGGAAAAGAAACCTGTAAACAAACCAAGAAGGTATAAAGGAAGTAAGTTAAATGTCCTGAAAAACCTGTCATTTTGGCAGCTACCCATTCCCTCACTTCCTGGTTCTCTTTATAGGAGTCCAGAGTTAGCTGGACTTCAAGAGGGCATATTGAGCCTTTCCCCTGCAGAAGACCAAACACATGCCAAGGTGCCAACCAAGGTGCCAATGGGTTTCTCAGTGAGGCCAGAACATAATTTCTGGAGTCTTTGGTGCAAAAGTTAACATGGTCGGCTGCTAACCAAAAGGATGGAGGCTCAGGTCCACCCAGAGACACCTCGGAAGAAAGATCTGGCAGCCTACTTGTGAAAAATCAGCCACTGAAAACCCTGTGGAGCACAGTTCTACTCTGACATACACGGGATCTCCACGAGTTGGAATCAGCTCAATGGCAACCGGTTTTTTGTTTTCACAGAGGTAACATTTTGCCTTCAATAAGTAGGCGGGCACCCTCGTCTACATCGACGTATGTTTGTGTTAAGAACAGCTTTTCTTTTATTTATTCTTCTTTCAAATGTCCTGCTCTGATTTAAAAATAAACTCATTGCTGTGGAGTCAGTTCTGAGTCCTAGCAATCCTACAGGACAGAGTAGAACTGCCCCATAGCGTTTCCAAGGAGCGCCTGGTGGATCTGAACTGCTGACCTTTTGGTTAGTAGCTCTTAACCACTACGGCACCAGGGTTTCCGATTTAAAGAGAAGCTCCTTTAAAATACTCAGAATCAAGGAGTTAGGGTTTTCTATCAGTTCAATTCAAATGGTCGTGAACCACATTTCATCTCGTTGATGACGTTCTTTCTTAAAAAAAAAAAGAATACCCAATTAAAAACTCTCCCGCTTGAATGTTGTTGTTCGGTGCCGTCGAGCCAATTTGGACTCATGGCAACCCACTGTGACAGAGTAGAACTGCCCCATAGGGCTTTCTAGGCTGTAATATTTACGGGAGCAGATCGCCAGGTCTTTTTCCTGCAGAGCCAGTAGGTGTGTTCAACCTACCAACTTTTCAGTTAGCAGGCAAGCGTTTAACTGGTGTACAACCAGGGCTCCTTCGCTTGAATGTCGAAGGTGCAAATTTGAATGTCTACAAAGACCAGATGGGTAAATGACTAAAACAGGACAAGTGGACACGGCATAATGATAAACAGCTGCTGACGTGGCTTCAGCGTTGGGGAGACTATAGGCATGGTGGAGACTGTGGCAAACTGGGAAATAATGGGAGAAGCTGCCTGTCAGCTCCAGCTCCTTGTGGCCATGGAGGACAAGCCCAGTTTTGCAAGGTTATCTAATTACTCCAGAGAAGCTCACAAATCTCTCAATTTAAAAAATTTTAAGTTAATTCAATTTGTTAAAATTTACCGTGTAAGCCAGTGAAAACATCTCTGGGTTGGATCCTGCCCACAGACCGTCACTTTGCAACCTCTGTTTAATGCAAATCCTCTCGTTTGGTAGATCATAAACTAAGAAAACTGGAATATATGAAAGCAGGTATTTGCAGATGGGATAACTGAGGCACAAAGCCATATCTAAGATTTCAACTGCATTGGATGAGTTGAGGATGCAACCCTAAATGACTGTCACTAAGTACACTAAGTGACAAAGCCAACATTAGACAATTAGTTTGTGAGCACTTAAAAAAGGAATTTACTCTAGAAAAAGTACATCATGGATTAAGCACGTTATCAGGTGTAGAGTGAGTGCTCCATAAACGTATATTGTGGAAACTGCTAAATGAATGTTGGGTCAACCACACATCATAGTTATCATGATAGCGTGGCATAACGTATCTTGAATCATAACAAAAAAATCCGGCGGAGCCAAGATGGCGGACTAGGCAGACGTTACCTCGGATCCCTCTTACAACAAAGACACGGAAAAACAAGTGAATCGATCACATACATAACAATCTACGAACCCTGAACAACAAACACAGATTTAGAGACGGAGAACGAACTAATACGGGGAAGCAGCGATTGTTTCCAGAGCCTGGAGCCAGCGTACCAGTCAGGTACGGCACAAGCACAGAGACCTGCTCCACCCCCCTGAACTAACCCCGGGAGGGGGACCAGCCGGTTCCACGGGCGGCGTGGGACGCAGCCAGTAGGAGAAGTCCCCGGGAGGCAGTGACTGATCTTGGAGCAGAAAGAGCAGCATCCGAGCCGGGGAACCGTCCCGCAGGGATTTGGACTGCACGCAGGCGGCTTCATTAACATCTGAATAGCCTGAGCCAAAGGGAGAACTCTGATAGGGATCTGACTGCAGTTTTTTTTTAGCGGATTTTCTGGAAAAACTAGTTTCCCAGTGATGGCTCGGAGACAACAATCCATATCAAACCACTTAAAGAAGCAGACCGGGACAGCTTCTCCAACGCCCCAAACAAAAGAATCAAAATCTTTCCCAAATGAAGATACAATTTTGGAATTATCAGATACAGAATATAAAAAACTAATTTACAGAATGCTTAATGATATCACAAATGAAATTAGGATATCTGCAGAAAAAGCCAAGGAACACACTGATAAAACTGTTGAAGAACTCAAAAAGATTATTCAAGAACATACTGGAAAAATTAATAAGTTGCAAGAATCCATAGAGAGACAACATGTAGAAATCCAAAAGATTAACAATAAAATAACAGAATTAGACAACACACTAGGAAGTCAGAGGAGCAGACTCGAGCAATTAGAATGCAGACTGGGACATCTGGAGGACCAGGGAATCAACACCAACATAGCTGGAAAAAAGTCAGATAAAAGAATTAAAAAAAATGAAGAAACCCTAAGAATCATGTGGGACTCTATCAAGAAGGATAACCTGCGGGTGATTGGAGTCCCAGAACAGGGAGGGGGGACAGAAAACACAGAGAAAATAGTTGAAGAACTCCTGACACAAAACCTCCCTGACATCATGAAAGACAAAAGGATAGCTATCCAAGATGCTCATCGAACCCCATTTAAGACGGATCCAAAAAGAAAAACACCAAGACATATTATCATCAAACTCACCAAAACCAAAGACAAACAGAAAATTTTAAAAGCAGCCAGGGAGAAAAGAAAGGTTTCCTTCAAGGGAGAATCAATAAGAATAAGTTCAGACTACTCAGCAGAAACCATGCAGGCAAGAAGGGAATGGGACGACATATACAGAACACTGAAGGAGAAAAACTGCCAGCCAAGGATCATATATCCAGCAAAACTCTCTCTGAAATATGAAGGCGAAATTAAGATATTTACAGACAAACACAAGTTTAGAGAATTTGCAAAAACCAAACCAAAGCTACAAGAAATACTAAAGGATATTGTTTGGTCAGAGAACCAATAATATCAGATATCAGCACAACACAAGGTCACAAAACAGATCGTCCTGATATCAGCTCAAATAGGGAAATCACAAAAACAAATTAAGATTAATTAAAAAAAAATACACATAACAGGGAATCATGGAAGTCAATAGGTAAAAGATCACAATAATCAAAAAGAGGGACTAAATACAGGAGGCATTGAACTGCCATATGGAGAGTGATACGAGGCGATATAGAACAATACAAGTTAGGTTTTTACTTAGAAAAATAGGGGTATATAATGAGGTAACCACAAAAAGGTATAACAACTCTATAACTCAAGACAAAAACCAAGAAAAACGTAACGACTCAACTAACATAAAGTCAAACACTATGAAAATGAGGATCTCACAATTTACTAAGAAAAACGCCTCAGCACAAAAAAGTATGTGGAAAAATGAAATTGTCAACAACACACATAAAAAGGCATCAAAATGACAGCACTAAAAACTTATTTATCTATAATTACCCTGAATGTAAATGGACTAAATGCACCAATAAAGAGACAGAGAGTCACAGACTGGATAAAGAAACACGATCCATCTATATGCTGCCTACAAGAGACACACCTTAGACTTAGAGACTCAAACAAACTAAAACTCAAAGGATGGAAAAAAGTATATCAAGCAAACAATAAGCAAAAAAGAAGAGGAGTAGCAATATTAATTTCTGACAAAATAGACTTTAGACTTAAATCCACCACAAAGGATAAAGAAGGACACTATATAATGATAAAAGGGACAATTGATCAGGAAGACATAACCATATTAAATATTTACGCACCCAATGACAGGGCTGCAAGATACATAAATCAAATTTTAACAGAACTGAAAAGCGAGATAGATACCTCCACAATTATAGTAGGAGACTTCAACACACCACTTTCGGAGAAGGACAGGACATCCAGTAAGAAGCTCAACAGAGACACGGAAGATCTAATTACAACAATCAACCAACTTGACCTCATTGACTTATACAGAACTCTCCACCCAACTGCTGCAAAATATACTTTTTTTTCCAGCGCACATGGAACATTCTCTAGAATAGACCACATATTAGGTCATAAAACAAACCTTTGCAGAGTCCAAAACATCGAAATATTACAAAGCATCTTCTCAGATCACAAGGCAATAAAACTAGAGATCAATAACAGAAAAACGAGGGAAAAGAAATCAAATACTTGGAAAATGAACAATACCCTCCTGAAAAAAGACTGGGTTATAGAAGACATCAAGGAGGGAATAAGGAAATTCATAGAAAGCAACGAGAATGAAAATACTTCCTATCAAAACCTCTGGGACACAGCAAAAGCAGTGCTCAGAGGCCAATTTATATCAATAAATGCACACATACAAAAAGAAGAAAGAGCCAAAATCAGAGAACTGTCCCTACAACTTGAACAAATAGAAAGTGAGCAACAAAAGAATCCATCAGGCACCAGAAGAAAACAAATAATAAAAATTAGAGCTGAACTAAATGAATTAGAGAACAGAAAAACAATTGAAAGAATTAACAAAGCCAAAAGCTGGTTCTTTGAAAAAATTAACAAAATTGATAAACCATTGGCTAGACTGACTAAAGAAATACAGGAAAGGAAACAAATAACCCGAATAAGAAATGAGAAGGACCACATCACAACAGAACCAAATGAAATTAAAAGAATCATTTCAGATTATTATGAAAAATTGTACTCTAACAAATTTGAAAACCTAGAAGAAATGGATGAATTCCTGGAAAAACACTACCTACCTAAACTAACACATTCAGAAGTAGAACAACTAAATAGACCCATAACAAAAAAAGAGATTGAAACGGTAATCAAAAAACTCCCAACAAAAAAAAGTCCCGGCCCGGACGGCTTCACTGCAGAGTTCTACCAAATTTTCAGAGAAGAGTTAACACCACTACTACTAAAGGTATTCCAAAGCATAGAAAATGACGGAATACTACCCAACTCATTCTATGAAGCCACCATCTCCCTGATACCAAAACCAGGTAAAGACATTACAAAAAAAGAAAATTATAGACCTATATCCCTCATGAACATTGATGCAAAAATCCTCAACAAAATTCTAGCCAATAGAATCCAACAACACATCAAAAAAATAATTCACCCTGATCAAGTGGGATTTATACCAGGTATGCAAGGCTGGTTTAATATCAGAAAAACCATTAATGTAATCCATCACATAAATAAAACAAAAGACAAAAACCACATGATCTTATCAATTGATGCAGAAAAGGCATTTGACAAAGTCCAACACCCATTCATGATAAAAACTCTTACCAAAATAGGAATTGAAGGAAAATTCCTCAACATAATAAAGGGCATCTATGCAAAGCCAACAGCCAATGTCACTCTAAATGGAGAGAACCTGAAAGCATTTCCCTTGAGAACGGGAACCAGACAAGGATGCCCTTTATCACCGCTCTTATTCAACATCGTGTTGGAAGTCTTAGCCAGGGCAATCAGGCTAGACAAAGAAATAAAAGGTATCCGGATTGGCAAGGAAGAAGTAAAGTTATCACTATTTGCAGATGACATGATTATATACACAGAAAACCCTAAGGAATCCTCCAGAAAACTACTGAAACTAATAGAAGAGTTTGGCAGAGTCTCAGGTTATAAAATAAACATACAAAAATCACTTGGATTCCTCTACATCAACAAAAAGAACACCGAAGAGGAAATAACCAAATCAATACCATTCACAATAGCCCCCAAGAAGATAAGATACTTAGGAATAAATCTTACCAAGGATGTAAAAGACCTATACAAAGAAAACTACAAAGCTCTACTACAAGAAATTCAAAAGGACATACTTAAGTGGAAAAACATACCTTGCTCATGGATAGGAAGACTTAACATAGTAAAAATGTCTATTCTACCAAAAGCCATCTATACATTTAACGCACTTCCGATCCAAATTCCAATGTCATATTTTAAGGGGATAGAGAAACAAATCACCAATTTCATATGGAACGGAAAGAAGCCCCGGATAAGCAAAGCACTACTGAAAAAGAAGAAGAAAGTGGGAGGCCTCACCTTTCCTGACTTCAGAAACTATTATACAGCCACAGTAGTCAAAACAGCCTGGTATTGGTACAACAACAGACAAATAGACCAATGGAACAGAATTGAGAACCCAGACATAGATCCATCCACGTATGAGCAGCTGATATTTGACAAAGGACCAGTGTCAATTAACTGGGGAAAAGATAGCCTTTTTAACAAATGGTGCTGGCATAACTGGATATCCATTTGCAAAAAAATGAAACAGGACCCATACCTCACACCATGCACAAAAACTAACTCCAAGTGGATCAAAGACCTAAACATAAAGACTAAAACGATAAAGATCATGGAAGAAAAAATTGGGACAACCCTAGGAGCCCTAATACAAGGTATAAACAGAATACAAAACATTACCAAAAATGATGAAGAGAAACCCGATAACTGGGAGCTCCTAAAAATCAAACACCTATGCTCATCTAAAGACTTCACCAAAAGAGTAAAAAGACCACCTACAGATTGGGAAAGAATTTTCAGCTATGACATCTCCGACCAGCGCCTGATCTCTAAAATCTACATGATTCTGTCAAAACTCAACCACAAAAAGACAAACAACCCAATCAAGAAGTGGGCAAAGGATATGAACACACATTTCTCTAAAGAAGATATTCAGGCAGCCAACAGATACATGAGAAAATGCTCTCGATCATTAGCCATTAGAGAAATGCAAATTAAAACTACGATGAGATTCCATCTCACACCAGCAAGGCTGGCATTAATCCAAAAAACACAAAATAATAAATGTTGGAGAGGCTGCGGAGAGATTGGAACTCTCATACACTGCTGGTGGGAATGTAAAATGGTACAACCACTTTGGAAATCTATCTGGCGTTATCTTAAACAGTTAGAAATAGAACTACCATACAACCCAGAAATCCCACTCCTAGGAATATACCCTAGAGATACAAGAGCCTTCATACAAACAGATATATGCACACCCATGTTTATTGCAGCTCTGTTTACAACAGCAAAAAGTTGGAAGCAACCAAGGTGTCCATCAACGGATGAATGGGTAAATAAATTGTGGTATATTCACACAATGGAATACTACGCATCGATAAAGAACAGTGACGAATCTCTGAAACATTTCATAACATGGAGGAACCTGGAAGGCATTATGCTGAGCGAAATTAGTCAGAGGCAAAAGGACAAATATTGTATAAGACCACTATTATAAGATCTTGAGAAATAGTAAACCTGAGAAGAACACATACTTTTGTGGTTACGAGGGGGGGAGGGAGGGAGGGTGGGAGAGGGTTTTTTATTGATCAATCAGTAGATAAGAACTGCTTTAGGTGAAGGGAAAGACAACACTCAATACATGGAAGGTCAGCTCAATTGGACTGGACCAAAAGCAAAGAAGTTTCCGGGATAAAATGAATGCTTCAAAGGTCAGCGGAGCAAGCGCGGGGGTCTGGGGAGCATGGTTTGCGGGGACTTCTAAGTCAATTGGCAAAATAATTCTATTATGAAATCATTCTGCATCCCACTTTGAAATGTGGCGTCTGGGGTCATAAATGCTAACAAGCAGCCATCTAAGATGCAGCAATTGGTCTCAACCCACCTGGAGCAAAGGAAAATGAAGAACACCAAGCCCACATGACAACTAAGAGCCCAAGAGACAGAAAGGGCCACATGAACCAGAGACCTACATCATCCTGAGACCAGAAGAACTAGTTGGTGCCCGGCCACAATCGATGACTGCCCTGACAGGGAGCTCAGCAGAGGACCCCTGAGGGAGCAGGAGATCAGTGGGATGCAGACCCCAAATTCTCATAACAAGACCAAACTTAATGGTCTGACTGAGACTGGAGGAATCCCGGCGGCCATGCTCCCCAGACCTTCAGTTGACACAGGACAGGAACCATCCCCGAAGACAACTCATCAGAAATGAAAGGGACTGGTCAGCGGGTGGGAGAGAGATGCTGATGAAGAGTGAGCTAATTATATCAGGTGGACACTTGAGATTGTGTTGGCAACTCTTGCCTGGAGGGGGGATGGGAGGATAGAGAGAGAGGGAAGCCGGCAAAATGGTCAAGAAAGGAGAGACTGAAAGGGCTGACTCAAGACGGGGAGAGTAAGTGGGAGTAGGGAGTGAGATGTATGTAAACTTATATGTGACAGACTGATTGGATTTGTAAACGTTCACTTGAAGCTTAATAAAAGTTATTATAAAAAAAAAAAAAAAAAAAAAAATCCATTGCCGTCAAGTTGATTCCAACTCATAGCTACCCTACAGGACAGAGTAGAACTGTCCCGTAGGGTTTCCAAGGAGCGGCTGGTGGATGCAAACTGCCAACCTCTTGGTTAGCAGCCAAGTGCTCAAGCACTGCGCTACCAGGGCTCCATTTGAAATGTACCAACTTTGAAGAAATACAGCCAAAATGCTCCTTAGAAGCAGGATGGTGAGACTACGTCTCACATACTTTGGACATGTCATCAGGAGGGATCAGTCCCTGGAGAAGGACATCATGCTTGGTAAAGTAGAGGGTCAGCAAAAAAAAGGAAGACCCTCAACAAGATGGATCGACGCAGCGGCTGCAACAACGGGCTCGAGCATAACAACGATTGTGAGGATGGCGCAGGACCAGGCAGTGTCGTTCTGTCATACATAGGAACCGACTCGACAGCACCTAACAACAACTTTGACATGTACCAACAACCAGCTTACTAGCTGCGTGACTCAATCTCTTAGCCTCAGTTTCTTCATCTGTAACATGGGAACAATATATACTCTGCAAATTCGTTAGGAGGAGCAGAGATAATACACCACACAGGCACATATACTCATATGTATAATTATCTATTATTCTATTTAATGTTTTACAGATTACTAGGCTGGTGAATAGGAAAATGTAGTAGGAACAGGCGACAAGGTTTAACGGAAAGGTTATAAGTTTGGAATCAGTCCAAACTGATTTGGGCTCTAGTTCTCCCACTTAGCTGCTCTACTATCCTAGATGAGTTATTTGAACTCTTTGTTTAATAATACCTACCTCTTCATAGGGCTGTTGTAAGAATTAAAAATAATAACACTTGCTGAGCACTTACCCTGTGTCAGGCACTATGCCTAGTCATTTGCGTATTTTAGTTCATCTAATTTATGTGGAGTGCTTAGCACTGCTCGGACTATAGTAAGTGCTCAAAAAATGCTGGGAGTGTTATTATTAATATATCTGAATGGCAACAGGGCACTTAAAATTGCTCAAGAGGGCCTTGTGAGTATAATAGAGAAACGTGGGCTGGATGAAAGTATAATTAAATGGGTGAGTAAAATAGTTGAATGTGCATGGAAAAAATATTGGATAATAGTAGAAAGTCAAAAGAAGCTTGAATAATAGTTTAGAGCAGGGTCAAGAAACTTTTCTTATAAAAGTCCAGAGAAGTAAAAATTTTGACTTTGCCAGCCTGCCAGTCTGTTGCAACTATTCAACTCTGCCCTTGTAGTGTGAAAACAGCCATAGACAATATCTAAATGATGGGTATGGCTGTGTGTCAATAAAACTTCATTTACGAAAACAAGTGGTGGTCCAGGTTTGACCTGTGGGCCATGGCTTGTTAATACCTGGTTTAGAGTAAAAAGATGATGACATGCAATAGGGTAAGCATCCAATAGTTCAAGAATCCAACTGCCCAAAACACTTAAAACCTTAGGGCTTAAATCAAAGTCCAGGACAACCTGATGATGTGGGATACTGACAACAAAAACAAAATGCTACAGTGATTTCAGTCCACAAAAAAAAAACCCTAATTCTGCTAGTTTGTTCTGGATACACCATGTCTAGACCAGTTCTGGATAGAGTAATGGTATTGCTAGGTGTTGTTGAGTCGATTTTCGACTCACAGCAACCCCATGTAACTGAGTAGAATTGCCCCATAGGGGCAAAGATTACAGTTTCTAGGCTGTAATCTTTATGGAAGCAGGCCATCAGGTCTTTCTCCTGTGGAGACACGCTGGGAGGGTTTGAACCACCAACCTTTCTTTCGGTTAGCAATCAAGAGCTTGACCATTGTGCCACCAGGGCTCGCTCCTTCACAGTAATGCGAACTGGAGCGTGTTCAGTTGAGGTTGGTGAAAAGAGACACAACCAGAAATAGATTATAGGTTTCATCTGATGGCCTCTCCCAGGCAACCCCTGCCCGCAATCCCCCCATCGCAGTCAATTGCTACTGGCAGCCAGGAACACTATATGTGAGAAAGAATGAAGATCATGATTGATTAGCAATGTCTGCCACAGGTGAAAGGGGGAAAGTAGGGATGAGCATGCCACTTAATTACCATTCCCTAAACCCTATCACACAAGGAAGGATAAGCAGTAAATAAATGGAAGTTGTAACCCCCAAATAAGTCATATCATCCAAGATATAATTATCTTCAAGCTGGCAAGATAATACTACATTTTCTAAATATTAATCTGATCTCACTAATAATGAACAGGACAAATCCAAAATAGTTTCTATCACAGTGGGCAGCAGGAGGCTGGTCTAGGTTGCTCTGAATATTTTTCCCAGCCCAGTAAGAGCCTCTGTGATTTTTCAAGATGCCTCATTGTACTATCACAGCTGTGTTCCAGGTGGCTTAGTCTTCCCAACAGCTTTGCTTTGAAGACGTTATGAATATTTAAACACACTTTAGGCTAAACATTATTCATGCTTCTCCATTCGCCCACAGTCCAAAGGTGGGTTTTATTTGGGAAGAGGCTCATTTTTTGAGATGTGTATATATGCACATTGCAGTGCAGTGAATTGTTTAATATGGCTCTTCCAGCCATAATCTTTGTGATTCCCACACAATGACTGGGTGGGACTATGCAAATAGGTACTATGGCCCACCAAGGAGACTGGACAGCATTACTAACAATGCAGATAAGATGCATACAAACTTGTGGGGGTGGAACCATGCAAATAAGGTATATGGAACCCTAACGAGGGGATTGGTCAGTTTTTCCATCCTGCTAGGTTAAAAGAATGCCAATCCCAGAGCAAAGGGGGACCTCATTACCACCAAGAAGAGACAAAAGCAGAACGCGTTCTTTGGACCCAGGGTCCCTGCGCTGAGAACCTCCTAGACGCAGAGGACAGAAAGAAGAGAGTGATGGCACAAGACGGCAAGAAACAACTGCAGAAAAGCAGTGGCAGAAGAACCAGGATACCAGTGCAAGGTGGTGAGGCGGATTTCCTAATCCATAGAGCAGGGTGACTGCAGTGGACTTGCTGACCTATGGAGCAAGAGAGCTGAGTACCTTTGGGCTGAGGCTGACTGGCAGAGTGGTGTGCCCCCATAGCTGCCCAAGCAGGGCAGAGGCCAGGCCAAGCTGCTAGGGGCCGAGGGCCAGAGAGAGGCCTGCCTGTGGGAAGAACTATATCCACTGCAACGAATCATGGGACCCAGCAGAGAAGTAGAGTGCTGTGGGAGGAACGGCTGGTCTCAGAATTGGTAAAAAGGTTGGATGGAGAGAGGTGGTATGTCTGACTTCCACCTCACAGGAATCAGCCTTGAGCTGATGTTGATGGTGGTTCTCTCTCCTCCCCCTGGTGAAGTTAAAGGAGGTCAGATGCCCATGCGCTGCCCTTTTTACACACATATATGCATATGAACTCATTGGCATTGTGTTAGATACAGACATTGAGACCTTCAAGGTGGTTGTATGTAAATTCCTCCTCTTGAATCTCAATACTCAGCTTTGAAGTCACAGTGGGCAGTTAAAGGCCATTGACATTTCTTCAGGCACAAACCAGCTGCTTTGCAATAAGAAAGGAGGTACTGATCATTTGGAAATGACCTCCTAACGTTTCCACTGCAGTTTTTCATTGACGGTGACCTCAGGACCTCAGTGACTGGGAGACAGCCAATGTCACCTTCATTGTCTTGTTGAGCAGGGGGCTGAGAGAGTCCCAGGAAGTGCCAGTTGCTTTAAAGTCAATTCTGACTCATGGCGACCCCGTGTGTGTCAGAGTAGAACTGTGTTCCATAGGGTTTTCAGTGGCTGATTTTTTGGGAGTTAGTTGCCAGGCCTTTCTTCCTAATCCCTCTGAGTGGACTCAAAACACCAACCTTTTGGTTGGCAGTTGACTGCATTAAGCATTTGCACCACGTAGAGACAGCACTAGTTAAATACACGTGGCTGCTTTTCTCTTTCCCATGAAATCCCATTAAAAGAACTGTAAAGTTTTTTTTTTTTTTTTTTTTTAACTGTATTATGATTTTATTATTAAGGAGCCTGCTACTATGACTGTCATGAGTCCAGGCTGAGCTATAAGCTGCGGAGGTAGCTACCACCCACTCTGAACTTAATGGTTATGCTCACTCTTTTCTCTGTCTCAGCTGACTCACCCAGGTGCACAAAACCTCCATCCCTGCCTTCCCTGTTCTTGGAAAATGCCAAAGACAGCTAGTTAGGAGGCTTTTTCAGAGGAGATGGCTGTCTTCTCAGAAGGGAAACCCTCCAATTTGCTTTACAGGGTGAGTAGCAACCCCAAACCGCTGACAGGCTGGGGCCTGCGCAGGCCTCAATTGCAAAGGTTTTTAAAAGGCTTAAACCCATCATAATGGGGAGAATTACTGAAGACGGAACAATCAAATCTCAAAGTTGGAACGTAGATTTAAAAAACAAAACTGCCTCTTAAGGCAATAGAGGAGAAAGCTGAGACTCATGAATTAGCAGGGCCATGTAACTCTAGGGAAACACTGGTGGCATGGTGGTTAAGTGCTACGGCTGCTAACCAAAAGGTCAGCAGTTCGAATCTGCCAGGTGCTCCTTGGAAACTCTATCGGGCAGTTCTACTCTGTCCTATGGGGTCACTATGAGTCGGAATTGACTCGACGGCAGTGGGATGTAACTCTAGAAATGGAGGTCAAGCTGCGGGGCAGGTTGAAACTCAGTTTAAGAAGCAATCAGATCCTCAGACTTCCTTCCCCACTCCAAGCAGCCCAGTGATTGCCCAGATCCAAACCTGGCAAAAGACTAAAGATTTCTTCTCTAAAGAGGGCCAAACAAAGGGTCTCTGAAGTAAGGGACCACAGAACAGGTCACTGTATTTTAAAAAAGAGACGGGAGGAAAAATCAGAGACCAAAAATAGCTCTTAGAAATTAACGGAAAAGAAAAAACAAGAACAAAAGTAAAACTGAGTGGAAGGCTTGGAAAATAAAGTTGGGGAAGTCTCTCAGTACATGAAGTAAAAAAAGACAAAGAAAAAGAAAATTCAAAGAATCTTCTGTTATAGGAAGTCTATCATCCAAATGGAGCCATGGTGGCACAGCAGTTAAGAGTTTGGCTGCTAACCAAAAAAGGCCAGTAGTTCAAATCCACCAGCCGCTCCTTGGAAAAGCTGTGGGGCAGTTCTACCTGTCCTATAGGGTCGCTATGAGTTGGAATCCATTATATGGTAATAATTTTGTTATTATTATCCAAATAACAGGGATTCCTGAATGCAAGAACTGAGCAAATGTGGGAGAGGAAACCATCCATTCTATTAGTTACCTGTTGCTGCATAATAAATTATCCTAAAACTCAGAAGCTTACAACAAAAAACATTTATTATCTTACCTGCCAGAGGCAAGAGTCTAGAAGCAGCTTAGTAGGTTGGTTCTGGATCAAGGTCTCCCACGAGTTTGCCATCAAGCAGTTGGCAAGGGGCTAGAGTCATCTGAAGGCTTTATTGGGGCTAGAGGATCTGCTTCCAAGATGGCTGGCTTCCTCACATGGCTGTTGGCAAGAAGCCTCAGTTCCTAGCAGGCTACTGGCAGGAGGTCTCGGTTCCTTCCAACGTAGGCCTCTCCATAGGGCTGCTCAACATGGCAGCTGGCTTCCAAGAGACAGAGAGAGCACAACCAGGACAGAAGCCACAGTGTCTTTTATACCCTACTCTCAGAAGCAACATTCCATCACTTCCACAGCATTCTGCTGGTCACACAGACCAGCCCTGGTGCAATGTGGGAAGGAATATACACGAGTGTGAGCACCAGGAAGCCAGGATCATTGGAGGAAATCTTGGGGGCTGGCTACCACATCTATAAAATAAATTATATATACATAAAAATATATACACATAATTGTAAATTATATATATAATATACATGTATGTGTATATGTGTGTACATATACACACACACACATATACATATTTTTTTTTTAAGACAAAGCATCCAGAATTGAAAAGGCCCACTAACTGTTTAGCACAACGGACCAACACCAAGGCCCATCATCATTAAATTTTAAAACCCTGATGATCTTACAAGCTTCCAGTGACATTAAAAAGCCACATCCAAGAATCAATAATCAGAATGGCTTCAGATTTCTCAAGGGCAATATTGGAAGCTAGAGAGCAATAAACCATGCCTTCAAAATCTTGAAGGAAAATGATTTCCAAGTGAGAATTAAACCCACCAGAGTGCGGAGTGTTGGAAAGGAAAGAACCAAATTTTAGCAGCTGGCAATTAGATTACAAACAAACAAACAATTGAATCCTAAACTGACAGTGAAGAAATAAAGGAGAAGGCAAAAGGCTGGCTGAAATATAGTTTAAGTGCTAAGTACTTAGTAGGTCTTTCCAGTTCTGGAAATATATGGGTTTAAATACTAGGAATTTAAAATAGTTACACCAGTCAACTACCACCCATCTGTCAGTTTGTCATACAGTGGTGGCTTGTGTGTTGCTATGATGCTGGAAGTTATGCCACTAGTATGTCAAATTCCAGCAGGGTCACCTATGGTAGAGTGGCTGCAGTAAGCTTCCAGAGTAAGACAGACTAGGAAAAAAGGTCTGGCAATCTACTTCCAAAAATTAGACAATGAAAACCCTACTGTTCATAACAGAGTATTGTCTGATACAGTGCTGGAAGATGAGCTCCCTAGGTTGGAAGGCACTCAAAATAAACGGTGGCCTCAACAATGGACTTGAGCATTCCAATGATCAGGAAGATGTTGCAGAACTGGGCAACAATTGGTTCTGTTATGCATGGAGTCACCATGTGTCAGCGCCAACTCAACAGCAATTTACAACAACAACAACATACCAGTCAAACTATCAATGAAATGAGAGAACAGAGTGAAGATCTTTCCAGTCATGCCCAGGAACTGACCAGAGGACGTGCTTTACCAAAATGGTGGCTCAAACCCAAGGAAAAGGAAGATGGGAAATGGAAGACCCACGCAAAGAGAAGGGCAGAGAGAAGCTCCAAAATGGAGGTGATAGGAGACCCCAGAGCGACAGCCGTGTACCAGGCCAGGGAGACAACCAGTCCCGAGTGGAACAGGTTAGAGGTCCTCAGGGAGGAGGGTGTTGGGAGGATAGCCCCAGCAAGGAAAGACCCTCACTGTGCATCCTGGCAGATAATCCGAAGAACTGACATGTAGCCCTTTCCAGGTTCATGAGTTGAGGGAAACTTACACAGGCAACCAGCTGCTCTCCAGCGGCGGCTGGCTAGAGTATTTTCCGCAACTACCTAGTAAGGGACCCAAGCTCATTGTTTTTCTCCCTTGTCCTTGGGTAGTCAGCATTCCCAGGGACTTTACGACCAGGCCTAGATGTTTTCCTTCTTGTTGCTAAGGCATTCCTCGGCCTTGGCCACTGGCCCAGTCATGCCACTCCAGGCCTTGTACCTTAGCCGGAGTCCATCCCAAATTCATCCCCAGCATGCTTCGGGGAAGAGCAAAGCTGACTCCATTAGGGAGTGGATGCATATAGCTGAACAGCATTACCCTACAGATGGTTCTCACAGTTTTGGAAAGATGACGAGATTGATGAGTACTTGACGCATCTGAACGTCTTAGGAGGAATTTAGACGCTTGGTGATGAGTTTGAGGTTGAATTAGTGATAAGTACGTAGAAAAAGTAAGTAAACGAAAAGCACAAGACAACTACTAACTCCTGGGGGGGAACCGCTGCCAAGGAAAGAAAAAGCAATCATGGTTTACAACATGGCTAGGCTGTGACTATCATTTACATAGTCATAATGTAAACGAGGAACACTGACCTAATCAAAATTATGAAATAGCTATATAGGGAGGGTGGGGGATGGCTTCCACAGTGGGACGTTAACAGACAATACCTGGAACCCAAAAATCTAGCGTTAGCCGTATTAGGCTATTTAGAGACAGAAGTTAAATTCCAAAATAATCCGCTAAAGGAGTTGAAGTGGTTGCTTCTGGGAGGGGGAAGAGAAAGGGAAGGTAAGAGAATACTATATTTTATGGTCAATTTTGTAGAGCCATTTGACTTCTTATTTTCTTAATGTATTTCTTGTTTTCTTGTTGAGAATATAGACAGTATAACATAAACCAATTGGACAATTCCCACACGTACAATTCAGTGGCATTGATTATATTTTTCAAGCTGTGCAATGATCCTCACCCTCCTTTTCCAAATTGTTCCACCTGACTTTTTAAACTGCACACGTATTACTTTGATTTTAGAAAGAAATTAATATGCTGCAATGAGAAATGATGAGGCAGTAACCAACCATTCATCCATTCAACAAGCATTTACTGGACACCTTTGGAAACTCTGTTGGTGTAACGGTTAAGAGCTCCGCTGCTAAACAGAAGGTCAGCAGTTCGAATCCACCAGCTGCTTCTTGGAAACCCTATGGGGCAGTTCTACTCTGTCCTATAGGGTCACTGTGAGTCGAACTCTACTTGACAGCAATGGTTCTTTGTTTTTGTTTTTTTTTTTGTATAGTGTACTATTGCTATCCAAAAGGTTTTTCTTGCCTAATATTTGGAAGTAGGTTACCAGGCCTTTCTTCCTAGTCTGTCTCAGTCTGGAAGCTCTGCTGAAACCTGTCCATCATGAGTGACTCTGCTGGTATTTGAAATACCTGGGCATAACTTCAGCATTCTAGCAACATGCAAGCCACCAAACTGACTTACCAGCGATCGTGAAGATGGTCCAGCACCAGGCAATGTTTTGTTCTGTGATACATACGGTCACCATAAGTGGGAGCTGCCTCAATGGCAACTAACAACAACAATAATAGCATATTACTCCCTAGAGATTTGGAGAATAAAAATATCCAGTCCTTGTTCGTCCCAGCTCATAGGTCATTGGGTTTCTCAACACACCCAAGGGGGTGGCTATTCAAACTCTTCTCCAGTGAGGCTTTGATAAGGTAGAGAACAGATGCCTGGACATCTGCTTGTCTTGAATTTGTCAAAGAGTGTGGTTAGTGGCTTCTGTGTTGGTTTGCCCTGGGCAGGGGTACCCTTGGAAGGTTGCCATGGGCTTAGCCTCAAGTCATATTGGGATCTGAGCAGGTGGGGCAGTAGTTGGGGTAGACAGCTCCTAAGGTAACAATTGCCCCTGCGGTGGATTGATTATTTTTGTGTAGCCTTTCTAGCCACGGTCTTGTACCTCCTACCCAGGTGATTGGGCAGGACTGCATGATAGGGTAATTGTGGCTCACTAAAGGGATTGGTCAGTTTTGCCTTAAAAGCAAGTCAATTCCAGAGCAGAGAGGAGGATCCTACCACCACCAAGGAAGAACAGCTAGTAGCAGAGAGTTTGTCCTTTGGACCCGGGATCCCTGCACTGAGAAGCTCCTGGAAGCAGGAGACTGAGAAAGAGAGAAAGCTGTAATCCTGAAGATGGTGAGAAGCGCAGCAGGAGAGACCTGCAGCAGAAGACAGTGCAGTGGGCTTCTTGGCCCACAGAGAGAGAAAGCTGAGTGCCTCTGGGAAGAGGCCTAGGGCCAGGGACAGGTGTGCCTACGAGCATGGTTGGGGAAAGGTTGTCTTGATGGAAGAACTATATCCTGAGTGTTCCTGAGCCTTAATTGTAACTGTTACTTCCCTAATAAACCCCGTAATCATGAGAATGGTCTGTGAGGTCTGTGTGGCATTGCAATGAATTATGGAACCAAGAAGAGAAGTAGAGAGTGCTGTGCAAGGGATGGTTGGTGTCAGAATTAGTAAAGATGGCAGAGAGAGGAAGCATGTCTGACCCCCACCTCATAGGAATCAGCCTTGAATTGTTAGTCTTGGGTCTCCTTTCCCCTTGTGAAGTTACAGGAGGTCAGACACTGCCTCCAAACTCTTTTTACAGCTCCCAAGGGAGAGTATGGGATACATTCCCTAAAGCACTACAGTGACCTAAGGCTTCTGCTGGCTTCTTTGCTTGCATGACCTCATTGAACCCTCACAATAAACCTCCAAGGTGGTGAATATTATTATTCCCATTTTCTAGGGGAGGAAACTGGAGCCCAGGGAGGTTGGATAACCGACCTAAAGTCACACAGCTGATAAGCAGAACTGAAATTCATCCAAGTCTCAAGTCTAAGCCCTTCAGCCTCAAGACTGGGATTTTTCTCCATTTGGATCATTGGATTGAGAGTAGTAAGACCTGGATTCTACTTCCTGCTCTACCATTAATCAGCTGTGTGATGGCAGGCACGTTTCTTCACTTCTAAGTGTCCGTTTTCCAATGTGAAAATGAAGGGGGTTGGTTCAGATGACAACCGTTGTTGTTACGTGCCTTCGAGTCAATTTTGACTCAGGGCAAACCCCGTGACAGAGTAGAACAGCCCCATAGGGTTTCCTTCCTTCTTTATGGAAGCAGATCACCAGGTCTTTCTCCTGCGGAGCTGCTGGGTGGGTTCAAACCACCAACTTCTCAGTTACCGTCAAGCACTTAACCATTGCACCACCAGAGTTCCTTAGATGACAACTAAGGGTCCTCTGTATTAGGATGGGGGAAGGAAATGTATACATGTGGTGCAGAGCCAAGCACTTTTTACTCCTCTGAGCCTCAACTTGCTCATCTGTAAAATGGGCATAATTAAGACCTACTTCATATGGTTTGAGGCCTGGTGGCACAGTGATTGAGAGCTATGGCTGCTAACCAAAAGGCAGGCAGTTTGAATCCAATACCTGCTCCTTGGAAACACTATAGGGCAGTTCTTTTCTGTCTTATAAGGTCCTGATGAGTCAGAATTGACACAACGGCAATGTTTTGTTTTTTTTTTTCATATGGCTCAGAGGAGCCCTGGGGGGTGCAGTGGATAAGTGCTCAGTGGCTAACTGAAAGGTCGGTGTTTCAAACCCACCAACCACTACGTGGGAGAAAGATGCAGCAGTCTGCTTCTGTAAAGATTCACAGACTTGGAAACCCTATGGCGCAGTTCTATTCTGTCCTCTAGGGTCGCTGTGAAAATCGACTCAACAGCAATGGGTTTTGGCTTTCATATCATTGTTGAATGTATTATATAAGATAATGTATGAAAAGTACTTAGCACTCGACCAGGCACATAGTAGGTGCTCAGTAAGTGTGAGCCCTTATTCATTACTATTATTGATATTCTGAAGAGTTCCGCCATGTTTGGATTCCTGCAAGCTTCCCCTTCTGGTAAGGTCAAAGTGCGATGTTTGAGGGAAAAGGAGATATCAGAGTGGAAGAAAGAGAGTCAAACAGAATTACTGTCTAACAGGAATGTATGCTGTTGCCCTTTATTGGTTTTACATACGAGGTGGTTTACGAATACTTTCAGGAGCATGTAAGTGTGAAATTGGAAAGCTTCACGGCAGGACTGCCACGAGCCATCGCACCAGCACACAGACGGGGAGGAGGACAAGCAGAGCAGGGCTGGGCCAGGGGAAGAGAGAAGAAAGGAGAGAGGCAGAAAGGAACAGGAAGGTGAGCATGAGATGTGGAAGGACAAATAGATACTGGGCAGGTGAACAAAGTGATTTTAAAGCTCAAAGCTTGTTCAGGCAGATTTATTGTTGGAGACAGTACCCAAGCCACACTCTTATTTTACCTACTTTTGTTCTTTAGCTCTGTGTGGAATTCTCATTCCTGGCCACGGACACTGTTCAAGGTCAAGCTCAAAGTTTATTTTCACCCAGAAGAAGCTGTAAAGCCTTAGTGATTAATTGGAATGTAGACCTGGGGTCCGCAAGGCCTGTTTTGGAATCTTGGGCAATCAACTTACAGGTTGGATGAACTTAAACCAAAACCAAACCGGTCTGCATTGCTGTGGCGTCAATTCCAACTCATATAAACCCTAGAGGACAGAGTAGAACCGCCCCATAGGGTCTCCAAGGAGTGGCTGTCAATTCCAACTCATATAAACCCTAGAGGACAGAGTAGAACCGCCCCATAGGGTCTCCAAGGAGTGGCTGTCAATTCCAACTCATATAAACCCTAGAGGACAGAGTAGAACCGCCCCACAGGGTCTCCAAGGAGTGGCTGGTGGATTTGAACTGCCGACCTCTTGGTTAGCAGCCAAATGTTTAACCACTGGCTCCTCTAGGGGTGAATTTAGAGGCAAGTTATTTAACCTTTCTAGATCCCAGTTTCCTAATCTATAAAATTTAATCTAAATGGCTCCTCTCATACCACACTGCCTCTCAGAAAACGCTCAATAAAAAACAATGGTCAAATAAAATCCACTGCTGTCAAGTCGATTCTGACTCGTAGTCACACACAATAATAACAACAATAGAAGTAATTATTGAGTATGAGCAGGGGCTTGCAAACCTAGGGCCACCACACCCCTACCCTCAGTATCTGCTTGTTCCCTACTGGTGTTGCTGGTTCCCAGGTACTGGAAACACTGCTTTCCTATCTGGCTCCAGAATTAGCAGTTGCTACCAATTCTGACTCATGGTAACCCCATGTGTGTCAGAGTAAAACTGTGCTCCATAGGGTATTCAATGGCTAATTTTTCACACGTAGATTGCTAGATCTTTCTTCCCAGGAGCCTCTGGGTAGACTCGAACCTCCAATCTTTTGGTTAGAGGCTGAACAGGTTAATGGTTTGCACCACCCAGGGACTCTGCCTACTTTAACCCCTTGCCTGTCCACACCACCTGCATACAGAGAGGTGATATCCACAGATTTGAGCATCAGTCTAAGGACAAAGAGAACACACTGCTGAGTCTCCAACTTCTGAGAAAAAGGGGAAAGACTCTTTTTAAGATTCTGGTTATTGGTCTTCCCATATCAGTAAAGTGAGTTTTATTATTTTACAGACCCGTATCTCTTAGGAAACCGAGCAAGTACAGATTAGAGAAAATTGGTAAAGGGATTAAGCATCTAGATTCCTACGCTGTATCTTTCTTATCTACCTCACTGCTCCAGGGATTTTCCTACACATATACATCTTTTTATCTTAATCATCATTATTATCCTCAAAAATATCTATTTTAGTAAACAATGAAGTTGCCAAAGCTAATATACTTCTCACCGTGACATTATGTCCAAAGACAGTGAAACGGTGCCCAGGTTTCTAGAAATAGAAAATTGTTCATTCGAATTATTGTTGGTTGTTAGTGTCATCAAGTCAATTCTGACTCATAGTGACCATGAGACAGAGTAGAACTGCCCCATAGGGTTTTCTAGGCTGTCATCTTTATGGCAGCAGATGGCCAGGCCTTTCTTCTGTGGAACCGCTGGGTGGGTTAAGAACCACCAATCTTTCGGTTAGCAGTTGAGTGCCTAACCGTTTGCGCCACCAGGGCTCCTTTCATGTGAACTAGTGCTTTCTTTGTGAAAGCAGGAACGGGACTTGGCTTTATTGGGGATGGGGCTTGGGGTGTCTCTAACACCAGTGGAAAAGCCCAGAAGTTGGGTTCATTCCTGGCACTGCATGAAAACTGTAAACCCTGGGTTTGGTTGCAAGCAGGTTGCTGACTGTAACACAGCAGGCAGGTTTGACACAGGTGACATCAAACTGGGGTGCTCTTCCATTTCAGTGCCTGCAGCAGTCAAAGGACCCACGAAAAGGCCCACCGACACCCAGAGAGCATCGACATACAGGATGTCCAGCTCCATTTACATTTCTAGAAACCAGTTCAATGGCTCCTACCCCTCCTCCTCACTTCCTAAGTGATAACACAGGCAGGGAGAAAACAATTTGGAAAACTATAGATATGTGTTTTCCTCCGAAGGTGTTGCTTATTAGATAAAGTAGGCTCTATCGAATACAATCACTCTTTACATTCTAAGTGGTTCCTTCTTTTACTGTTACATGCATGCAGTTTCAAAAGAAAGCAACTTCCTTGCTAGTTAATTGTGACTCTCAACTACATGGCCAAGGGGGAAAGCCCGAGTTATCTAGCAGGGGAGAAGTCCTAGCAAATAACACTGTTTTTACTCTAACATTTGCTTTTGAAACTATGTGTGCATAAGAGGTGAAAGCAGAAGTGTCTAGTATAATTCTAACCAAGGAGGAAGGGAAAGGACTACAGAGTGTATGGTCAGGAAACCTGGCTTTGGAGTCTGAAGGATCTGGATTTGGGTTCTGGCCCTACCACTTACTATGTGACCTTGGATACGTTACTGGAGAAGTGACCACTTCCTGTGACTAAAGGTGCCTGTGTTCTCCTCTGAAAAACTGGGACCACAATAGTATATTCTCCATTGAGTTGCTAAACCCACTGCCGTCGAGTTGATTCTGACTCATAGTGACCCTACAGAACAGAGTAGAACTGCCCCGTATAGTTTCCAAGGAGCGCCTGGCGGATTTGAACTGCCAACACTGGGTTGCTAGGAGGATTAAATGAGACAAGGCAAGTAAAGGGCACAGCGCCTGGAACATTAGCTTTTGCTATTACCCAGTTTGCCCTTGAACATCATTTTATACTAATACCATTGGACAACAATTACAGAACACTCACTATGTGCTAGGCAGTGCTAAGCGCCGGGTTTCATAGAAGAATTAAGTCAAGTCTGAGGTTAATTATATTAATAAAGAAGTCTTAAAGTTGCTGAGCTTATTCTCTCATCCAAAAAGTGGGATTACTAATACTTTCATAGGTTATTGTGAGGATTAAATGGGAACATGCCTATGAACGGTTTAGTTTACAAAGTACTCGAGAAAAGTTAGACACAGTAAAACCTGTGAAAGTCAGAACCTGTGTAAGGTGGAAATCTGTCAGAGAAGAAAAACTCAATATTTTCTACTAAAACAAGCAATAGGAAAGTGGTAAGATTGCGCCCTGTCAAAGGATGAAATCTTGGGATACCCAGAAAAACAAGGCAGTCCCATTGAGTTCTGGTTCTCACAGGCTTCACTCTATTAAGAGCAAGTCCCATTCACCTTGGTAACAAAGGGGAGGGCCAGAGGGTTGACCTGAATCTTTTTTCCCTTCCCACCCATTGGGAAGGAGCCCTGGTGGTGAAGAGGTTAAGAGCTACAGCTGCTAGCCAAAAGGTCGGCACTTCGAATCCACCAGCTGCTCCTAGGAAACCCTATGGGGCAGCTCAACTCTGTCCTGTAGGGTCACTATGAGTTGGAATCAACTTGACGGCAATGGGTTTTTTATGGGTTTATACAGGATATAGGATACTTATGAAGCGTGTCCTAAAAGCATCCATTGGAATCGACTCAATGGCACACAATAACCAGTTGGGGAGGAGCCCGATGATACAGTGGTTGAGCACTTAGCTGCTAAACACTGCTAAATGAAAGGCTGGCGGTTCAAACCCACCAGCCGCTACATGGGGGGAAACATGACAGTCTGCTTCCGTAAGAATTTACAGCCTTGGAAACCCTATGGGGCAGTTCTACTCTGTCCTATATGGTCGCTGTAGGGTCACTATGAGTTTGAATCAACTTAATGGCAATGGGTTTGTTTTGGTTTGTTTTTTGTACCCATTGGGAAATGAAGTGGATGCTGCCAGTCCTTGCATCCCTGGGTCAGCCTCCAGCCTACACCAGAACAGCTACAGAACGATCCAGCAGCTCCAGAACTTGAAGGCAAAGGTGATTACAACAGAGAAAACTAGTGGGGCTAGTGGTTACCTTGGGAAGCATAGTCCCTGGAAACCCAAAGGGCATGTGGGTGCTAGGAGTGTTGTTTCTTGATCTGGATGCTGGTTACATGGATATGTTTGATTCCTAAAAACTCAAAAACTTCTATAATTTTAGGATTTGTGCATTTTTCTGTATGAACGTTACACTTCAATAAAGAAAAAAAAATTTTGTCTAATGTGGCCACTGCCCTCCCCCCGCCCCCCCCGCCATTACCTAAATAATAAAGCAGCCCTTCCCAATGGGTGCACCAAAATGGGTTACAAGCACACCCGGCTGGCCACCTCTGGCAGCAAGCAGCCCTATCAGTTTACCTGCGGGAGCTACACAGGTACCATCATTTTTTGGTTAAGATTGCAAAGCCCTGCTCTAGAGAAGCATATGAACAATATCCTACTCAATCATGCTGTAAAAGAGTTTACTTTGTGTAAGGTTTCTCCACCTAAGATCAATTTCATTTGCTCAATTTTTAGTTAGATTCGTTTATCATCTCCCACAAGCAAGGGAATGAATGTACTACAGTCAAGGGTCAACACCCCTAGACCGTTCTTTACAAAACTCAGTTGTTGGGAACGCTTATCCACTGCTGGTGGGAATGCAAAATGGTAAAGCCACTGTGGAAAACAGTTTCGATGTTCCTCAAAAAGTGGAACACAGAACTACCATGTGACCCAGCAATCTCAATCTTAGGTATATACCCAGAAGTGTAGGCAGGAATGCAAACAGAAACCTGTACACCAATGTTCATTGCAGCACTTTTCACGATAGCCAAAAGGCAGAAAGAACCAAAATGTGGTATATCCATACAATGGAATCCTACTCAGCCATAAAGAGAAATGAAGTCCTGATGCATGCCACAACATGGATGAACCCTGAAAACATCATGCTGAGTGAAATAAGTTGCAAAAGACAAATAGTGTATGATCTCACCTATAGGAAATAGGCATATGCATAGAAACCAAAGATAATTAGTGGTTACCAGTGATGGGAGGCAGGAGGAAAGGGAAACTTTACACTTGTTACATTTATGTTAATGGTGGTGGCATGATTTGGAAAAGCATAGTGGGAACAGGTGCTCAACTTGGAAAATGTAATCAATGTCAGTGAATTGTATATGTAGACATTACTGAGGTGGTATATGTTTTATGTATATTTTCACAATAGAAAAAAAAAAAACCTGCCTACTGATCTTTCCAGTAACAGCTTGTACCTCACTCTTCATTGACAACCCAATAGCCACGGAAGCAAAGGTCTGGTGTATTCCTCCCTCTTCCCCAATCCCTGAATGAAACACCTAAAACAAGTGTTCAGTCATTTATCAAGTCGATGGATACAACACAGACTATATGCTGGTTTTCTCTGTGAAAGTTTATTGTTATTTAAAAAAAAAAAAAAAAAAAGCCTATACTTTTTTACATTTTACATTCACCTTCCAGAACATTTAACGGTACCAGCTAATGATGTTCTATAAAAAAGGCTACCAGCTGCTTGAATGGCTATACGTTTGTTTACCATGTTCTGGTATTAAAGTGGCAGGAACTCTTTGGATGAGAATTGGTGTAACGTTAAGTACTGAGATTTCACATTCCCACATTGGAATAAACTTTTAAAATATAGAAGAAATTACTGAATAAAAGTTCAAGGCTGAAAGCAAAGATTAATAGGAAAAATATATAGTAAAAAAAAAAAAGCCCCCCCACCAAAGAAAAAGCAAGCACCCACCCACTCCAGCCCCTGCACTCTCTTACAAAAGCCACCCTGTCCTGAACATAGGGTCTGAAACACAAAAACATGTAGTCTGATTCGTAGATCATCTTCTGGGATCTTACACTGGCCCCAGTTAAAGGTTTAAGAAGAAAAATTAGGTTAGGTAGTTAAAAGACATCTGTAAATACTGGTATCCAAACGAATGAAAACATCCTGGCTTTGGTATGTACAGAAATCTACTGGAAATTGTTCAAAAGGACACTGGCTTGGGTGGAGGGGTGCAAGGGAGGTACAAAAAAACCTCCTGTCAGAGGTAAAATAAATATCGGGGTAAGTCCCTAACAAACACTTGAGGCAAAGATAATACTTGGAGCAAATGCCCCTAAAAAACACAAGTATAGGTTCCTGATCAGCTCTATCTGGACCAACCTTTCTCAAAGGGTAACTTGCAGGAAAAAGTTTGAATGTGGGAATTCATCTGGTGGACCGGGGTCTGGTGACAGACAAAGACCTTTAGGAACAGGAACTGGCCACCAGGGGTAACAGCCAGCCTCCTCTTACTATTCTTTGGAATCTCAGAGTCTGTGTTTCCCCCTTTGAGTTAGCTTCTGTCCCTCACAGAAGTATCTCCATCGGCTACCGAAAGGGGTTCTCCTGCCCTCGTCGCCACAGACGCCTGCAAGAGTGGTTGAGCTGCTCATTTTTCATCTCTGTGATGACTAAATAAAAAGTGAACTCTTCAGGTATTTGGATTATAACTTGCTATGCTGTGTCTCAAGTCCACTTCACATTTTCCACATCCCCTAGGCCACAATGAAAGTGAGATGGAAAAGTTGTGAGGACGCTGAGGAGCAGGACAAGGCAGTGATGGGTGGAGACCATGTCTAAGCATGGCCTCAAACACCCTCAGAAGTTATGGAAGAGAGATGGCCAAAGTGCCCATACCCTGGTCTTCAAATGAACAGTCACTCCAAAAAAGCACAAAGGTGCCACCAGACAAGGCAAGAAAAAAAGGCAACTTGTTGCTGCTTCGACACTGACCTTCCCCGTGGTTATCAATACAATCTTTGCCAATAAAAACAAGCTTTGGTATACTGTTTAGAAGGAAGACCATCATTAAAAACAGAACAAAACACCAACACCCTCAATGGCAAAACATACTTAATGTATTTAAATGAATTTCCATCACAGGGCACTAGCTGATAACCAATAGCTACCTGATGTTATAGGATGTCACACACACCAGTGTGACAATTCCAATGAGACAAGTCCTCCCTTACAGCAAAGGTGTCAAAAAACAAACAGTGAAGCCCCAGTTCACCATGGGCTTGGTTCCCTGTCATAAACATCTTCATAACGGGGGCTGGAGGGCAGAGAAGAAACAGTGAACACCCAGGCAACTTTTGATAAACAGTGTCGTTTATCCTAGTTTCTAAATAAGACACCAACATCAAGGTAGGGAGAGAGAGAAAATGGATTATAAATTAAAACAAAAGTATCTCTGTATAAATCTTTGACTCTGAGTCAGTAAGGCTGGGTCTCTGCTGAAGCCAGGACTTAAGAGAAGGGGGTTTTCGTGACAGCAGAACCCTCCAACTCTGGGATGTAAGCATCAAAGACTGGACAAGAACTGCCTGAGACCAGAGCAATCAGAGATTTCCTAGAATGTGTGAGATTCACCAACTGCCCAGAGCTGCTAACAAAATTTGCTCTAACCCCAAATTCCTTCAAGCTCTCAAGATGGCAACTACAGTAGATAAAAACCCATCACCCGATGAGTCATCTCTCCACTTCTGGGAATGAGGGAGGGGGCTGAGCCTGGAAGGAAGGCCCTTGCGTCTGGATTCATCAGAAAGAGTCTAAGTTTAATGGCAGCCATGGCAGAGCAGCTTTCCTCCTCTTCAACCTGGGCCTGGTCTCCTGGGAGGCTGGGAGTGCCGAGGGCCTGACAACAAAGTTCCACGGGTTTGGAGTGGCTGACGTGCAATAATGGCACCAGCAACACAAGCGAAACTTGGATGGTGAGAGTCTATAGATCACTGATTACTGTACCATCAATCCTGCCTTCCCACCTACGATAGGTAACCCAGATAATCAGCCCGTGGCATGTCCTACTTCATTTACTTGGGAAGAGGGGAAAGAAATGAAATACAAATTAAAACTTCTGAAATGATCACTTCCTGTTTCCATCTTGAGCTAGGGCAAATACGTTTGAATAAACCCCCAGCATCAAATAACATTTAAAAAATAGTAACTGCAGTACATTATGAATCTGAAATTTCCCCCTCCCCCAGCCCTACTGACTTCAGTACACCGTCTCCAGGCAAATTTTCCCATTGCCCAGCCAGTGGAATGGATGGCACGTGCCAGATGTTACATAAGGCATTTATTTCTCTGACAAGGTGGATAGCCAGGAGAATTAATCTCCTTCTGTTAGGACCTCTGCCCCAAGCTTCTGGGGAAACAGTGAATTGGGCTAGACAAGAGAAGCAGCTATGTGATCCCCTAATCAGACTCCCAACGTGAAAATGCACTGTCGAGTGTATCTCTTCCTGCTCTTCTTTATGGTAGAAGGACCCGAAGATAATTAATACAAGAGCTTTCCCTTCAAACTCAAAGGAGCTTTAAAAAAAAAAGTTAAAGACAAAATATAAGCAAAAAATCAAGAAATGAAAGGACAGTAAATCAAACCCCGATACTCCCAAAAGTAAAACAGTCCCACGGTGACCGATGTCTGGAAGTCAAGGCAGGCAAGAATGACACCAAGACGGAAGTGGCTGGCCACAGAAGTGCCTTGCAGAAGCCACAACAGTGTTCTCCATTTGCCAAGGCCGAGTAGCTATTTCCAGTAAGGTAAAATTTTGCTATTAAGAAGAAAACCAAACAAAAATAAAAACCACTCCAGAAAAAGGGTCAAGGGGAGAACACTGTAGAAAGTCATGCCGCTGACCGCCGGCGGATCACAAAGAGTCCGCGCTGAAGTTGGCCCAAGTAGATCCTCATCTTTGTGCTGTCACTTGTCTTCCTCACCCAGATCTGCACAGGAGAAGGAGAAGAAAAGGGACAAGATGACAGTGGCTAAGAAATACTGAGGAGCAAATCTCCCAGAGCATCTAACTACTTGCATGAATTAGCTGTGGGCAGAAAACTCTTCCTTGAATGACCGCTCTCAACTCGTGAGGCCTGTCTCAGGCACCGCCATCATCTCTGGCTATCCTAAAGCATGTTGCTCATGTGGAAGGTAGGCACCTGCCCTTGTCCTCATTCCTCCCAGTCACCTCTTACACCTCTGATTCAGAAAATGGAAAGCACAGCCTTCTTGGGTTCCATTTTTGCCCTGATTTTAAGGGCTCTTGGATTTGGTTTGATTATAGCATTTATCAACATTCAAGGTTCATATATTCATGAACATAAACCTTCAATCAAACTTGGAAATATTTTCCTTGTCCCAAGGGAGTTCCACATTACAGCCTTTCAAAACTCTAGTTTCCCAGCAATTAAGGCTCATGATGGTAACAGAAAAAGAAGGAAAAAAATAACAACCAAAACCATGCCCGAGAGTGAGTAAAGGCCCAGTAAGGATCACAAGAAGGTTGAGCAGTTGAAGACAGTCCTTCCCTCCTCCCCAGACTACCCTCCCACACACGGTTTCAGGTGTCTTGCACTTCACAGGGTAGATGTGTTCTTCTACAGAACTGAGAATGAACTGCTGGCAGCAGGGGGAATGCCCGCGCTGACAGCTGTGCTCAGTAAGTGGCATTCCTACAGGTAGGGATGTGCTCCTTGCCTGGCACCTGATACACCTAAGTGAGGGCTGACTGAGCCCTTACTGTGTAGCCCTTACTGTGTACCAGGCACTGAGCTGCTGACGCTTAGCTTTTTCATTCTCAGAGCACGCCTGTGAAGTCAGCACTACCACTGACCCATTTCACAGAAAAAGAAACTGAAGCTCAGCAAGGTTAAGCTACTTGTCTAGATGTGAGTCCTGCCACCTCACATCAAACGCCCTTGCTCTTCTCTGCTGACCCAGCCCTTGTCTCTTTTTCACCCTTTCTGAACCATGCAATTAAATGGAATCATAAACATGGATTTTTAAAAAGGCTCCGCATCTTGCCCGTACATACAAGACACAGTTTTACAGGTGTATCTCTTCCCTCCCCCACTCAGTTTTCAGGTTATAAAGAAGCTTATTCTCAGTTTCTTTAACATGATTATTTAGTGATGGGCTTTCAAGTCAAATGCATGGGTTTAAAAATTTTAAAAGTTAAGGTCTCATATAAAGCTGGGCCTCTAAAGAATTGGGCAGAGCCATTTTAAGCTGAAGAGTGCACCCAAGGAGGGGTTAACCTGGCTGTTCCCGCACGCTCGGATCAACCTGCCAAACCTGTCCACAGTCAAGTCATGCAGAGGCCCAGCGACTCCGGTATCACTTAGGATCTGACCTGAAAAATGAGCTGGGGCACTCCTGAGAGATGAGAAATGTTTCCCTGGCCCCAGACTCGCATGCCTCCGATGCACTGAGGCGTCTCCCCTCCAGGAGACATGGCTCGGTGTCACCGTTTCCTTGTCAGACCACTCTGACACTCTATTATGTCAAAAAGTGACAATCTTCAACAGAGAAGAGAAAAAAGAAATCTAACTTGCTCTCTTATTTTCCGGAAAAACCCTGAGGTGTCACAAAGGCAAATGAAGCACTGGTTCTACAGTGAGGCTGAGGGACGGGGGGCCACGCCTGCCTGGCAGAGTACCCCATGGGGCCAGGCACAGGAGCACTGGTTCTACAGTGAGGCTGAGGGAAGGGGGGCCACGCCTGCCTGGCAGAGTACCCCACAGGGCCAGGCACAAAGGCTCCATCACAAAATCACGCCCCCTCTTGGCTGAGGACAAACAGGTCTCTCTATAAGATTCCCTGGTCTGGTTGTCACTTGGCTGGAGGTGACCACACAGCTCCTGCGCCTCGGGGAAGAAAGACATTTGTTTATTTGGAAAGCTTTCCCTAACTTCTGAGTTAACAATCATTTTACAAACAAGTGACATTTGAGGGTGTTTTCAATTCCGGAAGCTGGGAGAATAGAAGAGGCTTAAGTTATTTCATAATCCAGTTTCATTAGATCGACTGTGCACTGGCAGGAATAAGTTACAGAGGGTAGACCTGTAAAAATCAATTTCTTGGCAGACTTTTGTGGGCTGATAAAAGATCAAGCCAAACCACCCATTTTTTAAAACTTTTTTTTTAAACTACTAACAAGTCACACAGTGCTGACGTCCAGCTAATGAAGGACCAGTCAGAGGACTCACAAGACAGCCATATCCTCCTTGAGCGTAACCCTCTGAGCTGACTTTAAAACAAATTCCTCCTGCAGGAGGGACTTGCAGAGGCCAATCCCTACTGGCACAAGCCTGGGAGTTGGGTGCTCAGAGGCACAATAGGACACACCAGACTGGAAAGTGAGCAAGCAAAGAGTAGAGTGTGGGCCTGATCAAGCAGAATGGAGCTCCAAAGCCAGCACCCATTCACTGAGCCCTTACTCTGTGCTCAAGTAAGTCATCGACACAACAGAAGGCCAAATTCAGCCCTTAATTTTGGTCTTTTACTCAATAAATGCTCATTAAGCACTTACTGGGTACCACTGACTATGCTGGATGTTGGGGACAGATAGTGAACAAGGCCACCAGGTCCTGCCACCACAGATCTTCAAGTACAGGGGAGGTGAGGAACCGTAAATAATCACACTCTGGGAAGTGCTAATGAGGCAAAGTTCAGGGTGTTAGGACATCTGCCGAAAAGCATCTAATTTGGGCTGAACAGTCAGGAAAGCTTTTTTGAGTGGAGTGGACAAGACAGTTCCTGGGCCAGACGTCTTCACACGCCTCATTTAATCCTCACAGCAAGAAACAAACCTATGCTTTTTTTTTTTTAATATAAAGACTGTCTTTACTGTGGCCAAAGCTGCACATCTATAAAGTTGCAGAGATTATGAAGTTAGTTGGTGGAGAGGTTTCTGCATTCTTCAGACAGAAGTTGGACTCCTGGATCATGAGGAAATAAGCTGGCCCTACCAAACAACTGCAGACCAGGAGGCTAAGCGTTGACACCCTACGGAAGCTCAGAAGTTAATACTGAGTCACATCTAGTTTTAATTTTTTTTTCTTTTGGGTGTTGTAATTTCCTTTTGGTGTCCTGAAATGTGTGGTCAAGTCCGGTCAGACATTACAACCTAGTCTAAGAAACAAGCCTATTAATACATACGAAGTTTTAGAGGAGTAGCAGACCCAGGTGGAGCACAGGCCACAGGCAAGCTCCACCCTCAGTGGATGGTTACCTTAAAAAGGAGGAGGGTTGGAATGCACAGACATCACACAGACTTGCCTTTCAGTCTTCCCTGAATCTACCTCAGTGGTTCCCAAGTCAGTTACTGAACAGGGAGTTCACAAACACCACAAGGACTACACAGGTCAACATAAACTGCTGCCAAGCAATGGAAGAGCTTTTCAAGAGTGATTTTGACTATGTGCAATTTCTGCTGAAAGTGCTGACTTCAGAATATAAGGCATGATTCTTCTTTCTTGGTGGCATTTTCAGGTCTGTCATATTTTAAACCCTTCACAGAGCAATTTTTTGCTTTCCTAAAGGGTGGAGGGGTGTGTCCCTACCTCATTGGCTCCAACGGAGCTGATCACACAGCTGAGCTTCTGGTTGTCCTTGGACTCCAGGTAGATGGCTTGGCTCTTATGGTACCTGCCAAAGACAAGGTGCAAATTAAACAAAAACAAAAACCAGAAAGAAGAAGGAAAAAAAAAAAAAAATCTTAAGTAAAGGAGCCTTAATTTATATTTGAGGAAGACTCTGGATTTCAGAAGGTATAAATTAAAGGCGTCTGTCCTTAGGTTAGATTACATGACCTCTTCTTCATCTGGATCTAAAACTTACATTCATTAGTTGCCTCTGCAGAGGTGATAAGGGTAGCTGGGGAAAGAGTTGAGAGACTCACTACATTTTTTTTTTTTTAAAGATAATATGACCCTGTTGAAAAAGTAAACTAAAAATTTTAAAGTAAAACTTACGCTTCCATTTCCTGTCCTCACCCTAAAACTGAGGAAGGCAGGGCAGATGAAACAAATACGTGGGCTTAAACAACTGTCCTGGTAATTATTTTCTGTTTGTCCAAATAAGTCACCAGGAAGGCCAAATTCAGCCCTTAGTTTTGGTCATTTACTCAACAAATACTTATTTAAGCATGTACTGTGTACCACTGACTATGCTGGGTGTTGCAGAGACAGTGAACAAGGCCACCAGGTCCCTGCAACCACAGAGCTTCAAATACAGCAGGGTGAAGGGCATTAAATTATCACACTCTGGCAAGTGCTAATGAGGCCAAGTTCAGAATATCACGACGTACACCCAAGGGCACCTAATTTGGCCTGGACAGTGAGGAACGCTTCTCTGAATGGAGTGAACAAGACAAAGGCTCCCCTTTCAGTCCCTGCATCTACCTCTTGCCTGTAGTGCAGTGCCACGTCCAACTTCTACAGGTTCAGGGACAAGGCCGGGGATGAAAGAAGAGGAAGCCAGGGCCAAAGGCCAAATGGGACAATGACAGCTGCCACAGGACACAGGAGCAGCTGCTGGATTACAAGAGGTGGAAATATCAGCTGAGCTGCTGCTGGCAGCACCGGCTTGGGCCAGCCCCAGTTCAGTCAAGACAAAACCTTTGGATCATTCTGGTTGCACAGATCTGGCAAAACAGACCCACTAACTCATGCAAATTCCACCCAAACCCACCTCCCAGCAAAGCAGCGCATTTCATTATTATTTCTCTGGGGGAGGAAGGCAGACTGTTTTGCTGGTATAATGAAATAGCCTACTGCCAAGATATCACAGCTAAAGGATGGACTTCACTCCCACAATGAGCTTTTTCCACTCCAGGTTCTCAGCGCTCTTTAACCTGCTAAGTAGGAGCTGAAAACTCAGGTTTCCAAGTCAATTTACTTCCTGAAAATACTGTTGTTAAAAGAAATTGAATCATAAATGCAATTAGGACAGTGAGATTGGTTTAGACCCAAGTTTTAAAGCGGCTTTTGGCCATAGATTATTTGGTAAACTGGGTCAGGGGACCTTCATTATGCTAAATACGTAATAACACAAGGTCTGAACTATAGGATGCAGGAGGGAAGGCTGAATTAGTTCACAGCCAAACTCTAACTCTGACACTTCCTTGGTTTCCCTCCCACGTCTAAGCCCACTGTTCCACGTAAACAGTAATGTCCTAAGTAATGGTTAGAATAAAAATACAGAGAAAGAAGACTAGCCATAATCTGTAGGGACCGTGAGTTATTAAAAAGATAAAACGCAAAACAAAATGCAACTAGCCTCAAGTATCATTCTGATACTACTTCCTAAATATTTTAAAAAATAAAGGGCATTAGGTGTGGCACAGAATTGTATTACTAGTGTGAACACGGGATTAGTATACCGCTAGGTGCAAAAAAAATGATTATGTCCATTGCATTACTGTGTCTGTGATAAAATTTATACACTTACATGTGTATCATTCATATATATATGATATAGGGCAAGTTTACATATTAAAATACGTAAGTGTATATTAAACATGTATTTAAATTTTATAAAAATATAAATTTAAAATGGTATTCCTTTTTTGGCACAGTTTTCTTTCCCTAAAATAAACAAGTATTACTTATGCAAAAAAAAGTAAATAAAGATTTGCTTGTAAATCATGGTATTGCAATAGGGAAGGAACAGTTCGGAAAAGAAAGGTGAGAACAGTTACACAATTGGATGAATGCAATCAATTCACCGAACTGTACATGGAGAAACTGCTGAACTGGTGTATGTTCTGCTGTGTATACGACGACAAAAAATAAAATTAAAAAGTCATGGTACTAGAAAATGCTTAAATAACAAAGGTGGGGTGGAAATAAAACTTAATGTCACCTTTCACAAACGTCTGTCACAACAGTTAACTGTGGAAGAGTATTCTATCAATGATCACAGGTTGTATTTTCCTTCGAGTGTGCTTCGAACTCAAACCCCACCATAATTCGACTGGCTTGAAGGTGACCATGAGGACTAAACAATGTGACCTCGTCCACTACAGTCTCTAAGAGGTCTGGGACTTTTGCGTCTGGCCACCTCCCAAATCTGCCTGCTCTGGGATCACCAGATGGTGGTGGGCTTGAATATCCACCACTGATCCCATTTTTTCCTGGAGGAAAGCTGGCCAGCGTGCGTCCCAAAGCAGCCAACTTTGAACCCGATTCCCAACTTGTTGCCCTCGAGTCAATTCTGACTCGTGGTGACCTTACGGGACACAGCAGAGCTGCCCCACACAGAAACAGACTGCCACAGCTTCTTCCTGCGCAGCGTCTGGTGAGTTCAAACCACCGATCTCGCAGTTAGCAGCTGAGCACTTAACCACTGTGCCACTAGAGATCCTTCCTGACTCCCAGGGCCCTCCTAAACCAGTGTCTTTGGGACCTCCAGGGAACTCTCATGTCCCCAAGAAAGGTCTCGGGGAACCATTCTCCCTGGATATCAAACCTGTTCAATTATTTGAATTCTCTGAAAAAGTCAGTCCTCAGAAATTTAAAGTATTCATATGGAGATGTCTGAACGAGACCAAAAAGTATACGACAACTTTAACAAACTACTTTGTAATTTTTAAAGACCAATAAAATAGGAGAAAAGGATTCAAAATATATTAAGATATAAAAAATGTTAAAAGCAATACCTGTTTAAAAAAAAACCACTGCCATCGAGTGAATTGCAACTAATAGCGACCCTATAAGAGAACTGCCCTATAGGGTTTCCAAGGAACAGCTGGTGGGTTTGAACTGCTGATCTTTTAGCTAGCAGCCAAGCTCTTGTAAAATTGTACATTATTATTTTCTGCCAATTAACTGCTTTTTGCAAGCCGCATTTCACCTCTGCAGAAAACACTTTAAATAGCTTCAGAGAACAAGCCCCAAATGTCAAATCGGCTTTATTACTTTATTACTAATGGAAATTCTGATCTGGGAATCCCTATAATTAAGCTCCTAAAGCTTTGCCTCTTACTATTAAACCCAACGAACTAGAATTACCACTACTCTCTTTAAAAGAAAGCAATTTCTTTACAAGGTGGGTCGAAAAGTGGGATGCGGAGGGGGAGAATGAATTTAATTTTGTATCCTACTGGGAATCCTGATATTAACATCTCAATTCCCAGAAACCAAATTTCATGCGTTATGTAGAGTACTTCAAGAAGGACCGATTCTACCTGAAAATACTCGTTGCTTTAACAGTCTTTTATGGCAACTGAACGGCAAAGGGTTAAATTCACTTGAGCGAGTGTGTGACTTCATTTTTGATTCACATTAGCAGTTCCAGCTTTAAAGGAGGGAGAGAAAAAAACAGTCCACCAGCACCACCAGTAAGTTCATTTAAAACATCAGCGACTTTCACAGTATTTTCTGAGAGAGGTCATTAGTCTAAATCAGAATGGGAGGAAAAAGCAAGCAGCACGATAGGAAACGCTTAAAGAGCGGTACGAGGCCAAGGCAAGGGGAAGATGTTTATCTTTCAAAATTAAACATAGCTTGATAAGTGTTCATGCCAAGATGGGAAGCCTGAACCACGTTTATTTCACTGAAGTCATTTAAAACTCAATGAAACATGTTTTGCCAGAAGCACTGTTTCACCAAAGCTCGCCGCGCCACTGGAAACGGCACAGAGCCATTGGCTGACCTCTCATCCGGAGGCTGTGACTGCTGAAGAAGAAAAAAGTGAAAGCCTCCAAAACGACAGGGATACAAAAGCCAGATCACAAGAGCCTGCTGCGACAGGATAGGACCGGTTCTGCACAGGCCAACGTGTTGGTCAGGACTCCAATTATCATCATCAGAGGAGGGGACCCACCTTTCAACAAATGCTCTATGAAATCTGATTGCCAAGGCCAAAGAGGAAAAACATACAATACAGACGAAAACAAATTATGCCTTCAAAAATATACTTAATGGCAGAATAAAGTTTAAATTCATAGAGAAAGCGAAATGCTTCCAGAGAACTTATTTCAAAAAATCTCTGCTGCCAATTTCAGAAGGATGGTGAAAATTCTTTCAAAATGTTATGTGTTCTGAACACATCAAACGTGACCACTTGCTCTGTTGATGGTATGAAACTCTAGTTACTGTGGACTCTTTCTTTAAAAAAACAAAGAATTTTACTGCATTTTCACCCTAAGACACGTCTCATAAAGTCTAAGGATTAAGCCTGTAAAGAGGAAGGTCCACGGCCACGCAATTACAAAACGAACATCACTTGAAATATCACATGGCTTGAAGACTCAGAGATCCGTAAAAATGTTAGTGATAAATCTCATCCTTTTTGAAGCCAGTTCTTATGTATGGGCTTGATCTTTAAAGGTTATTTGGTTTCCATTATTAGAGACATTCTTCATTTTATTTTGCCCCTTGGTGTGTTGAGCTGTTAGGCCCTGCCACCTGGTGGTGATATGTTCTCATACGCAATGTTAGGATACAACACTGACATTTTTAAAGAAGACCAAAGAATACCCAAATCAGAGGGGCAGAAGTCACTAAGGCTAGGGTCACAGATAGAACAAGCCTTTACTACCTAACAGATAACCAATTCACTGTAAGCTAATAGGTGGAACTGATTTATTTCAGTAATTACTAGACCTAGAAGCATTTTTGCCACCTTCAGGAGTACACTGCTATAGAGGAACCAACTAACACAACACTAGGTGATTTTCTTTAAGAAACCTCAGAATACTCAATACAGCCATTACGCTCATTTTGAAACTTTTGGTTAAATATACTGAAACTCGAAGGATCGTGATACAGTCATTATAAATGATAATTACAGAGACCAGAAAGTAACCCCGGAAAACATTTACAATATGACCAAGCGAAAAGGCAGGGCCCAAACATGTGTCCACTGTGACTTAAACTGAGTTAACAGTATGCCTGCATATGGACCGAGAATAGAAAGAAATATATCCAGAGTAAAAGAGCTATGAAAAGGTGGCAGGGTCCAGGGTGATTTAACACTGAGCAGAATGCCTAGTACAGAGCAAACAATAAATATTTGTTGAATGAATAAATGTATGAGCTTTTATGTAAAGTTCTTTCACATTGTTTTGTCATTTCCTTTCCAATGAAATATGTTGGTGGTCTGAAGGCTTCAGTCTTCAGTCGAAACTACTGATGTTTTAGGATTTAGTCAGCAGGATGCTGCGTGGTGGAAAAAACGTATCATAGCCGAATAAGGAAACACCGAGAAACATCTCAGAAATTCACAACGCACATCAGCATATGACAGGACCCAAAGACTCCTCAAGGAAGAAATCCACTTTACCTTAACGTGAGCAACCCCCAGGCTTACTTGACAGTGAAATCCTTTTTTCTACAGAACACCTATTAACTTTAGCACACAGGGGCAGATTTAGAGAACGCAGAAGGGTGTATGCCTCAGGCCCCAGGCTATGGGGGTATCACAAAAGACAGGCATCTGTAAATTCTAGAGCAGCGCCAGCAACAAAGAGGTAGAGGGGGGCCACTTACCTGCACGCTTTTTCGGGAAATGCTGCTTTCAGACACCTGACAGTGATACTGGTCAAATGTCTCCTGATACATTTTTAAACATTATTCAGCTTTTAGGACTTTGAGTTAGGCAGCAGTCTTGCTCTGAAATAACAACTATATACAGCTCCAGCCCTCTTTCCAAACGGTTCTTTGGAGATGCTCACGAGTTGCCCACGTTTTTCCAGAACATACCATCTCTTGTCATAGTACAGTTTGCCGTCTTCTATCCGAGCTTCGAACCTCTGCGCTGGAGACTCTGCGGGTGTGGCAGGCAAGTGTTCAGGAGAGGACGGGGATGCTAGAGGAACCGGAGAGATACTTAATGTGCAAGCCCGCCAGCTAACGTGCTTTAACTGAAACACTATCCCCCACTGCCGTTGAGTCAGTTCCAACTCACAGCGACCCTACAGGACCGAGTAGAACTGCCTCACAGAGTTTCCAAGGAGCACCTGGTGGATCTGAACTGCCGACCTTTTGGTTAGCAGCCATAGCACTTAACCACTGCACCACCAGGGTTTCTGAGACACTATTAGGAGGTGGTAACGACCAAGATCGTCAGCATGAGCCCTCAAAGTCGTAATGAAAGCAAATTCAACATACTCTTATGTATTACACCTAACTTGATTCTCAGAACACACCTGTGAGGTAAGCAAGGCACAGATTAACCTCCTTGAGCAGTGGAGAAAGCTGAGGTCCAGGAAGTTTAAGGGATTTATGCAATGTCACTTATGGTATGACTAAAGCCCTGGTGACCATCAGAAGCCCAAGGGACAATTGTTACATAAATCTCTTCAATTTATAAAAATGAAATCATTTCTAGAAATATTTATTACTAAGTAGGGTGGGCTATTTGGCATGTAGAGAGTCAAGCTAATACCGGTGCTAATAACTACGGTGGGTTCGAATAGCCTAAACTCACAAACTTACTAACAAACCCCCTCCCCACCGTGTCTTCAAGAGCTCAGGATGACTGTGTGGGCCACACCATGGTGGCCCTCAGGAGGAAATTATCTAGAGAAAAAAGAATCTTGTTTCTCTTTCGCAAGACTCAGTGAGCTAATGGGATGTGTGAGTAATCACAGCGCTAAAAAAAAGAAATACCAACTCAGAATTGTATTTTGCAGCCTTATGCTGACTCTCGAGTACTGCTCTGGAAGGAACATTGTTAGTACTGAGCCAGCCTCTTCCATCAGCCCTGCCTTGGAGCTGCGGGTGTCGTCCCTTACCACAGCGAGGCTATGAGACGCCACTGGGACGGTAATACCCAGCACTTAACTTCTGAAAGTGAAGAATACTAAAAAATCCTTCTGGTTTCAGTCTCCAAAACGGATGAGTACTCAAATCTTACGTCTGATGCCTAAACAGAAGGAAGCCTTCACCAGCCAATCAATCAAATGTCTCTTTTACAATAAATCCTATGGAAAAGACAAAAATAACTTTAACACAGTAAGGTAAAAAAAAAAAAAAAAAAAAAGCCAGGGGAGGGGTACACTTTAAGGTCCCCTTCATTTGTCAAGTCTCGACTCCTAGGCAAATGAGGGGCATTTTATTTGTGAAAATGGCAACGATGCCCTGACAGGTATTTGCATGCTTTTCCAACAACGTGATAAAAAGATTGTACAAGTGCCAGTAACATCATGCACTTACCTGGTCTCTTGGGTGACTTAAGCTGTAGGAAGAACAACAACAAAAAATCTTAGAGAAAATCATTTCAGATACAACTTAAGGTGTCAGAGGTATCATAATGGTTTAACAACGACATGAAAACAAAGTGAAAGCAGAAAACCACGTCAAGCCTAAGCTTTCCCGTAAATCAAAAAATTCAACTCTACCTTATTTAATGTCCTCAGATCCTCCATGATCTGTTCATCTGTTAACAAATAGTTCAGCTGGGGTACTGAGAGTTAAAGGAATGTAGCCAAAAAGCGTGGCTTCCAAACAGAAATCGACAAGAAGGAACCAGTACTTTAGAACCGAGAAGCGTGACTGTGGTAAATGATGTTTTCACAAAAACTGTTTCCTTCTTAGAAGTTTATGGTTCTCCCACTAAATGCGTGGTACCCAGGTATATAGAGAATTCATATCCCTCATCTTACATGATAAGAAAGTGAAATAAGATTCACTAGGCAATCATAATAAGAGAGACAGCACAGGCAACTGTAAAATAATTTCATCCTGAATTTGTAAGGCACTTTGTTGTAAAGATCTGAAGACAGTCAAACACAGGTGGGGTTAATCGTTCTGACAACCCAGAATCCTCAGGGGTGAAGGTGGAGGGACCTGAAGTTAGGTCCTTGCCTGCTGCTGTTAGGTGCCATCCAATGGCAGAAGCATCCTGAGCAAAGGGCTGTTACATCCTCTTGAGGGACAGAAACACTTCCCCCTGTATCCTGTCCCCACTGCCATTTTTACAATTAAAGGGCTTCTTTACATCTGACTCACATCTCAATTGCTTTAAATTAAGTCCCGTTTGCAATCCACTATTTGGGGGATATAGATAACTGAGGTACATAAAGCGAGATGCCTGTCCTCATTTCACAGGTGGAAATATTAAGGCGCATGACGTTTTCACTGCCCCTGAATCCCGAGGTGAGTGTTAAAACCAGGCTGAATTGCTAACATCAAGTACCTTTCCAAGTAACTACTCTCCATAAATGTCTCCCACTAAAAGCAGTAGCGACTGAGGACTCCAATATTAAAATGGCCTGCACCATCTCACGGGATAAATATTTTACATATGCTTTCTAATTAAGTACCACTTTTCTGCAGGACAAAGCCCTGTATATTCTGTCAAGTGGTTAAGCAAGGATTCAGTAAGATTCAACAGTCTTAAGGGAAAGTGACTGGAACTTGAGGCAAATGGATATCAGGCGCAGGTTTCCTCCTCTTGTCTGGGATGGGGACAGGATCATTTGGTCGCCTCCGCAACTTCCTGGTCATGATGGGTTTCACTTCCATAGAATCTGTAACAAGAATGGAATGGGTAGATCAACCCAACTCTCACTCAAAATCAGTAAGAATTTCTATCACTCTAAGAATATCTATTCCATAGCCACCCAATCAGACTGTTTTATTGGAAATGTCTGGTCCACAGATGGCCCAGGCCTGACGCCCATGGCAGGGTTAGGAGACAGCCTGTCTTAGAAGATTAGGCTGAATGACTTGGGTGTCTACCCCTCAGGATGCAGCCTCCAGTATAACCTTGTAGCTGCTGCTGCTGGTATCTCTCCAGCACCCTCAAAAACTAGGAGATTTTCCACTTCTTCCCTCAAACTGCTGTCAATTCTGACTCATAGCAACCCTATAGCACAGAGCAGAACTGCCCTATAGGGTTTCCAAGGAGCAGGTGGTGGATTCAAACTGCCGACCTTTTGGTTAGACTGCAGAGGAGTCAAGAAGGATGAAAGGGGCCCTGCCGCTAATACCTACGCCTGAAAATCACTCCTCCCCTGGCTGCTGCTGCCACACAAAGCTCTCCTGACTTGCCTCTTGGGGGTTCTTTTTGCCATCCTGCTCCTTAAATACTGGTGATCTCTGGGGTCCACTCAACCTCAGCCTGTATCCCAGTGAAGCCCAGCTCATCAAGCCCACCTCCACTCACCCTCCTGGAAGGCAATCTGAACCTGATGACACCAGTACTCTACGTGTTCCAAACTAACTAGTTTTTCCCGATTGACCTCCCGAATCTGCCTCTTCTCCATGTCTCAGGGGCATCATATCAACCCATCCTTCTAGGCTAGAAAAAAAGCCATCGTCTGTGACTTGTCTTCCTTCACCTTGGCATTCAATTCACTAGACAGCATCAGCTCTCCCTTCGAACTACTGTTCAATCCCATTCCCTCGTCATCTTTTTACTAAACTCCCCCAGTGGCCTTCAATGGTCCCTCGGACCTAAGTCTCCTACCATATCCAGTCTATCCTCTCCACCCTCAGAATCGGCTTCCTGAAATACAAAATGGATTTTGCTTTATCACACCTCTTATTAAACATTTCTGTGACCTACCACTCTCTATAGCATAAAGGTCAAGGTCCTCAAAATGGCACACAGGACCCCTCACAATCTAGGCCAAGCCTCATTTCTGGCCTTCCTCACTTCTTCATTCACTTACCCTGTGTGCATGCTTTCAGCTTTCTGTAGCTCAAAAATGTCATACTTTTTTTATGCCTCCAAGTTTGCACAAGCTGTCCCCTCGCCGAGCCTCCTCTTTTCTGCCTGGTAAACTCCTACGCAACATCCTTGGCGAGTCGGCTCAATTATTCCCCTTCTGGGACAGTTTCCATGGGAGCGTCACTCCACTTACCAAGTAGCCAGAGCATTTGTACAAACCCTACCATACCAATCACCACTCTGTGCTGGACATTTCCCCCATTAGATTCCTGAACTCCACCACAGTGTGGAATCTGTCCCCATGCCGGCACCTAGCAATGGTCCTGGCACACGATAGGAGCTTCACAGAGTTTTCTGCAGAATGACTAGATGAGGTCAAGTCTGACTATGAGATAAAGTTAAAAAGTTAATTCATGATTATTCATACCACCGGCAGGACAAGATAGCACCAGGGAATTCAAATGTAGCCCATCTATTACAGAAATGCACAGGAGCATGGAGTATATGATAAACACGCGTACAAACTCAATACCAACGAGCAACAATGAAGGGGTACCTAGTGGACACGGAGGGAGTTAAGAATCAAGGTCAGGTCTTTAAAGACCAAATCACATAGGAATGAATGTACCAATCTGTTAGGCCAAAGTTGCCCATAATACAGCGACGGCATTTAAAGACGGAATCTATCAACCCCTTCCTTTCTGTACCCTCAATCACAAGAAATGGCCAAGATTCCCCATCAGCCACAATAAAAAAATGTCTTGGGGACAATCCCACTCCACCCAAAATCCAGACCACTTCTTCCATTCTCCCTGCACAGACACTTGTGTGGGACCTCTTCTGGCCTTGACTTCAATATCTGTGGGGAACATACTGCTCCTGTATGAGTACAACCACATGGACCCTAAAACCAGGATGAACAAGCTCACCAAATCTTTATTTAGGAGGCCTCCATCTCAACACCACCTTACACTGTGAAGACATGGAACCTGTGTCAGCTTTGTCAGCTGTGTCAGACTTAAGCTCCTTGGGGGTACAGACCTTACCTTTTAATTTTGTGAATCACTTACTGTTACATGTATCCATGGTATTTGTGTGTAAGTCAACAGCAAGGTGGTATAACTGAGTGTGACGAGAACGCGCTTGGAATCCAGCAGTCAAATTCTACCTTAAACACGAACTCAATGAGGAACTTTGAGAAAATGGCTTCACTTCTATGAGCCTGCTCTGCTATCTGTAAAATGGGGATAACGACACGCAAGTCCAATCCCTGAGTGCTTGCTCCGTGTGCCAGCCACTCTTCTAAGCACTCACTCAATCTGCACACCAACCCTCCAGAGGAGGCTCTACCTCACCACATGAAAAAACCACGCCATCAAACTGAGTGACAAGGCCAGGATGCATCCCTAGTCTGTCAGCCTGCAAAGGTAGCACAATTATTCTCACATAAATCCTGGCTTGATCGACTGAAGTGCTCAGGAAACAGGGCTTCTATTTTGGTATTACAATTCCTCATGTCTCCAGCTATAAAACCACTGTCTTATAAAGGAAACCCACAGGCTTTACTAAGGTCACGAGCAACTTATGCAGGGCCTTGAGGGTTAAACGATGTTCCTGGTGAGGCAGGAACTTCCGCAAGAAAACTAAGTGGCAGTTAGCGGGCTGTTAAAAGCCAAGGAGGAAAAGAAGGCTGTCTAAAGACAGGAAGAAGAAAACAGAACAGAAAAGGATAAAGTTCTCCACATGTTAAAGCTCGCTGAGTTCTTGTTCATGGTCTGACTCAAGAGACTATCACCTCAACTTTGCTGAAAACTCACACCTGTATAATTGTGCCTAGAACCTCACTACTCAAAGCGTGGTCCATGAACCGGAAGCATCAGCACCACTGGGAGTGGTTAGGTAAGCAGGCTCTCAGGCTCCACCCCAGACTTCCTGAAACAGAATCTGCATTTTATCAAGACCCCCAGTGACTCAGACACATGACACCTTGAGAAGTACTGACCTAACACTCATTCTAGGCTCTTACCTCCACTATACTTTTTCACCTGCACAGCCCCGTTCTAAATTCTCCAAAAGAGGTCTGCGTGGTGAAGAGTACGTCCCACTAAGTCTCAAGGAGGTTTGTAAATGCCTTATGTTCACACAGAAACCCTGGTGGCATAGTGGTGAAGCGCTACGGCTGCTAACCAAAAAGGTCGGCAGTTTGAATCTGCCAGGCGCTCCCTGGAAACTCTACCGGACAGTTCTACTCTGTCCTATAGGGTCACAATAAGTCAGAATTGACTCGACGGCAGTGGTTTTGGTTTGGGTATGTTCACACAGAGCAAGTCACCAGATACGCCATTTCCAACAGGTTACAGGTCCAAGTTTCTTTTCGGCCTCTTATTCCATTTTGTTTTTAAGGAGATCTTCATGCTGAACCAGAAAAGGAGGTTTCATGAAATATCTTTTCTGGGCAAAGCCAAGCCTGTGGCCATAGAGTCCGTTCTGACTCACAGCGACCCTACAGGACAGGGTAGGGCTGCCCCCATAGGGTTTCCAAGGCTGTAATCTTTACAGGAGGAGACTGCCATATCTTCCTCCGGCAGAGCGGCTGGAGGGTTCAGGCCACCAACCTTCCAGGTAGCAGCCAAGCACTTAACCACTGCGCCCACCACCAGGGATCCTTGGCAAAGCTAAGCAACAGTGAGACCGGGCAATAATGCACAAAGGTGAAATAAGTCACTCAATTAGAGGAATGAAATCAGACTTTTAATCCAATACCATATCGGTACCATCTGTGGAAATGCTAATTATCCTTCTAGCTCCAGTGCCTTTTCCCCTTACCTTGGCAGTGCCTTCCATACCAAGGGTACCAAATGGCTGGAGGAAGGACGTTGGTACCTTTAATGGCTAGCTCTAACCACTTCTGTAATCTATTTTATTGCGTTACAAATGATTTCCCTGCATTTATTTGTCTTTTCTATCCTGTCAGACTCAGCTTCAAGTCGCCAAGGACGCTTCCAGTCTCACTTAAGATTCTGGCTGTAAAACTGCCTGGCCAAACAATGCCTCTCGCTTGTCAATAAGTGGGCTGCCAAATCCGAGGTAAGGTGATGATACCCTTCCCTGCAGATGGAAAGGGAGCGGCAATAAATTGACAATATCTCCCACTCGTCTAATGAAGGCCCACAGACATCTGGTAGCTCTAGCAGAGCACTGTGGCATCGATGCCAGCCACAGCCACCGTCAGGAAAATTGGTGTGCAGGTCAGCAAACAGGCAAGCAGACTGGACCACAGTGCTATTAGTCATTAAAAAGGCACTTCAACAAGGACAAGACAGTGCTGTCCACGGATACGATTTTAGCATCCATTCTCACAAAAACTCTTTCTGAGCTGCTTTCAGAGGCTTTTAAGGAACTCATTCCTTTTGCCAAGTCTTTCAAATGAGGAAGCTATCAGAGGAGAGATTTTTTTCAAAACAGCTTGACCCACGCCTCCAACTTGCCACATTCTCACTGATGTATCACTGGGACTGGGCCAGAAGTATATGTCATATGGGGCACAAGTAGGTGCAGAGCACCAGAAATATAAAGGGTGGAACAACCCTCTTAACTGTTGCTTAGTTTCAGAGTCAGCCCCAAGGAATGATGTGAAATCACTGCATTTCCTATGGAACCCTGCTAACATTAGATAGGCCGGAGCCCCAGGACCTTTGAACATGATTATAAAAGTTAAATCTGGGGGCATGTAGAGAAGGGCAAGCCACTTATATATCCAAGTGACAAACTCACCGCTAACTTGCCTTGCAGTATTTGCTAGCGGAAATTTTCCCAAGTTCCCAATCAGGTAATTCAAGTCAATTCCTGCTCTGTATCCTTCCAGAATACATAAGGCAGTAGGAAAGTCGACCCATACTGCTTCTCCTGTAAAGTTGCCTACAACCTGCCAAGGGCCCCTATGTGGCTTACTGAATCCTAGAAGAGACTGGCTCTGAGTCTAATGCAACTTTACTACCTTCACAGGCAAAGTTAAGTTTAGCTTCTCTTGTTGGAATCGTATCAACTCTTTCTGAAACGTTCACAGTAACACCTGGGGGGAAGGGGGCTAATAGCAACGATGATACAGCCAAAAGCCTTTGTTCTCACATCTGGGTCAGAGGAAGACAATGTCTTTTGACTAATTTAGGCAGTCTGAAGGAAAAAAAAAAAAAATCCCATCACCACAAATAGATCTGGGCAATTCAAGACCATCACCAAGACATGAATGCAGCTGACCCAGGAACGAAGCATAATCCAGAACTTGCTGTTATTAGTAAAGGTCTACCAGTTATTGAATATCTGTTATGTAGAGGGCACTGCACTAAGCACTCATATTTCTAATTACAATCCCGTGAGGTGGGGTATCATTAGCCCCATTTTGTAGAGAGGGTAGGCTCAGAAAGGTTAGCGGCTTGACTAAGGTCACACAGCCAATACAAGGTGGAGTTGGGAGTCTAATGGGTAACGTCAAAGCCTACTTTACTTTGTTCTGCTACCACAAGGTGGTGAGGACCAAGACATCAGACAGAAGAAGTAGAGCACCTGCCCATCAGGGCCCCCCTCAGGCCCACCAGGACCCCCCTCAGGCCCGCCAGGACCCCCCCTCAGGCCCGCCAGGACCCCCACAGGCCCGCCAGGACCCCCCTCAGGCCCGCCAGGGCCCCCCTCAGGCCCGCCAGGACCCCCCCTCAGGCCCGCCAGGACCCCCCCTCAGGCCCGCCAGGACCCCCCCGCAGGCCCGCCAGGACCCCCCTCAGGCCCGCCAGGACCCCCGCAGGCCCACCAGGACCCGGTCCCTCGTGCTTTCATACCTCCAGTCAGTTCCATTGTGAGCTTTTCATTTTCAATCATCTTTTTCTTCTCTTCTAGTTCAGCAATCAGGTTCTCTTTCAGCTCAATCTTCTTGTCTTCAAATTCTTTCACCGCTGCCTTCTTTTCTTTAATGTAATTTCTTTCCACTTGTTCAGTCTGAGCAAAAGAAAAGCACAGGCTAGGGGTACAAGGAACGCCCTGAGGGCCAGGCTCCAACTTGAAGCCGGGCTCTTGCACTCAAGGGTAAAGAAAAAGAACTTTACTAGACACGGGAGATCAACAGTTTCACTCACAAACACACTTGCAAGGATGGGATGTCTGGGAGCAAGTTTCCGATGGCTGCATAAAATTGAGACACAAGACTTTTACTGGCTTCTAAGAGTACAGCTCACTTGCCACTCAGGTAATCCCTCTCATCCAGATCATAAATATTATGACTTTTACGGTCAAACAGAACTTAAGTTTCTCAAGATGGTAAAAACAGCACATTCCAAATGAAATATCTATATTCAAAATTAATTACAAGATACTGAGGCCAGGATGGCATGAGTTACCATTATTCTTGATTCGTAACTTTTCCAAATACTTATAGTAAGATAGAGAACAAGGAGCCCTGGTGGTGCAACAGTTAAGTGCTTGGCTTCTAACCAAAAAGTTGGCAGTTCAAATCTATCCGGCAGATCTACAGGAGAAAAGACCTGGCAATCTGCTCCCATCTAGATTACAGCCCAGAAAATCCTATGGGGCAGTTCTACTCTGTATTACAGGGTTGCTATGAGTCAGGATTGACTCGATAGCAATGGGATAGTAAATCATTTATTAGGTGCCTGAACCCCATAGCATTCATTTATTGAAACTATACAAAAATAAAAATTGCACTAAGAATCCACGTTTTAAGTTGCACCGCTGGAATAACTGACAAACAGGTGGGCTCATGGTGGGCTATGGATGTGGATCACGTGTTCCTCCAGGCTACACATGACCAAGTGCTGTGACCTGAGTTCAGTACTAAAATGGTTTCCAATAATGTGGCTCTGACAAACCACGATCTTCTCAAAAATTAATCCCGAACACACACCAGCCACGCTGGGAGCAGGACACCCTTCCAGGTTCAGGCGCCAATCTCTGTATACCTAGCACCGGGCCTGGCACAGAGCTGGCACTCAGAGGTCTGCTGAATAAAAGGAAAAATTTAAAAAACAGTCTTTCCTACTGACCCAGAGAATTTCAGCTATAAAACTGAATTGTTGAGCCAATTCAGAGACTAGGCTGCTTTAAGGGCCAATATATCAAATGAGGCCATTATAATTCAGACATACTCCCAAACGCCTTTAATGCAAGATAAAAGTCAACAAGGAAGCAGTGACAGGTGAGCATCCCTTAATCCCTGGGACAAGCAGAGGCTGCCCAACCAACAAATGAAGAGGTGGAGTTTCTGAACTGAGATCATATGCCCTGTCATCAGACAGAACAGGGACAAAGGCTTCCAGTTGAGGGCTTCCAAGCTCTCTATTTGGTGCTAGGAGGAAACACCACTGGTTCGGCAGAGCAAGAGTGCGGCCTCCAAAAAAGCCTGCAAACCCAGAAGATCCATGTACTTACTTCCAGCTGGAGGAAGAGTTCTGAAAGAGATAAAACGTGCAATTAGACTCGCTAGGCTGTGTCACCTTTCTAGACGGTGATGCTAGGATTCATTTAGTGATGCTAGGATTCATTTAGAAGCAGTAATTGCTTTCTGAAAGCACGGTTACACAAAGCAAATGTTTTCATCAGGCAAGTGTTGATATACATGAAGGGGAAGGAGGCAAGAAGTGCTCGTGTCTAGTTAAAATCTGGCCCTGAACTGAAGCAGCTCTGGCAGTTCTGCCAAAGGGCAAAAACCAACAGCAGAAACCAAACTACTCTGGCAGGAAGAAAATAACAACCATCCCTTCTTTCACTCGGTCCATGCCCCCCAACAGTCCCAGTAGGCCCACCCAGAAAGGGCAGGATGGGTCAGGAAGAAGCAATGCCACTGCTCCTGAAGCCGAGTCCATACTGATGTTGTCATGTAAAGGGCTCTGTGGTGAGGAGGGACGCGCCTCGAGAGTCCCAAGCACAGAGCTTTAAGTGTCTTCCGAGGCTTGACTCTCAGGCCACCAAGCCTCTGCTTAAACGGGTCCCTTGGCCAGCACCTCGCTCTTGTCTGTCTGATCATATTTCCCAGTTGCAGGTCGAATGCAGCCTCCTCCCTGAAGTCTTTCCTGACTACCCATCATTTCTTGCCCCTCTCAGACACCTCCGAGTCTCCAGCCAGCAGTAGGCAACAGCATAGGACGCACCCACTGTGCGCCAGGCAATTAGTACTGAAACTGCTTACTTAGCAGCTCCCGCACCACTAGAGCATAAGCCCCTCTACAAACCTAGGGAGCCCTAGTTCAAACCCATCAGCCGCTCCAGGGGAGAAAACTGTGGCAGTCTGCTTCCATAAAGATTACAGTGCTAGAAATCCTATAGAGCAGTTTTACTATGTTCTATAGGGTTGCTAGGAGTAACAACTGACAGGATGGCAATGGGTTTTTTCTACAAACCCAGTACTTGGGACGTTAATAGGTTCACAGTTCCTAATTTTCTCTGCATGACAGTAGGGCTACTACATGAGGTCCACAAAGATCGCTGGGAACTGCACAACTCCAGCGGGTGCTGTTCACATTGTACCACGCATGGTTCCTTTGCAAACCTGTTTAATTCTACAGGCCCATTCTCCAGAAAAAATGCAAATATGCACATTCACACAAGATATTTCATACAATTTCAAGGGTTCCAAGGACCCCCAGATTAACAGCCCAGATGCTCGATTAACTGCTGCTGAGTATGAAGATAAACTGAGGAAAGGGACAAAAAAACCAAACCCGTTCCCATCGAGTCAATTCCAACTCATAGCGACCCTACCGGACAGAGTAGAACTGCCCCATAGGATTTCCAAGGAGTGCCTGGTAGATTTGAACTGCCGACCTTTTGGTTAGCAGCCGCAGCTCTTAACCACTACGCCCCCAAGGTTTCCTGAGGAAAGGGACAAGTTACTCATTTTTTTCTAACCCCCTCAGAGTATGAGGCATGATGAGTCTGCCTGACCACTCGGCACTGGGAATTGCTGAGCACAAGGGCCCAAGCGCACCCTGACCAACACGCTCTCGCCCATGATTGCCTCCAACTCACACCAGGCTTCTCAAGTCCTGCAATCCTGCGCATCCCCAAAAAATCACACCTGCACCAACAAATCAAACTGACAATTAGCACTTAGAGTTGGCAGTTGTTTTAGCTAAAGCAGCCAGACACCAACCACAACCAAAGCAGGTGGATGTAGCTCTGTACAGAATGTGCTTTTTAAAGCCCAAGACCTGACTGATTTAGGAGCTCTTCTGCACTTTTTCCCGGGGGGAAGAAGCATTTATGAAAGAACACATGAGGACAGGATTGAAAACCCAGGAGTAGGATTAAGAAAAACGATTCAATACTCACTCGGCAGTTCTATCTCAAGAAAAATGGCCCACGACAATTTTCATTCTTTATTTACATCTTAAACCGATTTTGTGAGGTCTTATTTCCTTCTACAGATGGGGAGACTGAGGCTTCATGAGGTTAAATACTCCCCTTAAAGGTACAGCCTTAAAGTGATGGAGGCAGATCCTTCCATTATGTTGCCGCCTCATTAGCATCTTCCTTTCCCTGCTGAAGGGCAACTCCAGGAAGAGGGCTGAGGGTTTTAAGGATGTCCCAAGGGGTACCTGAGGAGCTTGGGGTGGAATGACGGTAAGAGGAGGGGCAGGCTGAAGTGGATGGACGGAGGGCTAATGGCCGTAGCTCCACTTTCCCATGCCCCCACACCCTTCTGCTCCTATCTGCTGGTGTACATTGGACATCTGTTCACTGGGGAGAGAGAATAAAGGGTTCCATCGATAGAAGGTTGGAAAGTCACTGGATCAGAGAGAGGACAGCAGCTTGGACTGGCACCTAGACCTGCACCCAGACTGCACTTTAAAAGCCATGTTACTTCCAACACTACAGAAAGAATCACTCTGCTGGCACTTACAATGCTAGTTAACGTTACTTAACATTTAACACGTACACAAGATTTCCTGTACACACAGGGATCCGTGTAGACACACTCTAAACAGCTGTCACACGTTACGAGAAATTTTTGCATGATTCTTTATTCAGCTCATATTGTCTCTTAACTTGACATGTGCCTTTATCTTCTGTCGACAAGACAGGGAGTTTCTTCAAGGCCAGGACTATGTGCCTATGCTACTTTCTCTTGCCCACACTTAGATGTTACAGACGTTCCACAAGCCTTTGCTGAACGAGCACATTTATTATGTACAACAGATCAAAAGCACGCTCTTTGTCTCCGAATGCTCATAATAATACTCAGGGTAACAATGGAGATCCTTCCCCTCAGAGCACAGAATACCAGAAAAAGCCAACTTAAAAAGGGAGTAAAACAACCTACAATCCTTTTCCAGGTCAACATGAAGCCAGCCATGCAGACGTTGAGAGAGCAGGTGCAAGACTGCTCTTGGGGCATCAGGAGCATAACATGACGGCAAGGAGCCACCTGTAATGCCCTTGACTACTGGGTCATTCTTTGGCAAATGGAAAAAAAAGATGGAACCAGTTTTATGGCTTTGGGGTCTCTCTTCCCTGAGGCCCTCTCCCAATAGGCTATTTGGGATACGTTTTGGAGAAGAGCTTATGGACGTGTTACATCAATGATCAACAAAAGGCGGAAAACTGGAAGACAATTCATTCCCATTTAAGATGTAGCCTTACCTGCATTCCGTATCCTCTCTTTGTACTGCTGATCCAGCTTTTTCATTCTCTTCTGATATTCCTGTAATGTACCTGATTTTGAGCATTTACAAAACAAAAAGAACAAGAAAAAGTTACTCTAAAGATTAACCCGCTCTGTATTTTGTTTCCTAAAATTATTCTCCAGCATCAACAGTGATCGTTTCAGTGACATCAGAGGAAAACGTAAACCAAGGACAGCCATGCCCAGGCAGAGCTAAGGGAACTCTGGCTCTCAACCAGGAGTGCACAGCAGAAGCCACCTGGGGTCTATCTGAGGTCTACCCCAATCGGCTGGATGAAGACTCTCCGGTAAAGGGCAGAGGTAAGGGGGTACAGGCACCCCAAATGACTCTGATAGTAAGTGTAAGAACCATTGGCCGAGAGGCCATCTGAGATAACAACAACTGGCCTCTACCCATCGGGAACAAAAAAGGAAGAAGGAAACCAAAGTCTCATGGAAGAAATTAGTCTACTGAGCTAACAGTCTACGTTAGGCACAGCCTCATCTACCCTGTGCTAAACTTGTGAGATCAGCAGAACGAGATGGTGCTGGGCTACCACTACCGACCATTCTGATCAGGGCCACAGTACGCGGACCCTAATAGAATGGGAGAAGAATGCAGAACAGAACTCAAATTCTTAAAAAGTCCAGACTTACTGGACCAGTTGAGACTAGAGGACTCTCTGAGACCATCACCTTGAAATACTCTTTAAACCTTGAACAGAAACTATGCTGAGGCACCTTTCAGCGAAATAAGACTGGCACACAAAACAAAGGCTATTATCCATGAGTATGGTGCTCCATTAAAAAACATCTCTATACTTTTTTTTGGGTATGAGACCAAACGGCCAACAATTACTCTACAGCAAAGATAAGAAAACGGCAGGGAAACTAGAGTGCTGGAAATGGAACAACCAGAACACAGAGAGACTGCTGACACATCGTGAAAAATATAACTAATGTCGCTCGCTAAACCATTTGTGTTAAAACTGTCAAATAGGAACCTAATTTGCTGTGTAAACTTTCATCAAAAGCATAATAAAATATTATTCAAAAAAAAAAGTGGAGGGGGAAAAAAAGGGCCACTGGCCCAATGTAACTTTTAAGGTATACATTGTATACGTACAGGTTTCCCCAGCTATCCAAAAGCAGAGCGTTTCTATGAAACCTTTCCTAAGTCAAAATGGTGTAAAGCAAAGAAACGATTATGGGAAAATTTTTTGAGTACTCGCAGACCCAAAATATACCTTAGGACACATCTTGCTAACAGACGCACAAAATAAATCAAGGTAAAGCACAGATGCTCACAGACACAGTTCAAAGCTATGGTGGCTTGATGCTGATACGCTGAGTGTACTTCCGGGGCAGGAGCTTGGCAACGCCTCTCGCTGCTGCTCGGGATGCGCACTGCCTCTTTAATGGTTCACTCCAAAACAAACACTGAACGGTACTTTCACCTTTTGCCTTTTTTCCTAAAAGCGAAAATCCTCTTCGGATTTCTTTTGGTTAGTGAAAACAGGTACCAACATATGTTTTTCATAAAAGCGAAGTGGTGTAAAGTGAACTTTTGAAAAGCAGCAGGTACCTTTATCTAAATTTACAACTCTGGTCTAAAGAAAACAGGAGCACATCACCACTCTGCTACACCCAGAGTTGACAGCCTCCCTTTCCTGGTAAACGTTCATTCTCCTTCGGTAAGGTCTAGATCATTGCTCTCCAAGTGAACTTTCCGCAATGGTAGAAATGTTCTATATATTAACCCTGTCCAATTTGGTAGCCACTAAACTTTTTTAGTCACATGTGACTATTGGGCACTTCAAATGTGGCTACTACCACTTGAGGAACTGAACTATTAATTTTATTTAAATAGCCACATGTGGCTGGTGGCTATACTGGTGTAGATTCTTACAAAGGTCTACTAATCTCATGGCTTTTCCCGAGAGCAGCTTAATTATGATGGTCCCAATTTGTGAGGGAAGTGTTTCCTGATCATACGCTTTAGTAGGTGTTATGAATTGAAGTGCACACCCCCCAAAAATATGTTTTGGAATCTAATCCCTATCCCTGTGGATGTAATCCTGTTTGAAGTAAGGTTTTCCTTTGTTATGTAAATTAGATCACAGTAGGGTTGAGTGGGTTCTAAATCTAATCACTTTTCAAAGAGTAGATTAAGCACAGAGATACCCACACACATAAGGGAAGACAAATATCATGAGAGCCAAGAAAACAAGGAACACCTAGGACTACCTATAAGGAAGGAATTGACACAATGGAGACCCTGATTTGGACTTTGAGCCTCCAGAACTGTGAGAAAATAAATCTCTGTTCTTTAAAGCCACCCACTTGTGATATTTCTGTTACAGCAACACTAGCTAACTGAGAAAGCAGAATGTATTAATGGCATTTTTTCAAAATCCCTCATTCAATCACAGGATACAGGCCTAACGCCCTTCCCACAGTGGACTGTATTTCTTTTGCTGACAGATATCTTCATTGTCACTGGAAGAAAGGACAAAACAGCAACAAGAGATGGGTGATGACAACTCACAGGAATGTTTTTCACTATTAAGCGAGATCAATGTAAGATGGGCTAGCCCAAGGGAGTCTGGTACCCAAACCAATAAGGAACCTAATGGAAAAACGGAAACCCTGGTGGCATAGTGGTTAAGTACTACGGCTTGCTAACCAAGAGGCCAGCAGTTCGAATTCACTAGGTGCTCCTTGGAAACTCTATGGGGCACTTCTACTCTGTCCTATAGGGTCGCTATGAGTCAGAATTGACTCGATGGCAGTGGGGTTATTTTTTTTTTAATGGAAAAACAAGGTTTGGTGGCACAGTGGTTAAGCATTTGAGCTGCTAACCAAAAGGTCAGTGGTTCGAACCCAACAGCTGCTCTGCAGAAGAAAGATGTGGCAGTCTGCTTCCATAAAGATTATAGCCTTGGAAACTCTACAGGGGCAGTTTTACTCTGTCCTGTAAGGTTGCTAGGAGTGGGAATCAACCTCAAGGCAATGGGCTTTTGGTTAATGGAAAAACAGTTTCACTGACAAGAGGACCCCACAATGTAAAGCCAAAGAGCAGGTGACAGCAGCTTGCCATCCCTGAGCTCTCACGATGTGCCTCACTCTGCACCAGACAGTCCTCACCCATAACCCCATCTACTTTTAACTTTCATTTACAGGTTAGAAAACACATTAAGTGAGAGAAAGTGATGAGCCCGTGGTCACATTAGAAAGTAGCAGAGCTGGCAGTCCAACTCATCATGGGGCTCGATTATCCCCATGTTGAATGCTGAACCGCCATCGGCAGCAAACAGCACTCAACAGGACACGATCCACTCGCAGTTAATCCAGCAAAAAAATAGAAAACAGTGTGGATTACTCACAGTTAATTAATATTTGGTTTAGAAAGAGTCACAAAACTTTACTTATTCCTTGGTAATTATCACCCTCCTAAAAATGTCCAGCTTAGCACAGTGGTTTCCAATTCAGGCTCTATCTAGAGAATGCCCCGAGTGAGATTTCATTTGAAGAAAGAATCTGGTTCTTATTTAAAACGGGAAAAAAAAAAGTTTGAAAATGACCACTTTTCTCCAGCAAAAGACAGTATGTATACCGGACAGCTGAAAACAGCCAGGCCCAACTTTAAGTCGCTTCCACAGACACAATTTCGTAGGTTCCAAGAGTCTGTAATATTAAGAGATACGCTGAGAAATGAAAGATCAAATCACATACCAACCTTCCTGTAGCTGCTGCAACTGCCTCTTGAGAGAAGCCAGTTTGTCCTGATACATCCTGTGGAAAACAAAAGCCACACTGAAAGACAAAACCATTCAATGCCGGATTCCAAAAACACCCACGCACAGAAATTACCTGGGTTGGTCTGGGAGTATCATGAGTGTCCTTTAGGAGAGAAAAAGAACCACTCAAGTCTGCTAGCTGATTTAAAATGTACTGGTAGCTAAAGAGGAGCCCTGGTTGCCCAGCGGTTAAGCGCTTGGCTGCTAACTGAAAGGTCGGTGGTTCAAACCCACCAGCTACTCCGCAGGAGAAAGATGTGGCAGTGTGTTCCTGTGAAGATTACAGCCTCGGAAACCCTGTGGGGCGGTTCCACTCTGTCCTATAGGGTCGCTAGGAGTTGGAATCAACTTGACGGCAACAGGTTTTGGTTTGGTAGCTAAAGGGATCACAAAGGGACAAGGATTCTGTGCTTTTCAATCATAATCCAAGGTTATAGATTCCTCTTTGTTACCTCACCTTTAGAAAATCAGTCCAAAATCTACTAACGTGGAGACGAAACAGATTTTAGTAAATAAGTGACAACGACAAACAGTTACACAAGAACATACAGAGAAAAACTGAACGCGTGACGCCATTTTCTCCTGGATTCAGAAGCACAGCCGACATACCAAAAATGCAGAGATGGCAGGAACACAGCCTTTATATGAACTGGACAATCAGATGACAAATTCCAAAGCAGTAAGGTTACGCCTTCGGCACGTTTTTCTATACGGGTGTTGTAGCTGTGTAAGCACTAAGTTAATAAATATTCACATCATTTTTCAAAGCACAACTCTTTTAGCTCGACTCTTTTAGGCTCGGAGAAATAACAGTAATTCGGAAAACAAAAATTAAAATGCAGGGTTTGTTTGCAGCCCCAGCTGGGTAAGAACACACAGCACGCACAAAGCCAAAGAACCTGGCATATTGTTTTCTCGGTCACACCCAATGGATTACAGGCAATTACACACTCTGGCAAGTCTGCTTGAATGGTAGACTCCACGTGTAAATCACATTTCAGCAATACTTTTGCTTCTACCTGAAAAACAGTCCCATCTCACAGTGACAAAAACAGAATTTGCCACCTGAAAGAAAAACAGCGTCTGACATATAACAAACGTAACAGGCCTTTCATTGCTCTCATAAAGGCTGCAAATACAAGTAAAGGGTAACAACCAGACTCCCTATGAGACCAGGAAAGAGTGGACTGAGTCAGAGAATTACACAGGAGGCCTGATGCTTTTAGGGAGAACGCTGACACACTCTTTTTTTTTAAATTTCTATTGTACTTTAAGTGAAAGTTTACAAATCAAGTCAGTCTCTGATACAAAAAATTTATATGCACCTTGCTATGTACTCCTAGTTGCTCTCCCCCAATGAGACAGCACACTCCTTTTCTCCACCCCCTATTTTCATGTCCATTCAGCCAGCTTCTGACGCCCTCTGCCCTCTCATCTCCTCTCCAGACAGAAGCTGCCCACATAGTCTCATGTGTCTACTTAATCCAAGAAGCCCACTCTTCACCAGTATCATTTTCTATCCTATAGTCCAGTCCAATCCCTGTCTGAAGAGTTGTCTTTGGCAACGGTTCCTCTCTTGGGCTAACAAAAGGTCAGGGGACCATGACCTCCAGGGTCCTTCTAGTCTCAGTCAGACCATTAAGTCTGGTCTTTTTTACAAGAATTTGGGGTCTGCATCCCACTGCTCTCCTGCTTCCTCAGGGGTTCTCTGTTGTGTTCCCTGTCAGGGCAGTCATAAGGTGTAGCCGGGCATCATCTAGTTCTTCTGGTCTCAGGCTGATGTAGTCTCTGGTTTATGTGGCCCTTTCTGTCTCTTGGGCTCATAATTACCTTGTGTCTTTGGTGTTCTTCATTCTCCTTTGCTCCAGGTGGGTTGAGACCAATTGATGCATCTTAGATGGATGCTTGCTAGCATTTAAGACCCGAGACGCCACTCTCCAAAGTGGGATGCAGAAATGTTTTCTTAATAGATTTTATTATGCCAATTGACCTAGATGTCCCCTGAAACCATGGTCCCCAAACCCCCGCCCCTGCTATGCTAGCCTTCAAAGTGTTCAGTTTATTCAGGAAACTTCTTTGCTTTTGCTTTGGTCCAGTTGTGCTGACCTCTCCTGTATTGTGTGCTGTCTTTCCCTTCACCTAAAATAGTTCTTGTCTACTATCTAATTAGTGCTGAGGTACTCTTGATGCCCACACCAGACATTCAATTCTAATCAAAATCTTTTCTAATCATCAGATTTTAAAAGGACACATTCAATTAGAAGATTGTTCTCTAAAGAATGCCTAAGCACATCAAGTTCAGGAGAGGGGAAGGTTACGTACATTGTGCCCCAGACGCCAGTATTTGGAGCCCAGGGGGTTAAATTTCCCATCACATTTGGGGGTGCCAGGCAATACCTTTGAGTTCCGAGTCTGTCTTTGAAAGGGACTACTGACAGACTGGAGAAGTGAATTAAAAAACCTTAAACATTCGGATTCATCGAGATCAAGTACAGGTACATGAAAAACACAACCAAAAAACTATACCAGTTGCCATCAAGTCAATTCCAACTCCTGGCAACCACATGTGTGTCACAGAACTGCTCCATAAGGTTTTCAAGGCCCTGACCTTTCGAAGCAGATCACCCAGGCTTACACTTCTAAGAAGCCTCTGAGTGGGTTCAAAATGCCAACCTCTCAGTTAGTAGTAGAGCAGTTAACTGTTTGCACCACCCAGGGACTCCACATGTGAAGTCTAGTTATGTGAAAACATGTCTCGAAATGCATCCAGGTAAAAAAAGCGAGGAGAATAAAAATAAAAAGCCTTTTCAGGAGTGAAACCATGAGAGATCCTCATGAACTACAAGAGGAATCTTTTCTTCTTCAGTCCTGGTCAGGCTTGAGCTGAATTACCCCTTTGGGTTCCAAAGCTTGAAAAGGATGAAAGAACTCAAGAGAACGGCCCCAAAACATTTGCAAATAGGACCTACCAGGAAAGGAAGATGGGTCATCTAGTTAACTCGGAGGTTATCTTTTTCACTCTAAGACTCTGCTCTGCAAGGTATCCTCCACTCGTAGTAGGTGCTGTTATTAATTGCCCTTCAAGTCAATTTTGCCTCATGACGACCCACTGTGTGCAGAGTAGAACTGCTTCACAGGGTTTTCAAGGCTGTGACCTTTTGGAAGCAGATCGCCAGGCCTGTCATCCAAAGCACCTCTGGGTGGGTTTGAACCACCAGCCTTTTGGCCAGTAGTCAAGCACTTAAATGTTTGCACCACCAAGCGTGCCGTGGATCATCTAGTTTAAAGATAAGGCATAAAAAAGTTAGGGCCCAAAGCCCATCAAATGGGGAAAAGACAGTCTTTTTAACAAATGGTGCTGGCAAAACTGGATGACCATCTGTAAAAAAAATGAAACAGGACCCGTACCTCAGACCATACACAAAAACTAACTCAAAATGGATCAAAGACCTAAATAGAAAACTATAAAGATCATAGAAGAAAAAACAGAATCAACACTAGAGGCCCTAATACACACGGCATTAACAGGATGCAAACCATAACCAACAACACACAAACTCCAGAAGATAAGCTATATAACTGAGATCTTCTAAAAATTAAATGCTTGTGCTCATCAAATGACTTCACCAAAAGAGTGAAAAGAGAACCTACAGACTTGGAAAAAAATTTTGGCTATTACAGATCAGACAAAGGTCTAATTTCTAAAATCTATAAGGAAATCCAGCACCTCTACAACAAAAAAGACAAATAATCCAATTAAAAAATGGGCAAAGGAAATGAACAGACACTTCAGCAAAGAAAACATTCAAGCGACCAGCTGACCAACCGACACATGAGGAAACGCTCACCATCACTAGCCGTTAGAGAAATGCAAATCAAAACCACAATGAGATACCACCTCACCCCGGCATTACCGACACAAATAAAAAAAACAGGGAATAACAAATGTTGGAGAGGCCGCAGGGAGATTAGAATTTTTATGCACCACTGGTGGGAATGCAAAATGGTACAACCATTTTGGAAAATGGATATGTTGCTTCCTTACAAAGCTAGAAATAGAAATACCATATGATCCAGCAATCCCACTGCTAGAAATATATCCTAGAGAAATAAGAGCAGTCACACGAATAGACGTATGCACACCCATGTTCACTGCAGCATTGTTCACCTTAGCAAAAAGATGGAAACAACCTAGATGCCCATCAATAGATGAATGGATAAACAAACTGTGGTACATACACACAATGGTGTACTACGCAACGATAAAGAACAATGATGAATTTGCAAAGCATCTCGCAGCATGGCATGGATAAATCTGGAGGGCATTATGCTCAGTGAAATAAGTCAATCACAAAAAGATAGATATTATATGAGACCACTACTATAAAAACTCATGAAAAGGTTTACACACAAAAAAACAATCTTTGATGGTTATAAGAGAGGGAAGGAAAGGGGAGGGAAAAACACTAAACAGACAACAGATAAGTGGAAACTCTGGTAAAGAATAAAACAATATACAATACTAGGTAAGCCAGCACAACTTGTACAAGACAAGGTCATGGAAGCTCCGTAGACACATCCAAGCTCCCTGAGGGACTGAATTACTAGGCTGAAGGCTGTGGGGACCATGGTCTCGGGAAACAGCTAGCTCAATTGGCATAACACAGTTTATAAAGAAAACGTTCTACATACTGCTTTGGTGAGTGGCGTCTGGGGTCTTAAAAGCTTATGAGTGGCCATCTAAGATTCTCCACTGGTTTCATCCCTTCAAGAGCAAGGGACAATTAAAAAAACCAAAGACACAAGGGAAAGATAGGTCCAAAGGACTAATGGACTACAACTATCACAGCCTCCAAAAGATTGAGTCCAGTACAACTAGATGGTGCCCGGGTACCACCGCTGACTGCTCTGACAGGGATCACAATAGAGGGTCCTGGAAAAAGCTGGAGAAAAATGCAGAACAAAATTCTAACTCACAAAAAAAGACCAGGCTTACTGGCCTGACAGAGACTGGAGAAACCCTGAGAGTATAGCCCCTGGACACCCGTTTAGCTCAGTAATGAAGTCACTCCTGAGGTTCACGCTTTAGCCAAAGGTTAGACAAGCCTGTAAAACAAAATGAGACTAAAGGGGCACGCCAGCCCAATGGCAAGGACTAGAAGGCAGGAGGGGACAGAAAAGCTGGTAATGGGGACCACAAGGTTGAGAAAGGGAGTGTTAACATGTGGTGGGGTTGTTAACCAAGGTCATAAAACAATGTATACTATTTAATCAGAAGCCAGTTTGTTCTGTAAGCCTTCACCTAAATTAAAAAAAAGAAAAAAGTCAAGTCGAGAGCCTCCATATAGTCAATAAATTCTTAGGGAATACATCTAATACTGTCTTCCTTCCGTGCTTATTACAAGCAAGTAAATTCAGGCATAGAAGAGCTATCCTCTTAAACGTCCTTTAGAACATGATGAGTTTTTAGCCTCTCTAGGTATCTTTAGTTGTGGCTCTGTCTGAAGATGACATGGTCTGGGTATGGACATGTGGTAATGTGGACAAAGCACTGGACTGGGAGTTCGGAGCCCTGCTTTCCGATCCTGGCTTCCCCAAGCTCTCTAAGCAGCTGGGACATTGCTAGCATGTGCTCAGTGCTCCATGGGTTCACACCCATCTGAGAGCCCAGTGGCTGTGCACAGGGGTGGGTTAACAAGTACAGTATGCACCAGCTTACAGTAAACAAGGTATACCAAAAAACCCAAAACCACTGCCGTTGAGTAGATTCCAAGTCATAGTGACCCTACAGAACAGAGTAGAGCTGCCCCACAGGGTTTCCGAGGAGCAGCTGGTGGATTTGAACAGCCAACCTTTTGGTTAGCAGCTGAGCTCTTAACCACTGAGCCACCAGGGCCCCAAGCAAGGAAAGCATGGGCTTAATTGTGTTTACTTACTAATCTGTAATGTACAATTTCACACGGTGTCATGGACTGCATTATATCCCCCAAAATATTTGTGTATCAAATTTGCTGGGCCATGATTTCCTGTATTGTGTGATTTTCCTATATACTGTAAATTCTGCCTCTATGATGTTAACGAGGGAAGATGGGTGGCAGTTGTGTTAGTGAGGCAGGACTCAATCTACAAGACTGAATTATGTCTTAGGCCAATCTCTTGAGATATAAAAGTGAGCAGAGAGACAGGGGGACCTCATACCACCAAAGAAAACAGTGCCGGGGGCAGAAAGCATCCTTTGGATCCAGGGTCCCTGCATGGAGCAGCTCCTAGTCCAGGGGAAGATTGATGAGAAGGCCCACAGAGAGAAAAACCCTTCCCCTGGAGCTGACCCCCTGAATTTGGACTTTTACCCTACTCAACTGTGAGAAACAAATTTCTCTTTGTGAAAGCCATCCACTTGCGGTATTTCTGTTACAGCAGCACTAGATGACTAAGACACATACATGCGTTTCACCACATCAAGAAAAACATGAAATTCTGCACAACAGATTTAGTAAGTTAAGTACAAGTAAGCCCGTGCATACCTTGGTTATTGGGTAATCTGTCCCTGTTTGTGTGCGACACCAGTTTACCCTCCCAGAGCACTGGTTTTCACATCTAAAAAAATGAGCATGTGGTCAAAAGTTCTCTCCTGTTTTATGGACTTATTCCCCTACAATCATTTTCCCTCAAAGTTCTTTCTAGTCTACTCTGGAAAGATTCTTAAAGCAGGAAAAGAACAATAAAAGTGTCATCTATGTACAGACTTAAACGGGAAAAATGAACACATGTACATGGTCTTTGAAGCACAATAGTCAAAACTACACACCAAACCAAGGACCAAACCAGGTGCCATGGAGTCAACTCGGACTCATGGTGATCCTATACGTGTCAGGGTAGAACTGTGCTCCACAGGGTTTTCCACAGCTGATTTTCTGGAAGATCACCAGGCCTTTCTCCCGAGGCACCTCTGGGTGGACTCGAATCTCCAACCTTTCAGTTAGCAGCCAAGCACATTAGCAGCTTGTACCACCCAGGGACTCCAAAACCACACACACATGGTCACTTAAAGATTTTCTTGCCAACTCTGTATTCCAGAAAAGCAATATGAAAACGACATGAAAGAGCTTGTGTTACTCACTGTTCCTTCATTTCTACATAGTCTTCTTCATCGTGTTTTGCCAGGTCAGTTTCACTAGCATCCTCAGTGTCTGAGTAAAATTAGGAAAGAAGGGTTAGTTAAATCATGAATCACAAAGTTAGTATCACCTGACACGGTGTAAGCACTTAATAAGCTTCTGTAAAATGAATTTCTACTCAGTGAAGGCCTATGTGAAGCCATCAATGAAAAACACTAAACACAGTTACCACAAAAAGAAAATGCCATTTCCAGCATACACAGCCAGAGGTATTCTCAGCGCATCCTTTATCTACAGTGCAGCCAGAGAACTGGGCACGTGAGACACAAGCAGTCATAGTCAAGGCTGCCACTTCTGCAGAAGCAAGAAAGATGGCAGTTCAGGAAAGGGAAATGTGGCTGTAAGGCTGGGAAACTGTAGGCAGTAGCCTTTCTCACTAGTCTAAAAAAAAACCAAATGTGGCCATCTCTTCTGGTACATGCCCAGTTTGACTCCTTAAGAGATCTGATGCCAGATACATACAACACACACACATACACAAAACAGTCGCTGTCAAGTCAGTTCTAACTCATAGTGGCCCCATGTGCTTCAGAGTAAAACTGTACTCCATAGTTTTTGGTGGCTGTGATCTTTAGCAAGATCACCAGGCCTTTCTTCCAAGGCACCTCTAGATGGATTCGAACCACCAACCTTTTGGTTGGTAGCCAACCGCTTAACCCTTTGTGCCACCCAGGAACTCTAAAGGATAAAAAGGAGAAGACAAAACAACTAATTGAATTCTGATAACTGAAATATTTTCAAAGTTGCAGCTACAGGGAACAGGAAGGAGGCAAGATGATCAAACAGAAACTGTTTCAAAACATTTTAAACATTGTTCTTAGAAAGAGCCAATGGCTGGGCTGTCTACATAATTTCAACAGCCCTACAGGAGCAGTTCAAATCCACCAGGCACTCCTTGGCAATTCTATGGGGCATTTCTACTCTGTCCTATAGGGTCACTGTGAGTGAAAATCGACCCGACAGCAATGGATTTGGGGTTTTGGCGGGGGGGTTTACTGGAGCCCTAGTGACGCAGTGGCTAACCGTTCGGCTGCTAACCAAAAAACGTCAGCAATGCGAATCCACCAGTTGCTCCCTGAAAACCCAACGGGGCAGTTCTACTCTGTCCTACCAGGTCACTCGACCTCAATGGGTTTGGTTTCTTACTGGAGGAAAAAAAATCCATTTTGGTTTCACCGCTCCCCCTAGTGGGTATTAAAAGCAGTGCAAGCGACTCATAATGAAAATCCCAGGTTACGGCTTGTCTTCTAGGGTACCCGAACCAAATCTGTAGAGCAGGCAAATAAACTCAAATTCAGGAAACTCAGCAGTCACCAGTGCAATCCAGAGAAGTGTGTCCTCAAAGAAGAAATAACCCTTTCTAGACTTTCAAAGTGTATCCTCCCCCGAAGACTCATAAAGTCATCAATCCAATTAGTCTCAAAGTCATCAATCCAATTGGTCTCTTCAACTTTGCAGATAACCTTTGGAAGGGCTACTGCAAGTCCAATTCTCCACAAACCCATCTGCCCTCCTTCAGTCAAAAGACCTTCAAGGAGCTCCTGTGACGTGCCAGCCAGCCAAGCTCCTGGGCCCCTGGGGGACTGAGATGAAGAAGGAATACTCCGCACCCCAGTCAGCCGGTCTAGCTTTTGCTCCACAGCCCCATATTGTTCCCGAATACTTCACCCATGGATTGGGCTCTTTTATCTCTTTCTTCTCCCTGCTCACGTCTCTTCACCTTTCTCCTCCAGACAGCCAGCACCCTCCTCAATTTCTTCCCCAAAACAGTGTTCCTCACACTTGCCAAACTGTAAAGCCCACTTTAAAAAGCAAGGCTCCACGAGACGACAACGCATAATGTGAAGTGCACGGAATTGAAAACACAACCCCTGGGCACCAGTAAGCAAATCCATATTTCTCCTCGTGCCTGTCTCCCCAGTGGGTGTAAAAAAATACAAAAAAATTCTCCTGTGTATTTACTGAGTACCAGGCCCTGGACCAAGTACTTCACGGACATATTTCATTCAAACCGCGTAACTACCCTAGGAGTAAGTACTACTACCAGCCCCCTTAAAGTTGGGAAACTGAGGCTCGGGAGCTTAGGGAAGTTGTTGAAGATCACAAAGTTGGGTTAAGTGACAGTCAAATTTAAACCTCAATCTGGCTGATTCCAAGTCCTGTTCTTTTAACCAACCTGTGTCTACAGTGCCCGAAATGGGGCTGATTTAGACATGGGGCGGGGCGGGGGGGGGGGCAAGTTAGGAACCAGGAAGCCAAACTCGGCTTTGCTCTAATCCTCTCAGGAACGAAAATGGAAGGGGGCGTATTCGATGCACTCCATGGGTGGGTTTCCCGTTCCATTCGGTGCAGACCCGAGGCTCCACTACGGACGGTTGGGGGTGGGAGGGAGAACCTTAAAGGGACCTCCGGCTCTGACAACATCTCCCTCCTCCCCGTAACTGTAGGGTACAACGTACCCCGGGATTTCCCCCTTCCCCAGCGCAGGTGAAGGTAACCACCCGGAGCCCCGTTCCCCCCAACCGCCCCCCTGGCCGGCCCTGCGCCCCCGGAGGTCGCCCTGCCCCTCTCCCATACACCCCGATCGCACCCCCGGGGTACCACCTCCGCCCCGGGCTACCAGGCGAGCAAGAGGACGCACCTTCGTCCGATTCGCGGCCCCGGCAGCTGCGCTCGTCGTCCTCGGCGCTCTCCAGCTCTTCCTCCTCCTCCGGGTAGTACTCCGGGGCCGGCGGCGCTCCAGCCGGGGCCGGGGCCGGAGCCAACAACCCCGCGGCACTCATGTCGCCCGCAGCAGCGGCAGCAGCAGCGTGTACCGCCGGGAGACCGCGGCCACCCGCCCCGGGGACTTGACGTCCACCTAGCAGAGCCCGAGGGGGCCGCCAACTCGAGCAGCGGGAGCCAAGGCGCCCCCACCTCCGTCTCCGCCGAGCTCCGCCCCCATCGCCCGCGCTCGGCAACGGGGGCCTCGCGCCGGCGGCGACTTCCGGGTCGCGAGCTGTCCGAGGACCGCCTGACTCCGCCATGCTTGAGGGAACGCGGCGAACGCTGCGACGCCTCCTTCGCCTAAGCACCAGCCCCTTCATCGCCGCCTAAAAATCCTCAACACTATGGTGCGAGAGAGCAGAGGCAGGATCGATCTCTAGAGTTAGGCAAATGTATGGACAGGCCTAGCTGCGGCCAGGACCCCGAAGCGCAGAGGCGACGTCCAGTAATAGCCGCCAGGCGGCGCCTGGAGCCGGAACTAAAGTGAGAGTCGTTAGCGTCCTAGGGGGACGGAGGATTTAAAGGACTGTTGGCAGGTGGAGGTGGGCTCTTTAATGTAAGCAGGTGAATCATATGAACCGTACCCTTTATAAGTCGGGAAACCCAAACATCCAGAGTTTGAGTGACCAGAAGGATGAGCCCAAGCCCTTCTCCTGACTCACTGGAGCTCTAACAACTAAAATAAAGGATGTTGATACTCCATCCTGGGTTCCGCAACAGTATTTTCTCAGCCCGTGGGAGCCATTTGTCTTTGTACAGGTTTATCCAAAAAAGGTGTTCACCTGGTTTTAGAGATAAGAAAGGATACATCACTTGCCTTAAAAAGTGGTTGCGTCCAGTCTGCCTTGTTTAGACTCCCAAACCCAGGCCCTCCAGAGTACAGTGGCTTCATATTTCCTCGAATACTGATATTTTAAAAGGTTATATTGCCCAATGCAATAACTTGCTAATCAACTCTCAAATAACCAAGTGGTGTATTTGCCTACAGAAAACTAATTTGGCTAAAGTAAGGAAGGTCCCTTGTGGGAACTCGGGAAACAAGAACGCTGACTGAAGTGGTAAATTAGTTTGTGTGATTCCCTCTGAGTAGAAGGCGATATAGTATTATGTTTTGGTTCATGTACAGATCTAGGGTATCCATTTTTCTGAGAGTCGTGTGTTCTAGTGTGTAGCAAGAAAAGGAATACGGAAAAGGGTCCAGAGATGTTTAACAGTTTCGCGAAAGCTAACAGAAAAACCCTAACCTAATTTATATTGCTACCCACGTCTCAGTAGAAAAAGTAATCTAAAAGTAGTAAAGTTAAACCCGTTACTAAAATCCCTTTCCGTACAGTCAATTCCAACCCCAATAGGTCACACTGCGACCGCCGCATAAGGTGTCAAAGGCTGTAAATCTTTTCTCCCTCTCAACTGCTGCTGTGTTCAAACCACCTACCCTTGGGTTAACAGCCAAGCACTTAACCACGGTGCCACCAAGGCTCCTAAAAGGCAAGCAGGAACAATAATATTCTGATTCTTAGATTCTCTGTAATCAGGTTTTTCTCTGAATTGGCCCCATCGTCTCTTAAAAATTAAAAACTTTATTCTCAACGCATTTAACTTTATTTTAATTTTATGTATTGTTTCAATTAAAATCTTGGCTCTATTTGTAAGAGATTTTTCCTCCCAACAAAACTCAACAATTTCCAGAATAGAATGCTGCCATATTTTTTAGTAGTCTGGGGGACTCAGGGATCTTCTTTTTTGTAAATAAGAATCATTCTTTGGCTGTAGGTCCGCCATCTATATTTAAATTAGAATTTCAGGGCTGTCTGTTGTCCAAAGAATGAAGTCGTTTTCTTTTTGTGTGCTGTTGGATCACATCTAAAATATTTGTAATCAACCATCTTGAGCAACTTGAGTTCCTATCAGTAGCAACAATCAGACCAAAAAAGCATCATGGAATGCTGCCCCGCCCTGCTCCATCTTCATAATTGTTGTTATGCTTCAGCCTATTATTGTAAACACAGTGCCAAGCCATCTCATTGAGGGTCTTCCTCTTTTTCGCACACCTCTACCTTCTCCTGATAACATTTCCAATATCCATGAGACAAAGTCTCACCATCCTCATTTCTAAGGAGCATTCTGGCTATACTTCTTCCAAGACAGGTTTGTTCGCTGTTTTGGCAGTCTATGGTATATTCAATATTCTTCACCAACTCCGTAATTCAAATGCATCAATTCTTCTTCAGTCTTCCTTATTTATTGTCCAGCTTTTGCATGCGTATTTTAAAAATTAGAGTTCTTTAAAATAGCAAAACATTCGAAAGCTGAAAACTGTATAAGGCAGAAACCTGTCAGAGAAGGGAAATGCAAGTATTTTCCACTAAAAGGAACAAAAGAAAAGTGGTAAGACTGCTCTCTATCAAAGGTGAAAAACTTTCTATTCCCAGAAAAACAAGGCAGTCCCGTCATTCCGGCTTTCACAGGTTTCACTGTATAATGAATTTCAAAAAAATAGACAATTTCATTTACAGTTGATTTCTTTTGTAGACACTGGGGTTTTTATCTTGCTGATGTTTTATTCCTATTTTTATCTTCCTGACTGTAAATAACATCTGTTGATTGTCATGCATTTCTTTTTATACGTAATGAACAGACACAACTGAACACTTGAGTGATGAAAACTTACCCCTACTGTCTTCTGTCCACGTTCCCTTCTGCAGAATTGGTAGGAAGAACTCAACTAATAAATGATCTTTAACGAATGGACACCTGGCAAAAAATTATGGTTTTGGTCTAACCCCACCTTTATAGTCATTTACTATGAAGACTATGGACGTAATTAAATTCCCTCAAAACCAAGTTCTACCTTCAAATCAGCTGTTTCCCCTCCCAAAATAGTACTCAGCCACTGCTTAGGAAACATCTACTATTTCAGAACTTGACTTAAAGTCCTGCTAGGTTTTTTTTTAGGCGTTTCCAGAATGCTTTGTGCCTCCAGGCCTCCTCTGCCTACTCTTAACACTGAAATTTAAAGAGGAGCATCATAACGGGGATAGGGCATGATTTATGACCACTAGGGAAACCATATGTATACGGATACATATGTATACAGGCCTTAGCCCTCAGAAAACTCTATATCATTAATTTTTTGTTTAAACTTCCGCTGACTGGACCAAAAGAATTGATAGAGTTTTCTGAGGGCTAAAGCCTGTATACATCTGACAAGGCTTATGATTCAAATACCTTCTCGAAATGAAATAATCTCTTCGTTAAACACTCGTTTGTCCAAGTCCTTAAGTTTACTTTGGAGCTCAGGGGTGAGGATAGCAGTTATCAGTATCCAGTATTGATGCGATCAACATATCCGGTTTCACAAAAATACAAGGAATGGCTCTGGGGTAACATAATGCACTTTCATCCCTGGCAGGCACACCTGGGTCAAGATGGGTCTCTGATTATCACAGGTTACTTGTGGGGTCAAAGTGCCTTATACTTTGCCCATTAGTTCAATCGGTAAAAATCTGAGTTTCTGGATAGGCTTGCCAGAGGCTTGCTAGAAGCTAACAAGGGTTCCCCTAACCCCCTAACACGGTTCCTGTCCTTACTGCTGTAATACCACAAGATCAAAACTCGCAAAGTGAATAAACCCACAAAGTATTTCTAAAGCTTCGTCCTTGTACCTATCAGAGTGTGCACCAGCAGGGCTGAACACTTAAGCACTGTATACATCTAGTATATAAAAAACTTTTTTTCCAGCAGCATTAAGCTGACTTGTCTTGAACGCAATGGAAAGAATGGCAATTCCCCTGCCAGAGAAATAAAAGGGTTTAAATCCAGAAAATATTTTGAAGTCCTAGGCGAATAAATGCCATATCAATTAACGGTATAATTACTGAGATAGCTGTGCAAGGGCTAGCAGGAGAATAGGGACATCTCCCAAGGCTCTACCTTGGTGGCCCCGGGCAGCCCAATGGGCCTTGGCCTCTGGGAGCCTCCCAGGAAAAGTTAAGGCGCTGGGAGGAGTGACATGAACTTTGACCTCCAAAGCAGCGCAAACAAGGCCGACCGCACCCCATCAAGCCCCATGAGTAACTGAAGTTACACCGTCTTCCGGGTTTGAGGACACCCCGCCCCGCCCCGGCCCGCCCTCTGTGGAATCCACCAATCGTCAGGTGCCATCGACAGCTCCGTTTCCCAGGCACCTTCAGTCAAGTACCTATATCTGGCCCCAGCCCTGTGCCTCGCGATCAGGGAAGGTCAGTAGAGAGCCTATCGGAGCCGAGCAGGGGCGTGGTCTGGAAGCTGGGGGCGGGCAGCCTGGGGAAGGTGGGGCGGAGCGCGCTCGGCGCAGTCGGGTGCGATTGGCCACCCCTGGCAGGAGCCGCACCTCGGACAGCAGCAGCGGCGGCGGCGGCCGCGATAGGGTCCGTGTGGCGCCCGGTGGCGGCGGCGGCAGCAGCGGCAGCAGCAGCAGCAGCAGCAGCAGCGGGGTTCTGCGTGCAAGAGTGGGACCCGACGCGAGGACTGGGGACGGAGAGTCTGTGCGGCCGAACCCGGCATTCAGCGACCGGACCCAGGGATCCTCCGGGGGACAAGCCGCAAAAGAGCGACTCGGGAACAAGTGTGAGAGAGGAAGCGACGGCGGCGGCGACGCCGGGCCCGGGGGCGGTGACAGCAGATCTGAGGTGAGAGCACCGGGGCGCGGAGCGGTGACAGCGCGAACCAAGGCGAGGGAACCACGGGTAGAGTGAGGTCAGCCAGGACCTGGGTGAGGGGAGCTCCGGGAGGGGCTTTGACAGGACCGACTGAGGAGACGAGACCCCGAGAGGGGCCGGGACAGCGGGTCTGCGGGGAGGGGACCCCGAGAGGGGCCGGGACAGCAGGCGTGAGAGCAAAGTACCTCGGCTGGGGGCCGGGAGAGAGGATCTGAGAGGAGGGCTCCGCGGAAGGGACCGGGACAGCGGGGCTGAGGAGAGGTCCCCGCGAGGGGACAAGAACAGAGTCTGAAGAGGGAACTCCGCGAGGGGCCGGGACGGTGGGTCTGAGGGAAGGGGTCCCTGAGGGGAGTTAGGGCGGAGAGTGAGGGAAGGGTACTCCGAGTGGGGCCGGGACGGCCAATCTGAGGGGAGAGGTCCCCGACAGGGGACAGGAACAGCGAGCTTGAAGACAGGGGACCCCGAGAGGGGCCGCGACAACAGGTCTGAGGTGAAGGGCTCTCGAAGGGGGCTCCTGGGCGCGGCGGTGAGGGGGACCCTGCGGGCCGCGGGTCTGGTCCCCGGGGACGAACGCGCCGCCGCTGAGCAGCCTGAAGCTGCGTCCCCGAGGAGGGGGACCCGCGGGGCCGCCGACCGGGGTGAGACCACCGGGAGGGCTCGGCGGGAGCCTGGGCTGGGGTCGCTGTGACGGGCGGGAAGGGGGCAGACGGCGGCGCGGAGGAGGGCCAGGGGCGCTGGGGCTCCGGGGGTCCGAAATGGGCCAGGTCGTCTAAGGGGTCCTGTGTGAGACGCGGGGTGGGCCGAGCCCCGGGTGACTCTGTGACAGAGGGATTATGTAATGAAACGTCTCCCAGGTAGAACGCACCCCCGGAGGGGCTGGGAGAAGGACAGCGACCTTGGACAGATCGAGAGAGCTGTGTGCCTCCAGACCTATTGTCACTGACCCCCTGACTTCCCATTCCTTTCCAAGAATTCCGTGTGGAAGACTGAAAAGTGGGGGGCTCCCTAGCCTTAAGAGTTCAATCTGAATGTGAAAGGTTGGAGGGGGCTTCGTCCACCTGCCGCCAGAAGTTGAAAGAGAAAGGGATCCTTTGGGAGATCCACGTTTTGGATGAATTTGGATATTTATCTTCATAGACTCTTGATTTTCCTAAACTACTGTTTTTTGTTTGTTTTTTCATCTTGGCTCAATAAGAAGCTAAGAACGTTTTCAGATTTGGCAACACCTAGGTATGGATGTTGAAGAGGCAGGTTTAAAGGAACTTTGTTGAGTTTGGAATTTGGGCTGTTTGGAGATGTGTTGGTGATAGGTGAAAAGTCAATGTAAATTTTAAAAAATGTTAGAGTCGCAAGACCAACAGCCCTTTCCAATTAGATTTCTCTTCCTAAAAGCTACCAGGAGTGAGCTTTAGGCAAAATTCCAGGACCAGCTAAGGAAAGAGATAAGCCTTTTCAAAGCAGACACTGTATGTCCTGGTAGGAGGTGGGTGTGTGTCGGTTAAAATGCTGAAACATATAGTGGGACGCAATAGGGGGTGGGAATTAGGGGGCAGCCTCTTACTTTGAGGGATGTGAAAATTAAACTAATGACCACGCTAGTTGTTGACAGTGGTTAAAAAAAAAAAAAGGATATGTTAATACTCCCCTGACTACTTTTCAGATGTACTCTTGAAGGCACATGCTTTGTTACCGTTGCACCCAGCAGTTTCGAATTTGAAATTTTTGATCTTTTTCTCTGCTGGTGCGTTGCTTTTCCTCACCCTTTCTCTTTCTGACTGGTTTCCTTTTTTTTACAGCAGCAGATCTAGAAAAGGATGGCTTTAGGAAAACAATGGAGAATGTAATTACTATATCATTTCATAATTTAGATACTTCCTTTGTTTTAGGTTTAGAATGTGTCTTATTAGAAGTTTTTTGCCTATGTTTAGTAATGGGCAGCTTCAACTAAGAAGAAGAAAGGGATGCTGTGTTATTCCCCAGAGATGACGTAGAAAGCTTACATAGAACTGTCTATGTAAATCCAAGACAAAAAAAATTACTGAAGTCACTTACATCCAGGTGATAATAAGTATGGGATATGCACTGTTTAGGGATTTTATTTGGCATTACTTGATACATAACAATTTGTATATGGCTTCAGAGAGTATGGAGCTCAATGTGGCTATGAAAATTCCACTAACTAGACGTTCTCTGAGAAATAGAAGTTATGAAGGTGAGAGACACAACAACAGCAAATTGAAAATATGAGGCACTATAATTTATTTATTTATTTATAATTTATTTAAGCCACGCTGAGTGTCATTTTTTACATTAAATTTATCTTTCCAGAACCCTAAGTAGAATTCAAGTTAAAATAAGGTCCGTTAACCCAATGGGTTACTTATATATGCCAATGGGCATATATTCATTATGTATTGCATATAGTGTATGAGGAAACCCTGGTAGCATAGTGGTTAAGAGCTACGGCTGCTAACCAAAAGGTCGGCAGTTTGAATCCACCAAGTGCTCCTTGGAAACAATATGGGGCAGTTTTTACTCTGCCCTGTAGGGTCACTGTGAGTTGGAACCGATTCGACGACAATGGGTTTGGGTTTTTTTTTTTTTAATACTGTATGAAATGGTCCGTGGAAGGATTGGGAGTCTCCATACCAATAATTCTACAAAGTAATAGAAATGTTTGAGCAGATAAGTCTTACAGCACGCTTGTTAGCTCATTTCTGAGTGACACAAATTATCGTTTCTCAAGACAAGACATAAAATTTATTTCCTTGTAAGAAAAGAAAGTGCTATGATACTCCCTTGAGTGATTACTAAGGCAGACATTTCAACCACATTACGTTATGGTATTGATCCAGAGATGATGAAGAGAGATTCATTGTAATAGAATTTTTAGTGGTAGGAGGGGCTTATAGTAGCTGTTTATTTCCATGGAGTAGGAGGATAGGAATTCTGTGGTAAATTATTTTCATTTGTTTCACAAAATAAAGTTACAGTATGAGAAGTTATAAATATCTGAAATCATTATACCTGTGTTCATTTAAGCTGTTTATTTTCTATTAAAAAATGTAACCAAAAGGAGAGATTAAGAAAGACGCTTATACTTCCATATGGATGGTTATAGCAACCACAGAATGCCATTTCTTTTTGGTTTGGAGTTCTTAAACTGGTCTCAGTCTTAGCAGGGTGCAAGTGCTGTCCGCTAAATACAATAACCCATTTTACACTCTCTTTGCCCTTGAATCATATACAGTCAAGCCATTGTCATCTCAGACACTACCTTGATATCTAATTTGGTTTAATGTTTAAGCCAACCTGAATAAAGGTTCTCATTGCTTGCCAGTATTCATATTTGCTGATTTCAGTAGTATAGGAGAATGAATGAAAACTATTTTATTTTTTTGAGTGTTAGTTAAAAGCCTGTTTCTTTTATAATCTTTCTTGCTAGTCTTTGTTTCTTCCCTGACCTTAATCCTCCCCAACCCCCGCCCCCACAAAAAGACCCAGTTTTTGGATTTGACGTTTCCTAATACAGAACAATTCTTATAAATCCATGTGGGAAGAAGGAAGGAAGGAAACTCCTAAAAGTGTTTTGTGACTCTCCTAATAAAAGAGGAGACTTCTTTTTGGTGTCTTTAATGAGAGCTTCTTGTCAATCAGAGGGGATATTTTTTGAATTAGTATTTTGAGTTGTAGTGTATTGTATAATTGCATTTTACCGTAGAGTTTAATTTGTGATTATTTAGCCTTGTTGCCCACTTAATTCCTTGCTTTATTATTTGTGAAAAATCCGTTGCCGTCAAGTCGATTCCGACTCATAGCAACCCTGTAGGACAGAGTAGAACTGCCCCAGAGAGTTTCTAAAGGAGTACCTGGTGGATTCGAACTACCAACCTTTTGGTTAGCAGCCATAACACTTAACCACTACGCCACCAGGGTTTCCATTATTTGTGACGGTAAATTAAATTTTGTCAATTTTTGCTTAAACGTAAGTGGTATCTATCTATTAATTAGTGGATGTTTGCAGCTGTTCTTATTTTGAGTTGTGCCACATCAGCAAATGAAGACCCCGAAATCTTTCCTCTATCTACGTCATTAAGGTCAACTCTACATTGAGGAGGCAGCTTTTCCCCGGTCATATTTTGAGCGCCTTCCATCCTGAGGGTCTCTGCTGCCCCACTGTATCAGACAGCGTTCTGCTGCCGTTCATAAGGTTTTCACTGGCCAAGTTTTTTGAACTAGATCATTAGATCCTTCTTCCTAGTCTGTCTTTGTCTGAAAGCTCTGCTGAAACTTGCCTACCATGGGTGACCCTGCTGGTGTTTGAAATACCAGTGGCATAGCTTTCAGCATCACAACAACACACAAGCCACCACAGCACAACAACCTATAAACGGGTGGTGCAACAGTGGGCTCAAACACAGCAACGATTGTGGGAAGGGGCAGCATTTCATTTTGTTGTACATAGGGGCTTTGTAGTTGGAACCGACTCAATGGCACCTAACAACAACAAAGTCTATTGATTATGTATGTTGAACTTATGGGCCAAAATGTGTTCTAATTAATTCCTAAGCTACAGGCATCAAATTAAAATATATGTATATTTACAATTTTTATGATAACCGGTAGGGATTAAATCGATCAGTGTTATCATTCAGCTGTATGTTATTAAAGTTACTTAAATACTTTATAAACCAACCTGGTGTATTTTTTCTGCTTGATCTTAAATTTGTTTGAGATGGTGGAAGTATATTTAAAATCTTTTTAATTATTTTCAGTTAAGGGCTAATTCCTTGGTAACAGAATGACTGAGAGGCCAATTTCTTGCCACAAATCAGTGTCACAACCATTGTCAGCTATCTCACACAGATATGTTTTTCATCCCTAGAGTGAATAAGAAGAAGATGGCTTAAAATAAACATTTTACCCCCTAGTAAAACCTGTTCTTATCAAACAGAGAAATATGGTTTTAGTCTCTAGCACTGGAAATTCCCATGCTGGAGTCTAGCGTTTGGGGCCCTTTCTTTTCACCTCTGGCCTCAGTAAAATAATAAGAAGTAAAATCAACCCCACATTGTATGTTTTGTTATGCTTAATATTGTAGTCAGTTATCAAAGTGCTCTTTGGAAGAGTTCAATTTTTTCTTTCTTCCACTATTTTTGAGGGATGACAGGATAGTCTTTTATTTCCATATCAAATTGGGACTCTGTGCAGTGTATATTTATTTTTATGTTTGACTTTCTGTCCACTGACACTGGTTTATGTCCATATCAGTCAAGGCCTATGACAATTCAAATACATTTGATTTACCCATGATGGTAGATGGCATTAACCAAGGAAGAATGCTTTCTTAAATAACCTAATTAGCCTTGGCAGTAGATGCACAAAATAGAACCAAAGTTCACGGTCAGTTTTCCACTCTGTTGTGAGCATTCATTTTTGCTTTTTTGAAGAATGTGTGTATAAGTGCACAAAATATTTTCAACAATCATACAGCTTTAAAATTATTTAGGTCAAGATTTAATAGCAGAGATACAAAATGATAATATTATACCTTATATGCCTTCATGCATCCATTATCTTTTGTGCAATTTCCCTTCTGTCACTATCTACCTGTTCTTTGTTGCCTGTGTTTGTCTTTCAAAAGTTTGTGAGTACATCGAGGGCAAGGAGAGCTTTTATTCATCTTTGCGTTCCTCATGCCAAGCATAGTACCAGGGACAAAGCATGACGGATGCTCAATAAATGAATAAGTGAATGAATGAATCATCAACAAATTAGACTATATGTCCACATTTTTTTTTTTATCTTCCTTGAGGGCTTTTAGTACATCAAAAGGGTGTTAAAAGAGATAGTGATTCCTTCGGAACATAAGAGTAAATGCTAGCATTATTTACGATAGTAAGGAGGGAGAAAGGGCCTTAGAATCAGAGACCTAGACACTTATTTTGGCTCTGTCATTATACCAGCTAACTGAGCCTGGATAAATTACCTAAGTCTCAAAGCTCTCAATTCCCTCATCTGTAGATTAAGAATACATGAATTTTAAGATTGTTTTAAGAAATAAATGAAGCAATTTCTAAAATGTCAAGCACAGTGACAGACACATCAACCTCTTGCTGTTGAGCCGATACCAACTCATAATAACCCTATAGAACAGAGTAGAACCGCCCCATAGGGTTGCTAAGACTGTAATCTTTACAGAAGCAGACTGCCACATCTTTCTCCTGCAGGGTGGCTGGTAGATTCAAACCACCACCTTCTGGTTAGCAGCCAAGTGCTTAACCACTGTGTCACCAGGGCTTCTAGGGCAGATACATAGAAAGTGCTTAATAAATGGTAGCTGCTTAGTATTAATCACCAGAGACAATTTTGTGTTGCTCTTCTTACTCTACTCACAGTATCCAATCATTTGTGGAATCCCATGGCTCCTCTCTCCAAAAAGAATAATTAATGAATTCACATCGAGGGAAATTGAGATTCGGAGAGGGTAAGTGACTTCCCAAGATCACACAGATAGTGGCAAATGTGACCACTGTGACCTGCATCTGGCTTTTCAACTCCATATACCTTCTTCTCAATGGTTCAAGAAGGAGCTAATGAGGACCTCAATAAGGTGCTAGGGAAGGACTGTTGTGACAATGTTCTAATATCCTTTTCCATCCTGACTTTATGCGCTGTTGTTCTTTTATTCTCTCTAAAGTACGGCTCTGGTTTTGTCGCTCACATGTTCAAAACCTTTAATAATTCCCCATGGCCTGCTGAATGTAGTAGAAATTTATCAACCTGTTTTTTGGTTTCTATGTCCCCATAACCATCCTGTACCTATCCTGTGTGCCAGCCAGACTGGCTCTCTTCAGGTCTTTGTTCCTGCCATTTCTTTTTCTTAGAATGCCCTGTGTTCATTTTTCAGCCCACCCCTAATCCCATCTTCCATGAGGTCGTCTCTGATTTTTCTTCTCACCACTCTGTCCATTGAATCCCGTAGTATTTGATTTGTATTTTTCTTATTACGCTAATGTTCCCTCTGATACGACATTATACAGTTTATACTTGGCTTGTCCTTCTCAGACACCCATCATCTTAATGTTCAAAGGACGGTGACTTACACATCTAATTTAGTGCCTTGCAAGTAATATCTGCTCAATATTTGTTGAATTGTATTAAATTTAAATACTTATTTTAGATCCAGAAATAAAATATTTAAATATAGTTTTTTTTTTTTTTTTTTTTTTTTACCAGTGAAGATAGCAGGAATAATTCTTAAGTGAAGAATTCACTTCCAAGGCTGACAATTGGGAACTTCGTGATATAAGCAATTTGCAACGGTGAACAAGTAAACTTGTTGTTGCCACACCTTTCATATTGTTTTCTTCTACAAAGCACTTACTACCATGTCACATACCATGTATTGTATTTATTCGTTTGTTTGTCTTATATTCCTCCAATGGAATTTAAACTCTGTGGAGGCAGGAATTTTTTGTTTTATTCTTTGCTGTATTCCCATCTCCTAGACCATTGCCTAGCATCTAGCAGGTGCTCAGTAAACATTTGTTGAATGACGAGGTAGGTTAATTAGGCTTTGGAAATTCTTCGAACATTTTGGGTAAAAGGAATGCTGGGTTATTTTAGACATGAAGTAAAATCCTAAGCAAGTGTATAGTTTGTAAGGGTAGAATTTATCTATACATTTAACTACCTAGGTTATACGTTTTTCTTTGAACAGTCTTGAATTTACCGTGTTTTTTTTTATTGAATGCGAATAAAAGTCATTCCTACCACCACTCTGTACATCCAAGCTGATTGTGTCTCAGTCTCACTTAAAACTTAAGAGAACTATTCATCGTAAAGAAAAAGAAGGCTAATAGCTAGCTGACATGACCCTTAGGTATTAAAGACTTATGAGACTAAAATACGGTAAAACTTGTAAATGCTGGAACCTGTGTAAGGCGAAAACCTGTTAGAGACTGAACACTTAAGTATTTTCCACTAAAACAAGTGTCAAAGGAGGAAAACTTGCTAAATCCAGAAAGACAAGGCAGTCCTATCGAGTTCCGGCTCTCACAGATTTCGCTGTAATAAAATTCGGTACATTGGCATTATTCCTTTAAAAAAAACTTCAGTTGTTTTTCTTAGATGTTGATATTGACCCTGAAAACTGGTCAAATCAAGCTTCTGATGTTAATTTGGGGTTGTTATCAGTTTTCTGCATGTACAAGTAATGGGATTTGAAATGTCTTTTATGCCTGAATTAAAAAGAACTTAGTCACTGATGACTCATGGTGAGAAGTTTTTCCTTTTCCCTGCTAAACATATGCCGTTGCCTCTGCATGGCCTTATTGAAACACTGAAAACATAAAGAACCCCTACTTTTATGTACTAGGTTCTGGAAAAGTTAGATTTAAGGGGGTGACCTTAATTATAGTGCTTTTTAGTAGTGAGCACTACATTTGAATTTCCAGATTTCCATACAAATTTCTTTCGTCTCTGCTTCTGTGGACGTTTTCTCATTACACCATATAAAATCTTCAAAAATCCTCTAGGCAGTAGATAAGTCCATATGGACTTTGTCTGTTTTGTTCATTATTGTATTCCCAGTGCCTAGAATAGTGCTTTGTACCGAGCAGGCAATTAAGTATTTGTTGAGTGAAGTTACACACATATCTTAATAACAGTGCATCTTAGAAAAATAATGGAAGTTCTGTTGCAATAACTTACCACTTTTGCCCTTTTGAATCAATTCACGATCAGCCTAGTTCAGGAGGCTTCTCAGTATTAGCCCAAGGTAGTACTGCCCTAATAGTTCCTTGCATAGGTTATGCCAACCCTAAATCTCCTTTAGTGGTTCACTTACAAAAAACCCAAATCTACTGCCTTGAAATTGATTCCGACTGATAGCGACCCTGTAGGACAGGGTAGAACTGCCCCGTAGGGTTTCCGAGGCTGTAATCTTTACGGAAGCAGACTGCCACGTCTTTCTCCCACAGAGCAGCTGGTGGGTTGGAACTGCCGAAAGTCTAGCAGCCAGTGCTTAACCACTGTACCACCGGGGCTCCTTTCACTTGCAAAAGGAAGGCTAAATTGGCAACACCCCATAGACACTTGCACCTGCGAGAACCAATGGGAGTTGTAACAGGAAATACTTCAGCTTGCAATACTGGTAGTGATGTGCAGCGCCCAAGTCACGCTGTTTTTATCTGCAGTTCCTTTTTAGGATTGTACAAGGGTTCTTGAAGATTTTTTCAAAATTTCCTATCAGTTTAAAAGAGAATTCACTTTAAATTTGAAAATCAAGATGTGAATGGTTATTTGCCTTTTCCTCATTATCAAGAAATTGGTGAGTTGTCCTCCTTTAAGTGGGTTTCTGCCTTTGCCTTCTAATGTTGTATCCTATGAAGCGTCACTCTAGTGTACAGGTGGGGGTGGGGTGGGGGAGTGCATAAATGTAAAATAATTAAAACTTAAGCTAATAATTATTATCAATAATAACCAGTGCAGATATTTGCATGGTACCGTAACTATGAGCATTGATAGAATTTGGTAGATTTTTACATAAGATTTATTTATCTTAAGTAAGTTTTCCTTTTTTGTAGGGACTGGGGAGAAAATTAAGGAAAAAAAGTTTACAAAGTTCTTCCCCAAATGTCTAAATGTAAACCTTTATAAAATGCTTTTGATGTTAACTGTCTGACCAGGAAGTACTCTCTTTAAGCCTTACTTAAAAAACTAAGCGTCTGTAATAACTTCCTTTCTCTGGATGAAGGTGCTGATAGCACGGTGTTGTTCTTACAATTTAAGTTGAGTTCACTTCTATCTTTCCTAAGTGAATAAGAGGCAGTTTTGTAAAGGAGGCCACCTTTGGAGAAATCTCATTGATTGCTGTAGCTAAATGGAGAAATTTTAATGTCTTCAGTATGTTGGATTGGAAATATAGGACATGCGTTTGGGAAGATCTACTGTGAGTAAGGTTAACTGGTGCTTTGCTTTACATTAATTGTTTTATTAAAAATATGGCTTGTGTCTAAGCATTGCTGATAAAGAGCAGTAATTTAAACTCTTCGCTGAATGTCACAGAAATATATAGGGCCTGTATATGTTGCCTTTGCCCAAAGTTCAGCTGAGAGTAGTGAACCTCAAAAGTCACCTGATTCGTGTGCTCTATGTTTTCATTTGTAGTTTGATACTCTACAAATGAAGGTTTGTGGAAATTTTTTTTCAAAAGCTGTTTTTTTATTATCTTTCCTTTTCCCTGGATAAGCAAATAAAATATAGAAATCTTGTCAGAAAAATCTTTTTAAACAAAAATTTTAAATATACTGAAGGTCTTTTCTATTAAATAACTGCAGTTTATGCTAACCCATGATACTACTTTAAAATAATATTTCAAAATTAAGCTCCTCAAAATGGCACACTCATCAGTTTAGATATTTGAAAAAATAATAAAACCACATTTTTCTTCCTTTACACTCAGGGAAAATAGGATAGAAAGCAGAGCAATTTCTTAAATGCAGTACCATGTTTAGAGACAGCAAAGTCAGGGATTCGATCACATTTACTTTGATTTATAATTTTTGGTTTTTGTTTTAGTATATAAAGTTAATTTCTTAATAAAATATGAAAACAAAATACTTTAGCCATGAGTTAATAATTTATGGGACCACTGTTGTCCATAAAATAAAATTAGATGAAGTAGGAAAACAGATAATTTTTTTGACATCTCCTAGTTTATAGGGTCGCTATGAGTCTGAATTGACTGGACGGCACTGGGTTGGTTTATATGTTAAAATGTTCATGCAAAATATCTTATAAACCAGGAAAGCTACCTTAATAGTTTCTTTGCCAACTTCACTAGCCTCTTGGAATGAGGTTTAAATGAAATGTTTAAGCCAACTTGTGACCCTGACTTCTAAACTCTTAATATTTTACATGTTAGGTGTGTAAATTAAAGTCTTATAATTGTGCATAAGATGTGTTTTTATTCAGGAAGTGTTGCAGTAGATATTACTGATTTGGGGAGGGGGTCTATTCTTTCTGCTGTATGAAAAAGGAAATTAAAATTTTCAATACTCTGTGAAATGTGATATCATATGTTGTTGTTGTTATTGTTGTTGTTAGTTGCAGTCAAGTCAGTTTCAACTCATGGCAACCCCATGTGTGCAAAGTAGAACTGCTCCATATGGTTTTCAAGGCTGTGGCCTTTGGGAAGCAGATCACCAGGACTGTTTTCCGAGGTTCCTCTGGTTAGGTTGGAACCACTAACCTTTGGGCTAGTAGTCAAGTGCTCGTGTGCTTTTTTCCTTAACGTTTGTGAATGTTCAGATTCCAAAGTACAAATTATGTAAATTGGATCTTTCCTAGAGAGGTCTTTTGTGATTGTCTGAATGTTATATTAGCAGTCCAGACATATCCCAGTTGTTGCCTGGATGGGAGTGGGGCAGAGGAAGTGGGTGGTGCTCACAATAGTGACAGATTATTGCAGATTATGTGGCTGCTTGCCAAAACACCACCAGTTGAAGGGAAAAGTGGAAGTTACAAACTGCATCCTATTAACTTGTACATGTTTATTTAAGCAGTGCTAGCTGCTTGCTGCTTTTATACACAGACGACAGGTTTTAAAGTTCTGAATTACTTGACATGTGCTTAGTCTCTATTTAATTTACCGTGTTTATATTCCTTATCTTGTCGTCTGCAAAGATCACACTGACCTCTTTATGGAGGCCACATGTTAGCAGGAAAAAAAGGGAGGAGGGGAGACAGATCTTTAAGGTACAGCTGCTCTGTTTGCTGGTTAAAATATTGCAGAGATAAAATGTAAATATGTACCATCACATTTAGACAATTTATATAAAACACTAATAAAAATAATCATTTCTTGTGAAGGAGTGTGTAGTTCTGGATTGTTCTGGTTCAGCTTGACGTGGAGAGTCTTACTATTGCAACCTTAAAGGAAGCTTTGTGGAGGAAATATGACATCTCTGCCCAAATGCATAAGGAGGGAATTACACTGAAGGGTTATTTTTGGAACTGTCTTATTATAATGCATTTTATGTATAGAGAAGTGTCTTTAAAAGGTTTGCTTCTATATCAGGGTCATTGGTAGAAATTAATACAGGTTACTCAGGTCAACATGTGTATTCGACTGAAAAACTACTTTCTAAAGTATGAGCACCCATTTGATGCCAGCAACCAGCCAAGTTAGCCTGGCTGATCTAAGTGGTAGCATTTTTTTTTTTTTTAATGCAACCAAAAAAGAAGATATTGAGTGCCTGTCAATACCATGAAATAGTAATGTAATATTAAACTGACCTTTCTTTTTTACTAAAAGAAAGGTCAGTTTAACTCCCAGTTCATAGCACTTCAGGAAGCCTCCTTCAGGAATGAAGTACAGTGTGTTCAGCACTAGGAAAGGTTAGAAGTGAGTCAGAGAAGCTCTGCACTTGTGTCATGTGTACACAGTTGAAACTGCCCCTCCTTAACTCTTTACACATGTCCAGGTTCTTTGTATCTCTTGTGGGTTTTGGTCACATGTTTGAGGCTGGCAGCATAATGTAATGATTAACCACCAGCATGTTGGATGAACATGTCTGCTACTTGCTGGCTATGTGACCTTGCACAAATCCCTTAACCACCACTAAGCCTCAGTTGCTTCATCTCTAACATGGGCATAATCACAGTACCTACCCCAAAGGATTGCCATGATGATTAAATGAGATAATGTGTGAAAAGCACAAGTTTGGCTGCACGTTGTAAAGGAATGGCTCAGTGAGCGATAGTAGTTACGGTGATTTTTGTTATTTTGGGACATTTCAGCTCTCATTCCAGTTCTATCTGAAAATGTGGGAAGAGATATAAAACAATACATGCAGTCATGTATACATAATAGAATTAGTGTTATAATAATAGAAGTATTGAGAAAATACGATGGGAACACATAAATGCAATCTGTCAATGTTCTTTATGCCCCTTCTCTCACTACCTTTTATCGTATCCATTCCAGGGGAAGAAGGAGAGAATACGTGACTGTGTTTTTAAATAATTATTGTCCAGAATGATTAGATAATCTGATATATTTAGCTTTAGTAACATTTTTCTTTTTGTTTTTCACTCCAGAGAATTTCTTTCTGATTTAACTGCACAGCTCAGCAAAGCAACAATGCAAAGTACTGATTTCTTAATTCATTTCTCTCAATAGGATGACTTTGTTTTCTTCTGAGTGGGCCACTGTCAGATAAAATTAGGAGTATGTCTCAAAATTTTAGATCAGCTAAAATTTGTGTGTGTGTAACCAGCAAAGAATATATACATTTGAGTATAAAGAAGTTGTTTTTTTTTTTTTTAGTGTCTGAGCCTCCGGAGGTTCATATGGAGCAGTTAAATTACCCCACATATTCAAAAACATTAAAATTAATTATTATGTAAATATATTTTCATGGGGCTATGTTAGCAATGCAGATGTGAAGTTTGGGGGCACCTACGGTAAATAAACTAAACAAAATAATGAAACTACTTACAAGGTACTTAAAAAACATTTAGCATTTGTGAATGTATGTCTAGTATTTGAAATTTCCAGGTCTTAACCTGTTTACAGCCCCTTTACCTAGTACCCAGGCCCCGAATTAATTTTGTGTCTATTCCTTGTTTCTGATACTCCCTAACTTTACAGTCTTGAAGCCAATCAAATTGCCACTAAAATACACTACATTTCTGGGCACCTACCTTAAAAACAAAAACTAAACCAGCTGCTGTAGAGGCAGTTTCGACTTATGGTGACCCCATGTGTGTCAGAGTAGAACTGTGCTCCAAATGGTTTCCAATGGCTAATTTTTTTGGAAGTAGATCACCAGGTGTTTCTTTCAGGGCCCCTCTAGGTGGGTTCAAACCTCCAACCTTTTAGTTAGCAGCCTTATGCTTTAACCATTTGCATCACCCAAGGACTCCCCTGCACCTATCCTAGTCGGACCCTCAGCTTCTTATTCCTGGGTTACCACAATTGCCTTCTTTCATTTCCATCTCTCTCTTCTTACCAACTCATCCTGATTAATCTTCTTTAAATGCTGCTTCCAGCGTGTCACTCCCCTTTTCAGAAAGCTTCAGTGGTTCCCTGTTTTCCACCACGTTAAATCTAACCTCTTCTGACTCATTTTCAACGCCCTTTCTTATCTGTCCCTACACTACTTATCCAGCTTCATTTCCTCTGTTCTTTGGCCCATACTTCCTGCTCTTTTGAAGTCAGTCTGTCTCTTGAGCACACCAGACTCATTCAGGTTTGAGTTTGGTACTGTAATTTCTTTCACCCAAAAAGAAGTCTTCCTCCCTTCTCTCTGACTGCTCAGATTTTACCTTTCCTTCAAAACCCTGTGTAAATTTACTTCCTCTATGAAGGTTTTCCTGACTATTTCAATTTTTACTGTTATGCCACAAACCCAGGTGACTTTTAATTTAGCAAGCCAATGAATGAAATCTGTATAGCATCTGTATCCATTCATTGTTTTATCTTTACTAATGATATAAGGGAGTCCTGGTGGTGCAGTGGTTAAGAGCTACGGCTGCTAATCATAAGGTTGGCAGTTCAAATCCATCAGGTGCTCCTTGGAAACCCTATGGGGGAGTTCTTCTTTGTCCTGTAGGGTCACTATGAGTCAAAATCAACTTGATGCCAACAGGTTTAATGATATAAGCATTTCGAATATAAGGACCATATCTTACAGTTAAATTGTTCCCGGTTTCTAGCTTAATGCTGAGCATCCGTGTTTGTTTTAAAGGGAAGGGAGAAAGTAAACCTTTTTTTAACACGCTTATCTAAAGTCAATGATCCTATCAGTAGGGACCTGAATTTTTTCCCAATTTGGGTCAGGTCTGTTACCTCATTTACAGAAGTATGAGATGCAAATGAAAACAATTTTTTAATTGGCAATAGATTGATATCTTTGCTTTCCTTTATCAGGAAGTATATATATATATATAAAGAGCCTTAGTGGCACAGTGGTTAAGTGCTTGGCTGCTAACTGAAAGGTTGGCAGTTCAAACCCACCAGCGGCTCTGTGGGAGAAAGATGTGGTTATCTACTTCCGTAGATTACAGCCTTGGAAACCCTGTGGGACAGTTCTACTCTGTCCTGTGGAGTCACTATAGAGTAGCTATGAGTTGGAATTGACTTGACAGCAATGAATTTAGTTTGGTTTTTATATATAGTCATGTTCTGCATAACATCCATTCAGGCATTGTCAAACCGAGTAGATGTCCGTGATTCCGTAAGGTTTTACTAGAGTTCAGAAATCCTGATCGAAGAACAGGGTTTAGCAGATGTAACTGGACATAGCGAATGCAACAGCTTCCCACAAGCAACTTGTATATCTCGTGTCTCTTGTATTCAGAATGATTGTGCTGCCAGGTGTGTAATGGTACTGTACATGTATAACCTAAACACATATGTCTTGATAGTCATAATAAAGGCCTATGTTACTGGCTTATGTATGTACTGTACTATACCTTCTTTTGTTACTTTAATGTGAACTTTCCCTACTTAAAAATAAAAAGTTTACTGTATAACAGTGTATGCTTCAACTCAGAGGCAGCATGACTTGTATATCACACATCCCTTGAGTATTGTAGCTTTATCTCCCTGTTTAATTTTCATTTGAAAATTTTATCGTGAAGTGCATCATGGCCCCCTAAACGTAGCAAAACAATGCTAGTGATAGCAGCAGCAAGAGGCAGATGAGAAGTATCAATTTAGGTATCCCATATAGCTTTGCTAAGTATATAATGTGGTGTTTGTACAATATCCAAATCACGTAACGTCTTATTTCACAGAACATACTGTGGCCGTTAAGCGACCTATGACTGTATATGTAGATGCATATATCTACATGCATGTTGTCTTAGTTATCTAATGCTGCTATAACAGAGATACCGTTAATGGGTGGGTTAAACAAACAAAAATTTATTTTCTCACAGTTTAGGAGGCTGAAAGTCCGAATTCGGGGTGCAGGCTGTAGGGGAAGGCTTTCTGCCTTTGTCGGCTCTGGAGGAAGGTCCTTGTTTCTCCTGAGCTTCTACTCCTGGGTAATCTTCCTGGGGCTTGGCATCTCTCTTCTCGCATCTCTACTTTCTGGCTTCCTAGTTTTAATCTCTTTTATGTCTCAAAAGAGATAGACTCAAGAAAAGCTCTACACTAATCCTGTCTCATTAATATAACTAAGACAATCCATTCCCAAATGGGATTATAACCACAGGCATAGAGGTTAGGATTTACAGCACGTATTTTTGGGGACACAGTTCAATTTGTCACATTCTACCCTCCGGCCCCCCAAAAGCCATGTCCTCCGTGTAAAACACATTCACCCCATCGCATCATCCCAAAAGTCTTAAATCAACTCAAAGTCCAAAGTCTCACCTTCTGAATCATCTAAATCAATAAGGATGAGACTTTAAATTTATATATCTTGGGGCAGAATTCCTCTTCACCTAAGAACATGTAAAATCTAGAATACAGGTTACCTACTTCTAAAACACTACGGTAAAACAGGCACAGGTAGACATTTCCTTTACAAATGGGAGAAATTGGGGGCGAAGAAGGGATAACAGGCATCAAGCAAGTCCAAAACCCAGCGGAGTACTTTACATTATTTCTCAAGCTTGAAAATAATCCTGTCTTCTCTGAGACCATCTCAGCAATGGCTCTGCCCTCCAGACTCTGGGTATTGGCCACGCTCTCTGAATTCCCAGTGGAGGTCCTTCAGCCCTGGGCTTCCGCTCCGCCTCCCAGGCCCTCTCGGATGGCAGTACTGCTCTGCTCCCTTAACTTTAGGCAGCCCTATTTTTTTTATTCTTCTAGTCCATCTGAATGACAACCCTCACTCCACTGGCCCCTTGCCCCTTTCCCCCCTCCAGCAGGCCCTATTCTTCTGCCCATTGGGCATGGAAGCCCTGTCCTTTCAGTTTTGGGCAGCGGCCCCATCCCCCTGGCACACCTTAATGGCAGCCTCGTACTCTGGAAGCAAGTTGGCAAAGATCCAAATCTTTGAAACCTGGGAGGCTGTGACCTCACCCTTTGAGATTCAGAAGACCGTGGCCCCCACCCTTTGAAACTGAGAAGGTTCTGCTTCCTGTGCTCCTTCTAACAGTTCTGCTGATCTCTGAACTGCCCAGGAATGGTCCTTTTCTTGAAGGACAACAGATAATAGCTCCTTTGGCCTATTTCCTGCCTGTGGAATTTCTAGAGGCAGACAGTGTTCTTGCCTTTCCTTCTTTGTCTGTCTCCTTCAGCCTGAGCTGATGGGTTTTCTGCTGTGGTAGTTGGTTACGGCCATTATTCACAGGCTAAATTTCTTTAACAAAAGATTGTGTAGTCACATCCTTGGTGAACATTCTAGGACATGTGTCCTTAGTTTGTACAACAGAATTTTCCAAATCTTTAAGTTCAGTTTTCATTTTGCGCAGTTCACTTTTAAGTCCATCTCTTTTCTCTCACATTTTTCTATAAACAGCAAGGAGAAACCATGTGGCTCTTAAAGATCTTACTTAGAAATTACCTCAGCTGTGTATCCAAGTTCATCATTTACAAGTTCTACCTTCACCAAACATGTGAACATAATTCAAACAAATTCTTTGCCACTGCATAAAAAGCATTGCCCTCCCTCCATTGTCCGATCACAGCACATTTAACATTCACATTTCTAGCAACTTTTTGTTGCTGGTACCGTATGTATTCTCTAACATGATAGAGACTTTCTCTTTGGTTCTTTCACTTCCTTCTGAGCCCTCACCAGAATTGCCTTTGACATCCAGAATTCTACCAATAGTCTTTTCAAGGCAGCCTAGGCTTTCACTATTGTTTGTTGTTGTTGTCATGTGCCATTGAGTCAATTCCAACTCATAGCGACCCTATAGGACAGAGTAGAACTGCCCCATAGGGTTTCCAAGGAGCGGCTGGGGGATTTGAATTGATGACCTTTTTGTTAGAAGCGTGAGCTCTTAACCACTTCAGCACCAGGGCTCCAGGCTTTCACTATTAAAAAAAAAAAAAAAGCACCTTAAAACATTTTCAGACTCCATCTATTACCCAATTCTAAAACCACTTCTACATTGTAAGTATTTGTTAGAGCAGCACCCCACTCTCGGTACCAAATGTTTTAGGCTGGTTTCTCTAGAGGAACAAAACCAGTGAAGCAGGTGTATGTAAATCTATATGGAGAGATTTTATTTCGAGGAAATGGCTCACACAGTTGTGGAGGCTGGCAAGTCCCAAAACCGTGGGTCAGGTGTCAGGCTGGAGGCTCCTCTTGACTCACCTGGTTGCAGGGACTGATGAATCCAAAATTGGCAGATCATACGGTGGGCTGCTGGCTCACAGGGCTGCAGGAGCTGGTGAATCCCAAGATCTGCAGGTCAGGCTGCAGCCTGTTGGCTCATGTCCCAAGAACTGGAGGTCAGACGATGACAAGTTGGGTGCTGGATCAAGAGAGAGCTTTGTCAGAACATATATATATATATATGTATGTATGTATGTATGTGTATATATGATGCAGGCCACATCCCTAAGAAAACTCCCTATACCTCAGATGGCAAAATGGAGGATGACTACATAATACTGAGAATTATGGCCTAGCCAGGTTGACATATAACACTAACCATCACACACACTTATATATGTATATATAGATACATACACAAACATATATATGATCATATATATATATAATTGTGTTTCCTTTCTTAAAATGATATAGTCAGCTGCACTTGGAGAGGTTTAGTTTTGACATTAACAACTTTCTACCCTATCACTGAATTTCTATATTAAATATGAACAGTAAAGGGCATTAAATCATGCCCTATTCTTATTACCTAACCTAGTGTATAACATACCTATTCTTTATTCCTTATCATGCTTCAGATTTACCTTGTAAATTTAGATCAGTCATTTAAATTTGTTACTCCACAGAATGGATGATAATAGTAATTGCTGATCATTGAGTGCTTCTTCAGATTTACCTTGTAAATTTAGATCAGTCATTTAAATTTGTTACTCCACAGAATGGATGATAATAGTAATTGCTGATCATTGAGTGCTTCTTAGGTACCAGATATTGCAATATGTGCTTCATAAAATGAATACCTCAAGGAATCTTCATAACTCCTGTTATGTGTATGTATTCCCCCCCGCCCCCACCACCAACACACACTTTCCAGGGGAGAACACTGATGTTCAGGGAGGTTAGGTATTTGCCCAAAGTCAAGGGGCAGAGCCTGGACTTAAACTCAGTTCTACACTAGTGTTCATAGCTGCCATGCCATGCTGCCTGTCATTGTGAAGATTAGACTTAAATAAGTGTAAAATACTGTACTATTAGTGCCTATAGGATAAAAAAATAAGTGCTGTATAAGTCCAAGATGCCATTCATATCAACCATAAAGGCTGGCTAGATAACAAAACAGTAAGAAGAAGATGCAATTATGTACTATTCAATGTAACAGAATTTTTAGAGTTCATTTTAAGTTCACAAAATAATAAAGCTTTTCATTTGTAAAGGGCTTTAGAGTTTACGTAATGATTTCACATTATTTTGTGATTCTCACAGCAACTTTGTGAGACATTATTGTTCTCTTTTTATAGATGAGGCTTATTAGCTTAGAAAAGTTAAGTAGTATCCTAAAGATCACACAGCTGTAAGTGGCAGAATTGACTTAAACCTTGATTTGCCGATTCAAGGGTCAGAGCTCTTTTCACTTATACCACAAGTTCAAATAGAGTTATTTGGGGGACCAAGTTCATAATTATCTTTTTCTTTTTTTTAATTGAGATAAAATTAACATAAAAGTCACCATTTTAAATTGTACGATTCAGTGGTTTTTAGTATATTCACAATGTTGGGCAATCATCACATTCTAATTCCAGAACATTTCCATCACCCCAAAAAGAAAACCATACTTGTTAGCAGCCTCTCCCCATTCCCTCGTCCCATCTCCCCCTGGCAACCACTAATTTATTTTCTGTCTGTATGGGTTTGCCTATTCTGGGTGTCTCCTGTAAATGGAATCATACAATTCGTGACCTTTTGTCTGGCTTCTCCATGTTGCATGATATTTCAAGGTTTATCCATGTCATAGTGCTTCATTCCTATTTTCTGGCTGAATAATACTCCATTGTATCAATATACTACTTTTGTGTATCCATTTAGCATTAAATGGACATTTGCAGTGTTTCAACTTTTTTAGCTATTACAAATAATGCAGCTATAAACGGTCACGTACAAGTTTTTGTGTGAACCTATGTTTCTAATTCTTCTGAGTTAAGAGAATCAACTACCTTCTACCTAGGAGTAGATTTGCTAATGAAAATCCTTTGAAATAGTGTCAGTTATTTGTTCAGCGCCCCTCCACACACACACATCCATGCAACTTTGTTTATTTAGCTGATTCGTTTCCCAGATCTTTTCTTCAGAAATAAAGCAAAGGTAAACTTCAGCCCAAATTCTGGGCAAGTAATCTTTAATTCCAAGTAAATAATCTGGGTTCAGCACTGCCTGCCGTATTCGAGGTACTATGGAGAACAAGCAAGTAAGAGCCTTACAGCTAATCACGTTCAATGGATGGAATTAGGAAATGTCCATGTCCTTCAAAAGCAAGGCGTTAAGCACTCTCTGCACACAGAGCAAGAAGAGATTGCTAGAGAGATGGGGTAAATTGAGATAGAATTTGAGCCAAGTCTTGCATGCTGGGTAGCTTTTCAACAGGTGATGGTGAGAGATAACCAATAGTTCAGACATTGTGAACCAAGTGTAGGATACTTAGGGATAGTATAGCAAGTACTGTGGTTTTGCTTAAAGGCCCTTCCATCATATACAGAGAGGTTTGAACTTTGAACAGTACTTACTGGGGAGCCATTTAAGGTATGTGAATAAAAGAGACTGATAATATCAGAGCCCTTAAAAGATTATTCCATGAGTAGTTTGTAGAGTGACTTAAAAAAAAGAGATTGGGAATGAGAACTTGGACTTATAATGAGGTCTGGAACTAGGACAACCTCAGTGGAAAAGAAGAAAAGCAGCTTGGGAGAGATTTATTGAGGGCATTAGCAGCTTGGGAGAGAGAGCTGAAAACAAGGAGTGCATCAGATAAAGAAAAAGAAGTGTAGAGAAGAGAAGTGGCCCAGCACGGGCTCTATGTTAAGAGGTGAGAGAAGGAAGATGAGCCAGCAGAGGTGGGTTGGAAAGCAACTCTTAAAGAAGACAGTGCCACACACACCAAGAGCCTTATTAGGAGATACTTCATACAGGTTGTGGAAGGATATGACCTGAGAAGAATCCTACTGGATTTGGGGATTAGGAGTTCGTAGCTAGTGACCTGAAGTAAGAAGTCATTTGAGTGGTTTGAATGACTACTAGATATGAAATGAGAAGAGAGTAGGATAGGCAGTTAAATGGCCATTGTTGATATTGTTGGGAGAGGTGGCTAATCTGAAAAAGTAAGATTAATGGATGAAGGTGATTTAGTGTACAGAGAAATTTTAAAGTAGAATGGAGAAATATTGAGGAAGCACATATTGAGTGCCCTCAATCTCAGTAAGGTAGAATTTATAATATTATTTCTCATTCCTAGTACTACAAATAGACTTTATAATTAGAAAATACCTTGAGTTACCTCAGGTAAGATCAAACTCTGTCTTACTGCCCTACATAAATGTTTAATCTTTTAGCTATGTATTGAATGTGTTCCCCCCACAAAAGCATAGCTACATGATGTAATATATATAATTGTAACTGCAGAGTCCATTTTTCTGCTAATTATTAAAGCTGTATATTTTTGAGTACTAATAATAATGAGAACTCAAGTACATATAGTGTTTTGTTTAAAAGCTAGTTCATAATCCTTAGTTTGAAATTTTATGATGTAACTGTTTTATTCTTTCTAAAATATGCCCCAAACTAATACTATTGTATTTTCTATAGAATAGACATATGTTAATAATGTCATATCAGGCACTGTTCTTTCAGGCATCTTGCTGACATTTTAATCTGCACAGTATTTCATTTAGTAAAAAGTCATGAGTATATGTCACTTCGAAATTGTGAATTCCCTGTTTCAAAATGTTGAAAATTTGGTTCCTTGTTTGTTCTCACATTGGGAGTTCCCAAAAAGACTTGTTGTTAAATGAGTAAATCAGGAAACCAAGGCCTCCTTCATTCCCTTAACCCTTTCTCCTCTTCCCCACAAAACAATGGGAAGTCCCCAACTCAAGATGGATCTTCTTAAATAATTTTAAACAACTTTACAAGAAATACATGCTTTTTACGAAAAACTAGAAAATACAGATGAGTAGAGGAAAATAGAAGTTATCTTCTATACTGTAAGTATTTTGCTATAGAACTTCCCAAACTTTTTTCCTATGCCTGTTTTTTAAAGTATTCTTAAAGAGCATAATTAGGGTTATGAGCTACTTTTTTACATAACAGTATATCATTATACCAATAAACATTCATATTTCTATCTAAGTATACTTCTGCCACATCACTTTCAAGACTGCGCTGTTGTGTGGATAGATGAGGTGTATTCTTTTTCTTAGTCTTTATTCTTACAAAATGTTCTAAATAGTTTCTTAGTTATTCTGTCAATATCCAATACAACTCTAGGTTTTTTTTTTTTTAATTAAAAAAGATTCTACAGCAGATAAACCCTAAGAACTTGGTTTCCAGGAACACTTTAATTTTTCTTCAAATAAGGTGAACGCTAAACAGCGTTATTATACCGTATGCCCTGACAAAGGTACTCATTGCTTGAGAATGCGTTCCCCACCTTTTTTTCCGTCCACCAAAAACAGAAGCTAGTATCTTACATCTCTTGACCCGATGAGGGTTTGAAAGGATGCGTAGTTATCTCCCTAAACACATGGCTCTTTCCTTGGCCTCCGTCTGCTCCAGTAGAGCTCCAGCTCCCCTCCTTCTCAGCTGTCACCACTTTCCTTCCTCTTCAGAAATTTTTTGGTTCAAGTTTTGTATTCAGGTCTGTTGGTTATGAACCCTTCTAGATCATTAAGAGAGATGTTGGATTTGTCCAAAGTAACCAACTACTTCAGTATTTCTTTTTTATTATTCTAAGGTCTGTATTTCAGCCTCCTTAATTTATTCCGTTTTGTATTACATGTTAAATGTTTATCTTTTTTTAACCCTAAAAATCGATCACTCATTCTCATCTTGTTAAAAGTTTTACTTCAAATTTATATCACTACAGTAAATATGAATACAAGTTTATAAGTTCCTTTCAAAAAGTTGTCATGGTTAGTAGGGTTTGTTTTTAACATTTTATTTAATGATTGAATAGAGTTTGTTTTTAACATTTTATTAAATGGTTCAATAGAGTTTTTTTTTTAATTGTGCTTTAAGTGAAAGTTTACAGTTAAAGTTAGCTTCTCATACAAAAATATATACACACATTGTTATGTGACTCTAGTTGCTCTCCCTGTAATATGACAGCATACTTCTTTCCACTCTGTATTTCCATGTCTGTTCAACTAGCTCCTGTCCCCCTCTGCCTTCTCATCTCACCTCTGGACCAGAGCTGCCTATTTAGTCTTATGTATCTACTTGAGCTAAGAAGCCCACTTTTTACAAGTATCATTTTATGTCTTAATAGCCCAGTCTAATCTTTGTCCAAAGACTTGGCTTCAGAAATGGTTTCAGTTTAGGGCTAACAGAGAGTCGGGGCGGGGGGGCATGTCTTCTGGGATCCCTCCAGTCTCAGTCAGACCATTAAGTCTGGTCTTTTTACTAGAATCTGAGTTCACCCCACTTTTCTCCTGTTCCCTCAGGGACTGTCTTTTGTGTTCCCTGTCAGGGCAGTCATTGGTGGTAGCCAGGCACCATCTAGTTCTTCTGGTCTCAGGCTGATGGAATCTCTGGTTTATGTGGCCCTTTCTGTCTCTTGGGCTCATATTAAAGTTGTTTTTAACATTTTATATAATGATTGGGTGATTGAGTAGACTAAGCTTATGAAATATGCTAGTGATCCCAGATTGGCTAAAAAAAAAAAAACACCAGATTAAGGTTCTAATTATCATTGACAAAGTGAAGGAGTGCTTGAGAATTAATAAGAGGAAGTTGACGGAGGAGGTATACTGATGATTCAATTGAAGTTTAAATATAATAGGGCACTCCAGGCTGAAAACACATGAAGTGAAGTAGCGTTGAGTGTGGGACACTAAAGTACTACTATCATTTTAATAGCCATAATACTATTAATAGTATTATTGATAAATTTTGAAGTTAAACAGGAACATTATTTTTTAGGGTGAGTCTTACTTCTGCAAGAAATTCTCTACATAAGTTTTAAATATGTGTGTGTGACAGAGAGAAAGAGGCTTGCTAGTAATAAAAAACAGAAGACTGAGATCAAAAAGTTCTAATTGCCACATATTGTTCATGTTACTGAATATACTGTAAACTGGTAGTACTGATACAAGGACTCTGGTGGCACAGTGGTTAAGCACTCAGCTGCTAACCAGAAGGTCTGTGGTTCGGGCCCACCAGTGGCTCTGCTGGAGGAAAGAGCTGGAGATCTACTCCTGTAATGATTATAGCCTGGGAAACCCTAGGGGGCAGTTTACTCTGTCATATAGAGTCTCTATGAGTTGGAATCGACTCGACGGCACACAACAGAGCTGATAAATGCATTAGTGGAATTTCTGTCACTGTCAAAATATGAATAGGTATTGTTGACATGAACACGGTTTCTCCCTTGTGAGCTAGGTAACATAGCTAAATCTATTAGAATGTGGTATTCTGCCTGTTCTATATATTAACAGAGATTTCCACCTGTACTTTTATATAACAACTAAGCAAGTCAACTATATAATTGCCTTACCTGAATCTAGTGGATTTTATTTACTATGTTACCGGCTTCCACCTTGTTTTAAAAGAACCAAGAGCTTGAATTTTTTATTTTGGCAAATTAGAGAAAAAAGTTAGGAATGCATGCTGGAAATCCTGGTGGTGTAGTGGTTGAGTGCTACGGCTTCTAACCAAGGGGTCGGCAGTTCGAATCCGACAGGCGCTCCTTGGAAACTCTATGGGGCAGTTCTACTCTGTCCTATAGGGTCACTGTGAGTCGGAATCGACTCGACAGCGCTGGGTTTTTTTGGTTTATGCAGGATAAAGAGCAATTAGTACATTAGGGAATCCAGGAGGAAAAACGAGTGAAGTCAATATAAACAAGATAAATAGGATTAGAAGTTGGACTGTTGTCAACATTCTAATTTTGTAAAGCCCATAAAGAGTTTTTGTATCTCGCAGAGCTTGGAACAAATTAGTTCTATAGAATTGTTACAAGACACTGAGTTTCAAAGAAAAAGTTAAATCTAAAAAATTCCCATCTCTATATTACTGTCTTTAAGTACTTGCTTTAAACAAAATGTATTAATGGTTTAATTTGGTATCATTCTGAAATTTTATTCTGCAGCTTGCTAATGTACCTAATACAGTCCCTGCACATATCAAATATTTAGTATTTTTAATTGTTTACTGGGCATTCTAAGTCCTAGGTTTAATGTAAAACATCATGTTTATGGTAGGCACTGGGACTCCCGAATTTCCATAACAAGTTTTCGCTTTTGACAGATGAATTTACTCTACAGTGAAGTGCTGTCTAGAATCTACCAGCAGCTGTGGAAGGAGCCAATAGATAATCTTTTTTTAAAACCTAAACTATTTGGATATAATATACAAATTTCAAAAGACCTAATAATTTCTAACTGGGGTTTACAATGTCTGACAGCAGAGTACCATCGGATATTCATAGTGCATATTTTGCTTATTGATAGTATACACATCTATAACTCTGTTATAATGTTATCTGAGTAAAGAAACTAACATTTGCCCTGTTGATTTCTGCATGCTTCCGCAGGTGATAAGCTTCTAACCTTTATTATTTCAAACCTCGAACTAAATGTACTGCTTCTTACTTATGTAACAAGGTCTTTTCAGTACTCAGAGGAAACATTAACTTACCTTTATTAAAGGATCAAATTCAGAGTTATTTCTTGTTGTACTAATAAAACTTTCACTGATCATACTTACACAGTAGTGTCTGCTAACAAATTAGAACATCGTCTGTAACTGTCAGCACATTGATTCCTCATGCTTACCTTCTCACTAGAGACGTCAAAATTGTAGTAATATCCAAGCCTGCCTACTATCTGAGATGAGGAAGTCACATGATCCCTTCCAACCCTGAAATCCTGTGATTCCAAGTTAATTTTACATGAAGGAGAAACCATTAGGCCAGAGTAAAACGGTGAAAATGTTAACACAAGCAACTGAGAGATCACAGAAGGATTTTGTTAGCATGGGTTGGTCCACTTCCTTGATAAAAATGTTGTTAAAACCATTATGATGGTTAGTTTTAACACTTTGATTCATTATGAATAGTTAAAACTATAAGTAAAGAAGGAAGTGTTTTGGAAAAAGGCAAAAATGACATGACCCCCATATCCCTTTTTTCTAAATGTACTTAGTTTGCCTGTGTACCCATATATTTGTAACACATATATCAACATTGTCCTGCTAGAGTGACTTTATCTGGTTTTCACTCCTTTTCTATTAGATTTAGATTATTTAAATTATTAAAACTTCTAAGTTTAATTTTAAAAACATTGAATTATTGCCATTACAAATAAAATTTGGACAGATCAAGCAATCTCAAGACTTGGACCCAATTTGGATTCATATAGAAAAAAATAGAATAAAAAATTATTTATGATACTACCTGGGAAACTTGAATATTTGACTTTATACTTCATGGCATTAAAGATTGTTAAAAATTCTTAAGTGTATTAATGATACTGTGATTTTGTTTTTTTAAAATAGTTCTTGTCTTTTAGGCATATGTTATAAAATATTTATGGATGAAATGATAAGTTATCTAGGATTTGTCTCAAAATAATGGAGAATGGGCTGGAGAAGTGGGTGAGCCGTGAGTTGATAATTGCTAAAAAGGATGAGGACGTTCATTATAACTGTTGTCTTTTCTTTTTTCTATGTTTCAAATTTTCCATAATTTTTTAAAAATCCAAAAAATAACATTTAAGATCCATCCATGAAGTTATCGGAGCCCTGGTGGCACCAGTGATTAAGTGTTTGGCTGCCAGCCAGAAGGTTGGCAGTTCGAATCCATCATCCATTCCTTGGAAACCCTGTGGGGTAGTTCTCCTCTGTCCTGTTGGGTCGCTATGAGTTGAAATTGACTCGATGGCAACGGGTTTGGTTTTCTGGTCTGAAGTTATCATATATAAAGTTATTTAAATGGCCTTATTCTTTATAAAATGAAATAAAACCATTGTCTGCAGTAAGTTCCATGCACTGACATTTTCTTTTCATACTCTATATTCCTGGTTCTCTCTTTGCTGTTAGAAAAGAGCTGTTAAAAATTCAAATTCTCATGGAATCCAGACTTTCAGGAACCATCGAGGCTGGATGACTCCTGGAAACGATTACCTTGAGGAAATATTTAAACCTTTAACTAAAACTATCCCCTGAATTCATCTTTGAATGGAATAATAGTTTAGCCTAATTAGAAAAGAAAGCATTAAGCATTATACCCTTTTAAAGAATTATCGATATGATCAAATTGACAGTAGCAACTCAAAATGATAGATGAGAAGCTTAGGGGGCAGTGAGTTTGTGTTAATAATGGTGACATAGTTTGAAAAAGTTGTCGAGAAAGGCAGCACAACTTGAAGAATGTAACCAATGTCACTGAATTATACATGTAGAAACCGTTAAAGTGGTATATGTTTTGTTGTATATATTTTCACTAAAGATATAAAGATATATATATATTAAAAAAAAAAAGGCCGTTAAAATTGTTATGTGGTGTAATAAGAGTGGGGGGTGGGGAGGAGAGTTACTTTATTGTTCCCAGAATGAATTATATTCCCCTCCTATGCTCCTCTTCCTTCTCCAGCCTTAATGGAGGACAGGAGACCCCAGGCCTGGTTCACCTTCTACCGTTGGGAGAAGGCCCATGAGATGCCTGGCCAGGATTGTCTTCTGCTGTTGGGTAGAAGGCCAGGAGCCACTGGTTTTGGTTGTTTCTCTGCTGCCGGGTAGAAGGCCAGGAGACATCAGCCATCCTGGTGCCACCAGGTAGGCAGAGAGGTGTGCCTGCTGCCACCTGATGTGAGACAAGGATGGGTCAGCCTATCCAGGTTTTGCTGTTGCCACTGCCATGGCAAATTAGCCCTGCTGCTGCTAGTGGATATGGGCCTGTCTGCGAAGTTGCAACAGTGTTTCTCTTCTTAAGCCTTTGGCTAGAGAGACTAGGCTTTCTTTTTTCGTTTTCTGTTCTTGTTTACCTGTTGGTGGTTTACGGATGCAGACCCCTGCCATGCCTAGCCTGGGATACCTGGGAAATAAAGCAAAAACCCTGGAACTTAGCAAATGTCATTCTTCAAGTGCTGAGGTCCCTAGCCAGTCCATCTCCTTCCTTCCAACTTTATTGTCTTTTTATGATTGCCCGTTGAATTATTCCAGGTTATTTAGTTATATTTATACGGGAGGCACAAGGAGAAGTGAGTCTGTGACATCTTGTCCCAGAACCAGAGCCTACATGGATTTTTAAAAGACAGTTAAGCACTTGGCTGCTAACTGAAAGGTTGGCAGTTAGAACCCTGCAGCTCTGCAGGAGAAAGACCTGGTGATCTCCTCCCGTAAAGATTACAGCCTAGAAAACCCTATGGGGCAGTTCTGCTCTGACATATGGGGTCGCTATGAGTCAGAATTAACTTGGTGGCACCTAACAATTACAACACTGTATAAATAACAGTAAAGCAATACTGAACATAACTGAATTTCTGATTATGTAACTGTTGCTTCAGGATTTTGTGTTACCCTAGGTCATCATTATGAAATTTTTTTTACCAAAAGAACTTTATTAAAATAAACAATACTCATAGAAAGGAAAATTAAAAGTATAGATTTTTCTTACAAACAGCATAGAAAATGGTGAGTTTACAGAGCACATTTTTCTTATTCTAAGATACCTGTAATTTGCCAAGTTTTCATTATAACAAACCTGGAATTCTTCGAGCCTCTCAATTCTGCTTCTTCCACCTGAGGTGGGTCCAGCTGGCCGGCATGGCAGATCTCGTGGAAGTTCGAGATGCTCCCAGATCTTTCCTGTGCTTGAACCCTCTGATTATGAGTTTTCATATGTAGTACAGGGTAGGAGCTCGAGTTGAATTTGTGGAGATTAAGTAAGTGACATAATCTGCAAATTTAGTGCTTATATCAGTTTTATACCCGCTGCTGTCGAATTGATTCCGACTCATAGCGGCCCTATAGGACAGAGTAAAACTCTGCCCCATTCGGTTTCCAAGGGTGTAAATCTTTAAGGAAGCAGACTGCCACATCCTTCTCCTGCACCTGGTGGGTTCGAACCACAGACCTTTTGGTTAGCAGCCAAGCACTTTAACGACTGTGCCACCAGGGCTCCTATCAGTTTTATAAAAGAGTTTGATTTTTTTTTTATTTTAGTTGGGGTTTTCTGGTTACGTTGATTAGACAAATGAGAATTCAGTGTACTTTTCCATGATTTCAAATGGTGATTTGAAATGAAGGACCTGTTTTAAGATGATAGCATAGTCTTACCCACACCATTGTGTAAGAGACTGTGCGTGTATCTCTCTTTACGGAAAGATTATACTCATCAAGCAGTCAGGAATGACTAACTGGCCTAATGGTAATGGCAGGATAACAGCATAATTTATTTCTGTGTCTCCTATGGAAGGAATGCAGAAAAAAATGTTAATGAAGACAGCTGTTTATTCTGATCTATTAACCCTATACTAAAGAGGAAGTACAAGATACATAGGTGCTACAGAGATGTCAGTTGGCCTGCAAGGAGAAGAAAAAAAATTCCGTATTGATATTTTTTTTAAGTGTCTAATTAAAACAAAAGAAATACTGGTGGTATAATGGTTAAGCACTCAGCTGCTAACCAAAAGGTCATCGGTTCAAGCCCACCCAGCAGCCCTGCTGGAGAAAAGACCTGGCAGTCTGTTCCCTTAAACATTCCCATTGCCATCAAGTCAATTCCGACTCATAGCAACCCTATAAGACAGAGTAGAACTGTCCCATAGGGTTTCTAAGCCTGTAAATCTTTACAGAAGCAGACTGCCACATGTTTCTCCTATGGAGCTTCTGGTAGGTTCGAACCACTGACTTATTATTGGTTAGCAGGTGAGTGCTTAACTGTGGTACCACTGTGAAAATTATAGCCTAGGAAACCCTATGGAGCAGCTCTACTCTGACCTGTAGGGTTGCTGTGGGTTGGAATCTACCCCATGGCACACAACAACAACAACAACAAATTAAAATGAACAAACAAAAACAGTTGGGAAAAGAAAGAATCCTACAGGGCAGGTTTTAATGGAAAAAAAGAAATGGAGCAAGAGGAGAATATCTTAGAAAAGATAGCTTTGTTTATAACTGAAGTGTGAGAAATAAAGTCATGTAAAGGGAACTGAAGGCTGGGCAGTGAGGGTTTCAGAGGTGGAATGGGTAACAAGAAGAAAATACCTAAAGAAAGGCTCTCTGTACTTTTTATGAAATAAAGTTAGTCTAAAATTAGAAATTCTTACTAATTTTCTGTTCTATTCATAGATATCATGGTGTTAAAAATATATTCATTTATCTGTAAGGTGATAATATACATTACCTTTGTAGATTTCAAAATGCTTTTAGTTATTACTAAAACATGATATTTTATAGCAGTTTATAAAGCACTTGGCATTATTTTATTTGATCCTCAAGACTACCATGAGGTCAGATATTAGTATCCTTTTTCTAGAACAGTTAAACAACTGGCCAGAATCACAGAGCTGGCAAATGGTGCAGCCAGGGGTAGAGGTAGCTCTTTGGTTTCTAATTCAGCATGGTAGAACTGTTTTCTGGTGCTCACACTGCCTACCTCTTATACACCCTGCCCTCACTTATGGACGTGGTTAGTTTCCAAAGACCAAATCATTAATGTGAAATTGTTATGCAAAAATGGAGGATGGCCACATCAAATCACAAAATGGAGGATGACTGCATCGTGACATAACTGTCACACCACTGAGAATCATGGCCCAGCCATGTTGACACATAACCGTTACTGCCAGGCATTCATCATTAATGTGCAAAATAGTTGGATAGTAGATTTTTTATTATTGTCATAAATGTGAAATGTCAGATAATAAGACAGTAAATAAGTGAGGAGAAGGCGTATTCATTCCTCCTCTACTTCAATAGAGTTCAGTAACTAAAGATTAAGCATTATAGACTTCGTTCTAAAGAAAATGGGATGTAATTCCAAGTTCTGTTTATATTCTCTTATAATTACTCCCTCTTAAAATATAATTATAAAATATATACTAAAATATTCCTTTGTAGTATAAAAATGAGTTTGTAAGCCTGTGTGCACCATCTTTAAAGTCTGTATTACTTGTTTGTCTTTTGATTGTTTCTACTAGATGGCAGTTTGGCATAGATGAGATAAAGCCAACATTCTTGTTCTTCATACCAAAGGAAACAGATGTCACACATTTTCACAGTGTTTATGGCACTTTCAGACATATGAGTAAAGATAAATGGGCACTGTCAAACCAAAGCATCTGTCCTTCACCACGATTGCCTTCTGCACTTTTCTACCTATTTTCTGGCTCTTAATTCTTTTTTTATCTTCCTTCTTTTTTTTTTTCCCCCTTTCACCTTTTCTCTTGCCCTCCTTTGTTCTCTGACCTCCTGTCCCCCCCACCCTTTTCTTTCTTATTATCAACTAGCACATTTAAGATTTTATTCATGATTGTCATCCTTCTTTTGTAAACCAAAGAGGCTGCAGTGGAGTATACTTCCTCTTTGTGATAGCTTCCTCTTTGCCCAGCTATCAACTTGGACTAGATATATACATACACTGTATCTTAACTATCTGGAGACTGCCTAAGGCCTGAGTTATGAAAATGTAGTCTGGGCCAAGAATCTGAACACTACCAAGGAATACACAAAACGGCTTTGGCATAATTTAAAATTCATTTAGAAGTAGATTTTTTTTTTTCCTACCACAAATAGGTAAGTTTATAATGAAAGGTATAAAAATACATAAAGCTCTTCTTTGTAGATAAAAGAAGTGGGCAAGTTTATTTAAATGCAATTAAGCTGTAAGTCTTATCAGATCTCACTATTGTACTATAACCTAACCAAACCACTTTGAAACAGTTTTATTCACAGAGCTCAAATGTAACCTTTATGTTTATTTTCTCAACTGTCATTTGGACTTTTTATAGTGAGAGTTTTGCTTTGTTTCTCATCCTTACATCTCTCTATATAAATAATTATGAAAAAAAAAGACAAGGAAAGAGTTCAGGTTTTATTTAGGACATTGGTCATGATTTTCTTCTAGAAAGCACACACCATTGAACCACTAACATATTTTCCCGAAAATATTGAGGATATCCAGATATTCTTCTGTGTGGTTGTGGTGATGGTGTTGACACAGAGTTCTAACTTAATGGCAAAGATTGTGTATTGTCATTCTTCTAGGACTGTTGTTGTTGTTGTTACGTGCCATCGAGTCGGTTCTGACTCATAGCAACTCTGTGCACAACAGAACGAAACACTGCCTGGTCCTGCGCCATCCTTGCAATTCATTGTTAATGCTTGAGGTCATCGTTGCATCCACTGTGTCAATCCACCTCATTGAGGGTCTTCCTCTTTTCCGCTGACCCTCTACTTTGCCCAGCATGATGTTCTTCTCCAGGGACTGATCCCTCCTGACAACATGTCCAAAGTATGGAAGACACAGTCTTGCTATCCTTGCTTCTAAGGAGCATTCTGGTTGCACTTCTTCCAATACAGATTTGTTCGTTCTTTTGGCAGTCCATGGTATATTCAATATTCTTTGCCGATCCCATAATTCAAAACCAAAAATTCTTCTTTGGTTTTCCTTATTCATTGTCCAGCTTTCACATGCATATGATGCGATTGAAAATACCATGGCTTGGGTCAGGCGCACCTTAGTCTTCAAAGTGACATCTTTGCTTGAATGAACGAGCAAAGATGTATGGAATTATTATTTATAGGCAAATAACCTTTCGCTCTGCCTTATATTTCTGGGCAGCCACATACCGGAGTTCCGTTTTTAAGTTATAGCAGAAGTGGCTGCGTATAGTCATTTTAACAAATCCTGATTAAGTTTTTCCCAGTGTCATTTCATTTGACAAAGAAGTTACCATGAATCCATATGTGAAATATCAAAATTGAGGAAATATTTTGTTTCCATGTCCTTTGGTTTTTATTTAGCTTTTCAGTAGTTAATTAAGTGCTACTTCCTATATGGTCACTGTGAGTTGGAATTGACTCAGCAGCAACGGGGTTTTGTTTTTTTTTTTCCTTCTCTCGATTTAAAAAGGGCAGAGAGAATGACCTTCTTAGCTTAAGCCATAGTCATAGACTAGAGCAAACTTTATATTGTGATATAAAAATTTTGTTCCTTCAACCTCAGTAAGTGTAGGAAGTGTCTTGGTTATCTAGTGCTCCTATAACAAATAACACAGTGGATGGCTTTAACAAACAGATTTATTCTCACATGGTCTAGGAGGCTAGAAGTCCGAATTCAGAATGCCAGCTCCAGAGAAAGCCTTTCTCCTTCTGTAGACTCTGGGGGAAGGCCCTTGTCTTCAGTCTTCCCCTGATCTCAGAGCTTCTCAGCGCAGGAAACTCGGGTCCAAAGGACTGTGCTCACTCTCAGCTCTTGTTTCTTGGTGGTATGAGGTCCTCCTGTCTCTCTGCTTGCTTCTCATTTTTGTATCTCAAAAGATATTGACTCAAAATACAACCTAATCTTGTAGATTAAGTCTTGCCTCCTTAACATAACTGCCTCTACTCTTGCCTCATGAACATCATAGAGATAGGATTTACAACACATAGGAAAATCACATGGGATGACAAAATGGTGGACAATCATACAGTACCTGGAATCATGGCCTAGCTAAATTGATACACATTTTTGGGGAACACAATTAAATCCATAACAGGAAGTATAGAAAATAACTCATAGTATAGAATAGTCCTTTTGCTGTTTATGGTTCAAGCAAATGTTTAACATTAATCTCAATAATTTATCCTCCTTTTCTTTCTCCATTTTACCTTTCCTCATTATATCCTGAAATACATGATATAATATTTTTTACGTTTTGCTAGGTTTGAATTCCTTTGAAGTTCAAGTCTTTCGGGATACAGAATCCTGGTGTGTTCCCATGCTGATTCTGGAGAAAATAATCTTGATTCCAAGAAGCATATTGCCGTTCCTAGTAGAAGGGACTACCACATCATTTCTTTCAGGAAATATTGCATACAGTTTAAAGCAAGTGTCAAGGTCAAACACTTATATTTTATTATCCAGTCTGTCAGTTGTGTTTATTAGTCATGAACTGTCACGCTGTCTTGCCTCCTGGCCTTTGCGTTAACTGCCCTCTGCCTGAAATACTTTTTGTTTTCCCTGGAAGCCTATTACTACCTTCTCTCAAGAGGCTGGGTTAGGTACCCTTTGTGTGTGCTGCACTATTCTGTTAGTGCTTGTATTTCAGTCTTGCTGTCTCAGTAACTATAATCTTGACAACAGAGAACTTAACATGTCTGTGATTGTATCTTTGGTGTTTGGCATGAAGTCTGGCATATATAGTTATTAAGTAAGTATTTGTTAAATGAATGGATAAAATTTCAAGGGGAAAAAGTTACTTAATTTCGTATTTCATTCAACTATAAAAACCATTATAAATCGCTTGTGCCAAAATACCCACTCGTTACCTTGATTAACGCTATACTTCCTTATACAAGTGGAAGGTTTCAATTATTGTGTTACATTTTAAATTTGAGACTGGCAAAATGGATTCTTTAGTAAGGGACCTCCAGTTCCCTTTGGGGAAAAAAAAATTATAGCTCATCTACATGGAGGAAATAATTAGCGTAAAATGCTACCCATTAATACGAATTTCTGAAATAGCTTTTAATAGTAAGATACAGAGTTTTCTAAACTTGAGTGTAGTTTTAAACTTGAGTGGGGTATAAGGTAATGTTCTCCATCTACTTGTAAATGAAGATAGAGCATTAAATTGTCTGTTTTTTCTGTAGACTGCAAGTTCCTTGAAGGTAGGATTTGTTCCTGTCGTATTTCTGTCTGTTACTTAGCACAAACCCCAGTCCGTATAGGAACTCACTAAGTATTTGGCCAATTTAAAAAGTAGATTTATGGTCCAAATAGAATATTATTTCTGAAATTAAGCGAGAATGTCCTATTGGAATTAGAAAAAGCATGATTTGGGGGTCAGTTTTATATAATAGTGTCACTCTTTCAGTCAACATGTGTCTAAAATTTAACCCATACAAAGCAAATGGACTTTTAAATTTTTATCTAGCCATAGAAATTGAGAAGGATCGTGTTTGAGGCTTCTAAGAAAATCTTTATTCAGGAAGACATAAAATGGAAACTTGAAATGCCAGTAATCCTGAGGCTTATTTATGAACATTGTATTTTTTGGGTTTTTATACGAGTTCCTCTTCTGCCAGAAATGAAACTTGAGTTTGAGAACCAGTCTCCAAGGACTTGGTATTGAATGAACTTAACTCTTCTAACAGGGATGCATTTTGGCAAAATATTTGGCAAAAGATCTAAATAATTTGAACATAGCATTTATATGAATGTTTTGAACATTTACCTTCAATGTTACTATTTCTCACATGTGTAAGTGCTTTTCTTTCATAGTGATATATGCTTACATTATATAAACAAGTGCTTCAACCTTGTGTAGACTTTAGATTGCATGGTATGGTTAGAAAATTAAGAGAATGAAATTGGATTAATCCTGGTTCTTAACTTTTTCAGAACTTCAACTTCCTTATCTGCAAAATTGAGGTAATAGTGCCTACCACTTAGGATTCTTGTGGGAATTAGTTGATACAATATACGTAAAACCTCTGGCAGAGCAAGCATGTCATAGATAGATGGTGATAGGGTGGAGTCACTAGTGGGATTTTGTTATTAAAACCAGATGCAGGGATTGAGTTAAGCGTTTTGCGTCTTTCTTTGTTTTTGATTACTGTGGTCCCAAATTAGCTGAAGTTATGTCTTTTACATAAAAAATACCATTAAGGAATATTTGGCACTAATCATGTAGTAATCTGTTTTGGCTGATACGTAAGGTGTATGTCAGTAAGATGTAAAACGGTATAACAGTAGGATTCCATTTCTGTAATACAAAGGGGATCAGGAATATATGTATTTATAGGAAATTTTTGGAAGAATACACTGTAGTTTCTTAGGAGCAGTTGTCTTTGAGAAATGGGAATGGAGAGGTCAAGGGGAGAGGGAAACTTTTCTGTTTACACCCCTTTGTACTGCTCAAATATTGTTGAGCTTGTATTACTTTTATAATAAGAAACAAAAGTGAGTAGCATCAAACATTTTGGTAGAGTGAAGATTATAAACAAAACGATTAAACTGCATCTTTGATATTTTTCTAATTTAGAAGTAATTTCTTTTTTGTAAAAAGTACAAGTGATACAGAAAGGTTGGAAGTGAAATGCCTCTGTAGCTATACTACCACTGAAGTTTATTGTTGATAACGATTTGGTATATATTCTCTGGATGTTTTCCTGTGGACATACATAAACCCACATGCAGTTAAGTGCTTATCATTTCATAAATAAAAATGGGAACTTATTACATGCACTGTTTCTGTAACATGATTTTCGCACTTAATATATTCATGTAAGACCAGTACATATGTACTTATCTCATTCTTTTTAACTGTGAAACTATTGTGCCATAATTTACCTAAACAGTGTTATTAATGAAAATTGAAGTTTTTTGCATTATCTTGCTATGCTGAATATTCTTATACATGTATCTTTGTCCACTTGTGTATTTCAAGAGAATGAATTCTTAGAAGTAGAGTGACTAGATGAAAAGGTATCTCTATTTTAAAATTTGACAGGCAATGCCAGATCGCCCACCCATAAGGTTATGTTATTATATCAATTTGCACACCTACTTACAGGATATGACAGTATGTGTTTTCCCATCTCTGATATGAGGAAAATGATATTTAATTTACATTCCTCTGATTATTATTGTGTTGGAAAATCTCTTCCCATGTTTATTAACCATTTGTAGCTCTATAAATTGGTTATTCACCTCCTTCAGTGTCCATAAATAAAGTGTTATTGGAACACATGCCTATTCATTTACAAATTGTCTATGGCTATTTTCACACGGCAATGACAGAGTTCAGTAGTTATGATAGAGACTGTACGGCCTGCAAGACCTGAAATAATACAGAAACTTTACAGAAAAAGTTTGCCAACTCCTACTCTAAGTAAAATTTTAAACAGTTTAAAATGAAATCTGTTGGAATTTCATGTAATATATAGATTGAGGAGAAATAATATGTTTTCAATAATGAATCTTATCATTAAAGGACAAGAAATGTCTTTCTATTTATTCATCTTTTCTGTTATATTTCTTAGTGGTATTTTATTTATTTTTCTGCTAGGTCCTGTACTTCGCTGCTATTAAATTTATTCCTGGATTTTTGTTGTTGCTGGTGGTGGTACAGTTGTTAATGGGATCTTTTCTTCCATCCTATTTTGTTTTTACATATATTTTTTCTTTTTTAAAAATTAGACATATTGTAGGGTCCTTCTAGAGAAGGATTGCCATTTCCAATCAGTTAAATAAACTATTTAAAAGAAACTATTTACTTGGCAAAAATATAGGTAATGGTAGAAAAATGTTTTTTCTTAAATTCTACTTCATCGTTTCTTTTTTGAAATATCTTGAAATCTAAATTGGTTGCAGCAGCATACATTTAATCGTGGGTCAAAGGCAAAATTACTCATGTCTTTATTTTAAAATGATTATTTTTTGTTAAAAAGTACTTGCTTATATTATAAGTTTAAATAAGACAGTAATGTGCCATACAGCAGGTAGATGTCTCCAGTCAAGGAACATTACCAATCATACCAACCTTTCCTTCTACAGATATAACCACTGTGAACAGTTTGAGACATATTCTTCCGATTTTTTTCTTTATCTTTTATAAGATTCGTATTATCAATGTTATTTTACAATGTAATCACACTACGCGTATTGCTGTTTACTTAACATTACTCTAGGACATCTTGCCTGTAGATCTGCTTCTCATATTAGCTACACAGCAGTCAAGTGTGTAATTGTACCAATTCCTTTTTTGATGGACATTTGGGTTGTTTCCAAATGTTTTCTATTACAAACCATGCTGTAATTATCATTATAAATAGCAGTGTGATTCATTTTCATCTACTCTGACTCAAAAATATTCCAGCTTAGAGGTCTCTTTTTTCATGAACTCCCCTAGCAGTGCAGTGGAAGGGCCCCTTTAATTTAGTTTAACAACATTGTTTAAACAGTTACTGTGTGTAAAGCACTGTACTAACCAGAAGTCTTTCTCTCTCTCTGTCTCTCTCGGTCTTTCTTTTAAACGATAAAACTTATTTAGCCCTTGTCGCATTGAGTTTACATTCTGGCGTGGTTGGCCAGCATGTACCCGGTCGTAACTGACTATCACTAATTATTATGTTTGGAAAATGTTCGCTATAAGCTGATAAACTTATTTGCCTTGGACTTCCAAAAAATTGCAGGGGGATGAGTTGATAATCAAGCATGGGAAACAGTGTATATGAAATATTAGCAAAATGCTATTTATTGTTGGAGTTATACCAAAACAGATCTCTCATTTACTAGACAAAAAAATGCATATTTTACCAGGGAATACAGAAAAGAGTATGCTGTCTCCTGTTGGGTGTCCCAGGATTCCTGGTATGCCATCTTGTTTCATAAATCGTGTGCTAGCTGCATCAGCTTCAAGAAGTGATAGTTAAAATAACACATGTAAATCTAGTTTTCAAAACATAAGTAATGAACCTTTATAAGAGCACTAGATTTCACTAGACCTGTAATTTTATATTCACCAGGCATCTGATCAAAAGAGCCTACAAATTGTTAATCATTAAATGAAAAAAAAAATTAAGCTTTCTTTTTAATGAAAACATGTAGATAATAATAATTTTAAGTACCTTAAATTATTACATACCTTTTGACACATCAGTTCTATTTATAGAATTTTTCCTAAGAAAATAATTATGACTACATTTTTTAAAATGTTCGTTGAATATATATCGTATTTGTAAGAAGGTATACCACAGAAAAAGCAGGTCTTTCTTAAAATACTTTTGAAAACGGTTGGATTGGCTTATTTTCTGTGGGACTGTTCAGAGCCTTTAATATGATATGGTCAGTGTATCGTGATATCTAAGAGGAGTCTGTTGTATGCATCATTTCCTAAATTCATTCAAACGTGGAGCCTTCTATCATTTTTATTTTTGGTCAAAAGTGAACAGTGACCTCTGGAATGTAGCAAGGGAAACTCCCTCTAACATATTTGAATTTTCTGGTTTAAATCACAATTGCATTTATAATTCTAATTATTCTTTAAAAACTACTTTTTGTACATTATAATAAGGCATATTATAAATAAGTATGTACAATGATAAAATGTGTTTTATACATATTTTTATGACTGGGCACAGCTTTGGCAAGAATTAGCAAAAAATAAATACAGTAGTAGTAATGTTTACTACCAGGTTTTACCATTCAGGATGTTAAGGATTTATAAAACAATCATTCCGTATATCTTTATTTAAAAAGGGTTTCAAGGTCAGCAATACTATACAGTATTTCTTAAACACTTCTAGGTTGGGAAATTTTGGTTGGTATATTAGTATTTCATGGCACTGGGTTTTTTTTTATATATATATTAGTATTTTATGTTTCCATTTGTCCTTGGTAACCAAACTTCAATTTAGAAGCATGTTAATAGTACAGTTCCATTTTTAAGAAGATACCTGGGCCAAGGAATTTGAGAATAAATATTTGAGACCATGGAAAATGTTACCATGTAACAAAAGCAGAATTAATGACTTAGTTTCATTATTATATATGTGTCCCTAAGCAAGTTATCAAATAAACATGTCCCTGGGTGGCACTTGAAGAAGCCAGAATGGTTCTTAAAATGAATATGCAGTATCATATTTTCAGAATTTTAAAAAATTTTCTAAAGCTTATATCTCTGATCTTTAGACCAGTTATATTTTTTAAATTAAAGGATCATAATAGGGAAAAATAGAAACTAAATGTCTATCAACAAGATAGTGGTTACATAAATTGTGGTACTTCATACATGTGAATATTGTAGAGCAGTTAGAATGAATTTGCCACATGTACTAATACGGATAAATCTTAAAAACATAATATTGAATGAAGAAATACTTTTCACTTTAGGCTTTTTACATAAAGCCTAAAAACACACAAAACTAGTTTTATGGACACATACATAGATAGTAAAGGATCAAGCATACGTGGGAATGACAGCACCAGATCCATCATAGAGTTCCCTGTGAAGATGGAAAGTGTAAAGAGAGTGGGGTTGGAGAGGAGGGCCCACAAGTACTCCTACTCCAACTATATATGTACTGCTTTCTTTAATTTTTTTTTTTAAACAAAGATCTGAAGTAAAGAAATGTAAATGGTGGGTACATGAGTGTTTATTTTTGTCCCTGCTTTTCTGTATGTTGAAATACTTTAATAAAAAAAAAAAAGATAATTTATCTATTGAGGGCCCACTCTCTCAGGCCCCTTGAAGATGATGGGATATAAAGATGAATATGGTAGCACTCGTCCTGGCCCACTGAGCTAGTGGGCTGGTTGAGGAAGAACAGCCGTCAGACTAGTACAGCTACTGAATGACATGCCTCTATACAGAGGGGCCTTTTCAAGACAGCCTCCCTTGCCCTCCACAACCAGTCTCCTGCGCTCAGTGGTAGAGGGGTGAAGGGCACTTTCAGAAGGGAAAATAGCAGGAACAGGGCTATGTATGAGATGTGTAGCATCCTGGAGTGGCCCAGGGACTGTAGGTGTTTGGGCAGGAATAGAGTGTGGGGTACATGAGGGAGGTGTGGTGGGTGAAGAGTCAGAAGAGGCATGCACCTGCCTCATGGCAGGCTTGGTGGGGGGAGGGGAGCCATGACAAGGGATTTAGACACAATACTCAGCGCCATGTTGAGCCACTGATGGGCTTGAAGCAGGGAGTGACTGATGTGGTTTGTGTTAGAGGAAGGAAGGACTGTGGTGGCTGCAGGCCTGGGAGCAGGGAGGCCAATTGGTGCAGCAGCACAACTGTGGACAGGGTTCTTCCTCGCTGGGAGGTTTTTGATTTGGGTTAAGTGAGACCAAAGCAGCATGTCAGTTTCAAGAGTGGCTGCCTGAGGAGGCCTAGGAAGTCTCTTTCTCCCACAGTCTTAGAGGCAGAATATTTTTGTTTTTACCATTGTATCTTCTTCTGAATAAAACCAAAGAAAATTTATACCAAACGAGTAGATGCTCTTTACGTCTTCTGTTTTTGTTTTGGACGAGGAACCATTTTTTCCCCATTTTCTAAAAAGGAACATTAGTAATAAACATAACATTTCTGAGGCACAGAAAGTAAAATTCATTTAACCAGACTCTTATGAGTAGCAGCTATGCTGTAGGTAAAAGGGAAGTTGAAAGATAAGATTTACATTGACAAGTCCATGATCGGCAAACTTTTTTTTTTAAGATGTAATTGAACGTTTTAGAATCTGACACTACATCTACAAGTGTTAAGAAGGCAGAATCCACACAAAAAAAAGCACTACAAAATGACAGCAATAAAGTCACATCTATCAATAATTAACACTGAATGTAAATGGCCTAAATGCACCCATAAAGAGACCCAGAGTGACAGAATGGATTTAAAAAAAAAAAAAACAGGATTCATCAATATGCTGTCTACAAGAGACACACCTTAGAAACAAAGATGTAAATTTATTAAAAATCAAAGGATGGAAAAAAATATATCAAGCAAATAACTACCAAAAAAGAGCAGGAGTAGCAATACTAATCTCAGACAAGATAGACTTTAAAACAAAATCCACCATAAAAGACAAAGAAGGGCACTATATAATGATTAAAGGGACGATCCATCATGGATCTTTTGTATATCTGACATGTCTTTATTTAACATGTTGAATCTCTCCTCCAGCTTATTGAACAGACGTAGTACAGTTATGCTATTTTAATGTATCTTTCTGTTAATTGGGTCAGTTATAATTGATTTTTTTGTTTCCCTCATTATGGGTAGTATTTTCCTGTTTCTTGATTGCCTAATAATTTTTCACTAAATGTCAGACATTGTGAATTTTAAAAAAAAAGAAGGCAGAATCACCCTTTATCATTGGGAATAAACCAAGGGGAGATCTAAGGAATCAATTAATTAGAGAAAGTCTCTAAGTCACAAATACATGATATCTCATCCCATCCCCTTGCAGTTTTTGCCAGTGCCTTTAACCATCAGTATTTCATCAATACCCTCTCTTCTCTCCCTATCCTAAAAATATTCCAGCAGCAACCAAACTGTCTAAGGTCAATACCACCACCTCATGGTAAACTTGAAGAACTATCTGATCCTAAATTCATTATCTCCTTTATTTACTATTTGTGCCATCCGTTTACCTCCAATAATTGTTCAATTCTCATCCCTTCCTCTTATTTTGGCTGGGGGTGATTTTCTTTTTTAAAAAAAAATTAGCAAAGGATTTCAAACATGTGTTTTTATAACTAACATCCATGCACCTATCTCTCAGAATTATTTTTTTCAGAAATAAAACATAGAGATGTAGTTGAAGTCTCCTTTATACTCCTTCCCAGTCCCATTTCTTTCCATCCCACTCCAGATCCATCCACTCTCCTGAAGTTGGTGTATCCTTTCCTTTCCTGTGTGTACTGTTATTATATGTGCTTCTACAAATAATACATGGTATTTCTGTGTTAAATCTGCATAAATTTCAATATATCCTACCTCTGAATCTTCAACTTGGTTTTTCCTTCATTGTGTTTTTGAGATTTACCTATGCTGATAAATTTAGATCCAGTTCATTGATGTAAACTACTGTATGGCGTTACATCATGTGATTGTATTGCAATTATGCTATTCCCTATTGATGAATGTTAACGTTGCTTCTGATTTTTTGCTGTTACAAGCAATGGCTTAGCGAACATCCACGTGCCCATGTGGGAGTCACAGATATGCACACCCTCAACTTTACTAGATATTACTGAATCACACTGATAAAGTGGTCACAGTAATATTTCCTTTATTTCTGAGCAAAAATATGATCTTGGCCATGACTGGTAAGCATTGTTATATTGGAAATGACACTGGATGAAGATTAAGATGGGATTTCAACTCCAGAACTAATTGGTTGGATAACTTTGTCAGGTTATTCCATCTACCCGAGTCTCGGTTTCTCCATCTCCAAATCAAGTTCAAATTGAATATGATCGCGGAAGTGCTTTTCAACATTGCTGTTTTGTGGTTTTAGTGCTAATGATATATTGTATGATCAGAGAAAGAAAAGCCATACTTTTTTTTATAATTTTTATTGTGCTTTAAGTGAAAGTTTACAAATCAAGTCAGTCTCTCACACAAAAACCCATAGACACCTCGCTACATACTCCCAATTACTCTCCCCCCAATGAGACAGCCTGCTCTCTCCCTCCACTCTCTCTTTTCATGTCCATTCCACCAGCTTCTAACCCCCTCCACCCTCTCATCTCCCCTCCAGGCAGGAGATGCCAACATAGTCTCAGGTGTCCACCTGATCCAAGAAGCTCACTCCTCACCAGCATCCCTCTCCAACCTATGGTCCAGCCCAGTCCATGTCTGAAGAGTCAGAAGAGGCATACATTTGTAAATGAAATTAGATATTATGAAGAACCAATGTCACCAGCCTCTAAAATCCTTAAGTAATCCAAAAGTGGAGTTCAGAATATCCTGAAGTCTCTACAATATCACCCATGAGTACTGTGCTCCTTTAAATAGTCATATATATGAGATCCAACAGTCAGCGTTTACCCTAAAACAAAGGCAAGAAGATAACAGGGCAGGGAAGCTAGAGTAATAGAAACAGAACAACTAGAATGCAAATAATGAGAATTCTGACACATTGGAAAAAATGTAACTAATGCCACTGAACGATAGGTATAAAAAAATAGGAATTGTTAAATGGGAACATAATTTGCTGTGTAAACTTCCACCAAAAAACACAATAAAATATTATTTAAAATATTTTAAAATGTAAAGTAAGGTGTTGAATTTGCATTACGGTTAATAATCTCTGTGTGGACTACTTTGAAAACCTAAAATCTATATGTAAAATTGTTTTGTGAATAAAAAGATTTTCAGAGTTATCTTACTTGGAAGTGAACATTTGGAACCCAACGCTTTTGCAAATTGGAGACTTCCTGTAACGTTAAATTCAGGAAATCCTAGGCAAATATACAGTTACTGCACTAGAAGATATATAGATTTTGTGTACTGTGAGGGAAATTAAAATGCCCCTGCTAAAAGATTTGCATTTTGTGGGCTGGGAGGGGGCCAGAACCTCCTTCTTAGGCTTTGTTTCTCCAGGAGCAGTCTCACACATTTTACTACTCGTGGAGAAAGGCAGGCATGATTAGAGGCATGGCAAGGAGAAAGTTTTACTAAATTCATTGCAAAAAGACAAAAGACAACTTCAAGGGCAGTGATGGTAATAACACTTTTGTGGTGGAGTCTTCAAATAAGATAGAGCCACAATTATTTATTCCAGTTTGTTTTCTTCCTAAGAAGGTGCTCTGGTTGTCCTTTCTTAGAAAAGGTTTGGCTTTCATGCCTTAAATTTCTGGTCTCAGATTACTGGACAATTTAGTCATTTCTGTTATATAAAAATTCTACTATTGAAGTAACTAATAAACCTAATAATGGGTTACTTTTTTTTTAATAAGTCATTTTATTTTTGTTGTTTTTGAGGATATACACAGCAGAACATACACCAGTTCGACAATTTCTGCATGTACAGTTCAGTGACATTAATTATATTCTTTGAGTTGTGCAACCATTCTCACCCTCCTTTTCCAAGTTGTTTGTAATGGGTAACTATTGACAATAACTTTTTAAATATAAGAGGATCCCAGTCCTAGATGAAGTTTGTAATACAGCTAAAAACTCTTTTTTGCCTGACCTTCCTGTTAGGCTCCAACATTAGCCCTAGTTGCTTGCCTATCAATTTACCTACTGGTTTTAAACTCCCAGTGCCCAGTGCTGTAGAAATATTTTTATAATGATAGTTTTTTTAGGTTTTAAACTATCATTATAAAAATATTTCATTTAATAGTTTTTAACTCTTTTTCGCCCCATGGGTTTTTAGCCGCTCTTCTGCATTTTTTCCACTTCAAGGATAGGAATTGTCAGTTTCATTTTTCATTCCAGATTTTAGCATAAGGCCCAGCAGAACACAGAGCCTCAGCAGATAAGCACTTTTGATTGATGGAGTTCACATCTGTTGTGTTTCCCCAAATGTATTTTTTTCCTCCACAGTCCTTCAACACTCTCAGTATGATTTTGTTGTGCTAGCGCATGATACTACAGGCCTCTGGTTAAGATCGGTGTTACTCAGTAGCCAAAAATAATGTAAGAGTGCAAGGGTGTGACAAAAGCTGTTAGAGACAAACAAAAAATTCATAGTAGAAGTGATACTCTCCCTTTTCTGTTGATTCAGTCTGCAACTTTGGGCAATTAGTTTCCTTTAGCTTTGCTTTCATTTCTTCATTTGTAAAACCAAGCTAACATAAGCTATTGTATGGGTTTTGTGAATGATTGGATTATAAAACATTTATAGATTTCAGTGCTTATTGAACTGGATATTAATAATAAACCTTTAATAAATAAGTTATTTTAAGAAGCTATTCTCTCACCACTATCCACTTCCCCCCCCACCAAGGAAAATATCTTACTTTTATTGTAATGGTTCAAGGCATTGCTAGTTGTAAATTATAGAAACATTATGGAAATTATTAGCATTGTTTATTTTTTAAGATAACAATTGTTTATGTAATTTAATTTCTTCTATAGACTTTCAACTAGCCTTAATAAATGTTAAATTATAATTTATGGTACTAAGTTTCATAAATTTTTAAGTCCTTAATATTAGGGAGTCACTTAGGTTTTACAATTTTATTCAATTCATCTGTTTTAATTTTCTGTAACCATAATTTTAATCTGAGGATTCTTGAATGAAATAAATAATGCATATTTAGAGTGTCATTTTGATTATAAATGTTGATTTTCTAAACCAGTAAGTTAAGCGGAAGAATATTGGAATTATAAATCTCAGACTTGTTCTGGAGTCTTTTTTGCCTGGATGCCCAAAGAATTTTTTTTAATTAATCTTTGGACTCCAGTAACTTAATTAGAATATGTCTCAGTGTTTAACCTATGACCATTTTTCTTGGGTTATTTTCTGTCCTTTCAGACTGCAGCATCAAGTCTTTTTCTTATATCTGGAAAATTTTCTTGAATTAAATTTTTGTGTTCTGTTGTACTTCCATTCTCTTCTCTAGGGATATTCATTATGAATGTGTTCATCTTTCATATATATAATTTTCTAATTCTTTTTTTTTTTAACTATGTCCAGGGCCTTTTCATTTTGCTTACTTTTCTACATTCTACACTCCGTATTCCTTCCCATGCTTTCAAAATTATCAGTTCTTCTCTTTGCACCTTCTAGTGCCATCTTTTTCATTTTGGTAATGATTTTATTTTCATCTCCCTTGGCCTTTGTCAACTCATGTTTCATTCCATTTTTTGGCTCACCATATCTTATATTCACTCTTGTATCCCTGCTATGAGTTCTTGTTTTATATAGTAATTATTTCATTGAGTTTTTTTTTTTTTTTTTTTTTGACGGGGGAGGTGGGACGACAGTATATTCTGACACAACTTTCGTCTGCTGTATGACTCTTTTTTTTTTCCTGAAAAGAGTTCTTCACCTGCCATTTCTTGTCCCTATTTATTTTTTTCCTTATGATATTGTTATGGATTGAATTGTGTCCTCCAAAAATATGTGTTGTAAATTGTAACTTCTATGCCTGTAGCTGTAATCCCTTTTGAGAATGGTTGTCTTTATGTTAATGAGACAGGCTTAGCGTAGGGTGTGTCTTAAGTCAATCTCTTTGAGATGCAAAAGAGATTAAACAAGCATTTCAGAGAAACATTGATAGGGGAAGAGAGATGCCAAGCCACAGGAAGATAGCCAAGGAGCAGAATCTCAGAAGAGATAAGGAGCTTCCTCCAGAGCTGACAGAGAGAGAGAACGCTCCCCAAGAGCCAGCACCTTGAATTTGGACTTCTAGCCTCCTAAACTGTGAGAAAATAAATTTCTGTTTGTTAAAGCCACCCCTTTGTGGTATTTCTCTTATAGCAACACTAGATAACTAAGACAAATGTCTTTGCATAGATCTGATGCTGCTTCCTTTTTAGATGAGATGAATTCTCCTTGGACCAGCTATCTAGTAGACCTTGTAGAATTCCTGTGGGGAAAGATTCAGGGCCATCTTTTGGACTAGCAAAAGTTTTCCGTCCTTCATAGTGAAGATCCTTTTAACAAAATTATTGGTGAGTTTTTTGGTCTTTACTTTTACTGAGACAAAGCATTTGTGGTTTTATTGTATTACTTTGGAAGGAAAGGCTTATACAGGCTTTTTCTGGGCATAGTTTATTAATTGTCCTTAAAGTGTTTCTACATGAATAACCATCCATGAAACATTTGTAAAGACAATCTGTGAATATCTCTACACAAATTCTGTAGATAAAGCTGGTAGCTATTTTTTATGGTTATATTGAGGAAATAATGTAGTTGTAAAATGTCTTATGAATGTGATTAGTTTTCCCACTGTCCTAAAACTGTAAATTCAGAGCATGTTAAGGTTATCTTCACTATATGGTTTATACATTTTTGACTCCTTTGTGTCCTATACTTTTAATCCTTCCTGTATACTGTCTCCTATAATAGAAGAAAAGTATGTATATATGTATATATATATATCCATTGCTGTCAAGTCGATTCCAACTCATAGCAACCCTATAGGACAGAGCAGAACTGCCCCACAGGGTTTCTGAGGAGCAGCTGATAGACTGGTGGATTCAAACTGCTGACGTTTTGGTTAGGCACTATAGCTCTTAGCCACTGTGCCACCAGGGCTCCATATATGTATATATACATACATATGTGTATATGTATATACACATATGTATTAAAAAAAAAAAATTTTTTTTTTTTTTTGTGTTAGATATGTATATATATGTTTTATAAAGAGATCAATTTAAATCCATACCTTAGGGAAAAAAAGCCAGTAGGCTTGGGGAATAATACCTTTAACTGTTAAAACAGCAATATTAAATCTGTTCTAATCTGTTTTTTTTCTTGGAGTTCACACACACACACACAAAATGACAACATAAAAATTATATATATATATATATGGCTAGGAACAATATAATAGAAGAGAAAATATAAACACTTAATAGATTATATTAAATAGATTATAGAAATCTATCCAGGCAAAACTATGGATAATTTTTATGTAGTCTTTTGTGTGTGTGTGTGTGTACTCCAAGAAAAATAAAACAAACTGAAACAGATTGAATATCTCTGTTTTAACAGTTTAAGGGTATTCCCCAAGTCCAGTAATTCCTCTCCCCCTCGCCGCCCCACCAAGGGACAGATTTAAATTGATCCCTTTATAAAGCTTCTTAACCTATAAAGAACTTATGTTATTTATGTTTCGAAATGCACGTATTTCACATTTCAGAAAAGCCTAGATATAGCTTATCAAATGTCAACATGAAGTTTTTAGAAAACATAAAGATCCTAAGCTCGCTATGAGGTAGTGGAACATTGCCTATGGGAGGAGAGAATAAGAAAAGAGCATAAGAAGAGGAGCAGGAAAATCCCAATTTTGAGCTACAGCTAATAAATGTGAATAATTTGCTATCACACACACATGGCCAGAAGGAGGAAAAAGAAAACCACCACAGGGGTGGGGTTATTTCAAGAAGTAAAATGGAAATAAACAGACAAGAAATCATAGATATAACTTGGATATACTTCTAAGGACTTAGGATGTCGATATTTTTGTTTTTATAAAACCTACCCTAGAATGCTGGCATTTAAAACAATATAATCCAAAGAGAGAAAAGAAAAAGTTTCAGGGACTGAATTTGAGAGCTTAGTTAATTAAGACCATCCAAATATCACAAAGAAGTAGATTATAGAATTTTTCTACAGTGTCTCCGTTTTCACAGAACCATTTATGGGTAGCAGTCTTTTCATGTAGAGGTATCGGTATACTGAAGAAAAGAGTGCTAAACTTGGAATCAGATGGCCTGGATTCAGGTCCTAACTCTGCCACTCATAAGAAACCAGAATACTAATAACTGATCTTCCTGTCTTACAAGGATGTTAAAATAGTTGAAGGTGAGTAAGTATGTGAAAGCACTTTATATAAATGTATACTTTTAATGTTGTTGTTATTTTTTAAATGTAAAAGGAGGCCAAACTGCTTGACCAGGATCACAATAACCAAAAAACCAAACCCAGTGCTGTCGAGTCGATCCCAACTCACAACGACCCTATAGGACAGAGTAGAACTGCCCCGTAGAGTTTCCAAGGAGCGCCTGGTGGATTCAACTGCACTTCACTACGCCACCAGGGTTTCCTGGATCACAATAGAGCCAAGAAAAATGTAGAACAAAATCCAAATTCATAAAAAAGGCCAGACTTACTGGTCTGATAGAGACTGGAGTAACCTCTGAGTCTATGGCCCTTAGTCACCATTCTAACTGAGATCCGAAGCCACTCTTGGAGATCACCTTTCAGCCAAATAATAGATAGGCCTAATAAAAAAAAAAAAATTTTTTTTTTTTTATAAAATAAAGAGTAACACCCGTGAGGAAAGTTCTCCCTAGAACAATCAACTTTAGGAGACGAAAAGGGCAACATTTGCCTAAGAGCAAAGATGAGCAGGCCGGAAGGGGCAGGAGAACTGGATGAATGGGAGCAGGGAGCTCAGGGTGGAAATGGGAAGAGTGCTGACACATTGCAGGGATTGCAACCAATGCCACGGAGCACTTTCTGTATAAATTATTGAAAGGGAAACTAATTTGCTCTGTAAACTTTCACCTAAAGCACAATTTAAAAAGTATAAAAGGGGGCCTAACTTGATCCCGGTAACCTGTTTTAAGCAGTTACTGGGATCAAGTACCGGCATCTGTCGTTATAGTGCCAAACTTTTTTTTTTTTTTACTATGGCCAGTGCAGTTGGCAACAGGTCTTGCAACTACTCATTGAAGCAGTATGTTGTTGTTGTTAGGTGCCATCGAGTCAGTTCTGACTGACTCGTAGTGACCCCAGATAGAACAGAATAAAACACTACCCAGTCCTGTGCCGTGCTCACAGTCATTGTTATGTTGGACCTCGTTGTTGCAGCCACTGTGTCAATCCGTCTCTTTCAGGGCCTTGCACTTTTTCACTGACCATCTGCTTTACCACGCATAATGTCCTTCTCCAGGGAGTGGTCCCTCCAGATAACATGTATGCATCCTAATATTTGTAGTGTTTGAGTAATGACATACCATTTCTTTGGGGAGAGAGTTTAGCAGTTAGAATCCTTTTCTTAAGGAAAGATCTCTTTGAGCTTCATTAAAAGTTCAGGGAGGAAATCATTACCTAGCCAGTGGTGGGACTCTACTATTATATACTTGGAAATTTGTCTAATAGCAGGAGAATAGAAGGGGTAGCTACAGCTACTCCCCTAGACCCTGAGAAAGCACACACACTCTCTCCCTACCCATTGCTACGAGATAACTGAATGCAGCATTTCCTGTTTCCAAATTCTCTTTCATTCCTGTTTAAAACAAGGGCAGTAAGGCATGGAGCTAACTAAATGTGACCAGTCTAAGAGAAAGGGTTGGATGCAGAGGAAGGGCGTAGATGGCAACACAGTCAGTCATTCCTCAGATGTTAAGCCAACAAGAACAGTGGGATTCCCAAGGGAGCCTAGGGCCACAGACTTCTGATTAGATTTTAGATTTTTGTTTAACAAATGGTTTCATATGATGCAGTCACTGATCTTAGGGGGAGGAGGAGGTTGATTCATAAAGTGGCAAAGCAGTGCTGCGAATCTCAATACTTCTTGCACAATTAGTCAAGAGATGTGTTAGCAACTCCTGAAGCAATGATACAACCTAGATAGTTTAGTTAGGAGAATCATTATTCAATTTCAGCATAATTACCCAGGTTTATTGGACTACCTAGAACTGTGCTGTCTAATATGGTAGCTGCTGGCCATGTAGCTATTTAAATTAATTAAAAATTACAAATTCGGTTCCTCAGTTGCACTGTCAAATTTCAAGCGCTTAATAGCCACATGTGGTTGGGGGCTACCATATTGGACAGCACAAATACAGACTGTTTACAGCATTATGGGACATCCTGTTTGAAAGTGCTGATCTAGAACAAAATCTGAAAACAAAAGTTTAATGTTAAGTAGACTTTATCTAGCTTATAATCAAATGATTAAGTTTAAAGTATAATATGGAAAATACTTACCTTTTAAGGATGGAATTTACCATTGTGGTTTGGTTATTCTGGGCATAAATAATAATATTTTTGAAATGGACGTTAGTGTTCACTAAATAAACGTAAGGACAGAGCTACCTTAATTTTAGACTCTAGGACTTGAGGGAAACATGCATGGATTAAAAAAATTATGAAAAAATTCATATCTGTTTACAGTATTTAAGGATAAAATAAGTCAAGATGAAACATTTAGACAAAATATTAATATAATTTAAGTTATCAATAAATGAGGAAGAGTAATCAAAGTCCTATTCAAGCAATGATACAGGGTCCTTTATACAGTCTTCATTATTTTATGAGTACATGGTGTACATGGTGAAAATATCTTAAAAGTAATTCCTCTAGCAAAATTTAAGCATCACTCAAGGAAGAAGGCTAATACAATCCTTAGTTCTAATAAAGTAATAAATGTTCTTATTATATGCAGAGCCACAGGAGAAAAATTGAATTGCAATTGACCTCAATTTTTGACATATACAGGGTACTAAAAAAATTAAGTTATGTATTTTATAATTTATACATGTATATTCTCTACATAGATTATCACATTTAATTATTTCATTTATTAATAGTAACATCTAAAGTTTATTGAATGCTTATACTGTGCCAGGCACCTTGTTCAGCACTTTACATGCTATTGAATCCTCATAATTAACAACCCTATGAGTTATATATGTTTATTATGTCCATTTTTCAGTTAAGGAAACAGAACTTCAGAGAGTTTTGAAACTTGTCCATGGTCATATGGCTAGTTAGGAACAGACCTGGGATTTGAACCCAATTCTGCTGTAATCAAAACCCCACACTCTTAACCATGGTTGCTTTTCCAGGTAGCAGGCTGAAGATCATACTAGTAAGTAGCAGGGTGGTGTTTAAACACATGCTTTCCTACCTTCAGGTGTCATGCTCTTTCTAGGTTGTCATATGCCTCTCACGTTAACTAAAAATAAGGAGGAAATGGCCATAATTTTGTAATATCTAATGGAAATTCTGGAGCCCTGGTGGCACAGTCGTTAAGCGCTGAGCTGCTAACCGGAAAGATTGGCGGTTTGAACCCACCAGCCTCCCTGAGGGAGAAAGACGTGACAGTCTGCTTCTGTAAAGATTACAGCCTCGCAAACCCTATGGGGCAGTTCTGCTCTGTCCTATAGGGTCTCTATCAGTCAGAATTGACTTGACAGCAATGGTTACGGTTTAATGGAAATTCTTTAAGTTCCTATAAGCACAATCAGTTTTTCTAAAGATGCTACACATCAAGATTTGAGAACACTGAACAAATTGTTAAAAAATGCTGCAACTTAAATTGAAATACCGGTTGACTCATATGATATTTAAAAAATCAAAAACCTTAAAGCAGTATAGATGACATTTATCAGATGCTCATTTTAACATTGCCTTACTTCAGATTACATTCTTTTTTTAGAGAACATTTCAACCAATCAAATTTGTTGACGAATTTTTAGAGTGTTTCACACTTGTAAAGATAAATTATGGTAATTTTCCTAAACTGGCTTATGAAGAAATAACCGAATATCTTACCAAGAAGTCTAGAAAGAGGCAATTAATGATGAAGGCCTCTTTCTGGTTAATATATTTTGTAGTCATCAGGAGTTCTGGTGGTACAGTGGTTAAGAGCTCAGCTGCTGACCAAAAGGTGGGCTCCTTGAAAACCCTGTGGGGCAGTTCTGCTCTGTCCTATAGGGTCTCTGTGAGTTGGAATCTACTCAATGGCGACGGGTTTAGTCCAGACAGCCCATGTCTCTATTCCCTGGGACCTTTGAGGGCTTTAGTAGTACTCGGGACAGGAATATCACCAAATGTGAAATGTCCAGAGAGCGAAAATAAAACAGAAATTCGCTTTGGAGCCCTAGTGGCGCAGTGGTTAAGTGGTTGGCTGCTAAAGTTCACTTTAGTTTTCTTTAGTGGAATTTCCCTTTAAGTAAATGAAATGGAATTCAGCCAGCTGAATCACTGAACTATTTTATTGCATTGGAACTCATAAAAAAATTTCTTTTGAAAAACACTGTTTGCCATTTCAACAGCTTAAAACCATAGTCCTTTCAATCACTTCATAACAAAGTAGTATAAAGAATGACGTAGCTAAAACAGCGCCAAACCTTCTTCAGCAAAGTCGGGCTGGCATGAGGCAGCAAATAGGACAGCAGAACCAGGAACGAAAAGAGAAAAGTTACTATTCAAGTTATAAGCTAACATTTTAAATATGAGAGCAATTAAATAATATATAGAGCCTGTCTTCCAGGAAGTTACAAGCTAATCGAGATGAACCAGTTCATGTGACATATGTGAAATTTGTAAGGTAACATCAGGAAATCGTACACACGGAAAAAGGTCAGCGTCGAAGCTTTATGTGAGCTCGAGGTTGTTTTGTTGTAGTGGAATCGATTAATTCATTCAGCCCTTCAGCAGTTATTGTTTGTGCACCTACTATCTGTCACAAATTACTTCAGGCATGGGAGATGAAACTGTGAACAAAACAGACTAAAAACCTGCTCTGACAGAGTTTACATTTTCCAAGTGGCGTATAGAAAATAAACAAATTTTTAAAAGTATATAGAGCATTAGAGGGCGGTTATTATGGCTTGAATTGTATCTCCCCAAAATACGTGGTCGAGTCTCTTCCAACTCATAGAGACCTTATAGGACAGAGTAGAACTGCCCCACAGGGGTTCCAAGGCTATAAATCTTTACGGAAACAGACTGCCTGACGCAGCTTTTTCCCCGGGAGTGGGTGGTGGATTTGAACTGCCGACCTTTTGGTTAGCAGCTGAAGGCTGCTACTGCACCCCTATATCTGTGGATGGAATTTTGTTTAGGAATAGGTTTTTCTTTGTTGTATTATTAAGGCCATATCAGTATAGGCCTTATACATAATCACTTTTGAGATATGAAAAGAGCAGATTTAGCACCAAGACAAGCAAGGATACATGGGGGCAGATAGATGTCACGTGAAGATCACCAAGTGTGAGAAAATACATTTCTGTTTGTTGAAGCCACTCACTTGTGGTATTTCTGCTACGGCAGCACTAGCTAACTAGGAGAGTGCTAAACACTATGTGGAGTACAGCAAAGCAGAGGAGGGTAGGGAAGATATGGAGGGGTTTACAACTTTAGCAAGAGTTCTCGAGAGAAACAGAACCACAAAGTAAATAGGGAGGGAGGAACGAAAGAAGGAAGGAAGGAATTAATTTTGTGAAATTATGTAATTATATGTAAAATTTGAGAACATTACGAAGTGCTTTGGGGAGAGAGAGAAAGAGAAATAGTAGATTGGTTGCTCTTTGATCGATTTCAAAGAATTGGCCTACCCAATTGTGGGAGGGCTGGCAAGTCAGGTGACAGGCTAGAGATTCCTGCAGTCTTTTGTCCCAGAACTCGTAGCTCAGGTGTCAGGAACAGTAAAGAGTAGAGGTGTTCTGGCAAAATGTGTTTCTTCTGAGGCAGAATATACCCTAGGGAAAACTCCCTTTTTGATCTTAAAGCCTTCAACTGACTTGATTAGGCCTGTCCACATTATGAGGAAACCCTGCTGGCATAGTGGTTAAGAGCTACAGCTGCTGACCAAAAGGGCGGCAGTTCGAATCCGCCAACTGCTCCTGGAAACCCTATGGGGCAGTTCTACTCTGTCCTGTAGAGTTGCTATGAGTCAAAATCAACTGGACAGCAACGGGTTTAGTTATGAGTTTGTCTATATTATGAAGGGTAATCTGCTTTACTGAAGGCCGACTGAATTAATCACATGTAACTACTTTATAGGAGCCCCTGGGTGGTACAGAAAGTTAAGGCACTTGTCTGCAAACCCAAAAGTTGGAAGTTCAAGCCCACGCAGAAGTGTCTTGGGAGAAAGTCCTAGTGATCTACTTCCAAAACATCAGCGCTTGAAGACCATTTGGAGTACAGTTCTGCCCTGACAGATGTGAGGTCACCGTGAGTCGGAATCAATACCGGGTCTGGAAAGGACTCATGACAGCATCTAGACCAACCTTCTGGCCACCGTAGCCTAGCCAAGTTAACATAAAATTAACCATCGTAGATGGTTAAGGTTTATAATACATCTTTTATTAAAATCATATTAGTAGTCTTTAGAAACCAAAGTTGAAAAAGGGTCAAGCTCTTCTCTTTAGTGAAGGAATAAAAAGCCAAAAACCAAACCCATTGCCATCAAGTTGATTCTGACTCATAGTGACCCTATAGGACAGAGTAGAACTGCCCCATAGGGTTTCCAAGGCTGTAAATCTTCACGGAAGCTGACTGCCATATCTTTCTCCTGTGGAGTGGGCTGGTGTGTCCGAACCACAGACCTTTCAGGTAGCAGCTGCGTGCTTAACACTGTGCCACCAGGACTCCTAGGAAGGAATAAGTGAAAGGAAGTCAGTAATGAGAAGGGTGTTAGGTACTTTGTTTCTCTCTTTCCTGGTCCTGGATGTGTTCTTTTAGTCATTTGAGTAGGTGTTTGGTTTTCTGGTAGTTTTGATTGGCCCTTGAGATAAAATGGGGTGTGGTATTCAAAGATAGTATCATTGATTATAATAGAGAGTGGTTCCACTTGCCTTCCCCTAAGATCTCAGCAACCACTGGGTGCAGTTATGAGGAACGCTTCTATGGAATGATATTTGTACTCGTAGAAAAAAAGTTTGCTCTATTCTCTTAAGATCTTGAGAGGACATTGTAATTAAGGTAAATCTGCCTGACTACGGTTCCATGATTTTGTATAATATGAAGTCTGTCAAGGCTTTGGCATTGAATAGTTGTTCTTTCGTATATTTATTTGCTTATCCAGCATTCACTGAGTGACTAATATGTGCAGAAGGTGTTTTCTTTTTCAAGTGTAGGTATTTCTTTAGTTTTTTTTTTTTTTTTAATGACTAAGTATTAGCTGTCCTTGTCACTTCCTTTCCACTGACCCCTCTCCTTTTTCCTTCAGGCAAGCACAAATCTCTTCAAAATCCTGACTTCGCTGCTCTCTCTTATTTTATTCTAGTGTACTGTAAGACTTTTGTCCCTGCCTTCATTTTCCTCCATTATTCCTAAGAGCAGCCACCACCCATCTGTCAGTAGAGGCTTGTGTGTTGCTATGATAGTGAACAGGTTTCAGCAGAGCTTCCAGACTATGACAGGCTAGGAAGAAAGGCCTGGCGATCTACATCTGAAAAAATCAGCTGGTTAAAAACACTACAGATCACAATGGTCCAATCCCATTGTGCACAGGGTCACCATGAGCCAGGGGCCCACTCAGCAGCAACTAACAACAACACGACCACCTCCTCTCACCCCCATTCCGGCTAACTGAAACCATTCTCTCAGAGATTACCGACAATTTCCTTTTTGCCGACTTAAATTGTCTTTTCTAAATCTTTGTTTTAACCTGCTGCAACCCTTGCCTGCTAGACCTTTTTGAAAATCTTCCATCTTGAGTTATATTCCTTAAATGAGGTAAATGAAAGCTCATCGTAATCCCTGACATAACAAAGTATTCAACAAATATTGGCTGATCCAAACTGATAATGACTTTACACTATTTCGATTCTATCCCAGCCCAATGCTTTAAATATTGTAGACACTTAGTGTACTGTGTTTTCTTTTATAATGAATAAACGATCCTGACACTTATTCTCTCTTCCCTTTTCATGGTTCTTCCTCTTATTTCTGACCTCAAACATATTTATATATATTTAAGAACTTAACCTGAGGCCAGAAAAACTAGATAGTGCCTGGCTACTACTACCTACTATTCTGACCAGCAACACAATAGATGGTCCCTGAGAAAAATGGCATGTGGACAGCAACATCAGACCTCTTCTTTCTTCAGGGGGAGGTGAGGGAATCACCATCAACAGCCCAAGGCTGATTCCTGTGAGGTGCAGGTCAAACATATCTAAGCATAACTCCTCTCTCCAACCTTTTTACCAATTTCAACATCAGCCATCCCTTCCATGGCACTCTCTATTCCTCTGCTGGGTTCAATAATTCATTGCAGTGGTCACACAGACCTCACAGACCATACTCACAGTTATGGAGTTTATTAGGGAAGTAACGGGTTACAATTCAGGATCAGGAACAACTCAAGATACAGTTCTTCAATCAGGACAGCTTCTTGGCCATGCCTGCAGGCAGGCCTTTCCTTGGCCCTTGGCAGTCTTTTAGGCCTCTTGGACTGGACCAGCCTCTGCCCTGCTCAGGCAAGTGTTACAAAGCTTTTTAGCTCCACTGATAAGTGCCCAGAGGCACCCCACCCTGCCAGGAAGCCTCAGCCCGAAGGCACACAGCTCTCTAGCTCTGTGGTTCAGCAAGCCTAGCTCTGCTGACAAGTACCGGGAGCCATCCTACTCTTCCAGGAAGCCTCCTGCCCAAAGGTGCTCAGCTCTCTTCCTCTACGGATCAGCTCGTCCACCGTAGCTGCATTGCTTGGGGGGCTGGGAAGCCCCCTGTGCCATCTTATACCAGTCTCCTGGTTCTGCTACCATGGTTTCTCTGCCACTGCTTCTCGCCATCTTGATTTTACAGCGCTCCCCCCTCTGTCTCCTGAGGCTAGGAGATTCTCAGCAAAAGATGGATTCTACTCCAAGTTCTTTTTTCTGGATGGTAGTGAGGTCCCCACAGTCCCTGGGATTGGCTCATTTTAAGCTTAGCAGGATGGCAAAACTGACCAACCCCCTTGTCAGGGTTCCATACAGCTTATTTGCATGGTCCCACCCTCATAAGTGCTCCATGCACCTTATTTGCATTAGTAGCAAGCTGTCCAGTCCCCTTGGTGGGCCACAAACACCTTATTTGCATAGTCCCATCTTATCATTGTGGGAGTTACAAGACCACGCATGGCTAAAAGGGCCATATTAAGTAATTCACCACATCACGATCCCGAATAGAATGGGGGAAAAATGTATATAACAAAACTCAAATTCCTAAAAAGGCCAGACTTACTGAACCAGTAGAGACTAGAGGAACCCCCGAGACTGTCACCCTGAGATACCATTTAAACTTGGAACTGAAGCCACTCTTGAAGGTTACCTTTTAGCTGAATAACAGATTTACTCATAAAATAAACAATATCACCTGTGCGTACTGTGCCCCTTTAAATAATCATTTATATGAGACCAAACAGTCAACATTTACCCTAAAGTAAAGACAAGAAAGTAAGGGGGAGGGGAGAGGAAGCTAGATTAATGGAAATAATGAGAATGCTGACACATTGTAGAAAATGTAACCAATGTCACTGAACAATATGTATAGAAATTGTTAAATCGGAACCTAATTTGCTGTGTAAATGTTTACCAAAAACACAATGAAGTATTATTTTAAAAAAAGAACTTACATATTAGGCATGCGTCAAGGGCTTTATATGCATGATATCATTTATTCCTCACAACAATGTGGTAGTTGTTCTTTCTTCTCTTTTATAGGTGAGTAAAATGAGACTTAGAACTATTAAATGACTTATCAGGTGGTACAAGTAGCTTATAAATGGTAGAGCTACTGTTGTGAATTGAATTGTGTCCCCCAAAATGTGTGTCAACTTGGCCATGATTCCCAGTATTGTGCAATTGTCCACCATTTTGTCACCTGATGTGATTTTTCCTGTGTGTCGTAAATCCTGCCTCTATGATGTTAATGAGGTGGGATTGTTGGTAGTTATGTTAATGAGACAGGACTCAATCTACAAGATTAGGTTGTGTTTTAAATCAATCTCTTTTGAGACATAAAAGAGCGAAGGAGCATCGAGATAGGGTGACCTCATACCACCAGGAAAGAAACACTGGGAGCAGAGTGTATCCTTTGGACATGGGGTCTCTGCACTGAGAAGCTCCTGGACAAGGGGACAATAGATAACAAGGACCTTCCCCAGAGCTAACAGAGAGAAAAAGCCTTCGCCTGGAGCTGGTGCCCCGAATTCAGACTTCTAGCCTCCTAGGCTGTGAGAGTAAATTTCTCTTCATTAAAGCCATCCACTTGTGGTATTTCTCTTATAGCAGCACTAGATAACCAAGACAGCTACCAACCAACACTAATTAAGATTGTTTTAGGGGGCCCAGATATTATCTCTCTGCCGTTGCTTAACTCTCCCCTCGTCCTGTTAGATTCTATCCATTCTCCTGATTTCATTTGGCATTTTTATGCTTGTGACACCCAAATCTATGCCTTAAGAATTGACATTCTATCCCATTTCTCCACCTGCCTAAAAACCATCTACATTGGGCTAGCTTGCTGTCATGTTGAGCTCAACCTGTATGAAACAGATCTCATCAGCATTTCCTCAAATTGTATTTCCTTCTCCTGATTTAGTCAGTGACACTCTCATTATCCTAATCCCCCAGAGTTGAAACCATCTTTAACATCTTTTTTCCTTTTCTTTATTTGAAATCATATCAACTGTACAGTGTAATTCCCAGGGCATTACAAATACGTGACTAACCCATGCACGTGTCTACCATAGGTATGAGTCAATTTGAGAAGTACCTTTGTTACTTCCCTTTAGTTAATAACTCACTTATTGTCCCCGGAATTTTAGAAACATACTGTGACAAAACTAATGAGAACTTGCAGAAATTTTATACTTATTGGGAACAGTTTCTCCAGAATCTTACACATTTGATAAATGACAGATACTGCTAACTTTCTAATTCTTCCTACAGATACGAATAATTTTGCTTTTGCTAAATGACTTACCCCGAAGCCTCCAGCAGACATCCCCTCAGGTTCCACTGGGCAGAATGGGGTCACATGCCTATCCCTGGATCAATCAATGACAATGGCAATTAAGAGATTACCATGCCTACCTTACACTATTATGATTCACCTTTAAGAGGGGCCAGAAAATAGTTCTGTCAGCAGAATAAAGGAAGGAAATGGCTGTCAGGGGTAGGCAACCAGCAGGCAGGGGCTACCACAGCGTTCTTTCTTCATTTTGGATTAGTTCAACGCAGAGCATCTGCATTTTGGCAAGCCATCTTTCTAAAAGCAAATATTGTGGTTATCGTTTTCAAGAATAGACTACAACATATAGAACATTGATTATAAGTGGTACTTCGAGGAGTTGGAAAGGTATTATCCCTGGGTTTTTTTGTTTGGTTGGTTTTAAGAATGTAGCATTTATAGAGATGTCAATATGCGTAGAAAATAGGAACTGCCATTTATTTATTTATTCTTTAAATAATACTGTGTTTTCAGTGAAGGGTTACACAGCAGTTTAGGTTGCCATTCAACAATTTTTACAGAAGTTATTCAGTGACATTGGTTACATTCTTCACAATGTGTGAACACTCTTATTATTTCCATTCTGGTTGTTCCGTTTCCATTAATCTAGTTTCCCTGGCCCCTTACATTCTCATCTTTGTTATAAAGTAATTGTTAACCATTTGGTCTCATATAGGTGATTTTTTTAAAGGAGCACCACTTACCAATGATATTCTTTATTTTTTGAGCCAATTTGGCAGTAACAGCTAAAAGCTAACAGATTTATTAAGTATCATTTGATATGTGACAGTCAGCCTTGTACTTGAAATACCTCATGTAAAGAAAAAAAAATTTTTTTTAATCCTTATAACAACCTGTAAGGTATAGGTATTTTGTTTTGTTTTTAAGTTTATTGTGGTAGAATATATAGAACAAAAAAAATTGACAGTTTAACCATTTTAAGTGTACAATTCACTAACATAAATTATATTCACTATACTGCGCTTCCAACTAACATAAATTATATTCACTATACTGCGCTTCCATCACCACTGTCTGTTTCCAAAAGATTTTTTGTCAAATAAAACAGAAACACAGTACCCCCTTAAGCAATAACTCCCCATCTCCCTCTACCTAGTCCCCTGTAGTGGTGTTGTTTATTGTTAGGTTCTGTCGAGTTGATTTCGACTCATAGTGATCCCATATGAAGGAGTAGAACTGCTCCATAGGGGTTTCTTGGCTGTAATCTTATGCGAGCAGATCGCCAGGTCTTTCTCCCATGGAACCCCTGGGTGGATTCAACCTGCCAAACTTTCTGTTACCAGCCAAGTGTTTAACCATTTGCACTAGCCACCAGGAGACAGTTTATCCACTGATAAACTTGTCTTCATGCATTTGCCTATTCTAGATATTTCTTATACTTGGGCTCATAGAATATTTGTTTTTTTCTTTCTGGCTTCTTTCACTTGGCATAATGTTTTCAAGATTCATCCATGTCATAGCATGTATCAGAAATTCATTTCTCTTTATGGCAATACCATATTTTGTTTATCCATTCATCTGTTGATGGACACTTGAGTTGTTTCCTGTTTTGGTTATTGTGAATACTGTGAACAGAAGGTATGGGTATTTTTTTATCTCTGTTTTACCGATGAAGGAGCCCTGGTGGCACAACAGTTAAGTGGTTGACTGCTAGCTGAAAAGTTGGTGGATTTGAACCCACCCAGTGGCTACTTAGGAGAAAAGACCTGGTGATCTGCTCTTGTAAAAAAAAAAAAAAAAAAAAAAAGCCCATTGCCATCAAGTCAGTTCCAATTCATAGCAACCCTTTAGGACAGAGTAGAACTGCCCCATAGGATTTCCAAGGAGCAGCTGGTGGATTTGAACTGCTGGCCATTGGGTTAGTAGCCATAGCTCTTAACCACTAGGAAACCCTATGAGGCTGTTCTACTCTGTCCTGTAGGGTCGTGTGAAGGTGGATCAACACAGTGGCTGCAACAACAAGCTCAAACATAATGACAATTTTAAGGATGGCGCAGGACGGGGCAGTGTTTCGTTCTGTCGTACATAGGGTCGCTATGAGTCGGAACCGACTCGACGGCACCTAGCAACAACAACAACAACATAGGGTTGTTATGAGTTAGAATCCACTCAGTGGCAAACAACCCTTTATTGATGAGAAAATTGAGGCTTGGAGAGGTTAAGTTACTTGACCAATACAGCAAATAAGAGAGGCAGGATTCAAATAGTGTATAGGCAATCTTGCATCTGAGTTAATGTTTTTAGCTGGCACAATGGACTGTCTGCTATAATAGGCAATAGAGATAAGACAGAGCCCAAACTTTCCAAGTTGTACTACAGTTCATTTGGAGATGTAGGGTGCTGGGTCTATTTCTCCTTCTTGCCAGTTTTTTTGCACTGCCTCCTGGCCCCTCCAATAGTGTGGGTGTCATGAGTTTGCAAGGACCGTGTAGTTCTCTCTGATTTCCCTCCTTGGTCTGTGCTTCGTTTTATCTTTCCCACCTAGAGATGAGTAAATAAGGACAGAAAACGACAAAAGATACCTACAAATGTATCTGAAACCAAAAAAAAAAAAAAAAAAACCAAACCCACTGAGGTGTTTTGAATCTAAATTTTGTTTATAAGTATTCTAATTCTGTGAAAGTTAAAGGGGAATAGACCGTCTGAGAAGAAAAAATGTGGTCATCGTATGATCATTTCCAGCCATTTTTACTTTTGATGCAGTCACTCTTGTTATGCTTTGAACTCTTAACGTGTTCTCACCACTACTTCAGGCTTTCATAACTGCACGTTTGCATTAAAATATATATATATATATCTTTGTTGAATTCTCATTCAGGAATTCTAGCTTTGTGGAGGAGTCTGAGGTACAAAGTATAAGTTCACTTGTAATGAGTAAGGTCCTTAAAATTTCACCAAGCACTTAAGGGAAATTTTATTATGGAGTTCCCACTATACCAGGCATTCTGCTGAGTACTAGGTTTTGTTGTTTTCTTTGTTTTTAACTTCCTTCTATCGGCTATTTTGCTATGATGTCTCCACCTCTTTGCTGCTTTAATCAAGCCTTCCTTGATGGTGACATTTGCAGCTGCATGTGGCACTAGACTGAAAAACCAAAAAAACCCAAACTCGTTGCCACCGAGTTGATTCCAACTCATACTGACCCTATATGACTGAAGGGTTTCCAAGGAGTGGCTGGTGGATTCGAACTGCCAATCTTTTAATTAGCAGCCTGAGTTCCTAACAACTGTGCCACCAGGGTTGCAACATTTATCAAGCACCAAGGAAACCCAGGCAGGTGAATGTGAGTTTGAGCACAGAGGATGCAAAACGTAGGACTGACTAAAACATCAATACTTGAAGGAGAACTATGTTTATCATTTCTCACTGTACCGATGAAGGTATAAAAATGGGAGGGAGGGTCCTAAGAGAGGATAAAGATGAGCAGTGAACGAGGAAATAATTAAACGATGGACACATACAATGTCTGAGGAACAGAAAGAACAATAGCAGAATTCAGGACAAAAAGAACACTTTGCAAAATACCTTTTTAATATACTAAAGATTTTTCAGTGTGTGTGTGTTTAATGTGGTGAAATTATGTTGAAACCTTGCTCTGGGTTCCTTTTTCTTTTAGGCTTGTGACCTTTCTTCACTATGCTAATCCCAGCCTCTTTGGTATCGTCCACCAACGCCAACACACAAAAACACAGAGTCTCTCAGAATTCTCTCTTTTGTCACTTGATATGCAGCTCACAGTTACTCTCTCAGCCTTTTGGAAGTTACCACTAAGGGGAGATGCAAATTCAGTGCTGCGCCTGCCAAGGTACAGAGCAGAAAAGAGACTTTCTTTTACGCCTTCCATCTTTGAGGCTTTTGGTCCTGTTCTTTCAAACTTTTTGCTGAATAGTAAATGGGGAGATTGTTGTTGTTCAGATGAACATGAGTGCATTTGCGTTACTGGGCTTGCTGTTCCTAGTTCTAAAGAGACTCTTGACATCATTTCCTTATCAGCAAAGGAATCGCCTTGATTTCCCTTGATGAGCTATCTCAGCTGATACTGTAGACCTAGCACAGAAGCAACTCACACCCTCTGAGAAATAGCTCTTGCCCAGTAATCCTACTTGATGTGTTTGTACTCGATGTTAGTTACAGGCTTAAGGGGATGGATAGAGAAGAAAGCAAAAAATGCTCACACTCTCAAATTGGGCTCTATCAGAGCAGGTTGACTCCCTCAAAAGAGATTTGCAGGAATAAATTTTAATCATAACTGCGGTTTTTTTTTTTTTTCCTGGTGGTCAGCCATAAAGATAAACAAAGTTTTTTTTTAATAATAACATTTGGTAATTTAAGCTGAAACAAATAGAACCCTTAATAATATCTCACAAAAGGGTAAGAAACCTTGAGTGCTGTAAACAACAACAAGAACAAATCATTGCCATCCAGTTGATTCCGAACTCATAGTGACCCTGTAGGATAGAGTAGAACTGTCCCATAGGGTTTGCAAGGAGCAACTGGTGTGTTCAAACTGCCAACCTTTTGGTTAGCAGCCCAGCTCTTAAGCAGTGCACCACCAGGGCTAGGTATCATTTATTTGCTTGCATGGCTTATCTCTCTTTCTAGATTATAAACACTTTAAGGATAAAATACTACTGTATTATTAACATACATCTGGAAATTATATTCCATCCCTTTTACACTTTCTGTTGAGTCAGAATTGACTCGATGGCAGTGGGTTTTTATATACTATTTGTTTTTATTTTATTTTTTTTTTATCGTGCTTTAAGTGAAAGTTTACAAATCCAGTCAGTCTCTCATATAAAACCTTATATAAAAAAAAAAAGTTGCTCTCCCCCTAATGAGACAGCACATTCCTTCTCTCTACCCTGTGTTTCCCTGTCCATTCAGCCAGCTTCTGTCCCCCTCAGCCTTCACATTTCCCCTCCCAGACGGGAGCTGTACACATAGTCTCATTATCTGCTTGATCCAAGAAGCCCACTCCTCACCAGTATCATTTCCTGTCTTATACTCCAGTCCAATTCCTGTCTGAAGAGTTGGCTTCAGGAATAGTTCCTGTCTTGGGCTAACAGAAGGTCTGGGGACCATGACCTCCGGGGTTCCTCTAGTCTCAGACCATTAAGTCTGGTCTTTTTACGAGAATTGGGGTCTGCATCCCACTGCTCTCCTGCTCCTTCAGGGATTCTCTGTTGTGCTCCCTGTCATGACAGTCATTGGTTGTAGCCAGGCACCATCTAGTTCTTCTGGTCTCAGTCTGATGTAGTCTCTGATTTATGTGGCCCATTCTGACTGTTGGGCTCATACTTTCCTTGTGTCTTTGGTGTTCTTCATTCTCCTTTTCTCCATGTGGGTTGAGACCAATTGTTACATCTTAGATGGCCGCTTGCTAGCATTTAAGACCACCCAGATGCTACTCTCCAAAATGGGATGAAGAATGTTTTCTTAATAGTTTTTATTATACCAGTTGACTTAGATGTCTCCTGAAACCATGGTCCCCAAACTCCTGCCCCTGCTACACTGGCCTTCGAAGCATTTGGTTTATTCAGGAAACTTCTTTGCTTTTGGTTTAGTCCAGTTGTGCTGACCTCTCCTGTACTGTGTATTGTCCTTCCCTTCACCTAAATTAGTTCTTGTGTACTATCTAATTAGTGAATCACCTTCTCTGTCCCTCCCTCCCGCCTCTTGTAACCATCAAAAAAAATTTTCTACTCTGTTTAAACTATTTCTTGAGTTCTTATAATAGTGGTCTCATACAATATTTGTCCTTTTGCAACTGACTAATTTCACTCAGCACAATGCCTTCCAGATTCCCCCATGTTATGAAATGTTTCACAGATTCATTGTTGTTCTTTATGGATGCATAGTATTCCATTGTGTGAATGTACCATAATTTATCCATTCATCTGTTGATGGGCACCTTGGTTGCTTCCATCTTTTTGCTATTGTAAACCGTGCTGCAATGAACATGGGTGTGGGTATATCTGTTCGTGTGACAGCTCTTACTTCTCTAGGATGTATTCCAAGGAGTGGGATTGCTGGGTCATATGGTAGTTCTATTTCTAGCATTTTAAGGAAGAGCAAAATTGATTTCCAAATTGGGTATAACATTTTACATTCCCACCAGCAGTGTATAAGTGTTCCAGTCTCTCCACAAACTCTCCAACATTGATTATTTTGTATGTTTTGGATTAATGCCAGCCTTGCTGGAGTGAGATGGAATCTCATTGTAGTTTTGATTTGCATTTCTCTAATGGCTAATGATCGTGAGCATTTCCTCATATATCTGTTAGCTACCTGAATGTCTTCTTTAGTGAAGTGCCTGTTCATATCCTTTGCCCATTTTTTAACTGAGTTATTTGTCTTTTTGTAGTTGAGTGTTTGCAGTATCCTGTAGATTTTAGAGATCAGATGCTGATCTGAAATGTCATAGCTAAAAACTTTTTCCCAGTCTGTAAGTAATCTTTTTACTCTTTTGATGCAGTCTTGGATGAGCATAGGTGTTTGATTTTTAGGAGCTCCCACTTATCTAGTTTCTCTTTTGCATTGTTAGTAATGTTTGTATACTGGTTGTCATGTATTAAGGCTCCTAGCATTGTCTCTATTTTTTCTTCCATGATCTTTATCATTTTAGATTTTCTATTTAGGTCTTTGATCTATTTTGAATTAGTTTTTGCGCATGGTGTCAGGAATGGGTCTTGTTTCATTTTTTGCGGATGGATATTAAGTTATGCCAGCACCAATTGTTAAACAGACTGCCTTTTCCCCATTTAACTGACTTTGGGCCTTTAAGACTTTGTTTTTTAACAGCAATATAATATTTGTTTTCTGTGTTGACTTGTATACTATTGGGGATATAGACTGATAACGCTTTTGAAAAAGACAGTTCCTCTAGTTCACGTGGTGCAGTTGTTGAAGCAGTGTTAAGGCAACTTTCAATGGGAGTAAGCTGCTGTAACATGTATTCTGTTAGCTTGTATGGATGCTTGCTATATCTGCCAGTGGCAAAGCAAAATTACAAGTGACTAAGAATGCTGAGTTGTCCTTTCAATCTTAAAAATTAGGCAAGAGTTTCAAGTGTTAAAGGCTGGCTTTCTAGAGGATAAAAACATCCCTGAACGTCACAGTACAGGATTACCTCAGAAGATTTTAGAACACTTAGACTTCCCTTGAATTGGCACACTATTTTTCACTGAACAGAAGTGATGGCATTGCCTTTTTTTAAAGCACAAAGTAAAAAGAAAGTTTTAGAATAGAGGGGCTTGACCTTCTGATTTGGCCTTGGGTAAAGCAAATCAAAATGATTCAGTGGTTAATATTCAGAAATCTTTAGGCTAGATGGAATTTTTTTGTATGTTACCAAGTCTTAGTTTCTGCAATCTTCTGTAAGTGATTTAAGCGAGAACTAGACCATAGTGGTTAAGAGGCTGGTCTTTGGAATTAAACAACCTAGATTGGAATCCCGTATGCTTACCAGTTGCTGCCGAGTAAATTCCAACTCATGGTGACCCCATGAGTGTCAGAGTAGAACTTCGCTCCACAAGGTTTTCAGTGGCTGATTTTTTAGGAAGTAAATCACCAGGCCTTTCTTTTGAGGCACCTCTGGGTGGACTTGAACCTCCAACCTTTTTTTAGCAACTGAGTGCATTAACTGCCAGTATCACCCAATTTTTATCTTTAAAAGGAGATCAATAATAGTAACTCTTCCATAGTGTTGTGTAGGATTAAATGAGGTAGAGTACAGTGCCTGGCACACAGTGACCATTGAATAAATATTAGTGGTGGTGATGGTGATATTGATTGCCCTACTGAAGAAAGAAACTATTGCTTACTTCTTTCTATCTCCAGTGACTCAAATACAGTGAACGCTTGTTGACTTTCTGTTTTCTATTATATTTGTTCCAAGATTAGTTCATTTACCAAAGGCAACACTGATGAAGATCCTAAAAAAACTAAGAAAAAACTGAATGAATTTCTATAAAGCAATGTAAGTGGTATTTTGGACTTACCGACCGAAGACAGGCCTAAGTAATGGATTCTAAACTACTTTATGCAAGTATATAATATTATGACTGTTCACACGAAGAAAATATTATTTGGCATATTTAAATTTTTCTCTAATATGTAATATACCTTTAATTTCACTTTTTAAAAACAATACATCTAGACTCAGACTCCAGAGGGGTTTCTAAATGTTTAAATGGGATAGTTTCAAATGCCAGTTCTTTAAGACATCCACTGAAATAAGTTCTTGGGCAAATAAGTTGAGAGTACTGGTAATTCTGAAGGTATTGACATTTAAAGTAAATCAGTCTGTGAAAATAGTTATTCACAAAGCACATGAAGGGATAGTGGTTACTTGCTTAAAAAATATTTACTATAATATTCCTTAAAATAGTAATTTTGCTATTATGATATTTTGATATATGAGTTAATGTAATTCAACACTTTTTTTTTTTTTTTTAAACACATGCAGTGTACCAGTCACTTTGTTAGGCACTGGATATATAAATGTGATTCCCGCCCTCTAGCAGGTAGTTTATGGTCTAATGGGAGGACATTATCTAATGTCTTCAGTCTTACGTGGTAATTACTATATATTTAAGAGACGTGTACAGCACACTTCTGCGAGAACTTTATAAAACAAAGTACCCACCCGAGCTTGGCTAGGGTCAGAAAAGTCTTGCTGAAGTGGTACTGCCCAAGGAGATTCTAGTCATTGTTGTTGTTAGGTGCAGCTGAGTCAGTTCCAACTCATGGTGACCCTTTGTACAACAGAACAAAACGCTACCTGGTCCTGCGCCATTCTCACAATTGTCGTTATGCTTGAGCCCATTGTTGCAACAACTGTCAATCCATCTCGTAAAGGGTCTTCCCCTTTTTCACTGACCCTCTACTTTACCAAGCATGATGTCCTTCTCCAGGGACTGATCCCTCCTGATAGCATGTCCAAAGAGCTTCTGGAACAGATTCTAATTAGCCAGAAAGAGGAGAAGAAAATGTTGCCAACAGGTGTTCTTCGATATGCTGGGGAAGTAGTTTGAGATAGGGCGTTGAGTGTGAGGCCCAGGAGTCACTAAGGACAAGGCTCAAGAGCAGACAAGGACTGGATCACAGAGGAATTCATATGCCATCTACAAGGAGTTTGGATTTTATGTCCTGCACATGATGGAGATTTAAAAAAAAAAAAAAAAAATGGGGGTGGGGGGAGATTAAAGGGCTGTAAATTAGAGCGTGGCATGGTTAGATTTTACTCTCAGGTTGATAATGCTGGCAGTCGTATAGTGCACAGATTCCATTCATAAACAGCTTTAAAGATTATTTAAAATCAGGTGGCATATAGAAGGCTGAAGGGGTTTATTCAATTTCTAAATGTGAAGTAAATCACTCAAGGATAAAGAAACCTTTTTAAATACTCAAATAGGAAGTAGTTGTAATTATTTACATCTTGTAAAACTTAGATACATTTTAGGTTCATATTCAGAGACAGTATCATTAATGGCCAAATAAATTTAAAGAGTCTTTGGAAACAGATTTAGGTCAAGATTTTGTACTTAACATATGTGTACTCTAATTATCTTTTTTGTTTGTGGGGTTTTGTTCAATTTTTTTTTTTTTTTTTTAGTTATTGGGTGGAGACTAATGAAATAATTATGAATTTTTTTCCTATTTCAAAGAGTAATATTCTTACTCAATTCTTTGAATTATCAAGATATATTTTTGAAAGGAAAAGAACTATCAAAGGATCAGTTTTGGTAGCTACCAGAAGAATATATTTTGACTATTGAATTATTAACCATTTGAAAATTGTCCAAATCTTAGGCCATAAGCTTCTTAGGGAGACCAAGTATACCTTTTTTCAAAAAGTAAATAGAAGCTTATGTATAGACAATCTAATTTTGGAGTTTTTGGGTCCTTAAATCTGATTATGCTTAAGGAAAACTTCTTTTCAGGGCAATAAATTAAAGACAGAAGAAAAACAGTCCAAAACAAAAGAAGAACTTGCTAATAGCTCTGACATTTTTAAAAATTGCCTGCCAGATAATCCTTCATTAGCTGTAAGAAGCTTTTATTTCAGCATGTTCCATTATCTCCAGCACCTGGCATTGTAATCCTGAAGCTGGGAGTCAAAAGTTGTAAATACAGGGCTCTCACAGTGCCTTCCTATAATTGGCGATCAGTGGCAGGTAAAATTTGCAGAGGCTGAAGGTGTTTACATCTTGGGTTTTTCTTTCGTTTGACTTTGGAACAATTAAAGTACAGATTGCTGGGAATTTTAGTTATATTGAACTCAGGGCATTTTCTGTGACTCTAAATAGAAGATTTTTTTAACTGAGCAACAATGCCAAAATCATAGACTTTTGGAGTTGAAATGGAATGTAGAGATTGCCTGGGCCAGCCCCACCTTTTTATAGACCAGGAAACAGGCTTACAGAAATTAAATAAATTGGTCAATGCCACAAGCCATTGAGGGGCCAGTGTAGGATTAGGACCTAGAACTTAATGTCTTCCTATTCAGAATTCTTTCCGCTATACCACAATGCTAGCCAACTGGCAAGTGTTGTTTGATCAGGAATTCAATCAAGGCTATAATGGCACAAGAGCCAGTCATTATTATTAGATGATTTGTTATTGTTGCTACTTGCCATTGAGTCGGCTCCCACTCGTAGCGATGTTATATATAACAGAATGAAATGCTGCCTGGTCCTGCACCATCTTCATGATCGTTGCTGTGTTTGAGTCCATTGTTTTGGCCACCATGTCAGTCCATCTCACTAAGGGCTTCCCTCGCCTTCACAGACACTCCACTTTACCATCCATGACGCCCTTTTCTAGTGATTGGTCTTTCCTCGTGATGTGTCCGAAGTGAGCAAGCCAAAGTTTCTCCATCCTTGCTTCTTAGGAGCATTCTAATTGTATCTCTTCTAAGACTGATTTGTTTGTTCTTTTGGCAGTCCATGGTATATTCAGTATTCTTCGCCAATACTGCAATTCAAATACGTCAATTCTTCTTCTGTCTTCCTTTTTCATTGTCCAACTTTTGTGTGCATATGAGGTGATTAAAAGAACATGGCTTGGATTAGGTGCTTCTTAGATGATTTAGAAGCAAGTTAATCTCATTGAGCACCTCTTAAATTCATTCCAAATCTTAAGTTCTGATGATAAAGAGAATGTTGAAAAATATAAAATTATAGATTAATTTAGCATTAAAAGGTCAGTCAGTACATTTTATTACTGTATTGCATATAATTTCTTCCTTTTAATGCATTTCCAAAGATAGAGATCTCCCCCCCCCCCATTGACACGATGCTAAAGCCTGCAAAATCTAAAGAGAAATTAATCTAAATTTTATTTCTGGTTGTGCTCCTTTGGCTACTTACCTCAATTTGTTGGGCTTAGGGAAGTCATTTTAACCTCTTGAAAATGTTTAAAATGAGATTAATATCTAATTATAGAAATATAATATTGTACTTAGCATTTCTGTAGCATTCACTAAGAATTCAACTTTGGAATATTCCCCAAGGTTTTGCCCTCAACCTTCTGTTTTCTCTGCATTCTTTGCCTTAGTTACCATGGATCTTTCTTGAGTTTCTTATCTACCTTATACAAATGATTCCCAGATCTGAATCTCTCTGACATTTCCCCTGAACTCCAGCCTCCGTTTCTTTCTATTTGCGCTACACCTTCTTCTCAGTTATCAACTATCTTGTTACCCAACTTTTCACATTTACAATAGTAAAAAATCTACTACCCAACTGTTCTGCGCTTTAACAACATACATCTAGCAGTAACAAATGCCAAGCTGTGAAGCTAGACTAAAGCTGGCTTTGATGATTAAGGTTATGTGTCAGCTTAGCTGGGCCATGATTCTCAGCGGTTTGACAATAATTTAATGATATAATTTGGCAGTTACATAATGATGTAGTCATCCTCCATTTTGTGATCTGATGTGGTCATCCTCCATCTTTGCATAACGCCAGTTTTGCATAAAAACCTAGTCTTTGGAACCTAACCATGTTGATAAATGAGGAAAGGGTGTGTATTTCTACCTGGATACCCATCTAACACTTTAAAATCAATTTGACTAGAATATACTCCTCATCTTTCTCCCATTAAGCTTATTCCTTCTATTAAATTCCCTATTTCTGTTCATAAAGTTAACATGCTCTCAAGATCTAGAGCCTCAGATCTAACTTTGACTTCCCTGTCTTTTTCGGGCGATACATTCAATCAATTGCTGACTCTTCACGATGCTCTTACAGTGTTATTCTTGCATCCAGAAGGCACCATACTGTGCTATCTTACCTTCTGCTTTCAATTTTATTGCCGTAATTCTAGAATAAAACTATATTTTTTTCTTCTTTGGTAGCCCTAATCTGACCCCCTGCTCCATTCTCCCTCTATTCCAACTCAACCTTTTAAAAATATTTTAACTTACTTTTTTCATTATAAAATTAATATATGTTCAGTGGCAAAAATACAGAATGATAAAAAGAATATGCCTTTATTCCCAATACTCAAAGATAATCACTATTAACATTTTGGTCTCCATTCTTCTAAGTCTTTTTTTATGTATGTGTGTATATTTTTAAACAAAACGTTTCCAGTGCAGTCTGTATAATGCTGCCAGACCAACTCGAGTATTTTTCTTGAAGCCTAATTTTAATTTAAAATGCTTTCATTATCTACAGAAAAAAAGCTTAAAATCCTTTGCATGGTCTTCAATCTCCTTGACAATCAGACCCAGTGGACTTCCAGCTATATCTCCTATGAATCCCTTCCCAGACCTGTAGTACAACCATTTAAGTTATTTCCCATTCACTGATGTGCTCCAATCCTTTGTTCCACCATCTCCTGTAAAAATTCTGTTCTTTATACAGAGCAATCCAAATGTGATCTCTTGCATAAAGCCTTCAATTATCTGCCCATCTCCTTCTCCATACCCCACTCCTTACAGAGTTAGAAGTTCTCTCTCCCTCGTTTGAATATCCGTAGTGATTGTAACACTCACTGGTTCTAAATAATGAGTTTCAGGTCAACATCTATCTGTATTAAACTTTATGTATTTTTCTGTACCTACCATGATGTCTTAAGCATAGCAGGTATCCAGTAAATGTTGAATGAATAGTCAAGCAGTGCTTCAGGGCCACTTACTAAACTTGTGAGAAGAGTAAGATTTGGTAGATAAAGAAGCTTAAACTGATAAAACTTACTAAGTTTAGAGGGGATTGGTTGCGGAGCCAGAATTAGAAACTAGAACTCTCTAAATTCAAGTTTGTCACTTATCCTCTGAGCTGTGCTGTGGCTCCTGATTGTTACTGAGTAGATATTTATAGTGTGGCCTGCCCATCACTTGAGTATTTTTCTTTCTTCCCTTTTTTGAGACTAGCTCAGTGATTCCCAAACTTAAGTGTGCATGAGAATCACTTGAAAAGGCTTTATAAACAAAACCATGTATACTGGAATTTTCAAGTGTAATTCGAACTGTATGCAGTTTGGGCCTTAAGTGTTGATCTCTGTACCCAACCATCTTGGGTAAGATATGAGCATTCTAGAATATTTTCAAGTGGATCCACAGACCCCTGGGAATTTAAAGACATATTCTCATAGTTCTAGAATTTATAAATGTTAGGTTTTCACTTTGATGATTATTTTAAAAAGAAAAATACATAGTGGATTGTCTGAATGACCACCTTATTACCAAACAGTTCTATGATTTCAGGGTCTGTGTTTGTTTTCTATGGTTCCAACAGCAAGGGGTACCACCATAACTGTGCCTGGCTACTAAGTGGAATTCATATATAAATATTGAGTTCTCAGATGATGTAAATCTAGGCTGTACAAATGAAATTTTCCCAGGCATTCATGTAGACAAAAGTAGTGGGAGAATTAAGCCATCACGTGGCATGGAAGCACACCAATACCAAAATCCTGAAACATGGCAGATTCATGTTTAGAGAGTTACTGTTTCAGTAAAATAATGTCATCTGTCATATTAAATCAGTGTTGTTAACTTTGATTTGGGGAGGGATTGTGAATTTGTTTTGTGTAAGTTAAAAGAGATCTATCAGTATAAAGGGTTTATTATAGTTTTATAAATGGGCACTTTCAACTCTCAGTTGCTCAGGCCACTGAAGTCATCCTTGACTCCTCTCTTTCTTTGGTATTCCAATCAGAGCAGCAAAGCTTGTTGTCTGTTCCTTCTCAGTTATTCCAGAATTGAACCATTTCTTTCTACATCCACTACCACCTCAGTCCTGGCTGCCATTATTTCTCACCTGGACCTTCACAGTGGCTTCTTTCAGGTCTCCCTGTTTTTAACTTTGCTCCCGTACAGTCTGTTTTCCAGAGGAGTCAGAGTGATCCTTTTTAAATACGTAAATCAGTTCTCTCCCAAAATGCTTCAGTGGCTTCCCATCTCACTTATAATAAAATTCCAAGTCCTAATCATGTTAGGAAAACCCTGGTGGTGTAGCGGTTAAGTGCTGCAGCTGCTAACCAAAAGGTCTGCAGTTCGAATCCACCAGGTGCTCCTTGGAAACTCTGTGGGACAGTCCTACTCTGTCCTATAGGGTCGCTATGAGTAGGAATCGACTTGGTGACAACGGGTTTGGTTTTTTTGGGGGGGGTTTTAATCATGTTATATCGGGCCCTGTCTTTCCTTTACTACCACACTCTCCATTGCTCACTCTGTTTTAGCCACACTGGCCTTCTGGATTTTTCTGGAATATGCCGTGCAGCCCTTCTGTTCCCTCTGCCTCGACAACTCTTCCTTGCCAGCTACCTTCAGAGCTTACTCCTTCACTTCTTCAGATCTCTGCTAGAGAGTTAACTTACCAGTGAGATGTATTCTGACCACTGACCCCATTTTATTTTATTTCTCTCATAATATTTATTAGTACATGACATATCAATATTTATTTGTCTGTCTCCACTAGAATATAAGTTCTTCAAGAGCAGGGAAGATCCAAGAATCTTGTTTAGTTTTGGACACATAGTGAGCACTTATATATTCTCTGAGTGAAAGAATATATCAAAAGAATAGAGCTATTAAAAATAATTTAAGAAAATATTAGAATCTGAGAATCTTTTCTTTTAACTTGAATAGTAATCAAGTTTGAGAAGCCCTGTCTTAAAGAGTAAATTATCATTGTGTGTTGGATTTATTTAAAGTTTTCCTATGCTAACACAACATATATGATTGAGTTATAGTGCAAAATGGAGACTTTAAAGGCCCAGTCAGATCTGTTAGAATGATTTAGAATATGTATGGATATATCAGCATCATTTTTGTACTGGTCTTAATTTTAAGATCCATGCAAAATTTTTTTTTAAATGGATGTATATTGATTTCCAGTTGTTAGCCTCATATCACAGTATCAGACAGAGCACAGATATTCAATGTTAAATTTAAGATATCCAAAGGATATCTTTCTCATCTGTATCCCAAACTAAACATTTTTTTTAAAGGAGGAAGAAAATAACACTCTTAAGGAAATCAAAATAATTGATATTTTTACTCTTTAGCGTACATAAAGTCTCAAAGAGTGACAAGAAGAGCCGTCTTCACATAATTTAATGTCAGTTGACTCAGGAGTAATCTAAAGGTTGTCATTATTATGCTAATCAATAAACCCCAGCCCCTTCTGCATTATTTGCTAAGTAGAAATTAAATGATCTTTAAGATTGCTCTCCAACTCTCACATGCCGTGATATATGATCATAACGGGCTGTATGATCACTGCAACATAAAAAGCAACTGAGATGTAGTTTCATTTTCAAAGTGAAAGTGCCACAAAAGCAGTTTTCTTACCTCAGAGTATTAGCAGCAGACAGGAGCAGCAACTAATTAACACAGCTTTCTGTTTCTTCCTTTGGAAATAGTTCTCTTCCAGCTAGTTGGGAGACTGTGTGGTGACGATAGAAAAGAAACAACCAAACAGCAACAAACACTGGACAGGGAGTCAGGTGAAGTGACTCTAGTCATGACTATGTGACTTCAACATAGTTCCATGGTTACACTTCAAGTTTCATTTCTGTAAAATGGAGGCTTACCTGCTGTCTTCCCTCTGAAGCTGAGGTAATAAGTGGAATAACGTAAGTTTACAGAGGCCAATTTACTGTGAAGCTTAAGTTTCAGGGCCCCTTACTTGCACCGGCGCCTTCTAAGGCCTTGTACTTATTTTTGTGTGTGATTTTTGTTTTCTTTTTCTTGAAGAGACCCCCAAATTTGTTTATGTTGTGGTCCCCGTAAGAACTAAATCCAACACTGTATGTAAGTGTTACAAAGTTCTTGAGAGAAATAATGACACAGAAATCCAATCTTACATTAAATTAAAATTTTCTTGACTGCAAAAAAATAGCAGTTTAGAAAAGTTTTTGGTTTTTTGAAGTCTGACTTGTGCAGCATGGGTAGCGCTACTCCATTACCCAAAAGTTAAGATGTGACACTTAACTTTTCTCATATTTGGTTAAAAATAAATAAATAAAAGAAGATGGAGAAGGAGTTGAATGGGTGATCTTTAAAGTTCATTCTAGTATGAGACATTATTGCTCTTAATCTCTTAATACTGAAATATTGTGAGTTTTTCAAATGAGTTGACTTCACATTTACTGTTGAATAAGTTTGATTACAACACTGAAAGACAATTTAAGATTTTCCTTGGGTTAGCTTTCTTGAAAGTTTCTGGGAAAAGAGAAATTTGCAGAATATTTTATTTATACTTTGTACCATGTGTTCTTTATTATATTAAGTTAGAATGTCTGTGAAAAATAATTTACCGCTTACCATTGTTGGGAGATTTCCATTTCTTAGAATAAAGAGTGGATAAAATTATTTCATTGCACATCTCTTACGAAATATACTCAGAGCTAGCTGGATTGTTCAGTTGGCCCAAGGGCCCAAGACCTGAATTACTACATTCTTGGCACAGTTCTAAGCTCTGACTAAAAATGTAATACCTGAGGTTGCAGGAGGTCAAGGAAGAGGGAAAATAACTTTATGCATATTATTTTGTCTTAGTCAATTCTTAAAACACTATCCTTTTGGAAGTAAAAATGCTCTTGTTCATTTTAGGGAAAGGATCAATTTTAATTTATCATTTTTAGTTGTAAGAATGGAATGAAAAAGGGAAGTTTACCCAGCAAATTACGTTCCCCTTTAACAATTTTTATACAAATTGTTTCATGCCATTGGCTATAATTTTTATTATGTGTCAGCAATCTCATTATTTTCATTCTGTTTATTCCGTTTCCATTGATCTAGCTTCCCTTCCCCTCCTTGCTGTCTCATCTTTGCTTTTGGGCAACTGTTGACCATTTGGTCTCATTTAGTTAATTTTTTAAGGGAGCACATTACTCACAGGTGATTTATTTTATAAGCCAATCTATTATTTGGCTGAAAGCTGACCTGCAGAAATAGCTTCAATTGCAAGTTCAGAGGGTGTCTTATCTTAGCGTAGTAGTCTCGGGGTTTCCTGTAGTCTCTGTCTGTCGTTCCAGTAGGTCTGGCCTTTTTTAGGAACTTGAGTTTTCTTCTACATTTTTCTCCCATTCTATCCGGGACCTTCTACTGTGTCGCTCGTCAGAGGGTTGGCAGTGGTATCCAAATACCATTTAGTTCTTCTGGTCTCAAGGTTTGAAGAGGTTGTGGTTCGTGTGGGCTCTTAGTTCCATGGACTAGTTTCTTCTTTGAGCCTTTGGTTTCCTTCGTTCTCTTTTGCTCCATATGAATAGAGACTAATAGTTGTATCTTAGATGGCCACTTGCAAGCTTTTAAGACCCCAGACGCCACTTACCAGATGTGGATATAGAACATTATCTTTGTGAACTATTATGCCAGTTGACTAAGTTGTCCCCAAGACTATGGTCCCAAGCCTTTTGACTCAGTAAACCAATCCCATGAGTTGTATGGATATGTCTAGGAAGCTCCGTAACTGTGCCCCTTATGTGATTTGTTACATATGTGGATATGTTTGCAGCACACACAAACATGTGTATACATGTGCCTACAGATATACCTATACGTGCACGTGCATTTACTCGCATATGCCTTCCTATACATATATATGCACCCGTATCTACCTAGGTAACCACACACACATTTTTGTTTGTTTTTACTGTTATTGCAAAATTGTGTATGGTATAGCATTTTCCAAAATTGTCCCTTCCTCTCGTATACTTCTTAGTGTTTTTATTTACCTTGGTCAAGTTGTGCTGACTTTACCCATATTTTGGATTGCCTTCCCCATCACCAAAAGGAACAAGTGCCTACCACCTAGAAAGTGATTCCCCCTCCCTCCCCCTCCTGCTCCTGGTAACCAACAAAGAACTTTGCTTTCTGTGTGTGTATCTATTCTTGACTTTTAATAATAGTAGAACCATACAATGTTTGTATTTTTGTAATTGACTTATTTCATTCAGCATAATATACTCCAGATTAATCCATGTTATATAATGTTTCACGGACTGCTCGTTATTCTTTATAGTTGTGTAGTATTCCACTGTATGTATGTATGTACCACCGTTTGTTCATCCTTTCATCCATTGCTGGCACTTAGGTTGTGTCTGTCATTTTGCTATTGTGAATTATGCTGCAACGAAATGTACGTGTGCATATGTCTATTCATGTCACTCCTCTTATTTCTCTAGGATATATACCTAGGAGTGGGATTGCTGGATCATGAGGTATTCTACTTCTAGCTTTTTAAGAAAGCTTCATGCTGTTTTTCATAGTGGTTGTACCATTTTACAATCCTGTCAGCAATGTATAAGAGTTCTAGTCCCCCACAACCTCGCTAGTATTTTTGTTTTCTGTTTCCTTTTTATATTTTTATTGTGCTTTAAGTGAAAGTTTACAAATCAAGCCAGTCTCTTATATAAAACCTTATATACACCTTGCTGTATACTCCTGGAAACCCTGGTGGCGTAGTGGTTAAGTGCTACAGCTGCTAACCAAAGGGTCGGCAGTTCGAATCTGCCAGGCGCTCCTTGGAAACTCTATGGGGCAGTTCTACTCTGTCCTATAGGGTCACTATGAGTCGGAATCAAATCGACGGCACTGGGTTTGGTTTTTCAGTTTGGTATACTCCTAGTTGCTCTCCCCTTAAGGAGACAGCACATTCCTACTCTCCACCCTGTATTTCCATGTCCATTCAGCCAGCTTCTATCTCCCTCAGCCTCCACATCTCCCCTCCAGACAGGAGCTGTACACATAGTCTCGTGTGTCTACTTGAACCAAGAAGCCCACTCCTCACCAGTATCATTTTCTGTCTTATACTCCAGTCCAATCCCTGTCTGAAGAGTTGGCTTCGGGAATAGTTCCTGTCTTGGGCTAACAGAAGGTCTGGGGACCATGACCTCTCGGGTCCTTCTAGTCTCAGTGAGACCATTAAGTCTGGTCTTTTTACGAGAATTGGGGTCTGCATCCCACTGCTCTCCTGCTCCTTCAGGGATTCTCTGTTGTGCTCCCTGTCATGACAGTCATTGGTTGTAGCCAGGCACCAACTAGTTCTTCTGGTCTCAGTCTGATGTAGTCTCTGATTTATGTGGCCCATTCTGACTGTTGGGCTCATATTTTCCTTGTGTCTTTGGTGTTCTTCATTCTCCTTTGTTCCATGTGGGTTGAGACCAGTTGTTGCATCTTAGATGGCCCTTTCACTAGCGTTTAAGACCCTCCAGATGCCACTCTCCAAAATGGGTTGAAGAATGTTTTCTTAATAGTTTTTATTATGCCAATTGACCTAGATGTCCCCTTGAAACCAGGTCCCCAAACTCCTACCCCTGCTACATTGGCCTTCGAAGCATTTGGTTTATTCAGGAAACTTCTTTGCTTTTGGTTTAGTCCAGTTGTGCTGACCTTTCCTATATCGCGTGTTGTCCTTCCCTTCACCTAAATTAATTCTTGTCTACGCTAATTACTGAATCCCCCTCTCTGTCCTTCCCTCCCTCCCGCCTCTCGTAACCATCAAAGAATGTTTTCTTCTCTGTTTAAACTATTTCTCGAGTTCTTATAATAGTGGTCTCATACAATATTTGTCCTTTTGCAACTGACTAATTTCGCTCAGCATGATGCCTTCTAGATTCCTCCTTGTTATGAAATGTTTCACAAATTCACTGTTGTTCTTTATGGATGCATAGTATTCCATTGTGTGAATATACCATAATTTATGTATCCATTCATCTATTGATGGGCACCTTGGTTGCTTCCATCTTTTTGCTATTGTAAACAGTGCTGTTCATTGAACATGGGTGTGCATATATCTGTTCATGTAAAGGCTCTTACTTCTCTAGGATATATTCCAAGGAGTGGGATTGCTGGATCATATGGTAGTTCTATTTCTAGCTTTTTAAGGAAGTGCCAAATTGATTTCCAAAGTGGTTGTACCATTGTACATTCCCACTAGCAGTGTAGAAGTGTTCCAGTCTTTCCACAACCTCTCCAACGTTGATTATTTTGTGTTTTTTGGATTAATGCCAGCCTTGTTGGAGTGAGATGGAATCTCATTGTAGTTTTGATTTGCATTTCTCTAATGGCTAATGAGCATTTCCTCATGTATGTGTTAGCCACCTGAATGTCTTCTTCAGTGAAGTGCCTGTTCATATCCTTTGCCCATTTTTTAATTGGGTTATTTGGTTTTTTTTTTGTTGAGTTTTTGCAGTATCATGTAGATTTTAGAGATCAGGTGCTGATTGGAAATGTCATAGCTAAAAACTTTTTCCCAATCTGTAAGTAGTCTTTTTACTCTTTTGGTGAAGTCTTTGGATGAGCATAGGTTGTTTTCTGTTTTTTTGATCATTGCCGTTTTTGTAGGGGTGAGATGGTATCTCATTGTAGTTTTGATTTGCAACTCTGTAGTGGCTAATGATCACAAGCATTTTTTCATGTATTTCTTGACCACTTGAATGTCCTTTTTGGTGAAGTGTCTGTTCCTGTCTTTTTGTTCATTTTTTGATTGGATTGTTTGTCTTTTTATCGTTGAGTTGTTGAAGTTTTCTATATAGTTCAGAGATTAGACCCTTATCAGCTATATTGTTGCCAAGGATTTTTTCCCAGTCTGTAGATTCTCTTTTTATCTCTTGGCAAAGTCTTTTGATAAGCATAAGTATTTAATTTCTAGGAGGTCTCAATTATCTGATTTATCTTCTATCATTTATGCATTTTTAGTTTTGTTTGATAGACTATTTTTGCCAAAAATTAGGTCCTCTAGTTTTGACCTTATGTTATCTTCCAAGAACTATATAGTTTTAGCTTTAACATTTAGGTCTTTGACTCATTTTGAGTTAGTTTCTGTGCATGGTGTGAGTTACAGATCCTGACTCATTTTTCTGCCTATGGATATCCAGTGTTGCCAGCACCATTTTTTAAAGAGACTGTTTCTTCCCTATTGAATGGACTTTGACCCTTTGTCGAAAATCAACTGCCCGTAGATGAATGGATTTACTTCTGGGTTCTCAATTCTATTCTGTTGGTCTCTATGTCTGTCATTGAACCAATACCAAGTTGTTTTGATTACTGTAGGTTTATAGTAAGTTTTGAGATCAGTAAGTGTGAGGCCTCCTACCGTGTTCTTCTTCAATATTGCTTTAGCTATTTGGGGCCTCCTTCCTTTCCCTATAAAGCTGGAGATTCGTTTTTCCATTTTATTAAAATATGTTGGGGTTTGTATTGGGATTGTGTTTTATCTATAGATTGCTTTTGGTAGTATTGACATTTTCACAATGTTAAGTCTTTGAATCTATGAGCACAGGATGTTTTTCCATTAATGTAGATCTCTGCTAGTTTTCTTGCAGTAGTGTTTTATAATTTTTCTTATATAAGTCTTTTTCATTCCTGGTTAGCTTTATTCCTAGGTATTTTATGCTTTCAGGGGTTATTCTAAATGGTATTGATTTCCTTTTCAGAGTCTTCCTTGTTAGTATAGAGGAACCCAAGTGATTTTTGTGTGTTGCTCTTGTACCTTGCTACTTTGCTGAAGCCTTCTATTAGTTACAATAACTTTCTTGTGGCGTCTCTGAGTTTTTTCTATGTATAGGATCATGTCATTCACGAATAAGGATAGTTTTACTTCTAGAGAAGACTTTACCAGACTTGTGTGGGATATAAAGACGTCATGGGCATATAACGATTTATCAAATCATGGATTTAGATATGTATTCTACTCTGAAGATACACCTGTCATCTGCTTAGAGAACTAATATATGTGTATTTTAAAATGTAGCAAAGGGAGAACGTGGTAGGTTTTGTAGAAGAGATAGTGTTTAACTAGACCATGAGAGTAATCGAAGTTTGGACATTCCAGGCAGAAGGAACAACATAAACAAAGACAAAAGTGTGAAAATGTAAGCATACAGTAATTCAGTTTTTCCTGATTATCAAGTTTAAGAATTTATGGTACCAGTAGTGGTTTGAGGTTGACTTTGAATGTTAGTTAGGTAAAGCTACGGTTTCTACTGTAGGCAGTGGGGAAACATTGAAGGATTTTGGTTGAACAGAGGTGTGATATTACCTAAACTGTGCTTCAAGACAATGAATCTGGTAATAGAGCTTTTAAGATGGATTCTAGAAAAGATAGACTAGAGGATGAAAGAGCAGAAGCAAGAAAGGAAGAGAGATAATGAATGCCAGCATACATGAGAAGGGAAAAACAGGTAAGAAATATTTGAAGCCGAACTGGGGGTTAATTGAATGTACGGGACAAGGGAAAAGGAAGAGTCAGAGTTAATGTGGGCTGCATGTAAGCCATTTAAGTGGAAAAGCCAAATAGATATTTGCAAATATGGGACTGGAGTTTAGAATAAAGATCAGGACTGACTAGCGACATAGTGATACTTGAAAACACTAAATGGATAGAAATTGTTGAGATAGCAGCTTGCAATCACACAGAGAACTTAGGGCAAATCCTTGGGGAACACATTCATTTAGGAATCAGAGAGAAGAACAGTAGCTATAGGAGGAATAATTTGGAAAATCAGAAAATGACAGTTTCATGGAATACAAGAGACCTTTATGAAGAAAGAAGATGAGTGATAAGATGGAATAAGAACATCCTGTGGGTTTAATGGATGGACTTCAAGAGTATAGTTTTCATCCTCAATAATGTATAGTATTCAGGCAGCAAAAAAAAAGATACAACTGAGAAGATTTAATTCCAAGAAGTTTTAGAGTTTTTTTAAAGAACACTTACAGGTTTGTGCAACCAAAGATGGAGAGAATATGCATTTTAACAAAGTTATGTAAGATAATGGATACATATTTAGAGAGAAAATAATTACTGAGCGTGCATGTCTGTAGCATGAGAAAACTGTTTTCTAGGAGTGAACATCTTCTGCATTTGAAATTAATCAGGACATGAGGATGTTAGTAAATGCCTAATTTAAAACTGCTTTCTTGGAAATTTAGCAACTAGTGATCATATAACACCATAAGGAATATTTTAGGTCACTGAAGCTACAGTGCTGCTAGAGGAGCAGGGTAGGCATGTAGACATTGGCAGTTGATTGGTTGATAGTTGGTTTAGATAAAATGTGATGCTGAATTCAGCAGGCTTTGTTGATATGTGCCCTTGAGTCAGTTCTGACTGACGGCAACCTTATAGGACAGAATAGCACTGCCCCATAGGGTTTCCAAGGAGCAGCTAGCTGGTGGATTCGAACTGCCAACCTTTTGGTTAGCAGCCAAGCTCTCAACCACTGTGCCACCAGCAGGCTTTAGCTACCAATCAATCTAAAGAGCTCCACAACCATAGAATCAGAGGGAATAATAAAAAATAATGAAAAGGATCAGTTTATAAATTGAAGTATGAGAGAACACTAGGACATCCTCAGCAGGGACAATGTGAAAATCAAAGTTAACACCTTTTTTCTAGTTGTTTTGTTCATTTTTTTCCTGGAAGGCCTTCATCCCCCAAGCCTAGTCAAGCATCTGATATGTGTACATGTTATGAGTTTTAAATTGTTACAGCCTCAAGGAAAGCACCCTTTATTTTAAAATAACAAAAGGTTGAATACAACCTTGGTTTCCAGTTACGGGGAAACAGTTGTGACTGAATTATGGCCCTTCCATAACATAGCCATTGAGCAGTCATTAAAATGATCTTTCTGAACACTTTTTGATGACATGGCAAATGCTTACAATGTAGTGTTAGGTAAAAGATGGACTACGGAATTATATGTACAATGATCTTATCTGGATAACAAATATGAGCATGAATAAATAAATATGTACACGGGAAAAATGTGTGTGAAATTGTTAATGGAGTTCATCTTGGGTGGAAATATGGATTTTTGTTTGTTTTTATAATGTGATAGTATATATTTCCTACATTTTCTTCATTGGACATGTACTCCTTTAATTAGAAATAGTCATTACCCCTCAAATGCCTGAGACTCGTCATAGAAATGCCTAGAAAAGGGGAGGTAGATGAGTCAGTGTAAATCATGCCTATTGGGAAAGCAATTCAAAATATAAATTTTACTGACAGAGAGTCAGTAGCATTACCACTTGCTGTCAGATTAGGCCTGTTGACTGGTTGCCTCTGTTGAGTTTCCCTGGACTCAAACCAACCAGTGAAAGCCTCGACAGAGATTCTGAAATCCAATGACGCATTTGTTTCTCTGGTACTACTTATAAAAGAGTAGCCCATGTCTTTAGTGTGAAAATCTTATTGTACAAATGAAGATAAAAATTTAACTTTGTTATATTTCTATTTGTAAATATTTTCAAACTACCATATTAGCAATTATTACTTCTTTCATTTTGCCCCTATAAACATCCATTTTATTCTTTTTCCATAGGTGCACCAGAAATACGAAAGAGTGAAGTTGTAAAAGAGAAAAAGTTGCTGCTAAAATGAATCTGAGCAATATAGTATATTCTGTGTCATGTACAAAAAGGTATTGTTCACAATCCATGAATTAGCTTTCTCCTATAAAACAGGAACACATTTATTTTCTAGTTTTCCTATAACGGATTTTTATTATATCGGGTGGATAAGAAAATAAAAGGGAAGGTAAAAAATAGTAAAAATTGGGATAAAATATTCCTTTATAAAAATTCTGAGCTTCTAATTATTTGCTTATAGATTTTAGTTATGCTTAGTTATAGTTTACAGTTAAAAAGAATGACTTAGTTAAAAGAAATGAGCTTGCTTACAGTTTCTTGATTCCTGTTATCAAATTATTTTCTGGGAAAATTATATTTTGCCATTTTTATTGTACTTTATAATTTAGACTTTGAAATTACATAGACGTTTTGGCGTAACTTTTTTCTTGATTACAGAAGTGATACAGGTTTGCAGAAAATTTAGAAAATACAGAGAAGCAAAAAAAAGGAAATAAAAAAAAATACCTGAAATCCCAGGACCTATTTCAGATAAAATAGAAGCCTCCAAGAAAAATCCCAGACTTACAGATGAACGGAGCCGTGTTGCCTGTCTTCAGTGTCTGTTGCCTCCTGTGCTGTATCTTTTGCTAAAAAAAAAAAAAAAGATTAAAAACTGACTAGTGTAAATTCCTGGAAGAGTGTTATAGAGTCAAAGAGTATACCTATTCCGTTTTTCTGGCAGCGTATAAAAATGACCATTTCCTTATGCTCGCTCCAAAAAGTATATATCTTTTTCTTCTATTACTTTTCCAATTCAGTGGATGAAAAGAGGTATCTTATTATTTTAGTTTTTACTTCTTTAATAGCGAAGTTACGTATGTTTCATATCATTGTTGGCCACTGGTATTTCTTTTTTGAGTTTCCTATTTATGTCCTTTGTCATTTGAATGTTCAGGTGGATGGATATGCATGTATGTGCCCCCTGTCTGAGTCAAGAATAACTTTAACTGGCACATATTTTGCAATAATTTTTCAATTTTATTTTCCTTTCAATTTTGTTTATTGTGTCTTTTAATTATAACATTATTGATGTATAATTAACATACAATAATCTGAACATTTTTAAAAAGCTCAGTATGCCTTAACATGTTTATATGTCTGTGAAACCATCACCATGATGAAGATAATAACCATTTTGATCACTCCTAAAAGCTTTCTCATGCGCCTTTTTAATCCCTCCATCGCACCTTTCCTCACTCTCACCCTGTCCCCAGGCAGCCACTGATATGCTTTCTGTCACTTCAGATTAGTTTTTATTTTCTAGAACCTAATATAAATGAAATCATAAAGTATGTACTCTTTTGTCTGGCATCTTTCATTCGGCATAATTATTTTGAGATTCACCCATGTTGTAGCATGAAATCAGTTCATCTTATTGCTGAGTTGCATTCCACTGTATGCACATACCACGGATTGTTAATCCATTCATCTGTTGATAGACATTTGGATTGTTTCCAACTTGGGCCATTAAAAATAAAACTGCTGTGAACATTTGTGTACAGGGCTTTGTTTGGCATATACTTTCTTGTTTCTTGGGTGAATGGTTAGGAGTGGAATGGCTGAATCATATGGTAGGTGGTATATGTTTAACTTTTTAAGATACTACCAAACTTTTCCAAAGTGGTTATTACCATTTACATTCCCACCTGCAGTGTATGAAAGATCTGGTTCCTCTACATCTTTGCCATAACTTGGTATGATCAATCTTTATAATCTTAGCTATTAAGTGTGTAGTAGCATCTCGTAGTTTTACATCTCCCTAGTGAATATAAGGTCGCTATGAGTTGGAATCGACTCAAAGGCAACAAGTTTGGGGTTTTTTTGTTTTTTTTGTTTTTTTTGAGTGAATAATGATATTGAGCATCTTTTCATTTGTTTATTTTCCATCCATGTATCTTCCTTGTTGAAGTATCTATTTAAATCTTTTGCCCATTTTTAAAATTGGGGTTTTTATTATTAAGTTTTGAGGGTTCTTTATGTCTTCTGAATACAAGTCCATTATGAGATACATGTTTTACAAAGCGATCTGAGGTTTGCCTTTTCATTCTCTTAACAATGTCTTTCAAAAAGCAGACATTTAAAAATTTTGATGAAGTCTAATTATTGATTTTTTCATTTATAGATTGTGCTTTTGTTTTTGTCTAAAAATTGTTGCCCAAACCACAATTACAAGGATTTTCCTCTAGAAGCTTTATAATTGTATGTTTTACTTTTACTTTATGCTTACTTCTATGACTGATTTGGAGTTAATTTTTATATATGGCATCAGCATGAATTGGAGATCTTTTGTCTTGTATTTGGAAATCCAGTTGTTCCACCACCATTTGTGGAAGACTATTCTTTCTTCATCAAATTGCCTTTGCACTTTTATCAAAACTCACTTGTCCATAAATATGTGGGCAAATATGTGGGCTTGTTTCTGGATTTTCTGCTCTGTTGCTTTGATCTACTTGTTTATCTTTACGTTGTTATCATACTGCCTTGAAACTATATCTTTATAATAAGTCTTGAAGTTAGACTATGTTAACCCTCCAATTTTTCAAAGTTGTTTCAGTTATTTTGCATTTTTATGAATTTTAGAATCAGTTTCTCAAGTTCATCTTTACACCATTTATCTTTACAGCATTATACTGCCTTGAAGCTATACAGCTTTATAATAAGTCTTGAAATTATACTATGTTAACACTCCAATTTTTCAAAGTTGTTTTGGTTATTTTGCATTTTTATGACTTTTAGAATCAGTTTCTCAAGTTCCATTTGTTTTTAATTTTATTTTGTTGTTGTTGAGAATATACACGGCAAACCATACACCAATTCAACAGTTTCTACATGTACCATTTAGTAACAATGATTACATTCTTTGAGTTGTGCAACCATTCTCACCTTCCTTTTCTGAGTTGTTCCTCTGCCTTTAACATAAATTCACTGTGCCCTAAGGTTCCTATCTAATATTTCAAGTTGCTGTTGCCAGCTTGGAAACCCTGGTGGCGTAGTGGTAAAGTGCTACGGCTGCTAACCAAAGGGCCGGCAGTTCAAATCTGCCAGGCACTCCTTGGAAACCCTATGGGGCAGTTCTACTCTGTCCTATAGGGTCGCTGTGAGTCAGAATCGACTCAATGGCACTGAGTTTTTTGGTTTGGTTGCCTGTTTGATTACACTAAATTTTTAAAAGATATTTTTATTCGATATTGACTGCTGGTCTGAATGAGTTTTGTTTGCTTTACTTTTAGCATTTTACTGATGTCATTTCATTGTTTCCTGGCTTTCACTGTTTTTGATGCGAAATCAGCTGTCATTCTTCTTCGTTCTCTGAATGTGTCTTTTTTTCTTTGTCTCCTTTTAGGGATTTTCTATCTTTGGTTCACAGAAGTTGAATTATGATATACTTCCATGTGTTTTTCTTTGAACTTATCCTCTTTGGGGTCTGCCGAGCTTTCTGGGTTGACGTACTTTCATCAATTTGTAAATTTCTTAGACATTATCTTCAATTTCCAATTGGCAAGAAGACTCAGTGTTGAGTTTTCTGACCCATAAAAACAGTATGTCTGTTCACGATCTTTTATTTCTCTCACTGTTGCTTTGTAGCTTTCAGTGCAAATCTTGCGTATCTTTTGTTAGACTTATCCCTAAGAATTTCATATATTTGATGCTATTTTAAAATATTTTTAAAATTTGATTTTCCAAGTGTTCATATGTAGAAGTATAATTTATTTTTATATATTGACCTTGTAGTCTATAACTTTGCTAAACTCACTTATTAGTTCTAGTAGCTTTTTACAGATTTCATTAGAATTTTCTACATAGATGATTGTTGTCTGTCAGTAAAAGTAGTCTTACTTCTTCCTTTCTTAATGCTTTTTATTTCTTTTTTCTTGCCTTATCACACTGTCTAGAACATCAACACAATTTTGAAAAGAAGTGTAGAGAGCATTCATCCTTTCCTTGTTTCTGATCTTAGGAGGAAAGCATTTTATCTTTCACAGATAGCGTACAAGCATGTCAAAATGATGTTCTTTTATCGATAGAAACTTTGAATTCAGAATGTTTTGTATAGCTGCAGAATAACTTGCCATTTTAAGTGGACATTTAGCAAAGCCTCCAAATTATTGCATTTTTTTCCAGCGGTTGATAAAGAGTTATTTAAATACCTATACTACTGTATGTTTAATTAATATTAGTTAAGAGCATGGACTTTATAGTTAGACATATCTGGGTTTGAGTTTCAGTTCTGACAAATGCTGGATTTCTGACTCCGAGGAAGCAGTTTTACTTCTCAAAGTCTTTGTTTCCTCTATAAAATTAGGATAATAAAGTCTCTACCTGATGAAGCTGTTGTGGGGATTAAAGGAGACAATCTGTGTAAGGTTTTTAGTGTTGTCTGACACATAAAACCCACCCAGTACCAGTGCCGTCGAGTCGATTCCGACTCATAGCGACCCTATAGGACAGAGTAGAACTGCCCCATAGAGTTTCCAAGGAGCGCCTGGCAGATTCGAACTGCTGAACTTTTGGTTAGCAGCCGTAGCACTTAACCACTACGCCACCAGGGTTTCCGTCTGACACATAAAAAAAATAGTGCTTAATTAATTAATGTTAGTTGTTATTATTTATCTCATTATTAGTTAGACCAGAAGTGCTTTTCTTGATAACAACCTTTTTGAGATATAACTTACATACCACACAATTCATCCCTTTAAAGTATATAATTCAGTGGTTTTTAGCATATTCACAGAGCTGTGCAACCATTGCCACAATCGATTTTGGAACCTTTTCATCCCCCCACAAAGAAATCCCATATCCTTTATACCCATTTGATATACCCAAACCCTTTTTCGTCTCAGTGAATTTACTTATTCTGGACATTCATTATGAATGGGATCTTACAATATGTGACCTTTTCTGGCCAGCTTCTTTCACTTACCATAATACTTTCAAGTTTCATTCATGTCATAGCATATATCAGTAATTTGTTCCTTTTTTATGGCTGAATAATATTACATTATATGGATTTGCCACGTATCAGTTCATCAGTTGATGGACATATGGATTGTTTCTCTTCTGACTTTATGATAATGCTGCTATGAATATTCGTGTACAAGTTTTGGTGGACATATGTTTTCATTTCTCTTGGGTATATACCTAGGAGTGGAATTACGGGGCTAGGTGGTAATTCTATGTCTAACTTTTTGAGGAACTGTTTTCCAGAATAGCTGCAGCATTTTACATACTCACCAGCAGCGTTCAAGCGTTCCAGTTTTTCCACATCCTCACCAACACTTATTATCTCATTTTTTTTTTTTATTTTAGCCATCCTAATGGATGTGAAATGGCATCTCATTGTGGTTTTAGTCTGCATTTTCCCGTGATTAATGATGTTGAGCATCATTTCATGTGTTCTTCCATGGAAAACTGTCTATTCAGATCTTTTACCTATTTTTTTTATTTGAGGTTACTTGTCTTTTTACAAGCCCTGGTGGCAAAGTGGTTAAAGCACTCTGCTGCTAACCAAAAGGTCAGCGATTTGAACCCACCAGCCGCTCTGTGGGAGAAAGATGTGGCAGTCTGCTTCTGCAAAGATTTACAGCCTCAGAAACCCTATGGGGCAGTTCTACTCTGTCCTGTAGGGATGCCATGAGTCGGAATTGAATCAGCAGCAGTAGGTTTGGTTTTTCGTTTGTCTTTTTATTATTGAGTTTCAAGACAAAGATGCTTTTTTAATATTAATTTTTATTTGTATCACCCTGAAACAAAATATGTTAGAAATAAGTTAACGGCAAACCTCATTTCTCTGCAGGTGCTGAGGATTTACCAAAAGAATATATGTCAGTGAGAGATAAAGCTGACTGGGGTAGCAAAAAGTAAAGTGCTCGCGATACTCGTCATCATGCCTAAAGGGGTGCCAAAGGACCCAGAGATTGCTGAACTGTTCCACAAAGATGATCCTGAAGAGCTTTTTATTGGCTTGCATGAAATTGGACATGGAAGTTTTGGAGCAGTTTATTTTGTAAGTAATTAAAAAGAATCATTTAGATAAATCAGATTAAGAAATTTAGAATGCTATACATTCTGGCTATCACTGGTAAAATGTACTTGGTTTTAATATTTGTTCTACAAATTGAGGGATATCTACAGTAGGGGCAAAGTGGCATTGCTGAAAAGCTGGCCCCAGGATTCTAGGCGTTATCCAAATCAAAACCCAAACCTTTTGCTGTTGAGTCAATTCCGACTCATAGCAACCCTATATGACAGGGTAGAAAACTGCACCATAGGGTGTCCAAGGAGCTGCTAGGAGATTCGAACTGTCGACCTTTTTAGTAGCAGCCGCAGCTCTTAACCACTGCACCACCAGGACTCCAAGTCAGTGATATATAAATCAGCTGAGTCTGCTGTCCAGGTCCTATAAAACAGTGATAAGTTTGAAGTTGAGCCCCAGGCATTTCTATAATATGCCAAGCTTTTTCATGCCTCAGGGCCTTATATATTGTCCCTTCACCTAGAAAACTTTGCACATTGCATCCTCATCCCTTTCTAACTCTTGTTTATCCTACAGGTCTCAGCTTAAGAGTTACTTTCCTGTTGAACCCTCCAACACTTTCTTTTTTTTATGATGTCACCACACCCTGTGCTTATACTTTATTGCATTTGTCACAGTTGTAATTAAATAACTATGTATGAGTATTTTTGATTCATTTGTGTTCCTCCCACTAAATAATAAGCTCCGTAAGAACAGGGATTGTGTCCATTTTGTTCATTGCTGTATCCCCAGCAACTAGTATAATGCCTGCCATATAGTAAAACTCAATAAATGTTGCATGGATGGATGGAGGAATGGATGGATGGAGGGAAAGACAGGTACTCAGACAGATGGACTGACAAAGATTTGTAGTGCAGAGACATCAAGTCAATATTTTAACTTAAGGAGTACAAGACTTTGCCCCCTAGAATCAGCTTAAATTCCAAGGATTTGACTGTCTTCTTATGAGAAGAATGAGAAACAACTGAAATGTTAACACAGCTTATTCACTTGAACTTCTTCACATAAACTGTAGTTCTGTAATTTAATCTAGATAGCCTTAGAAGTTTGTTTCACCCAAGTAAGAAACATTTCCTTAAAAGTATTAGTCTATTAAAGCAAGTAATATGTTAAGTATTAATTATTACCTATTTCTTCTCCAAGTCTGTTATCAAATCTTGTTTAAGATATATATGTGTGTGTGTGTGTGTGCATGTGCATGTACGTGTGTGTATCTCAAACAAGATTATGTAAAAGATATATGTACATGTAAACCAACATTTGACTGTTGCTTTAACTTTTTTTTTTTTTAACTTGGTCCTTCATGTTCTGCCATCTAGGTAGTTCTTATTAGTTTTCCTTCCAAACCAGGTTTTAAGTATTGCATCTTTAGCTCATCCCTTTTGTTTCTAATCACATTTTCAGCCTGAGTTTTCCGTGAACCCTCCCTCATCATTTGGCATCTGTGCTCAGCACTACCACGACTGCTCCGCCCTCAGCCCCGTTTAATACTCGGCTGCCATTCAGATTCATTTTATCATTAACTGATCTTCCAGGGCTGAAAACTGATTTTCTAGTTAACATTCTTATGTTAGTCTTTGGGCTCCGAGTAGTGCTTAAGGCCCAATCAAAATACAGTCTTTGTTATTCACAGAGACACTTTAAAAAAAAAAAAAAGCATTTTAAATGGTAAATATACACACAGAAATGTATATAGTACGCGCACATATTTTTAATCCGTAGTTTAAAGAATAATTAAAAATCAAATCCCTGTATAACCAGCATGCAGATCAAGAAATAAAATATACCAGTACCCCAGAAGCCTCTCTTATATCCTCCTCAGTCATGATCTTTTTCCTCCCCTTAGGACTATTCACTAAGCTGATTTTCATGCTGATTATTTTCTTGCTTTTCTTTGTACATAGCCCACTTACTTCTGGACCCCTAAACAATGTAGTTGGTTTTGACTAGTTTTGAACTTCCAAAAATGGAAACATTCTGTATATATTTGTTGTGATCTTTTTATTTTGCGCAGAGATACATTATTCAGTCATCTTTTTTTACTTTTCTTATATTACTTTTTAGCTAATTCTTCCTCTCAGAATCTCTCTTGGCTAGTCAGAGGATGGTTCCAATCTCTATTTGACTCTTCTGTTTTAAAAAGCAGCCAGGGCCTTCTCAAAGTTCCAGGGTTTTAGTATGAGTACAATAAACCAACCATGTTTTAAAACTTACTACCAGGACATTTGTACTAGGGGCAAAGTGAGATGTATCTCATAGTCGGCTACAGAAGACCTGATGATTTATTTGCTTTTTGGCCTAAGTCCTGCCTCCTTATCTTTGCAGCTTTAAGGTAGACGCTAAATATGTATTATTTGTAGAAATTATAAAGATACCTAGGTGGCTTTGATATTGAAATATAATCATTAACTAGGTACTGCCCATATACAAAAGTGAATCGTATAGGCCCATACCAAACCCATTGCCATCAAGTCGGTTCTGACTTATAGCTACCCTATAGGACACACTAGAACTGCCCCATAGGGTTTCCAAGGAGCTGCTGGTGGATTCGAACTGCTGACCTTTTGGTTAGCTGCGAAGCTCTTAACCACTGTACCACTAAGGCTCCTTATAAACCCATAGCCCTGAAATAACAGATGAAAGGAAATTTACTGACACATTAGTATAAAACTTATAAAAATGCTTTAACCTATTATTTATAGTGGTCACATAAAGATGGATTTTCTCACTGGCCACAGTAATATTTACATGTGTAGTTCCTCCCTCATTATTACTAGATTCTTCCTCTTATTATTTGTACCACTATAAGCAAGACGATTCTAACATCTCTTAGTTGGACAACTGCAATAACCCCCTAACTGATCTCTGTGCATCTGCTCTGGTTTCTCTCCAGTCTTCTTCACACCGTGGTGGGCTTGGGAGAAAAAACAAACCTGTAAATCTGATCTCCCTTTTGTTATAAGCCTTCAGAGACTCTCCGTTGTTCTCAGGCTAAAAATCAAAATCTGTGATGTGGCCAGCCTACAAGCCCCTTCGTGATATGGTCACTGAACTGCATTCTCTCACTCTCACTGCTCTAGCTATAATTGCTTTCGTTTGATTGTCTACCATCTTAACTCCTGTTTATCCTTTAGCTCTCAGTTTAAGCCTCATTTCTTCAGAGAAGCCTTTTCTGACTTCCCTAACCATTTTTGATTCTCGAGGTAACGCATGCCCTTCTTTATCCTTCATGTCTCAGTTGTGATTTTACATTCGTTTGTTGTGGTTTTAGTTTTATTACTATCTGTTGTATTAGGGGAAATACAGGTACTGGACATACAGTTCCATCCCCAGCACTTAATCCAACATCTGACAAATTGTGAACACTCAGTGAGTATTTGTTGAATGAATGAATGGAGGAGTGAATTATGAAGAATTCTGTTATGGAAACTGTGGTACTGCCAATTAGTACTCTTCATGGGTCATAGTCATGTCAGCAAGCCAGAAAGACTAGAGTCTAACAACCAGTGTTTTTACACCTAAACATTGTAATTCTACTGTAGCCTCTTTGTAGTTTACAGCTAGTACCTAGAATGATGCCAGGAAATATACTTAAAGTGAATTGTAAGCTGCCACACCTTTTGTAGAATCAATCAGCTGAAAGTATACATTATGTTGAGAGAAGACAGAAATTATTAATTTGATGAAATACCTCTGTGTATTTGGATTTACGTAAGTAGTTCAGAAATTAGCAGCAATAAGAAGTGAGATAGTAAGGAACTATATAAAGGGAAATAAAAAGAGATTAATCTTACTTTCTGCTAACTGTTCAGCACAGAGGCCACAAGCCACAATTAACTAGTTAAATTTAAGTTAATTAAAATTAAATAAAATTTAAATCACCAACTTCATATGGAAGGGAAAGAGGCCCAAGTTAAGTAAAGCATTACGGAAAAAGAAGAACAAAGTGGAAGGCCTCACTCTACCTGATTTTAGAGCCTATTATACTGCCACAGTAGTCAAAACAGCCTGGTATTGGTACAACAACAGATACATAGACCAATGGAACAGAATTAAGAATCCAGACATAAATCCATTCACATATGAGCAGATGATTTTTGACAAAGACCCAAAGTCAGTTAAATGGGGAAAAGATAGTCTCTTTAACAAATGGTCCTGGCGTAACTGGATATTAATCTGCAAAAAAATGAAACAAGACCCATACCTCACACCGTGCACAAAAACTAACTCAAAATGGATCAAAGACCTAAATATAAAATCTAAATAAAATGATAAAGATCGTGGAAGAAAAAATAAGGACAATGCTAGGAGCCCTAATACATGGCATAAACATTATACAAAACATTACTAACAATGCAGAAGAGAAACTTGATAATTGGGCATTCCTTAAAATCAAGCACCTATGCTCATCCAAAGACTTCAGCAAAAGAGTAAAAGGATTACCTACAGACTGGGAAGAAAGTTTTTAGCTATGACATTTCCAGTCAGTGTCTGATCTCTAAAATCTACATGATACTGCAAAAACTCAACTACAAAAAGACAACCCAATTAAAAATGGGCAAAGGATATGAACAGGCGCTTCACTAAAGAAGACATTCAGGCTGCTAACAGACATGTGAGGAAACGCTCACGATCATTAGCCATTACAGAAATACAAATCGAAAGTACAATGAGATTCCCTCTCACTCCAACAAGGCTGGAATTCATCCAAAAAACACAAAATAATCAATGTTGGAGAGTTTATGGAGAGACTGGAACACTTGTACACTGCTGGTGGGAATGTAAAATGGTACAACCACTTTGGAAATCAATTTGGCACTTCCTTAAAAAGCTAGAGATAGAACTACCATACAATCCAGCAATCCCACTCCTTGGAATATATCCTAGAGAAATAAGAGCCTTTACACGAACAGATATATGCACACCCATGTTCATTGCTGCATTGTTTACAATAGCAAAAAGATGGAAGCAACCAAGGTGCCCATCAACAGATGAATGGATAAATAAATTGTAATATATTCACATAGTGGAATACTACACTAAAGAACAATGATGAATCCCTGAAACATTTCATAACATGGAGGAACCTGGAAGGCATTATGCTGAGTGAAATTAGTCAGTTGCAAAAGGACAAATATTGTATGAAACCACTATTATAAGAACTCAAAAAATAATTTAAAGAGACAAGAAAATATTCTTTAATGGTTACAAGAGTGGGGCGGGAGGGAGGGAGAGGGGTTTTCACTAATTAGATAGTAGATAAGAACTATTTTAGGTGAAGGGAAAGAGAACACACAATACAGGAGAGGTCAGTACAACTGGACCAAACCAAAAGCAAAGAAGTTTCCTGAATAAACTGAACACCTTGAAGGCCAGCGTAGCAGGGGCGGGGGTTTGGGGACCATGGTTTCAGGGGACTTCTAAGTCAGTTGGCATGATAAGACCTATTAAGAAAACATTCTGCATCTGACTTTGGAGAGTGGTGTCCGGGGTCTTAAATGCTAGCAAGTGGCCATCTAAGATGCATCAATTGGTCTCAACCCACGTGGAACAAAGGAGAATGAAGAACACCAAAGACACAAGGTAATTATGAGCCCAGGAGACTGAAAGGGCCAATAAACCAGAGACTACATCAACCTGAGACCAGAAGAACTAGATGGTGCCTGGCTAGAACTGATGACTGCTCTGACAGGGAACACAACAGGGAACCCTTGAGGGAGCACAGGAGCAGTGGGATGCAGATCCCAAATTCTTGTAAAAAGACCAGACTTAATGGTCTGACTGAGACTAGAAGGACCCTGGTGGTCATGGTCCTCAGACCTTCTATTAGCCCAAGACAGAAACCATTCCCAAAGCCAACTCTTCAGACAGGGATTGGACCAGACTGGGATAGAAAATGATACTGATCAAGAGTGAGCTCCTTGGATCAAGTAGACACATGAGACTATGTGGGCAGCCCCTGTTTGGAGAAGAGATGAGAAGGCAGAGGGGGACAGAAGCTTGCCGAATGGACATGAAAATAGAGTGGAGGGAAGGAGTATGCTGTCTCAGGGGGAGAGCAACTAGGAGTATATAGCAAGGTGTGTATAAGTTTTTGTACGAGAGACTGACTTGGTTTGTAAACATTCACTTAAAGCACAATAAAATTTTTTTTAATTAAATAAAATTTATAATTCATTCCTTCAGTTACACTAGCCCATTTCACATGCTATCATATTGGACAGTGCAGATATAGAACATTTCCATCATCACAGAAAGCAATGCTCTAGAGATCATCATTGATACATACTCTGGTGTAAATTCTCCCAGAGTTTTTTTCTACACATATAATCACATTATTACTATTTTATAGAAACAAAACTAAACAGCTTGTTTTTTTGATTATATGTTTGATATCTTTTTATATTACTACATGTACATATACATTACTTTATTCTTTCAATACTTATTTCATTATCTGATGCCATGCCATATTTATTTAACTGGTTCTCTGTTGCCATTGATGGACTTTCTACATGGTGAAGCCAGTATGGATATTTTGGAAATGTCACTTTTTTTGTTTGATAGAATATATTTTCTTAAACCCTAATCCTTTTTTATACTATAATCTTTGCATGTGTATAAAAGGGTAAAGAGAAGCTTTGCCTTAAAGTTGGGTGGTAGTGTCTATCTAGCCTATCAAAAGTTGGAGTGTTTTGGAACTGTGATAATGAAGTATGAGAATATTATTTTTCCTTACGTGTTTTCTTTTCCTCTTTTTCATTGTTGTTGAGAATATTATTTTTTAAAAAGTCTCTTCAAATATTTATGGCTAAAATATTAATTTTTTATTTTTCTTCTCTCCTATTCACGCAGGCCACAAATGCTCACACCAACGAGGTGGTGGCAGTTAAGAAAATGTCCTATAGTGGGAAGCAGGCACATGAGGTAAGACAGTTGTGTATGTAAACGGACATAAGCAAGCTAGTATGAAATTGACAGTAGAAACATAGTTCTTTAAACACTACTTTATCATAGTGCTTTTTTTTTTTCCTTCTTATAGATCATATAATAAACATCCCTAATATTCTAGCTCAGTCAACTATTTTGCAGGATAGGACACGAGTTAGTGTAATGGCTTTACTATAATACATTTGCTAATAGATTTACGTTGCATACTCAAACTAAAGAAATAACACAGTTTAAACAGTTTCTTCATTTATTAAACATTTACTTTATGTCCACTTAAGATAATAAAAAGAGTATTGCATGTATGTATACTCGATAAAGTAATATTTTCAGTTTAAAAATTAAAACATCTCTTCGCTGATTTCCATAGAAATGGCAAGATATTCTCAAGGAAGTCAAGTTTTTACGACATTTGAGGCATCCCAATACCATAGAATACAAAGGTTGTTACTTGAAAGAGCATACTGCTTGGGTAAGTAAGAGGACCTCTAGTACCTTTTTTTTTCCTCCCCCAATTAAAATTTTTTTTTCTTTTCTGTTATTCATTTGATCTGTAAAAAATTGTTAGTCCCATTGCTGTTCCATTTGACTTTCATTATCAGTATTTTACATTTATTGATATCTCAGAATGTGCCATATGGTTTATGTTCCAAATATGATATCCAGTTAAATACGATATCTAGCCTTTGGGTAATTCCATTCTACAAACTTTCAACAAAGAAATAGTGAAAAGATAACATCATTTTATGATTTGTTTGTCAAAGTAAAAGACAGAGCCTTTTATTGCCATCCTAGAGTTTTTATGTGTGATATTTCTTATCCCCCACTCCAGTTCCCTAAAAATTCTGAATTGTGCTTGACATTACCATCACTCATTTTTGCCAAACAGGGTCTAGCATATGATTCAAATGACACAACCTTTTGTTCTACTTTTAGTGTATTTGTCTATGATTGTGTGTCTGTTTTTAGGTTGGTGTATTAGGCACCATTTAGAGTATGACAGTGTTGTGCTTTGTACTTTATCAGATTGCACATTCCAACTTACAGTGCAACTTCACTATCATTTATTGAGTGCTCACCATGTACTAGGTCCTTTCCTGTTTATGATTTCCAGTTAGGGAATGGAATTTCTGTTCCCAGGTAGACTATATCAAACAGTATACTTAAACGTAAACATTTCGGTTCAAGCAATGCTTAAGATATACGGAGCCTCTTTTCTAAGCAAGCAGATTCATCAAAGGAACATCTCATTATCTGGAAATCGGGTCTCGGGCAATCTAAGATGTCTTAAAGAAGTCAACAAAGAGATAATGGGCAGGCAGAATAAATATTAGATTTACAAAATCCAAGTGCTATATCTCATGTGTTTCAAGTCTTCAAAAAAACCCTCCAAGCACTCATTTGAAGCCTGTTTACTCTTAGATTACATAGAGTACTAATAAGCTTGGTTAACTGGTTTCTGTCTACAGCTGATTTGATAGGCTATTTAAAAGGAGCTCATAGGAACTGAGCTGCTGGAGACATGCATACAAACAGCCACAAGAATTATTTGGCCATAAGAAAGCAGTCAGGGAAGTTAGAAAGCAGACCCAGTAATTTAAAGGCAGAGCAACTAGAGCTGTTTAGTGTCAGGAGCAACCAACCAGCCATAGATCAGGTGCCCTTGTGAATTAGCCTGGCAAATCACTCCTAGACAGAAACCAGATAACCAAGCTTATTAGCACTCTATGTAATCTAAGAGTAAAAAGGCTTCATATGAGAGCTTGGGGGATTTTCTGAAGACATGAAACATGAGATTTAGCACTTGGATTTTGTCCTTCTGTTATGGAATAATAGGGAAAATAATATTTGTGACAAAAACATTGTTTTGAAATATATAATTTTTTTAAAACATAAATTTAACTACAAACATATTCCATCTTTGAGATTTTTAAATGTTCTATGTTCATATTCAGCATACTCAATTTAAGGAAGTTATATGTACATGCTTAGTTACTCAATTTATAAAATTAGAAAAGTACATGACACCATTTTGAAATGTTTCCATCAAAATTAAAGAAGAAAACAGGGCACATAAAAAGTTAGTGTTCATTATCTATAATATTCATATACGTCTCTACATTTAAAAAATGAAAGGAATCAGTATGTTGATATTATTATATCTAGATGATTATAAGGGATTTGTGTTTTCTAATGAGCATGTAGGAGCCCTGGTTGGTCTATGGTTAAGAGCTCGGCTGCTAACCAAAAGGTTGGCATATCCCGCTCCTTTTTAGTCTCAGACTAATTCCAAGTAGGAGATTACAAAAAATGAGATGGTGGAAATTGTAAAGATCAATTATTGCCAGATGACCAAAATTTAATCCAGGTTCAGGTAAGTCAGAATATTTTTTCTACTAGTATTCTTAGTTTATTGTTTGTTTGTTTTTTTTTTCTGTTTGGTTTGGTTGGGTGGGGGGCTTTTTTAGTAGTAGTCCTTTATTAATTTTTATTGTTGTGGTTGTTGTTTTAATGTATTCTAGCTGGTGATGGAATATTGCTTAGGCTCAGCTTCGGACTTATTAGAAGGTAAGAATAAGAGCACTATTCTCTCCTTTCCGCTTTACCTTGACTGAATGGTATCTCTTCTTATACTAAAGTACAGTTTGGGCAAAGTAAATGGGTGATGACTTGGACTGAAGCCCAGTGTGGATAAGCTGTGCCAACTCTCATCTCTGCAATGTTGCTGCAAATACCTGAGGGAGGATCAGCAACCCTCCTGCTGTTTTAGTTCAAGCAGGTACTGCTGAACTGTTAGGCTGTTGCAATGCGGTATAAAACCGACAACATCAAATTCGTGTGTATGTATGAAATAGAGGTAGATGTCATCAGATTATATGGAGATTTAACCCTTTCAAATATTGTGACTGACCCAGATCTCCTCGGCAAATGCTGTTATAACCAGAAACTGTTAAAAATTTATATTTAAAAAAAGCTTTCTTATATCATCCTTGAGCTCTGAATAGAAATTGCTTATTAGCTGCCTTCACAAATAATGAAAACCTGTATTTAGGAGGGGTAATTATAGATGGTTTTATGGCAGAGGAGAATAATGTAACCTTAAACACTCTAGGCATTTAAAATGTCAGAAGGGACTGGTAAATTTGGGCCTGGCCCTGTTGGAATCAGTGTGGCTTTGACTTGCACAACTGTTAAGTAAATTAACAGTGCATCGCTTAGATCAGGCTTTGTTGTTTTAAAGGATTTGTTTGTTTTGGATTGGGTTTTTTTTTTCCCCCCCTTTTTTAATTGTGCTTGGATGTCCTGTAAATCTGATTTTTTGTTATTGTTCTTCTTCTTCTTGTTATTCTGGAGAAATGATATACCCTGTGTATTGAGGTGAATATGTTCCCCAATTGTCATTTGACAACGCATAAATCAGTCTGGTCTGTATAGAGGAGCCCTGGTGGAGCAGTGGTTAAATGCTTGGCTGTGAACCGAAAGATGAGCGGTTCGAGTCCACCAGCTGTTCTATGGGAGAAAGATGTGGCAGTCTGCTTCCGTAAAGATTTACAGCCTTAGAAACCCTGTGGGGGCAGCTCTACCCTGTCCTATATGGTTATTATGAGTCAGAATTGACTCAACAGTGGGTTTGTTTTGTTTGTATAGCTGTATAAAATAATAAAAAAGGAATGAAACTGGTCATCTACTCCTAACTTGTTTTCCTCCTTCAGTTCATAAGAAACCGCTTCAGGAAGTGGAGATCGCTGCCATTACTCAGGGTGCTTTGCAGGGGCTAGCCTACTTGCATTCTCATGCATTGATTCATAGGTAAGATTAGAGGCCAGTTATGTTTTTTGTTTTTTTCCAATTACAGGATTATCTATTCAAGGAACCTTGAAAATTAGTGCATGTTCCACTTTTTAGTGTGCCTTAAGGATTTATGGGAAGCAAATAGACTGTTGCTGCTTCTGGGTGTAAGGAGAAAAGTTGCCAGAATTTAGCTCCTATCTCTTGGTCTCTCCCATATATCCACAAAGACTTACATCATCTCTGTTCTGTAGAAAACTATTTTCCAGGCTGGGAATTGCAGGGAAATTTGAAGAAGGACCCAGCAACCGTCTGATACAGTGCCAAGAAAGAGTAGAAAAGAAAGTTGACCTTCCCTCCGTAGATTTTATTTTTTAGCTGAGTTTCTTCTCCCTTTCCTATCGCAAATAACAAGTCAATCTTATATAAATACTTGCTGTTTCATTACTTAAACAGTATTTTGCATTTCTGCAGTCCATATAGATAGTTATTATCTTTATTCAGCAGATAAAGAAACTAGGGCTCAGAAATATTTAACTACCTTGCCCATAGTTTTACAGCATTTAAGTAATGGAGTTAGGATTGAAACTGAAATTTCCTGACTTCTAATCCAGGGCTTTCCTCTACTTTAAATGTTCGTCACCACCACTCTCTCCTCCCTTTACTAACTTCTCCAAAGGAAAGATGTTGTTAAGCAATCTTTCCTTCTCTCAGTCCAGAACTTCTAGTACTCTTGCTTTAAGGAATGGTAGGAGAAGTAGTGGCCTATGAGGCAGATGTAAAGGATCTGATATGACTCACAAAAGAAATCAGTTTACATTTACTAGGAAGAAGTGAAACCATTAGGTCATAGGTTCCCCCTTTTGGTGCTGTTTTAATCACTCAAGAGTAAGCATCGCCAGTCACTGGCACTACAAAAGCGGAACATCCACGTACTAAGCATGCCAACATTTCTGTCATGAATTTGACTTAATTGTAAGAGTGAGGAAGGAGCCTAATATGTCTAACAAATATTGATGAAATATGTTTACCATGATATCCATAGATTTAACTTTTTTTTAAAGAAAAATCCATCTCTTGGGTTCTAAAGTGTCGTTACTGAATGCTAGCTTGCTTACGATGATTTTACCTGCTTTTACTGAAAGCCAAGGTTCGGTCTTTTTGGGCCTTTATTACCTTAATCTGTACATTAGTTTAATATTTTAGTCCGCGTTATATTTTATCTTCTTTAATATGTAAAAGAAGTTGAAAAAAAAAACCTGTCGAGAATGCTCTTTATTTAAAAATAAATACTGTCTTAGATTCTTATTATTTTGAGTTAAAAGGCAGGCCTGTCTTCTAATTGAAGATAATAGAGGAAAGATATTTTTCTGTTGTAAAGAGGAATAAATAATACTTTTTTTTTAGTTCTCTCTGCCAATGCCTAATGTCATCCTGAGGAAGGAAACAAATTTGCAAAGGAAGATTTTTGGAAAAGTTGTTTTGGAAGTATTTGAACCTTATCATTTTCACCTTGACATAAGTTTTTCCTCATTCTCTCTATCTTGCCACTGCCCATCATCTTACAGTTTTTGGTTCCTCGTACTCATTATGCCTCATGCCTTTTTTGAAATTCATTCTAAATTATCATACTAAAGAATGAATTTTTTACATCCTATTTTTAAAACTTTTTACTGCATAAAACATCTAATAGCTTTAATAGTAACCACTTGTGATTCTTTTTGTAGTAATACAATAAAAATGCAATTTCTTAACCCCTAATCCTTGTTTGTTTTGATCTTTCAGGGTCTTCTTTTTACTGTACAGTGTTATTTTTAAAAATAACACCTTCTATATAACATGTACCCTCAAATGCCTTAGAGTTGCAGTTACAATTAAAGGCAGAGAGAGAAAGGGTCACAGGCAAAAAAGAAAAGGTATGTGTGTAGCTGAGGTTTACTGGCAGGTAGTCAGTACAGATTCACTGAAGATCTACTTAAAATGTCACATAATTTGGAGGGGGAAAAAAGGCGATTACAAATGGCACCAATCTTCCTAGCACAAGGATACTTTCGGCAACTGGATTTAGCATTTAAGAATATGCTTTTTTTTTAGAGTAGCAGCTGACTAGGTTTTCTGGTCTGCCTTTTTTCTCATTGCATTCCCTCCCTCTGAAGAAAGCACTACCTTTAAGTAATTACTATGACCTACCTGTAAGTACACCCAGGAATCCGAGCCCCCTGACAACATGCAGTAATTACTAAATCCCCTTCTGGCTATCTGAGCAAGATTTTTTAATAAACTTTTTGTCTTATTAATTGCATGCTCTGACCTATTCCATAATCAAAATTGAAAAGTAATTTCTAACCCTCGTTATTTTTTCCGATAGGGATATTAAAGCAGGAAATATTCTTCTAACAGAGCCAGGTCAGGTGAAACTAGCTGATTTTGGATCTGCCTCAATCGCTTCTCCTGCCAACTCCTTCGTGGGCACACCTTACTGGTATGTAGAGTTAGAAAACGTGACAGTTTTAAAATACACATACATGAACAATGTGAACTCATAGCATTGGTTTGGTGTGGTTTTTTCACGTCATCTTACCATGTGCCTCAAAATAAAATTTCATTAGATAGGGAGAGAAAACTCAGCTAGCAAAAAAGAAACACTCTGACTTAGTATAAAATGCACAATGACTTTAAATTGTTTAAATAAGATTGATGTCACTGTGTGTAAACTGAGCAGGTTTATCAACTCACTGACCAAGCTCAGGCTTTTGATTTCATTTGGGGTTTCTTTTGAACTTTTCTCTTGAGACAGTGTCTCTAGGGAAGAACAAGGTAGCCTCTTTAACCTTCTGTAGCTGGCTAGCAAGTATAAATGTTACCTTTCAGTGAAGGAAATCAAGTTCTTGCCATGTTGAGTTCCCTGATGCTTTACCTCCTGGTCATTCTGACTTAGCTTCACCCCATTCTATTCAGGGTCCTTTCTTTCCTTATAAATACATTGAATTTTCAATGTAACTTGGAAAATGACTTATTTATCCCTGGAAATTTACTTACCAAATTAAAAAAACCAGCTACTTTTTAAATTTTTCTCCATCATCATCAAATAGCATTTACGAAGTTAACTACTTACATACACTAGTAGAGAACAGTTCTGTTCAAAGCATATTAAACAGATATGGCTGCTGCCCTGTTAATGAAAATCCATTATGGACAAGAAGTTAAAGTAACATCTATAAGCATAGCCTTTTTTTCTTTTTTTAGTTTTAATATCTTTGAAATAGCTGATTATATTGCTTACATAAATCCATAAGGCATTGTTCATGTTGTTTAAGGTAATTTATTTAGGCATTTCATATATATTAATTTTTTACATGTCTCTATGAGGTAGCTACTAGAATCATCTCTGTTTTACAGATGAAGAAACTGACATACGGAAGAGTTAAATAATTTACCCAAAATCAAACTAAGTGGCAGAACCAGGATTTATAGAAAATAACGAGTTGTTTCATGTAAATCTCCAAGTATATTGTATATATTTTTAAGAGTTTTTTTTTCCCAGATGGTTTGTGTAAGAAAATAATATCTTTATCAGATAAGCATTTTGGAATACCTTCAAGAGCAACTGTTTCATCAGATTACGTTATTAGATGAAATTTGTTTTTAATTTACAACTTGAGTTCTATACATTATGTTTGGTAGGATGGCACCAGAGGTGATCTTAGCTATGGACGAAGGACAGTATGATGGGAAAGTTGATGTTTGGTCACTTGGGATCACCTGTATTGAATTAGGTGAGTAAAAAGTGATTTGGTTTCATTGTACTTTTTTTTTTTAATTTTAGTTTTATTGTGTTTTAGGTGAAAGTTTATAGCACAAATTAGTTTCTCACTGAAAAATTTACACGCAAATTGTTTTGTGACCTTGGTTGCAGTCCATGCAATGTGTCAGCATTCTCCCTCTTTCAGTTTCCACTCTGGGTTCTCCATGTCCATTTGTCCAGTTTTCCTGTCCCTTCCTACCTTCTCGTCTTTGCTTTTGGGCAGGGGTTGCCCATTTGGTCTCATATACTTGATTGAACTAAGAAGCACGTCCCTCAAGTGTATTACTGTTTGTTTTATAGACCTGTCTAATCGTTAGCTAAAAGGTAGACTTTGGAAGTGGCTTTAGTTCTGAGTTAACAGGGTGTCCAGAGCCAGAGTCTCAGGGGTTCCTTCAGTCTCTGTCAGACCAGTCTAGTCTTTTTTTCTTTTTGGTGAGTTTGAATTTTGTTCTACATTTTTCACCTGCTCAGTCCAGGACTCTCTATTGTGATCCCTGTCAAAGCCAATGGTGGTGGTAGCTGACACCGTCTAGTTCTTCTGGGCTCAGGCTGATGGAGGCTGTGGTTCATGTGGTCCATTAGTCTCATATTTTCCTAATATCTCTGGGTTTTTTTCATTCTCTTTTGCTCCGGATGGGATGGGACCAATAGATGTATCTTAGATGGCCACTGGCAAGCTTTTAAGACCCCAGACAGTACTCACCAAAGTAGGATGTAGAACATTTTCTTTATGAACTATATTATGCCACTTGATTTGGTTTCTCCTGAGACCATGGTCCCCAGCCCCCAGCCCTAGTAACTCTGTCCCTCAAGGTGCTCGGATGTGTCTAGGAAACTTCTATGACTTCGGCTTAGTCGAGTTGTGCTGACTTCCCCAATATTGTGTGTTGTCTTTCCCTTCACCGACATTAACGCTTATCTACTATCTTAGTTATCTAGTACAGCTCTAACAGAAATACAACAAGTGGATGGCTTTAACAAAGAAATATTGATTCTCTCACAGCCTAGTAGTCTAGAAGTCCAAATTCAGGGTGCCAGCTCTGGGGGAAGGCTTTATCTCTCTGTCAGCTCTGGAGGAAGGTCCTTGTCATCAGTCTTCCCTTGGGTCTAGGAGCTTCTCCTCTCAGGAACCCTGGGTCCAAAATACATACTCTGCTCCCAGCGCTGCTTGTTTGGTGGTATGAGGTTCCTATATCTCTCTGCTTGCTTCTCTCTTTTATATCTCAAAAGAGATTGACTCAAGACACAACCCAATCTTGTAGATTGAGTTCTGCCTCATTAACATAACTGCCACTCATCCCATTTCATCAATATCATAAGAGATCAGATTTATAACACATAGGAAAATCACATCAAATGACAAAATGGTGGACATTCACACAATATTGGGAATCATGGCCCAGTCAAGTTGACACATATTTTGGGGGGACACAATTCAGCCCGTGACATCTACTATCTAGTTAGTGATCTCCCATCTCCACCCCTCCACTTGCTTGCAACCGTCAATTGTTTTTTTCTGTGTATAAAGCTTTTCTTTTTTTTTTTAATTTTTATTGTGCTTTAAGTGAAACTTTACAAATCAAGTCAGTCTCTCACACAAAAACTTATATACACCTTGCTACATACTCCCAGTTGCTCTCCCCCTAATGAGACAGCCCGTTCCCTCCCTCCACTCTTTCTTTTCATGTCCATTTCGCCAGCTTCTAACCCCCCCTACCCTCTCATCTCCCCTCCAGGGAGGAGATACCAACATAGTCTCAAGTGTCCACCTGATCCAAGAAGCTCATTCCTCACCAGCATACGTCTCCAACGCATTGTCCAGTCCAATCCGTGTCTGAAGAGTTGGTTTCAGGAATCGCTCCTGTCCTGGGCCAACAGAAGGTCTGGGGGCCATGACCACCAGGGTCCTTCTAGTCTCAGTCAGACCGTTAAGTCTGGTCTTTTTATGAGAATTTGGGGTCTGCATCCCACTGCTCTCCTGCTCCCTCAGGGGTTCTCTGTTGTGTTCCCTGTCAGGGCAGTCATTGGCTGTAACCGGGCACAATCTAGCTCTTCTGGTCTCAGGCTGATGTAGTCTCTGGTTTATGTGGCCCTTTCTATCTCTTGGGCCCTTAATTACCTTGTGTCCTTGGTGTTCTTCATTCTCCTTTGATCCAGGTGGGTTGAGACCAATTGATGCATCTTAGATGCCGCTCTCCAAGGTGGATGCAGAATGTTTTCTTAATAGATTTTATTATACCAATTGACTTAGATATCCCCTGAAACCATGGTCCCCAAACCCCTGCCTCTGCTACACTGGCCTTCGAAGCATTTAGGTTATTCCGGAAACTTCTTTGCTTTTGGTTTAGTCCAGTTGTGCTGACCTCGCCTGTATTGTGTGTTGTTTTTCCTGTCACCTAAAGTAGTTCTTATCTACTATCTAATTAGTACCCCTCTCCCACCCCCCCTCCCTCCCCCCTGTCGTAACCATCAAAGAATATTTCTTCTCTTATAAACCTTTTCTTGGCTTTTTATGATAGTGGTCTCATACAATATTTCTCCTTTCGTGATTGACTTATTTCACTCAGCATAATGCCCTCCAGATTTATCCGTGTTGTGAGATGTTTTGTGGGTTGATCATTGTTCTTTATCGTTGTACAGTATTCCATTGTGTTTATGTACCATAGTTTGTTTATCCATTCATCTGGCACCTAGATTGTTTCCATCTTTTTGCTGTTGTGAATAACGCTGCCATGAACATGAGTGTGCATATGCCTATCCGTGTGTTGGCTCTTATTTCTCTGGGATATATTCTTAGGAGTGGGATTGCTAGATCATATGGTATTTCTATTTCTAGCTTTTTAAGGAGGCACGATATTGTTTTCCATAGTGATTGTACCATTTTACATTCCCACCAGCAGTGCACAAGAGTTCCAATCTCTCTGCAACCTTTCTAATATTTGTTATTTTCTGTTTTTTATTAGTGCCAGTAATGTCAGGGTGAGATAGTATCTCGATGTAGTTTTGATTTGCATTTCTCTAATGGCTAATGATTGCAAGCATTTCCTCATGTGTCTGTTAGCCACCTGAATGTCTTCTTTGGTGAAATATCAGTTCATATCCTTTGCCCATTTTTTAATTAGATTCTTTGTCATTTTGTTGTTGAAGTATTGAAGTATTGTATAGATTTCATTGTATTTTTGAGAACTGTTCTTTATTATGATTGTTTCTTTATTCGTCCACCTAATATTTAATGAGCTGCTGCTGTATGTGTGCCAGGCAATGTGAATTTATTATACTTTTTCTATGATCCTGTATAATATCAAAAGATTGTTTTCTCTCTGTTGCATTTTCATGTTAGTAATTTAAATAAAGGAGTTGGAACAGATATGACAGCTAGCAAATATGGGAACACAAGATAGAAAGTACTAGTATTTGAAAAATATTCATTCTCTATCATGTGGCTGATAATGTATGTCCTACCTTCACTCCTATATCCATTACCTTGATTTACACTCCAATTTTATTAGGAAAATCTGAAAAAGTAAGAGCAGATTTGTCAAAGATCTAACCTCTATAGAGAGCAACTTCAGAGAAAGCTTCATATTAAAAGATACCCCCAGCCATAAAATTGTTCCCCAGATATTGTTGGAATTATCTCAAATTGTCTAAAATACCACAGAATTGCTCTTCTGTGCTATACATTTTCAACTGTAATATATATTAAAGTTACCTTCATCCACTGGGATACTGGTGAATGGCTCTCTGGGGGATGGGGAGCCCTGATTTGTAAATTTGCCAATCTAATACTCCTGCCATAGCCAATTCCATGCCACCGGTGTGATGCACTGAATGCAGGGTTGGGAAAAGATATCCACAGTTGGCCTTCCAAAGCTAGTATTAGCTGGCTGCAGGACAAGGCTACATTTATCTAGATATTTGTACATGTTTAAATTAAAAATGCTTAATCTAAAAAAAAAAAAGCAGTCCTTTAAAAAAATTTTTTGTTCAATTTTTTAAATTTAGATTTTAATTTTTTGTTTAATTTCTTGTATCTTGGAATTGATCCTATACATAGTACTACATTCCAGTTTCATTTTCAGACTATAGTTTTCTCTTTCCCTAAGATATTTGGCCTATAAAGAAGAGTTTGGAAACTTTGTAGTACATTTCCAATTGCTTCATTCACCCCTTCCAACAAAGAAACAGATGGTAAAGATGCACAATTCTCATTTTTTTTTATATAAGTTACGTGTTAATGTAAAAAATGAACATAGTTCAGAGAGGAAATTTAGAATATTTACTTGATTTTTTTCCAATGAATAATAGATTCACATGGTTTAGAAATAAAAAAATATAAAAAGGCATATAGTGAAAGATCTTCTTCCATCCCTGGTCCTATCCACCCAGTTTCTATCCCATCTCTGCCAACACAAACAGGAGAGCACCGTAATTCTTCTAGGCTTTCTTTATGAATGTACAGACAAATAGGAATACACAGTATGTTATTTCTTTATATAACGAAGTTAACATACGCATGTGGTTCTGCACTTTAATTTTTCTCTTAACTATATCTTGGAGGTCTTACTATATTAGTAACTTGAAGACATTTTCATTTTATTAACAGCATCTTAGTATTCCATTATATGGATATAATATAACTTATTTAATTGGTCCTCTGTTGGTGGACTTTGAAGTGATAAATTTCTTTTTTTATATTCTACTATTATGCTATTCACTCTTTCTTTGCACAGAAAATTGATCTAGTAAGGTTATTTACACTGATTTTTTTGGCAACTTAGCAGAGATATTTGTGTACTTTAAAAAGGACTATGATGAACTTCTAGCAATACTATGTAGAAATTGACAAGATATAGTATTGGCCAAATTCATAGGACCAAAATTAGCCAAGATAATTTTGCAGAAATAGAATTTGGACTGAAGATCACTGTATCAAAATCCATGCCAAATAATTAAACAAGTTTGATACTGGTGTAGGAAGAGACCAAGACCCAATAGAACCGACATTAAAAAACCTAGAAACAGACTCATATTTATGTGGTATTTTGGTATAACACAAAAAAGGCGTACAGATGAGTGAGAAAAAGGTGGCCCATTCAATAAGTCACACTGAGACAATGTTGTTTATATGATAAAAACTACAATTAGATTTCTAGCTTATACACAAAAATAAAATCCAGATTGATTAAATACCGAAATGTAAAACTTTAATACTTTTAAGAGAAGTCTCTCTGTGCCTCAGTTTCCTCATTTATAAAATTGAGATAATAATAGTACCTACTTCATGGAGTTGTAATGAAGATTAATGAGTTAATGTGGATAAGACACTTAAAACATGTCCCAGCACATAATAAGCATTATGTAGGTATCGTTATTACTCTAGAAAATTATCTCTGTGATACCAGGATTTTGTTGTGTGCCCTCAAGTTGATCGTGACTCATAGTGACCTAAAGGACAGGGTAGAACTGCCCCATAGGGTTTCTAAGGCTGTAATCTTTATGCAAGCAGACTGCCACATCTTTCTCCCTGAAAGAGGCTGGTGGGTTTGAACTGCTGACCTTTCAGTTAGCAGCTGAGTGCTTAACCACTGTGCCACCAGGACTGCTTTGATATCTGGATGGGGAGGAGTTTTTCTAAACTATTTTTTAAAAACTTAAAGAAAAATACAGTAGCTTTTTCTACATTAAAGTATAACCCACCCACCCAGTGCCGTCGAGTCGATTCCAACTCATAGCAACCCTAAAGGACAGAGTAGAACTGACCCATAGAGTTTCCAAGGAGCGCCTGGTGGATTCAAACTGCCGACCCTTTGGTTAGCAGCCATAGCACTTAACCACTACGCCCCCAGGGTTTAAAGTATAAAGCTATATATAAAACACAAAATTCAAAAGACAAGCCATAGACTAGGAAACATATTTATCGGAGTATTAGATGGTTGAAATATTCTATCAGAGTATTGGTTCAGAATTTTTAAATAACTCTTACAATTTAAAAAGAAAAAAGACAAACAACCAGTAGAAAAATGGGCAAAAAAATATGACCAAGCAATTCATTGAAGAGGAAACCTAAATGGACAAGAAATATCGAAAGATACTCAACCTCATTAGTAATCAGGGAAATGCAAGTTGAAACCATTTCACAGTAATCAGATTGCCAAAATTTTTAAGTCTGAGGATAATACATTTGGAGGAGCTACTAAGGAAACAGGAACTCATATGCACTATTGAGTAGAAATATAAATTGGTACAGCCATTTTAGAGTGTAAATTGGCAAAGAGTAGTAAAATTGATGAGTAGCATTCTCAGTGACCCAACATTTCACTTCTAAGTATATATTTTAGATAAATGCTTAAGCATGTACACTGGAAAATATGAATGCACCCTTGTTTCTCATAGCAAAACAAACAAAACAGGTAGAAACAACTTAATTTTCATCCAAAGCAGAATGGGTAAGTAAATTATGGAACACTACGTGGCATTTAAGCATGAACTTGATCAACATGTATCATCATGTATAAATCTCAAAATCATAACATTGAGTATTTAATGAACAAAGAAAGTTGTGATTGAGTAGGTACAGTATGATACCAGTTATGAAAGTTTTATATACATTTTTATAAATTATTTGTGAGCATATATATATGCACTAATAAAATATAAGAACATAGGTGCGGAGGATACAATTTCAAAATAGTAAACCATGGAGGGAGGAAGTGGAATCGGGTTATATCTGTATCTTTTTTTTAGAAGAAAAAAATCTGAGACAAATAGGACCAAATAATGAGAAATCTAAGTGATAGGTCACTATTATAATATTCTGTTCTTTTATGTATTTGAAATATTTAATAATTTAACTTTTTAAAAATTAGAAATAAATGTATAGTCCTTAAAAAAAAAAAAAACTACTCTGTGCATAGCATGTAATCTTAAAAAGAGTAAGTTTTGTATTAAAAAAAAAGAAGTTTTGTATAGACAGCCTGAATTTGAATCTTGGCGTTAACCCTGTTTAGCCGGCAGGACTACCACGAAACTGGGTGTAAACTGCAACGGGCATACGTGTAGCCTAGAATGTGAACGATGCCTGCTGGAGTTGTGTAACATGGTGATTCTGGCGGTGTGACCTGGGGAAATTTCTGAACTTCCCTAAGCCTCAATTTTCTCATCTGTTAAATGAAGACAACAAGACACATATCATAGATATTGTTAAGATTCAATAAGAGAACACACGTAAAGCATTTAACATAGTACCTAGCACATAATAGATGCTCAGTATCTCCTAGTTATGTTCATATACAGTTATTACATTTAATTATGTTATTATAATCATCATATCTATAATAATCTATAATCATTACAGGTTATCCTTATTTTTCATAATTTGTATTCTAGGAAGTAAAAACTAAGCTAAAGGTTTACTTTTAACACTGAGACCATAAGAGCAACTCTTTAGTTACGACACTTACAGTTGAATTTACAGCCCTTAAGTTTCAACTCTTCAAATGCCCACCTATTAGTTTAACAATTTTTTCTTACCAAAATCTTTCTAAAACGTTACGTGGACTTTACCCTTTACAACCTTCTTTGAAAGCAAACAACATATACCCCTTCACGATGATTCAGGATCACTGTCACATCAGCTTTTTGTACTGCATAGATGTAGTTTCAACTCAAGTTTCATTAGCAGTTGACTTCGGGCCAAACTGGTCTGGATCCCAGGAGCTACCTTAGTACTTGTTCTCTTGAGACAGTCCATGGCATATACTTACTTTCTGATTTTATCATTCTTATAAAAATGAAATATGTATAACAATAGCCTGGTTTTAGTTGCCTTTTATAAAATGACTTAACTGAAATAAGGAATAAAGTAGCCTTCTTTCAAATTGTTGTTTTATCCTCTACAACAGCTATTCTTTCAAATTGCCTGGTGGTGCCACGGTTACAGAGCTTGGCTCCTAACCGGAAGGTTGGTGTTCCAACCCACCAGCCACTGTGCAGAAGAAAGATATGCCAGTCTGCTTCCATAAAGATTTACAACTTTGAAATAAATAAATTAATAGCTGAGGGAAAAAAAAAAAAAAAAGATTTACAACCTTGGAAACCCTATGGGGCAGTTCTACTCTGCCGCGTAGGGTCACTGTGAGTCAGAATCGTCCCAGCGGCACAACAGCATTGATTTATGCTTGAGAGCATAGACTCTGCAGTTAGATAAACTTGAGTTCAAATTCCAGCTGTGCCATTTATTAGCAGAATTACTCCAACTGCCTGTGAAATTTGCATGATAAGATCCCTTTTTTATGGGGATTTTCTAGATTAAATGAAAATACAGATTTAAAGCATTGTATTATCTGATACATAGTACATGCTCAATAAATGTTAGCCATTGTCAGCACAATCCTGATACAAACTGCATTTCATCCACATTTTGTTCTCCACATTTTAATGTCTGTTTAAAACTAGGGAGTATTTTACAGTTAACAACATCCTATAATTATAATTGGCAATGTTTTTTCTTAGCTATCTTAGCTTTCTTAGTTCAAATCCGCCAGGCGCTCCTTGGACACTCCATGGGGCAGTTCTACTCTGTCCTATAGGGTCGCTATGAGTCGGAATCGACTCTACGGCGGTGGGTTTGGTTTTTTTGTTTTTGTTTTTTTAATACATAAAATAGTGGTTCATCTTGTAGTTAGTGGTGTCTTAGATTCTGATAAGTAGTAGTAGATGCTCAGTAAATATTCAGAAAATAAAATCATTATCAAGGACATTTAATTTCTCAGGAATTATACAAAAATTTTTGTGTCAATTATATAATAAATCATATAAATACCTCTTTGACGGCTTTAACCTATGTCTCTATCTGCCTGTCATTACTTTTCTTAAGGGATATGTAAAAGAAGGGTATTTTTTTTACATGAAAGAAGAAAGTTGCACTGCTTCAGATAAAATCCTAAAAAAATGTTTCTCTAAGTAATGTCTGAGGTTTACTGAAATTTTTGGTACAAACAATATGTTTGAAATTGTACTTTTAGTGTTGTAATTAGATTGGAAGTTGTGGATAGTGCCTGAATGATGCATTGTCCCCTTTCCTCATGATATCGCTTCTAAAATCATTTGTATCTCAAAAAGCACCCTAATCTGAAAATTGAGTTACTGAGGTAACATCACAAAGCAGGAGGATGATCATATTATCAGCACTGTCCCTCTTGGAATCAAGTTCTACAGTTCCTAAGTGGTTATGCCTGTTTTAGAAATTATTTTTGCTAAATTGACCTTTCATTGACCACGTGGCAACCCCACGTATGCAGAGCAGAACTGCTCCATAGAGTTTTCAATACTGTCACCTTTCGGAAACAGATCTCCAGTCCTTACTTCCAAGGCACCTCTGGGTGGGTTCAGATCACCAACCTTTTGGCTAGTAACTGAGCAATTGAGTTGAGGGCAACAACAGCAACAAAGTTGGTCTTCCATAGGAAAAAAAAAAAAAACAAAAAACCAAACCCGTTGCTGTCGAGTTGATTCTGACTCATAGCGACCCTATAGGACAGAGTAGAACTGCCCCACAGGGTTTACAAGGAGCAGCTGGTGAATTCAAACTGCCGACCTTTTGATTGGCAGCCGAACGCTTAACCACTATGCCACTCGGGCTCCGTTCCATAGAAAGAACTAGTTAAATGCATGACTCCTCTGAAAACTCTTGAACGTTGAAATTTTTCAGTCACCAGATATTTTATGGGCCCAAACATAGCAACAATTGTGAGGATGGTGCAGGATCGATCAGTGTTTCGTTCTGTTGTACACAGGGTCACTATGCGTTGGAACAAACTTGACAGCACCTAACAACAACAGAAACAATTTTAAGAGAAGTTAATCTGATGCTCTTCTATTTAAAGTGCAGACATTTGGTTCACCAGCAGAGATCATGGTAGAGCAGGCAAACAGTATATCAGCATTGTTCAGGGAACTGACCTTGTGCAGAAATGAATCCTCCAGGGAGAGGGAAGACAGAAATATTGTTGTCATGACGTTTCTTTGCCTAGAATTTTCTTGTTCCCCATTAAACCAAAAACCAAACCCATTACCATCAAGTCGATTCTGACTCATAGTGACACTATAGGACAGAGTAGAACTGCCCCATAGTGTTTTCAGGGCGTTTCTGGTGGATTCAAACTGCTGACATCTTGGTTAGCAGCTACAGCACTTAACCACTACGCCACCAGGGTTTCCTTGTTCCACATTAAACCCAGTGCCGTCAAGTCGATTCCGACTCACAGCGACCCTATGAGGCACCATTTTTAATCTGTTGATCACGAATGCTGTGATAGCTGTTTTGAGGGGTTATAATGGAACCCTGGTCACACAGTGGTTCAGAGCTCCGGTGCTGACCAAAAGGTTGGCAGTTCGAATCTACCAGCTGCTCCTTGGAAACTCCGTGGGGCAGTTCTGCTCTCATCTAGGGTCGCTACGAGTCAGAACTCGATGGCAGCGGATTTGGTTTTGTTTAGTTTTCTAATGCTGCATTTAGTTGTGCTTTTTCATTTGGAAATACTAGTACTATCTATTATAAAATGGCCGGGGTTACTGGAGAGACACTGTGGCCTAGTGAAAAGAGCACAGGCTTTGGGGTCTTATAGGGTGGGGCTGAAATCCAGTGTAGCCAGTTGGCAAGAATTAGACAGATAAAGTTTAGGAAGGGGAAGGGGGAAGGGGAGTCCAGAGAGAGAAAACAGCATGCCTGGAAGACAGGGACCTTGGTTCTTTCAGTGAAGCAAAAGATGGTATGAGAAGAGGGCAAAGAGGTGCCACTCAAAATGAGGCTCTGTAGGTAGCCAGGGCCATGTTAATGAAGGCCTCACAGGCCATGTTTAAAGATTTGAGCTTTGTCCTGAGAGTGCTGGGAAACCATTAATCATTACATGATGAGTTCCTAGTCCTTATGGCTTTAAATTCTTGAAGTTGCCAGAGGGCCAAACTCTAGAAACTTTTTTTAAGTCCACCTCCTGAAAAATAAAATAAACCTGAACCAGTTGTTTTTCTCCTACATTTGAAACTATATAAATCCATTTGTCCACATAGCAACTTTCAAATTTATTTCCACTTGCTAAAAGTTCATGTCCTCATAATACTGCTAGGTATCTAGTGAGTGTCTTAGTTATCTAGTGCTGCTATGACAAAAATACTACAAGTGGGTGGCTTTAACAAACCAATTTATTTTCTCACAGTTCAGGAGGCCAGAAGTCCGAATTCAGGGCACCGGTTCTAGGGGAAGGCTCTGTGTCCACTCTGGGGAAAATTCTTGTCTCAGCTTCTCTAGAGTTCTTCTGTACATTCCTTTAAGATCTCCACCTGGCATCTATCTTTGCCTCATTTGTGCTTACTTCTCGCTGTGCCTAATCTGCCCTTTTTATATCTCAAAAGTGTTTGGGTCTAAGACACACCCTACACGGATATGGTCTCATTAACATAGAAAAGAAAACCTTATTCCCAAATGAGATTATATCCACAGGTATATAGGAGTTAGGATTACAGCACATATTTGGGGGGGACAAAATTCAATCCACAACAGTACGTGTAAACTGTCCCACTGAGAGGTCAATAAAAATATCTGTAGAATCATAGAATATCCCATTCCAAAAGTGTAAGAGACCATTTAATCAAGACTATATGAGGCCCCTCCAAAGCATCAGTGATGGTTGATAGTTATCCCTGACTTGAAGATTGTCAGTGATCTCAAGCTCACTACTTCTCAATATCGTCCATTCTGGGTTTTGTTGCTGTTGTTTTGATCACGCTGGTTTTTCACAAGTTCTTCCTTCTGTGAGTGAAAATGTCTTCCTTATAACTTCTACCCTTAGTTGTTACCTTGTTCTGTTTCTTAGAACTGTATAGAGTAAGTCTAATCTTCCATTTTTGGAGTAGTTAATAGAAGAGTCTTGACTTAAAAGCCAAGGTTCTTTGGTGAAATTCGAGATCAGATTATGAATTAGAAAGAAGGACTATATAAAAAATCTATTAGGGTAAGTGCTGTAGGGAGTCCCTGGGTGGTGCAAATGGTTAACTTATTGGGCTGCTAACTGAAAGGTCTACCCAGAGTCTACTGAGAGGTGTTTCAGAAGAAAGGCCAGGTGATCTACTTTCAAAAAATTAGCCACTGAAAGCCCTGTAGAGCACTGTGACACACATGGGGTTACGGTGAGTCAGGATCTACTCCACAGCAGCTGGGTTTTTTCTTTGTTTTTTTAATCAAGGTAGAATGAGATAGTAGCTCTATCTTCTATGCTGTAATATCTAACAAATAGCATAGAATTAAGCATACTTTGACTAGAACCTCATTTCTTTGATTTAGCCAACAAATGGAGCACCTAGTATGTGAATGGAGCCCTGGTGGTAAGGTGATTAAGAACTCAAGGTGCTAACCAAAGGGTCAGCAGTTCAAATCCACCGGCCACTCCTTAGAAACCCTATGGGGCAGTTCTACTCTCTCTTACACGATTGCTATGAATCGGAATTGACTCAGTGGCACACAACAACAATGTGGGAATAGCATTTCATTCATATTCTGGGGGAATAAATAAAGGAATAAGAGTATTAGGGTTATAAGATTTCGTTCTTAGAGCTTATGATTTCTTTTGAGAAAAAAAGATTTGTATGTTTATGTAAATGGAATAGTTGAGCAGCATACCAAAGGAGAGCTATGCATAGGAGTTCCAAAAAAGAAATCACGATGGGCTGGAGTGGAGTAAATCCTCTGTTAAGAAATACGTTACTCACTGAGTTTCTCTTTAGAATGGGTTGGACCAGCCCTTGTTTATTATTTATCCTCCTCTTCTTTCCTTCCATTTCCCCCTTTCCTCTCCACCCCTAGTAGTCCTTTGGCTTGGATGAGCGTTCAAACAGTGTTTATTGAATCATTTGACCTTCCATACTGTGTTAGTAATGTTTAAGATGTTCCATTCCATTGTAATCTTTTTTTCCTCTTCATTCTACTTTTCTGTGCTTTCTGAATTTTTTAATGAGTAAAGAAATTCATACCTACTTTGGAAAGATGTTCACACCTACTGTAGGAAGACAGGCCAAGGCCAGCCTTTTGAAAACCTGTGAAAAAATCCAATTTTTCTTTCATTCTCTTGAAATGGGTTCTGTTAGGAGCTTTGCCAACGTATTTTAAGATGACCAACAGCTTCTTCTGAACGTCTATCCTGGGATGACCTTAGAGATTAACATAGTGGATTATGTGGCATGATGACACTAATAGGCCATTGGTTTAGCAGCAGAGCTTTGCTCGTCGTTCTTTATTTCTCTATCCACCTGATTTCTTTCAAGAATTGCTTTATTAGATGGTGGTGCCCAGCTACGACCAATGACTGCCCTGACAGGGAACACAACAGAGGGTCCCAGACAGAGCAGGAGAAAAATGTAGAACAGAATTCAAATTCATGTAAAAAGACCAGATTTAATGATCTGACAGAAACTGGAGGAACCCCGAAACTATGGCCCCTGGGGGCTTTATTAGCCCAGAACTGAAACCATTCCCAAAGCCCACTTTTCAGACCAAGATTAGTCAGGCCTGTCAAACCAAAAATAATCCTGTGAGGAACTTACTTCTTAGTTCAGTCAATCATACAAGACCAAATTGGCAGCTTCTGTCCAAAAGCAGGATGAGAAGGCAGGAAGGGACAGGAACTGGACGAATGAATACAGGGAACCTAGGGTAGAAAAGGGGAACGTACTGTCACATTGTGGGGATTGCAACCAATGCCACAAAACAAAATGTGTGTAAATTTTTGAATGAGAAATTAACTTGAGCTGTAAACTTTCACCTAAAGCACGGTAAAAAAAAAAAAATAATAATTGCTTTATTATTTTTCCTTCATCTTCTTCCAGCGGAACGGAAGCCCCCCCTTTTCAACATGAATGCAATGAGTGCCTTATATCACATTGCCCAGAATGACTCCCCAACATTACAGTCCAATGAATGGTAAGACTCTGCTGTCATTTTAAATCTCTAAGAAAATCTCCATATGCATTCAACACTTTCATTAAATTACGTATTTTAAATATCTGCAATAGAAAGCATTTTTTTTCTTCATTTTATGTTTTAATAAATGACACCGATGCCTTACAAGCATCAACTGCCTGTACACACACATATTTTTCATTTAGTTCTGCCCTCAGCATGGCTTACACTGTGCTCTTAATGTGTGTAGTAACTGAAATTCTACAGGGAGCCTGCCTTCCTACTTCCTAACAAACCTGGCATCTCCAGCCATGATGATTTTGTATTGATTAGGGCAGATCTTATCACTTCCCAGTAGAGAGAAGTACCCTCTCTGATGTCATTATTTTTCCAGTTGTCATTTTTTTTTTCCTAAGTGTATACTTAAATGTATTCAGATAGAACATATACTATCTATTTAGAAGATGTACTGTTCCTTGCTGAAGATTACGACATTTTGGCAACTGTTTGGGCCCCATGACTTTTCTAGAAAGGGAGCAATTTTGAAGAAGAGTGGACAAAATGGAATTTTTAAGAGTGGAAGTGTTTTTGTTCAGACAGCATATTCTTAGGTTCTCCATCTTCATTATTCTCCATGGTTCAAGATTGACTCTCTCATTAAAAGCTGAGGGCAGTGGACGAGTTCCAACTGGTAATGAAAAATGTGGGCTTGAGACTATGGAAGTTGTTACCTTTGGAGACAGAAATGTATATAAACTATAACTTGGTATTTTTTATTTTCTGATATAAATTATGGTTTGGCCTTACTTCTTTATATATTAAGATATATTTATATCTTGACAAACTTGAAATTGTGTCCACATTCATTACCTAAAAGAATTAATTTTAGGTACCATAAACTTGACAATGATCTGGTTCTCCTGCTATTCCAAAATATTTTAAGGAACATCTCCTAAAAAATGCAAAAATTTTCTGATAAATTTTTGCGTTTTTTAAGAGACGTTCCTTAAAATTACTTGAAATTGTTTTAAGTAATCAGTGTGCTTTACAGACCCTGATTTTATTTTCCTTCAATGTCTTTGCACACACAGGACAGACTCCTTTAGGAGATTTGTTGATTACTGCTTGCAGAAAATACCTCAGCAAAGGCCAACGTCAGCGGAACTATTACGGGTAATTTTTCAAATTTATATTTGAGGAGGGGGATTTCAAGTCCTGTTGTAGAGGGATGTAGTAAATCATTCCTGTGGCAGCCCTTCGTGACAAACTGAGTTAGAATGTGCTGCCTCGTCATTTACCCAGAGATAGTAGCTAAGCATAGAAACGATAAGATTATCTCAATGTATGTGCTGTTTTCCCTGTGGAGAGTTTTGTTTTGTTTTTACCTATATTCTCTCTCCCCCTCCCCGCCCCTTTCTGCGTTATGAGAAAGAATATTTCCCCTTGCTCTGGCCATCACTGTGATGTTCCTATGACTTTTATCTGTATGAGCTTTAATACACTGCTATCTCAGAACAGTACTACTGGTTCAAATGCCAACTCTGGGAATTTCAGTTAGGTTGTTGCCAAATCTTTAGGCGGTGAAGCTTTATGGTATATATATATATAAAGCAGACATTTATATAGCATTACATCATATGTGTTAGTGATAAGATTAACACGTTCGTTGCATTCATTTAAGTATCGCATTTTCGAGCATCTCTTTTCATATAATATTTTCTTATAGACTTTATGTATAGGAGAGGTGCTCTATCAATATCAATGAGGTATGTGGTAATCTTTTACAATATAAATACCTTTTATTTGGTACAAGATAATCCAGATTTATTTAACCTCTTTCTTTATGTTTTCCAAACCTTTGTTTGTTTGTTTGTTTGTTTGTTTGTTTCATCTCTAGACTGACTGGATTTTGTTATTGAGCAGTTTTTACAAGAAAAGCTTAAAAGGGTTGTATTGTCTAAATTTGTGAGGCTTGAAAATGTCAGCAGCCTTTATACTTGAAGAGCATCTTGCCTGGGCCAAAAATTCTTGGTTTACATTTTCTGTTTTATTAGAACTCTGTAAACATCATTCTACCGTTTTCTGGCTTTGAGTGTTCCTGAAGAGGTTTGAAGTCTGAAGCCAAGTGGTTTTTTCATCTAGACATAGTTTATTTTTTTCATGTGAGTGGCAGGCCACAGGAATACGGAGGCAGAAGTAACAGAGCCAAGGACTCTACCTTAATCTCCTTTGGCACAGAGCTATCACATGTTTTAGACATGAACTACTTTATGTACCTTATTGGCAACAGCTCCACCTTTCTCTACAGAAAAATCAGAGCCAGAACAAAACACCAGACACATAAGATAGCATCTTTATTACTTTAAAGTAGACAAGGTTTAAAGGAAAAAAAGGAAATAAAAAGCACTACCACAGACACATTTGAATTATGGTTTTGGCAAAGAATATTGAATACACTGTGACTGACAAAAGAACAAACCTGTCTTGGAAGAAGTACAGTCAGAATGCACCTTAGAAGCAAGGTTGGCTAGACTACATCTCACATACTTTGGACACGTTATCAGGAGAGACCAGTCCCTGGAGAAGGACATCATGCTCGGTAGAGGGTCAGCGAAAAAGAGGAAGATCCTCAGCAAGATGGATTGACACAATGACTGCAACAATGGGCTCAAGCATAACAACGATTGTGAGGATGGCACAGGACCGGGCAGTGTTTCATTTTGTTATACGTAGGGTTGGCTATGAGTCAGAAACAACTCGATGGCACCTAACAACAATAGAGGGAAAACAGGATAAATTTGGCTGTATTAAAATTAAGGTGAAAAATCAAAGAAGATACTACAAAGATTCAAAAAATGAAATTTGAGGGTAACAGACAACAGAAGAATATAGAAAGCAGGTAGGCATAGGTAAAAAAAAAAAATGAGAGAGAAAAATTAAAATGTAACATTAGAAGCAACTAACTTATATAATAAACTTGACTGATACACAGGTACATGGTGAATAGGCTTTAGGAAGTAAAACAAAGTTAAGTGAAAGAGAAAAAAGTTCTAAAAATGATGACAGAGATGATACATGTGGAGAATAAAGGACCTCTAATATATATATATATTTTTTTTTAATATATACTCTAATATATACTTTATGGGGCAGTTGTACTCTGTCTTATAGGGTCGCTATGAGTTGGAATCGACTCAACAGCACTGGGTGGGTTAATATATACAAACCTATTATTCCTGAAGAAGAAAACAAAATGCATGGAGCAGAAAATACTTGATGATACAACTGAAGAAAACTTTTCTGGAAATAAATGTTTGAATCTTGATTTGATCTTTATTTAATTTGTTGAGTCAAATCAAACAGGCTTATCATTTATTCAACAAATATTTACTGATTGCCTACTGTGTACCAAGTACTATTCTGAGCACTGAAAATGCAGTAGTATGTTAGAAAAAGACGATCCCTGCTCTCATGGAGCTTACATTCTAATGAAAGAGTAAGAAAATAAACAAATTATGTAATGTCAGGTGATAGTAACTTCTTTGCAGAAAAATCAGGGGCAGGGATAAACAGTGATGTAGTAGATCTGTTTTGGATAAAGGGTTAAAGCCAAAAAACCTAACCCACTGCCGTGAAGTCAATTCTGGCTCTTAGTGACCCTATACGACACAATAGAACTGCCCCGTAGAGTTTCCAAGGAGCACCTCATGGATTCAAACTGCCGACCTTTTTTTGGTTAGCAGCCCTAGCACTTAACCACTACGCCACAAGCGTTTCCGGATAAAGGGTTTGGAGAGGCTTTTCTAAGGAGATGGCGTTTGAGCAGAGCTCTGAGGAGAGGGACCATGAAACTGATCTGCAGTGATTAAGAAATCATATCTTGGTGAATTTGCTAAACTCTAAGGATAAAGAAAGATTCATACTAGCAGGCTGGAAAAAAACGTATTTGTTTGATTTATTTTGTTTCATTTTTATTTTATGAAGCGATAGCTTTACACCAAAGGAGAATAAACTGAAGTTTTTTCGCCTGTGACTTCTGCCACCATATTCCTATGACCTGCCACTCATGAGAAGAAACAATTTACTTTTGGCTCAAAAAACCAGTTCAGTTCTACCTCTTCAGGGGCACTTAAAAGCTAGAAATGAGCAGAATAATGTTTACAGAGTTCTAAAAGAAAAAACGTAAACCAAGAACATTTCACTAAGTCAAGGTGCTCTTCAGTTATAAAGGCAGCTGACATTTTCAAGGCTCACAAATTTAGGCAATACAGATCTTTTGAGTTTTTCTTAAAAAAACTGCTCAATAACAAAATTCACCCAATCTAGAAATGATACAAAAAGAAAGAAAAAGAGAGGGAAAAGGAAGTGGGGGGAGGGGCAGGGGAGGGAAAAAGGGAGAGAGGGGTTGGGAGAGAGGGGTTAGGAGCGGCCTTTCCAAGGAGGTGGCATTTGAGCAGAGCCCTGAACAGAGGGGATTCTCACAAATTTAAGCAACACAGGGAGGGAGGCAGGGGTGGATGATCCAATAAGCAAGGTAAGCATGGGCTTACCTGTGCTTACTTACTGATCTGTAGTGAGCAATTTTACATGGGTTTTACCATACCACATCAAAGTGAAATCCAAGTGAAACTGTTCCTAAGCACAAGTAAGCCTGTGGTAACCTTGCTTACTGAGTCATCTGCCCCTGTCAGGGACTGTAAATATAAAAACAGGCTTTGATTCTGTAAGAAGGTGCTGTGGGGCTGAGAGAGAGACAGATGCCAGGCATACCTAGAAGCAGAATCTTTGATGTGGTAAAAACAAAAAAATGTGACATTGTTCACTACAGATTAGTAAATAAGCACAAACAAGCTCATGCTTACCTTGGATAATCTGTCTCTGGAAGGAGGAAGGGATGGAAAGAGGGAGGAAAGAACAATTATAGAATAGAGAAACTGTTGAAAGGACTAGTGATTAACAGTGAATTTAAATTAGAAAAAAAACATTTTTATCTATTTATTTTGCATGGGTAAAGAGACTGTACATTCTTCATTTTATTTTGCTCACATTAAATTTTTTTTTTTTTTTTTAAGTAGGTAACCAAATTACAAAGGTAAAAATACAGTAAAGCCTCCTTCCCATTCCAGGACCCTCTCTGGAGTTAGCAACCACTGTCACAAATATCTAGAAAGAATTTATGTATATGGAAGCCAAATTTTTTTTCTATTGTTACACAAGTGGTAGCAAACTATAAACATTGTTCAACCCTGATTTATTTTACATTATAGTATGTTTAGAATATTGTTCCATGTTACTACAGGCAGAGTTATCTCATTGTTTTTAATGGCTGCATAGTATTCTCAGATGGACCATAATTTGTTTAACTAACCAATTTAGAATTTTCCAATCTTTTGCTGTTCAAACTGTGATGAAATGAATATCCTTGTACATATATCATTTTGTACCTATATCAGGATATCTGAAGGATAAATTTGTAGAAGTGGAGTTGCTTATCGAAGGGTATAAAAAACCAAACTCACTGCCATCGAGTCAATTCTGATTCATAGTGATCCAATAGGGCAGAGTAGAACTGCCCCATAGGGTTCTCAAGACTGTAATCTTTACAGAAGCAACTGCCATATCTTGCTCTCTCAGAGGAGGTTGTGGGTTTGAATCACTGACCTTACACTTAACAGTCGAGCACTTAACTACTGCCCTACCAGGGCTCCTCTTCAAAGGGTATATAGACTTAAACTTTAAGTAGATATTGCCAAATTGTCCTCTAAAGAGGACAATTATAGTCCTACAAACAAAGTATGAGTATTGAAACTTTTTGAACTTAGCTAGTCAAATCAGTGAAAAACTTATATCACAGTTTTAATTTGTATTTTTCACTTTGAGTTTGGTCGAGCATCTTTTATATGTTGAAAATCCATTTCTGTTTTCTTTTCTGTGAACTCTATGATCTTCGTCCATTTAGCTATTGGATTGTTGTTTTTTTCTTATTGATTTGTATTAAAGCTTGCAAATATTTATCTTTTGACATTCTTTATGCTGGGCTTTTTGTGTGGGAAGGAGGGTAGGGTGGTCATACAGATTTTTGTAATAAGGAACAAAGTAGAAATCCCAGTTCTTTTTTTTTCTCATGGTTAGCTATCTAGTTGTTTCCAGACATATGTATTTTTAATAATCCATCTTTTCTTCACTGATTAAAATGTCACTTTCCATTGAATCTATTTAAATAATCTTAACTGAGCTAAGGTATAATTACGGAAATAGTTAAAGAACAGGATGTAAATGTTATAAACATTTACAATGTAAAAATAATAATGTAACTACAAAAATTAGGGGCAAGAAAGAAAAGTGTACTAATTTCCCTGTCAGATAAGATGGTCAGTAATATTATTTCAAGTTGAAATATATAGTTTTAAAAAAACAAAAATAACTATAATCTCTTAAAGGTTTTTCTTTTTTTCTTTCTTAATTTTAAAGGATCATTTAAGAACTGATAACTCTTTTGTTAAAGAAGCTGAAGTTAAGCAATTATTTTACTTAAGTCTCTTCTGTTAAATTCAAGCATACCTTAATTTTACTGGTTATGCTTAAAATTAGCATATGTAAGATTAGCATTTTAAATTATTTCTAGAAACCCATCATTGAGAGAGAGAGAAAGTTTAGAATGATATTCCATAAATTAATCTTTATTTCTGGATGGTGAAATTTGGGGTGATTTTATTTCACTTTCTTCTATGCATTTTTCTTTATTATTTCCGTGTTTAAAAGTAAATGTATTATAATTACAAGAACAACAAAGCCATTCCATTAAGAAGGTCTGAGAACTTTTCACTGTAGGGGTGGAATAGACACTAGATTGTAACAGGTTAGGGAATGAGTGGAAGAAAGGAATAGAGGCAATGAGTGCAGGCTACCCCTGCGCTATAGAGAACAGTGAGAAACTGAGATTACAGGCAGAGAACAGTATGAGTAAAAGCATAGGATGTGACTAGAATTAGCTAAAATGGTACTATGCACTGGATAGGAAGGAGAAAGAGGAGGAGGAGTGACTAGATTTGTGCCTATAACTCTAAGCAGGAACCTGGTTGTAAAAGGTCAGGCTTTATCATGGAGGCAGTATGATGTTTCTAAGATTTTTTTTTAAGTTTTTTAAAAAAAAAAAAAGGCTGACACATAAACCAGAGACTCCATCAGCCTGAGACTGGAAGAACTAGATGGTGCCCGGCTACCACCAATGACTGCCCTGACAGGGAACACAACAGAGAGTCCCTGATGGAGCAAGGGGAAAGTGGGATGCAGACCTCAACTTCTAGTAAAAAAAAAAAAAAAACAGACTTAATGGTCTGACTGAGACTGGAGGAACCCCAGAGGTCATGGCCTTGGACTCTCTGTTAGCCCAAAACTAAAACCAATCCTGAAGCCAGCTCTTCAGACAAAGATTAGACTAGAGTATAAGACATAAAATGATACTGGTGAGGAGGGTGCTTCTCAGTTCAAGTAGACACGTGAGACTATGTGGGCAGCTCCTGTCTGGAGGCGAGATAAGAAGGCAGAAGGGGACAGGACCGGGTTGAATGGACATGGGAAATACAGGATGGAGAGAAGAAGTGTGCTGTCACATTGTAGGGAGAGCAGCTAGGGTCACATAACAATGTGTGTGTAAGTTTTTGTATGAGAAACTGACTTGAATTGTAAACTTTCACTTAAAGCACAATTTTTAGAAAAGGCTGAAACATGTAAGGTTGTAATTATCTCATGCAATAACAAGTCCAGGACATTGGGAAAGGAGATGTAAGCAGCCCAGAGCTATAAACAGCTCAACAAGGCCGTCATCGGCCCAAGCTCCTTCTATTCTTTCTACTTCACCCACCTTAACAAGAAGCTTTTGTCTTCTTGGTCACAAAGTGGCTGCTGCACCTCTAGGATTCAAATTCGTATTCCATGCAGGAAGAAGGGAGAAGGGCGAGGGTGAAAATGCCTCCTCCCCATGTTCCTTGACTGTTTATTCTAGAAAATAAAGCCTTCCTCAGGGACTTCTGTCTATGTCTCGTTGGCCAGCATTCTGTCACGTTGTTATCTGTAACTGGAAAGAAGGCTCGAAGTCAGCTATTTTACTTTCTAGTGCTTACAGTAGAGGAAGACAAGGAAAAGGGGCTGGAATGGGGATAAGAAGGCTACCATGTCTCAATTTGGTGTTTTAGAAAGAAAACAAAACCAAAAATAAAGAAGCCTGGGTTGCTGCCTTAGCCCTTCCACTAATTAACTTTGTAGATCACTTAACTTCTTTGGACATAAGTTTCTTCACCTTGAAAATGAAAGAATTTCTAAGGGCCATTCCCGCTCTACAAGCCTGTGATCCTAAGTCACAGCTTGAAGTTTACTAAAAAGTGATTTGCTCTTGTATAATTGCAAGCACTGGAGTAGCAAAATAATTTACTTTCTCCCTTTCTTTCTCATCCTTGAAATGTGCAGACTACACTGACTTCTGGGTATGGTGTTTCGTTTTCAGAAAAGACTCATTTCAGAGGAAGATATTTTATAAAAACAGGAGCAAGAGCCACAGCTCACCTGATAGCAAAGTGAGGGTGAGCTACCACAAGACATGTAGATTGCTCTTCCCATGAGGGCTCTGCTCCTCATTTATATCTATTTGAATTATGAAGAAATGAAATCCATTCTGTCATCTAAGACCTACCACATTATATCTCATTTCCCAGCATCTTCACATCCTAATTTCACATAACCAAATTTTCCACATAACTGACCCTTTTCCTTTAAAAACCAAAACTTCTCCCTCCCACTTTTTACTATTTTTTGTGGAATCTTGCCAAAATATATGATGTGCTTCCCTCCCTTCTTAAAGTGAACATAATCGACATAATTTAGCATCCTTATGGCTATGAGACAGTAGTGTACTCTTGGGGTCTAAAAGGGCTATGTAACGGGCATTTGCCCTTTTGCAGAAGAGCCCACAAACCTTTGTTCATTTTTGTTTGTTTGGTAGTAGATATGTTAGTCACGCAGTTTCTCTCTCTCTACTGTCAGCTGTTACAGAACTTTCAAAGGACACTTCTTTTTGCATTGGGTAACCCTGATGCTCTAATAGTTCTCAATCCTGTATTCCCCACTCCTGTTCCCCCTTTCTAACCTGCTATGAGGTGAGAATCCAGAAAACCAGAGTATACATTAAAGATAATTGATAATATTAAGTGTGAAGGCCGTTTATACCAACAAAAGTTTACGAAGTTTGGGGTTGTTATTTCTACTCCTCAGAGGCCCTTTTCCCTAATTTCTGATCATACATCTCTGTAAGGGGAGATGAAGTTACCAGAAATCTGGCCTCTGGATAAATTGAACAGCTGCCATATTTTCAGGCATGTACTGTATGATCACAGAAATAGAAAACAAAATATATACACAAGTGTTTTTAAAAGGGTAGTGTGTATATGTATTTTTTTTATTTAGTGTGTATATGTATGAGGGGGAGCAATAGGGCAGGTTATAACAAGAATAGCCTACACTCTGCATTGCTATAAACATATCTGCTACTATTTAAAGTTCCGATCATCGTTATTGCTTTATATGATAAAGTAAACCTCCAGCATTCTGAAGTAAACTCTCAAACAGGTCCACAAAATGGGGCTGAGGAAGAAGAGAAAAGCATATTTTGTGAGATTGATGCAGTATGGGAAGCTACATCAAAATTGTATTTTGTAATTTCTATAAAATCCATAGAACTGTTCTATGCTTCTTTATTTACTTTTATATTTACATTTTTGTACCTAAAAAATGTAGGTGCAAAGTTCGTTATCAGTGTCTGTTTTCTCTTCTCCCTCAATCAGCATGACTTTGTTCAACGAGATCGGCCACCACGTGTCCTAATTGACCTCATACAGAGGACAAAAGATGCTGTCCGTGAGCTAGATAACCTGCAGTACCGAAAAATGAAAAAAATCCTTTTCCAAGAGACACGAAATGGACCCTTGAATGAATCGCAAGAAGATGAAGAAGTAGGTTCAATTTATTTCAGCAGGTACTTACAGAGTGCCTACTATATGAAAGAGTTTGGGACTAGGCATTATGGAAAATACTTTCGAGGACAAAAATGTAATTGATGCTGTCTGCCTTAAAAGACATGCAGGGTCACAGAAGAGACATTCATAAAATAACCCTTCCATAAGGGCAAAATATGAAAAGTGCTGTAGAGGTATATCACAGTGCACAAGTCCATAGCAGGGAGAAAATAAATCTGCTGATGGGATTAGCAAAGGTTCCCTGGGGAACAGGATGTGTTTGGTCTTTGACTGATGGGCAGGGGACATTTTAGACTCAGGAAAGTACTGTGCTTTAGGAAGATTATCCTGACAACAGAGTGTTAGAGGAATTCGAATGGGTGACATCTGGGTAATAGTCCATGCAAGAGATAATAAGAGCAGTATCAGTGGGAATGGGAAGAAAGGAACACTTTTGAGAAATCTTGTAGATTTGACAATACATGACCTCATTGAAAGTGACAATGACAGATGAGGAGGAGTTTAAGGTTACTCTTGAGCATTTGAGCTTGGTGACTGGAAGTATGTCAATACCAAGGACAGAGAAAAAGAACAAGGGAGGAAGAGTAGATCTAGGATGATTGTAGTCGATGCCTATTGGGCGTAAGGTCCTGATGTCATACGGTACTGACATTGTACACAGGTGGAAATTTTTCAAAGGGAGACAACTTCCAGGTTTCTCAAATGACTGAAGAAGAATTGATTGAGGGCAAAGGAGGTGATGATGGGATACCAAATGGCAATGTCTAGCAGTTAGTTGGGAGAAACTAATCTAGAATATAGAAGTCTGGACAAAGGGTAGCTAGTTGGGAGTTAAGAGCATTCGAATGATAATGAAACAAGGAGTTGGATATAGAATAAGAGGACCCACATCATATAAGGAAAGGGAGACCCAGGATATAAAGACATCACAGATAGCGAGGGAATACACAAACTTCAAGGAGAGAGCAGCCAGTACTATCCAACGCCTACAGAGAGGTCAAGTCAGACAAGGACAAAAAAATGTTAACTGGGTTTTACAATTAGGGCATCCTTGATCACCTTAGTAAAAGCAGTGTTACAGTGGTAGGATGAAGAGTAGATTACTATGGGTTGTGGAAATAAATGAGAGGTGTGAAAGCAGAGACAGCAGAAGTTGTTTTAAGATTCAGAATTTAGCTAAGAAGGAAAAGGGAGAGGGGGCTCTGTGTAGAGCAGTAGGTAAACATGGGGCAGGCTTCTTCGTATTTACATGCAAAGGGGAAGAAGCCAGGACACAGGCATTGATAAAAGAGGAAAGGTGCATAGTTAAAGAAATCAGATGTCAGGAAGTGGACAAAATGTGGAAAGAGAGCACAAGTGCAGGAGTTAGCCCTGAACAAAAGAAAGAGCTCCTCTCCCGGTAAAACTAGACAAGGAGGAGGAAAGGAATGAAGAATGAATTTATTTTAGTTTTTTAATAGAAAAGAAAACGTAACATAAAATGTTTATCAATAATTATCAAAATGAAATTCAGAAAACCAAACTATAAAATTCTTGATGGCGAAAGAAATCTACTTTTAAAATAATTTGTTATCTACAGTTTTGAATTATCCAGGTTACCAATGCCAGGGATTCTTTTCAATGCCATAGCTAAGTAACAATTCACTATTAAAGTTTTGTGTGTGTGTGTCTGTTTACACACACATATATACAATGTGGTCCTTTGAAAATAGAATTTATTTGGAGCTGAGTTGCTTTAATCGTATTATCTAACCTTATATCAAAAGATATCCCACTGTGATGGATAAATTATATGTTCTGATGATATTTTACCACTTCTCAAATGGTAGTCTTTGCACTAGTAGTGATAAATACCAGTATTATTTAACAGATACATTTAATAAGATTACAGAGATAAGCATGATAGAATTGCTTGAGGGAGGCAGAATTTAATTACTTGTCCAGGACAGCAGAATTAATATCCCTGCCTAGATATGAAGTTACTCGATATATAGTGGCTTGCAGAGGAGCATACTGCTTGTCAAATCCCTGAAAACTTTTCACTCGACTTTGGTTCCAAGTAACCACTGCCGTTTTGCAAAAATGCTAGAGTGGCCGGCAGCCTGTCTCTAGCACCTTAAAGTTCCTGAAGGTCTCTTACAAACCTGGCCTGATTCTGCCTACTGAATAGCAAGACAATAATATGATAGTTGTGTATGAAAGGGGAAAGCCCTGGGATAGCAGCATTTGGAGCCTAATGACCCATGTCCAGAATGGCCCCTGGGGAAGGCAGAGAAGTGAATTTGGGATGTCTGAAAATAGTGGGGGAGTAGTGGAGCCACTACATAAAAAGTTTCTCTTTGCAGATTTGGCAGAAAAGCAACTTGGCACTGCAGAATTGAGTGTGCTTAATAGCTTAGTCAATGGATTGGCGCTTTATCTCCAGGCATTTTCTTTTAACCCCAGTGCCCCATTTTTATAGGACAGCGAACATGGAGCCAGCCTGGGCAGGGAAATGGACAGCCTGGGCAGCAACCATTCCATCCCAAGCATGTCTGTGAGCACAGGCAGCCAGAGCAGCAGTGTGAACAGCATGCAGGAGGTCATGGACGAGAGCAGCCTTGAGCTTGTCATGATGCTGGAGGACGAAAGCACGATAAATTCCAGTTCCTCTGTTGTGCACAAGAAGGTAGGTTTCGTGGTACCCTTCAGAGTACTCAGCGTCGTCAGTCATGGTGAAACCAGCTCAGGTCATTTAGCATCCCGGCCTTTTTGTTCCCTTCTTCAAGCTGAAACGTGAAATTAAACCTGGCCCTCAGTAGTTCTCTTACAGTAAAAATGCAGGACTCTGCAGGCTATCTCTGTGCCTGTTTCTTCTTCTTCGTCTTTCATTACTCTAATATCTACTGCCGTCGATAAATAAATCCATAGATCTTCAAGTCAAAGAGATCAATAAATCCTTCCCTAAACCAATAACCTTAACACTACGGACCTTAACTCCTTCCTGAGTAAAACCTTTAGTTATGTCCTTTTAAAAGTATGAAGTTTTCTAAGTATGTTTCTTAGTCTATATTCCCAACACACAGGTGGTTTATAATTCTTCTAAGGCTAGCTCTCTTTCAGGATAATGGTCTTTTTTTTTTTTTTTTTGGCTTTACTGTTCTGTTTAAAGATCCTGCTCTCATACAAGCCTGTCATGGTTCATAAGTTGAAATACTATATGAAAAAAATATATAAAACCATCATATGTTCCTGAAAAAAAAAAAAAAATCTTAAAGCTTCTTTCAAAGCAATTTTTGTGTGACCAGTATTTCGCAGAATTATCAGTAATTCTTTGGAGGAATTGTCCAAAAACATTTTGAATGACCTTAGGTAAACAGTTTATAATACAGAATTATAGAAAAGGATCCCTTATAATTCTTTCCTTATTAGGCATATATGAGGAATGTGTGAACTTATTTTAATAAATGGCAGTGATCACATATTAATTCATATGAGTGTATTAACTCATACAAACAAAATATTGCTGTACCTTTCCAAAGCATGAATTTCATTTTAATTCCAGTGAGAAAGCATGTTTAAAAATTTGTTTTCACTTGAACTTCTATTGATTGTGCTTCTTCTTGGAAGGAACGGGAACTTGAATAGGTAAGGAGGGAAGGCAGGAGAAAATATTTTGGTGTCCAGTCCTGAATCCTGAATACTGATACAGTTTTATTTGCTGGAACCAATCAACTCATTAACTTGTTTAACAAGTATTGGTAGGGGCCCTGTACTGTATGCTAGAAACTGTGATAGGCCCTGGGGATACAGAGGAAATAAAACAGACCTGGTGCCTTCATCCAGTTTATTATCTGTGAGGGAAATTAAGCAAATAATCACACAAATAACTATACAATGTAATTATGAAACTTGCTCTGGCTAAAGGGAATACTTAATCTTAGAGGAAGTAATGGAAAGCCCACCTGATGAAGTGATGTTTAAGCTAAAATTCCAAGGATAAGTAAAAGTTAACTAGCTTGGGGTGAAAGACAGGGTCATGCAAAGGCCCTGAGACAAATGAAACACAGGCAGGTGATCATGTATTTAAAGGGTAGAAAAGATAGACAATAGATTAGCGGTAACTTTGGTGGCAGGTAAGACAGTGCACAGTACTAGGGAAGCCAGCACAGCCTGTACAAGGCAGGGCCATCTTAGCTCCATAGATACATCCAAATTCTCTGAGGGATGGAACTGCTGGGCTGAGGGCTGTGGGGACCGTGGTCTCAGGGAACATCTAGCTCAACTGGCATAACAGTTTATAAAGAAAATGTTCTACATTCTACTTTGGTGAGTAGCATCTGGGGTCTTAAAAGCCTGTGAGTGGCCATCTAGGATGCTCCATTGTTCTCACCCCTTTGAGAGCAAGGAAGAATGAAGAAAACTAAAGATACAAGGGAAAGATTAGTTCAAAGGACTAATGGACCACATCTACCATGGCCTCCACCAGACTGAGTCCAGCAAAACTAGATGGTGCCCGGCTACCACCACTGACTGCTCTGACAGGGATCACATAGAGGGTCCCGGACAGAGCTGGAGAAAAATATAGAACAAAATTCTAACCCAAAAGAAAGACCACACTTGCTGGCCTGACAGAGGCTGGAGAAACCCTGACAGTATGGCCCCCGGACACCCTTTCAGCTCAGTAATGGAGTCACTCCTGAGGTTCACCCTTCAGCCAAAGACTGAACAGGCCCATGGAACAAAACAAGACTAAAGGGGCGTATCAGCCCTGGGGCGGGGACTGGAAGTAGGAGGGAACAGGAAAGCTCGTAATAGGGAACCCAGGGTTGAGAAGGGAGAGTGTTGGTTGACATGTCATGGGATTGTTAACCAGTGTCATACAACAGTGTGTGTACTGTTTGATGAGAAACTAGTTTGTTCTGTAAACTTCATCTAAAGTTCAATAAGAAGTTATTTTTAAAAAAAGGGTAGAAAAGAAGGCCTGCTGGGCTCTCACTTTGGAGGGAGCTATCATGGGTGCTGATAGGTCTGGCCCTTTCCCTCTGGGGTTCCATGGGCACAGAGAGCAAAAGAAGCGGAATTCAGTTGGATCTTTTACTCCAGGGCCTCTCAAATGGGTACCCACCACTAAAAGAAAGATACTACTGGTGTAATCAGTAGGAAAGAAGACCCTGGACTCGAACTCATCGGGGGTTGGAATTTTAATTTTGGCCAGCTGGTGTAGAGCTGTCTTGTGATAATACGGGTCTCTCAATAGTTTTTCTCCCTGATGTAACCACTTCAGAAGAATAGATGTTAGTGTATATTCTGAAATAAAAAGTAGTTGCATTTGATCAGCCAAAAATGCTTTTCAGGAAGAATTTAAGTTTGTATTTTATTGTGAAATATGTGTTGTTGTTAATTGCCCTCAAGACAATTCCAATTCATGGAGCCCCCTGTGTGCAGAGTAGAGCTGTTCCATAGGGTTTTCAAGGCTGTGACCTTTTGGAAGCAGATCGCCAGACGTTACTTCTGAGGCAGCTCTGAGGGTGTTTGAACTGCCCATCTTTTGGTCAGTAGTCCAGCACTCAGTCATTTGCACCACCCAGGTACTCCTTGTGAAATATATAGAGGAGATGTAATGGAAGGGAATTGAAAAACATTTGCAAATAAAACCTTGAATGAGTTAACTTCCAAATACAAATAGCCTAGAAAACAGGGTATATTACATACAGAAACTGAATGTTAACTCTGGTATCTTTATGAAACCCATTTACTCCCTATACCTGAGCTTAAAAAATACATTGTCTTTGAAAATCATAGAAATTAAAAAAAAAAATTTTTTCAGAAGGCTTTTATTTGTTCGTTTACTGAAATTCCTAAAACTTTCACTTGGGAACATGCATGAAATACAATCTTCCACTTCAAATAAAGATTTTGTTTACTGAACTACAGAAACCCTGGTGGGGTAGTGGTTAAGAGCTACGGCTGCTAACCGAAAAGTCGACAGTTCAGATCCACCAGGTGCCCCTTGGAAACCCTACAGGGCAGTTCTACTCTGCTCTGTAGGGTCGCTATGAGTCAGAATCAACTCGACAGCAATGGATTTAAACTGAACTACAGGAACAAGTAAGCTAAATTATAGTTCTATCTGCCATCGCTTAGTTTTTTGTTTTACTTTAGACAAGTCACAGACATCTTTGGGCCTCAGTTTCTCCCTCTACAAAATTAGAATTTGTTCTGTATGATTTCAGAGGACGCTTCCAGCTCTAAAATTCTATGCTTCTATTCTAATGCGGTGACTTACTAGCTGCTCTGTAAACGGGTGCCTCAGGAGCAAGCTTCCCCCACCCCTCACCCAGGACCAGCTCTGCTTTTATCTTTTATATTATATATTTGGATTCCACTTAAGATTTCCCTTGAAAAAGAGAATTTTCTACTAGAATGTTTGAAAGCCACCCTCCCCCACCAGTCAATCCCTTTACCCAGCTGAGACGGTAGCTACCATATATTACACTTAGATACAGGTAACATTTGTGCTGCAGATTGGGTTCTATGGGAAGCAGAGTTGAAACAGTTTAGGGCAGCAAAATGTTTATTTACAAGTTGTCCCCAATTTACCACGTATTTAAGCATTTGTGACCATCTTTTTTTTTTTTTGGTACATCTTTTCATTAGTAATATGTATTATATACAGTGTTGTAGCTTGTAATTTGCTGTTATCATTCTTAGATGTAATGTTTCCAACACCCAAAGACAAAGATTGGATTTATAAAGATAGTGATAATAAAAGGCAATAATAGTGAAAACTAAGAAAAAAAGAAAGATATTCGACTTACATCAGAACTGATTTATGATGGAGTAACTGTGGGAACATAACCCTGTCGTAAATTGAGGACAGCCTGTATTAGGAAGTTCCCTTGGGATCAGCACCTATGGAAGTGGGAGTGGGAAGCAGCATTGAGCAGAGGGCAAAGCTGAACTGGGGTGAAGGCTCAAGGGCAGACTCAACCAACTCTACGGGAGCTGTGGAGCTCAAATCGCCCTTCAGAGTTGTCCTGCATTGGGCTGGGCCTTAGTACCCCCACCTAGGTCAGTCACTGAACCTGGGCAACTCTGGAAAGGTATGAACTTGGGCAAGACTGCTCTGTGCAGCTGAGGCGATCCCTAAAGGGGCCAACGCAGAAGACAACTGCTAGCAGCGTTCCCAGCAGCTGGGGCAGCAAGTCCTTTTGTCTGTAAACGAGGATCTGAACGGCACATTTCTGAGTCTACCCACCAGTCTATAGTTGGCAACTACAAAGATTGAAGAGCCCTTGTGGTGCAATGGTTAAGCACTCAGCTGCTAACCAAAAGGTTGTCAGTTCAAACCCAGCCATCAGCTCGAGGGGAGAAAGACCTGGCAATCTGCTTCCATAAAGATTACAACCAAGAAAACCCTATGGGGCAGTCTACTCTATGAGCTGAAATCAACTCAACCATACCCAACAACAACAACTACAAAGGTTGTTTTAGCGATCAATAATGTTTCAGGAAACATTTACCAGTTTTGTATAGGTTCATGTCCAGAATCTTAGAAAAGTCTATATATCATTAGATTATCAAATGATAAACAATGGCTTACCCGTTATCTCATTATTCTATTTTATTTTATTTTTAATATTTGTCACTATGTAAAATTATATTATGGATCAGTTTGTTTATCTTTTATTTCATCCCTAGAATGTAAGTTCTGTTTTGTTCAGCACTGTGTCCCTAACACCTAGAGCAGTGCTTCTCTAGGTATTGGGGACACCATACTGAACAGACTAGAACAGGATGGCACTCAGTAAATAACTGTGAACTGAATGAATGAACAAAAAAGGAAACCATAGGGAATAAATTAGGTACCAAATACTAAACTAATTTATAGTATTCTGGTTCATCTAACATAATGGATTAAAAGGGTTAAACAATCTTAAATATTACCTTTACGGTTTGAAAGAGTTAACCGAATTGAGTTTCTCTAATAATAATACCCAAGACAGTAAGAACATGCATGACAAATACCGAAACAGAAAATAAAGGTGGGGGCTTTTGTCCCTCTTGATTGTTAAAATCAAACAGACATATCCTAATTTAGCCAAATCGTGGATCTGAAACAGATTACCATTTTACACAGGAAGTAAGCTCACTTTTTAAAGGCCACAAATGACTTGTGAGAGAGCGACTTGCAGTTAACTGCTTTGCATCCAGAATAGAGATGCTCTGATTTTTGCATGACAGTTCTGCTATCGCGGATCGAGCCCCAAAAATATCAAGTGGGCCGCTGGAAATTTTCCTGTGATGTCAGAATTTCAGGTTTCCTCCTTCTCTCCAGTCCTTGCCTCTCTTCTGGTCTTTCCCAGGCCCTGAAGGGACCCTAATCTAATCTTGCTTTTGAGCAAGCACGAGTTGATATGTCTAAAGGTACATTCTGACGAAGTAAACTTTAGCCATTTGTTTCTTTTCCCTTTGCTCCTGTTACCACGCTGCTTTCTCCAACAACCAGAGCGTCACCTTTTCTCTAGACTGGTAGCTCTGTTCACCTGCCACCTAGCATGGCGTCTGTCACATAGTAAACACTGTAAGGGTATGATGAACTAACACAAAGGTGGACTTGTATAGGACATGATAGACACATCAATTCCTGATTATTCTCAAGTGACTCCGGGGCAAGCTTTTTTTTTTTTAAATAATTTATTTTTGTTGTTGTTGTTGAGGATATACAAACAGAACATACACCAATTCAACAATTTCTGCGTGTACAATTCAATGACACGTATTACATTCTTCAAGCTGTGCAACCATTCTCACCTTCCTTTTCCAAATTGTTCTCCCCATTAACATAAACCCACTGCCCCCTAAATTTTCCGTCTAATCTTTTGAGTTGCTGTTGTCCTTTTGATCCCATATGGATAGTTCCTAAAAGTACACAATGCCCAAGGTAGACATTCTTTACTAGTTAAGCTGTTGTCTGGTTTTAAGAAGACTTCAGGGATATTTTTGGTTTAAAGATTATTGCAGGACGAGAGTTTCGGAGGTTCATTCAGCCTCCATGGCTCCATAAAGTCTGGATTCATTGAGACTTTGAAATTCTGTTCTACATTTTCTCTCCAGGGTAAACTTTTAATCCAGATTAGTGTCTTCGATGTTATCTGGCCTGCTTCTGTGCTTCCACCCTATTCCTATAGAATTATTGTATTTATAGCAGTAGCAACAGATTTTAATGTTGGCTTAAGCAACAAAATGTTTTTTATGTTGTTAATCAAAGGGTTTATTTTTTAATTTGTCAAAGTCTAAAATGAATTATCTTTGCCTACTGCTACCTTCTGTTGCTATAGCTCATAGGCTTCAATATATTAAAAGTATTGTTCATTAGTCAATTTATTATTTTAGGTAGGCCTTAATGGATGGACTCCAGGTATCATGGTGCCCTAAAAATATATTTACAAAAATTTATTCTACCACAACTCCTAAAGCTTTACTTGGCCCTTCCTATTAGTCCATGCTAGTTCTATTTTTTTTTCCCCCCCTTCTTTAAAAAAAAAAAAAAAAAGCTTTCACCATTTTCGTGGAGAAAGAAATAAATGTCTTTTAAGGTGATTTAAAAAAAAAAAAAAAAGCCTTAATGTTCTAGTTTAATTTTCACCCTCTTCAGTAGCCTTTTCTATTTTTTTTTGCTTAAGAGGCAGGCAAGTTCTCTGACTCTTCAACTCACATTTGGCAAAGTTAAAGTAAAGTAACAGGTTAAGGTAATGTTTCTTAAACAGAGGGGTCTCTCTCCCCAGCATGCTGCTAGTCACTTTTTCTCCCTAACTGTCCTTTCATGTTAAGATATTCCTTTCCATCCTCAACTCTCCTTGCCTTAGCCCCAGCTCTTGAGAGCTACACCTGTTTAGGCAATAATTTCATAATTGTGAAATGAACAAAACAAAGGAGAGCTGGTGGGTTTGCTGATGCCTTTTCCACAGCGCAAAAATGTGGGAGTTTATAAAAACGTGTGGGAGTTTATAAAAACGCTTGTCGTTACCAGATGAAAGCCATTTTTGAATCCCCCACCCGAAGGTGTGCCTGTGCGTGTGTCACCAATTCACAATATTCTTAGTATAAGAGTAGCAGGTTTTTATGAAATACAAATTTGAATTATGTTAAATAATCTAAGAGAAAATGTCATTTTCTCACAATCTCCTCAGAGAAGAGATTCTTGAGTTTATTTATTGAGCAAACATTTGCTGAATGCCTACTAAGTATTAAGCACTATGCTAGGTGCTAGGGAGACTGAGATTTTTCAACCCACGATTACTTTGCCATCAAAGAGCCTACATTCTCGTAGAGATGATGAGTACTGTGATAAAGGTAAACCCAAAACACAATGGAGCCCAGGAGAGTGTCTTCCAGGGTTAGTCCAGAGTTAATCTAGAAATTCTAGACAAGTGACTGCACCTGAACCTTCATTTCAGAAGCATAAAAAGTCAGCCACTTAGGAAAAAAAAACTTCCAAATAAAAGTAAAGTCCCTTCTCCAGGGCATCATATAGTAAAGTTGTTTGTGCCTAAACTTGTGTATAAACTTCAATTCTTGTTACTAAAGATTTTGAACATTCAGGTAGTTTTTTTTTTTTTTTTTTTCTTTTAAATCTGAAGAAGTCTTTTTTTTTTTGGACGATGAAAGAACATTTAAAGTTACCAAATTAACACAGGTTTACTTAAAACTGGTCCCCAGTCATTTTGGTATTTCAAGGAGCTATTTTGTTTGTTGCTGGATGATAATGTTTTAAAGATAAATTATAACCAGGCTGTATCTTTTATCTTGGTAAGGTAGAATATGATATTGGTTCTTAAACTTCTTAAATCATTCTTTCAAGAAGATCTGGGCCCTCCTATCATCAGCTGTAAATAATCTCCATCCACTGCCTAATCTGCATAAAATAGCAAGTCATCGCTTTCTGTTACTAATCTAAGATCATGTGCGGTGCAGAAACTCTGGGGGCCAGGTCATTTTCAAAGGACTGCTACTTAAAGAGGTAATATAACCAACAGACTATATACCCAGTTAATCTGATGCTTTAGTATGTTTATACTTCTTAAATCACATCACCTCATTTTTAAGTTGTTGCATTGTTTCAGTTGTCTTCAGAGTTTTAAGCCTGTCCTATGCAAAGGAAATGAATATTTTAGAATTCATGTCCTAATGCATTTGAATGGATAGCCACTGTTAGACTGGATTTTTGCCCCATTTTGTGATCTCTTGTGTAATATTTGAAGACTCTTAGTGATCTCTGTTATGAAGCTGCTCTGGAAAACTAAGAATTCTTCTATAAAAGGAAGAAAACTATTTTAGGGGGAAGCAAAGAGTTACACTATTTGTATTACTTATTATATTTAAAGTATATTAAAAATTTGGACCTATTCTACAGACTAACTTCTGAATTAGCATTACTTCACAAATAGACCTCAGTTCATTACTTAATTGAAAGCCATGGAGCAACTAAAATAACGTGATTTAGGGTTTTAACTTTTCCAGTATATTCCTGTATTCTTGAGTTTAATAAATTTAGAAAATATACCAGGGTTAAGCCCCAAAGAGCTAATTTTTTTTTTTGCTAATTTTTATCAAAGATAAAAAAAATGATAATACTGAAATTATACATATTTCCACATGGTTAAGTTTTACTTTGTTCTCTTATATGGGCAATTTGGATTCTAGTGTCACTGGTTATCTTGGTAAATGAAATTGTTATATTTTGAAACTTAGCTGCTGCCACATCATTTGAGGTCTCCCTCAATCAATGCACTTAATAAATTGATCAATTAATAACTAAACTACGACTTGTTAAGGCCTCCTGTAAAACCACAGGCCTCTACCTAATCTATCTTTTCTGATTGCTGGCATTTAAAATTAAGCTTCTTACTTTTCTGGGACTGTGATATTAAGTAAGTTCAACCTTGGAGAGAAATGTAATTTATTAATAGGTATTCAGCAATGTAAATGGTGGCAGTTCCCAGTGTCTTGCTCTCTAGGACCTTAAACCGAGTACAAAAATCCCAAGTCCGCACCTAATCCCTCTTTGCCCTCTGAAGTAATAGGTCAGAATTCCCAGAAAATGGTGTAGAAAATTTCACTGACCCTTCAAGCATTTTTTTCTAAGTTTCAAAAATACAGATCAGGGGATGCATTTTTAACTGACAGCACTGTATAAAAGAACTTTCTGCAATAATGAAAATGTTCTATACTGCGCTGTCCAATATGGTAGCCACTAACTATATACCGAAGCTGTTGAGCACTTGAAACATAGCTAGTGTGACTGAGGAACTGAATTTTTTAAAATTTGATTTCATCTTAATAACTTTAATTTAAATAGCCACATGTGACTGGTGGCTACTTAATTCAGCAGCACCTGGCAAGTGTGTTCAAGGTCCCTTAATTATTTTAAAACTAAATAGAGTAAATATGTTTATTTTTTATTATATATATTTATTTTATCTGTTTTTTAAAAAACAGAGTAAATGCAAAATAGAGTAGATAGAAAAAAAAAAACCTTTAATTGAGATGTAATGGTACATATCTTCCCAACATACAGAAGTATTCTAAACGTATAAATGGAAAATGAAATTAGCCCAGGGAAAAATTTAATCTTGGGTCTTGGCTTCTAACCTAAAAACCTGAATGTAAAATTTAATTTCCCTCAAGGAATAAATGTTCCTGACTTTTCAAAATTTTAGACTCTAATAAAAATTTTATATTTTCTAAATCTCTAATTCTTGTTTTCATATGAGGAGCAATTATAAAAAAATTTCAAATAGACATGAAAAAAAATGCTAAACTGACTTCCCACAAATGGTTTCTCCTAAAACCCTCAGGCATCAAGAATCACCTTCTCTTTCCCCATCCTGAAGTACCATTTTAAAATCTCCCATGATTGTACATGTTTTTGAGCTATTAATTGTTATAATATCTTCTTTTCTGAAGGGTTAGAGCTACTTACTGATGGACTACTCCATCTTTTGTAGAGAGGACTACCCTCCTTTGAAAGCATTTTTCCCCTTTAAAAGTCGTTTCACTTGCATTTAAGGACCACCCATTATTATCCTTTCAGGGAATGTTGTTTTTTTCACTGGGCGTTACAATAAGATTAATCATTTTTGCCTACCAAAAAGCCTAGGCTTAATTAAATCAGTAAAGTACATTAAATTCCATCTTTACTCACTCTGGTGACCATACCTATTCTGAGTTAAGGAAGAATTTGTGAAAGTACCATTTGGTTAAAATTGTATGCCTGTCCCTTTAAATCTAAAAAAAAAGAAAACGCTTTCTGAAGCTGTAGAGAGAAGGTGCTAGAACTGTGTACGATCATGACTGGAAAGCAGGATCCCTCAGTGACTGCTGACTCTTCCCAGCACAAGATAGAGAAGCAGTCCAGCACAAGCCTACACTGGTTCTAGGCAGAAGGATGACCCTTCCGAACAGAGCTCAAATAAAATTAAATTGAGAAAGCAGATCTTTCAAGGGAATGAGGCGGAGGCTCGCTTTTATGTTAAAAGCAACCAGCATCCTCCCTGCCAGACATGGACATGACATTTTTAAAGGAATTCTTTGGTTACAGCGTTTTAAACAAACTGTTCTAAGGAGTCTGTACATTGCATTGTTTTTTCTATTCTTTTTTTCTTTTGCATATATGTAATTCTGGAGGTAAAGAAAAAGCCTACCAGGGATTCAGAAGGCATCCCACTAGCGATCAGCTGACATTCCTAACTGAAGGCTGCAATGTGTTGCTTATTCATTTTGTACCGTGGGAGCTGCGGGGACTAGCAGAGAGCTAAACTATGCATTTCAAACAGCAGTGCTTGTGCAGAAAGAGGGGTGAGAGAGAGGCAGCCGGCGAGGAAAGAGCACAGCTGGACTTTCTCCTTGTTTTTATCCATTTCTGCAGGATCATGTATTCATAAGGGATGAGGCGGGCCACGGCGATCCCAGGCCTGAGCCGCGGCCTACCCAGTCAGTTCAGAGCCAGGCCCTCCACTACCGGAAAAGAGAGCGCTTTGCCACGATCAAATCAGCATCTTTGGTAAGCAAACACCCCTCTACCCATCTTCCCTTCCTTCCCCTCCTCCCCATCTGGCAGCCTCTCGCCCTCCCTGAGCCTCTCTCGGCTTCATGGATGGGAGGAAAGGAGTCAAGAATGTTTTCTCTTTCCTAATAATTTTATTCATTTTAGAAAAAAATCTGTTGGCATAGCAACCAGATCTCAGATGTTTTAGCATTGTCTACGGCATGAAAAAAAAAAAAAACCATTTTGTGTGTGTGTGTGTGTGTTTGTATATGCTGTATGTGCAAAATAAATGGCCTTTGAGATGAAGTTGCTGGTTTATCCGATTTTATAAAAGCTTTTTGTCTTTTCATTGAAATAAATAACGCTAGAAAAATTTTTACTAGATACTAATGTATGTATATGCAGGGCATTATGCTTTTTATTGTATAGATGCATGTGTGTGTAATGTATACACACACATCAAAAGAGAAAACATAATTTAAAAAAATATATGGTTGCTGGCTAACGTATATAATTGTAGAAAATAAGATACTTGCTTCCCAGGGATGGATTGCTGGTTCGTTCTGGTTCATTCATTTATTTATTGCAACAATGGTAGTGGCTGTACTTCCCCATTTAACCCCTGAAGGATTTCCTGGCACTGATAGAGCCAGAAGGGCTTTGTAGGAGAGGATTGGGATGGTTGTGGAAGGACAGAGACTGTAGGATTCTTCAGCATTTTTACTATTGCAAATGTGATTGCTGGATGCCCTTGTAGTAGCAAAAGGGGTGTGTGCTGGAAGAGTTAGTTTTCATGCCTCCTCCCCTTGGCCCCCCACGCGTGCGCGTGCGCGCTCCCACACTCACACACACATACACACTCACATCCTCCCATCCTTGGCACTCTAAACTCTCTTTCATCTTTTGCTTCTGAATCTTGCTTCCTAGCCTAAAAAATGATTGAAATATTAGTTGTTTTGCCCAAATTGATGTTAGAGGTCACATGGGCAAGAAGAGTTAGCGTACCCTGCTCGGCTATTACATTTAGAACCTATGATGACATCATCCAAGGCCGACCCAGAAATGATCGTTTCTCTTGTCCTATTTTTTTAAACCTGATTTCCACTCGCATTTCTCAAGTCTTTTAGTAGCTTTGATTATCTTTGAAATTGGTAATGGATGATAATTTTCAAAAACCCAAAGGCAGGGAAAATGGAAGTTAAAGTACCCACATACTGCTGTAGTATGCTGCTGTCTAAAAGCAAGCAATTTAAGATAGCCTGCTTATAAATAAGCCCATAGGTAAGCTCCTTTATATAGAAGTTTCTTGTAATCTCAATAGGCAATTTTTAATTGTAAAGAAATGGTAGCCTGTATAATGGAGATCTTAAAATGTCCACTATGTATCTGCTAATGATCGTTAAGCACCAAAAGAAGAAAAAAATGCTTTTGAGTCTAAATAAAGCAGCATGAAATTATGAAATCATAATCATCTTCATGCCATGATATTTGACAATAAGAAAAAATACGGTATTTTAGAGAACTATTTATTATTACTTACCACAGACTCTTGTGAGACTTGTACCTTTACCCAAACTGTTCATGTTGAAATGAGAGGAGAAATCATGAACAGGCACTGAGAAGCCCAGCACCATGAGCAGATCTGGCATCTGATGCAGACATTATGCCAAGTGGATTTCCCCCTTTGGGTCAGGCTCTCTTCTTTTCTCACTTGCCACACCCTCATTCCCACATCATATATTCATGACCTCTCTTACCTCCCAATAAGATATTACTACTGCCATGTCAGGATGTTCCCACGCTCACATGTGGGCTCACCCAGGCTACTCTGTGAGCACGTCAGCCATCACTGTCTTCCTCTCTGTTCACAATGAAAGCGGCTTCCCTACTAGGCCACCTCAGGGATGTGGACAAAGTCCTCAGGAACCGCTCTCAATCCTACAGGCTTCACAGTGACTCCAGATAATAGCTGGGATCAGTCCCTGATGGAGTTTTGATTTGCTGAAGGGCCTCTACCCTCACGTTAAGTTAAAAACAGAGCAACTGAGAGACTGTTGCTTTAGCCACAGAATGACTTTTTTACATGGAGCGCTTTCTCCAGATGTAATGCTTTGGGAGTCGTGGTGGGATTGATGGAAGTTTATCAGAGGTCAGTGGTATTCGTATCTAGTGGTCTTTAGGGAGAAAAAAAAAATTAATGGAAGGAAAAAGTGATTGTAGTATTTGTGGAATTCCATGTCCCGGTTTCGGACAATCTGTTGGTATGAGTATTTAAATGTACATTATCAAGTACTCGTTCTACTACCCACTATGTTATTTTAAAGGCTAATTCCAATAGGAATCTGTAGTAAGAACACTGGAATATGATAGACAATCATGTAATTTTAAAAAATATATTATGAATCTTATTATTTTACAGATCCCAGTCCAAATGAAAACAACCAAAATTACTTAAATGATATAAAAGTAAGGGCAAGATCATGGGAAATCGAAGGTCTGGTATAATGAATAAACAAGTCATTGTTGAAACCTGCCTTCACATCTCATAGATGGCAGGAATACTATATTGATTTATTATTTTGGTTTTATTCTTTCTTTACAAATTTTTAGCAGGGATGCTAACAAACCACAGAGTAATTCAAAATGAACAACAAAAGGAGGAGGAAGAATTTAGAAATTATTCAGTTACTAGGTAAATAAGTGATGAGTCTATATCTAAAACGGACTTGCAAGCTGATGACAAATATTATTGTTCCCCAGAATTGTTTTATGAGCCTGCCTCTTCCACATAAGCCTTCAAGAAGCCTAGCCCTATTTTTCCCCCTTAACATTTCTTTCTACATTGTGCTTTTAAATGAGGTATTGACAAGAATGTGAAGCCCAGGGTCGACAGGCTTTTCCTGCTAGATGTTTTTATTATTTTGGCACCTTAAAACTGAAATTGTCCTTGTGTTACTATGCACTGCCACACAAGTGCATTTGTACCGAAGAAAAAGGAAGGACAGTGAGCCTTGATGATAGAGGAAACTATGAGGAAACTTTAGAGCCATCATTTCTTTTTATGATAATGTTTTAAGGGCAGACTTTATTGTAAAGGTAGGAAATGGAAAGGTATTTCCTGGAATCTTTTTTTTTTTTTTTACCCTTTTTCTTTGTCTTTCAGAATGTTTTTATTGGGCAAATTAGTTATCTGGGGAAAGGAGTTCTTGATAGTATTTTAGAATTACTCATCTGACCTCTTGGGCCTCTGAGATGTGCCTTCCCTGGGTTTTTGTTATTAGTGAATGGAGATCCTAATATTTTAATGAGATTAGTGACCTATGACAGTGTTACAGCTGTTGCTACATTGTTGTCACTTCTTAAAATTTCATAATGTCCTGGGTCACTGGCAGGTTCCATAGTCGAATTTAACATAAAGAGCACCCAAGGCTTTATCTGTTGGCCAGCTCAGCCTTTGGGTCTATGAAGGAATTCTCAGTGGAACGTGGTGGTCTCGGCACACAGGTGGATTTAGGTGAGAACACACATTAGGGAGACCGGCACGAGAGAGGAACTCCTACTTTGGAGACCCCAGTGCATTGGAAAAAAAAAATCATTATTCTGTCCATGCAAAGGTAGAATGTTTTATTTGGTTTTACCAGATTCAGTAAAAAAGCTCATATAAAGAGAGAGTCTTCATTTGGATGTTTCAAAAATGCAACCTGATTTTTCAGCTAATGGTGAAACTGGATACCTGAATGAGTTTGACAGACAAGAATAAAAATATTCAAGCCTCATCAGGAAATGCTACTGTTTCACCTCTCATGAGTGGCTGCCGTTCTGTTTCTAAATACTGAAAAATGTGTTCTCTTTCTGGATGGTGTCCCGGAGGATACTTACCAGAATATTGTATACCTTCTCTCAGCCTTGGCTTCTTAATCACCAAGACCATTGCTATGTCATTTTTCACTTTTGCTGCCCAGTCTACATGCCCAACCCACATGACCGAAGCCCCTCAGTAAACACAAGTTGGATGAATGAATGACTGAACGAATGAAGTCTCTTCAGTCTGATATCACATGAGAATTTGGATGTACAAGTACACATTTCAAAGTTCTTCACGTACCATTTTCAGTTACAAGGCAAAGTTACCTCCTATCAGTCATTACTTTTCGTAAGAACTTAAAACGTTTTTTTCCCCTAGGTGTTCTTAAAGAGTGGAATGTCAAATTTCGAATGCCAAAATGTGACTCACTGTATTCTTTTTAAGAACTTGGTAGGAATTTTATTTGTTCTAAGTGCTGAGGTGGCCGCTTTTTTCCACAGGCATTGTTTTGATTCTTACACATAATTAATCTTGTGAGTTGGCTTTGATCTTTTAAGAGGGTAACATTATCAGCCGCCCTTCTCCTGTTTTATGTTCAGTAAGTTGCTTATTAGCCTTTTAGTACAGTGCTTTGTAAGCACACAGTACACTTTGGATGAACTGATTTGTTTCACAGCCAAAGTTGGCTGGAATTAAATAGGTGGTTTTATGGAACAGCTGTAGAGACTTTCTGGAAAAAAAAGTATGCTCCTTCATGGCTCAGTATTTTTTATAAATTTTCCCAGGTATATGAAATGAGTAATAATTCAGCTTCAGAAATTATACATATTTACCTTAAAATCTACCACCTAGATACAGATACAGTTTTATTGTTAAACTTGCCCTTTTTCTTAGAGCCACTTTTTTTGATCTATATCCCTTACCACCAAAAACCAAACCCACTGTCGTCCAGTCACATCTGAAGGGGAAAAGAGACATATTGCTGCTCAGAGCCTGGCAGGAGAAAGAAGGAAATCAGCAGGTACAGAACATTTCCTACATGTCAGGCCCCTTGCTAGACACTTTCACGCTGTTATCTTATCCAGTCCTCCCATCCTGAGGAACACATTGGTAGTTCCTCCTGACATATGAAGAAACAGATTCACAAGAGATGAATTTCCCCAAGGTCAGTTCGATAGTAAGGGATGGAGTGAGGTTTGTCTTCAAGCTACCTGCTGGGTGTGGAAAGATGGTACCACCTACTTTTAGTTGGCCCACGTTTTTGAGGCTACCATTGTAAAAACTACACTCACTACATTTTTATAACTCTCTCCCATTCATAGACTTCTTCAGTTATAATTTTGACTCACCACTCTTTCCAGCTTTGACTCTCTTGGGTGTTGATTACCTCCATGACTGCATAACATAACCACTCTTTTTTGCCTTGGTGATGTGAATTTTCTCAGACAATTCAGACCTTGGTTCAAATCCCAGTATTTATAAAGATTAAAGAGATAAATTATAAAACATAATAAATTATGGGCTATTATTATTTCGTTGACCAAACAGCATATTCTTAAAACACACAGTGTAAATATAAAACATACAGGCATACACAACTATAATTTTTTTTTTTTTTTTATGTTAAAACCCACTGCCATTGAGTCCATTCCGACTCCTAGTGACCCCATAGGGTTTCCAAGGCTGTAAATCTCTACAAAAGCAGACTGCCACAACTTTCTCTCCCAGACCCACCAGTATCTTTCTCCTGCAGAGCTGCCAGTGGTTTCGAGCCACCGACCTTTCGGTCCACAGTCAGTGGCTTTAACCTCTGCACCACCAGAGCTCATTTACATGTTAGTCTTTGCAAATGAGGTATCTGGTAATACTTAAATTTATCACTCTAGCTTGAGCATGGTAGTATAAAACTCAGGAGAGTATTTCTATATGCACCTAAAAAGACATTCACTTTGAAACTTAGAAAGTTTGGTTGTGACAAATGGAAGGTGATATTAGGCATTTAAAAACCCAAAAAAAAACCCAGTGCCATCGAGTCGATTAGGCATTTAAGAAGGGGATTATCCAAATTATGGGAAACATTCAAAGGCAAGATGGCTCTCCTGGAATGCAGTGATGTATTTCTCAAGTAGCTGGCTAGCACTACAGTGCAGCATGTGAAGCTTTGTACTGTAATTTGTCTTTGCCACATACCTACCTGTACCAGGTATACTCTGGTATGCAGTAGGTCCACCCTCTTTGCAGGGACCCACCCCCCAATTAAGATAAAAAACGTTCTTGACACTACTCCTTTCATTTTTATCTTTAGGCCTCCTGGTTTAGGGAAATGGCCATCCTGAGACTATTTTACTGGCTACAAGCCAGTCAACCATTCTGATGATAAGTGTGTCATCATAGCTTCATAGTGTGCCGTGCCCCAGCTTTGGTAATCTGGCTAATGAAGGAATGCTAAAATAAGAAAAAACGAGCTTCTGGATAAAACATATCACAAATTCATTACCCTAGAACAGACACTTTACTTCCATGTTTGTCTTAAAGACAAGTGAATGCAGAAAGGATTAAATGGTATCCTTTCTGTTGATTGGATTTGTTTTTCCACTAAAGTTGAACTTCAGGAAGACACATAGGCATGAGGAAGTGAAACTTAACACATGCCTTTCAAACTATACTTCTTTCCCTCCTTTTATCAGGAAATGAATCTGTTTTTTAAAAATAACACATTATTGTTATGACAAAATAGATTATTGGTTTTCTTTAGTGTTAAGGTGCCTTTTTGGTGATGCTATCCTTTTTTAGCCTTGAAATATCTTCTGGTCTTATTCATTATCCTTTAAAAGAGGATTGTCCTTTAGAAAAAAAGAAATGAATATGAAACCTAGTGTTAGTTTCAGCTGGAAAGGTTTCAAAGTTTGGCTAATGTTTAGTGGTGTACTTTGATAATACTATCCAGTTACAGGACAGCACTTTCCTGATAGTGAGGACTCAGTCTAGTATACAGGACCACCTTCTAAAAAGAGCAGAGAAACAAATTATTGTTTGTACAAAATGCACTTTGACCCATAAACTGAAGATAGTAGAAGGAATTAATAGCAGCATGAAATTTTCCAGTAAAACTTGTTCGGGAGTTTGTTAGGGAAAAGTGACTTATATTAAAGCCAGCTCAGCATGTACAAGGCAAGGTCACGGAAGCTCCATTGACAAATCCAAACTCCCTGAGGGACCAAATTACTGGGCTGAGGGCGGTGGGGACCATCTAGCTCAATTGGCGTAACATATTTTATAGAGAATATGCTCTATATGCTGTACTTTCTACCTACTTTGGTGAGTAGTGTCTGGGGTCTCAAAACCCTGTGAGTGGCTGTCTAAGATACTCCACTGGTCTTACCCCTTCAGGAGCAAGGGAGAATGAAGAAAACCAAAGACACAAGGGAAAGATTAGTCAGAAGGACTAATAGACCACAACTACCACAGCCTCCACCAGACTGAGTCCAGAACAACTAGATGGTACCCAGCTACCACCACCGACTGCTCTGACAAGGATCACAATAGAGGGTCCCAGGCAAAGCTGGAGAAATATGTAGAACAAAATTCTAACTCACAAAAAAGACCAGACTTACTGGCTTGACAGAGACTGGAGAAATCCTGAGAGTATGGCCCCTGGATATCATTTCAGCTCAGTAATGAAGTCACTCCTGAGGTTCACCCTTCGGCCAAACATTAGACAGGCCCATAAGACAAAGCGAGACTAAAGGGGCAGACCAGCCCAGGGACAAAGACTAGAAGGGAGGAAGGGACAGGAAAGCTGGTAATGGGGAACCCAAGTTTAAGAAGGGAGCGTGTTGACATGTCCTGGGTTTGTTAACCAATGTCATAAAACAATGTGTACTAACTGTTAAATGAGAATCTAGTTCTGTAAACCTTCATCTAAAGTACAGTAAAAAAAAAGTGGCTTATACTAGACAGGAGTGACTAAATTACTTAGTGGGAAAAAAAAGGTTGTATTTTGCCATTATACTTTTTTTCTAAAATAGAAAACATGAGAAGGAAGTGCCTGGAAAATCTAACAGGAAGATAAAAAACCAAACCAAACCCATTGCCGTCAAGTCAATGCCGACTCACAACGAACCTATAGGACAGAGCAGAACTGCCTCATAGGCTTTCCAAGGAGTGGCTGGTGAATTCAAAGTGCTGACCTTTTGGTTAGCAGCCTGAGCTCTTAACCACTGCGCCACCAGGGCCCCACCAGGATGATAAAGAGGGATTATAGATTGAAGGAATAACTGGAAAAATCAAAAAAGTTTTAATACAAAGAAAAAAAGCTGCCACAATTTACCTTTTCATTCTTCAATTTGTTGGATATTTATTTCTTTGAGAATGAGTTAACGAAAAATTACTAAAAAAAGAAAACTAGCCATCAAAAAATCATGAAAACCCTTTTTCCTCTTTAGGAGGCCAAGTAAACGTATTTTAAGTTGTTACTATCTCTTTTGTAGGGGAGCGGAGGGGCGAGACAGCTGATTTAAAAGTACAGAGTTCTCTATCTCAACTGATATTAAAAATAGACGGTAAATCACATTCAGACTATTTTGAAAGGGTATTCAGAGTTCCTATGACTGCACGAGTCCCGGGATAGCACAAATGGTTAAGCACTCAACTACTAGCCGAAAGGTTGGCAGCTTGAACCCACCCAGAGGTGCCTTAGAAGACAGGCTTGGTGACCTGCTTCGGAAAGGTCCCATCCTTGAAAACCCTGTGGAATAGTTCTACTCTGCACACACGGGCTCTCCAGAGTTGGAATCGACTTGACGGCAGCTAACGACAACCGACTGTTAGAGACGTGATCCTTTTAAAAAATAAAATAAACGGCAGTATGATACAATGCAGTGGTCCTCAACCGGGGACAATTTTGCCCCCCTCACCAGGGAACGTTTGGCAATGTCTGGGGACATTTTCTATTTCATGACTTGGGAGGTGCTACTGGCATCTAGTGGATAGAGACCAGGAATGCAACGAAACGTCTTAAAATGCACAGAGCAGCTCCTCACAACAAAGAATTATCCAGTCCCATGTCAACTGTGCCAAAGTTGAGTTCCAAAGTTGAATGAATAAATTAATTTCAAGTCTCGGCTTCATCTATAAAACGGGTAGAAACACCTATCTCATGAATGACTAAAACAAATGAGTGAATGAGGTGGTTTTGAGGCTTAGGATAAAATACATAAAGAGCACCCAGCACAGTGCCTGGTACAGGTGAGTGTTCAGTACATAGTAGGTAATTTGAGGGTGATGATGATAAATAAAATTGTGCTAGAGGGCATGAAGAACTGCACCTATTCTTTAGGTTCTTCTACCCTGCCTGAAAGTTTGTGTCCTGTGAGTCTGGTCACCTGAGTTCTGTTCCCCTACCAAATCCAGGTTACACGGCAGATCCATGAGCATGAGCAGGAGAACGAGTTGCGGGAACAGATGTCAGGTTATAAGCGGATGCGGCGCCAGCACCAGAAGCAGCTGATCGCCCTGGAGAACAAGCTGAAGGCTGAGATGGACGAGCACCGCCTCAAGCTACAGAAGGAGGTGGAGACGCATGCCAACAACTCGTCCATCGAGCTGGAGAAGCTGGCCAAGAAGCAAGTGGCTATCATAGAAAAAGAGGTCAGTATATGCACACGTGCCTTTTTGCCACAACCAAGCAAGCCTGTTCCGGCCCGTGACAGAATGTTAGCAAGAGGCAGGAGCGGCATGCCTTTTGGTGATGGAGACACATTATTGGTTTGGGGGCAGGGTGGAGCATTCTAGGTTTTATGGATTTACTTAAAATTGTCATTAAAAGCTAAAATGGTAACTAAAGATGTAAGTTACTTTCTTGTCCATTCAAAAATATTTTGAGCATCAGACATTTGATGAGGGTCAGGGTACGAAAAAAAAAAGGAAAGTGCTCTACAAATAGTCTCTTTCAGTGATCATAGTCCCTGCCTTCAGCTGATTGGACTAGCACCTGGCCATTGTTGGGGTTTCTAGGGAAAATCTCTTTCCTCCACCCAGGTTCTAAACTAATTTTTAAAATAGAACAAAAGAGTAAGGGATATAGAGAGTCAAAATATCACCTTTATTACTGGTAAGTGTTAGATTGGCAAAATGATTTGTGTCTGCAGGAAGGCAGGCCTAATAATACTGAACGAAATTAAACAGACTTGCCTACCCAGCCACTGGTAGTGTTATAACTAAGTCCCTTCCTCGCCACTCCCCATGAGACTTACACGGTATGGAAAAGCAGAAGTACACGTGTGCTCCCTGGGGCTGAAACAACTGCGGACGGGGTGCCAGGGGTGTTTCAGTAATTAAGCTCTCCCCCACCACGTGGAAGGAAACATCAGAATCATGGAAGAAACATTCCCTTCAACAGCCATCAACCTATGGGGCATTCTGGCCTGAAAACCTCTGCCTAAACAGGGATGGTGTTGAGATCCTTTTTGGGAATTTGACTTGGTAAATGTGGAGAGATAATTGTTTGGTTGGTAATGGAAGCTAAAGCCAAAAAGATACATAAAAGGAACCATGAAGCATAACTTCCTCTTTGTCCCTTATGTCAGTTGTCCTACATACGTGTTTCATCTAATAGTTTCCTGAAATTTAGATTTGGTCAGTTTTAGGAGCTAATATTTATTGGATTACCTTGTTTTATCCATTTAAGAGTCCCAAAAATGTCATGGTGTCTAACTATTGTGGATTGCAGCAGGTACCCAAGAAAATAAAATGTCATTAGCTTTGTCGATTGTACTGGAGACCCACTGGGAAATCTGATGGTTAGAATAATTGATCGGTTAGAGTTTGATTCTTTGAATAAAACTGGCCAGTCATGGTTATTTATCCATTTTTATAATTTAATCCTTGGGCTACCAACAATATAATAAAAATTCTTTATTTTAATCCTCAGTTCTCATTTCATCCACATATTTTTTATGTTCAATACAGATGTTTATGGTACCTCATATTTTTCCCATAGTTAGAAATGTATTTTTCAATGGTAAAAAAAAGTTCAGTATTATTCTTTTTCATGTCAGGTACAAGAGAATCAGGACAGACATGTCTTTTTTTTTTTTTTAATTATTCATTCAAAAATTATTACATGATTTAGCACTTATGGGCTCTGTTTTAAATGCTTTGGAAAATCTTACCAGCCAAATCTTGTGGAATGAATAGATTCAGCCTGGATCGTATACATTATTTTATCAGGCAAAGGTAGCTGCAGCAGATGAGAAGAAGTTCCAGCAACAGATCTTGGCCCAGCAGAAGAAAGACTTGACAACTTTCTTAGAAAGTCAGAAGAAGCAGTATAAGATTTGTAAGGAAAAAATAAAAGAGGTAAGAGTACCCGTATTGTAGTCACCACATTGCCATTAGAATGGTTGGAGCTTAAAATCAACTCATCTTGTGTTGTTGTGTCTAATCCAGTGGTTCCCAAACTTTATATTAGAATTTCTTAAAGTGCTTATTAAAACAGATTGGGAAGCCAAACCCCTAGATTTTCTGATTCAGTGGGCCTGAGGTAGAGTTAGAAAATGGGCATTTCTAGCAAGTTCCCAGGTGAGGCTGATGCTTCTGATCCAGGGACCACTCATCAAGAACCATTGATCTAATTCTAAACTGTTCCTGCACTTCACTTGTTCTCTTTACTTCAGCCAAAATGATCTTTTCAAAACATAAATCTAGTCCTGTCACCCCTTGCTTAAAATCATCCATTGGCTCCCCATCACTCTTAGGATAACTTAGAATCCTACTAGTCCCTACATGGTTTGCTGTCAGCCTAGCCCTCCAGCCTCACCTCACATCAGCCCGCCCTCACACTTCACTGCTCCAGCCACAGTGATGCCCTGTCAGTTCCTCAAATGTATCGAGCTCCAGCCTTCTTCAGGGTCTTTGCTCATGCTGCCACAATGCTCTCCTCCCTCCCGGGCCCTCCCCAACCACAGTTCTGCTTAGTTAATTCCTGCTCTTGCTCATTGTTAAGACTCTTTCTTAGGCCCTTCTCTCAAGTGTCAGTTCTCCAGGAAGCCCTTCCTGACTCTTGACCAAGACCAGTGCCTCTAGTGTCATAATACTAGAGTTTTTAATTACACTTTTTTTCATAATTATTTGAGCTACTTAGTCTACTTATGCTACTAGCTGGTAAGTGCCACAAGAACACAGACCATGTCTATTTTTGCTCACCACTGTAACCGTGCACCCAGTACACGTGAATATTTGAAAAATGAATGATTGAGTCTTAAGTGTTTGGTTGAAGACCACCAGTGGACTTAGAGAGGCCTCCTGACGGACTGCAATTTTTTTTTTTTTTAATTGTGCTTTAAATGAAAGTTTACAATTCCGGTCAGTTTCTCATACAAAAACTTACACACACATTGTTATGTGACCCTAGTTGCTCTCCCTATAATGTGACGGCACACTCCCCCTCTCCACCTGTGTTTCCAGTGTCCATTCAACCAGTTCCTGTTCCCCTCTGCCTTCTCATCTCACCTCCAGACAGGAGTTGCCCACTTAGTCACATGTGTCTACTTGAGCTAAGAAGCAGACTCCTCACCAGTATCATTTTATGTCTTATAGTCCAATTTATGTCTGAAAACTTGGCTTCAGGAATGGTTTTAGTTCTGGCCTAACAGAGAGTCTGGGGACTATGTTTTCTGGGGTCCCTCCAATCTCAGTCAGACTATGAAGTCTGGTCTTTTCACTAGAAGTTGAGTTCTGCATCCCACTTTTCTCCCGCTCCATCAGGGACTCAGTCATGTTCCCTGTCAGGGCAGTCGTCGGTGGTAGCTGCGCACCATCTAGTTTTTCTGGTCTCAGGCTGATGGAGTCTCTGGTTTATGTGGCCCTTTCTGTCTCTAGGGCTCATATTTTCCTTGTGTCTTTGGTGCTCTTCATTCTCCTTTGCACTAGGTGGGTTGGGACCAATTGATTCATCTTAGCTGAGGGACTGCAATTTGATCTGAAAGTTCAAATTTCTTCAATTCTTCTTCTACCAGTTCTTACAGGTGAATTGCCTGCAGTTCCATAGACTTTCCTTCTCATAAGACCTAGGATTTCTTATTTGTAGACGACTAAGCGTATTAAACTTTAATAAAATTCAATATGGGGATTGTTTTAGTATATAAAATTATGTGTTTGAGCTCAAATTCTTTTGTAGGTTAACAGTAGGGGACTTGGCCAGGCTCCTCTCCAATTGGTAAACAAGTGGGTTGGGCTGAGCCTCAGGATAGTTTACCCTGCCCAGGTGAGCCATATTCAAAAAAATTTGATTGCCCTTGGGAATTGTTGGGCCCGACAGGAAATTATGTTTTGTCCACACTGGCTGACTGGGAAGAATTTATGACACTATAAGGTCTAAAAAGCCAGGCTGTAGGGAGAAATAGCTCAATTAAGAAAGTTCACCTCCTCTCCATTTTCTCATAGTTAATTGGTTTGACCCTAATTATTATGTAATAGGAAAAGAATGTTGCTGAATTAGAGGGATAGCTTAGAAATTTTGAAATTTCCTCAGTTGTGAATACTTTCTAATTTGTAACTGCATGTGTTCACTCATGCCCTAAAGGCCATACTTTATGACTGTGTCTGCCATTGTGAGCTTTTGTAACACTAAGGTATTGGGAGATTGCGTGAACTCTATCTTTCAAAGATTCTCCCACAGAACAGCATTTGAGAGTCCCCACTTAGTCCTCGGGCATAAGGTTATTTTTGGTTCATCATACTCAGATTTATAAACCCAAGAGACCACAGACCTAAACTTCCACGTCTTTCAACATGTTCATGAAGAAAAACATGCCTACAGCCAATCTGAGATAACCTCAGTAAACCTTTCTGTGCAGAGTCAATATTACTCCTTATGAAGTAAAGCTCAGTTCAGACCATTTAAACTAGCATGCATATGTAGATGTTGATATAAAGCTATTGTCCTGGGAATGACAAAACAATCTCCATTATTCCTACTGTTGATAGCTAATACTGTTGATAGCAAATAAAGAATACTTTTTCATGAAATTCAAATGAGTGACATTTGCATGGTTACCTTCTATCTTCGGAATTTGTCCCCTTATACAGAACGATGGCTGGTCCAGAAAGAATTTATTCTTGATTATGGAGTACATTTTTCTGATCATTATTGAATATGGGTGTGCAGTCTAGTGGTTGGCACCAAACCTACCAGCGAGGCATGGCATGAAGAGAAGAGTCAACCAGACTTCCTGTTGTGACCCAGCTTACTCCATTTTGGAAACAGCTCTTCCTCATATTGATTCTAAGATTTCACTCGTAGACTAGGAAAGGTGAAAGCTGATTGGCTTAAAAAGACTGCTTAGCTAAATGCAACAATAATCTAAATAGTGGGTGATACCTGTATCACAAAACATTAAATAGATGTTAACAATTAAGGGGTATTTCAACTAAAGAAGTAGTTAGCCAAATATAGGTCAAGCATGTCAGTATGGACAAAGAGTAATACATTACATTTTCTCTAAAAGTAGCCTTCTTACTTTCCTCATAGATTAACATCACTTGAGAGTCCCCACTTAGTCCTTTGATTCACTACCTTATTCCCTGTACCCATGTGGTCTGGGATAATGGTAAGTTTTATCCTTGTGAAAATGTAGGTGGTTTATTTACCATTCCAATCACAAATAAAGAATACTTTTTCATGAAATTCAAACGAGTGACATTTGCATGGTTACCTTCTATCTTTGGAATTTGTCCCCTTCTCTCTGTCTTGTCACCACCACCTTTGTCTAAGCTGCTATCATCTCTCTTGCCTGGACCACTGGAATATCCTCCCAGCTGTCTCTGGGTATCTGCTTTTGCCTCCTTCCTTCTGTTCTCCACATAGCAGTCAGAGTCATCTTTTTGAAATACAAATGGTAATAAGCCCATATGTATAAGCCTGTTTCTCCTTCACTTGGCCTGTAAGACCTCTGCTGGTTCTGTATGCCTGTACAACCTCATCTCACTGACCATCCTGGCCGCCTTTCAGCTGCTTTGTGTCCTCCCTGACCTTAAGAGCTTTGCACGTGCTGTTTCCTCTCCCTGGAGCAGTCTTCCTTCTCCTTTTCCACTGGTTAACCCCTACCAATTTTTTTCAAATTTTAGCTCAGTTGTTACCAAACTCAAATCTTTTCTAATAAACGTTCTTATAGGACTAAATACTTCCTCTTCCCAGAAGTTATCACAGCAATTTTCATTTAATTTCTGTGGTCCTTTGATTAATTTTTGGCTCTGGACATGAAATTTTGCTCACCATTGTATCCTTGCGCCTTTATGCCCAGTGCCTGGCATGTGATAGGAACTCAATAAGCATGTGTTGACTGAATGAGTGAACAAGTAATTTCTGAGAGTGAGAAGCCAGAGACATGGAAACTAACAAGGCTTCCTCTCATTTATTACTCAGTTAATTGATCGATTTAAAAAATGGGGGAGGGATGTGCCACACCAAGTCTTTCTGCCCTTACATTTCATTTGCTTTCTAAATAATTTAGTCTCTTATAGTTCCTTTTGTTTCACGGAACTGGCATGTTTTTCTTTGTTTCTTTTTTTATAAAGGAAATGAATGAGGACCATAGCACACCCAAGAAAGAGAAGCAGGAACGGATATCCAAGCATAAAGAGAACTTGCAGCACACACAGGCGGAAGAGGAAGCCCACCTTCTCACTCAACAGAGACTGTACTATGACAAAAACTGTCGTTTCTTCAAGCGGAAAATAATGATCAAGCGGCACGAGGTGGAACAGCAGAACATTCGGGAGGTAATAATTATGTTCCTAACTACTGTCATTGATTTGCAAGACAGTAAGCTTTGTGAAGGCCATAACCATGTCCTACATCTTTAGCCATTAGCATAGTGCATGCACAGAGTAGGTATACAAAAAAAGTCAGTGAATGAATTTACCATTGACATGAGAAAGCCCACTTCCAGAATAAGGAGTCACTTCTTCCCAAATGATTGCGATAGAACTTTATTGAGCGCCTATTATAAGCCAGGAAACCCTAGTGGCATAGTGGTTAAGTGCTACAGCTGCTAACCAGGAGGTCAGCAGTTCGAATCTGCCAGGCTATCGGGCAATTCTACTCTGTCCTGTAGGGTCGCTATGAGTCAGAATTGACTCGACGGCAGTGGGTTTTTGGTTTTATTATATATAAGCCAAATCATGCAGTGGAGAATCAAAAGAAGTAGAATAATTTTTGCTTCCAACGTACTTGGCAAGGACTCATGTTTCTGTGGCTGCACATGAAACACTGAGATAACAGTGTGATACTCTACAAACTAAGTTCACTCATTCAGTCATCCAGCACTTGCTGAGTGCCTCCTGTGTGCCAGGCACTGTGCTAGACACCAGGCCTACTGAGCATTCCCTGCCTTCAAGTAGCCCTAAGTCTAATAGGAGGAACAGACATGTAACAAATTAATTGCAATATAATATGTGAGGTATTAAAAAAGACATATAAAGTATCATGGTCATATAGCCATGAAAGGGCATTGGAGTATGCAGTGATTGACGAGAACCTGGGTGTGACTAGAGTTGTGGGTGTGTGGAGTGGAGTGTCCAAACATGAGTCACTGGGAGCCGAATATGGAGGGCCTTTTTGTTAAACCAAGAGTCTAGACTTTAGCCTGAAGGCAGTGCAGGGCCGTCAGAGGTTTTTAAGCAGGAGACTCACATGGCGAGATTTTTTTTTTTTTAATTGAAAAATTAGTCCATCAGTGTGAGGGATAGGCTGGAGTAGTGAGAAGCAAAGCACTGCGAAGGCAGCTAGAATGCTCTTTGTCTAGTTCCAGTCTAGAAGAGGCAGTGGGGATAGAGAAAGGAGATGAGCTGAGTGACATTTCTAAAGCAGAACAGACAAGTAAGTTTTGACCAGTGGGTGTGGGAATTTCAAAAGAGGGTGGAGTCAAAAATGACTTCAAAGTTCCTAGTTTGGGGAAGTAAGTGGATATGATGGCATTAACTGAGGCAAGGAATACAGAATGTGACTCAGTTGCAGATGCTAAGTTCAACAGGAAATCAGTATGGTCTGGCCTAGTCAGGGAAAACTTCGTAAGCTGGCTAGCACATTGATAAAAATGTCAAAGTTTGCTAAAACCCAGTGTTCACTGGCATGAGGGAACACAAGCACATCACGCACAGCTAATGGTATTCAGTAAAACTAGCGAATGCCAGAACATGTGAAAGGCGGAAACCTGTCAGAGAAGGAAAACTCACATTTTCCACTCACTAATAGAAGGCGATAGAAAAGTGGTAAGTCTGCACCCTATCAAAGGTGGAAAACTTGCAAGACCCAGAAAAATTAGGCAGTCCCATCAAATTCCGGCTGTCACAGGTTTCACCGTATAATCTTTTTTGGAGAGCAGTATTCAAATACGAGCCCTGGTGGTGCAGTGGTTAAAACAGTCAACTGCTAACTGAAAGGTAGTCAGTGGCTTGAAACCACCAATAGCTCCTCGGGAGAAAGATGTGGCAGTCTGCTTCCGTAGAGATTTACAGCCTTGGAAATGCTGTGGGGTTGCTGTGTGTTAGAATTGACTCAACAGCAGTGTGTTTGATTCAAACAGGCAAAAGAAGGGGTGAAGCAAACAAAGATTTATTGAACACATTATTATGTGCCAGGCTCAAGCTCTTTATATATGTTATCTTATTGGAAAGGGGAAACAAATCACTGAACGTTTTTGAGCCAGGCAGTGATATAGCTAAAAGTTTACTCTGGAGAGATTAGCCCAGTTTGGCAGTGGTACACAGGCTGGAATAGAGCGTGTGTTCGCAGTGAGGCGACATTGCCCCCAAGGGGAGAAAACTTTCTTGGGGGAGAGGGAGAATCTTAGGTATTACAATGGCTTGTGGCCTTCCGAAGGGTCACAGTGCATAAACATGTGTACAGTATATCTGTGGTATTAACATTTCAGGGGTGGGGAAGTCTCCTTACAGGGGCAGTAATGGAAAAAAGATTGAGAAACACTGAATTAGAGGAAAGAGACTAGGCAATGGGGCCTGGCCTTGGAGGGTGGTGGTAGCTGTCAAAAGAAAGGTAGATTTGGAACACGTTTTGGAGTATAAAGTAAACACGAGATGGCATACAGTAGGATATGAGGAGAAAAGGAGGGTGGTATCAAAATTGTTTCTAGGGTTTGAGACTTGGGGAATTGTGGATTTGGGCAGAAACAGGGAAACTGAGAATTTTTAGCAAGCAAATGATGAGTTCAGTACTAGACATGTTGAGTTTTTCAGAAGGCAAAAAAATCAATGAGAAGAAGACCAACAGGCGGTTGGAAATAAGGTATTGGCAATTATTAATATTAAAAATGCTTGGCAAGTAGTATTGTTATTCTAGTGACACATTTGAAGGAAGATTTAAACTAAGTAGACAATTAGTGTCAATAAAAGCTATAGAAGGTAGTTACTCTCCAAAAAATGATAGAAACTACTTTTATTACTGTAGTATTGGGTTCTAACCAATCAATTGAGCTAAGAATAATTGATCACTTTGTAAGGATATTCTTTCTTAAGAGCTCAGATTTTCCTTTGTTTAGGCTTATTCCAGAGGCACATATAGAAGTGTGTGTGTGTAAATGTTGAGTAGTGAATGTTCTCAATAATCCCATTTCATCCAGTCTCTACCCTGAGATGGTCACCGTTAATTTGGTATATATACTTCCAGATTTTTTCCCTATGTACATGTATACATACCAAAAACCAAACCAAAGCTGTTGCCATCGAGTCGATTTCGACTCATAGCAACCCTATAGGACAGAGTAGAACTGCCCCATAGAGTTTCCAAGGAGCGCCTGGTGGATTCAAACTGGAGACCTTTTGGTTAGCAGCCGTAGCTCTTAACCACTGTGCCACCAGGGTTTCCTGTATACATACATATAAAGCCAGTCCCGTCGAGTTGATTCCGACTCATAGCAACCCTGTAGGACAGGGTAGAACTGCCCCATAGAGTTTCCAAGGAGCGCCTGGCGGATTCAAACTGCCGACCCTTTGGTTAGCAGCCATAGCACTTAACCACTACACCACCAGGGTTTCCATACATACATATAGCTTATATATTATATATAACTTCACAAAAATTGAGATCACATTACTATCAGTATGTATTTGATTTGCAAGCAACAGAAACGAACTCTGGCTTAAGCATGGAAAGGAATCTGTTGGAAGGATGTGGGATAGGTGACAGAAGCTGAAGAACCAAGCTGGAAATGACGAAGGACCAAGCTGGGAAAGCATCTTCTGTGACCTGGGAGCAAAAGCTCCCTACCCTGTGGATGAATGTGCTCCAATCACATTTAGTCCTTGTATCAGTTCTGCTCAAAATTCACATTCGTAGGAGAGACTGAACCTTACTGGGTAATGTGCCTTACCTGGCTCAGCAGCCTCTCTGATTCCAGACAGTGTGGAGTAATTTCTCAAACCAAGAAAAGGGGCCTGTTAACGGAAGAAGGGCAACTGATGCCACGCCCACAAATATGACAGGTGTCCACTATAGTGTTTTGTTACTCTTATTTTCCCCCCTCATTTACCATATTGGACGCACAGCTGTGCCTCATTCTTTTTAACCACTGATGGTATTTTGTTGTGAAATCATTTCTTTCATGAGGCACCTCTCAGTAAACAATTAGTTGAAGTTTTACAGTATTACTAACAATGCCACAGAGGCCGTCTTTGTACATAGATCTTTTTAGAGACTTGCAAGTATTTTTGTAGAAAGTGGAATTTCTGGGTAAAAGAGTGTATATGTCTAAAATTTTAAATACCCATAAATTTTAAGGAAGCATTGCAAATTGGTCTCTAAAAGCATCGTACCAGTTTATACATCCACCAGCAAAGCATAAGACTGCCTGTTTTCCTATATCTTTGCCCAAACTGGGTATTAGCAATCCTTTTAGTTAAGGAAAACATTTAAAAAGATTGCCACAGACTGGATTGAGGCTCTTTCTTGGTCATCACTCCATACAAAGGCTCACCATTTTCTAACCATTTTACTGAAACTAAGAAGTGAAACTAAGAGAGCATTACATGACATAGGCTAACAACATCTCCATTTACAAGTTTGAATTCTAGTTCTTACTCAACCTCAGGAGGCCTGAGGTCAAAATTTTTGACGTGAGTGAGATGGGCTGCTTTTAAAGACATCAGTACCACTTCCGTTGAAACTTAGAATGTTTGAAACTTGGTTAGGGAGGGAAGGTTGGGGGACGCACCCTGGAGTCACATTTTACACAGGTGCTAGCTTCTCATGAAGTGTGGTAAGGTGTTTGGGGGCTGTGTTGTGTGCACATGTTGGAAAAGGGTGTGTGTTTCAATACTGAGCTCGCGCTCAGCTTGGCAAGATGCTTACAGTGTGCAGTGTGGATGGGGGGCGGGGGGGGATGGGAGCTTCTTTTCCCCCCCTCAGCTGCCTCCAGGGCATATGCACATTGAATGCAAGGGGAGCAGAATCACCTGTACCTTCACTTTTGTTTTTGTTTTTTTAATTGCGGCTGAGCTCATTGCATTGAATTTGCATAAGCTAAAGGTGCACACGATGTGGCTGTACGATCTGTCATTTGTGCAGACGAAGCTGTCGTGGCATCGAAATTCTTCCAAGTATCTAATCCTAGACTAAAAAAGCATAAAACAGGAAAAGGGAAGCCTTTCATTGGGACGTCTTTTAATGAAAAATGTTGAAAATCTAAAAATCCGAGTTTTAGTCCCAGTTCTAACTTATAAAAGTTGTACAGCCTGTTAGTCTAACACATCAGTCTCTCAGTTTCCACATGCCTAGTTACTGCATATAAAATGGTAAACCCTTGTATCTTACTGCCTCACAGGGTTGCAGTTAGAACTGCATGAGACAAATGAAATCACACTGAGAATTTTAAAAGCACATTAGGTGTTATTATATAGACAAAGCACTAGGCTCATCTTAAGCTGAATATTTTTTCCCGTAGTTGAAATATTATAGGCAGTTTACCATCTTACACGCCAGTGACTCAGATGTATGAATTAAAGGTAAAGGGAACAACCTAGAGTTATAACAGAAAGCCATTTCAATATCATGATTCTCTCTTACTCTTCTAATAGTTTATAATAACTACATTTAAGATCATATATGCCCTATATTCATTTCTGAATACAGAAAAATAAAAATGACATATATTTCTACATTTTGAAGCATTTTCACATGTTCTTTTATTTCCTCTTTACAAAAATGGTAGTCCATGGTGGGTACTGTTATCAACCACATTACACCTGAGGAAACTAAAATGTAGGTTAAGAGATTTGCCCAAAGCCATACTGAAGTCAGGGGAGGAGCTGAATTGACACTCAAGTCTCCTGACTCATACCCTGAATATTTTTCTATCGATTCTCAAACTTAATCAGAATTACCTGGTAGCTTGTTATAAAGACCAATCACTTGCGACCCAGGTAATTCTGATGGAGGTAGTCTGTGGTCAACATGTAGAACATTCTATTAAGCATAAAGAAGAGCATGTGATTTCTTCCAAAACATGTTTGCTTTTTGTCTCTCCGTTCCCCTCCCCCTGCACCAAGAGCTTCAGGGTTCTGGGCCCCTCAGACCTCAGACTCAGGTTGGACTTCTCACTTTAGGAAGGTATGGGATGTTCTCTTGTCCAGCTTTGGGGCTCTGGCTACTCAAAAGTCAAAGATGATTAAAAAGTCAAAGGTGACCCTAGAAACAGGGCGTTTAGCCACTTAGAGAGTTTCCTTAGTTTTTTTTGGGTCATCGCTCTGGGAAAGCTTTAGTCTCTGGCAACGGCTCACTGTCCTGTGGTGCCACCTAGGGGCCGATTGGTGATCTTTAAAAGAAGAACACTTGATGGTCCAGGTAAAGAAAAATAAAACAAGAAAAACGCTGAAGCCGGTGGGGGAAGATGCTCTAAAATTATCTTTTCTTTTTTAAAACAAATTTACTTATACTTCAGATATTTCCCGACTAGAAATTAAGCTCCATGAGGAGATACCCTTGTTCACGGCTTTACAATGCCCCCACACAATGCTCCACAAATATTTTTGAATGAATAAATGCGTAATTAGTGACTGTGCTCTGATAATAAAATAGCTGCTGTGCTGTTTAAAGTACTTCTCTTCAAACAGATAGAAGCTCAAGTATGCAAGATACTCTCAGCCACACCAATCTGTAAATTTTACTGATGTTCCTGTGACCTGCATTTCCTCCCATAGTGGATGCCGTCAGAGGAGACACCCTAGTATTCTAATTTAAAGTCCAGCTCCGATGCTTTCTCCTCTCCTTAACCTTCCTAACTAGTAGTAATACCACCCTTTTTAGAAATCTGATGACATCAAATATTTACCTCTTTTATAGCCCTTATCATTTGTAACCTTGCTGTTTTAAAAAAAAAAAAAGTTTTTTTTTTTTTGCACACACAACTTATTTCTCTGTATTAAGGATCTTTAAAAAAAAAAAAAAGACGTAACATTATTACATAAAATTAAACAGGGAACCTCAGATGAGACTAGCAAAGTATCGGCTGTTAAAGTACTTGAGAGATCTGCTTCCCAGAAGAACAACAACAAAAGCAAAAACCTCAATTAAGGTTCTTTTTGATTGCATATTAACTGAAATTTGTTTGAACTAGCTTTAGCTAAAACCAGGTAATTTGCTCTAGGAATATAGGAATACTTTACCAAATCCAATAGCAGGAATACACTGGGCCTACCGAAGGGTTTAGAAACCAGTCTGGAACGTAGGCATCAATGTAGTCCCTGCACTTCTTTTTCTCTCTTTTTCATTCTTCTTGCTCTGAAGCCCAGCTATCTGTGATCCTCAGCCCTCATAGCAGTGGATGGCTCTCACATATGTCATTCTCATATGTCCCTCAATTCCAGTCACATGTGGAGATTAACTGTCTCTGAAGCTCAATTCCAACTTCCAAGGAAAGAAAACAGGTAGAGGTTGGGTCAGCTGTGTGCCCCTGATTCAGTCAGCTGTGAGCTGAGCATATACTCCAATAAATGTCTGTTACGCTTCCCTATTAGAGTATTAACTGGCCCTGGTGGCACTCTGGTTAAACACTCAACTGCTAACCAAGAGGTCAGCAGTTGGAACCCACCAGCTGCTCAGTGGGAGAAAAGACCTGGCAATCTGCTTCTGTAAAGATTATGACCTAAGTAACCCTATGGGGCAGTTGTACTCCGTCATAGAGAGAATTGACTTGATGGCACACAACAGCATTAGAGTATCAGCAACTTGAGGACAGATGTCGTGGCTTCATAAACATTTATGTACCCAGAGCACATGGTTCAGATCTTTGTATATAGTGTTATTCAGAAAATATTCTTGAATTGGTGAATGAAAAAAATGCCACTCAACTTTCTTTTTTTCCTAGTTTCCTTTCCCCATCCCAATTAAAAAAAAAAAAAAAAGACAGACAGGCATAAGTAGCACTGGAAAGAACAGAATGAATAGATCTAGAAAAGATCAAACAGACTGTAATGGACAAAATGAAAGGGGAGAGACCTCGTCTGCTTTTTCCCAGCAAGGCCTAAACTCTGAGATTTTAAAAAATAGATAATTGTCCTACTTCTGATACATGTAAAAACAGGGCATTTTCCAGAAAACTAAAAACATCCCAGGCGTTATCAGTTGAGTTCAGTGATTCTCAACCCTGGCTGCGTATTAAAATCACCTGGAGAATTCCTCCAACTATTGTTGTCAGGGCCACCCCAGACCAATTACCAGAATTTCAGGTTGTGGGGTTCAGGTATCTTCTGTTATAAAAGCTTCCTCTGTGTGATTTCAGTGGGAAACCAGAGGTGAGAACCACTAGCCTCACTGAAGAAACATTTGTTTAGCACCCACGTGTAACACATCACCTAATTAAAGTTTACAGCAGCTCTGTGAGATATGAAGGGAGCAGGTAGAATTAATCCCATTTCATAGGTAGTGCGGTTGTGACTGCTAGAAAGTTGCCCGTCTTGTAAGTGGTGGGCCCAAGAACAGAACCTAAATCTCCAGGGATTGCTAATCCAATCCCATTAAACCATGGTGCCAAAAACTAACGGGTTTAATTAAGAGACAGTTAGCTGAGCCATTCCTGGTTGTCCCTCACTTAGTTGTGCATTTCTTCCAACTCATCTCCACTCATCTCTCTCCATTTATCTTTGTTCCTGAATGCAGGAACTAAATAAAAAGAGGACCCAGAAGGAGATGGAGCACGCCATGCTAATCCGGCACGACGAGTCCACCCGAGAGCTGGAGTACAGGCAGCTGCACACGTTACAGAAGCTTCGCATGGATCTGATCCGCCTACAGCACCAGACCGAACTGGAAAACCAGTTGGAGTACAACAAGAGGCGAGAAAGGGAACTGCACAGAAAGCATGTCATGGAACTCCGGCAACAGCCAAAAAACTTAAAGGTGAGAAGAAATAGAAGTATTTCCATATTTGTGGTCCAGAACAGAGTTGGACTGGAGTAGTGGTTCCTAAAGCTGACTGATGGTCAGATGTACCTGGGCAACTTTTTTAAATTCCAAATTCCTGGGCCCCACACCTACAGAATCAGAACCTCCAGGTGTGAAGGATAAGAATGTGTATTTAACAGACTGCTGGAGAGATGCTGCTGGGCAAACTGGTTTGGAAACCATTGTATTAGATGATCTCTCGGTGTCTCTTTGTATCTGTTATATAGCTTCTCTGACCTCTTCATGACCTGCCCTCTTTAAAATTTGGACTAATAGCAGTGGTTCGAATCCCAGGAAATAAGAAATTTACTTGGCGGGTATATGACAAGTAAATTTCATCTCTCATCCCACTCAGATTATTGGTAGTAGCTACCTTGAGTGCTGCTGTGTTAAGAAGGACTCAGAAGCCACATTCAAGCTTCTGAGGAAAGACTATGATTGATTAGTGATGTCTGTTATGGACACAGGAGTGAGGAATAAATCTATATATGACAGGCATTTACTGCCCCTGCACTAGAATATGTTGAGAAAGTCCTTTGGCCCTCACCGCCTCAGGATAATTTCAGCTGACTGATAATTAACAAGCGACATGGACTAAGCTATTGCTATATATAGGGAGGATATTGTCATTGCTGGCACAGATACTAGGCCAACCTCGATAATATTGGCCACATTCTTCTTCTAACCAAATCCTGTCTAATTAGTGATCTCTATTATCATATGTCCTCATTGTGTTCCTGAAGTACACATGTGACTATGAGGCAACCTGATGGAATATCTCCTGGCCTTCAATAACACACCCTACCTTCTCCTTGCTAAAGTCGCTTTCCCTATCAGTGTACACTAAAATCCAGTGGAAGTGGGTTAGGATGTGAAGCACTATCCAGATGTTCTCCTTTATTGATTTGTCAAGGAAATGCTCTAAGCCGGAGCAGTGAGGGCTGGTTATATAATGTCATCCCCTTTCTCACTCAGAAATGGGGAGACGATGACGGGGGGAAGCAGCAATAGAATACATTGCAGACTTTGTCTAGGAAACCAGTAAAATAATGGCCAACTTTTTAACATGCTAAACTTCAGTAATGTTCTGCAATCTGGTTAGAGTTGTCATTCCCTTGGACCAATTCATTTTTTCTTTGAAGCCATTTGTAAATTCCAAATTACTTCTTTTCATTTAACATAAAACCAAAAGTGTTGGTAGAATTAACACCTGTGTGTGTCATATGTATTATTTTCATTATTATAAACTAATAATATGGGTCACTGCACCAAAAAACAGATGGTCCAGGCACTGTATTGTATCATTAGAAAGGAAGGCTTTCTGTATTCTGATGTGTATTTTTCCTTTGTCACTTCTTCTACACAGGCCATGGAAATGCAAATTAAAAAACAGTTTCAGGACACTTGCAAAGTACAGACCAAACAGTATAAAGCACTCAAGAATCACCAGTTGGAAGTTACTCCAAAGAATGAGCACAAAACAATCTTAAAGACACTGAAAGATGAGCAGACGAGAAAACTTGCCATTTTGGCAGAGCAGTATGAACAGAGTATAAATGAAATGATGGCCTCTCAAGCGGTAAGTGGTTAGGTTCAGTGCCACAGCTTCAAGAGCTTTGGGAATCAAGGAAATTCAAGATCCAGCCTTTTGTTTCCAAGATGATTCTTGCACAAATTTAGGATATTGCTGTTTTTCTGCTCAAAGAACTGAGGAAATGACGACATGGAATAAAGCCAAGGCAATGTGGATGCTTGCTGGAGTGCATCTTATAACACGGAACTCAAGGAATAACATGTTAAATCAAATCCGTGGCACATAAGGACTTTGAGGGCAAGATGTGATAGATACCACAAATATCATATGTCCGTTCATCAAAGATTTGCTTGCCACCCCCCAAAGTAATATCAGGCACAAAGGAGTAAGACACAGTCCCTGCCCTTATGGAGCTCACAATCAAGTGAGGAAGCAGACACACAGGCACATTCGTTCAATAAACTTTCACTAAGCATCTTGTTCGCACTCTGCTAGGCTCAGAGGTGTAGAGATGAGCTAGGTGGGCAGCAGCTGGTCACTGCCCTAACACTGTTTTCAGCCTAGCAAGGAGGTCAGACACTTAAGCGATAATAATAAAGCCTCAGTGCTTTGAAGTACAAGGTGCTTGGGGCTATGAGAGGACAAGTAGGAAGAACTAATCTGATCTAGGGGAAGCTTCCCAGCTGGAGCTGAGAAGCTTGAAGGAATTCACTGAGGTAAACAGGTTCTGTGAAAAGGGACCAACATAGCCAAAGGTTCAAGGATGGAAAGTGTGCATATGGCAACTGGGAGAACTTTGGTGTGAGGCCAAAATTCAAGGAGAGAATTGTGGGAGACCAAAATGGAGAGGTCATAAAGGTCTTGGCAAGCCAGGAATGGGAGCTTGCCTGGTAACTCAGTGACGGTTTCACAGGATGAGTTTTAAGGAGTAAGAGTTCACCAAACATGCATATGCAAAGACTCAAAGGCCTGAAAGAGCGTGGCACATTTGAGAAACTCATAGTAGTTGCTATGACAGTAGTATAGAGTACTTGTTTAGAGGAAGCGGGTCAAGTGTCACATCCTCAAACGCCATATTAAGGAGTTTGGGCATTATTCTATAAGCAATGGAGAACTACTGAAGCCTATTTTAAAAAGGAGAGTGATGGGACCAGATTTGTGTTGTAGAAAGATACTGGTAGCGATGTGGCAAATATAGGTAAAAAGACCTGTTAGGAAGCTATTGTAACAGTCCAGGTAAAAAATGCCCTGAACTAAGAGAGATCATTCTAATAGGGATGGTGAGGAGGGGAAGGATTTGAGAAATATTTAGGAGATAAAATAGAACTTGGTGAGCAATTTGAGAGGCAGGTTTGACGATAGAATGAAACCTTTTACCAAGATAGGAAAATAGAAGAAGGTGTGAGTTTGAATGTCTGGGGAAATAATTGACTAAGTTGTGAACATGTTATTTGAGCTATGCGAGTGTAGATAGGTACAGAGATGGAAATATGAATCTATACATTTAGGAAGGATGCCAGGACTAAAGACAAATTTAGACATCATTGGTATATGGGGCCGTTGTAGTTGTTAGGAATAGATGAGGTCTACTAGGGACAGGAGATAGCATTAGTGGGGCAGGGGACTAAGGACAGAGTCTGGTGAATACCACCATTGAGGGCTGAGTAGAAGTTGACCAAAGAAGACAAGTAACCAGAGACAATGGGAGGGGAAGCAGAAGAGATCATGTCACAAAAACCAGAACAAAGGTTTCTGGTTGATCATTTCAAATGTCACAGAGAAACCAATTAAAATAATGAACTTTGAGATGTCCATTGGATTTGACACTGGGCTTGACCATTAATTGTCACAGACAATAAGTGGAATGGTGGGAATGGAAGACATTACAGGGCACTGAAAGAATAATTAGAAGATGAGGTAGAAACTGTAAGTGAGGCTGCTCTTCCCAGATCCTTAACCGTGATGGAAAGGAGAAAGAGCTGCAGCTAGAGGAGGAGACAGAGGTAAAGGAGGACTTCTGTTCGTCGGGAAAGGCTTGGACATGTTTTTAGGCTGAAGGTAGGAACCAGTGCATTCATTCATGTGTCCACCTAGTATTTATTGAGTGTCTACACTGTGCCCCAGGAATCATGGAATACTGTGGTGAATGAGACAGTCACGGATCATGTCTTTGTGGAGTTTACAGAACAGTGAAGGAGGGAGACATTGAAAAAGTCTGCTTAATGTTATGGCTGAGCACATGCAGGGAGCCAAGAGAGTATAAACCAGGAGAGCTAACCTGATCTGGAGACTTGGGAAAGGCCTCTCTGACAAAATGATTATTTAATCTGAGGTGTCGGAGCACCTGCCAGGCAAAAAGACCTATATGTGTAAAGATGGGAGAGATAGTGGCAGCTTTGAAGAACTCAGAGAAATACATTATGTTTGAAATGTAGAGAACTAGGAGGAGAGTAACATGAGAATAACACTGGAAGGGAAAATAGGGGCTAGATCATTAGGGGCTTGCAGGCGTTGTTAAGAATTTTTATCTTTGTCCTAAAAGCAGTGGGAGGCCATTGAAAAGTATTAAGCAGGGACCTGATACCAGATTTGCATTTTGGAACCATCATTCTGGTGACAGGTAGAGAATGGCCTGGAAAATGCCAATAGTGGATATAAGGAAATCATTTATGAAATCGCTGCTTTTACTTGGGCATGAGGAAGTGCTGCTAGACTAGAGAGGAGGCAATCAGGATGAAGAAAAGAGAACAAGGTTGAAATCTAGACAGTAGGTAGAACTGAGACCAGATTGAATGTAAAAGGGTATTAAGGATGACTCCCAGTCTTCTAGGTTTGAGGAAAATGGTAGATTTCCAAATGGTGAAAATGGAGGCAGAGCAGATTAGAGAAGTGAAAAGAGGGAAAAATGATGAGTTAATATTAGTTGTGTTGAGCTTGAGGCTCTGGGAAAGATCCAGGTAAAGATGTCTAATAGGCAGCCAGATAAACTAGTCTGAACCTCCGAAGTGAAGTCTGAAATAGGGTTATAAATGAGGGAGTCATTTCCATACAGATGGTAATTAAAGCCTTTGGAATAAATGTGATTCTTAGGAAAAAGGCCCAGGACCAGGTAAGGTTGGGAGTAGCCGGAAAAGGAAGAGCCAGAGAGGGAAGAAGAAACTAAGAAGGGTGGCACCTCAGAAGGCAAGGGAAAGATTTCCAGAAGAAGGGGCAATCAGAAGCGCCAGATGCTGCTGGGAGGTCAAGTAGGATAAAGACCACCTCAGGATGTTCATTGGTGACCCTAATGTGAGCTATTGAAGTAGAGAGTTAGGATCAGATTGAGGAACGAAAGATGAGAAATGCAGAGATAGGCTAATGGTAAGGAAAAGGGGAGAGAGAGTTGACAGGAACATAGAGGTTGATAGTATTTTTGTCTCGTTTATCTTTGTATTCTCAGCATCTGCAGCAATGCCTGCCATATAGCAAGTGCTCAATCAATGTTTATTATATAAAATGGAAGAGAATGAGATGAAGAATATAGGTCCATAATTGCACTTGAATAAAAGGAGAGAAATACCCTGCCCCCTGAGACACAAAAAAACAAACCCGTTGCCATCGAGTCGATTCTGGCTCATAGCAACCCTATAGGACAGAGTAGGACTGCCCCATAGAGTTTCCAAGGAGCACCTGGCAGATTCAAACTGCTGACCTTTTGGTTAGCAGCTGTAGCTCTTAACCACTATGCCACCAGGGTTTCCTTCTTCTGAGACAAGGTGGAGATAAAAGAACATATGATTTTGACAGCTACTCTTTACTGGCTACTTGCCATGTGCCAGGCAGTGTTTTAAATATTATCTAGGTGTTATTTCATTTTTATGAAAGCCCTTTGAAGTAGTTACTGTTTTAACCCTAGTTTAGCTATGAGGAAGCTGAGGTTTAGTGACTCAGAGCCATTTGCTTAGGGCAGGTGTTGGTAAAGTTTTTCTGTTAAGGGTCAGAATAAATATTTTAGGCTCTGTGGACCATGTGGTCTCTGTCACAACTATTCAGCTCTACTGTTGCTGTACGAAAGCAGACACTGACAGGATGTAAACAAATGAGTGTGTCTGTCTTCCAGTAAAACTTCATTTACAAAAACAGGCAGCAGGCCAGATTTGGCCCGTGTGTTGTAGTTTGCCAACCCTGGTTTAGGCAGTCACATAGCTAATTAGTGGTGAAGTGGAAATTTGAACCTTTTTTTTTTTTTTTTTTTTTGGCCTAAAGCCTATATGCTTGGCCACTATTATACTGCCTCTATCACTTCTTAGAAAACAGACATGATATTTATCTATACTCTTATAAAACTTAATGGTTTTTGGTCTGTGTAGATTTGGGGTGTTGAATACCAAATACTGGAATATTCTCTGACTTCTGGCACTGGGAATTGCATAGAGTCAGAAGCTGGTACAGAATAACCTAGTTACTGACATTAATAATAGAATGCCAGAAACAAAAGAAGGTGGAGGTGATTCAATGGACTAAACCGCTCATAGGATGAGCCTCTCACCCACTTGGCCAGGCCTTACAGCAACTATTGCTGGGCAAGGAGAAAGTAACAGGGATTTCATTCCTTTTATTGGGAAAGAACCTCCCATGTCATGAGATGATCGATCACAGTCCTCACTGGGGAACCTGTAAACCCTTTGGCGTTTTATCCCTGAGGCTGTTCCTGAACCTGCTGCAGACTGGCTGTCCATTGTGTCTAGTATCTCTTCTCCCTTCATTCCTCATCAGGAAAATGAGAAGAGAGCTATTCTCTTTAGTGGGTTTTAATAAAAAAGCCGGTTAGGATTAACTATTAGAAAGTACTTTGACGATACTATTACGTAATTTATTTTATGTTCATTTTATCTCTTTAGTATATTTCTCCAAAAGTACTAAAGAAGATACTATGCAAGTAACTTTCTAAAATCATTCTAATAACATTTCAAGAGGTCATGTCTCAATTGAGATATGTTGATTATTGTCACAAATTGTACAGACTAGGGAAGGAAGCATAAGGTGGAGAATAAGTATCTTGGCAAAGTGGTTTATACAGAAACCTTCAGATAAGCTCAGGGTAGATGGAACTATCCAATTCAAGGGTTCTAATCTCATAGTTCTCAGCTGAACTGAGAACCTGCTGAATCTGGACAAAACTAAGCCTGGAATGGGGGTGGGGTCATCATCCCCAAGCATAGTCCTGCTAACGACCAAAAACCTTTCTGGAACCGTTACCCCCGGGGACTGTTACACTGTGCTGATTGATAGGAAGGCATTTCTGCTGGCTGGCTTGACTCGTTCCCCACGCAGGACCTGGGCATCTTGGTGTGTAAATACAAAGTTTGGTTGCTGCAGGGGACAAGGGAAACTGCCAGGCTGCCTTATGTTCTGGATTTCCCTGCTTCAAACCAGAATGTGCCCCATGAGATTAGCCAGACTACCCTCTGAGGGGAAGAGATTTGGAGCCACTTGAGTTATAGCTTGCTTATAGCAGGATAACTTGGGTAGCTAATACCCATTGCCGTCGAGTCGATTCCGACTCACAGCAACCCTACGGGACAGAGTAGAACTGCCCCATAGGGTTTCCAAGGTGTGGCTGGTGGATTCAGACTGCCGACCTTTTGGTTCGCAGCCAAGCTCTTAACTGCTGTGCCGCTAGGGCTCCTGGATAGCTAATAGAGGGCAACATTACTTGCTGGAAGCATAACAGTACTGTGGTATATTCTTCAAGTTTTACAGAGAATGGATTCATTTTTTGGAGTTAAGGATATCTAAATATATGATGGGTTTTGAGCTAAAGGTATCTAAATACGGAAATGGTCTAGTCGAAACCAAAATAAGGATAACAGCTACTATTTATTGAATACTTAGTATGCATCAACAACTATGCCAAGGACTTAAGATGAATTCTTATTTAATCATCACAACAATCTTAGAAAGTAGGAACTATTATTGTTATTTTCTTCAGGTGAAAAATATGAAACTTGGAGAGGTTAACTAACTTGCCAAGGTGGTATCTCTAAATGAATGGAGCTAGAATTCAAACTCGGGTGTCAGCCTCCAAAGCCCGTGGCCTCAATCACTGAAGTGTGTAGCCTCGCTGATTCCTGCTGCTCTGGTTTCAGACCATCCTGAGAAGAATGTGTTTACAGCTTTGGAAGCTTATTGGGCAGACTTTCCTGTAATTTTTGATTCCTAACCCTGAACGTACCTAGGGCATCTGTTCTTCTGGGGGGACCCATTTCAGTCCACACAAGAAAACATCCAGTAGTCACCAAGTGCTGTAAGCTAGAGGGGAATTACAGTGTGTGTCTTCTGTGCCCCCGCAGTTACGGCTAGATGAGGCTCAAGAAGCAGAATGCCAGGCCTTGAGGCTACAGCTCCAGCAGGAAATGGAGCTGCTCAACGCCTACCAGAGCAAAATCAAGATGCAAACAGAGGCACAACATGAACGCGAGCTCCAGAAGCTAGAGCAGAGGGTGTCTCTGCGCAGAGCACATCTTGAGCAGAAGGTATGTGGGTTAGTGTAGGTCCTGTACGGACTGGTGGAGGGCGGGAAGATGGCCTCGGAAATGCCACTTACTGAGCCCTGCCTCTGTACTGGGAGAGTAAACGAGGCCCTTTACATTTATCTCCTGCATTTATACTCCCCGTGTCCCTGAGAGGTGGGTGTCATCCCTATTCTGCAGGGCAGGCTCATAACAGTTAAGTTACTTGCACAAGTCTGTCTGATTCCACAGCCTAAGCCCTTTCTACTACTCTTCTAGGAAACCCTCAACCTTCCCAGCCAGAGGAGTGACATGGGTTACTGGGCAGTTGATATAACATGAGCGGTGCCGTGAGCTGATGGCATTGGGTTAAAAGCTCCTGTTATGTTCCTGGCTGCTAAATGGCACTAGGAAGCCAAATGCAGATTTGGCTTTTATTTTTGGCCATTTCTAAACCAAGAGATAACACCAGCAGGGCTCTTTAAGAAAATTAAAATGGAGAGAGGCTGATATTGCCATGCATAATAAATGTTATCTGAATTGAAATATTCATTGGTTTAGATATTGCTGGGGAATACGAAGTAGAAAGGATTTCATAAGGCATCTCAGAGATATGAAGCATTTATTTCCTTAACCAGTTATTGGCACTTCCTTCCGGTAGTTCTCTGAGACCGATGTAACAGAATATCTTCCCAGATCCTGCCCTAGAACTAAATTGCTAATGACCCAGGGGGCATTCAGCTCTCTGTGGGAAAGCAGCGCAATCTAATTGTGCTTGAGTGTCTTTTAGCTTCTCCTGAGCCATCTCCTGCTGAAACAGGACACTGACCTAGATCAGCCCAGTTGCTTGGCTTGCTAGAATGGTATTGTGAGCCCCGGGTGGGCCCCAGACATTTTTACTCTGGTGAGCAAGTTTTAAGTGTAATAGATTAGATACGAGAGGCTTATCACAGGATTCTCCCAGCCCTTCTCAGTCTAGTTTACTCTTGGTTCTTGTGCATTTGCGTGTCACATACATGCATGTGTGTGTACAAGCGTGCGTGTGGGTACTTTTGGGAGATCCTCTCCACTAAGGACTGCTCGTTGTGCTTATTTCAGATTGAAGAAGAGCTGGCTGCCCTTCAGAAGGAACGCAGCGAGAGAATAAAGTACCTATTGGAAAGGCAAGAGCGAGAGATCGAAACTTTTGACATGGAGAGCCTCAGAATGGGATTTGGGAATTTGGTTACATTAGATTTTCCTAAGGAGGACTATAGATGAGATTAAATTTTTTTGCCATTTACAAAAAAAAAAGAAAAAGAAAAAAAATTCAGACCCTGCAAAACCACATTCCCCATTTTAACGGGCGTTGCTCTCGCGCTCTCTCTCTCTCTCTCTCTTACTCTTACTGACATCGTGTCGGACTAGTGCCTGTTTATTCTTACTCCATCAGGGGCCCCCTTCCTCCCCCCGTGTCAACTTCAGTGCTGGCCGGAACCTGGCCATCCCTTCTACTCATAGTACACGTCAGAGTATTGATGTGATTCAGAACGTTTCAGTGAAAGCTTTGGGAGACAATTTTAACAAAACAATAAACCAACAACAACAACAAAAGTGGATGTATATTGCTTTAAGCAATCACTCATTACCACCAATCTGTGAAAGTAAAGCAAAAAATAAATAATAATAAACGCCAAGGGGGAGAGAGACACAATATCCGCAGCCTTACACCTTAACTAGCTGCTGCATTATTTTATTTTATTTTTTTGGTATTTATTCATCAGGAATTAAAAAAAAAAAAAAAACAAAGTTTTATTAAAGATTGAAAATTTGATACATTTTACAGAAACTAATTGTGATGTACATATCAGTGGTGACATATTATTACTTTTTTGGGGCTGGGGGGGTGGGTGGGGTGAAGAGATCTTGTGATTTTTAAGAACCTGCTGGCAAGAGTTTAACTTGTCTTCAGCGTATTCTGATTGTATCATAATCATTTTCTGCTGTCGCAGAGGATGTGAATATACTTAAGGAGCTCACAGAATCCCAGTAGCACAAATTGGGCTTTGGCAAATCGTGTATTTTGTGTATAGAAGGAATTTAAGGAGAGGTATTACTTATTTTCATATTGTATTTTAACTGTTTCTCTGATCAAATTTTTTTACTTCCTCCTCCTATTCCTCCCCCCCCCCCCCCCTTTTTCCAATTCAGTATTTGGAGTTCAACACTGTCTCTCAATCAGGTCATCTTGATCTTTTTCTTTATGTCCCTTCCCCTCCCCTAAGTCCCATCTCTTGGTCATAAATATTGCATTATTCACACTTTCAAACTGTGTATTTTCTTACAATAAAAAATGATGGAAAAAAAAAGGCTTTACTTCTTTTGCATGCACTTTAAAAAAACAAACCAACATTTTTCAGGTTCCAAGGAAGAGCATGATAACTGTCAGAGCTTTTAATTATATTTGTAAATAAAAGTGTTCATCACATCGCCTTGCTGTGTTATTGTAGCAGGAAGTTTCCCTTCTAGGTTCACCAGTTCACTATTCAGAGGCAGAGCCGGCCTCCTGAAACCATTTCACCACATCCTCGGTTGCTCCAGGCAGAGCCATTCAAGGTTCAAGGTAAAGCTGCGTTATCCAGGTTCTTCCACTGGGCTGAAGATAGTGTTGCCCTGTTCGGAATGGTCCACTACACCTTTCTGCTCTTTAGAAAAAGGCACGTGCATGAGTGCACACACATACGCATACCGATATGCCAGTTGTGCAAGGCAGCATGTATTGCTGCCAAGCTGGGCAGCCTTAAATAGAAGCAGGCTATGGAGAAGGCCTTATAAGCAAATATGTTAAATGATCACACTGTGATAATAGATCCTCCCTCCCCTCATATTCTGCTTTTATTAGAATACGTGCACAGCATGAGGTAGTAAAAAATGTAATTGCTAGGATATGGCTTTGGGGTCAAGGTAATCTCAGTAAGACCTCATATTCTTAGTGTTCTAATCCTGAGCATTGAAAATTGTTCTTTAGAATGATGACCTGAACACCATTCTTGTATCTTCTAGGGGGGTTCAGTCATCACAGACAAATGTGACCAGTCATGTTCACTATGATAGACTAAAGTAGAAAAAAGGTATACTAAAAAAATGACAAAATACAATTGGCATAACAAAGCTTATTAAAAAATGTCCTGCATCCCACTTTTGGTGAGTGGTGTCTCGGGTCTTAAAAGCTAGCAAGCGGCCATGTAAGGTGCTTCAATTGGTCCCAGCCCACCTAGAGCAAAGGAGAATGAAGAACACCAAAGATACAAGGAAAATATGAGCCCAAGAGACAGAACAGCCGTATAAACCAGAGACTCCATCAGCCTGAGACCAGAACTAGATGGTGCCTGGCTACCACCAATGACCGCCCTGACAGGGAACACAACAGAGAATCCCTGACAGAGCTGGAGAAAAATGGGGTGCAGAACTCAAATTCTAGTAAAAAGACCAGACTGAATGGTCTGACTGAGACTGGAGGGACCCCAGAAGACATGGCCCCCGGACTCTATTAAAACCATTCCCAAAGTCAACTTTTCAGACAAAAACTGGACTATAAGACATGAAATGATACTTATGAGGTGCGTCCTTAGTTCAAGTAGATACATGAGACTAAATGGGCAGCTGCTGTCCAGGGGTGAGATAAGAAGACAGAAAGGGACAGGAGCTGGTTGAATGGACACTGGAAATCCGGGGTGGAAAGGAGTATGCTGACATAGGGATAGCAACTAGGGTCATATAACAATGTGTATATGAATCTTTTTTATGAGAAACTAACGAACTGTAACTCACTTAAAGCACAATAAAAAAATGACAAAATATTTATCAATAAGGATTAACCCCAAATTTAATAATTAACCACCCAGTTTTCGGAGCATTTCAGTTCACTTAAGTTAGATATATTTGAAAATAATACTGGAAAGGGCTAGTAAGAAGACTTATAATTGTCAAAGCAAAGCAATGCTTAGCATGTCATGGAACGCCACACTCAGCATTTTTACAGATGAAATGAGCTCACACCAGGATAAGTGGTGGCAGTGGGATCTGAACTGAAACCTGCGTGATTTCAGAACCCACAGTCCTATGCATTGGGCCACATTGCCACGCAAAAGGACATTGAATCTGAAGGCAGAAAAACTTCTTTGAGTCTATTTCATCCATTTCTCTCTGATGAAAAATGTCTAGCTAGCTTGTGTAAAGGCCTCATGCCTGTGAGACTGTGGGTGCTGATCTTTATAAAATTTCCTTCTCCACAAGTTTGCCTGACATGTCCAAGGCAGAGTAACCAGAAACAAGGAATGTGGGTACCTGCTCCTAACACCTGGTACAGGCCAAGCCTTCTTTCTAGTACCACCTGCATGAGGAAGCAGGAAGAACAGAGACTAGAATGACAGCAAGAGAATGAGTGTCCAAGAGACGCTGGGGCAGCACCAGAGAGCCAGGATCCTGTATTTCCAGCATGTTCTAAACTCCCCTGAGTTAAAAGAATGATTAGTTTTGTCATTAAAAAAAAAAAAAAATTGTCATACATATTAGTAAATGCTACCTACCTTTGATCTGGAATTATTCAATGAATTTTTTGAGTACCTTACATGCCAGGCACCAGGCGTCTTATGGATTGAATTGTGTTCCCCCCCCCCACCTCCAAAATCCCTGTGGATGCAATCCCATTTGGGAATAGGGCTTTCTTTGTCATGTTAATGAGACCACATCAGTGTAGGGTGTGTCTTAAACCTAAACACTTATGAGATCTACAAAGAGTAGATTAGGCACAAAAGCAAGCACCAAACCAAAAAAAACCCACTGCCATCGAGTCGATTCAAAGCAAGCACAAATGAGGGAAAGATTGATGCCACGTGGAGATCTCTAAGGAACGCTGAGAAAAATGCTAGAGAAACAGGTTTTCCCCTAGAGAAGACAGAGAGACTACCCCTAGGGCCAGCGCCCTGACTTCAGACTTCTGTGAGAAAATAAATTTTGTTAAAACCACCCACTTTGGTATTTCTGTTATAGCAGCACTAAAGAAACTAAGAATTTGGTGCCAGAGAGAGTGGTTCCTAATATGTGGAAGTGGATTTGGATAATGGGTAGAGGCCGGAGGAATTTTGATGTACTTCATAGTAAGGCCCTAGTTTGCCTTGAAGAGGCAGTTGGTAAAGTTATGGACATTAAGGGCGATTCTGATGAGGGCTCAGAAAGAATTGAGAGCTGTGATGAAAGCTATCATCATAAACAGAATGTTGCTAGAAATGTGAACGTTAAGCGCCCTTCCGGTGAGGCTTTAAAATGAAATGATGAACAAGTGATTGGACACTGGAGGGAAGGTGATGCTTTCTATGCAGTGGCAAAGAACTTGTCTGAATTATGTTCAAATATCTGGTGGAAGGCAGAACTTTTAAGTGATGGACTTGGATATTTGGCAGAGGAAATTTCTAAGCAACATCCAAAAGGGGCCGAGTGGTTTTTTCCTTGCCGCTTATAGTAAAATGCACAAGAGAGAGGATTAAAGATGAAGTGTGCAAAGTGAAACCAGAGCTTAAAGACTTGGAAATTTCTGTTGTCCAAACTAATGAGATATATCAAAGGAAAACGTAGGGAAGAGGAAGAGAGTCCAGAAGTGCCAAAGTCGGCATTCATTCAAAAAATATTAAGCATCTACTGTGTAGCAGTAAATAAGATGGATGTGGTCACTACTCTGTGGAGCTCATGGTTTAAAAGCTCCTCCACTAAAACAGAGAAGTAAATCAATGACGGACTAGATTAATCAACAGTGGACTAAGAGGGCCATTCCAACGCACGTACTGGTCCAACGCACGTACTGGTCCAACGCACGTACTGGGTGCTGCCAGGAGTTTAGAAGAACAGCAAAAATTTCAGACACAGTGTCAGAGAATACTTACTAGTGATGTCTAATTCACTGGGTGAAGGAATCAACAAAACTACCAGAGTTAATAATTTTGGCAACTTCACAGTATAAGGTTAATATACAAAAATCAATTGTGTTATTTTATATTAGTAGCAAACAATGGGAAAATGAAATTTAAAAAATAATTGCATTCACAGTATCACCAAAAACTATAAAATACCTAGAAATAAATGTAAAGAGTTCTAAGATTTCTACACTGAAAACAAGAGGAAGTACTGAAAGACATTTAAAGAGACTTAGGTAAATGGAAAACATATATGTACATGGATTGGAAGACTCAATATTATTATGATTCTAATTCTCCCCAAATCGACCTACAGATTGAATGCAATCGCAATCAAAATTCCAGCAAGTTTCGTAGAAATTGGTAAGCTGATTCAAAGATGTATATGGAAACACAAACAACATAGAATAACAAAAGCAATTTTAAAAGAATAACAATGTTGGAGGACTTAGTCTACTTGATTTCAAGACCTTCTATAAAACCACAGTAATCAAGACAGTTTGGTATTGGTACAAAGATAGACATAAAGAACGATGAAATCATAAATGGACCCTTATATATTTGGTCAACTGATCTTTAACAAGGATGCTAGAACAATTCAATGAGAAGAGGAAAATCATTTCAGCAAGTACTACTGGATCATGGACATTCATGTGGGCAAAAAAATGAACACTGACCCTTATCTCACACTACACACAAAAATTAACTCAAAATAGATCATAGAGTCAAATATAGAATTTGAAGTGATAATAGTTCCAGGAGAAAATTTTGTAACCTTGAACCAGGCAAAGATTTCTTAGAACACAAAAAATACAAACCATAAAAAGAAAAAAAAACATTGGCTTTTATCAAAATCAAAAAAAATTTTGCTCTTCAAAAAACACCATTTAGAAGTCAAAAGGAAAGACGCAGACTGAACAAGAAGATATAACAACACATATATATTAAAATAAATAAATAAATAAATAAATTTAATATCACAGGACTTGTATTCAGAATATATAAAGAACTCTTACTACTCAGTAATATGAAGACAAACCCAGTAAGAAAATGAGCTAAAGATGTGAACACTTTTCAAAATTAGTCCAAAGGACTAAGGGACCACATCTACCACAGCCTCCACCAGACTGAGCCCAGTACATCTAGATGGTACTGAGCTACCACCACTGACTGCTCTGACAGGGATCACAACAGAGGGTCCCGAAAAAAGCTAAAGAAAAATGTAGAACAAAATTCTAACTCAAAAAGAAAGGCCAGACTTGCTGGCCTGACAGAGACTGGAGAAACCCTGAGAGTAAGGCCTCTGGACACCCTTTTAGCTCAGTAATCGGGTCACTCCTGAGGTTCACCCTTCAGCCAAAGATTGAACAGGCCCATGAACAAAACAAGACTAAAGGGGCACACCAGCCCTAGGGCAGGGGCTGGAAGGCAGGAGGGAACAGGAAAGCTGGTAATAGGGAGCCCAGGGTTGAGGAGGGAGAATGTTGACATACCGTGGGGTTGTTAACTAATGTCATACAATAACATGTCTACTCTTGGATGAAAAACTACTTTGTTCTGTAAACCTTCATCTAAAGTTCAATTAATAATAATTTAAAAAGATGTGAACACTTTCCAAAAGAAGATATACCAATAAGTCCATTGAAAGATGCTCAACATAAAAGTCTTCTGGGAAATGCAAACTAAAACCACAATGAGATACCACTACACACCCATTAAAAAACAAAAAAAACATTGCCATCAAGTCGATTCCGACTCATAGTGACCCTATAGGACAGGGTGGAACTGCTGCAGAGGGTTTCCGAGGAGCGCCTGGTTGATTCGAAACACCGACCTCTTGGTTAGCAGCGGAACTCTTAACTACTACACCACCAGGGTTTCCATAAAAAGGTCTAAAAAAAGAAAAGGAAAAAATGACCATACCAAGTGTTGTTGAGGACATGGAGCAACTGAAACTCTCATAAAGTAAAATGATATACGCCCACTTCGAAAAGTCTGTCAGCTTCTTATAAACATGTATTTAGCATATGACCCAGCAATCCCACTCCTAAGTATTACACAAGAGAAGTGAAAACCTGTGTCCACACAGAAACCTATACATGTGTGGATAGCTTTGTCAGAGAGAAGTCTATTACCTGTTGAATGGATAAACAAATTGTATAATATCCACACAATGGGACACTACTCAGCAAAATTGCTATAGGTAGCAACATAGATGAATCTCAAAAGCTAGCCTCCCCCCAAAAAACACATACTGTATGATTCTGCTTATATAAAATTATAGAAAGTGTACCCTAAATGACAGAAAGTAGGTCAGTAATTTCCTGAGGGTGGGGTAGAGGGAGGGAAGAATTACAAAGGGACACAAGGAAACTTTGGGGGTGATGGAGATGTTTGTTACCTTAATTCTGGTGATGGTTTCCTTGTGTATACATATGGAAAACTAATTATACTTTAAATATGTGAAATGTAGTATACGATATGGATTGAATTGTGTCCCCTCAAAAAGACATACTGAAGTCCTAACCCTAGGCATCAGGGAATATGACCTTATTTGGAAATAGGGTTTTGTGGTGGTTGTTGATTCACGTTATTTCAATCATGTTTTGAAGATGTTAATGATACAGAGAGAAGATGGCCATGTGAAGTTGGAGGCAGAGACTTTGAGCAATGCATCTGAAATCCAGTAAACACTAAGAATCATCAGCAGTCATCAGAAGCTACGAGACGGGCACGGAAGATTCTCCCTCAGAGCCCTCAGAAGGAATCAACATGGCCGACACCCTAATCTCGGACTCCCAGCCTCCGGAACTGTAAGCAATAATTGTCTTACAAGCCACCCGTTTGTGGGTACATGGTGCTTTGTTATAGCTGCCCTAGCAAACAAATAGTGTACTTCAATTAAGTTGAAAAATACATATTCTACTCATTAACAGGTTAAAAAGGGAGTTTATGAAGTTATTATCCTAAAAATAGCCCTAACAGTATTTCTAGAAACATGATCTTAAGAGTACTGCAAGTTTTCGAGTACAGTTGGGTTTTCTCAAAGTAAAGGCAGAGACTGGGGCAGAGACCAGTAATAGGAATTGAGATAGTGGGGTAAAAAATAAAAAATCTGAAAGAAGAGTCCTGAGTGGAAAGGACACCAGACTAAGAATCAGGTCCTCTTTCTGATGCTCACAGACTTCAGAACGAGGGAGTTGATGAATGGCTTTAGGGAGCTCTGTAAAAACCCAGTTGTATGTGAATTTTTGTCAAAGTATACATTTGGGGGCAGAGGAGAAGGAACTTTTATGGTAAGAAATACGGGTATAAAGCAGCGCATACCCCTTAAATGTAAGAATTCCTTTACAATCATTCATTCACTAATATTCACTGAGATTTCATTTTGTGCTAGGCATTGTGTCATGTGCTGGGATTATTGAGCAAGACATACACTGTTCTTGCCCTCATGAAGGGTCCAGTCTAACACAGGAGATAAGCATTAAAGTTACACACATACACCTATCTAAAAATTACAATTGTGATGTTGCTATAGAGTGGCTGTTAGGTGCTGCCTAGTTGATTTTGACTCATGGTAACCCCGTCTGACAGAGTAGAACTGCCCTATAGGGTTTTCTTAGCTGTCATCTTTATGGAAGCAGGTTGCCAGATTGAAATAGAGTAGTTCAGGAGGCTCCAGCTTAGTCAGAGGGTTCCGTGAAGGTCAGTTAAGGGAGGGATACTATAAGGGTGAATGGGATACTGTCAAAGAAATGGAAGGGGAAGAAGACTCCGGGCAGCATTTGTAAAGGACCAAGTCTGGAGGTAAGTAGCTTGGTATGTTCAAGAAACTGGGAGGACAGCGAGGCTGGTTTACTGAGTGAGAAAACAAGTGGCGTGAGCCTAGAAAGGCAAGCGGAGGTCAGATCATACTTGGCCTTGCTGGCCACGTTAAGGATTTGGTCTCTGCACCAGGAGCAACTGCAAACCCCAGGAGGGTTTTAAATAGACATTGAGGCCGTTTGGCGTTGTGCCAATTTAAGAACAGTAGCCCTGTGTTCCCTGACCCAGAAGATCTGGGTCATGTACTACCATGTTTAAATACTGGAAAGGCAACAATCCTGTGTTTCTGAGATCTGGTCTCGTCTATTCATCAGGGTTCAATTTAAGGTTTCCAGGCTAAATGGCATGTCAGACATATGTTCTGTCACCAGCTCAGAATGCTGTGTGGTTGCAGAATTGTTATAAACATCGGCTCCTGGCAGTGTTGCTAAAGCCATACTGTGATAACAGGGTAGAGACTCTTATCTCTTTATTCTAAACCCTTGTAAGTACACTCTTGGTAAACATGTAGCCAGGGAACAGATTTGAGGAAGCTGGGTTGTTTACAGACTTTGTTCCTTAAAATGATCAATACATGTCAATCAGGTCAAGTTAAATCATTTACATGTATTAATTCACTTAATCTCACCAAATCATTCTGGTGTTCTCAAACAACTCTGTGGAGTAGGGAAGGCATTGACAGTTCACCCCCTTTTTGCAAGGAAGCTCAGTCTCAAGGCGAGTTGGGCTTGAGGCCAGAGCTGGGTTTAGAACCAGGCTCACCCCCTTCCTAGCTAGGTGTCTTGAAGCGAGGTGACACCACCTTTGATTTAATAGGTGAACACTGGTATCTGCTTGTTTCTAAGGTTATTAATATGACTTTTCATATTATTCTTAATGTGAGCTTTATGTACATATACTTCACCTTTTTTGTTTGGGTTGTTCACCTTTTTTTCTGAATAATTTATGAGCCCATACCTGTAAAAGGAAACTAATAATTATAATTTCTCACTCATCTTTATATTATGGGATTAAAAAAGCACTATGATTAGCAAGACAAAAGGTCTCATAGAAAGTAGGCATTTAAAGAAAACCAATAAATGGTTTTAAATATATATAAACATCAAATTGGCAAAATGTTCAAAGCTTAAGACACCAAACTGCTAAGAGTATGGGAAAACAGGTACTTTCGCATACCACTGATGTGAATATAATCAGTGCCATATTTCTGGGGAGAGCTGCCAGTATTAGAATTGAAAGGTGTATGCCCTTTGACCAAGTATCTCAATGTTAGGCATTTACCCCACAGAGTTACTTACAAAACTATTGTATACATATAGAAAGATGGTCACTGAGGCACTGTTTATATAATAGCAGATAATGAGAAATAATCACGAGTTGGCGATGGAGGAAACTAGTTTAATGTACTATGGAACATCCATAAAACCAAACATTTGTTCGAAATAACGAACTGAAACTGTATGTAGTGACTTGTTAACTGAAGATATGTCACATGAAGGTACATCAGTCAAAAAAACAAAGTGCTCAACAATGTATACCAATGTGTATAATAAGATAGTTTTTTAAGGATAAATATATAGCTCCATGCTGGTTAAGTGTACTTAAATTTCCTCCTGGAAGAAAACACAAGGAACTGTTAACTCCAATTGAATAGGGAGACTGGCAGGTAAAAGGCATTTTCTTCCTCTACCATCTGCATTGTCTACCCATTTGTATTTATTACTTTTAAAATTTATTCTGAAGGTCAACAGGATAGTTGCTGTTTTTTCTTTTCACAACTTCTGTTTGACAAAATCTTACTATTTAAAAACTGAATTTTAAATCCCCAAAGGTTACCAAAAAATAGGATCCAGAGATGGAGTGAGGCAATGTTTCCCACAGTTTTTTAAGACGACGGGGTGTTGGAGTTAAAGGTGGAGGAAAGGCCCAGCTTTGCTTTGCACTTGTCAGGCCCAATTCAAGATCCCCTCCTCCATCGGGGAGACGGGATCATACTGATAAGGACCTTCTATCCGTTCCCTTCCCTCTTTTAGTACAGCAGGTGGCGTGAAACAGTTGGTCTTCTCCCCAGCATTTCCCTTTTTTTTGTTAATGCTGATTCTACGTGGATAAAAGCAGGACCAGGAGAGGTGTAAGCCCCTTACTGGCCACCGTTATGGAGTGTGCACACAGCCTCACCAACAGGAAAGGTTTTCAGTCGGCTTCTTTAAAATGTCATTCTCAGGCTGAAATGACTATTTCCAAAGCAAAGGTGCTTTTGGGGCAAGACGACATGGCCTAACGCTTGTATGATTTTTTTAAAAAAACCTCAAGTATGAATAATTGCTCTCGCTGTAGCTTAATAGCACAGGTATACGCGGGCCATCCGTATCATCCCGGGGTCAGATCCAAGTGTTACTGCTGGTCAGGGAAATGGGTGTATTCATCCTTAGAGGTTCTCTCTTGGCACCCCACGTTTATGAAACGGCAGACCCAAAAAGGAAAAATATCTGGATAGTCCTGGTTAGTCCACTCGTTTTATTTTTATTCAACTATAAGCAAAGAGCAGAATTAACACAACATTCGGTAGCTCCAGATCAGCGTTACTTACACCGATGAAGACTGACCAATTTCACAAGCACAAATTTAAGGACTCCTGACAAACCTCCCCGCCTGGCACTGCCGCTTGTCCAGAAGGCCCGGCCTCAACAACAGAAAAGTGGGCCTCCCTTGAAGATTCACTGATGCTTTGCTCTACTGCTACAGACTTGGTCTTTTTACCTGGATTTTTTTCTTCTTTAAATTCTGGGTTACTATTTTTATAATAACAATTTGATGGCCCCATCAGAGTACCAAAACATCCCCCCAAATGGCGTTCAAATTTGATCAAAACCAACAGGGATGCATGACCTTCTAGAAATATAAAGGACAGGCAGCAGGAAAAGGCCCTAAACCACTATCTGACTTCTAAGTCTCACCTGTGACAATGGGAGCCGGGAAGAGGAGAAATCTACATGCATTACTAAACTTGAGAACACTGCTTGGGGACTCTGGAAGGATATCCTTTCTCAGCTTTTCCCTACTTCCCTGACAGCTGCTCATACAGTTTGGGCACGTAGTCATCCCATTCGGCCTGGTAACACGTGCCCGCAATTGGGGACCTGAGCCCATACTTTTTGCGGAAGGATGCCACCTTGAATTTGCCACGGTTGTCTCCAGATCGGTTGCTAAGAATGGGCTCGTCACACTTCAGTGGCCTGTCCTGCTCATAAACCAGCCAGACATAGCGGTGGAGGCCTGGAGGGAGACACAGAAGGAAAGATACAACATTAGCTAGGCATCTGGGATGACAATTGTCATCCAGCTTCTTAGAACATTCCAGCTTGCAGGAACCCCCAACCAAACCCAAACCATGGCTGTTAAGTCAATTCTGACTCATAGAGACCCTATAGGACAGAGTAGAACCTCCCCATATGGTTTCCAAGGCTATAGTCTTTAAAAAAGCAGACTGCCACATCTCTCTGGTGGAGCAGCTGGTAGGTTCAAACTGCTGACATTTCAGTTAGAAGCTGAGCACTTAACTACTGAGCCACCAGGGCTCCTCTGAAAGGACCGAGACCACTCCATATAGAAGGAAGACACTCAGAACCCAGAGAGGCAGATGAGTTGGGTCACTCACCTGCTTGAAATCACCAAGTGGCTCCCCACTGCTCTTAGCATCAACGCCAAACTCTTCCTTACGACCTGGGAGAACCAGCAAGTGCCAGCCCTTGCCCATATTGAGCCTCACCTCCTACCTCTCCCTTCTCCTCATTCATCAGACTCCAGGCTGCTCACACAGAACCCTATCAACAGTCCTTCCCCATCACTCCCAGCAAAATGCCTGCATTAGTTCTATCACGGTAACATTGTTATCCATCTTTGTACCACCAAAGCTTACTTCCTTCAATGACTAGAGATCTGCTTTGAAATGACCCAAACTCACTTTAACCAACTAAGTAAAAAAAAATGTTTGAAGCCAGCCAGCAAGCTCCAATTAGGTAGGCACAAATGTTACCATGAAATTCTTGCGGCGGGCGGGGGGGGGGGGGGGAGAGTTCTTTAAATAAGCACACCATTAAAGATGTTCAACATCATTAGTCAGCAAGGTCATAAACACTAAAACCAGAAAGACTGACAACACCTAACGTCTGCACAGATATGGACCTACTGGAACTTTCCTGTACAGCTCATTAGAATATAAAAATTTCCAACCATTAGGGAGAACTCTTGGGCAACATCTTATACAAAATTAGCCAATAACTGTCTATGACCCAAGAATTTTATTCCTATTTATACAGAAATGAAAACATATGCTAACAAAATGACAAAAATCTATACAGCGGCTTTATTCATAATATCCAAACACTGGAGACAACCCAAACGCCCATCAACAGGAAAATGGCTAAGCAAACTGTGGTCTATTCACACAAAGGAATACTACTGAGCAATACAGAAGGAGCCACAGATACGAACAGTAACGGATAAATCTGACATTATCCTGAGCGAAAAAAACGAGTCACCAAAACAAAATGCATACTCCATGATACCCTTTGTGTGAATACAAGAACAGCAAAAGTAATCTACAGAGATAGGAGTCAGAAAATGGTTACCTCTGAGAGAATTTAACTGAAAAGGTCACACAAGAACCTTCTAGGGAGACGGAAATGTCCTATATTTTATTTTGGATAGTGGTTACGTGGGCGTATGCCTGGGTCAAAATTCATTAACTGAGCCCTTATGGTCTGTACGTTTTATTATACATAAATTATGCCTTACTAAAAGTATGAACAAAGCAAAAAGTCAATTTCTGAGGCTTTTTTAAAAATATGAGAACACAGTTCCTACTGCAGAGAATTGCTTTATTCTCATGAGAATACTTCCCATAATTAACCCGCCTAATTTTAAAACTGCCCTAGAGAGCTTAATAGATCCCTGGGAAACATGTCCCTTTAACTTCCTGTTATGATGCATCAGAGGACAAGAAGCCATCTGAAGCTTCTGGGTCTACAGATAAAACATTGAGTCCATGACCAATTGCTCTTATCAGGGATCTCCCTGTACCCCTTCACACTAACTCATGGCTGGACAATATGTATGAAAGCTAGTACTCTGCCATGCCCCACCCATAACTATTTCTTTGTTCCAGAAAATGGAAAGCTGCTGTAATGCACCAGAGGTAACAATAATGCATCAGCTTATTGTTATTAATATTTATTAGCAGCTTAGGGAGCCCTTACTCAACTTGGAGAGTTTCAAAGCTGTGTTCTCTCCCTCTCTCATTTGTTTCTCATATAACATGTGTCATACAATGCAATACAATATGTACGTGTGTGCCTTCAGAAGTTCTCAAAATTTTTTCAAGGTCACTAATTAGATTTGTGAGAGAAAGAAAAGAGGAGCCATAAAAAGATAAGAAAGCCAATTTGTTTTTAATAATTGGAAGCTGTGACATTTCTGCGACCTTTGACAGGAATTAGAAACTCAAAGATCACACAGGGCAGAGGCTGCATATAGAATTGAGATGGTTTAACTGTATTCAATCCACTAGAAAACCACTCCGAGCTTTCTACAATAGCACCATGTTGGAATCTTCTCATCAAATTTTCTTGCTTCCTAAAGGCCAAGTGGCTGAGAGGTAATTCTACACAGAGGGTCCATCTGACGCCAGAACCCAGGATTCTAACTACTGGACACTCCTGCAGGTCTGAATGGACTCTGGGAGCCAACCACTCTGAAGCTGAAATGAGCTGCCTTAAATCTCACATGGGGTTAAGGGCGCTCATAAATAAAAAGAGTACCAGTTCAAAAAGCAAACTAAAATGTGTTAACCCAGGTCCCCCTTCACCTCCCCGCAAAAGCAGCCTTAACTGACCTGTGCCCTTGGGAGGCCCAGAGCCCACGTAATCGGAGAGGACTGTGCCACTGCTGATGTCGTTGCCTTTCATGTTGACCACCAGAAAGTGGTGCCATTCCCTACGCGGAGGAACACAGGGTCATCAACACCACAGGAAATCACAGGTTCACTGCACCAGCAAATGCGTACTGAGCACATCACATTCCAGGCCAGGCTGCAGCCTAACCAGACAGACACTGGCCAGTGCGAGCTTCATCTGTATGCAGGAGAGAGGACCCAGCCCCACCCTCCCGTAGACTGCATGCCTTAGCAAACTTTTTGTGAGGGACAGAGAGCAAAGATTTTACGTTTTTGCAAGTCATACTGTCTCTGTGGCAGCTACTCAACTCTGCAGTGCGGCTGAAAACAGCCATAAACAAAACATAAATAAATAATCACACTGTTTTCCAACAAAACTTTATTTATAGACACTGAAAGTGGAATTTCAGATAAGATTTATGTCACAAAGTATTATTCTTCTTTCACATTTTTTTCCAACTATTTATAAAACACAGAAACCATTCTTAGCTGACAAGGCCAGAAAAAAACAGGCTGTGGGTGGACTTGGCTCTCAGTTGTCGTTTACAGACCTCTGCTCTAGGGAGGGAAGGGGACGAAATACAGGCTGATTTAAGCATGGGTGTGAACATCCCAAACCAGGTCCACTTTTCCTAGTAGAGCTACCCAGCTGTAAACTTACACAGTCTGAAAAATGCAGATCATATTTGCATGGCCCATTCATTGTTCCTCACCTACCCCCAACTTACCTGTACTTGGGGTCCTTCCTGCTGGGGGCATCTGGGTCTGTCAGAACCAAGGTGTAGAGTTTACCTGAATCCAGGCCATCCCATGCAATGCTGGTGGGGCGGTTCTTAACCTGTAGTGAGGAACCAGTTCGGAGTTAATTCAAGAATTGCTGAAGAAACCAATGTTCTTTCTTAGATCTGGCCTTCCTTAAAGGTAAAACAAAGTCAATTACTAATAAACGTTAACTTCGTATTGAGTCTACTGAACAGCCAGGAGCTGAAGTTGTAAATACAGTATTTAACGCCAACAACACCGCGGGGGTGATGTCCCAGTACGTTAGTAACAGAAGGAGGTGGGGCCACGAGTCCAACGCTGGCCTTGACTGAGTCTCCAAACTCAACGCTCACCCTCAGCGGAAAAGTACTGGGAAGACTAAGTGGACAGGTTACCTGGAGCCTGCTAAAAGGAAATCTCAATTAACTGGGCATTTACAGTGCAGAGAAAAAGAAATAGGGAAGCTGGTGAGGCAGTTAATATGAGAAAAGGGAGGCTGGGTCAGCTCCAAGATGGTCACTTTGTTTAAACATTAAAAAAATAAAACCCTGAGGTCAGAACAGTTTATTCACGCTGTGGCCTGAAGCTTCATAACCAGCAACTAACAATGGCGTCGGAAAACCTAGTTTCTCTACTTTCTGCAGGCAGGACCCGGTCATGGCTCTGCCACCGGCTCCAGGAGGGCCAAACGGTAGAACAAGGCCGGCCGTTGCCCTGGAACCTGCCAGCTGCAGAACCGTCCGCCAGCTGCAGAACGTCCTTACTCCCTTTGGGTGGATTCCACGACCGCTAAAACAAAGGAGAAAACGCTAGGCACTGCGGGTCGCTGTTACATAACGCGTCACGTGTTCTCCAGCGACGCTTCTGCTCCCCAAATGGAGGCCCCCACTCCCGAGTCCCCACGGCCCCCTCCCCGTCCCTGCGCCCGTAGTCGGGGCTTCTTCCGGGCCCTCTCGGTGCCTTTAAGTCCTGGCAAAGCAGATCAGTTTCTCCAGCCGGCCAACCGCGTGCGCCACGTGCCGGGTCCCGGGGACTCGGGCCTGTCCCCAAGCCTGCAGCGCACGCAGGCAGCAACCCCGTCCCCAGCCCCCGCCGGCCCGCACACGGCGGCAAGCCGAGAGCAGCTGCACCCCCGCCGCCGTGACGGAGCGCAGGGCGCCCGGGCCTCCCGCCGCCCCGGATACCTGGGTGGGCGTCAGCACTTTGCCCAGCTCGTCGATCTCCGCCCCGCCGTATTTGACCTGCAGCGGCTGCTGCGGCCGCTCATCCACTTCCTGCAGGCTCAGGGGCCCGGACCACTTGCTGAGATCTACCGGCATCGCGGGGCCGAGCGCGGCGGGCAGTCAGCAACGCAGCGGCAGGCGAAGCGCACCACAGCCCAGCAGCACCGACCAGAAGCCGCGCAGCGACAACGAGAGCGCACGCGCCGGCGCGCCTCGCCACGCCCCCGCCCCTGCGGCGCAGTCTGATCTCTGATTGGTCCGACGGGTAGCGCAGGGCGTCTCGCGCCACCGGCTCAATGCAGCAGTTGGGTTTGCTTTGCTTTTGCGCCAGAAAAATGTACTACCGCGGACGCCGAGGCCCCTGGGACTATTGCTGGGCTTGCAAGGCCGTTGTTTCAAGAAATGCAATTGAACTAACTTTGACTTTTTTTTTTTTTTAACTTTTTTGCATGTTTCCTTGCTCTATATTCAAAATTCAGAAATGAAACGCCTTGCTTTTTCTCCTGTACGTCTTGTAACAGGCGCCCTGTACTTTCGCGCATGCTCACTTGTTTTGAGTGAGCGCCTGACCAGGCTTTGCAGCATTTTCCTCACTCTTGAGCGTTTACTTCTTCCTCTGTATAAATGTTTTTGTTTTTTTTTATACATATATGTATACGTATACATTTTTATACATATATGTACATACATATACATATATTTGCACATATATTTCATCCTCCTTCCCACATGATCATCACAAGATTCCTGAAAAATTATTTTTTAAACCATAATTCCTATTTTATTGACAAGTAGCTCCGCATCCACCAAAACTCCTTTCACTGTAGCCACCAACCGCTTTCTTTTTGCTAAATATAATGTTGTTAGGTGCCAACTAGTCCGTTCGACTAAAAAAAAAAATACATAGCAAAAGGAAACGTTGCCCCGTCCTGTGCCTTGCTATGTTTCAGCCCATTGTTGCAGCCACTGTGTCAATCCATCTCATTGCGGGTCTTCTTTCTTTCATTGACCCTCTACTTTACCAAGCCTGATGTTCTTCTCTTTGGATTGGTCCCTCCTGGTAATATGTCCAAAGTATATGAGACGAACCATCCTTGCTTCTAAGGAACATTCTGGCTGTACTTCTTCCAAGATTCGTTCATTCTTCTGGCAGTCCCGGGACAGTGAATAAGGAAGACTGAAGAAGAATTCATGCATTTGAATTACGGTGTTGGCAAAGAACATCGAGGACACCAAAAAATACCAAAGACTAAATATAATAGGTACTTTCTAATGGTCTTGATCTGATTTGGCCCTAGGACAGTCTTTGACATTTAAAACTACCTCCTAGGGACTAAAATAATTGTTGTTTTCATTTCTTATTAGGAAATAATACAAGTTCATTGTAGAAAATTCAGAGGAAAAAAAAGTAAGACTTCTATTCCACTACCTGAATATAAACATAGGTGACAATTTGGAGTATATATTTCCTGTTTAAAAAGCAATGGGTATAGGTGATTTTGTTTTTTTCACACAAAAATGACATTTTACTCTACCATTGTAGAACATCCATATCCAATATAAATCTTCATCATTTTAATGGCTATTCTATAGCCGTGCCATAATTTATTCAACAAACTTTTAGTGTTGGACATTTAGGTGGTTTGGTTTGGTTTTCCTTTTAAAAATATCTCTGAAATGAACGTCCTTGTACACATATTTTTACACATCTGGCAGATGATTTTAGGAAAATATACTAGAAGAAGGCTGTCTAAGCCAAAGATATGTACTTTAAAAGTCACAGATGAGTAAAAGAAATAAGTGGAATGCAGTGACTTACTCCAAGCCTCACAGCTAGTTAAGTGTCAGAGTCCAGACTGGAAACAATGCCTTCAAAGAAGAAGTGATGATATGATTGTTGGTTTCTTTCCTACATTCGCTCTGTAAATGCATCTTGAGAACCTTCTAAGCAAAACCAATAACCGTCCCTGCCCTCATGGCACACATGGGCTAGCAATGGAAAAAAAAAAAATTTTTTTTTTTTTTAGACTTAATCGATGATGCTGGATAAATGTAGCACCCTCAACTGTGATAAGGGTCAGGGAGAAAAGACAGGCCCAGGTTGTGGGCCAGCATCATAGAGTAACCTGAAGGAGTTCTGCACTAACTCCCCATATGACCTCTGGAAAGTCACCTTCACCATCTCTTTACCGGAGGCTCAGGGCAGGCTGCTGCAGTGAGAAGGTGAGGTGATTGATACAAAACCTGTTGGGAAAGGTAGAAATTCTAGACATTTCTGCTCCTGGCTGCCATTCTTGTTCCTTCCTTCCCCTAAAAGCAATTGGTCACTAGCTCTATAAATTCTACCTTCTTAATGCCATTCTAATCAGTCCACTTCTTTTCCTCACAATGCTACTGCCTAGTGAGGCCCCTGGTATCACTCTCTTTGACCACTGCTACCTCTGAGCCTTTGCACATGCTGTTCCCTCCATCCCCCCCAACCCTCACTGTACTCTTGTCCCAGCTTACATTTGCTCATCTTAAACATCACTTCTGCCTTCTCCCATCCATAAAGACTGGGGGAAACGTCCTGGTCTCTGCATTCACATCTACCCTGTCCTTCCTCCTTCTTAACACTCAGAGCATTTGGAACTACTGAACCACCTCCTACACACACACACACACACACCCGAGGATACTTGAAAATAAACCCCATGAGGGTTGTCTCTCTTGTTCATTGGTCATGTCCCCAGCACCTAAAATAGTGTCTGACATACTCGGTACATGATATTATCATTATAAGAAAATGAGTGAATTTTTTAAGAAATCATCTGGTTGGTTTCAGGTTCAGGTCATTAAAGCTTCATTTTCTCATAAAATATCACATTCAGTGACATGCTGGGTTTTCTAAAGAAGCAAAACCAGTAAAGTGTATAAATATATATAACCTGTTGCCTTCGAGTTGTTTCCGACCCACAGAGACCCTAGAGGACAGAGTAGAACTTCCCCCTGGGGTTTCCAAGGTCTGGCTGGTGGATTTGAACTGCTGGCCTTTTGGTTAGCAGCCGTATCACTTAACTACTATACCGCCAGGGCTTGATTTATATCAAGGAGATGGTTCACACAGTTGTAGAGGCTGGAATGTCCCAAGTCCGTGCATCAGTATAGAGGCTTCTCCTGATCAACATAGCCGAAGGGGCTGATGAACCGAAGATTGGCAGATCAGAGAGCAGGGCTCTTGCTCAAAGGCTGCAAAGACTGACGAATCCCAAGATCAGCAGGCAAGACAGCAGGTAACCAACCTGCTAGCTCAAGTCACAAGAACTGGAGGTCAGACAAACAGGAGCCAGCTACAGGATCTGGAGCGAGCAGTCCACAAGCCCTGCCAGAAAGTCCACTTATATTCGATGCAGGCTACACTACACACCCAAGTAAACTCCCTTTCAACTGATTGGCTACTCACAGCAGATCCCATCATGGAGGTGATCACATTATATCAAATCTCATCACAGACGTGATCACAACATTATACAACTGCCAAACCACTGAGAATCATGGCCCAGCCAAGATGACACACAACCCTAACCATCACAACGTGAAGCCACTTTACCTACAATTCCAATATCAGCACCTCCTTAATTAGCAGCAGCTGGAAAAATCATAACAACAGGTACAATTCCACAAGCGAGATGTTTAAAAATGAAAACAATTATTTGTCTGAAGAGATGGTTGTAGAAAGCAAGATATTTAAAACTTGCTTTGAGGGTTTCTCTGGGCCTAAACATAGATGCTCATTAGAAGTTTAGGAAATGGGAATGACTTTAATGGGGTGCCTAAACTCATTGTCAGCTGAGTCAATTTGGACTCACAGTGTCTTTATAGGACAGAGTAGAACTGCTCCACAGGGTTAAGGGAGCCATGGTGATGCAGTGATTAAGTGATCGGCTGGTAACCCACTCTGTGGAATAAAGATGAGGCACTCTGCTTCCATAAAGATTACAGCCTTGGAACTCCCATGGGGCAATTCTACTTTGTCTTGTAGGGTTGCTATGAGTCAGAATCGACTCAACAGCAATGAGTTTGGTTTAATGTGTATGGAAGCAGACTGCCACCTCTGTCTCCTGCAAAGCAGCTGGTAGGTTCGAACCATTGACCCTTTTGGCCAGCAGCTGAGCTCTTAACCACTATGTCTCCAGGGCTCCTTAATGGAGTGCCTACTGTGTGAAAAATGCTTAATATGCCTTCACTCCCACACCCCAGTCCTGGGCAGACCGAATTCTTCTCCTTGCTTTCTAAACCAAAAAAAAAACACTCATTGCCATTGAGTCAATTACAGTTCATAGCGACTCTACAGACTTTACAGTCCTGGGCAGACCGAATTCTCCTCCTTGCTTTATAAACCAAAAAAAAAAAAAAAAACTCATTGCCATTGAGTCAATTAGAGTTCATAGCGACTCTACAGAACAGGGTAAATTGCTATCATGGGGCTTCCAAGGAGCAGTTGGTGGATTTGAACTGCCGACCTTTAGGTTAGCAGCCAAGCTCTTAGCCACTGTGCCACTAGGGATAAGGTAGTTTGTAGATAAGCTAATGGAGGCTCACTATGAATCAGAGTCAACTCGTCAGCAATGGTTTTTTTGTTTTTGGAATGAAGGCTTGTGGAGTGATTGAGACTGACCTCTAAATGGCTAGATCTGCCCAAGCCTGCTGCCCTTCTATTATTGCCCTGGGCTGCTCTCTCCACCTAGGAGGGTGAACTGGTACCACTTCCAGCTGAAACAATGGTTGGAACTAACCAAACCATATTTACTGAGCACCTATTGTGTGTGGGTCAGTGTGTTCCAATAATGACCACTGCTGTTTACTGACCATTACCACTGCCACGTGCCATGCCCTGACACTCAGCAAAATCTCATTACATCCTCACATCCACCCCATGAGGCAAGTACCACCATCATCCCCACTTTATAGATAAATAAGCTGAGGCCTGGAGAGGTATAAGTGGAAAAGCAGAATGAAAGCCTGTCTGGCTCCTAAGGCCATCCTCATGGATGCTGTGGCTAGGAGTGCTGGGAATAGGGGTGAGCCAGGCATCTGTGACCGCTGGGAGTGTAACTGCTCTGGCCCCCAACTGCTGTACTCTGCTTTTAGGCCAAGGCCAAGGCCAAAGCCATGGTCGCCATGGGCATTCCCAGCCGATGACTGGTCCGGGAACAGTCTGCGGGATTGCTGGCTAATAGGCTTCCTAGAATTGCACCGCAGGCTAAGATGGTCCTATTTATCCTTGCTTCCTCCTCTCTCTCCTTTTCCTCCTATCTCTCCTTCACTCAGAGCCAAATGGCACTCCTGTAGCCTCTCCAGTTTCCCTCTCCATTTTCTCTCAGTTTCCCCTAATAAATTCCTTGCATATCTAATTCGATTTGTCATCAGCTTCTTAGAATGCCAAGTTTAAGATAGCCTGAGGCAGACACAATGTGGAAGCAAGGGTAGGGTGTTTTAAGGACAGGAAGCAGACTGGTTTTGTGGAATGGTGAGTTTATGTAGGGGGTATGTACGACATAAGCAATAAGGCTAAATAAACTAAAGGGAAAAGGAAAAGAGTATTCCTTTTTTTTTTTTTGTACCTATAAAATGTTTTAAAATTTCTTCAATACACAAATAATCACATAACATAATGCTAAGGGCACCAGTATGGGAATTAGACTGTCCTGAATTCAAATCCCAAATCTATCATACAGCAGTCCTTTTCAACCTTGCGCAAGAATGCCCAGAACCTGGGGAAATTAAGGTAGTAGATGGAATTAGAGTTGCTAATCAATTAGTTCATCTTAAAATAGGGAAATTATCCTGGATTATCAGGATAATTTGATTCCAACTCATAGCAACCCTATAGTAATCACACACACACACACACATACAAACCATTGCCATGGAGTCGATTCCAACTCATAGTGACCATGTAAGACAGAATAGAATTGCCCCAATTCGGTTTCCAAGGAGCACTGGTGGATTCCAACAACAGACCTTTTGGTTAGCAGCCATAACTATTAACCACTGTGCCACCAGGGCTCCATAGTAACCACAAGCATCCTTAAATGGGGAAGAAGGAGGCAGAAGAGTCAAAATTAAAGTGATACAATGTGAGAAAGACTTTACGTGTCATTGCTGGCTTTGAAGACGGAAGGAGTCCAAGAGCCAAGGAATATGGCAGCCACTAGAAAAGGCAAGAAAATGGATTCTCCCCTAGAGCCTCCAGGAAGGAATGCAAACCTGCCGACATCTTGATTTTAGCCCAGTGTGACCGAGTTCAGACTTCTGACCTCCAGAAAGGCAAGAGAATAAATTCATGTGTTTTAAGCCACTAATCTTGTGTTAATTTGTTACAGCACCAATAGGAAACTAATGCAGCATGTGGCTTATCCTTTCTAAGCCACAGTTTCCTCCTCTCTAAAACAGATTTACCCCAGAAATGATCATTGTGAGGTACCAATGAGAAAAAAACATGTTCACATAGTGCTGGGCACCTCCAGGTGGGAAGTTACTGCTGGCATTTCATGTGAATTATATAAAAACTCATAAATACAGATAGGCAAACATAAAATTAATTAAAAACCTTTGGTAACCCTTCTACCCAAAAGCAATGAATGTCTTAGTGCATTTGCTTCCAGACATCATTCTATGTATTTAAGTGAGAATATGTATATATTGAAATATGTATTTAATACAAATTGGGTCAAATTATACATACATGCCGGTGTGTAATCCGCCTTTTTTCACTTCCGTCTTGCCTAGAAATAAATTTCTACAGCAGCGTTCTTAATGGCTTTATAGGATTCTCTGCCTTACGCATCCTTCTACGTGTACCTTCATGATGCCCTTCTTTTTGGATGTTTTTTATTTGTTTGTTTCCTCCTTGAGATAAAATCCTAGAAAGGAAGCGGCTGGGTCAACAGTCACAATTTTAGTTTGAAATACCGTATTCCAAATTGTGTGGGGCCTGTGTAGCAGATAAATTTTTAAGCCAAGAGGGAACCTAACAGTCAACCAGGTTTACCCTCTCATTTTCTTTTTTTTTAAATGTCCTGTTTCCACCAAGTTTTATTTGCATGTTTTTAACAATATATGTAGACTATATGATCCACCTAAGATCGTGTATATACTTCTGCCTTAAAAAAAAAAAAAAATTTTTTTTTTCTCATTTAATATTCTGCTTTGAACATTTGCTGATATTAATTACTTTCAAAAGGCATTTTTTGGAAAACAGCTGCCAAAAACCAAAACCCGTTGCCATCGAGTCAATTCCAATTCATAGCGACCCTATAGGACAGAGTAGAACTGCCCCATAGGGTTTCCAAAGCTGTACATCTTTATGGAAGCAGACTGCCACATCTTTCTACCGTGGATTGACCAGTAGATTCAGACCACCGACCTTCAGGTTAGCAGCCGAATGCCTAACCACTGCTCCACCATGGCTCTCTACAAAACAAGAAGCGCCCTGTAAATTCAGGTAAAGATCCCAGCCCTGGATGAGTTTAGGGTACTCCTAGTGTATAGCACTACCATCACCGTTTGCCATTGAGTCTGTTCGGACTCATGGCCACCCCGTGTGTGTCAGAGTAGAACTATGCTCCATAGGGTTTTCAACGGTTGATTTTTCAGAAGTAGATTGCCAGGCCTTTCTTCCGAGGCACCTCTGGGTAGACTTGATTACCAACCTTTCAATTAACAGCCAAGCATGTTATCCTGTTTCCACCACCCAGGGACTGCTGTATAGCAGGTGTTCAGTGTTTGCTGACTGCTCAGAGCACAGTTCATGTATTAGAGGAGGAAAGGAAAGCAATAAAAAATGGGTTAAAAAATCAAGGAAAAAAATTGTATTTAATGACAGACATCTGTCTGCTTGCCTTTCTGGATTGTAATTTGTCTGTTTATATGTCTAGGCTGGGAGCTTTGGTAAGTACTCATTGTGGGTAAAATCAAATGAATGAGACTCTAAAAACCACAGGTTGTTGAGTGAGCAGAGAAAATTCACTGATGTGGTTATTCAGTAGTATGGCTTCATTCTTGTTTTACTCTTTGTGGTTCTGCTAGACAAAGCGTTTCATGAGGGAAGATTGGACAAAAATTAAGCTTCATCCTGTGGCCACAGCTCGAGTTCAGAAACTGTTGTCATGACCCTATCCAAAAACCCGTTGCCATCAAGTCGATTCCAACTCATAGTGAACCTGTAGGACAGAGTAGAACTGTCCTATAGGGTTTCCAAGGATTGAGGTGGTGGATTCCAACTGCTGAGTTTTTGGTTAGCAGCCAAGCTCTTAACCACTTCGCCACCAGGGACCCCCATGGCCCTGTCACTGACGTTGAATTGTGACTCCAGAGTAGCTCAGGCACTGACCCTTGGCCCAAGAGCTGGACTGAGACCTCGTTTTAGAAATTTACTGCTCTCAGAGATTCCACTTGTCATATTTTATACTGAGATTTCTGGTTTGTTTGTTTTTTTTTGAGAGTACTTCAAAGCTTTTAAAAACACCTGTTACATTCTCATTGGCATGCATAAAATACTTCTTGGAAAGAGACAATTAATTTTAAAAAGAAGCAAATTCTACAAGGCACTGGCGAATGTGCTTCTAGGTAAGAGGATGTTTGCAAGATTGCACATCCTTTTAGAGACTAGGAAACAGAGCAAAGGAGAGGTTAACTGACAGAGACACTGTTGTTGCCTCCATTTCTCTTTCCTCAATTAACAGCATCCCACAGTTTGCTTTGGGGAACTACCATCTGTCACGCTGAGTTTACCTGATTTAGGTAGGGTTGACTTTACCCTCCATGCCAGGGATGGTCATGTGACCCTGGGGTGGCCAATCAAAGCATTGCCTTCCTCTGGCCCTACGAGTTTGGTTCAGGGTCAAGGAAGTGAATCAAGGGAGGCCAAGAAGACTCATTTCTGGGACCTTGGTTGCAACCATTGGGAAGAGGCGAAAAGATTTCAATCTAGAGCTCCTCATGGCCTTTTTTCCACCAAGATGGAGAAGGCTGCCTGAGAATGTTGCCAACATAGAGGAAGTAATGCGGAGGGGAGAAGGAGAGCAGGGAGATGGGAGGGAAAAGAGGAGGAGACAGGTAGCCCTAACAACCTTGTTCAACTCCTGGGTATGCCAAGCAGGAAACGATATCTGCCCTTAGACGTTTCAGACAACATGAGTCGGCAGATTCCATTTTGGTCCTGTGCCCAGGTAAGTTGGGAACAGAAAGAGCCCTAGTTAATGCAGATGTCCTACTCACAGTTAGCCAGGGCATTCTTTAAAAGGAGCTAGAAATAGAAACTAGGTCTCCCAAATCTTGCTAAAACTCAGTGACACCTCATTCATACAAGCTTTAGGAATATCAAAGTAGTGAGTATTTAAGCCAGAATATTTAATATCTATGAAAAACGGCTTGTCTTGCGTATTAGACAAGGCACTTCACATAAAGCTTGCAGTGACCAGAGCCCCTGCATAGGTAGCACTCATGAGCCTACCCTCTGACCCACGACTGCCAGTCCACAGGCTTGTCAATCACCTATGAAGTAGCCTGGTTCGAAAGGATGAGCTGGACCAATCAGAGTCCACCTCTTGAATCTGCGCTAATTTATAAGAGAGAAAAACCATAGTAAATGGTAGGAGCAAAGGCAGAAAGGAGAGGATTCAGAAAATCCAGAGGGACCACTAAAGGTGTGTGCTAGCAGACCTTTAAAACATAGAGGTGTTTGGGATGGGCTCTCAGTAAGGAGTTAACCCAAGCCACTCTTGTGCAGACAAGGGAGGAGACTGGGGAGAAGCAGTGGTTCTCAGAAAATACGCATCAAAGATGTCCCAGGAAGCATGTTAATGAAAATGTTCTCAAAAACTGCTTACCCAATAAACTGAGAAGAACACATACTTTTGTGGTTATGAGGGGGGTAGGGAGGGAGGGTGGGAGAGGGTTTTTTACTGATTAATTAGTAGATAAGAACTGCTTTAGGTGAAGGGAAGACAATACTCAATACATGGAAGGTCAGCTCAACTGGACTGGATCAAAAGCAAAGAAGTTTCCGGGATAAACGGAATGCTTCAAAGGTCAGCGGAGCAAGGGCGGGGGTTTGGGGACCATGGTTTAAGGGGACTTCTAAGTCAATTGGCAAAATAATTCTATTATGAAAACATTCTGCATCCCACTTTGAAATGTGGCGCCTGGGGTCTTAAATGCTAACAAGCGGCCATCCAAGATGCATCAATTGGTCTCAACCCACCTGGAGCAAAGGAGAATGAAGAACACCAAGGTCACACAATAACTAAGAGCCCAAGAGACAGAAAGGGCCACATGAACCAGAGACCTACATCATCCTGAGACCAGAAGAACTAGTTGGTGCCTGGCCACAATTGATGACTGCCCTGACAGGGAGCACAACAGAGAACCCCTGAGGGAGCAGGAGATCAGTGGGATGCAGACCCCAAATTCTCACAAAAAGACCAGACTTAATGGTCTGACTGAGACTAGAGGAATCCCGGCGGTCATGGTCCCCAAACCTTCTGTTGGCTCAAGACAGGAACCATCCCCGAAGACAACTCATCAGACATGAAAGGGACTGGACAGTGGGTAGGAGAGAGATGCTGATGAAGAGTGAGCTAATTATATCAGGTGGACACTTGAGACTGTGTTGGCATCTCCTGTCTGGAGGGGGGATGGGAGGATAGAGAGAGTTGGAAGCTGGCAAAATTGTCACGAAAGGAGAGACTGGAAGGACTGACTCATTAGGGGGAGAGCAAGTGGGAGTACGGAGTAAGGTGTATATAAACTTACATGTGACAGACTGACTTGATTTGTAAACGTTCACTTGAAGCTCAATAACAGTTAATAAAAAAAAAAAAAACTGCTTACCCAAAGTGTTATCAGTAACCTATATGATGACAGAACTGTTCTTTTGAAATATCTGCGGTATTGCTAGGCTGAACCCTAAGAACTGCCCTTTTTCAAAATGGCAGAGCACCTTGTACTTTGTGTTGCCCAACTCGAGCTACTCTTCCTCAATAAAAACTCTGTTTCTTCTACTCCCAACAGAGTACAGATTTTCTTCTTTGACAGGTGATAATTGGAAGCAACAGGGGTTGTGGGTAAGTGGGTAAGGAGAAGGATGCACAGAATGGAGCAGAAAAGACCAGTTGGGAGTGAGAGAACACAGCAGATACACAGAAACAGAGGCACCTGGCCAGACCTTGAGTCTCCCACTTCTAAAACTAACTTACTCCATGGGAGACTCCAGATGGGTTCTAGACCACTGCTATCCTTTCATCGTATATTGTTCTTAAGGTGACATCAACACATCTCTTTTCCTTGAAATCAAAGAATTGAGCCAAATCACTGTGTATTAATCAGGACTCTTATTTAGGTTGCAAGTGACTGAAAATCAATACAAACTGGGATTTTTCAAGAAGAAAGATAGTTCAGGTAGCTGAGACATCAAAGGGTAGGCTTCAGGTATGGCTGGATCCAACTGCTTTTCTGACTCTGTGTTCCCAAATAGCCATTGTGGTAGGTAGCCTCCAAGACGGCCCCAGTGATCCCTGCCTTCTGAAATCCATGACCTTGTGTAATCCCCTCTCCTTGAATAACTTGCTTCTATCCATTAGAATATGATTAGATTATAAAAGACTGCAACTGCTTGCTAGCAGACTCTCTCTTGCCTTCTCAGCTTGCATGCTTTGATGAAGCAGTCATGTTGAAGAAACCCATGTGGCAAGGAGCCAAGGGCAGCCTCTGGCCAAGAGCCAGTTAGGGTATAAGGCCCACAGGCCAACAACTCACAGGGAGCTGAATTGGGCCATCAACCACTGTGAGTTTGGAAGTGGCTCTTTCCCTAGTTGAGCCTTCAGATGAGAACCCAGTCGTAAGAGATACTTCATAAAAGACTGTGAAGCGGAGGACCCATCTATGCCTTGTCAGGACTCCTGACCCACAGAAGCCATGAGATAATAAACATAGTCATACATCGCTTAACATCAAGGATATGTTCCGTGAAATAGGACATTATATTATTTGGACGTTGTGCAAAAACATGCCTGTTTTAGTCATCTACTGCTGCTATAACAGAAATACCACAAGTGGATGGCTTTAACAAAGAGAAGTTTATTTTCTCACAGTAAAAGTAGGCTAAAAGTCCAAATTCAAGGCATCAGCTCCAGGGGAAGGCTTTCTTTCTCTGTCAGCTCTGGAAGAAGGTCCTTGTCCTCAATCTTCCCACAGTCGAGGAGCTGCTCAGGCACAGGAACCCTAGGTCCAAAGGACGTGCCCTGCTCCCGGTGCTGCTTTCTTGGTGGTATGAGGTCCCAAACTCTCTGCTTACTTCTCTTTCCTTCTATCTCTTGAGAGATAAAGGGTGGTGCAGGCCACATCCCGGGGAAACTCCCTTTACCTTGGATCAGGGAGGTGACACGAGTAAGGGTGATGTTACAATCCCACCTGATTTTCTCAACATAAAATTACAATCACAAAATGGAGGACAACTATACAATACTGGGAATCATGGCCTAACGAAGTTGACACATATTTTGGGGGAGGACACAACTCAATCCAAGATAACACCTAAATCACGAGCAATAGCATTCACTGATTTTCCACCTTCGTGTTGTTTTGCTTCACTTCCAGATGGATACTTCTCCTTCGCCTCTTGCTGCTGCTATCATTAGCACTGGTGAGCTGGGTTTGGGAGCCATGATACACTTCACAGTAATATTTTCAAAAAAAATTAAAGATAGAGATAATGCTACAACCCTCAACAGACTTGTGATACAGGAGGTTGGATTCTGCTGCCTAGGAGTGGAAGCATACACTTGATACAGTAAACTTTGTAAGTAGAGAAAGTTCACATTAAAATAACGGTAGAAAGTACAGTACAGTATATATATAAGCCAGGAACGTAAGCATTTATTATGACCATTAAAACATATGTGTTACAGGTTCTGTATATACTGTACCATTATATAGGAGCCCTGGTGACACAGTGGTTAAAGCACACAGCTGCTAACCAGAGGTCGGTAGTTCAAACCCACCAGCCACTCCTAAGAAAAAGATGTGGCAGTCAGCTTCTGTAAAGATTTATAGCCTTGGAAACCCTATGGGGCAGTTCTACCCTGTCCCGTAGGGTCTCTATGAATCGGAATTAACCCAATGGCAACAGATTTGGTGTTTTGTTTTTTTTTTTTAGTACCATTGTATACCTGGCAGCGCAACTGCTTTGTATACAAGTGACAGGAGATACGTGTGTTGCATGCGGGAAACTGTTGTGTTCATGGCACCCAGTTATGTCCACTACTTCCCATTCTCTGATGGCAATTTCTGAGCTCTCTTATACCGTATGGAACCGTGGATGTATATGGGGCTGGACGTTGACCTAAAGGATGTTATGCAGAGCATGGCTGTATGTTTTAAGCTAAGTCTGTGTTGATTCGCTATGCAGCAATAGATAATCAGCTGCCCCCGACAGCTTCAGGCCTGCATTTCATCAGGCTAGCAACCCCAGCTGAGAAAAGACTTCTCTCTCCCAATAACTCCAGCAAAAATACAGGGCCTAAAAAAAAATTAAGCAACTGAAGGAAAAAAAAAAACAAGAAAAATTCTGATCCAAAGGGGAAAATATGTCTAAGAGAATTTCAAATTCTTACAGGATCCAGACTTACTGGATCTATTGAAACTGGAGGAACCCCTGAATCTATGGCTCTGAGAAAATCTTCAAACCACGAACTGAAATTATCCCCTAAAGTCATCTTTAAACTAAACAACTGTTTAGCTAAATTAGTAAAGAATGTCCAACCTGAGCACTGTGCTCGTCTAAAGAATTATCTACATATGTGAGATCGAATCGTCCACAGTAACTCTAAAGTGTAAATGAGAAGTTTAGGGATAGGTAAGTCTAAGTCGGAAACCCTGGTGGCTTAGTGGTTAAGTGCTATGGCTGCTAACCAAGAGGCCGGCAGTTCAAATCTACCAATCACTCCTTGGAAACTCTATGCCACAGTTCTACTCTGTCCTATAGGGTCGTTATGAGTCGGAATCGACTCGACGGCAGTGGATTTCGGTTTTTGGTACGTCTAAGTCGATGGTGGTAAACGTATGGACTAACCAGTAAGGGAGGTACATAAGGACTTGTGCTTACTGACTAATCAGCACACTCTTGAAATTAAGAAACTGTATTTATTAAAACATAAAAACCAACCCATTCCCATAGAACTGCCCCATAGGGTTTCCAAGGAGTGGCTGTTGGATTCGAACTGCCGAACTTTTGGTTAGCAGCCAAAGCTCTTAACCACTGCGCCACCAGGGCTCCTATTAAAACATAAAAAAAAAAAAAAAAAAATAGCAACCTAAAACTTGTTTTGAATTCCTCAACTGCTCTGAATTTGTAAGGTTTTGCTGTAGTTAACATTTGTCCAGAAGTCCAAGGTAAGTGAACAAAGAGATTAGGTAACAAAAGGGTGTCAGGTCAGTTCCGTAGAGTTAGGTCAAAGTCCTCGAGGGCAAATGTCATACATGAAGAAACACGTATTTTTTTTATGTTAATCTGTCAGTAGAGCCCAGTCGGTGTTACTAGCTGCTTTAAACACAGGATGTTCGTGATTTGGCAGTTTATCTGTGCTTTTGATGGTGGGAGGAGGGTTTGAGGTAGAGGGATGGAAGAAACCTCAGTGAAATACAGCATCTTAATTTCCTTTTCAGTGAGTTGAGATGTAAAAACATAGTCAAGGAGCCTCACAGGAACCTGAGAAGAACAGTGTGTCATACCTTATGTAGAAGTATGGGTCCAATGTCAGTGTGTGAGACCAAAATTAAGTATTGTTGTTGTCAGGTGCCGTCAAGTCTGTTGGTTCCAACTCATAGCGACCCTATAACAGAACAAAACACTTAGTAGTCCTGCACCATCCTCACAATTATTGCCATGCTTGAGCCCATTGTTGCAGCCACTGTGTCAATCCATCTCCTTGAGGGTCTTCCCCCTTTTCTCTGACCCTCCACTTTACCAAGCATGATGTCCTTCTTCTCCAAGGACTGGTTCCTCCTGATAACATGTCCAAAGAACGTGAGGTGAAATCTTGCCATCCTTACTTCTAAGGAGCATTCTGGCTGTACTTTTTCCGAGACAGATTTGTTCGTTCTTCTGGCTGTCCATTCAGTATGCTTGGCCAACAACGTAATTCAAAGGCATCAGTTTTTCTTCGATCTTCCTTATTCATTGTCCAGCTTTCACATGCATATGAGGTGATTGAAAATACCATGACTTGGGTCAGGTGCACCTTAATCCTCAAAGTGACATCTTTGCTTTTTAACACTTTCAAGAGGTCTTTTGCAGCAGATTTGCCCGATGCAATAAAAAACCCAAACCAAAAAAATAGCAGATTTGCCCAATGCGATATGTCGTCTGATTTCTTGACTGCTGCTTTCGTGGGCGCTGATTTTGAATTCAATCATAAAATCATTGACGACTTCAATGTTTTCTCCATTTATCATGATGCTTTTTATTGGTCCAGTTGTAAAGATTTTTGTTTTCTTTATGTTGAGGTACAATCCATACTGAAGGCTGTGGTCTTTGATCTTCATCAGTAGGTGCTTCAAGTCTTCTTCACTTTCAGCAAGCAAGGTTGTGTCATTTGCATATCGCAGGTTCTTAATGTGTCTTCCTCCAATTCTGAAGGCTAGTGCTTCTTCATATAGTCCACCTTCTCAGATTATTTACTCAGCATACAGATTGAATAAGTATGGTGAAAGGATACAATCCTGACACACACCTTTCCTGACTTTAAACCATGTTCTGTTCGAATGATTGCTTCCTGCTCCATGTACAGGTTCCTCATAAGCACAATTTATTATCTGGGAATTCCCATTCTTCGCAGTGCTATCCATAATTTGTTATGATCCACACAGTCGAAAGCCTTGACAAAGAAAATAAAACACAGGTAAGTATCTTTCCGGTATTCTCTGCTTTCAGCCAGGCTCCATCTGACACCGGCAATGATACCCCTCGTTCCACATCCTCTTTTGAATCCAGCTTGAACCTCTGGCAGTTCCCTGTCGATGTCCTGCTGCAGCTGCTTTTGAATGATCTTCAACAACATTTTACTTGTGTGTGATATTAATGATATTTTTTGATAATTTCCACATTCTTTGGATCACTATTCTTTGGGATGGGCACAAATATAGATCTCTTCCAATCGGTTGGCCAGGTAGCTGTCTTCCAAATATCTTGGTATAGATGAGTGAACATCTCCAGTGCTGCGTCTGTTTGTTGAAACATCTTAATTTGTATTCCGTCAGTTCCTGGAGCATTGTTTTCGTCATTCCCTTCAGTGCAGCTTGGACTTCTTCCTTCAGTGCCAATGTTTCTTGATCATGTGCTACCTCCTAAAATGGTTGAACGTCAACCAATTCTTTTTGGTACAGTGACTCTGTGTATTCCTTCCGTCTTCTTTTTGTGTTTCCTGTGTCGTTCAATATTTTTCCTGTAGAATCCTTCAATATTGCAACTCGAGTCTTGACTTTTTTCTTCAGTTCTTTCAGCTCGAGAAATGCCAAGCGCGTTGTTCCATTCTGGTTTTCTAACTCCAGATCTTTGCACATTTTATTATAATACTTTACTTTGTCTTTTGAGCCACCCTTTGAAATCTTCTGTTCAGCTCTTTTACTTCATCATTTCTTCCATTTGCTTTACTTTAGCTACTCTATGTTCAAGAGCAAGTTTCAGAATCTCTTCTGACATCCCTTTTGTTTTTTTCTTTCTTTCCTGTTTTTTTAAATGACCTTTTGCTTTCTCATGTATGATGTCCTTCCACAATTCATCTGGTCTTTGGTCATCAGATTTATTCTTGAGATGGTCTCTAAATTCAGGTGAGGTATACTCAAGGCCATGTTTTGGCTCTCATGGACTTGTCCTAATTTTCTTCAGCTTCAAGTAGGACTTGGATATGAGCAATTGACGGTCTGTTCCTCAGTCAGATCTTGGTCTTGTTCTGATTGATGATATTGAACTGTTCATCATCTCGTTCCACAGATGTGGAGATTGATTCTGTGTATTCCATCTGGTGAGGTCCATGTGTATGGTTGCCATTCATATTGTTGAACAAAGGTATTTGCAATGAAGGAGTCTTTAATCCTGCAAAATTCTATCACGTGATCTCTGGCATTGTTTCTATCACCAAGTCCGTGTTTTCTAATTACTGATCTTTCTTTGGGAACCCTGGTGGTGTAGTGGTTAAGTGCTACGGCTGTTAACCAAAAGATTGGCAGTTCAAATCCGCCAGGCGCTCCTTGGAAACTCTATGGGGCAGTTCTACTCTGTCCTATAGGGTCGCTATGAATCGGAATCGACTCGGCGGCAGCGGGTTTGATCCTTGTTTCCCACTTTTGCATTCCAATCACCAATAATTATCAATGCATTTGATTGCATATTTGATCAATTTCAGACTTCAGAAGTTGGTAACAATTTTCAATTTCCTCATCTTTGGCATTAGTGTTTGGTGTGTAAATTTGAATAATAGTTGTATTGACTGGTCTCCCTTATAGGCATATGTATATTATCCTATCACTGATAGCATTGTACTCTAGGGTAGATCTTGAAATGTTCTTTTTGACAATGAATGAGATGCCATTCCTCTTCAATTTGTCATTCCTGGCATAGTAGACCAAATGATTGTCTGATCCAAAATGGCCAATATGAGTTCCTTTCAGCTCACTAATGCCTAAGACATCAATCTTAATGAAGTCCCTTTCATTTTTGATGACTTCCAATTTTCCTAGATTCATACTTTGTACATTCCGTGTTTTGATTATTAATGGATGTCTGCAGCTGTTTCTTCTCATTTTGAGCTGGCCCCCTCAGCAAATAAAGGTCCTGAAAGCCTTACTCCATCCATAATATTAAGGTCGACTTTACTTTGAGAAAGTAGCTCTTCCCCAGTCATCTTTTGAGTGCCTTCCAACCTGAGGGGCTCATCTTCTGGCACTATACCAGACAATGTTCCACTGCTATTCATAAGGTTTTCACTGGCCAATTAATTAATTAATTTTCACTGGAAAATTAAGCGTAGTCCCCCATATGGAAAACAAATAGCAAAATTGCCGATGCAAATCCTATTCTATCAGTAATTATATTAAATATAAAGGAATTAAACTGTCTAATCTTTTTTTTTTAACCAAAAGACAGAGATTTGCAGAATGAAGAAAAAAGCTGTGATAGAACTGCATGCCGTTTACATTTCTGTATGAAATGTCCAGAGTAGTCAAATCTATAGAAACAGAAATTAACTTAGCTGTTGCCAGGTGTTAAGGAGAGGCAGGAATGGAGAGTGGTTGCTAATGGGTGTGGGGTTTCTTTTGGGGGCTGTGTAGAATGTCCTGGAGTTAAATAATGGTGACATTTGCATAGCTTTGTAAATATACTAAAAACCACTGAATTACATATTTTAAAGGGTAGTGGAAAAAAGCACGTCATTTAAAAATATATAGAGTGTGACTTCATTCATGTTTTTCAAAAATCTATATGTTTATTCTTCACGTATTATGCATTATCTTAGTCATCTATTGCTGCTGTAACAGAAATACCACAAGTGGATGGCTTTAACAAAGAGAAATTTATTTCCTTACAGTAAAGTAGGCTAAAAGCCCAAATTTGGGGCATCGGCTCCAGGGAAAGTCTTTCCGTCTCTGTTGGCCTTCTCATCAATCTTCCCCCAGACTAGGAGCTTCTCTGCACAGGGACCCCGGTTCCAAAGGACACATTCTGCTCCCCATTGTTTTCTTGATGGTATGAGGTCCCTAACTCTCTGCTTTCCTTTCCTTTTATCTCTTCAGAGATAAAAGATGGTGCTGGCCACACCCCAGGGAAACTCACTTTACATTGGATCTGGGATGTGACCTGGTAAGGGTGTTACAATCCCACCCTAATCCTCTTTAACATAAAATTACAATCACAAAATGGAGGACAGCCACAGAATACTGGGAATCATGGCCTAACCAAGTTGATACACACATTTTGGGGGGGACATAATTTAACCCATGACATGCGTATGTATATAAACATACATCTGGAAGGAAAAACAACGAACTGTTAACGGTGGTTTTCTTTGGGGAGAAGTAGGAGGCTTAGGAAGACGTGTTATGGGAACTTTTACTTCCCACACAGGGACTGAATTGTTTTAAGTTATATCCTTGCTAATTTTTCCTTTTAAAACAATTAACTTTTTTTGGCTAGCAAAAATGTTTTAAAACCTGGCAAAAAATACCAACAAAATAATTCATGTGCTGATGTCATTTATTTGATTATATGAAATACAGGGAAAAATTATAAGGAGAGTCTATATATTTTGCACATCCCAAACAGCGTGACAATACCTATTCAGCCATTTCTCTTTGGCAGATTTCGTGCTAAGCATCTTATATGCTTTGTCTCATATAACCTTCTCAACAATGTCCTGAAGTACGGGCTATAGTTATCATATCCATTTCACAACTGAGGAAATTGAAGCTCAGAGAGGTAACTCACTTAGGTCTCACAACTTAGATAGAGTGAGCTAGAGCTATAGTTAGCTCTTTATTACAAGTATCTTTGATACTAGAACCTAGGGCCTCAATCTGTAGTCATTTGGGGAAGGTTGGAATGTGAAAGTGAGGGATAGCCACTAAGAAGAGAAGTGTACAGGACCAGAGCTGTGAAGCCTGTCTGTGGCCTTACATAAACTTCAGTGAAGATGCCAAGTAAAGATGGCCCCACAAGGACAGGTTGTACTCTGGGGCAGAGAAGATAAGCAACTCCCTGGGAGGCTAGATATCCCCTGGAAAGGGAGACACTAAACAGATTATCAACAAGATAGTTTTAGGCAAACAGGAGCCATAAACAAGATCCCAGAGCTTTGTAAGCAAGAATTGCCAAAATGAAACCCCTCCAGGGTATTACTTACAATCAGTGCTGCCCCCTTGGGGCCAAAACTCTATTCATTCACTTACCATTCACTGAACCTCAACTATATGCCTGGCCCTGTCCCAGACCCTGGGGACACAAAAATGAAGCAGACCCTAACAATGCCCCAAGGAGGCCAGATGTGGAAACAGATAATTACAAATTAGAGTGGCAAGAGTTATGATACAGATCTCTGCAGGGTGCTATAGGAATGTAGAAGATGGGCACTTAAAGTTGTTGTGTATATCAGGGAAGGCTTCCTGGAAGAGGCGACAACTTAAGCTCAAAGAATCAGTGGGAATTACCCAGTGAAAGAAGAGAGTAAAGGACACCCCTGTCAGTGACGTCACTAGGGTTGGTGCTACCCAGTGCAGTAACTCATGGTGTCTCCCCACCCATGGGTCTCTTCCTGTACCAGACCATACAGAATACTTATAATGTTTTTTATACCAGTGTTACTCATAAATCGTAATTCCCATATGTCACTGAATGTAATGGCAAGGGTAGTGACATAAACAACTAGAAAAATTAAAATTACACCTGTAAATTACCATATCATATTTACAGCCTAAATGTTTTCACATTTGCAAAGTTTCATGTGGCTAAAGTGAAAATTAGGTAAGAAAACAATAGAATTCGCAGTAGAAGTGTTGAAGAACTACATCCAAATTTTGTTCATTTTAACATTAAACTTATACCATTAGATGAGACACATTAATGGATTAGGTTTGCATAATCAATAACAGACCCAATAATGTAGAAGTTGTAGAAAAATGCATATGAAAATATATTCATAAATGAAATAATACCATAAAAACAAACGGGAACAAATATACAAGCATTTCAGCACTTAGTGACCATCTCAACTAAATCAGAACTTTCTTTCCCGGCCTTCAGAGCTGTGAACTTGTGAGTAACTTCAGCAAAGTCAAGGCCTTTCACCAAATCACTTTTTTATGTGTCACTATTCTTTTAAACTATAATTCAAACTTAAAGCCTGAAATTTTCATTAAAGTCAGATATATATTTGCCAGACAGCGATGTTTTTAAAGAAAAATTTAAAAGGACTAAAATTAAGAAAAGAAAGTGTATTTAAGAGTTAAATTATGTTTCTAAACACGTATCCAGAAACATAGGCTTTTACCCCACTGTCAATTTCTCAATTTAGTTATCAAAGAATTATACATGTGAGTTTATTATCAATTTTAATCACAGAATAATATGTGATATAGTTATAAATTCCTTAAATGTAGTATTTCTTAGATTATATGAATACTAACAACAAAGTTGTTTTGTAAAATCTTTCTGTATTGAATTACAATATTATTAGTAACTGGGAGGAAGCCTTTTTTTATTTTTCTCCTTCTTTTCCTTTAATTACTATTTCATTCTCCAAAAAGTTACTTATATAAGTTCTCAAACACCAATTACCACAATAAAAAAAAAAAAAACCCGTTGCAGTCAAGTCGATTCCAACTCACAATGACCATATAGGACAAAGTAGAACTGCACCATAGGGTTTCCAAGGAGCGCTTGGTGGATTTGAACTACCAACCTTTTGGTTAGCAGCCAAACTCTTAACCACTACGCCATCAGGGTTTCCAATTACCATAATAGTGTAGCTAAAACACCAGAAAATTTGCCAAAATCAGCGACTACAAAAAACACCAGCAGCAATGAAAGCAACAGCTATGCTTGTAGCACGTGTAGAAGAAGCTACGTGATTCAAAGCATCGCTGTAATTGGGTAATAAAGACAGCTCTGACCGGAGCACATCAGAAGGTTCAAAAGGGAAATTAGCATAGAGTTTTAGCCTTCCAGGTGTATTGATATATATAAGCTGGGCTTATGAAAATTTTTTTGTTTTTTATAACTAACTACAGAGGTATTTTTATAAAAAGTAATAAATTCCTGCTGAAACACTGCACAAAAATTTTATAGACAGTCATTTTGGTGTCACCCCCTCTGACAGCGTCACCTGTTGCAGTTCGCACCCCCCCCATACCCTTAGGGATGCCACTGACCCCTGGTGGTTGAAAGAGCGACAGTATGGGCTTGGGGGTGTGTGACAGAACATGGCTTGGTTGAAACAGTCACTGTTAGATGTGGCAGGAGCAAAGGGGATGAGACTGAGCTGTAGGAGGTCAGAGACCCCGCTGAGTTAGGGGGAACATAGAGAAAGGCATGGACTCCGGAAAGGGAACCACTTGTCTGACAGAAATTTAGCAATGAACACTTTTGCGGAAAATCAAACTTTCACATCCCTTGGGGGTTTTGCCTCTTGGAAGTTTCACATTTGCAGAAATACAATTTTATTTCTATTTGATGTTGCAGTGGGTCTGAAATACAGGAGATCTAGAAAAGCAAGCAAATCAGTCTTAGAAGAAATACAACCAGAATGAGCCTTAGAAGGGAGGATGGAGAGACTTCAGTTCGCTTACATTGGACACGTCATCAAGAGAGACCAATCATTAGAAAAGGACATCAGGGTTGGGAAAGTGGAGGATTGGCAAGGCCAGGGAGGCCTTGGTGAGATGGACTGACACAGTAGCTGAAACAGCGGGCTCACACATAGCAATAACCATGAGGATGGCACAGGACTGGGCAACATTTTGTTCTGTTATACATAAGGTCTCCACCAGTCAGAGCCATTTCAATGGCAGACAACAACAACAACAAAGAACTGGTGAACCAAAAAACTTACTTTTCCGGGAGCCTAATCTTCAGTCCCCCCACGTATCTGTCAGTTTGTCATACTGTGGGGGCTTGTGTGTTGCTGTGATGCTGGAAGCTATGTCACCAGTATTCAAATACTGGCAGGGTCACCCATAGCGGACAGGTTTCAGCTGAGCTTCCAGACTGAGACAGACTAGGAAGAAGGACCCAGCAGTCTACTTCTGAAAAGGATTAGCCAGTGAAAACCTTATGAATAGGAGCAGAACATTTTTATGCCATATTTATGCCTATTCCCAAGAAAGGTGAACCCATGGAATTCAGAAATTGTCAAATGATATCATTAATATCGCATGCCAGTAAAATTTTGCTGAAGATCATTCAAAAGCGGCTGCAGCAGTGTATCAACAGAGAACTGCCAGAAATTCAAGCCAGGTTCAGAAGAGGATGTGGAACGAGGGATATCGTTGCTGATGTCAGATGGATCCTGGCTGAAAGCAGAGAATACCAGAAGGATGTTTACCTGTGTTTTATCGACTATGGAAAGGCATTTGACTGTGTGGATCATAACAAATTACAGATAACATTGCAAAGAATGGGAATTCCAGAGCACTTAATTGTGCTCATGAGCAACCTGCACTTAGACCAAGAGGCAGTTGTTCGAACAGAACAAGGGGATACTGAACGATTTAAAGCCAGGAAAGGTGTGCATCACGGTTGTATCCTTTTACCATACTTAATCTGTGGAAACCCTGGTGGTGTAGTGGTTAAGTGTTACAGCTGCTAACCAAGAGGTCGGCAGTTCAAATCTGCCAGGTGCTCCTTGGAAACTCTATGGGGCAGTTCTACTCTGTCCTAAGGCGTCGCTATGAGTCGGAATCGACTCGATGGCAGTGGGTTTGGTTTTTTGGGTACTGAATCTGTATGGTGCGCAAGTAATCCAAGAAGCCAGGATATAAGAAGAAGAACAGGGCATCAGGATTGGAGGAAGACTCATTAATAACCTGCAATATGCAGATGACATGAACTTGTGAAGTGAAGATTTGAAGCACTTATTGATGAAGATCAAAGGCCACGGCCTTCAGTATGGATAACACCTCAACATAAAACAAAAATCCTCACAACTGGACCAATAAGCAACATCATGGTAAATGGAGAAAAGATGGAAGTTGTCAAGGATTTCATTTTACTTAGAATCACAATCAACACCCAGAGAAGCAGCAGTCAAGAAATCAGACCATCTATTGCATTGGGCAAATCTGCTGCAAAAGACCTCTTTAAAGTGCTGAAAAGCAAAGATGTCACCTTGAAGACTAGCATGCGCTTGACTTTCAATTGCCTCATACACACGTGAAAGCTGGATGATAAATAAGGAAGACCGAAGAAAAACTCATGCATTTGAATTGTGGTGTTAGCAAAGAATATTGAATATACCACGGACTGCCAAAAGAACAAACAAATCTGTCTTGGAAGAAGTACAACCAGAATGCTCCTTAGAAGCAAGGATGGTGAGACTACGTCTCACATACTTTGGACATGTTATCAGGAGGGACCAGTCCCTGGAGAAGGACATCATGCTTGGTAGAGGGTCAGGGAAAAAGAGGGAGACCGTTAACGAGAAGAATTGACACAGTGTCTGCAACAACGGGTTCAAGCATAATAATGATTGTGAGGATGGCACAGGAGCAGGCAGTGTTTCATTCTGTTGTACCTAGGGTCACTATGAGTCGGAACCAACATGATGGCACCTAACAACAACGACAACAATCTTCAATCTCCTTTCTATTTCCACAAAACAGCCAGCTGGCCCCGTTGCCTCTTCAGAGCCCAGCTCAGAACCAGGACCTCTAAGCTACAAAACAATTTGTCAATGAGACCACAGAGACATAGGCACTTTATCATTTCTATTCTTATTTTACTCAGTTCTAATAAGTTTAGTCATCTGGGTTCCAAACTTGAGCTGTGTAAAGCAGCAAATTAAAACAGCAAATCGACAGCAAGGAGAGGGTAATTCTATTAACAAAGACCAACCAGTCACCCTAGAGTCAACTCTGACTCACTTGGACCCCATGTGTGTCTGAGTAGAATTTTGCTCCATAGTGTTTGCAGTGGCTGATTTCTTGGAACTGATCAGCAGGCCTTTCTTCTGAGGCACCTCTGGGTGGACTTGAACCTCTAATCTTTCATCTAGCTGCCAAGCACATTAACCAATAAAGTTACCCGATTATTGGACATCTACTGCCTGCTGGGCACTTTACTGACATGGGTCTTGTGTAATACACTCAATGAGACTCAGACATAGAAGCTCCAAGAGAGGGAAAATAACTTACCCAAGGATACTTAGAACCAGGAGCAAGCTTGAGAGACAGGGAGACAAACCCGTGCTTAGTGCCTCACCTGTAGGAGGAATTAAAAAAAAAAAAAAGTCCGTTGGTTATTTTAACAAAGAAACCACAATTTGGGCCATTTTGTGTGAGGATTCAGCGTCCTCTAAATCTCCCTTGTTCCCACAGATAGCACAGCATGGTATTCAATGTTCACAATGTTCACACACCCAAAAATTTCATTCTTTGCATCGTCATGAGAAAATACTGCATTGTGTCCACTGTGTTCTGGTTACTGATACAGTTTAGACATATCAGAACTTGGACAAGCTGAGGCCTCCTGGCCTTTGCCCATGAACTGTGACCTTGAGCTAGCTGCTTAACAGCTCTGGGCCTCTTTTATACCGGTTGGTGAGGGTTGAACCCAAAGTCTCCGAAATGCTTTGAATTTCAGGAAGCTTGGGCCAACTCTTATCTCTTGGAAGACCTTGGCTGTGGAACCCAGATTCTATTCAGGGCTGCGGGAGCCACCTGGTGATTCAGGTTTATATGTGAGTTTTTTTTTTTTAAACTTCCTCTTGGGCCGAGCCAACCCACTTTACAATCACAGTTTAGACCTGTAGGGTTCGTTTGTTTGCTTAATTCCTTGAAAATGATTTTTAAATGTGGTGAATATACGTGTTTCCCTGGGGAGAAGTGTACGTAGCTTTCATCTTAAGCTTCCTTCCGGAGTTTAAGAATCACTGCTCTAAGGAAATGTTAGCCTCAGGGCAGAGGCCATTTATATTATAAACATGGATTTGAGGCTGTGACTTTATTTCTGAAAGTTATTTCACTTCTCTGAGCCTGAGTTTCCTCATCAGTAAAGTGGATTTGAAGCACTTACTGATGAAAATCAAAGACCACAGCCTTCAGTGTGGATTGTACCTCAACATAAAACAAAAATCCTCACAACTGGACCAATAAGCAACATCATGATAAAGGAGAAAAGATTGACGTTGTCAAGGATTTCATTTTACCTGGAGCCGTAATCAACAGCCATGGAAGCAGCAGTCAAGAAATCAGATGATGTATTGGCTTGGGCAAATCTGCTGCAAAAGACTTCTTGTTAAAGTGTTGAAAAAGCAATGATGTCACTTTGAGGACTAAGGTGCACCTGACCCAAGCCATGGTGTTTTAAATCACCTCATATGCATGTGAAAGCTGGACAATGAATAAGGAAGACCGAAGAAGAATTGACACCTTTGCATTATGGTGTTGGCAAAGAATGTCGAATGGACTGCCAAAAGAATGAACAAATCTGTCTTGGAAGAAGTACAGCCAGAATGCTTCTTAGGAGCAAGGATGGCAAGGCTTAACCTTATGTACTTTGGGCATGTTATCAGGAAGCGTCAATTCCTGGAGAAGGACATCACGCTTGATGAAGTAGAGGGTCAGCGAAAAAGAGGGAGTCCCTCAACGAGATGGATCGAAGCAGGTGCTACAACTATGGGCTCAAGCATAGCAAAGATTTGGAGGGTGGCACAGGACTGGGTAGCGTTTCATCCTGTTGTACATAGAGTTGCTATGAGTCAGAACTGACTCGACCGCACCTAGAAGCAACGATATGGATAAAACAGTACCTACATCAGAGGTTTGCTGAAAGGATGGAAAAAGACTTTCCATAGAAAGTGAACCTGGCAAGAGCAAACAGTATCATGTTATAATGGAACTTTCTCAAAATCTTGCAGGAATTCGGGTGTCAGCTAGAAAAGCCAGGATTCAAGTAGTAACTATGCTTCCTCAAAGTTGTCTCTACCAGTCAACAAGACTAAGTTTTCCTGAACAGGTAGTACAAAATCTTAGAGTTCAGTTCATTTTAATACACTAAACTTGTCTTTGAGAAATGAGATGGGACTTTGGCAGGGTTGGGAGATAGAACTGAAGCAAATAATAACCAGGTGCTGGTACCATGTCATTGTTTTTGTTAGCTGCTGTTGAGTTGGCCCCGACTCATGACAACCACATGGATGATACGTTGCCCAGTCCTGCGCCGTTCCCGTGACCTGTTGCAGATCAGACCATACCAAAACCAAGACGAAAAACAAACAAAAACAAACCTGTTGCCACTGAGTCAATTTTGACTCATAGCAATCCCGTATGTTACAGAGTAGAACTGCTCCATAGGGTTTCTTGGCTGTGATCTTAACAGACACAGATGGCCAGGACTTTTCTTCTGTGGTACCACTGGGTAGGTTCGAACCACCAACTTTTAGGTCAGTAGTCAGTTGCAAAACATTCGCACCACCCAGGGACACACCCAAAGAAGTTTGACTGGAATCTTTATAAAAACGAAAAATAATTGCATAAATTGCTACTTGATTGCATTCTAGTCAGTTGCTTTGACATATTGATCTTGATCTGAGTAAATAGAGGCTGGCTTTTAGAAATGCCGCTCTGCTCACAGCAGAGCAGCATAGGAACTAAGAACAATTTACTTCCAGAAGATAGAAGTGGAACGATGGGTAAGGTAGGGAGGAAACAGGGAAAGAAATGTTCCAAATTCTCTGAGTCTCTTTAGTGGCTCAAATTTTTATTGATTGTCCACCAGGTGATGAATAAATAAACAAAATGTGGCATCTATGTATGATAAAAAGGAATAAAATACAGATACATGCTACAACATGGATGAACCTTGAAAATATTACGCTAAATAAAGGAAGACAGTCATGAAAGACCACGTATTGTAGGGTGCCATTTATACGAAATGTCCAGACTAGGCAAATCCATAGAGACAGAAAGCTTTGTCTAGGAGTGGGACAGGTGAGGGGTTGGAAAATGATAGCGAGAGGGTACAGAGTTTCTTTTTGAGGTGATTAAAATGTTTTAAAATTTATCATTTATCGTGGTAATGGTTCCAAATGGTTCTGTGAATATACTAAAAACGACCGAATTGTATGTACACTTAAAATGAGTCATTGGTAATGGCACGTGAATGATATCTCAATAAGCTGTTCCAAAAAGATGTTTCATTGTACTTCACACTTCTGGGCAATCACAATAGACAGACCCTATGTCATCCTACAAACTTTAAAAACACAAATATCAGTGGCTGTCTAATATTCTAATAGGTGTTATATTTAAAAAAAAAAAAAGGCCAACCGGTTGCCACTGAGTTGATTCTGACTCATGATGGCCCCACGTGTGTCCGAGTAGAACAGCACTCCCTAGAGTTTTCGATGGCTGTGACCTTTTGGAAGTAGCTTGTTAAACCTTTCTTCTGAGGAGCCTCTAGGTGGATTCAGACTGCTAACCTTCCATTAAGTAGCCAAGCACTTAACCGTTTGCACCAACCAGAGACTCCAGGTGGCGTATTAAACCAAACCAAACCAAACCAAACCAAACCAAACCCGTTGCCATCAAGTCAATTCCAGCTCATAGCTACCCTATAGGACAGAGTACAGCTGCCCCATAGAGTTTCCAAGGAGCACCTGATGGATTCGAACTGCCAGCCTTTTGGTTAGCAGCCATAGCTCTTAACCACTACGCCAGGTTTTCCACGTGGCATATTAGGCAGTCAGTAAAAATTGTAGTCTCTAGAACATAGAGTGGTTGCCCGTGGGGAAGAGGACTGGGGCTGAGGGAGGTGGGCAGAAGGCTCACTTTTCAAGATATAATTTCACTGTATAATTGCTTGGATTTTTAAAAAAGTATTTATTACTTTTTAGGAGCTGTGGTGGTGTAGTGCTTAAAGCACTCGGTTGCTAACCCAAGGTCAGCAGTTTGAACCCACTAGCTGCTGCATGCAAGAAAGATGTGGCAGTCTGCTTCCACAAAGATTTACGGCCTTAGAAACCCTATGGGGCAGTTCTGCCCTGTCCTACACGGTCACTATGAGTCAGAATGGACTTGATAGCAGTGGGTTTGGTATTTTTTGTATTACTTTTTCATTTAGAAAGACTAATTAGCTGTCAAAAAACCACAGTCTATGCTTATAAGACAAAGTTAAAGGATAAAACAGGAATCAAAACTTTGTGTACAATGTCATCTGAACTTCGTTAAAATATATATATATATATATATATATATATATATATACCCATAGGAGCTCAGCCAAAATCTCTAGAATTTTATAGTGATGACAGTGATCATTCCCAGATGGGGTTATAGTTAAATTTTATTTTCTATTTTTCTCTATTTTCAGAATTTTCTAGAATGAGTGTATTATGTTTATCATTGGGAAAAAAGAAAATGTTATTTAAAAAAAAAATAGGTTTGTCATCTGCATGGAAGTGCTTCATCCCAGCCTTGTCAGGACAGCCCTTAGTTTTATGAAGTCATCCCTCTATCCCAGAAATTAAATACAGTGTGGGTGTCAACTTACATGCCCCAGTTTTGAGTTGGGAAAGTAACATTTATCTTGGCCAACAAACACATTCAACAGGTGAGTGTGAGATCAACAAACAGGAGAGGGATCAAAGAGTGTTTTCTACCTGAGTCATCTGTTTGGCTCCCAGCGGGTCTCCTCCTGGGTGACTCCTGCCTTTCCTGTCCAATGTTTCTCATCTTGGAGTTCTCTCATTGGAGCAAAGGGGCAGTTCCAGCGATGCTAGCTTGGGAGGGTTGATTGTGTGGATTTTTCAGTACCTCCGCAGTAGTAGCTTGAAATTGGCTGTAGTGAAATAATTTACACCATGAAAATTGGCAAGCACTACAAATCACACACACACCTCCCTTACACTCAACCTAGAGTTTGCAGTTAAAGATTTACCAGCACTCTGCTGTGCTGTCCTCATCTGTCATGGTGAGTAGGTCACCCACCTCCAGTCCCTGGTCTCCCATTTCTCAAGGAACTGGATGGCCATTTTCCTGATCCCTCTGCAAGTAGCATTTTGCCTTCTAGGGATGGATTTGCCTTCCAAGTCCCGTGGTTCTTTGCCCCTTAGAGACACCTACCCACACCTTCCTGGTCAGTAATCCAGATAGAAGAGCTGAGCTCTGGTCAAAAATAGTAGACTCATTTGACGACTGTCCATTTTCCATTTTTCCATCTCATCTTGCCAACTTCTTCTCGGAACTTTGCCTGATTTCAGGAACTTTCTCGCTACAGCATCCACACTCCGATCCTTTCTTCTGAGCGGAAAGCAAAGAGCAAGTAGGATAAGTTGGTGTTACTGAAAGTTTTAGCAGGCTTTGCTCTCCAGAGAACAAGCCGGGTTGTTTCTGTCCCTGCTCCTTGGTGTGCCATCCTATGGGTCTCAGGCCCATCCAAGGGGACACTATGAAGTTTTTGTCATCCACACCTCTTTCACCTCTTGAAGTGAGGTGTCCAGAGCAGGATCTAAAGGACCAGGTTCCTACCCGAGCTGCTTCCCACTGGCGCTCCCTTTCTGAAGCCCCCAGGAGGATAATCTCCAGGTTGAGCTGGAAAGCAGGTTGTTGCTAAGAAACCTTTCAGAATTACCTCTAGGGAGGAGACACTGACAAGAGGAGTAGTGGGGCAGAAATAACAGGCATGAAGATAGGTTACTTGGAGCCTGCAAAGCCCCAGGCTGTGGAAGTACTGGCTGTGGATACAGGCAGGAACCCCGGGATCTGTTCCTCCCTCCAAGACTGATCAGTACGACTTAGCCTCAGACGTGGGTTCAAATGGCGGCTCCACCCTTTACTTACTTTGTAATTTAAGCTTCTCTGGGCCATCTGTACAATGGGAACGGTCACACATACCGCTGAGGTTGTGATGAGGACTGATGAACAGAGCCAGAGTAAGTTTTCAATACACAGGAGGTGAAAACAAAATAAAACAAAAACAGGTACACGTAGCAAGCTGAACCAAGAGGTGCCTGAGTCCCCTGGGTTCGGGATATTATTGTGGGATTTAGGAGTCCTGGCATGGTGTCATTTCAAATGATAGTCCCCAAAGTGATGCCTTAGGTCTGTAAAGACCAGTACCCTTTCTTAAGGTCCTTCAATTCCCTTTATCTTTACAATAATCCCATAAAGTGGATATTAGCTGTGTTTTGCTGTGAGGAACTAGGGCTCTAGAAGGCCTTACCGGGGACCACATGGTGAACACCAACTAACTGGTCACTGTTCTAGGCAGGGTACTTTCTGCTGCCCAGAGCAGCCTGAAATGGGACCAGTTATCAGGCCAGTGTGCATCCTGTCTCAGCCCCTGTCTCAGGGCTGATCCTCGAACCTATACTGGAGCTACGGAGCCTGAATATTTCCTGTGCCAGCTCCACCCCCACTTAGTGTAGGTATGCTCTGAGCCCAGGGTTGGGACCAACATGTCAGCTGGCCCTGTGACACCCAAAGCAGTCAGATCCATGGCCCCTTAGCTCTGGCAGCTTTAGTATATGTGACAAAATTGGAACTTTATTTGGGCAGATTTGGAGTCACGTAGACATGGATTCCACTCCTGGTCTTACCACCAACTGACTGTGTGACCTACCAGAGCTGTAGGTTCTTCAGGTATCAAATGAAATGGAATGGCTCCTTGGGTCCAAAGGTTGCAGGGAGGGCCCAGTGAGATTAAGTTTCTAAAACTGCTTTGGAAAAAGGCCCCAGCCATGCAAGTGTGCCGCTGTATTATTAATGTTGTAAAACAGCCTAGACGAGGCTGAAACTTCTGGGGTGGAGAACTGGTAAGAACTGCATATTGACTCAGCATAAATGTCAAGAGGGCTTGCTCTGTGCAGTGCCCTGTGATAGGCACCACCACCTGTCTGTCACTTTGTCATACTATGGTGCTTGCAGGTTACTATGATGCTAGAAGCAATGCCATCAGTATTTCAAATACCAGTAGGCTCACCCATGGTGGACAGGTTTCAGTGGAGTTTCCAGACTAAGACAGACTAGAAAGAAAGGACTGGTGATCTAATTTCGAAAACTAGCCAATGTAAACTCTATGGATCACAACAGAATATACCCAGACCCAGTGCCGTCAAGTATAGTGCTGGAAAATGAGTCCCTTAGGTTGGAACACACTCAAAACACACAGTAGCTGCCAAGAGTGGACTCAAGCATACGAGTGATCATGAAGATGGTGTAGGATTGGGCAGTGTTACGTTTTGTTGTACATGGGGTCGCCATGAATCAGAGCTGACTCAATGAACTAACAACAACAGGCACCATAAGAGTCACAGAAAGTTCCAGGTCTATACCCTCGGCTGAAAATTTGCCAATTATTGATCTTATTTACATCCTGTTTACATCCAGCGGGAAACCCTGGTAGCCTAGTGGTTAAGTGCTAACGGCTGCTAACCAAAGGGTTGGCAGTTCGAATCCGCCAGGCGCTCCTTGGAAACTCTGTGGGGCAGTTCAACTCTGTCCTGTAGGGTCGCTATAGGGTAGCTACAAGTCAGAATTGACTGGATGGCACTAGGTTTGGTTTTTTTTTTTGGTACATCCAGAAAAAAAAAAAAAAAGAATGAGGATGTCAAATGTTTACCATACAGCCAAGGGTCTGCAATATCGATACCAAGTCACTTTCATTCGTATTCAGCAAGCACGTATTGAGTGCCAACTAGGTGCCAGGTACTGGGCATACAGTGGGGAACCGGAAGGACAGACAAGGCCTCAGATAGAATTTACCTTCGATCACAGGGTAAAAGAGGAAAAGCAAGAACTAAAGAGAGAAAGAGGAAACTCTATCAAAAGCTGACCAGAGGGTTAAAATACGGAGCACCAAGAGCCAAGGCAAAGAGGAGAAGAAGAACCATGTGGGTTTTTTTCATGGCTTCAAAAAAAAATTTTGTTTTTTTAATTTTTTTCATTCATCAGGAGAAACACATTTTTAAAATTGGTTTCACATGTTGGGGAAAGAAATATTTGAATAAGGGGTGAGAGAAGGAATAATTTTCTTAATAGCAATTTTTACTTTTTTCCCCAACATTTTATGATGGAAAATTTCAAACATACAGAAAAGTTGAAAGAATGTTATAGTGAATACCTATACACATAACCACCTCCTAGAATCTACAACTAATATTTTACTGTATTAATTGCATTTTGGAAATTTCTCATAGGGCTGTTTCCAGCGTCAGTCGGGTCTTTCTGAGGATACCATACTCGAGAGTTCCTTCCATAGGACTGAGGAATGGGATGGGGGCGCGGCAGGAAACACGAATTCTAGCCTGTGATCACAGCTCTGTAGGAGAACAAAAAAAGGGGGGAGGGAGGGAAATCTGAGAAACAGGTCCGCTGGCCGCTTGGCCATGCCTCTCACTGTGCTGTTAATACAAGAATGGGAGTCTTGTGGCTGTGTTTGGCTGAAAGGTCTAAGGGATTGTTTTTCACCTGTTCTTGTCCTGCTTTAAGGTAGTCCTGGTGGCGCAGTGGTTAAGAGTTCGGCTGGTAACCAAAAGGTCGGCAGTTCGAATCCACCATCTGCTCCTTGGAAATCCTATGGGGCAGTTCTACTCTGTCCTATAGGGTCGCTATGAGTCGGAATCGACTCGACAGCAACGGGTTTTGTCCTGCTTTCGTTCTGCGAAGGGTAAAAAAGGCAGCGATGGCGGCCTGGGCGTCCGCCGTGCGCCCAGGAAAACAAATGAGAATCCCTAGAACAGCTGAGCTGGGGAGGCGAGGGGGATCCCTGAATTCTGCATCTTGGCAGCCGGCCCCTCCAGCTCCGGGCGCTCCTCCCCCGGCTCCGCCGGGTTCTGCAGCCAGAGCGCCGGCCGGGACGGAGGACGCAGTCCTGCGGCAGCTGCGGGGCTCGGTCCGGCCCAGCTGTCTCCGCGGCTCCAGACTGCTGTCCCAGGCCGAGCTGGAGAGCGCCCGGCCGCAGGCAGCGGATTGGGCCTGGGGAGGGCCCAGCCACCGCGCTCCTCCCCGCGCCGGGCCGGACTGGGCTCCGCACGCCGGGGCGCGCGTCCTCTGCATAAAGCCCTCCTCTCCAGCCAAGGTAGAGGAAGTTGGGCTCCCGCCTGGATGGGAGGCGGGAGGGAGCCTCGCTCCTGTTGTTTTTCCGCGAGCGGGAGCGAGCAGGCGGGCCGAGGGGGCGGGGGCGCCCTCGCAGCCCCGGCCCGGGCGCTCCGGAGAGAGACCCCTCGCCCGGGGGGAAGCCCAGTGCAGCTGACACCCGAGGCTCCCCAGACTCGGACTTCGGGCGCACCCCAAGCATCCTTCCTGGGAGCTGCGGAAAGTGGGGCAACTCTACCGTTTCGAGGACCTGGGAGGAGCTCTTGGTACCCGAGGGGCCAGAGCCCCGGGGGGCGCACACCCAGCCCTGCCCTAGCCTGTGCTTCCTGAGGGGCCCCTGCCGGAATCTGGGGCGAGATGGCCGCAGGCAGCCGGGTGCCCGAGCCTCGGATCTTCCTGTGCCTCGGGGCGCTCCTGGCCCGCTGGATCGCCGCAGGTAAGGGGTCGGGATCTGGAGGGAAAAGTTGGGCTTCCCAGGCGACAGTGGGGAGGGGGGAGCGGAGGACCGATTTCCCTCCGACTCCGCCCCATCCAGTTGTGGCCGCAGCCCCAAAGCCGCAGCGGGAAGGTCTTGGGTTTCCTGCCGGCAGCCTGGCCCGCTCTGCGGGAAGGAATTTTTCCTGGGCGCTTGGTGGAGAGCGAGGTAACCTCGCCACCCTAGGGTGGACAGCCGGCGAAGCTGCAAAGGGCCTGCGGATAGGTGATGGAGAAAATGAAGAGACACAAGTGTGGGGCGAGAAGTGTTTTTTTTTTTTTTTAAATCGTCGGATGTAAATTAGCCTTCTGGTTTTACCTGCTGCGCTGGTGCTCAAATTCCTGGCTTCCTCTTTATTTTTTTCCTCACTCTGCTTTACACCTGTAACCTGTGGATTTCACTACACACCGGCAAGCCCATATAGGGGGCTAGCTCACTGAAAGCTGTTCTTTTCTTCACTATTTTCTTTCTTTTTTTAAAAAAAAACTTTTTTTTTTTTTTGCAATCATTTCGTACTTATATATATATAAAAAAAAAAAACTCCCCTCACTCTTGAAATGATTGGATGAAGGTCTTAAATGTTTCATTTATACTCTTACATATTACAAAAAAAGAAATAGAGTGTGGCTTACAAAAACGGGTAGAATGTAGAAGATTGGAGAAGTGCTTTTTAATTGAATTCACCAGCTCATGTATGTCTGGGGTCCCTGGGTGGTGCGAAGGGTTTGGGGATTGAGTCCACCCAGAGTTGCCTAAACCTTATGGAGCACAGTTCTACTCTGACACACATGGGGTTGTCATGAGTGGGAGCTGACTCTGTGACATCTGGTGGTCATGCATGTCAGCTGTGTGCAGGGCAGTCGGACAAGCAATGAAGGCACTGGGTGGTAGAAAACCAAGATGGAGCTAGGAGGCAGGTAGCCTGCCAGGATGCATGCAGAGTGCTGGCTTCTGTGTTGTTACCCAGTCCAGCACACCCAGCTGGCCTCTTCTGGTGGAAGTGGGTTGTAAATTGCACCCTGAGCTTCCTAGCAGCAGGTGCCAAAAGTTCCTAACTGTTAGGCTTTCACAGGTTTTTATTTTGTTGTTTTTAGCCACTACTTAAAAATAGTACATTTTCCCATAACCTAGGTTTCCAGTTTATCTGGAAAAATCGGAAGGTCCGGCAATGCAAGGGCTGCTTTCTTACCTGGAACTAAGCAGTGGTCACCACCTTTTATCTAGGACCTATGAACCCAGGTTTGGTATAGTACCCACCTCTTCCTACATTGTATTACCCAAACCCTGTCCTTCTTCCCTCATGGACATTACCTGCTGGCCCCTCCAGACATTTGACTTAGCAAACACTGTGCTGGGACTGGGGAGGAGAAAGGATAGTTTTCTGTTGACCTCCTGCAGAAGCTGAAGGTGGTTGTCAAGGAAAGGCGTATTTCTTTCTCCCCAGGTGTCTACAGTGTTTCCTAAACTGTAGACATCAGGGGCCTCCGGACACCAGAACCCTGGGGAAAATCATCATGCTGGAATGAACCAGGTGTCAAGTAGACTTCTGCTCACCACCCAGGGAAGCTTCCTCCACTGGGATACTTAGTCGTTTAGGTGCCCAAGCCTGGTTTACCTCTATGTATTGTGCCAGGGGACTTCCTGAGCTTGGAGTATTTTTTTTTTTTTTTTAATTTTTATTGTGCTTTAAGTGAAAGTTTACATATCAAGTCAGTCTCTCATACAAAAATTTATATACACCTTGCTATATACTCCTAGTTGCTCTCCCCCTAATGAGACAGCACACTCCTTCTCTCCACTCTGTTTTCGTGTCCGTTCAGCCAGCTTCTAACCCTCTCTGCCCTCTCTTCTCCCCTCCAGACAGGAGCTGCCCACATAGTCTCATGTGTCTACTTGATCCGAGAAGCTCACTCCTCACCAGTATCGTTTCCTGTCCCATAGTCCAGTCCAATCCCTGTCTGAAGAATTGGCTTTGGGAATGGTTCCTGTCTTGGGCTAACAGAAGGTCTGGGGACCATGACCTCCAAGGTCCTTCTAGTCTCAGTCAGACCATTAAGTCTGGTCTTTTTACTAGAATTTGAGGTCTGCATCCTGCTGCTTTCCTGCTCCCTTAGGGGTTCTCTGATGTGTTCCCTGTCAGGGCAGTCATCGGTTGTACCTGGGCACCATCTAGTTCTTCTGGTGTCAGGCTGACGTAGTCTCTGGTTTATGTGGCCCTTTCTTTCTTTCTCTTGGGCTCGTAATTACCTTGTGCCTTTGGTGTTCTTCATTCTCCTTTGCTCCAGGTGGGTCGAGACGAATTGATGCATCTTAGATGGCTGCTTGCTAGCATTTAAGACCCCAGATGCCACTCTCCAAAGTGGGATGCAGAATGTTTTCTTAATAGATTTTATTATGCCAGTTGACCTAGATGTCCCCCGAAACCAACCCCCCACCCCTGCTACGCTGGCCTTTGAAGTGTTCACTTTATTCAGGAAATTTCTTTGCTTTTGGTTTAGTCCAGTTTTGCTGACCTCTGAGCTTCGAGTATTTTTGTTGCTTATTGTTCAAGTTGGGAGTTGTCTTGGGCGCAAAGTGTCTTTCTCCTGCTACTTAGTTCTAAACAAAGTTGTTTCTCCACTTGTCACAACAAATTGTAAAGCCCGGTCATCCTTTGGAAAAGTTGCTCGGAAAAACATAAATGTTTGGATATAATCCTAACTCTGCAAATGGTAACACAAGGGCAGCATTAGAAGATGGCCCTTAATTCCATATTCTGAATTTAAGTTTGGGGGACATCAGGGTACTCTCTAGACACCAGATGGACAACTTCTAGTGGCACAAACTTACTACAGTTTATCATTTTATCTTGTCACCGTTGTGTGGGAGACCAGAGTAAACCCCTGTGGCCTGCACACGAGAAACCTGAGTGACAATCACAGTTCTGTGAGTGGCTTGCATGGGACTTTAAGTAAATCTCTTAAGTTTCTCGAACCTCAATTTTCAACTGTAAAATGAGGGGGTATAAGATTGTCAGGAATGGACCTAGCGTACCAGCAAGGACTTCCTGTTCTCTGTCCGTGTCAGACATCACTGATGATGACTATGTTCTCCCTTTGAGCCCAGACTCAAGCTCAGTCTTAAACCCAGCCCTCCAGGCAGCCAGATCTCTGGACTAGTTGACCTCTAAGGTTACTTTCAGCTTCAGTAGTTAAAAAGAATAGAGTGAGCAAAGTCAGGAGGAAAAATGAAATGCTTTAAAATGATTTCTTTTGTGATTTTATCATTCTATTCTTTGGAGGGGAAGACAATGTGAGCTCAAGTTCCAAGACCAAAGTGTCACTAAGGCTTTTCCGAGCTGCCATTCCTTTATTCTTTTGCTGAGGAGTCAAGGGAGGGGGCAGGTCTGCTGGTCTCCTGAACACACATTAAATTTGTAACTCTGCAGTTCATGGTCTTTTCTTCAATGGGGATTACCACCTGAGAACTTGAGTTCCCAGGCCTAATCATTCAAAAATAGTCCTCACCTTTTTTTTGTTGTTGCTGTTTCAAGTGGTTGTTCAAAAGCATTTCTTCCTAATTAGGAATTTCTAGCATTAGGTGGCATTCTCAGCCTTTCAGCAAATGACTCCCAATTTTTTTGCCATCTTGGCCTGGCTGTAAAGTCTTTGGGAATGATGTGACCAAGATGGCAAGACTCAGAAGTTCCCGTGGACCCAGGCCGGCTTCAGATTTTTCAAGGAGAGCTCCTTCTAGCCAGATCAGAGGCCAAATGCAGATAACTGTTGTTTTCCTTTTTATAAACAGAGGAGGGATTCCCAGAGACAAGTGGCAGTTGAGTTATTTTTATAACAGCTTTATTGAGATAAGAATTTTCATATCACAGCATTCGCACTTTAAGGTGTATTTTCCAGTAGTTTTTGGTGTATTCACAAAATTCTGCAACCATTACCACTAATTAATTCTAGAACATTTTTATCACTCTTAAAAGAAGCTGCATATCCTTCAGCAGCCATCCCTCCCCGACCCCTAGCTCTGGACAACTGCTAATCTATTTTCTATCTATTTTTTTTTTAGCATTTCATATAAATGGGATCATATAATATGTGGTCTTTTATGACTGACTTCTTTCACATCATAATGTTTTCAAAGTTCATCCATGTTGTAGCATGTATCAGTTTTTTCATTACTTTTTAATTGATGAATAATATTCCATTACATGACTACCTATATTTGTTTATTATTCATCACTTGATGGACATTTTGATTGTTTCCATTTTTCTGGCTATGGTGAATAATTCTGCTGTGTGCATTCATTTACAAGTCTTTGAGTGAGCATATGATTTTTTGAAAGTAATTTTTATTGTGCTTTAAGTGAAAGTTTACAAATCAAGTCAGTCTGTCACACAAAAACCCATATACACCTTGCTACACACTCCCGATTACTCTCCCCTTAATGAGACAGCCCGCTCTCTCCCTCCACTCTCTCTTTTCGCGTCCATTTCGCCAGCTTCTAACCGCCTCCACCCTCTCATCTCCCCTCCAGGCAGGAGATGCCAACATAGTCTCAAGTGTCCACCTGATCCAAGAAGCTCACTCCTTACCAGTATCCCTCTCCAACCCATTGTCCAGTCCAAGAGCATATGATTTTACTTCTTTTGGTACATACCTAGGAGAGGAATTTCCGGGTCATCTGAAAACTCTATGTTTAACATTTTGAGGAATTGCCACACTCTTTACCAAAGCAGCTGCACCATTTTGTATTCCCACAAGCAACTTTGTAATGGTTCCAATTTTTCCACATCCTCACCAACACTTGTTATTATGTCTTTTTTATTTTAGCCACCCTAGTGGGTGTGGAGTGGTATCTCATGGTGGTTTTGATTTTCATTTCTCTAATGATAATGTTGAACATCATTTCCTGTGCTTATTGGCCATTTATGTATCTTTTTCGGAGAAATATCTATTTAAATCCTTTGCCCATTTTAAATTGTGTTATTTATCTTTTTATTGTTGAACTGTAAGAGTTTTTTAATGTATTCTGGATACAAGTCTTTTGTCAGATATATGGTTGGCAAATATTTTTCCCATCCTGTGGGTTGTCTTTTCACTTTCTTGATGGTGTTCTTTAAAGCACAGAAGTTTTTAGTTTTGATAAAGTCCAATTTATTTGTTTTTTCTTTTGTTGCTTGTGGCTTTTGGCATCATATCTAAAAAAAACGTTGTCTAACCCAGGGTCACAAAGATTTACTCCTTTGTTTTCTTCCCAGAGTTTTATAGTTTTAGCTCTTACATTTAGGTCTTTGACCCATTTTGAGTTAATTTTTACATATGGTGTGAGGTAAGGGTTCAACCTCATTCTTTTGCGTGTGGTTATCCAGTTGTCCCAGCACCATTTATTGAAGGCAGCCTATTGTTTAATGAAGTATCATCTTACACAAACCCCAGTGTTTTCACATACTCTGAAAATGTCTGATATGGTGAAAAGAGCACTGAATAGAGAATAGCAGGAGCTCTAGATTCCAATCCCACCCTGCTACCTTCTCTTGAGCTAACCTCTTTCCTTCTTTTGGCCAGATTTTCTCATTTATTGAATGTGACAGCATGAATCAGACTTCTAACAGATTCTGCCGATTATTTCTGTCCCTGTGATCTCTCTGTAGTTGGGCGTTGATGGGAAGGGTACTGGAAAATTGTGATACTTCCCAGCAAAGTGAGCTGCATTTGTGTCTTGTTACCTGATGATAGTCATGCTGGATTGGTTGCCTTAGCACTGTCAGCCTTCAGCATGTCATAAAACAATCAGTCCAGCCTACTCTGATATGCTCATGAGAGCTTAAGATAGTCCTCCTGGACCAGTGGCTCTGAAACTTTAGCCTGCATCAGAGTCCCCAAGAGGGCTGATTAAAATAGATTGCTGCCCTGCCGGCCCCCTCCTCCCAGAGTTTCTGGTTTACTGGACCTAAGCTGGGATCTGAGAATTTGCTCTTCTAATAAATTACTAGGCAGTGCTGCTGCTGCTGGTCCAAGGACCACACTTTGTCAACCTCTGGATTTCAGGTCTCTTCCTTCTAGGCTTTTGAACATTCTATTCCCTCTGCCTGGGAACCTCACCCCTCACCTTTAGTTGGATAAATTCTACTTGTCTGTCGTAACAATGTTTGTCTTAAAAGTTTGTTTTGTCTGATATTAGTATAGCCACTCCAGCTCTCTTTTGGTTACTGTTTGCAAGTTATACAGTCAGCCTTCTGTGTCCGTGTGTTCCACACTCTCGGATTCAACCAACCTGGATCTAAAATGTTCCAAAAAAATTTTTTTTCTTGTCGTTATTCCCTAAACAATATAGTATATCAACTATTTATATAATGTTTACATTATATTAGGTATTATAAGTAATCTAGAGGTGATTTAAAGTATAAAGAAGGATATGTGCAGGTTATATGTGAATACTACACGGTTTTATATAAGGGACTTGAGTGTCTGTGGATTTTGGTATCCACAGGGGTCCTGGAACCTATCCCCCAGGATACCAAGGAACAAGTGTATCTTTTTCTCATCCTTTTACTTTCAACCTGATTGTGTCTTTGTATCTGTTGTAGGTAGCTAATAGTTTGATCACGTTTTTTTAATCCATTCCACAAACCTTGCCCTTTGACTGGACAGTTTAATCCATTTACATTTAATGTAATTACTGATAAGGTAGGATTTATGCCTGCCATTTTGCTATTTGTTTTCTATATGTGTTCTTTTTTTGTTCCTGTATTCCTGCTTTACTGCCTTCTTTTATGTTAGGTATTTTCTAGTGTACTATTTTAACTCCTTGTGATTTCTTTTACTAATTCCTAGTAGCCCATCAGATTTCAGTGTGTCTTCCCTGACATTCACCCAGCTGGGCTAGGAGCCCCTTCTTTGAGGCCTTATCATGGTATTTATCACTCTGCACTGTAATTGCCAATTTAATCCCTGGAATCCTCTGTTTTGTCTTCCTTTGGATCTCCAGTACCGGTCCCAGAGTGGGTGCTTGGTGAGTACTGTGAGCCAGCTCCTGCCTGGAGCTGCTGAGATAGCTTTAACTCCAGAGTCACTTGGACCTGGGATGGAAAGGCAAAGCAGCAGGAACGTGGGAACAAAGCTGAAGCCCACTCCCGTCCACCCCTCTGGACTTCTGGGCAAATAGAACTACTTGGCTTCTATATCAGTTATTTGTGGCTACAGTAATGCTGCATAACCAACAAACAGAAAGTAGCAATGGGTGCTTACTGCTCAGGGTTCTGGGGTGGTCGATTAGATGGCTCTGCTGGTCTTGCCTGGACTCACGACCATGTGTTGGAATTGACTGACTGGCTGGAAGGCAATCTAGAATGGCCTCAACTGGAATGATTTGGACAACTCAGGTCTTCATCATGTGACTTTCATCCTCCCCCAGGTCCTAACCTGGGCATGTCCTCCTCATGCTGATGACAGAAGGCAAGAGTGAGCAAGCCCGATTATACAAGCTCCTTTTAAGCCTCTGCTTGCATCACATTTGCCAGCAGCTCATTGATCAAAGCCAGCCAGGAGGAAAGTGAGCCCAGGGTCAGAATAGGAGGGCCCTGCAAAGTGATAGCGGGAGAGGGGAATGATTGAGGCTATGTTTGTAATCTTGCTCAAATTAATTAAAGTCAAGTAGTAGCCTCTAGGAGTACCTGAGTGGTGCAGTTAACATGCTCAGCTGCTAACTGAAAGGTAGGATGTTTGAGTCTACCTAGTGGTGTCTTGGAAGAAAAGTCTGGCAGTCTACTTCCAAAAAATCAGCCATTGAAAACCCTATGGAGCACAGTTCTACTCTGACATATGTAGGGTTGCCATGAGTTGGAATAAACTTGACAGCAACTCATCCTGGCCAATAATCCTGACAGAAGAGCTTTTGTGTGTTAACACATCTTAAAAACACATGCTTGCTTTTTTTTTTTTTAAGATCCTAAGAACTATTTCTTGATCTCTTATTTGGAGATCAAGAAAAGTAGTAACAGCCCGATGTTTCCTTGTACAGAAATGGAAGTTGTCATCGGAGAAGTCCATGAGAACGTTACTCTGCAGTGTGGCAACATCTCGGGGCCCAGGGGCCTGGTGACTTGGTACCGGAATGACTCGGAGCCTGTCTTCCTCCTGTCCTCAAATTCCAGCCTCCCGCCAGCCGACCCGCGCTTCTCTCTGGTGAACGCCAGCTCCCTGCACATCGAGGGGCTAAGCTGGCAGGAAGAAGGAAACTACACCTGCCAGGAGGTCCTGAACGAGACTCGATGGTTCCCAGTGTGCCTGCAGGTGGCCAGTAAGTGGAGTGGGCAGGGACCAGGGCTCAGAACCTTGAAGAGGAGGAGGATATGGTCAGGAACATGGGCTTTGGAGTCAGATAGCCTGGGCTTCATTCTTGTCTCTGCCACTTGCAAGCTGAACAACATCTCACACCTGCATTTCCTCACCTATAAAATGTGCATGAAATGAATTCTTGTCTCATAGAGTTGTTGTGAAGAATAGCTACCAGCATAAAGTGCTTTAAAAGTCTTCTGGTATATTCGTTATATTCGTTAGCTATTATCTTTAGCTCCTCATTGGTAACATTCTTGTTAATATCATCTTTATTATGTGACAGAGTCAAGGAATAACGTAATCAACTGAGACTGCCTGAGTTCCAGTTCTAGGGCTATTGCTTAGTTAGTTCTGTGCCACCTTACGTAAGTAGCTTAATATCTCTGAGCTTCATTTCTCCTTATCTCTTAAATGGGAGCAATACATTGCATACCTTGTCAGGTATAGGGCTTTTGTGCTGTAGTGCTAAGTACAGTTTTGGGATTAAGTACTTTGACTACTGTTCTTTCTTAAAACAGTCTGTCGTGTCTGTTGATATATAGGTATGAATTTAGAGCAGAAGAGCAAACTATGGCTTATAGACTGTATCTGGCCTGCTACCTGTTTTTCTACCAACCTACAGATTTTTTTTACTTTTCTTTTTCTAAATTTTATTTATTCTGTTGTTGAGAATATACACAGCAAAACATACATCAGTTCAACAGTTTCTATATGTACAGTTTAGTGACATTTTTACAAGTCTTCACATTCTTCCAGTTGTGCAAATATTTTTTACTTTTTTAAACAGTTTAAAAAATCAAAAGTAATAAAGATTACTATTTTTTGACACGTGAAAATTATATGAAATTGAAATTTCAGTGTCCATAGATAAACTTTTTTTTTTCCATAGTCACATTTTTTTTTTTTTTATATTGTGCTTTAGGTGAAAGTTTACAGCTCAAGTTAATTTCTCATACAAAAACTTATGCACATATTGTTTTGTGACATTAGCTGCAGTCTCCACAATGTGACAGCACACTCCCCTTTTCCACCCCGGGTTCCCCGTGTCCATTCAACCAGTTCTTGTCCCTTCCTGCCTTCTCACCCTGCCTGTGGACAGGAGCAGTCCGTTTGGGCTCATGTATCCTTACATGTATTATTTTTTGTTTTAGGGTCCAGTCTAATGTTTGTCTGAAGAGTGCGCTTCAAGACGGTTTCAGTTCTGGGTTAACAGAGCATCCAGGGAGCGTAGTTCTGGTGGTTCCCACAGATAGTTTTATTGGAACACAGCCACACTCATTCATTTACATATTGTCTGTGACTGCTTTCATGCTACAATTCAGAGTCGAGTGCTTAAAATATTTACTAGCTGACCCTTTACAGAGACAGTTTGCTGACCCTGGTTTAGAGGATGCCTGTGTTCATACCTAGGGTGTATAGTGGTAGAAACACCTGTGTGATCATTTTCCTGAATAGTTTACTCATTCCTATATTCAACATATGAATATAGGAATGAGTAAATGGTTAAGTGCTTGGCTACTAACTTAAAGGTTGGTGGTTTGCATTCACCCAGAGGTGCCTTGGAAGAAAGGCCTGGTGATCTGCTTCCAAAAAATCAGTTATTGAAAACCCTGTGGAGCACAGTTCCACTCTGACACACATGGGGTTGCCATGAGTTGGAATTAACTCCGTGGCAACAGATTTGGTTTTTATTCAACACATGTTTACTGAGAGCTTGTTGTATGCCAGGCACTGGAACACAGGATGAAGAAGGCAGACAAGGTCTCTGCTTTCATGGAGCTGACATTCTATTAGGGGAAGACAGACAATAAACAAGTAAACACATAAGTTGATATCAGTGACAGTCTATGCAGAGCCTTGACATCGGTGATGTGATTCTTTGAAATACTTTAAATTGGGGGATCAGAGAAGAGTTTTGGAGTTAGGGACAGTTAAGCAGAATGATATGTAGGAGCCAGTCTCGCAAAGATAAGAGGAGAGAGAGAGTGTTCTCGTTAGAACAAACAACTAGCGCACAGCGGAATGAATGTAGTGTATTCACGGATGGGGAGGAGGCGGGTGTGTGGGAACTTGGTGAGTGAGAAGGAAGGGGGTGCGAGATATGGGAGGCTGGGCCAGACCATGTGGGGCTGGGTGGGACTGGCAAGGAGTTGGGATTTTATTCTAGGTGCAGGAGAAACTAGGTACCGAGCTTCCAACAGGGGTATGGCATCATTTGAATTACACGTGGAGAATATATGTTTGTGGCCTTAAGAGGGGCTGACAAAATAAAAATAGGGAAACCAAGATGTTGGTGGCCAGATCCAAGACGTTGTGGCCAGAACCAAGATGGCAGCAGCGTTCTTGGGGAAAATGCACAGACTCAGAAAATATTTTGGAGACAGACCAATGGGACTTGCAGGTGGGTTGGATGTGGGGGTGAAGGAAGGAGGAGCCTTAAAAACACGCTTAGATTTTTGGATTATCTGTAAGGTTTCCACCAACTCTCAAGCGTATGGAATCCGTGAGCGCAGTGTTTCCGCGCCTGGAGATGCCATGGATGAATTGCTGAAAGGCCAGTAATGAATGTGGGTGTTTTAAAAAATGCCACGAATCTTGGCGCAGCTCTGTGTGTTTCCTGCTGTGAGCCCACGGGTAAGTCCACTTCAGCTGCTGAGTAGTGATGAATATTTCCTTCATTTCAGTCTTGGCAGTAAATATTTTCTGTTTAGACCACAGAGGAGCTTTTCGCTTTTTTAATCATTACTCTCTCCGGTTTCTGACAACTTGACTGACCCTGATTTATTAATCATTGGCCGAGTTTATTGGAGGAAGGGTTAGTTTCATTATGGTTCTGTAGGAAAATAAGTGCTAGGCATGTTACAATGAAAGTAAAAGTATCAATCAAATGGTCCTTTGTTCTGAGGGGAAGTCCTGTGCTTTTCTGAGTTACTGTGGCATGATTCTTTTTATGGACACTTTCTTCATTTGGAAAGATAAGGTATCCCCAAATGGTGTAGGACTTGTTTATGAAAACGGGTTGCAGACAGCTCTGGTTTCACGTACACAAGAACCACCCAGGATCTCATTCCTTGCTCCCATCCCAAAAGGGCCCTGGGCAAACCCCAGAGCCTCCTAAGCATAAGATAGCCTCTTGCACCTTAGTGGCCTATAGGGAGGGCTTGGTGGCTTGGCAGCCCAGATTGGAATACAGTCCTCATTTTTACGTACAAGATTTGGGAATATGGATAAGGTTTGATTCAATGTATTTCTGGGAGGTGGGTGGTATTGCTGAGTTGACTGAGAGCTTACACTTTGCGGTCAGGCTGCTTGGGTTCAAATCCAGATCCCATTGGCTGTTTAGGGGTTCACTTGCACTCCTTTACTTAGTTTTATCTGTGAACTCAGGGGTAATGGCTAAATACAGTTTTGAACTTGGGTAAAATTCTAGACATAGTCAGCAGGATTTGAACCTGTATGGGCAAACCCCAGTAGATTTCTAGTCCATCGCCTTAACCTCTTGGCCATGACTACGACCACGAAGAAGAATTGATGCATTTGAATTATGGTGTTGGTGAAGAATATTGAATATACTGTAGACTGCCAGAAGAATGAACGAATCTGTCTTGAAAGAAGTACAGCCAGAATGCTCCTTAGACACGAGGATGGTGAGACTTCATCTCACGTACTTTGGACATGTTACCAGGAGATACCAGTCCCTGGAGAAGGACATCGTGCTTGGAGTCAGAGAAAAAGAGGAAGACCCTCACTGAGATGAATTGACACAGTGACTACAACAATAGGCTCAAACATAGCAAGGATTGTGAAGATGGTGCAGGACTGGGCAGTGTTTTGTTCTGTTGCCCGTGGGGTCATTATGAGTTGGAACTGACTCAACAGCCCCAACAACAACAACAATCACAGGTTTGCTGTACCCACTAATGAGACAAATACACTCAGCTCTCAGCAAGGAATAGGTCCGTAGTACACAGTTGGTACATGTAAGCTCGAGCCATTGGTTAAGCAGGCGATGGGATTTCTGTGGGAAAAAAATGCATCTCAGAGTTCTCCGCCATCAGTTTATGTCTGAGCCTTTCGAGCAGGGACTTCCTCGTGAATCAGGGACTGTGTGTGTCCAGATCTTTGCTTTTCCCATCATTTTGCTGACTTAGTTGATAACTTGGTCACATGTTCTTCTTATCTTGAGAAAAGTTTAGAAACATTGTAGTGTGGCCTTGGAAGCTAAAGAGAGGAAAGAATTCTAAAATGTGACAAGTTATTATCTTGAAGCAACTCGGAATGTGTGAATGGTACTGAGATTCTGTGGAAACACAAAGCTGGCTTTACAGTACCGGCAGGTGGTTTGCTCCTTATTACCGGGATCCCTGTGTACTCATCAGTGGACATTTGGTGCCTCTGCCTTGTGGGGAGTCAGGTTTTTTTATAGGCCTGGAGTGATTTAACTTGCCCGGAATAAGCACCACACCATGATTTCATCAATCATACCACAATGAAAGAGTCTGTACTGTTACTCGTTAATGGTTAAGTTGTCTTGAGTCTTGCAACTGGCATTGGGACTGCTGCTCTAGGAGAACAGAACCCTCCCCTACTACCCCGGTTCAGAGGAGTTTAGAGCTGCTGCAGTATTTATTTCATCAATTTACCCATCCTCTCCTTCCAGAATGTTTCTTAAAAACAAACATGATGAGACGTTGATTCACTTTCCTTGCACATGTCATCAGGAAAGAACAGTTGCAGGACAAAGTGCTCACACAAAGAAATGATGAAGTAAAAGCTGAACAGAAGATTTCAAAGGATGGCTCGAGAGGACAAAGAAAAGTATTATAATGAAATGTGCAGAGACCTGGAGTTAGGAAACCAAAAGAGAAGAACACACTTGGTGTTTCTCAAACTGAAAGAACTGAAGAAAAAATTCAGACCTCGAGTTGCAGTGTTAAGGATTCTATAGGCAAACTGTTGAATGATGCAGGGAGAATCAAAAGAAGATGGAAGGAATACACAGAATCACTATACCATAAAGAATTGGTCAGCATTCAGCCATTTCAGGAGGTAGCATATGATCAAGAACCAGTGGTATTGCAGGAAGAAATCCAAGCTGCACTGACACTATTGGCGAAAACAAGGCTCCAGGAATTGACAGAATACCAACTGAGGTGTTTCAACAAACAGATGCAATGCTGGAAGTGCTCAGTCGTCTATGTCAAGAAATTTGGAAGACAGCTACCTGGTCAACCGACTGGAAGAGATCCATATTTGTGCCCATTCCAAAGAAAGGTGATCCAAAAGAATGTGGAAATTATCGAACAATATCATTAATATCACATGCGAGTAAAATTTTGCTGAAGATATTTCAAAAATGGTTGCAGCAGTACATCGACAGGGAATTGCCAGAAATTCAAGAGGGATTCAGAAGAGGCCGTGGAACAAGGGATATCATTGCTAATGTCAGATGAATCTTGGCTGAAAACAGAGAATACCAGAAAGATGTTTACCTGCATTTTATTGACTTCACAAAGACATTTGACTGTGTGGATCATAACAAATTATGGCTAACATTGCAAAGAATGGGAATTCCAGAACAGTGAATTTTTCTCATACGAAATCTGTACATAGACTAAGAGGCAGTCGTTCAGACAGAACAAGGGGGTACTGCATATTTTCAAGTCAGGAAAGGTATGTGTCTGGGTTGTATCCTTTCACCGTACTTATACAATCTGTATGCTAAGCAAATAATCCGAGAAACTGGACTATATGAAAAAGAATGAAGCATCAGGATTGGAGGAAGACTCATTAACAACCTGTGATATGCAGATGACACAACCTTGGTAGCTGAAAATGAGGAGAACTTGAAGCACGTACTGATGAAGATCAAAGACCACAGCCTTCAGTATGGATTGCACCTCAACATACAGAAAACAAAAATCTTCACAACTGGTCCAGTAAGGAACATCACAGTAAATGGAGAAAATATTGAAGTTCTCAAGGATTTTGTTTTACTTGGATCCCCAATCAACGCCCATGGAAACAGCAATCAAGAAATCAAACAACGTATTGCATTAGGCAAATCTGTTGCCAGAGTGTTAAAAACCAAAAATGTCACCATGGAGGCTAAGGTGAGCCTGACCCAAGCCACGGTATTTTCAATCACCTCATGTGCATGAGAAAGCTACACAATGAATAAGAATGACCGAATAATTGGTGCCTTTGAATTATGATGCTGGTGAAGAATATTGAATATGCCATGGCCTGCTGAAGAACAAACAAATGTATCTTGAAGAAGTACAGCCAGAATACTCCTTAGAAGCAAGGATGGTGAGACTTTGTCTCACGTATTTTGGACATGTTTTCAGGAAGGACCAGTCCCTGGAGAAGGATGTCATGCTTGGTGAAGTAGAGGGTCAGTGAAAAAGAGGTAGACCCTCAAAGATATGGACTGACGCAGTGGCTGCAAGGATGAGCTCAAACATAGCGACGATTGTGAGGATGGCGCAGGACTGGGCAGTGTTTTGTTCTCTTGTACATGGGGTCGCTATGAGTTGGAACTGACTGGACGGCGCCTAACTGGAAGAACAATAGCAGAATGTCATTCTGTGTTGGTGGGGGCTAGGTCCTAAGGAAAAGACATGGTGGGCACACTCAGGAAAACTGTTGACCTCTGTCAAAGATGAAGTGATTCTTGTCCATGCCAAGCTCATCTGAAGCAGGGACCAGTGCTTATAAGAACCTGGTGACCTCTGGGTTACTGCTTTCTGGGTAGAGTCAGCAGTCACTGAGGAGACCAGAAGGCAATAGGGTTGTCACTATTGCCTCTATGTTCAGCCTGTTAAAGTGATATCAAAAACAGTCTCCATAAGTTTTCCCAAGAATCCTATCCCAAGTGTGGAACAATAAGCCATTCCCACTGATTTGCAGAGACCACTCAGTACATTCTTAGTTCATTAAAAACAAAAAAAAAACTGTGTTTTTGGGGAAAGCTGACACAGCAAATTAGGTTCCAGATTGTTCAGTGACATTAGTTAGATTTTTCACAGTTGGTCAACATTCCCTTTAATTGCGTTCTGGTAGTTCTGTTTCCAGCTCTCTAGTTTCCCTACCTCTTATCTTCTAATTTTTGCTTTAGAGTAATTGTTGACCTTTTGGTTTCATATGGATCATTTTTTTTTTTTTTTTAAATAACAGCTTTATTGAGGTATAACTGACATAAACGGCACATATTTAAGGCATACAATTTGATATATTCTGACATGCACACGCACCTGTGAAACCACCACCACAATCAAGACAATGAACATATCCGTCACTCCCCCGCCCCCCAAATTTTCCTTATGCCTTTTTTTTTATTAACTTTTATTAAGCTTCAAGTGAACGTTTACAAATCCAATCAGTCTGTCACATAGAAGTTTACATACATCTCACTCCCTACTCCCACTTACTCTCCCCCTAATGAGTCAGCCCTTTCAGTCTCTCCTTTCGTGACAATTTTGCCAGCTTCCCTCTCTCTCTATCCTCCCATCCCCCCTCCAGACAAGAGATGCCAACACAATCTCAAGTGTCCACCTGATATAATTAGCTCACTCTTCATCACCATCTCCCTCCCACCCACTGACCAGTCCCTTTCATGTCTGATGAGTTGTCTTCGGGGATGGTTCCTGTCCTGTGCCAACAGAAGGTCTGGGGACCATGGCCGCCGGGATTCCTCTAGTCTCAGTCAGACCATTAAGTCTGGTCTTTTTATGAGAATTTGGGGTCTGCATCCCACTGATCTCCTGCTCCCTCAGGGGTTCTCTGTTGCGCTCTTCATATGGATCATTTTTAAATGGAGCACTGTACTCACCAGTAAGACCCTTTATGTTATGTGCCAATCTGTTATTTTGCTAAAAGGTGACCTCAGGGGATAGTTTTGGTTTCAGAGTTTAAAGAGTATCTCAGGGTGACAGTCTCGGGAAGTCCTCTAGTCTCAATTGGTCCAGTAAGTCTGGACTTCTAAGAATTTGAGTTGTGTTCCATGTTTTTCTCCTGTTCTGTCAGGGTCCATTGATTGTGGCCCTGATCAGAAGGTCAGTCAGTAATGGTGGCCAAGCACCATCTAGTTCTTCCGGTTCTTAGGTAATTTTTAAAATAAAAATACTGGCATGAAGAGTAAAAGTCTGAAGGTAACTTTTCCTGTTGGCAAGGAACTCAGACGCTGAATTAGGAATCTCCCATTTTGTGGGTCCCTGAGATGTAAAATTAAGCCATTGAGACTGGTCTTACATTCTTGGTGGTGCTTCTAGCAGAAATACCACAAGTGGACAGCTTTATGAACAGAAATTTATTCTCTCACAGTTAGGAGGTGTCTTAGTTAGCTAGTGCTGCTATAACAAATACTGCAAGTAGATGGCTTTAACAAAGCGAAATTTATTTTCTCACGATCTAGTACTGGGTTAGTAGGCCTCAAGTCCAAATTCAGGGCATTAGCTCTAGAAGAAGGGTTTCTCTTCTCTGTCAGCTCTGGAGGAAAGTCCTTCTCATCAACCTTTCCCTGGACTAGGAGCTTCTCCACGTAGGAACCTCAGGTCCAAAGGATGCGCTTTGCTCCCTGAGGTGCTTTCTTGGTGGTATGAAATCCCCAACTCTCTGCTTACTTCCCTTTCCTTTTATCTCTTGAGAGATAAAAGGTGGCGCAGGCCACACCCCAGGAAAACTCCCTTTACTTCAGGGATGTGACCTGGGTAAGGGTGTTATATCCAACCCTAATCCTCTTCAATTTAATCCAGTCTTGCCTCGTTAACCACAGGCAGAGATTAGGATTTACAACATATAGAGAAATTATATCAATCACAAAATGGAGGACAACCACACAATACTGGGAATCATGGCCTAACCAAGTTGACACATGTTTTGGGGGGAATGCAATTCAACCCATGACAGGAGGCTAGAAGTCCAAATTTAGGGTGTCAGCTCTAGGGGAAGGCTTTCTCTCTGTTGACTCTGGGAGAGTGTCTTTGTCTCTTTTCAGCTTCTGTTCCTCGGTTCCTTGGCTATCTTCATGTGGTGGGTATCTTCCCCTCCATTTATGCCTGCTTCTATATCTAAGGTGCTCCTTTTATATCTCAAAAGTAATAGGCTTAAGACATGTTCTACACTGATACAGCCTCATTAAAATAGCAAAGAAAACCCTATTCCTGGATGGATTATAGCCACAAGCATAGAGGTTAAGATTTATAACACACAGTTTTTAAGAACACAATTCAGTAATTAACAAGACCCTTGATTGTCCAGCTGGTAGTCCTAGAAAGGGTCATGGTAGGTGTCTCAGTTATCTAGTACTACTATGACAGAAATAGCACAAGTGGATGGCTTTAGCAAACAGAAATCTATTGTCTCACAGTCTAAGAAGCTAGAAGTCCCAATTCAGGGTGCCAGCTCCAGGGGAAGGCTTTCTTTCTGTGTTGGCTCTGGTGGAAGGTCCTTGTCATCAATCTTCCCCTGATCTAGGAGCTTTTCAGTGCAGGGACCCCAATTTCAAAGGACTCACACTCTGCTTTCTTGGTGGTATGAGGTCCCCAGGTCTCTCTTTTATATCTCAAAAGAGATTGATTTAAGATACAACCTAATCTTGTAGAATGAGTGCTGCCTCATTAACATAACTGCCTGTAATCCTGCCTCATTAACTTCATAGAGGTTAACACATAGGAAAATCACATCCGATGATAAAATTGTGGACAATTACACAATACCGGGAATCGTGGCCTAGTCAAGTTGACACATATTTGGGGCGGTGGGCGGGGGGGACACAATTCAATCCATGACAGCAGGGCAGGAGAGAAGTGAGTTCTGAAGATAACAGCAGAGAATCTGACAAGAACAACAGCAGAGCGCAGTAATAGATTTTTGTAGATCAACAATCATGAACCTTTTTCTGTAGAGGGTGGATAGTAAATATTTTAGGCTTTATGGGCCGACAAGCAAAATGAAGGATTTTATGTAATAAAAAACTGATTTCCACATATTTTTATTGGCAAAATTCAAAATATAATAATTGAGTACAATTTTTTTGTAATATAGGTCTGCTAAGGAGGAGGATGGAATTCTTTTTTGTGGGGGATAACATTTTGCTTAATTGGAATTCCAAGTTAGTGTTTTCTCTCATCAGATTGATTCTAAATATTCATCTATCAAAGCCATTCTTAGCTCACAGGCTCTACAAAAACAAGTGGCAGGACAAAGTTTGCCAACCCCTGTTCTAGAGTTGGAGTCCCTGGGAAGAGCAAATGGTTAAACAGTTGGCTACTAACCAAAAAGTTGGCAGTTCAGATCCACCCAGCAGTGTCTCAGAAGAAAGACCTGGCTATCTACTTCTGAAAAATCAGCCATTGAAAACCCTGTGGAACACGGTTCTACTCTGAAACTTACGAGGTCACCATGAGCCAGAGTCAGCTGGTTTGGTTTTGGTTTGGTTCTAGAATCAATCTACAAATAGCATTGCTGATAATAATATCAGATAACATTCACTGACAGTTGAGTCTGTATCAAACACTGGGCTAAGTGCTCTGCTTATATTATTTCATTGAATCCCCCAAAAAACAGTGATATAAGTTATTACTGTTTTTCTCATTTCATAGGAAGATCAGGGAAGGGAGAATAAAAGGGCAGGGCACCTGCCCAAGCTTATCCAGCTGTAAGCAACAGCAAGGCTTGCTCCCAGGTCTGTCTCCCTTCAGAGTACAAGCTTGCAACCACTGGGCTAAGAACCGAAACTAATGGTGACCATGACCTTGATAAGATGCTGGGCCTATGTAACTACACTCTACTTTTATTTGTTCTTTTATTTTTGTTTCCTCCCCTGCGTTAGTCTCTCAGAGTGATTGCTACCAACATCCTGCAAGCTAAAAGGGCTTGTAGTTTCTGTTTAGGAATATCAGGGGTGAAGAGAGAGGGAAGGGAAGGAAATAGTACATTCTCCTCTGTGGTAAGTCAGAGCAGGAAAAGAACCCAAGGAAACCAAAGAGAGGGTGTCACTTTCATAAAGGAACACAGACCAAACCCAGGGAGTTAGTAGATGAGTGGTAACCTTTGAACACTTAACAAATCAAGAAATCTTTGAGGTTCTCTCATTTGATTATTTTTTTCCCATCTTCCACCCATTTCCTTCTCATCTACCTGCTGTCCTCAACCCCATATCTTGCTGAGAGTTGTGCTGGTCTCAGATGGTCTCTAGGGTTCTCCACTGTACATGCCAGGCCATGGTGGCCTCCAGACCACAGTCTGGAAGACCAGGGCCCTGGTGTGTCTGATCCCATGCACTGCCTTGGCTGGCCTGGGTGTTGGCAATTGGATAGAGGCCAACTGTGGGTGTGCCCAGGACCTGCTGGTCCGCATACCTAACCAATTCACCAACAACAGTGAATGGGACAATTGAGCACCTCCCTTCCCCAGGCTTCCTTTCCCCTCCCATTCTTTGTGGGAGGTGACATAATTCCAGCCGCAACTATTAAGACCTAGCCCCACCTTGACAGGCATATATTGTCCCCAGAAACCCACGGTGTCTATAGTTATAAAATGACCTCAGACATAGATTAAGTAGATGGTGTGATTCAATGGGCTGGGAAAAATGTTTCTTACCCCCAAGTAATTTTTTCCACTGACCTGTTTCTGCTCAAAATTCTATAGCCTTTGATTTATTCCTTTGGGCTAAGCATTGCCCTTCCTGGATAAGTCTCTAAGAGGGATCACACAGTTATATTCTTTGCATCAAAGGGGACATGGCATCTTAGGTGCACTGAATACCAGTAATGGGAAGGCATTTCTGGGGGTAAGAAAGAAGTTCAGAAATGTGAGGGGATCCAAGATAAGAACCAACATTGGTCAAGTACTCCCAACTTGCCAGGCACTGTTCTGGGTACTCTAGGGTATTAACTTATTTGTCTATTTTTAAATAATGTCTTATTGTGTTTTTGGTGAAGGTTTACACAGAGGTTTAGGTTCCCGTTCAACCATTTCTACAAAAGTTGTTCAGTGACATTGGTTACATTCTTCACGATGTGTGAGCGTTCTCATTATTTCCGTCCTAGTTGTTCTGTTTCCATTCATCTAGATTCCCTGCCCCCTTACCTTCTCATCTTTGAAGTAATTGCTGACTGTTTGGTCTCATCTAGGTGATTTTTAAAGGAGCACAGTGCTTTATGGGTGATATTCATTGTTTTTTTGAGCCAATCTGTTGTTTAGCTACAAGGTGACCTCAAGAGTTAGTTTCGGTTCAGGGTTTGAAGAGCATCTTAGGGCAGTAGTCTCAGGGAGTCCTCTAGTCTCAATCGGTCCAATAAGTCTATTTTTGTTGTTGTTGTTATTTATTTAATCTCAACAGCTGCATGAAGTGGGTGCTGTCATTCCAAACTCCTCCCCCCCCACCATTTTACAAATGAAGAAATAGAGGCTCAGAGAGGTTAAGTAACTTGCCCAAGGTCTCAGAGCTAATCAGTGGAGCTCAAAGTTGGGAATGGAACCAATGTTTCTTAATCTTTCAGGCTGATATTGTGTTGGGGACCCCCAAGACCACACCCTGGCCCAGTGATTCTCTATGAGGACTCACAAGACAGCATATAGCTGTACTCATGGCTATGATTTATTACGGTGAGAGGATGCAAAGTACTATCAGTAAAGGGAAAAGGTGCATGAGGCAAAGTCTGGGGGAAACCAGGCGCAAGCTTCCAAGAGTCCTTCTCCCGGTGGAGTCACATAGGACGTGCTAAACGCTTCCAGCAACAAGTTGTGACATGTGTGAAATATGGTCATCCAGAGAAGCTTGTTAGAGACTCAGTGCCCAGGGTTTTTTTTTGGTCATGTAGGCACCCTCTGCCTAGCATGCACCAAAATTCCAGATTCCCAGAATGAAAGCAGCACAAACCACATTGTTTTCATAACAGCTTAGTCAGAGTGAGCCACTCTTATCAGTTCTGGGAATGGAGGGAACTCTCCCGAATTCCAAGTTCCCAGATGCTAGCCAAGGGCCAACCCTGCAAGCAGGCCTTTCTAGGGGGAGCAGTGTAGGGCCTGTTGCATTAACTCCTTTCTGTACAGGTACACTTTCTACTCTGCTGTGTTTTTTAAAAGGGGCAATGCACGTTTTCCCTTTTCTATAAGGATTTATTCCCCAGTAAATCTTACATAATCGTGCAGGATTAGATGAGAGAATATATCAGGGCACTTAGTAGATACTCAGTAGATGTCATCATTATTCTCGTTGTCCACTTCCTGAGACTTTATGTGTCTGGTAAGGAGCTCAAATGAACTTCTATATAATTAATTCCTTCCTCACCCCCCTGTCATTTCCAGGTGGCCCCTTTCAGATTGAGGTCAACATCTCCACCACCAGCAAGCTCCCCAATGGCACCCTTTATGTGGCCAAGGGCACCCAAGTGGACTTTAGCTGTGGCAGCAGCTCCTATCCTCCACCCATGGTTGAGTGGTGGTTCCAGGCCCCAGATTCCAAGATGGAGCCTTTTGGAAACAACATGACAACCAGCTGTTTCACGCTGTTACAGATATCACAAAACCTTCAAGGGAATTACACCTGTTTGGCCAAGAACATGCTTAGCGGGAGACATCAAGAGGTGACCACCGAGCTCCTGGTCTACTGTGCGTAAGAAGCACCCCCCGTTCTTTCCCTTAATCCTTTGTGAGCTGTGTGTTTGTGTCTCTTTCTTTGGTCTCTAAAGGCATACCTGCTGTGTGGTCCACAGTGCATATGAGGAAACACACACACACACGCACACACACACACGGGCTACCGCGTGTCAGAAAGGCCACATAGCAGGGAATTACCCCTTCTAGAAGCCTGCTGCTAGTTGGGGATAACTGAGTCACAGAGGGAAATCAATGCTGAGCCTCATACATTCTCGCTGACTGGGATTTCATGAACCTGGTACAGCCGTCAGAGGTACCTGGGCCCTCGAGCACTCTTAGGAATCGGCAGCTCACGAGCCTTTGTTTTGTGGGTAGGGAAACAACAACCAAATACTCCTTTACGCAAATATCTTGGGCAGAAACCACTGTAGAAATGTGATGTGTACTCACAACTAACCTGTGCTAATGAAAGGGGCGTCAGCACAACAAATTAGCGGCAGGAAAATGACACACCAGTCAATGCATATGTGTTCAGAGCCTTTAGAAGCCTCTGTGTTCTTTACCGTAAATGCTGTTTATTGTAATAAAGTCATACTTGCTTGTTATGGGAACTAAAGATGAATATAAAGAAGAAAATAATCACTTGTAAAATAACCATCATTTTAGTCCCTAGGTGGCGCAAGTGGTTAACATGCTCGGCTACTAACTGAAAGGTTTGTGGTTCAAGTCCGCTCCGAGGCTCCTCTGAAGAAAGGTCTGTCAATCTACTTCAAAAAAACCAGCCATTGAAAACCCTGTGGAGCCAGTTCAATTCTCATACACAGGGGGTAGCCATGAGTCGGAGTTGACACAATGGCAGCTGTTTTTTTAAACAATCATTTTGGTATCTTTCCATTAATTTTTCCTGTAGCTGCCATACGCCCACCCATCAGCATAAGAGCCAAATTTAGTTTTGTGTATGTGTGTTACATAAAATGTATAAAAATATATGGTATCTGCATACAGGAGTCCTGGTGGCGTAGTGGGTAAGAGCTATGGCTGCTAACCAAAAGTCCGGCAGTTGAAATCTATCAGTCACTCCTTGGAAACCCTTTGGGGGCAGTTCTGCTCTGTCCTAAGGGGTCGCTATGAGTCAGAATCAACTTGATTGCAACAGATTTGGTTTTTTGGTTTTGGTGGCATAGTGATTAAGAGCTTGGCTGCTAGCCAAAAGGTCAGCAGTTCGAATTCACCAGCTTTCCTTTGAAACAGGGCAGTTCTGCTCTGTGCTGTAGGGTCACTCTGAGTCAGAATCAACTCAACAGCAATGGGTTTATACATATATAGAGGTTCCTGGTGGTGCAGTGGTAGAGCATTTGGCTACTAACCAAAAGGTTGGCAGTTTGAATCTACCACGTGCTTCTTGGAAACCAAATGGGTCAGTTCTGCTCTGTCCTATAGGGTTATTATGAGTTGGAATGGACTTGATGGCAGTGGGTATACATGTATAGTGGAGCCCTGGTGGCACACTGGTTAAGAGCTTGGCTGCAAACCAAAAGGTCAGCAGTTCAAATCCACCAGCCACTCCTTGGAAACCTGGTGGGGCAGTTCTACTCTGTCCTGTAGGGTTGTACTGAGTCAGAATCAACTTGACAGCAGTGGGTTGGGTTTGGTTTATACATATATAATATTTATGAATTCACATATATAATGGAGTCCTCGTGTTGCAACGATAAGCACCTGGCTGCCAAATGAAAGATCGACAGTTTGAACCCACTTGGTGACTCTACAGGAGAAAGACCTCACGATTTGCTCCTATAAAGATTACAGCCAAGAAAACCCTGTGAGGCAGTTCTACTCTGCCATGTGGGATCACTATGAGTTGAAAATCGACTTGATGGCACCTAACAACAACTCACTCTCTCTATGTATATGTATCCAAAAAAAAAACACCCATTGCCGTCAAGTGGATTCCAACTCATAACAATCCTATAGGACAGAGTAGAACTGCCCTATCGGGTTTCCAAGGTTGTAAGTCTTTATGGAAGCAGACTACAACATGTTTTATATATACACACTTTTTATGTAGTTATTAACAAATATGGATTGTGTTGACTTTTCAGACTTGTTTGTAACCTGTCAAGTTTTTATTATTTTTTTTTGTAATATAGGCACATGGTGAAAAAGAAATTCCAAAGTACAAAGGAGTAATATTGGGGGTGGAGTGAGTAAGTCCTCTTTCCACCTGTAACTCCTGGTCTCCCATATTCCCCCTGCCAGGGGCAACCACTGTTAGTTTCTAGGGACTAGCACTGTCCAGTAGAACTTTCTGCAATGATAAAACTGCTCCATTCTGCGTTGTCTAATACAGCAGCCACTAGCCACGTGTGGTTACTGAGCACGTGAAATATGGGTCTTGTGATGGAGGAACTGAATTTGTAATTTTATTTTAGTTAATTTAAATGTAAATAGCCAACAACTGTTGGTCTTTATTTGTTTGGAACAAAAAAGAAGGAAACCCAAGAAGCAGAGAAGGAACTAGATTATGTTATAATTCACATAGAGCCAGAGACTGGACATTTTATTTTTGGCCTTATTTGCTCTGCCTGTGTCCCTAACCCCAAAATACTTGGGCTTCTGTAAGGCTGATTGCGGCCCTTGGATTGCCTGCCTCAGAGTCACCTAAGATATTGGTTAAAAATGCAGAGTCCTGGGCCCCTCTCCATATGTACCGAATCCCTCTTTGAAGATGGGACCAGGAACATGCATTTTTTAAAAACTCTTTGTAGTTAAACTCACCTCCCACACTTATCTCTATAGTTTTGCTTTTTCCAGAATGCCTTATGAATGGAAAAACCAAAAAACTAAACCCATTGCTGTCGAGTCAATTCTGACTCATAGCAACTCTATGGAACAGAGTAGAACTGCCCCATAGGGTTTCCAAGGAGCAGCTGCTGGATTTGAACAGCTGACCTTTTGCTTAGCATCCAAGCTCTTAACCACTGTGCCACCAGGGCTTCTATAAATGGAAACATATAGAATATAGCCTTGTGTAGGCTACTTTCACTCGAATAATGCATTTGAGAGACAGCCACATTGTTGTGTCAATAGTTCCTTCTTTTTTATTGCTGAATAGTATTCCATGTTTGGTTGTACCACAGCTTGTTTATTCGTTTACCAGTTAAAGGACATTTGGGTGAATTCTAGTTTTTGAGTATTACAAATAAAGCGACTATAAACATTAAAGGTTTTTGTGTGAATATATACTTTAATTTCACTAGGAGTGAGATTGCTATGTCATAAGGTAAGTGTATATTTAGTTTTAGAAGAAACTACTCAACTGTTTTCCAAAGCAGCTGCACCATTTTATATTTCTGCTGCAGTGCCCGAGAGTTCCAGTTCCTCCACGTCCACCTCAACACTTGGTTATTCTTTTTCATTTTAGCCGGTCTAGTGGATGTGGCTTTACTTTCCATTTCCCTGGTCTCTAATGACGTTGAGTATTGCAGTGATATTGATATTTTAAGATGGATGAGAGGTGTATGAGAGGATAGAAGCATCAAAAAAAATTTTTTTTAAAAGATTTTAATTTTCAAGAGAGGTACAGCCTGAGTGAGTCTTAAAGACGAAAAGACATCTGTAGAAAGGATGATTATAGATGCAGAGACAGAGTGAGTTTAGGAGCCCAATTTAAAGAAAGCAGGAGGGAATTTAGTGTACTAGTTTGGAGGTTAGGCATAGGGGTTGTGATCAGCCTCAGAAAGGAAGGAGCAAAACTTATTCTGAGAGGGAAAGAAAAGATAAAAGTATAGGACACTCATAGGTACTAACTTGTGCTTGGAGTAATTTCAAGGTATATTAACTAGGGCTGGTGGTTCTCTGATACCTGTTTCTGTAATACTTAGGACCAGCCCAATGGCTAATCTTAGCATCTGAGATTAAGGTCACCTTCTCCCCTGGTATTTTGCAGACCCCCCTCCATCAGCCCCTCAGTGCTGGGCAGAGATGTCACCAGGGTTGGTCATGCTGCAGCTCATCTGTCACTGGAACGGAGGATACCCAGACCCGAACTTCCTATGGACAGAAGAGCCAGGAGGTGTGATCGTGGGGAAGTCCAACCTGGGGGTGGAAATGCTGAACCGGTCCCGGCTCTCAGATGGCAAGAAGTTCAAGTGTGTTGGGAGTCACATTGTGGGCCCAGAGACGGGAGCCAGCTGCGTGGTCCAAATCAGTAAGTCGGACTTGCCTGGTCCTGGATGGAGCTGGGGTTCACCTGCCTTCCTTCCTTCTGGAGCAATCATTTGAAAGAAGATCTAGAAAGATATCCCAGGGTGTCAGAATGAAGGGAATGCCCTCTCTGTCTTTTGCTTTTTCTCCTTCCTTTCAATCTTTAAAAATGCTTAACCAAGCTTCTTGGCTCTAGTTCAAGCTGTCTTTCATTTGACAAGTACTAGTTGAGCAGTCAATAAGACAGATGAGGTCCATATATTTGTTATCTATTATTATTTTGTAACAAGTCACTCCCAAATTTTGTGGCTTAAAGTAGCAATAATCATTTATTATCTCATGATTTCTTTGGGTCAAGAATTCAGCCAAAGTATAGTGGGGATGGTTTGTCTCTGCTCTGTGATGTCTGGGGCCTCAGCTGGAAAACTCAAAGTTTGCGGGGGGAACTGAAATCCTCTGAAGGGTCCATGTCCAAGATGCTCACTCACACGCCTGGCAAGTTGTTTCCTCTCTATGTAGAGCTCTCCACTAGGCTGCTTGAGTGTCCTCACAACATAGCTACTGGCTTCCGCCAGAGTCACTGATCCAAGAGGAAGTGAGCAAGGCAGAAGTGATCCTTTTTTTGACCTAGCCTCAGGCATCACTTGACATCATGTATGCTAGATTCTTTTGGAAGTGAGTCACTAAGTCCACCCCATACTCAAGTGGGGCTGGAAAGATCAGACTCCACTCTTTGAAGGGAGGAGTGTCAAAGAATTTCTGGACATATTTTTAAAACCACCATTCCACTTTCACAGAGCTTAAGTTCTTCTGGGTGGGGTGGAGGTAGGAAGAAGACAGAAAGTACAAAAACAAGTACGATCAGTTGAGATAATAATTATGAGGAAAATAAAATGTGTGTAAAAGTGGGTCTGTTATAGGAGAGGGCCACTTTCCCAGGGTGGCAGGAAAGGTCTCCTTGAGGTGGTAATATTTTGAGCTGAGACCTGAAGGATGAGAAAGAGTTGGCCAGGTGAAGAGCTGTGGGTGGAATATCCCTCAGGTGGAAACAAGCTTGGAGTGTTAGAGGAACCAAGAGAAGGACAGTGCATGAGGTACAGGTGAGGCTTGCAGGTAGGCAGGGACCAGAGTGTGTCAGGCTTTGTGGGCCATAGTGAGGATTTTCCTCACAGTGTATCTGTATAACCCTCAGACTACAGCCATGGAGAGCTGGCACATGAGAAGTGAGCCCTGTTATGCCAGGTACTTATTTTCCCAGACAGGTGTCAGCTCAATGGTTGACTCTTCCCACTGACTCATTCAGCAAACATGTCCTCAGAAAGTGTCCCTTCTGTGTTAGGTCCTCTGCCAGGCTTTGGGCATCAGAGAAAACCAAGACTTGCTTTCTGTGCTAGGACAGGGGTCAGCAAACTATGGCCTGTAGGTTAAATCTGACCTGCCACCTGGTTTTTGTAATTTTTAAAAATTCAGATATAACTTGCATAACATAAAATTCAACCATCTTGAAGCATACAATTCAGTGGTTTTCAGTATATTCACAGTGTTGTACAGTTATCACCACTATCTAATTCGAGAATATTTCCATCACCCCCCAAAGAAACCCCGTACCTATTAAGTCTCTCCATTCCCTTCTCTCGCAGTTTCCTAGAAAGCACTAATCTGTTTCCATCTCTGTGGATTTGCCCCTTCTCGCTGTTCCATGTTTTGGTATTATGCACAATACATACAGCTTTTTAACAGCTTTATCAAAGTATAATTTACATATCATAAAATTTACCCATTTTAAGTATACAATTCAGTGATTTCTAGTAAATTTATAGAAGAGACGTCAATATGTAAAAGACGACAACTTAAAACAAAAAAGAGGAACCGAATAATGTAGTCATAGAAAGGAAGTCAAGGAGATATCAAGAAATAAAAGATGGGTTTAAACTTAGAAAAATGGAGGTAAATATTAAGCACAAGGAAACTAACAGCCTTACACATCAAAATAAAAAACAAGGAAAACAAAGACTCCAGATACAAAATCAACAACAATGAAAAAGATGAAAAGGAAATGCATAAAGAAAAATGTCTCAGCACAGAAAATTAAGTGGAAAAAAGAAACTGTCAACAACATACAAAAAAAGGCATCAAAATGATAGCACTAAACTCATACCTATCCGTAATTACACTGAATGTAAACGGACTAAATGTACCAATAAAGAGACAGAGAGTGGCAGAATGGATAAAAAACATGATCTATCTGTATGCCGCCTACAGGAGACACCTTAGACTCAGAGACACAAACTAAAACTCAAAGGATAGAAAAAAATATATCAAGCAAACAACAATCAAAAAAGAGCAGGAGTGGCAATATTAATCTCTTACAAAATAGGCTTTAAAGCAAAATCCACCGCAAAGAATAAGGAAGGACACTATATAATGATTAAAGGGTCAATACACCAGGAGGACATAACCATAATAAATATTTATACACCCAACGACAGGGCCCCAAAATATATAAAACAAACTCTAACAGCATTGAAAAGAGAAATAGACAGCTCCACATTAATAGTAGGAGACTTCAACACACCGCTTTTGGTGGAGGTCAGAACATCCAGAAAGAAGCTCGATAAAGATGCAGAGGATATAAATTCCACAGTCAACCAACTTGATGTCATAGATATATACAGAATATTCCATCCAACAGCAACCAAATACACTTTCTTTTCCAGCATACATGTGACAGTCTCCAGCATAGACCACATCCAGAAAAACCACATATTAGGCCACAAAGCAAGCCTAAGCAGAATCCGAAACATCAAAATATTACAAAGCATCTTTTCTGACTGTAAAGCCATAAAAGTAGAAATCAATAACAGAAAAAGCAAAGAAAAAAAAAATCCAAACACATGAAAACTGAACACTTGCTCAAAAAGTACTAGCTGATGGAAGAAATTAAGGACGGAATAAAGAAATTCACAGAATCAAATGATAATGAAAACAGGTCCTACCATAACCTTTGGGACACAGCAAAAGCAGTGCCCAGAGGTCAATATATAGCAATAAATGCACACATCCAAAAAAGAAGAAAGGGCCAAAGTCTAGTAAATTTATAGAGTTGTTCAACAATCACCACAATCCAGTTTTAGAACATTTCCATCACCCCAAAACGTTCCTTGTGTCCTTTTGTAGTCAATCCCCATTCCTACCCTCAGCCTCAGGAAACCATTAATCTGGTTTCTGTCTTTCTTGATTTGCCTTTTCTGGACATTTCATATGAATGGAATCATACAGTATGTGGTCTTTTGTGTCTGGCTTGAGCATAATATTGAGGTTCATCTACTTTGTAGATTTTATCAATAGTTCTTTTTTATTGCTGAATAGTATTAGATTGTGTAGATATTCATTTCGTTTATCTATTTACCAGTTGAAGAACATTTAGATTTCCAGTTTTTAGCTATTACAAATAAAGCTGCTATGAATATCCACGTACCTGTTTTTGTGTAGACGTATGTTTTCATTTCTCTTGGGTAGATACTTAGGAGTATAATTGCTGGGTGTATTAGTTTCTTATTGCTGTTGTAACAAACTACCGTAAACTTAGTGACTGAAAACAACACGAATGTATTATCTTACGTTTCTGGGGTCAGAAGTCCAAAATGGGTCAGCAGAGCTGTGTTTCTCCTGGAGGGTCTAGGAGCGAACCCATTTCTATGCCTTTTCCAGCTTCCAAAAACTACCTGAATTCTTTGGTTCGTGCCCACTTCCTCCATCTTCAAGCCAGCAGTGTAGCGTCTTCAAATGCTAGTTGGCTTGGAACATTCCTGGGTTTAGCCCCCTGGCCCAGGAACCTCCTGAGTTCTGGACAAGCTAGTACTCTCCCTAACACCACTTAACTAATCTGTGTAACTTTGAGCATGTTACTTCTCCATGCCTCAGTGTTCTCATATGAAGAACAGGTATCATAACAGGATTGTCGTGAGAATGAATTGGGTTGATATGTATAACAGCCTATAGTACAATAAATGTTAACTTTCATTATTCTGTGAGGCCATGTGTGGTGCAAAAATTCCTGCAGTTGTTTCGTGAGGAAGGAAACCATATTCTTGAATATCTCAGGCCACAGCTTGAATCACATTAAAAATTTGTCTTTTTTGACTTTCTCCTTCTGATCTCCAGGAAGTCCCTCCCTGCTCTCTAATCCCATGAAGACTTGCTTTGTCGGGGGCAACGTGACGCTCACCTGCCAAGTGTCTGGTGCCTACCCTCCTGCCAAGATACTGTGGCTGAGGAACCTCACTCAGCCTGAGGCAATCATTCAGCCCAATGAGCACTATCTCATCAACCAGGATGACCAGAGCTCCACCCTCACCATCCGCAACTGCTCCCAGCACCTGGATGATGGCTACTATGTTTGCCGGGCTGAGAACCCCGTGGGTGTGAGGGAGGTGGACATCTGGCTCAGCGTGAAAGGTGGGTAATGAAAGTGGCCCCAATGGAGGAAGTTTGATGGCTTCAGAGGGCCTGGCACCAGCATGCAAAAGCCTGGGGCTTTCCTACATATGGGCACTGCCAACTGGAAGAGGGCGTGCCTGCTTGACTATAGCTTCATGAGGTGACTAGGAAAAATTACTGTTCAATTCTAAACCTCTAACATTTGCTTAAAACCAAAACCAAAACGAAACAAACCCATTACCATTGAGTCAATTCCAACTCATGGTGACAGTGTAGGACAAGGCAGGACTACCCCATAGGATTTCCCAGGTTGCAACTTTTTTTGTCTTTAGATAAAGGCTTACAGAGCAAATCAGTTTCTCATTAAACAATTAATAAATTAATATACATATTGCTTTGTGACATTGGTTGCCAACTCCGTGACATGTCAACACTCTCCCCTTCTTGACCTTCGGTTCCCCATTTCCATTTGTCTAGCTTTCCTGTCCCCTCTTGCCTTCTCATACTTGCCCTTGGGCTGGTGTGCCCATTTAGTTTCGTGTACATGGTTGAGCTATGTGTATTATTGTTTGTTTTATGGGGCTGTCTAATCTTTGGCTGAAGGGTGAAACTCATGAGTGACTTCAGTACTGCATTGAAAGAGTGTCCGCGGGCCATACTCTCAGGGTTTCTCCAGTCTCTGTCAGACCAGTAAGTTTGATCTTTTTTTGTGAGTTAGAATTTTGTTCTACATTTATCCCCAGCACTGTCCGGAACCCTCTATTGTGATCCCTGTCAGAGCAGTTGGTGGTGGTAGCCAGGTACCATCTAGTTGTGCTGGACGCAGTCTGGTGAAGGCTGTGGTAGTTGTGTTCCGTTAGCCCTTTGGACTGATCTTTCTCTTTTGTTTTGATTTTCTTCATTCTCCCTTGCTCCAGATAGGGTGGGGCCAGTGGAGTATCTTAGATGCTGTTCACAAGCTTTTAAGACCCCAAATGCGACTCACCAAAGTAGAATGTAGAACAAGGCTGCAATCTTGACGGTAGGAGACTGCCACTTCTTTCTCCTGTGGAGTGGCTGGTGGGTCTGAACCGCTGGTCTTTCAGTTAGCAGCTGAGCACTTAACCACTGCACCATCAGGGCTCCTTAACATTTGCTTTGGGAGCAAAAAAATTATTGATGTCTTTTACATACTAAATATATACAGTATATTTAAATTGTGAAGCATAATAGCAAAATGAATATCCAAGAAACTGCCATCCCACTTAAGATAAAGCATGGAGCCAACATCACTGAAGTTACCTGTAGGTAGGTTAGCTAGATTTAGAAACAAAAACAAAACAGTAAAACTGGATGCTCATTTAAATTTGAAGCTCAGAAAGTCACTGAATATTTTTTTAGATTAAGTATGTCTCAAATCTACCTCCCGTCTGTCAGTTTGTTGTCCTGTGATGGCTTGCATGTTGTTACGATGCTGGAAGCTTTGCCACTAGTATTCCAAATACCATCAGAGTCACCCATGGTGGACAGGTGTCAGTGGAGCTAGACAGACTAGGAAGAAAGGCCTGGTGATCTACTTCCAAAAATTGGCCAATGAAATCCTTATTGATCGCAACAGAATATCGTCTGACCTTTGCTTGCTCTGACATGTCATCAGGACAGAAGAGTCACTGGAGGAGGACATCACGGTTGGTGAGGTAGAGGGTCTAGCTTCAAGGGGGCAAGGAGACCATCAGTGAGATGGGTTGGCACAGTAGCCATACACATGAACTGGAACGTGCCTGCAGTTGTGAGGATGGCAGAGGACGGGGCAACATTCGTTTCTGTTGTGTATAAGGTTGCCGTGAGTTGGAGTCAAGTTGACAGTAGCTATCTATTTATACGTCTTTAATATTGTGTGGGACATACTTTTAGGAAAAAATTATTCATTGTTTATCTGTATTTGATCTGGCAATCCTACACGTAGACCCCTTCCCATTTTCATCCTGGGATGAGAGGACCCTATCCTGAATTTCGTGTTTTTACTGCCCAGTATTTATTTAATTTTTTTTTACTACATATATATTCATTTCTAACTGGTGTATTATTTTTGTTTTTGAGTTTTAAAAAATATTGTTACCCTACATATTTAGTCTTCTTCCTTTTGCTTGTCACTCCACATTTTGTTTCTAGGATTTATTCATGATGATGTGTGTAATTGTATTTCATACCTATTCCCTCCTATATAATTTGCCATTGTTTCACTCTTCCGCAATTAAGTCGTTCGTTTTCCTGGTATTGGACATTTGGGGTTCTTTCTGATTTTTTATTACGATGAACAGTGTTTCTGTGGCTGTCATTTTTACCTAGTTCTAGATCCATAAGCAAATGTTCCTCTAGGATATGTACAAGGAGTAGAAATAATGAATTATAGGACGTGCATTTTTGTGAGAGAACTCCAAATTATTTTCAAAAGCGGTTGCATCAGTTTCCATTTTTGCCAGCAGAATGAGTTCTGGGGTTAATCCACATTTTCACCAGTAGGCCTTATCATTTTTTTTTCTAATTTTTATTATGTTTTAAGTGAAAGTTTACAAATCAAGTCAGTCTCTCATACAAAAATTTATACACACCTTGCTATATATATACTCCTAATTGCTCTCCCCCTAATGAGACAGTACACACATTCCCTCCAGGTTCTCTTTTCTAGTCCATTCGGCCAGCTTCTGACCCCCTCTGCCCTCCCATCTCCCCTCCAGACAGGAGATGCCCACATAGTCTCTTTGATCCAAGAAGCTCGCTCTTCACCAGTATCATTTTCTATCCCATTGTCCAGTCCAATCCCTGTCTGAAGACTTGGCTTTGGGAATGGTTCCTGTCTTGGGCTAACAGAAGGTCTGGGGACCATGACCACCAGGGTCCTTCTACTCTCAGTCAGACCATTAAGTCTGGTCTTTTTATGAGAATTTGGGGTCTGCATCCCCCTGCTCTCCTGCTCCCTTGGGGTTGTCTGTTGTGTTCTCTATCAGAGCAGTCATTGGTTGTAGCTGGGCACCATCTAGTTCTTCTGGTCTTAGGCTGATGTATTCTCTGGTTTATGTGGACCTTTCTTTCTGTCTCTTGGGCTCATAATTACCTTGTGTCTTTGGTGTTCTTCATTTTCCTTTGCTCCAGGTGGGTTGAGACCAATTGATGCACCTTAGATGGCTGCTTGCTAGCGTTTAACACCCCAGACGCCACTCTCCAAAGTGGGATGCAGAATGTTATCTTAACAGATTTTATTATGTCAATTGACTTAGATGTCCCCTGAAACCATGGTCCCCAAACCCCTGCCCTGCTACGCTGGCCTTCAAAGCATTCAGTTTATTCAGGAGACTTCGTTGCTTTTGGCTTAGTCCAGTTGTGCTGACCTCTCCTATATTTTGTGTTGTCTTTCCCTTCACCTAAAATAGGTCTTATCTACTATCTAATTAGTGAGAACCCCTCTCCCTCCCTCCCCACTCTCGTAACTATAAAAGAATATTTTCTTCTCTGTTTAAACTATTTCTTGAGTTCTTAAAATAGTGGTCTTATACAATATTTGTCCTTTTACAACTGACTAATTTCACTCAGCATAATGCCTTTCAGATTCCTCCATGTTATGAAATGTTTCATGGTTTCATCATTGTTCTTCATCGATGCGTAGTATTCCATGGTGTGAATATACCGTAATTTATTTATCCATTCATCTGTTGATGGGCACCTTGGTTGCTTCCATCTTTTTGCTGTTGTAAACAGTGCTGCAGTGATCATGGGTGTGCATATATCTGTTCATGTAAAGGCTCTTATTTCTCTAGGATATATTCCAAGGAGTGGGATTGCTGGATCGTATGGTAGTTCTATTTCTAGCCTTTTAAGGAAGCGCCAAATTGATTTCCAAAGTGGTTGTACCATTTTACATTCCCACCAGCAGTGTAGAAGTGTTCTGTCTGTCCACAACCTCTCTAACATTTATTATTTTGTGTTTTTTGGATTATTGCCATCCTTGTTGGAGTGAGATGGAATCTCATTATAGTTTTGATCTGCATTTCTCTGATGGCTAATGATCATGAGCATTTCCTCATGTATCTGTTCGCCGCCTGAATGTCTTCTTTCGTGAAGTGCCTGTTCATATCCTTTGCCCATTTTTTAATTGGGTTATTTGCCTTTTTGTAGTTGAATTTTTGTAGTATCATGTAGATTTTAGAGATCAGGTGCTGATCAGAAATGTCATAGCTAAAAACTTTTTCCCAGTCTGTAGGTAATCTTTTTACTCTTTTGGTGAAGTCTTTGGATGAGCGTAGGTGTTTGATTTTTAGGAGCTCTCAATTATCTAGTTTGTCTTCTGCACTGTTAGTAATGTTTTGTATACTGTTTATGCCATGTATTAGGGCTCCTAGCTTTGTCCCTATTTTTTCTTCCATGGTCTTTATTGTTTTAGATTTTATATTTAGTTCTCTGATCCATTTTGAGTTAGTTTTTGTGCATGGCGTGAAGTATGGGTCTTGTTTCATTTTTTTGCGGATGGATATCCAGTTATGCCAGCACCATTTGTTAAAAAGCTTGTCTTTTCCCCATTTAACTGACTTTGGGCCTTTGTCAAATATCAACTGCTCATATGTGGATGGGTGTATGTCTGGATTCTCAATTCTGTTCCATTGGTCTATGTATCTGTTGTTGTACCAGTACCAGGCTGTTTTGACTACTGTGATAGTATAATAGGTTCCAAAATCAGGTAGAGGCCTCTCATTTTGTTCTTCTTTTTCAGTAATGCTTTGCTTATTCGGGCCCTCTTTCCCTTCCATATGAAGTTGGTGATTTGCTTCTCCATCTCATTAAAAAATGTTGTTGAAATTTGGATCAGAATCGCACTGGCTTTTGGTAGAATAGACATTTTTACAATGTTAAGCCTTCCTATCCATGAGCAAGGTATGTTTTTCCATTTATGTAGGTCTCTTGGTTTCTTGCAGTAGTGTCTTGTGGTTTTCTTTGTGTAGGTCTTTTACATCTTGGGTAAGATTTATTCCTTGGTACTTTATCTTCTTGGCGGCTATTGTGAATGATATTGATTTAGTGATTTCCTCTTCAGTGTTCTTTTTGTTAGTGTAGAGGAATCCAACTGATTTTGGTATGTTTATCTTGTATCCAGATGCTCTGCTGAACTCTTTTATTAGTTTCAGTAGTTTTCTTGAGAATTCCTTAGGGATTTCTGTGTATAAGATCATGTCATCTGCAAATATAGAGATACTTTTGCTTCTTCCTTCGCAATCTGGCTGTCCTTTATTTCTTTATCTAGCCTAATTGCGCTGGCTAGGGCCTCCAGCATAATGTTGAATAAGAGTGGTGATAAAGGGCAGCCTTGTCTGGTTCCCAAACTCAAGGGGAATGCTTTCAGACTCTCTCCATTTAGGATGATGTTGGCTTTGTATAAATGCCCTTTATTATGTTGAGGAATTTTCCTTCTATTCCTATCTTACTGAGAGTTTTTATCATGAATGGATGTCGAACTTTGTCAAATGTCTTTTCTGCATTGATTGATAAAATCATGTGGTTCTTGTCTTTTGTTTTATTTATATGGTGGATTACACTGTTTTTCTCATGTTGAACCATCCCTGCATAAAAAAAGAAAAAAAAAATCCCTGCATACCTGGTATGAATCCCACTTGGTCATGGTGAATAATTTTTTTAATATGCTGTTGAATTCTATTGGCTAGATTTTTGCTGAGGATTTTTGCATCTAAGCTCATGAGAGATATAGGTCTGTGATTTTTTTTTCTTGTGGTGTCTTTACCTGGTTTTGGTTTCAGGGATATGCTGGCTTCATAAAATGAGTTTGGGAGTATTCCATCCCTTTCTGTGTTCTGAAATACCTTTAGTAGTAATGGTGTTAATTCTTCTCCGAAAGTTTGGTAGAACTCTGCAGTGAAGCCGTCCGGGCCAGGTTTTTTTTTTGTTGGAAGTTTTTTGATTACCTTTTCAATCTTTTCTTTTGTGATGGGTCTGTTTAGTGGGATCTACCTCTGTTTGTGTTAGTTTAGGTAGGTAGTGTGTTTCTAGGAATTCATCCATTTCTTCTAGATTTTCAAATTTGTTAGAGTACAATTTTTCATAGTAATCTGATATGATTCTTTTAATTTCAGTTAGGTCTGTTGTAATATTGCCCATCTCATTTCTTATTTGGGTTATTTGCTTCCTCTCCTGTTTTTCTTTTGTCAGTTTGGCCAATGTTTTATCGATTTTGTTAATTTTTTTCAAAGAACCAGCTTTTGGTCTTATTAACACTTTCAGTTGTTTTTGTTTTCTATTTCATTTAGTTCTGCTCTAATTTTTATTATTTCCTTTCTTCTGGTGCCCGAAGGTTTCTTTTGTTGCTCTCTATTTGTTCAGGTTGTAGGGATAATTCTTTGATTTTAGCCCTTTCTTCTTTTCGTATATGTGTATTTGTTGATATAAATTGACCTCTGGGCACTGCTTTCGCTGTGTCCCAAAGGTTCTGATGGGAAGTGTTTTCATCCTCATTGGATTCTATGAATTTCTTTATTCTATCCTTAATATCTTCTATAACCCAGACTTTTTTGTGCAGGGTATTGTTCAGTTTCCAAGTGTTTGATTTCTTTCCCCAGCTTTTTCTGTTACTGATTTCTACTTTTATGGCCTTATGGTCTGAGAAGATGCTTTGTAATATTTCAATGTTTTGGATTCTGCTAAGGCTAGCTTTATGACCTAATATGTCGTCTATTCTAGAGAATGTTCCATGTGCACTAGAAAAGAAAGTATACTTGGCTGCTGTTGGGTGGAGTGTTCTGTAGGTCTGTGAGGTCAAGTTGGTTGATTGTGGCATTTAGATCTTCCGTGTCTTTATTGAGCTTCTTTCCGGATGTCCTGTCCTTCACTGAAAGTGGTGTGTTGAAGTCTCCCACTATAATTGTGGAGCTGTCTATCTCACGTTTCAATGCTGTTAGAGTTTGTTTTATGTATCTTGCAGTCCTATCACTGGGTGTATAAATATTTAATATTGTTATAGCCTCCTGGTATATTGTCCTTTTAATCATTGTATAGTGTCCTACCTTATCCCTTGTGGTGGATTTAACGTTAAAGTCTATTTTGTCAGAAATTAATATTGCCACTCTCGCCCTTTTTTGATTGTTGTTTGCCGGATATATTTTTTTCCATCCTTTTAGTTTTAGTTTGTTTGTGTCTCTAAGTCTAAGGTGTGTCTCTTGTAGGCAGCATATAGACAGATATATTTTTTAATCCATTCTGCCACTCTCTGTCTCGTCTATCTGTGCATTTAGTCCATTTACATTCAGTGTAATTATGGGTAGGTATGAGTTTTTTTTTTTTTTTTTGATGAGTTTAGTGCTGTCATTTTGATGCCTTTTTTGTGTGTGTGTTGTTGACAGATTCTATTTCCCACTTAATTTTTTGTGGTGAGTAGTTTATATACTGTCTTTTCCTTTTCTTCATTGTTTTTCATTTTTGTTTCTGCTGAGTCTCTATTTTTTTCCTTGTATTTTATTTTGATGAGTAGGATAGTTAGCCTCCTTTGTGGTTACCTTAATATTTACCCCTATTTTTCTAAGTTAAAACCTAACTTTTATTTCTTTATATCACCTTGTCTTCCTCTCCATATGAAAGATCTGTGACTACATTTCTTAGTCCCTCTTTATTATTTTAATGTTGTCTTCTTTTACATAGTGACATCACTGTTTCCCTGTTTTGAGCATTTTTTTTATCTGGATTTATTTTTGTGATTTCTCTATCTGGGTTGACATCTGATTGCCCTGCCCAGTATTCTAGTCTTGGGTTGATACCTGATATTATTGATTTTCTCACTAAAGAACTTCCCTTAGTATTTCTTGTAGTTTTGGTCTGTTTTTTTACAAATTCCCTAAACTTCTGTTTATCTGGAAATGTCCTAATTTCACCTTCATATTTGAGAGACAGTTTTGCTGCATATATGATTCTTGGCTAGCAATTTTTTTTCTTTAATGCTTTATATAAGTCATCCCATTGCCTTCTTGCATGCACGGTTTCTGCCGAATAGTCTGAGTTTATTGACTGTCCTTTGTAGGTGACCTTTCCTTTATCCCTAGCTGCTCTTAAAATTCTCTCTTTATCTTTGGTTTTGGCAAGTTCGATTAAAATATGTCTTGGTGACTTTCTTTTAAAATCTATCTTATGTGGAGTTCAATGAGCATCTTGGATAGATATCTTCTCATCTTTTACGATATCAGGGAAGTTTTCTGCCAACAAATCTTCAACAATTCTTTCTGTATTTTCTGTTATCCCTCCCTCTTCTGGTACTCCAGTCACTCATAGGTTATTGCTCTTGATAGAGTCCCACATGATTCTTAAGGTTTCTTCATTTTTTAAAATTCTTTTATCTGATTTTTCTTCAGATATATTGGTGCCAAGTGCTTTATCTTCAAGGTCCCCAATTCTGCCTTCCACTTGCTTGATTCTGCTCCTCTGACTTTCTACTGAGTTGTCTAATTATGTAATTTTATTGTTAATCTTCTGAATTTCTGATTGTTGTCTTTATTTGGATTCTTGCAGCTTATTAAATTTTTCATTATGTTCTTCAATAACCTTTTTAATTTCTTCAACTGTTTTGTCTCTTTGTTCCTTGGCTTGTTCTGCATATTGCCTGATCTCCTTTCTTATGTCTTCAAGAACTCTGTATATTAATCTTTTGAATTCTGCTTCTGGTAATTCCAGGAAGACACCTTCATCCAGAAGATCCTTTGATTCTCTGTTTTGAGAGCCTGTTTAAGCGATCATGGTCTGTTTCTTTATGTGGCTTGATATTGACTGTTGTTTCTGAGCCATCTATAAGATATTGTATTAGTTCATTTTATGTTTGCTTACTGTATCCTACTTTCTTGCTTTGTTTTGATATGCCCAAATAGGTTGCTTGAGTGAGCTAGCTTGATTATTTTTGCCTTTGGATCTCTAACGTCCTGTCACCAGATGGCTAGAGCTGTTATCAGGTATATGAGCTTATGAGTCCATTCACTTTTCTTGTGTGGATTCAGCTCAGGTGTCCAGGTAGCTAGTCATCAAGTATGTGGTACAGGCTCTGTCCTACAGTCTTAGAGGGTCAGGGGTGTTTGGTGTTGGTACTGGTATCTGGTTGTAGCAGGGGGTCATGTTCTCAACAGGGCAGGGGGCTGAGAACTGTCCCCTGAGTGTCTCTGGGAAAGTGCATTCCCGTTCCCTAGAGTATACTGGTGGGTGGGTTCTGCAGTCAGGCCATGGGCACCCAGTGCTTTTGGTTGTGAGGACTGGGAGGTACTAATTATCCTTGGGCCCCTGTTGTGGGTGGCTGGGTGACCTAAGTGGAGCCGCTAGTCCTTAGGGCCCTGATGTGGGTAGGTAAGGACCCTGTTTAATAGGCAAAGGGTGTCAAATATCAAACACCCGCCTCTCCATCACACAGCTTAAACGTTGCAGTCTGCCAGCAAGGGCCTACTCTCCTGAAATAGGCCCACACAGGTCTATGCAAGGGGGAAAGGTATTCAAAGTCCATGGACTGTTTATGCCTGGACGGGAGCTGCTTCTGTCCTGAGCTCCCCAGGTTAGTGGAGCTGGCAAATTATCATTTCCCTCTGTTGTGAATTTATTCCTTCTCCACGTCTGGGAGCATGGCTCAGGGCACTCAAATGGGCCTATCTCAGGCCCAGGGAAATGAACAGCCACTGAAGCCAGCTTTAGGGCAGGGGACACGGTAAAATATATGCAAGTACTTAGATTTTGCTGAGAGCATCATTCTTCTGTGGTTCGGGAGGTGTGAGTAGGCTGTGCAGCTGGCTGCTTTTCCCTGAGGAAACTGTGGCCGAACGCTACTACCAGCCTGCTGCAGCTGTGCCTGGGAGTGGTTCCTCAGGGATCCCAGCTATTCAGGTCTGGCAACTCCTCTCTGCTTCTAAACCATCTCTTTCTCTCCCTGCCACTCAGTCCGTTTTCTGACTTTGTCTTTGATGTTCAGGGCTCCTAGCTTGTCAGAAATATAATCGTTTCACTTGATTTTTCGGGTCTTTGTTTTAAGAGGGATCTCCAGAAGCATCTGGCTATTCAGCCATCTTGGACCCCCCCGAGGCCTCAAAATTTTATTTGTAAGTTCATAATTTCAAAATAGCAGGTGTAAAACGGAATCCCACTGTGAACCTAATTACTTAGAAGCCTGAACATTTTTACTTTTTGTTTTTTGACATTTTATTTGGGTTTGTGAGTTTTATCTTATAGATGTGTAGGAGTTCTTAAGTTTTATGTGTTGCAAATATCTCCTTTTAGTTTGTTTTCTTATTCTCTATCTTTATAGTATTTTTTTGATTACCAGATGTTCTTACTTTAATGTAGTTGATTTTATGAATCTTTTCTTAAAAAATTAGCAATTTTGGTATCTTAAGAAATCCTTTCGTGTTCCAAGATTACAAATATATTCTCCTATATTTTGTTCTAAAATTTTTAATGTTTTGCTTTTATATTTAATCCATCTGGAATTGATTTTTATGAATGGTGTGAGGTAGGGATCAAGTTTCTTTTTTTTCCATTTGTATAACCATGTGTCCCAGAACCATTTATTGAATAGTTTGTCTTTTCCTCACTAATCTGTCGTATATCAAGTTCCCTTTTATGTGTGGGCCTCTTTCTGGTCTCTCTGTTCTGTTGCATTGATAACTGTTTATTGTGGCACCAATAATCACGTTCTTAATTACTGTGACTTTTTATAAAGTCTTGATGTGTGGTAGACATGTAGAGATTTTAGCTTTCCAGTGTTTTTCATATAGGACGCTTCATTTGATCCCCACAATCTCTCTGTCTGAGTTAGGGAGATGAGATATTTATCTTGTTTTTGTCATATACCTTATTCAAGGTCATGAAACCAAGGTAAGACTTGGACCCAGGGCAGATGAGGGAGGTGGTCCTATCCTGGGCTGTGTGCATATCACATGGTGTGATTTGTCTTTACAGAACCTTTCAACGTTGGAGGAATCGTGGGAACCATTGTGAGCCTCCTTCTGCTAGGACTGGCCATTATCTCAGGGCTTCTGTTGTATTACAGTCCTGTGTTGTGCTGGAAAGGTAGGGCTTCTTGGGCCCCTGTGCTTCTCCTTCAGGATTCTTGAAAGTGCGTGGGTGGGGGAATGAAGCCCCTTTTATGAAGTCCCATTCTATACACTTCATCTGGGTAAAAATGTGCAGTGATGGGGCTCCTAAGTACCATCCCTGAACACTCTTTGTCATCTCTCATGTTGGGTCAGTTTTCTCATTCTTTTGTACATGTTAGATTGAAATGGTTGTTTGGGTTGGAGGGGGTTTCATTGTGATAAAATATATATAACATGAAATTTGCCATTTTAACGATTTTTAAGAGTACAATTCAGTGGCATTAATTACAGTCATAATTTGTGCAACAATTACCATTATCTATTTCTAAAACTTTTTCATCACCCCAAATAGAAACTCCATACTCATTAGTAATTCCCTATTTCTTCTCCCTTCAACCCCTGGTAACCTCTAATCTACTTTCCATCTCTATGAATATGCCTATTCTAGATATTCCATATAAGTGGAATTATACAATATTTGTCCTTTTGTGTCTGGCTTATTTCATTCAACATAATGTTTTCAAGTTCATCCATGTCATAGCATGTATCAGAACTTCATTCCTTTTGATGGCTGAGTAATGGTCCATTTGTTCATATGCCACCTTTTGTTTATCCATTCATCTGCTGATGGACACTGCCATTTTTGATGTTGGGTCAGTGTTCTCATTTGTTATTCTTATGTTAATGTTAGACTTATTAAAAAACATTTGTGATGCTGAAGTGGATGTTATTGGATATTAATTTTTTTTTTCCTTTCCCCCTTCAGTAGGAAACACCTTCAGGTGAGTGTTCCCAAGACTCAAATCAAACCCATTCCTATTATCTGTCTTCACTGCTGTTCTGTTTCCTATTATAAGAACAATGATAACAGTTATCACCAAGGACCCACCGTGTGCCAGCCACTGTACTGGAGGCTTCATTAGGCACAATTACAAACCCTTTCATAAGCTCTCTGGGGGGGGGGGTGGCATTTCCATTTCCAGATAAGGAGACAGAGGCTCAGCAACATAAAGTAATTTCTGCAAGTTCACCCAGGAAGTAAGTGGCAGTGCCCAGGTCTAATTGATTCCAAAGTCTGTGCTCTTTCTACAATGATAAACTTCACCTTGATTTTTCAGTCTCTATGAGCTATTGGGGAAACACTGGTGGCACAGTGGTTAACTGCTACAGCTGCTAACCAAGCGGTTGGCAGTTCAAATCCGCTAGGTGCTCCTTGGAAACTCTGTGGGGCAGTTCTACTCAGCTCTATTGGGTCACTATGAGTCGGAATCGACTCAACGGCAGTGGGTTTGGTTTTTTTGGTTAATGAGCTATTAGACCACCACAGGGTGGGCTCATCGCTTGTCCATCACTGAGGCATAAAGATAATATGTACATATTGAGCCCAGAAGTTCATGCATGTATTTTAGTTTATTTTCCTAAAAAGAGCTAAAAGAAAGAATAAGTCATAAGAAATGTTTTGGAAGACTAGTCTGAGCATGCCCAGAAGCCCCTCCCAAAGGAGCACCCCAGTAGGGGCCATGTAACTAGATGGAACTTGTGTGTTTCATTTTCTGAGGAGATTCTGGGTGGGGGCAAAGAACACCTCTCTATGTATGATTCTATGGAAAAATAATTTCTCTTTATGTATTCCTTGTGATGGAATATTATTATTCTGAGACCGCCTTCCGAGAGACAAGGTAATATTTACTGCCCTGCATTTGAGAGCTGTTCTCCCAGTGCAGTTCTACTCTGTCCTATGGTGTCGCTATGAGTCAGAATTGACTCGATTCCAATGGGAATGGGGTTTCTCCCGGTTAGTCTTTTATCTCCCAGGGTTATTTCTCACACGGAGGCAGCAGCATGCCATAATGGGACAAGGCTTTTCAATTAGTGGACGTGGGTTCAAATCTCAGCTCTGCCATTTCCAGGCCCTGTGACCATGGAAAAGTGCCTGATCTTCTCTAAGCCTCTGTCTCACAGGTGGGGTTATGAGGATTAAATGAGAACATAATGCTCCTAGGACTGTGGCTGGCTCCCATTCATATTCATTCTTCTTTAAGAAATGTACAGTCTAGCTGGGTAAGCAAAACTAGCGGTATACCAGAGAGCAATTAAATGCTAAACCGCTGGGCACAGACTAAACACAGTCATCATTCAGGGCTTCAGGGGAGGGGGAGGATTTTACCTGGGCTTAAAGGATGAGGAGAAATTTCAGCAAGTGGAGTGGAATTGAGGGCATTTCAGGAAAGGAGCACGTGCTGTGAGGGGAAGTGCAGTGGTGGGTGCTTGGGACACCGACACCCCCCTGATGAGCAGGGGAGGGTGCTTTCTGAGGAGGAATTAATAGAAGCACAAGATATGATCCCCTGTAGCAACCTGTGCTGGCATCTCTGTGAGAATATCATCACACCATCATCTCGTGACTTAACCAAGTTGAACGCATGAAGAATTTTCCATATTGCCAAAGAGGGTGCAGAAAAACCTAGTGTTTCCCATTCAGCGAGGTCTGAAGTTTGCAGAAAAGCTGGCTATCTTCTTGATTATTTTTCCCCTTTGGAAATTAGGGGGCAAGACATGGGTGATGTCATGGTTTTGGTGGATTCAGAGGAGGAAGAAGAGGAGGAGGAAGAGGAAGATGCTGCAGAAGAGGAGGAGGAGGAGGAGGAAGAAAACGAGAGGGAGGAGCTGCCAAAAGAAACACACAAGCACGGCCACATTCACCGAGTGACTGCACTGGTGAACGGGAACACAGAACAGATGGGGAACGGGCTCCAGGCTCTCCAAGGTAAGCTCGTTTTCCCTTCAAAGCCCTCTGATGGGCTGTGGTGAGCCTCCCAGGAGGAAACCTGCCAGAGCTGATTCTGTCTTTTTTTAAAGGCTGGGAAAGCTAGTTAGCTAAAGTTTAATCTCGAACCTGAGAAGCTGAAGGACGATTACCAATGCAAAAATTAAACTGACACATTTCTCAGAGGACTTCTCTGGGAAAGGCACAATATTGGCATTGTTACAAACACACCAAAAAAAACCCAAACCTGTTGCTGACTGAGTCAATTCGGACTCGTGGCAACCCCAGGTGTAACAGAGAACTGAGCTCCTTAGGGTTTTCTTGGCTGTAATCTTTACGGAAGCGGACTGCCAGGACTGTTTTCTGTGGCACCACTGGGCGGGGCTGAACTGCAAACCTTTTGACTAGTAGCTGAGAGAAAACCATTTGTGCCATCCAGGGGCCTTATTGGTAGTGCACGTAGAGGGAAAAAAGACAATGTCTGCAAACAAGGAGCAACACAAGACCAGTTAGGGCAAGCAGACCAAAACATGGGGGAACATTAAAACGCAAGCAATGTTTAAACAGTGCTGAGAGAGAGCAGTAGAGGAACTGTTGCAAGGAGGGAGTTGATTAATTGCCTGATGAATGATGCATTTAAAAATTATAGGACCTCAGAGAGAGATGACAGCCTTGAGGGGTAATTTGGTCTAGAGATGCTTTGTGGAAGAAGGTGGGATGTGAGGTGAGACTTTAAGGACAGTTGTATTTGCAGAAGCAGAAAGGACAGAGGGGAATGGCACAATCCCAGAGTATGAAGGATGGAAATCATCAAGCCAGTCTATGAGGATTCTGAAAGGGAGCAGGTAAAAGGAGGAATACCTATCCCGCCCCACCTGCTCCTCTGTGAAATCTGATTGAGTGGTTCACTCTTCTTTCCAGTTGTTGTTATCAGGTGCCGCTGAGTCAGTTCCCACTCATAATGACCCTGGTACAACAGAACGAAACACTGCCTGGTCCTGTGCCATCTTCACAATCGTTGCTCTATTTGAGCCCATTGTTGCAGCCACTGTGTCAATCCATCTCATTGAGGGTCTTCCTCTTTTTTTGCTGACCCTCTACTTTACCAAGCATGATGTCCTTCTCCAGGGACTGGTCCCTCCTGATAACATGTTCAATGTACCTGAGATGAAGTCTTGTCATCCTTGCTTCTAAGGAGCATTCTGGGTGTACTTCTGCCAAGACAGATTTGTTCATTTTTCTGGCAGTCCATGGTCTATTCAACGTTCTTCACCAACACCGTAATTCAAAGGCATCAATTCTTCTTCTGCCTTCCTTATTCATTGTCCTGCTTTCCAGTAAAGAATTACAAATTACTGAAATGATTGAAAACTGATGGTGGAAACAGAAACACATTCCCTTGAGATCATTCAGAGTTGACTGTGTTTTCCCCCCATACAGATGACAGCAGTGAGCTGCAGAGTGGCATCGTTCACGAAGAAGACAGGCCAGTTTGAAGAAGAAGACTGTCCATCGTTATCTTTTCCTAAAAGCTGGGAAAGCAAGGTTGAAGATATGCTTTTCGTCCGGCTTTGACTTGCATCCCCAACTGGGGTCTTGCCTTAGCAATGGTTTGGGTCTCTCGGCAGAAAAGAAAAACACACACATCTTTCCTTCCTTTTTTTTTAATTGGTTTGATTTGCTGTTAAGTCTTCTCAAGACTGTTACAAAGCTTTGGGAATGCGGTGTGTGGGGGAAGGCTGCGTTAACGTCTGAGGTGTCACTTACGCTGTGACTCCTGGCTTGATCCAGGTGCACCTACTGTGGCAGACGCTGACTTGGAGGGAGGAGTGGGCAAAAGCCCACGGTCTCAGTGCCTTTTGCCACTATCACAGGTTTGTAACCAGCCTGCCCTGGCACAGAGCTGTATATTGTGGGGTGATAGGAAAATGCCGTCTATCACTGCCCAGGTGAGCCAGTGGCCGAGGAAGCAGGCAAATGTCAATTTCCTGGAAAAAGTGAGGCAGCGTCAGCTGCCTTTGCGGGTCAGGGGAAGGCAGCTGGGCTCAAGCTTTGGAGCTGGAACCACCTGGACTTGAGTCTGGGCCCTGCTCCTTGTTATGCGGGCTTGAATATGTGGCGTTACCTCTCCCTGGGCTTCCATGTCCTCATCTGTAAAATGGGTGACATCATACCTACATTATGGGGCTGTGGTGAGGATCAAATGAGGTCATTTCGGATGCCAGGCGCTCAGTAGATACTAATTATCTTCTTCTTTGCCTCTCCTAGGGGAGGAGAAAGGCTAACTGTAGGAGTTACCGCCACGTGCCTTTCATTCTTCGGAGAATGGTTTCAGGCAAGGGCATTTTCAGAGCTCTCCTGATGATTTTTTGCTCCCCTGAACATACAGTTCTTTTCAAAGAGATAAGGGGCCGATAAGAGGAAGTGCCTTTCATGATAACCTCACATTTTGCAGTGCTTCATATTTATACAAAAGCCTCTTTTGCTGCACTGTTCGCTTTCAGCCTATCCTGGTCTTGACTTCTCCTGTGAAAGGCAGGATAAAGGTTTGGTACCAGAGTTATCTCGTGAGGAGGAGTCCTTGTACAAACCAGTTCATCTGGCCTTGGTTTCTCCATCTCCGAAGTGGGAAAACTTGTTTCCTTCCTACATCTTAGGGATATTATGGGACTACACTGATCAAGTTTCCAATGAAAATAACGTGTAATGAGTTTAGGCTGCTGATACTTCCAAGCAGATCCTTGGACAGATTAGAGGTTTTTTTTTCCTTTCTGATTTTATCCAAAATATCTTAAATGGCAGGGACCTTATAAGGGTGCAAGCGATATGAGCTAAACATGAAAATCTGATGTGAATCTGCACTCTTTAATGTTGCATAGTCTGCTGTAATGGGCAAGACCTCAGACTTAAAAGAGAACTTTTCTTTTTCTAATACCCGTGACTCTGAGGATGAGAAGCTGGTTATCTGGAGTAACCCTGTAGCTGACGTTGGGGGAAGTTATTTTCCTGGATGAAGGGACTAAACTGAGTAAATCACTCAGTGGGTGTCCTGTCCCCAGCTCAGACTCTGGGGCGCTCAGGAGCTGGCTACTATTTCCACCCCTCAGGGATAGCTGTGAATTGCAGTTCTCGTAGTTGGGCCAGGTCTTTTGCTCCACGGTACCTCATGTGCTTAACCACTCTTAACTGTACGATAGTGTCGCTTCAGAACGGGATTCTTGGACCAGTGGCTTCTGAAGTCGCCGAAGTCTGAGTTAATCTCTTTAAAGTCTTCCATGGCTAAATTCTTGAATTTGAGAGTCTACTACACAGAGGCAACCATATTCAAAAACAAAACAAAATGTAGGAAAAAAAAAAAAATACCAAGCTGGGACACAGAGAACATTTTGCAAGATCATTGGGATGCTTTCCACAACTTCCTCTTCTCCTGTGCGCACACGTGATGATAGGAAATATTTGAGGCAGGGTTTTTCCACTAGCAAATGGGAACTTCAAGGTCTTGGTGCCAAAACACTGTAAATTACACATTTTTTGACCACTTGAGCTGTGGCTGCTATCACTTATTTCTGGACTTGGTATGCACATTAATATGGGTAGGTCGCTTAAGAGCCCCACTACTGGAGGTCTTTGAGTTTTAAGGCTTTTTAGAGAATTAGGACCTCTTCTTCTTCTTCTTTTTTTTTTTAAGGCAATCCATCCCCATAATCATAGATACGTTGACAGAGGGGTACAGAACTTTGTCCTGATGGTGGCAAAGTCCAGGTTACATTTTGCTTTTTAAAAATTTCATCTGCCTGTGGTGTGAACTCTGGAGACCAAGAGATCTACTTATCAGAACTAAGATAAAACACTTCAAGGATATCACAGCTGACATCGCTTTTCCTTATAACCTGGTGGACCATCAGAGGAGGGGGTGTGGGGCACACAATCCTGTGGCTTTGATATTAGCTCCAAGCCTCACAAGCACATACAGGCTCTATCACTGTAGCAGGAAAACACATGATGGAAAAATTTCCATAACCCATGCACCAAGCGAGACCTGGAAAATCTTCCTTGCTGGGTAAAATTTGTATGATGCAATAAGTGCCAACTGCCATCTCTCACCATGGGACTGGCCAGGAACTGCTGCAAAGAAAAATAAGCAGATCTGTCTGCATTATCCACATTTTCATATTTGGAAGGGTGAGGTCAGGAGAAATTAGTTCTGAGGTTATAATATGGATTTTTTTTTAAGATTATGGAATAAAGTTATTTTTAAATAAATGCTTTAGTGATCTTTATTTAGACCTGATTAGTCAACAAATTTGGGAAAACAAGTTTGCCCAAGACTTTTTTTTTTTCTACCAGTTTCTTATTGGTAATAACTTTTCATTATCTTCCATGACTGGTAGACAGTACCGACCCTCTTAACACCTTCTAACTCATCTGCATCTTTCCTAATCCCTCTGAGAAACTGTTTTTTTTTTTTTTTCCATTTTTTTCCTCCTTGTGCCAAATGCCTGCATATCCTTAAACATATGCCACTTTTTTGGTCAGATTTCACACTTTCCAACATTAAAGGGCTAGGGTAGGTGTTATAATGGAACTGATAAAGTGTTGCAAAAAGACAATTTCTGTTAGCAGTCCAGTTCCCGAAGTGGGTGGCTCTGAAGTTCTTCACTTGGCTCAGCTAATTTTAGTTGCCACCAACTTCTCACCTCACCCCCCCAACTGCAGGTTGTCCAATTCCATTCCTATTTTTTTCTCTAGGCCCATGGCTTTTCCTCAGTTTTTAGCTTTAGCTTCAAACAACCTCCCCTTCTCTTAGGTCATTCCTCTTTCTTCCCCCACCCCTCCCTTTCTCTTCACTCCAGACTCCCTCCACATTTCCTTCCCACTACTCCTTAGCTCTTTTGTGGCATTTGAAACTTATTTCCTTTTTAACCAAGTCGATATTTCCTACCTTGACCTCAATTTCCCTTTTTTTTTTTTTTTTAACCCCACACTTCCCATTTATTTTTTTTTTTAAACCCAAGCCCCCCTCCTCCCGGTTTTCTAAGCTCCCCATTTTACCTCTGCCTGTTTTCCTGTATCTCTGGTCCTGAGCGCCTTTTTCCTGGGCCCCATGTGACTACAGGCCTCCTGGGTTCCTACCCATGTTTATCCTGCTTGCTAATTTCTGGACCCCACTCTTTTTCGTCTCCCCTCATCTCTCACCTTCCCTTTTCACTACCCGTTTTGACCTTGCCCTTTCCCCTGGGCTTGCCTATCTGTTCCCCATTAAAAAAAAAACAACAAAAAAACCCACGGGCTTTCTCTGGTCCCCCTGTTATCCCCAGCTGCTCTGTTGGTGTCTTCTACCTGGGTTCCCGCTTAACCTCTGATCTTTCCTCCTCCTCAGGCCCTCGATTTCATTTTCCAGCCTCATTACTACCGCCTCCCCCACCCCGTTTTAATATGTACTCAGCTCCCGTTTTCCTGCCCCCCCCCCCCGTTTTGTCTCTCCCAAATTCTCTCCTCAGCCTTCGTTTGTGTCCCATTTTCCCCGACCCCTAATCTCTTCAGGTCCTCATTTTTATTCGATTTATTCCTTCCTCCTCGCAACCCCGTTTTCACCCGGTTCCCATTCTTCTCCCGGTTTTTTCCTCAGCTTCCTCCCCCCGGTTTTTGCCCGTTCCCCGTTGCCCCCCAGCTCCGCTCCTTCCCCTGGTCTTTGCCCGGCCCCAGCGTCCCCCGTTTGCCCCTCAGCTCCCCTCCGTCCCCACCACCCCGGTTTTTACCCAGCCGCCCGTTCCTCCCCTCACTACCCCCAGCCCCTCACTCCAGTTTTTACCCGGCCCCCGCCCCCCGTTTCCCCGTAAGCACCGCCCCCCCGTCAGCTGGCGTCCCCCATTTCTCCTGTGGTCGCATTCCCGCTCCCCCCGTCACCCTCCCCGCGGCGTCTCTCCCACCCGCGCACCCCCTCGGCCGCGCTCCCCTCGGTCTTCGCCCCGCCCGTCCGCATCCCCAGCCCCGGCTCCCCCTCCCGGGGTCCCCGGTCCCCCCGCGTCTCCCGCCCGCGCTTCGCCAGCCCCGCCCCCCGCGCGTCCCCGCCCGCGCCCGCCGCCATGTGACAGGAAGCAGCTGATGGCCTCTCCGGGCGGCGGCGGGCGCGGCGGCGGCGGCGGCGGCAGGGCGGGGGCGGGGGCGGGGGCGGGGGCGGGGGCGGGGGCGGGGGCGGGGGCCGGGGCGGGCGGGCGACGCGGGGGCGGCATGAGGGCCGGCGGCCCGGGGGGCTGAGGCGGCCGCCGCCTGCCGCCTGCCGCCGGCCGCCTGCCGCGGGAGCTGCGCGTCCTCCATGGAGGCCGGAGGTGAGCGGGCCGGGCGCCCTTGTCGCCCGGCGGGGCCGAGGCCCGTCCTCCCCGGGGTGCTGGGGGGTGACCCCGGGAGGTGGGCTCGGCGGGGGCGGGGGCCGGGACGCGGAGGCGGCGGGGGCGCTGCGGCCGGGGACGTCGGCTCGGGGCCGGCGGCGCGGTGAGCGCCCGGCGCCCAGCTTTGTTTCACTTTCGCTGTCAGCGGCCGCCTCGGCGTCTCCCAGCGCGGACCCGGGCGGGGGAAGGACGGGCTTCTGCGTGGCAGGGATCCCTCCCCCGGGACAGCCCGGGGCACCTGGGGTCCGTCACTTGCGCCTGGGTGGGGCGCGGGGGGCGCCAGAACCCTGAAGGGGTGATACCCAAGGGGGTGGGTACCCAGGTGCTAGGTGACGCACTCGTCACTCCTGGCTGCAGGTCTGGATGGGAGTCAGCCCTGCCCCTTGCAAGCTGTGTGATCCTGGACAAGCCACTTAACCCCCTGCCCCTACCCCAAGTGTCAGTTTTTATTTGCAAACTGGGTGTAATAGTACACTCCTAAAAGGGTTTTTTTTTTTTTTTTTGAAAGGGTAAGGTTGGGATCATCCTAGACTTGCTTCTTCCTAAGAGTTATCTGGAATCCCTGTAATCAGTGCCATTGAATTGCACACAGGTAGAAATTGTTGAATGGGTGTATGTTTTGCTGTGTATACTTTCAACAACAAAATATATAAATATTCGGAGCCTCTCTCGGTAGAGACTGATTCCGGTGGGGTGGGGCTGGAAATGCTGATAGCTGGTGACATGTATGATCAGGCAGGTTTAGCATACGTGGATGGGTGAGGTACTTACCTCTATCCATGATAGCGACTGTCATTCTCAGAAGGCCGTGGATGGCAGAGAATATTGGATATACGTCGAAGGCCAACCCGAAAGATCATACAGCCTTAAGTGGAAACTGTGCTTGCTATGCAAAAACTTCAAGACAAGTCCCTGGAGGCTTCCTCCTTTCAAACACCGTGGCCCTAAACCCCACCTATATAGAAATTCAGGCTGGTAGTCCCAACACCTGTGCTTAAGAGCCCTTTCTGTAGGGGAAATTCTCAGAAGGTGTCAAGTCCTAAGGTTTAGCATTTGTTCCAGAGCCTCTGTACTCTTCCAGTGAAGTTCTGGAGAATGCTGCTTGCTGATATTTGTGTTCCTCTGGCTTGTTTGATCAAATCGAGAGCAGGGGTTGCTGGCGGGTAGGTTGAAATCAGGGTATTCCCTGGGGTGGTGGTACTTTTTAATTTGGGAGATGACATTTCTTTGTTTGCTGGAGTCAGCTATTCAGTAAAAGGTGTAGAGGTACCTCTCCCTGCCTTCCCATCTTGATAAGGACTTTCTTTTCAGGCAGTGTATTAACCATAGAATTCTTTTTAAGCTGCCCATACTGTTTTCATGGATCTTCTGTGAAGCTTTTTATAGCTTCCGCTGTTGTTTCCATTGACAGCTTGCAGCTAAATCTGAAAGCGATCTGTAGCTGGCCTCCCCTTTTAACTGGAATCTGTTTCCAGTTCTGGGTTTTTCCGAATGATTGATGGCTGTGTTTTGGGGTGTGGGCAGAGCTACTGTAAAAAGGCCAGAGAGTTTCATGTTCTTTTGAAGCTGAATAAAGCTCATTGTGATAACAGTGGATGACAGTAGATATCTTCAGAGCAGTGGTTAGAATTCATTTATTCATTCAACAAATATTTATTGAGCGTATAGTATGTACCAGGCATCCCTGAGGCCAGCACTAACCAGTAGAGGTATAATGTGAGCCACGTATGTAGCTTAAAATTTTCTAGTAGCCTCATTGAAAAAAGTGAAAAGAAAGAAACCAGTGAAGTTGATTTTTCTTAAAATATATCTTATTCAGCCTGCCATATCCAAATATTGTTGTTGAACATGTAATCAATTAAAAAAAATTATTGAACTACTTTACGTTCTTTTTCATAGTAAGTCTTTAAAATTGGTGTGTATTTTATATTTACGGCATACCTCATTGTCAAACATCTTTGGGGCTCCCCACATTTTGAGTGCCTACTAGCCACATAAAGAGCTCTGGTGGTGCAGGAGTTAAGCGGTTGGCTGCTAACTGAAAGACTGGCTGTTTGAATCCAGCCAGTGGCTTTGAGGGGGAAAGACCTGACAATCTGCTTCCATAAAGATTACAGCCTAGGAAACACTATGGGGCAGTTCTGCTCTGTTACATGGGGTCACTATGAGTTGGACTTGACTCTACAGCACCTATCAGTGAAGTAGCCACACTGATGAGTGGCTACCATATTGGATCGCACAGCACGATGGTAGGGAATAAGGTTCACAGGTCCTGATTTAAGGAGCTTTCTCTGATTTCGGTGGGGATGGGGAAGGGATAGACCATCAATACATAAAAACGACATATAAGCCACTGAAATGTCTGGGAGTGATAGTTACAAAGAAAAACAGGGTAAATGGAAAGTGATTGGGGCCACTTTAGAGAGCAAGATCAAGAAGGCCTCTGTGACATCAGAGCTGAGCCCTGAATGATAAGATGGAGCAGCTGGGCAAAGATTTGGGGCTCTTACCAGGGAAGGAGCTTTCCAGGCAGATGGAACAGCTAATGTGAAGGTCTTGAGGCAGGAAAAGTCACTGGCTTCCCTGTGGTTGGGGTACTAGCTTCCACCACTGTGTTAAGGCCAATCACCTGTGACAAAAGATGCCCAATCATAAATATTTTCCCCTTCAGCTTGGTTGTCCAAACACATCCCAGTGCTTGATTAGAAAACTGATCTGTGGTCACTGCAGGTACGATCTGAGATGAAGCCGGATCCTCTCTGCTCTTTTTTTGTTTGTTTTTTTTTTGAAATTCCACACTAATTATGGCTTTCTTTTCCAGGAACCTAGTCTAGCTTGGGCCCAGACTCCCCTTCAGAATTTCCTTCGTTCTAAAATGGAGAGATGAGAGTCACTGGGTTTTCTTTTTTTTTATTTTCCCCTCCTTTTAGCTCCTGGATTCCTGAACTTGAAATAGCTAAAGTCCCCAAGTCTCATAAATAGAGTGTGAATTCTGGCTATGGCTCATGTGAAATGTTTGGCATAAGCATCTTCATAGTTAAAGGCTTCATTTCATTTATATTTAAAGAGAATATACCATGTATATTTGTTCAGCAAATATTTACTGACTGCCTGCTCTCTGCTAGGAGTTCTGCTAGGTGCTGGGGAGAAACATTTAAGGTTCTGTTCCTGTGGAGTTGATGTTTTAGTTCTGGGGAGCAAACAGGTAATCCAATGGTGATGAGTGCTATAAAGAAAATAAGGTGAGGAGTTGTGACTTGAGAATCAGAGAAAAACTCTCTAAGGAGGTGGCATTTTGAGCTGACACCTGAATGAAGAAAAGGTAGCAGCCATGGAAGGACTGTCCAGGTGAAGGAAATAGCTGGTGCAAAGGCCCTGAGGCCAGTGTGCTGGAGCCAGGGACGAGGACACCAGAAGTACAAGACCAGGTGGGAGAAGAAGTCAGATTATGCAGAACTTTGAGGACAGGGTGAGGAGTTCGGACTTTCTTCTGAGAGTGATTGGAAGTGATTCATACTTTAAAATGATCACAATGGGAGGTGAGAATGGGTGATGCGACAATAGAGTGGAAGCAGGGAGGACATTCATATATTTTAAGATACGTCTTTTCACATTTTGACATTATTTTGTATATGTACAAATTATTTCCTCATCAAGTTGTTTACCTTGTAACAGCTGTAAAAGGGTCAAAGTCTGGAAACGACCAAAGTGGAACACACGCATCAGGAAGTGACCTCATTCGGGATGGAAGCCAGCTTTTATGATATTACTGTATATCACAACGAGGGTGGTCAGAAAAATCAATTCTGAAGGCCTTTAACTTCTGAGCTTCGTCAGCCATTGAGAATCTTCAACTGGAGTAGAGAATTGAACTAGGAACTGCCGTTCTCGTTGATGAAACAGCACAGATACTGTGCTAAACCCTGGGAGAAACACAGATTAAATTGTCTCGGTACTTGAATGTTGTTAGCTGCCATTGATTGGGCCCTGACTCATGGCGATGTAACGGATGTGTAAGAGCATGAAACATTGCCCAGTCCTGCGCCATCTTCACCATCACTGGCATGTTTGAGTCCAGTTGGACAGTATTCTGTTTTGATCCATAGAATTTTCATTGGCTGATTTTTGGAATTAGATTGCCAGGCTTTTTTTTTCTAGTCTGTCTTAGCCTAGAACCTGTCCACCATGGGTAACCCTGCTGGTATTTGAAATACCAGTAGCATAGCTTCCAGCATCTTAGCAACATGCAAGCCACCACAGTACGACAAACTGACAGACAGCTGGTGAGTGTTTAAATGTTGTTAGGTGGTGTTGAATTGGTTCGGACTCATAGCAACCCCATGTACAACAGAACGAAACACTGCCGAGTCCTGCACCATTGTCACAATCCTTGCCATGTTTGAGCCCATTGTTGCAGCCATTGTGTCAGTCCGTCTTGTCGAGGACCTAACTCTTTTTCCTGACCCTCTACTTTACCAAGCATGATGTCCTTCTGCAGGGACTGGTCCCTCCTGATAATGTGTCCAAAGTGCATGAGACGAGGTCTCACCACCCTCCCCTTCTAAGGAGCATTCTGGCTCTACTGCTTCCAAGATGTGTTCGTTCTTCTGGTAGTTTACAGTGTAGTATTCAGTATTCTCTACCAACACCATCATTCAAAGACATCAGTTCTTTTTCGGTCTTCCTTGTTCCTTATCCAGCTTTCGCTGCATATGAGGTGATTGAAAATACCATGGCTTGGGTCAGGCACACCTTAGTCCTCAAAGTAACAGCGCTGTTTTTTTAACACTTTAAAGACGTATTTTCCAGCAGATTTGCCCAGTGCAATATGTCATTTAATTTCTTGACTGCCGCTTCCATGGATGTTGATTGTGGATCCAGACAAAATGAAATCCTTGACAACTTCCACTTCAGTCTTTGTTCGTTAATAAGTTTTCTCCTAATCCTGATGCCGCGTTCTTCTTCACATAGCCCAGCATCTCGGATTATTTGTTCAGCATACAGATTGAGCAAGTATGGTCTAAAGGGTAGAACCCTGACGTATACTTTTCCTGATTCTCAACCATGCAGCATCCCCTTGTTCTGTTCGAACGACTGCCAGCTGGTCTATGTACAGGTTCCACGTGAGTACCGTTATATTCTGGAATTCCCATTCTTCAAAATGTTGTCCATAATTTGTTCTGATCCACATAGGCAAATGCCTTTGCATAGTCAGTAAAACACAGGTAAACATTTTTCTGATATTCTCAGCCTTCAGCCAAGATCCATCTGACATCAATGATATCCCTCATTCCACAACCTCTTCTGAATCCAGCTTGAATTTCTGGCAGTTACCTGTCGATGTACTGCTCCAACTATTTTTGAATTATCTTCAAAATTTTACTTTTGTATGATACTAATGATATTATTTGATAATTGCCTCATTCTGTTGGATTACCTTTCTTTGAACTGGGCACAAATATGGATCTCTTGTTGGTTGGCCAGGTAGCTGTCTTCCAAATTTCTTGGCATAGACAAGTGAGTGCTTCCAGCCTCGCATCTGTTTGTTGAAACATGCCAATTGGTATTCCGTCAATTCCTGGAGCCTTGTTTTTCACCAGTCCCTTCAGTGCAGCTTGGACTTCTCCGTTGAGTACCATCCTTTCTTGATCACATGCTACCTCCTGAAATGGTGGAATGTCGACCAATTCTTTTTGGTACAGCGACTCTATGTGTTTCTTCCATCTTCTTTTGATGCTTCCTGCATCGTTCAATATTTTGCCAATAGAGTCCTTGAGTATTGCGATTCAAGGCTTGAATTTTTTCTTCAGTTCTTTCAGCTTGAGAAATGCCAAGTGTGTTCTTCCCTTTTGGTTTTCTAATTCCAGGTCTCTGCACATTTCATTATAATACTTTGCTTTGTCTTCTCAAGCCACTCTTTGACATCTTCTGTTCAGCTCTTTTGTTTCGTTTCTTCCATTTGCTTTAGCTTCTCTACGTTCAAGAGCAACTTTCAGAGTCTCTTCTGACATCCATTTTGGTCTTTTTCTTTCTTCCCTGTCTTTTTAATAACCTTTTGCTTTCTTCATGTATGATGTCCTTGATGTCATCCAACAACCCTTGTGGTCTTTGGTCATTGGTGTTCAGTGCATCAGATCTACTCTTGAGGTGGTCTCTGAATTCAGGTGGGATGTACACAAGGTCATACTCGGGCTCTTGTGGACTTGTTCTAATTTTCTTCAGCTTTCACTTGAACTTGCATATGAGCAATGGATGGTCTGTTCCACAGTCGGCCCCTTGCCGTGTTGTGATTGTTGATATCAAGCTTCTCCATCATCTCTTTCCGCAGACAGATGGGTTGTGGAGTGTTTAAATAAGGATGCTTAAATTCTGTAGGGGGCCAAGAGGAAAATTGGGTACAACAGGAAAGAATGAAATTACCAAGGTGACATTTATTTCTATTTTGATAGTGTGTGATCTGGTTATGCTTCTTAATTGTGAATCTGGATGGCATTCTTACAAGCAGAAAATGAGTTCAGGTTGGAATGTGTGTCAAGGAGTCTTGTGTGGCCAGAGTGCAGCATGCAGGGAGCTATCATGGAAGGAAGACTGTGGATCAATGGTGTGGGCCAAATTCATGGTAGGCTGGGGCCAATTGCCTTTCTAATGAAGGCAGTTGGAGGCTTGGAATGTATTTGAAAGTAGTGACATGATGTGTGTTTCATTTTTAGCATGGTCTGTGGGTGGCCTAGCAGAGAGTGCTATTCTGACTCATAGTGACCCTATAGAACCTAGGCCTAGTAATCTGCACTATCTAACATAATCCTTGTGTGGTCGCCTCTCTTCTTTCTTCCTCTTCCGGCATTCCTGGGAAAGTGAGGCTTCCATTCACTTGGTTCACCCACACAAAGGTTACTCGAGTCATGGTTAACCAGCAGTACTGAGTAAACACAGTGGAATGTGGCCTGTGGTTTCTGTTATTGCTCCGGGTCATTTAAGTGACAACTCCCTGTCAGAATCCAAAAAGTGTCACTCCTGGTCATTGGGAGACTGTGGCTTTCCTGTGTCTGAGTCAGCTAGGTAGTCTGGGAGCCTGTCTCCCCACTGTCTCAGGAAGTCGGAGTGCTTGTTTGAAGCATGCTGTCTCCTGCCCCAGAGGAACCGCTGCTGCTGGCCGAGCTCAAACCCGGGCGCCCCCACCAGTTTGATTGGAAGTCGAGCTGTGAGACTTGGAGCGTCGCCTTCTCGCCTGATGGCTCCTGGTTTGCTTGGTCTCAAGGACACTGCATCGTCAAGCTGATCCCCTGGCCACTGGAAGAGCAGTTGTAAGTACCCTCATGCTCTGACCCGAGGAAACGATGGAAATTTTCAGGAAGGGCACTTGGGAGTCTTTCCACATTACTCCCACTCATTTGTCTTCTCCCTGCTAAAGAACAGGAAAGAGAGAAAATGGCTGAACAGCACCAAATTCTGGACATGTGAAAGTTATTTCTGAGGAGTTTACGTTAGCCCCAAGTCAAACTTCTTTTTCTTTGAAAGCTTTATTGAGATGTAAGTTACATACCATATAGTTTGTCCATTTATAATGTATAGTTCATTGGGGTTTTTTAAGAAATTTTTTTAATATTGTTTTTTTTTTTTTTTAATTTTATTTCTCTTTTTGTGGTGAAAATACAGGAAATTAGGGTTTTACAAAAAAGTTAAAAAATGAAACAAACCTTAAGTTTGGAGGTTCTAAGCAGCCTTGCCAAAGGTCTTCCTGTAGCCTGCCTTTTCTTTGTATTTTTGTGTGTTTGAAAATATATACATAGCAGAACATAAACCCATTCAACACTTTCTGCGTGTATAGTTCAGTGACATTGGTTACACTTCTCATATTATGTCCCCATTCTCGCTTTCTTCGTCCGTATTGTTTCACCGTCATTGACTTGGACTTGTCAGGTGATGTCGACTCAATTTCAACTCATAACGACCCATGTAACAGTAGAACTGCCCCCTAGGATTTTCTGGGGTACAATCTTTACAGGGAGCCCTGGTGGCACAGTGGATAAACCAAAAGGTCGGCAGTTTGAATCCACTGGTTGGAACCCCCTCCTTGGAAACTCTGGGGGGCAGTTCTACTGTGTCCTATGGGGTCACTTTGAGTCGGAATCAACTCAGTGACAATGGGTCTGGTTTTTTTTTTAATCCCTACAGAAGCAGATTACCAGGTCGTTCTCCTATAGAGCCTGCTGCGTGAGTTCAAACCACCAATCTTCCCGTTAGCAGCTGAGTACTTAACCATTGCACTACCAGGGCTCCTTGACTTAGACTTACTGTCCCCTAAACTTCTCATCTATGCTTTAGAGTTATTGCTGTCAGTTTGTTCTCGTATAGATAATTCTTTAAAAGAGTGCAGTACTGAAGGTGTAGCCTGCTTTCTGAGTGCTTCTTCCTGTGATGGCAAACTCAGGGACCTCTGCCAGGGCCAGGCAGGCCTGCGCAGTGTATGGATTGGCAGAGGCAGTAAGTGCTGCCCACAAGAGGGAAGGCCCAATTGAAAGACATGCACAATTACGTTCAGATTGTTTTGCCAGAAAAATTAATTTTTAGACCACATCTGGTCATTTAGACCTGGGATCAGCAGACTTTTTCCGCACAGAGCCTGATGGTAAATGTTTCAGGCTTTGTGGACCATAGGGTCTCTCTCGGTTGCAGTCTCTGTCGCGACTACTCAGTTTTGCCCCTGTGGCGTGAAAACATCCAGACAACAGTAAACAAATGTGTGGCTGCGTTCCAATAAAACTTGATTTACAAAAACACTGCTGGCCTGGGTGTAGTTTGCCAGCCTCTGATTTAGACTAATAGATTTTTAGAGCTGAAGGAAGCTGCACTTGTCTCATTTCCTCCTTCTGATTTTACAGATGAGAAAACCAAGACCTGTATTGGTTAAAATGCTCTGCAATGTTTAAAGCACACATTTGACAAAAATGTGACTTCCAGCTTCTTGGAAACACCTGTAGCGCATAAGGAGGTTCAGCTATGTATGCGTTGAGTATAGGATCTCTCTTCAGACTGAATCTTAACTCATCTTGAGATCCAGCTTTGTCATCTCCATTTTGTTTTATCTACATCTCGTCACCATCAGTTTGATATACACCTGAGTGTGGTCAGAGTCACACAAAAGTAGGATTTGTTACTGGCACTGATAAAATGTGCCACAAACAGAGTAAACGTGTTTCAGGCAGAACGCCCCAGGCTGTACTGTTGAGGTGCTCATGCCTTTGAGATATTTTCCGCAAGGCAGGGTAGTGGATGGGGCCCTACTTCTGAAGCAATGAACCTCACTTTGCTTATCTGGCCTTATGTTTCACCGTAAGTAAGTGGAATGTAAAGGGACATGGTTGGGCTGAGAGATCTTGCAGGTCAGGTGCACCTCTGAACAGCTGTGGTTGGTTCCTGCATTAGATGTACCATCAACGAAGTAAGTGAAAGAGCCTCCTTCCTCATTAACTGACTGAAACATAGCAGTGAAGGAGGAAATTACATGTAGCAAACAACTTGTATTGTCAAGTCCTTGGGACTTTATAAAGGAGCCCTGGTGGCACAGTAGTTAAAGTGCTTGGCTGCTGGCTGAAAGGTTGGTGGTTCAAAACTCAACAGCTGCTCCATGGGACAAAGATGCGGCAGTCTGCTTCCAGATTACAGCCTTGTAAATCCTATGGGGCAGTTCTACTCTGTCCTGTAGGGTCACTGTGAGTTGGAATTGACAACAATGGCTTTTCAGCTTTGGGACTTTCTAAACTAGAGATAAAGGGGAGAGCAGCAGATGAGTACTCAGCCCTTATGTCTGTCCTAATTCTGGGCCCACAGTATGCTCTCATCTTTCTTTCCACACATCAAAACCCAAGACAACTTTCTGAACAAACGTGTGGCTCCCTGGAGCATCTGTGAACTAGTTATCCCACAAGCCCCATCACCCCACCATGGGGCCGTCATAAATGGGATGAGCCGGGGCCAGTGAGGCCTCTGTTGCACGACTTCTAAAAAGAAGAGGTACACCCCAATTTGTTTCTAGGACTTTAAAGTTTTAGGTGACCCAGGATGGAAAGTTAGCGTGATAACAAGTTGACCTGATAAGTTTCAGACTCATTAAGAAATCTCTTCTTCCCTAGCATCCCTAAAGGGTTTGAAGCCAAAAGTCGAAGCAGCAAAAATGATCCAAAAGGGCGAGGCAGCCCAAAGGAGAAGACCCTGGACTGCGGTCAGATCGTCTGGGGCTTGGCCTTTAGCCCATGGCCCTCTCCACCCAGCAGGAGGCTCTGGGCACGTCACCATCCCCAAGTGCCAGATGTCTCATGCCTGATACTTGCCACGGGACTCAATGATGGGCAGATCAAGATTTGGGAGGTGCAAACAGGTAGGTCATTTCTGGCTGGCTCAAGGTGCTGGGCGGCTCATGTGTAGGTTCTCATCAGGCCCCAGAGGGGTTCCCGGCCCCCAGGCGGCCAAGGAGTGAAGCAGGGACTGGCAGGTGGGGCACCACCACTCCCACTCACTGACCGAGTGCCTTTGCTTCCACACTAGGGCTCCTGCTTTTGAACCTTTCTGGCCACCAAGATGTTGTGAGAGATTTGAGTTTCACACCCAGTGGCAGTTTGATTCTGGTGTCTGCATCACGGGATAAGACTCTTCGCATCTGGGACCTGAATAAACACGGTGGGTGATGGAACTACTTGGCAACTTCAGAAGTACTCTGTTTGGCCCTTCTCTTCACTTTACCTATGTCCTTTTTATCTAGAACAGTGTTTCTCCATTCCCCTCCCCCCATTATCACTTCCTAAGGAGGCTTTTTAGGTATTTTTTCTTATTCACTACCCCCCATGAGATTTTAGTAGCACAGATACACTGATATCCTGTTTATGTACTGGATATATATCTGTGCTTTGTACATTAAAAAAAAGTGTGTGTGTGTATACATATACATATATATACGTATATATATAGCCCCCAAGAACCAATTTTTGCCCTCTTTAACGTGATATTTCCCCTGTTGAAAATACATGATTTAAAACAGGGTTTCTCAGCCTCAGCACTATTGACATTTTGGGCTGGATAATTCTTTGTGGTGGAGGGCTGCCCATGGCCTCTACCAAATAAATGCCAATAGCGCTACCTCGAGCCATGAAAACTGAAAATGTCTTCAGATATTGCCTCTTGTCCCATGGGAGAGAGAGTCTTCCCAGGTTTTCACCACTGACTTAGAAGCCTTTAATGTTGTTCCCTTCCTGTTAGAAACAGAGGGTGTCCTTATGAAGTAGAACTAGGACGAGAATAATGCTCTCTGGCTAGAAGGGTTCAGCTTTGGGGAGTTTTTCTGGAGCAGAACTGTATACAGGAGTGACCCAGAAGAGAATTCCAGACATCACAGGTTTTGATCATTAACTGGAAAGGTGACATAGGGAAGGGAACTTTATTGCCACGTCATTTCTCCCCAGGGTGTGCAGGCATGGAGGGGTTGGGGTCCGGTGGAAGGAAGAAATGGCAGCGTGGACAGTTTGTGATGAGGCACTATCCCCGAGCAGGCAAAGTCACTGTAACTCTCCCAGCTCCCCATGACCACAAGAGGGGACCGTCTCCTCTGGCCACTTAGAAACGAGCCTGATCACTTGTGAAAACACAGTATTCAGGAGGTGCTTTGTAGTGTCCTCATCTGAAGGCATCTAATCACCAAGAGAGCTCTGTAGACAGTTTCTGCCCATTATTGCCGTCCTGGTCATCCTACAATCTAAGACAGGTCTGCTGACTGAGAAGACTTCTCAAAGGATTCCCTTTTAGAGCTGTTTGAATGAGTGTACAGCGACAGCTAGCTGCCATCTAAGGAAGGTGCTTGGATTGGAAATCTCATGGTGTTTGGCAAGGGAGGACTAGATAAGGATGGCTGAGAGTGGGTGGAACGAGTTAGGCCAATCATGAGGGCATTTAAGGGAGAGGAGGGAAGAAAGTAGTGTTCCCAGGTACCAGGCACTTCCCTACAGCCTTGGCTTAACTCACTGAATACTCACAACTACCTTGGGAGGCAGCTGAAAAACTATGACTGACTTAAAAAAAAAAACTTATTTATATATACTCAAAAATATACATAAACTTCGTAAATACATATGCATGACCATGTACATGTTTATTTAAAATTCTTTTTTTCCTTTTGGGTTTTTTTTTTTTTTGGATTGGCTCTTTCTTTTTCTGTTTTTCCTCTCATCTTCCCTTCTGTTACATTTTCTTCTCCACCCCACCCCACTGCAATCTGGTAACTCAAGAACCTGGTATATCAGAGTGGGAGAGAAATGTAGAGCAAAATTCAAACTCATAAATAAGACCAGACTTACTGTTCTGATAGAGACTGGTGAACCCCGAGACTATGGCCTCTTAGACACCCTTCAAACTTATAACTAAAATCCCTTTCAGAGATCACACGGTAGCCATATAATAGACAGGCCCGTAAAACGAACAATAACACCAGTAAGGAATGTGCACCTCAGAACAATTACCTGTGTGAGATCTAAAGGGGAACATTTGCCCAAAAGCAAAGTTCAGAAGAACGGTAGGGGCAGGAAAGCTGGGTAAATGGACATGGGGAACCCAGGGAGGAAGTAGGCAGAGTGCTGACAAATTCAAGGATTTGCAACCAATATTAGAAAACAAGCTGTTGAATGGGAAACTGGTGTGCTCTGTAAACTTTCACCTAAACAACAATAAAATGTTCAAAAAATAAACTTACTAGCAGACCGTTCTAAAAAAAAAAAGAAAAGCCTAGTGTATAGCCTTCCATATTTTTCTCTAATTGTATAAACACATACAAACAGCAGGAGTCCCTGGGTGGCACAGATGGTTATGTGCTCGACTACTAGCCAGAAGGTTGGTGGTTCAGATCCACCCAGAGGTGCCTCAGAAGACAGGTCTGGCGGTCTGCTTCTGAAAGGTCACAGCCTTGAAAACCCTCTGGAGCAGTTCTACTCTGCACACATGGGGTCGCCATGAGTTAGAATGGACTCAACAGCAACTGAGAACAATACAGACACACAGAAGCATTCAGGCGTTTGGGGGCCATTTTGTGAAGAGAGAAATGGAATCAGGTTCTTCATATTTTTGTTTTGCATGTTGCTTTTTTTCATTAAACAGTGCAAAATCTATAGCTCTAATACCATCTTCATTAAAAGACTGGATATGCCCTCATATATTCAGCCATTCCCCCATGAATGACACTCACTTTTTCTAAAAACTGAGACCAAGAGAGATTGTTAGTAATCCTGGTTATGTACTGAGTAAACCCAAGTTTGTCCGGCTCCAGGCACGTGTCCCTAATGACTCCACACCTGCTCCTCCGGACACCGCCCCCAGGCAAACGTTGGAGGTAGGTGAGAGTCCAAAATGGAATCCTTGTGATGATGAGGAAACCATTGCAGAGGAGGGAGAGATGAAGATGAAAATGATCTCAAAATTGGGAAGTCTACTTCAGAGTACTTGAGGTTGGGGATCTGAAAAGAATGTTCTCGCTACCAAAACCCAAAACCAGACCCACTGCCATCAGATCAATTCCAACTCATAGTGACCGTAAAGGACAGAGTAGAACTGCCCCATAGGGTTCCCAAGGCTGTAGATCTTTACGGAAGCAGACTGCCACATCTTTCTCCCTTGGAGTGGCCAGTGGGTTTGAAGAGCCAACCTTTCAGTTAGCAGCCCTTTGACCACTGCGCCACCAGGGCTTTGCATACTGAAAGCTACCTTATTTATGTCCATCCTTGCCCTGCTGGTCTTACAGTTTCATTATGTTTTAGGGGAAAGCTTATAGCCCAAATGAGTTTCTCATTTAAAAATTTTCACACAAATTGTTTTGTGACATTGATTGCAATCCCCACGATGTGTCAGCACTCTCCCCATTTTCATTCCAGGTTCACCGTGTCCGTTCATCCAGTTTTCTTGTCCCTTCTTGTCTTTGCTTTTGGGCAGGTGTTGCCCATTTGGTCTCATATTCTTGAACTAAGAAGCATGTTCCTCACATGTGTTATTGTATGTTTTATAGACCTGTCTAATATTTGGTTAGAATAAATGAAATGGAACACATAAAGATCGATATCTTAGGCATTAGTGAGCTGAAATGGACTGGTATTGGTCATTTTGAATCGGACAGTCATATGGTCTACTGCACGGGAACGACAACTTGAAGAGGGATAGCATTGTATTCATCGTTAAAAAGAACATTACAAGATCTATCCTGAAGTACAACGCCATCAGTGATAGGATAATATCCATACTCCTACAAGGAAGACCAGTTAACACAACTGTTACTAATTTACGCACCAACCACTAAGGCCAAAGATGAAGAAATTGAAGATTTTTACCAACTTCTGCAGTCAGGATGCACTGGTAACTACTGGCGACTGGAATGAAAAAGTTGGAAATGAAGAAGGACCAATAGTTGGAAAATTTGGCTTTGGTGATAAGAAATGATGCCAGAGATCAAATGATTGAATTTTGCAAGACAAGCGACTTCTTCATTGCAAATATGTTCATTCACCAACATAAATGGCGACTACACATGGACCTCGCCAGATGGAATACACAGGAATCAACTTGACTATATCTGTGGAAAGAGATGATGGAAAAGCTCAATAGTATCAGTCAGAACAAGGCCAGGGGCCAGCTGCGGATCAGACCACCAATTACTCATATGCAATTTCAAGTTGAAACTGAAGAACATTAGAACAAGTCCATGAGAGCCAAAGTATGACCTTGAGTATATCCCACCTGAATTTAGAAACCATCTCAAGAATAGATTTGACACAATGAACACTAACGACTGAAGACAAACGAGTTGTGGAATGACATCAAGGACATCATGAAGAAAACAAGAGGTCATTAAAAATACAGGGAAGAAAGAAAAGACCTAAATGGATGTCAGGACAGACTCTGAAACTTGCTCTTGAACATTGAATAGCTAAAGCAAAAGGAAAAAAAACGATGAACTAAAAGAGCTGAACAGAAGATTTCAAAGGGCGGCTATAGAAGACAAAGTATTATGATGATACGTGCAAGACCTGGAGATAGAAAACCAAAAGGGAGGGACATGCCCAGCATTTCTCAAGCTGAAAGAACTGAAGAAAAAATTCAAGCTTCGAGTTGCAGTACTGAAGGATCGTACAGGGAAAATATTAAATGATGCAGAAAGCATCAAAAGAAGATGGAAGGAATACACAGAGTCACTATACCAAAAAGAATTGGACGTTCAACCATTTCAGGAGGTAAAGTGATCAGGAACCGATGGTACCGAAGGAAGACGTCCAAGCTGCACTGAAGGCATTGGTGAAAAACAAGGCTCTGGGAATTGACGGAATACCAATTGAGATGTTTCAACAAAGGGATGCAGTGCTGAGAGTGCTCACTCATCTGTGCCAGGAAATTTGGAAGACAGCTTCCTGGCCAACCAACGGGAAGAGATCCATATTTATGCCTATTACCAAGAAAGGTGGTCCAACCAAATGAGGAAATTATTGAACAATATCATTAATATTGCTGAAGATCATTCCAAAGCGACTGCAGCAGTATATCAACAGGGAACTGCCAGAAACTCAGGCCGGATTTAGAGGAGGACATGGAACGAGGGATATCACTGCTGATGTCAGATGGATTCTGGCTGAAAGTAGAGAATACCAGAAAGATGTTTACCTGTGTTTTATTGACTATGCAAAGGCATTCGACTGTGTGGATCATAACAAACTATGGATATCATTGAGGAGAATGGGAATTCCAGAACAGGGGAATCTGTACACGGACCAAGAGGCAGTCACTGGAACAGAACAAGGGGATACCGCACGGCTTAAAGTCAGGAAGGGTGTGCATCAGGGTTGTATCCTTTCACCATACCTATTCAATCTGTATGCTGAGCAACTAATCCGAGAAGCTGGACTATATGAAGAAGAACAGGGCATCAGGATTGGAGGAAGACTCGTTAACAACCTGTGTCATGCAGATGACACAACTTTGCTTGCTGAAAGTGAAGAGGACTTGAAGCACTTACTAATGAAGATCAAGACCACAGGCTTCAGTATGGATTGCACCTCAGCATAAAGAAAACAAAAATCCTCACAACTGGACCAGTGAGCAACATGATGAATGGAGAAAAGGTTGACGTTGTCAAGGATTTCATTTTACTTGAATGCACAATCAATACCCGTGGAAGCAGCAGTCAAGAAATCAAAAGACACGTTGCATTGGGCAAATCAGCTGCAAAAGACCTCTTTAAAGTGTTGAAAAGCAAAGATGTCACCTTGAGGACTAACGTGCGCATGACGCAAGCCACGGTGTTTTCAGTCGCCTCATATGCATGTGAAAGCTGGAGAGTGGTTAAGGAAGACCTACGTGTACTGTTTAATGAGAAACTAGTTTGTTCTGTAAACCTTTATCTAAAGTACAATAAAAAAAATAATGAAGACTGAAGAATTGATGCCTTTGAATTGTGGTGTTGGCAGAGAATATTGAATGTACCATGGACTGCCAAAAAACAAACAAATATGTCTTGGGAGAGGTACAACCAAGATGTTCCTTAGAAACAAGGATGGCGAGACTACGTCTCACATACTTCGGACACGTTACCAGGAGGGATTGGTCCTTGAAGAAGGACGTCATGCTTGGTAAAATAGAAGGTCAGCAAAAAACGCCCTCAATGAGATGGTTTGAGACAGTGGCTGCAACAAGGGGCTCAAGCGTAGCAACAATTGTGAGGACCAGGCAGTGTTGTGTTCTGTTGTGTGTGGGGTCACTATGATTTGGAACCAGCTGGTTCACATCTGACAACAACAACAATCTTTGGTTGAAAGGTGGACTTAGGGAGTGGCTTTAGTTCTGAGTTAGCAGGGTGTCCGGTGGCCATAGTCTTGGGATTTCCTTCAGTCTCCGTCAGACCAATAAGTCTGGTCTTTTTTGTGAATTTGAGTTTTTTCTATGTTCTTCTCCCACTCTGTCCGGGACCTTCTCTTGTGATCCCTGTCAGAGTGCTCTGTGGTGGTAGCCGGGCACCATCTAGCTCTTCTGGCCTCAGGCTGGTGGAAGCTGTGGTTTGTGTGGTCCATTAGTCCTTTGGGCTAATATTTTCCTTGTGTCTGTTTTTTTGTCATTCTCTTTTTCTCCAGACAGGATGGGATCAATAAATGTATCTTAGATGGCCACTTGCAAACTTTTAAGACACCAGGCACTACTCACCAAAGTAGAATGTAGAACATTTTCTTTATGAAATATGTTACGCAAATTGACCTAGATGTCTCCCAAGACCATGGTCCTCAGCCCTTAGCAGCAGTAACTCAGTCCCTCAAGGTATTTGGATGTATCTAAGAAGCTTCTGTGACTTTGCCTTGGTTGGGTAGTGCTGACTTCCCCTGTATTGTGTGTTCTTTCCCTTCACCAAAGTTACCACTTGTTTACTATCTAGTTAGCAATTTCCCGTCCCCACCTTTCCCCTCCCTGGTAACCATCAAAGATTGTTTTTTTCTTGTGTAAACCTTTTCTTGGGTTTTTATGATAGTGGTCTCATATAGTGTATGTCCTTTTGTGATTGACTTATCTCACCGGGCATAATGCCGTCCAGATTGATCCATGTTGTGTGAGAGGTTTCACAGATTCATCATTGTTCTTTATCATTGTGTAATATTCCATTGTGTATATGTATCAGTTTGTTTATTCATTCATCTGCTGATGGGCATTTAGGTTGTTTTCATTTCTTTGCTGTTGTGAATAATGCAGCCGTGAACATGGATGTGCATATGTCTATTCTTCTGATAGCTCCTGTTTCTCTAGGATATATTCCTAGGAGTGGGATTGCTGGATCATACGGTATTTTATTTCTAGTTTTTTAAGGAGGTGCTATATCTTTTTCCATAGTGGTTAGCCTTGTAGTTTTTGATGAACTGGTATATAGTAATTTCCCTTGGCCATTAGAATATTTTAATAGGTTTCAGGTGTTTAAATGACAAATCCTGCCATATTTTTTTCTACATTAAAAAAGTAGGCTTTGGGCTTCAGCTGATGGAGAACCAGATTGATGTGTACTGGGTGGGTGGGGCATTACTACTGGTCCTCTGTCTTCCTGCTTTGCCATTTTAAAGGTTGGCTCACTATTTGCCTCTTTTTTTCTGCCAGGTAAACAGATCCAGGTGTTATCGGGCCACCTACAGTGGGTGTATTGCTGCTCCATCTCCCCAGACTGCAGCATGCTGTGTTCTGCTGCTGGAGAGAAGTCTGTAAGTCTGAAATGCTGGGTACCATTTCCTCTATGGCCTTAGTTAAGCAAGACATGGAGGTCTAGAGCAGATCGGCCCCAACAGAAGGCACTGGTGGGCCTTGGCCGCCTCCTGCAGGTTCCCTGCACTTTAACAAAGAGAGGAGGTATTTGAAAGTAGGTCGCTCCCATCATCAGAGGGCTGTGTGCCTTTTCAAAGTGGTAAAGGGACAATTTTTACTTTCTTTTCCCCTTGGAGTGTAAGAGTTTAAAAGTTGAAAGCCACAGTGGATCCAGATTTCCTCTGAACCAGTTATGTTCATCTGATTAAGATTTTCAATTCAAACCAGAAACTGTTGACCTTTGCTCTGAAATCCTGTCTGTTAAAAAAAAAAAAAAAAAGTATTGGACGCCCAGGAGCCATCTGGGAGCAGATTGGGTTTGAATTCTGTATTTGCATGGAGGTGTTTGCTGTGACTGACTCGCTGAAGTTGAGAGTTCACTGTTCGGTATGGCCCAGTTGGTTGATCATTCATTGGAGGCTTGGAACTCTGTGAAAATGAGTCATCTTAAAGGAAAGGAAGGAAAATCCTATTTTTGTTTAATGATTATCGAAAAGGTTTAAAGTGATGAGCTGGTCAGACTTGCAGTCTTTGAGCAGATTTCCAGAGTTCAGTAAACAAGGTTGGGGGGTGCGGAGTGTAAACCAGCAAGCCAGGTGCCATCGCTTTGTGGGGAGCCCTGGAGTTCACCTTTGGCCCCTACCTTTGGTTCTAAGTGAAGAGAAGAGATAGCGGTTGGCTTAGATCCTCCCAACACATAGTACCCTATGTGCAAGCCGGGCTCAGAAGGGGAACTCAGGAGCTTCTACAGGCATATTTTAGCTGGCAGTCTTCCTAAGATCGGCCTACCTTATTCTCCCTCAAAGTAAGCGCTGGAATCCCTAGGTGGTGCACGTAGTTAACGCACTTGGGAGGTTCCTGGTACCCAGATGTGCCTCAGAAGAAGGGCCTGGTGATCTACGTCTGAAAAATGAGCCACTGAGACCCCTACGGGGCACAAGTCTGCTCTGACGTACGTGGGGTCGCCAGGAGTTGGAGTAGGCCTGACAGCAGCTGGGTTAAAGTAGGCTCCGTGAGCACACCCTTTATTGTCCTTAAATCTGTTGATACGTGTACCAGAGCTGTAGAAAAGCGGCAGTGAGAACTGGGCTTCACCTGGCCGTGAGGCTGTGGGACCGGAGAGGGAAACGCAGGCGGTGCCTTTTCCTCACATAAGCACTTGGTTAACACCCCTAACCAGGCCCGTTGCTCTTCGCAGGTCTTTCTATGGAGCATGCGCTCCTACACGTTAATCCGGAAGCTAGAGGGCCACCAAAGCAGTGTTGTCTCCTGTGACTTCTCCCCCGACTCTGCCTTGCTTGTCACGGCTTCTTACGACACCAACGTGATCATGTGGGACCCCTACACTGGCGAGAGGCTGAGGTCACTCCAGTAAGGACTGAACCCCTGCTTAAGATTTCCTTGTGGGGTGACTGATGAGAAACCTACCTTGGATCAGATAAGCGCCTCTTGAAGAGTGGGGCATGGGAAGGGACAGCGGGGGTAAAAGGATGCAGTGGGTCTGGGACTGTTTCTTAAATGCTTATTCTGAGGCAGTGGCGTGCCTGTGCGTGTTCCACTGTCGGTTGTGTTCTCTAAATTAGACCTCAGTGTCTTCACGTCTCCTGACCTAGGAGGCTGTCCTTACGTCTGTGGATTCAGCATTATGAAACCTCAAAGTGACTTTTTATTTCCATTTACTAATAACTGTACTAACAAGTTCGGAATGATCCTCCTATCAAAAGCCGTTATCTCCAGAATGAATTTTTGTGCTCTCATGAACTCGGTCTACTTTTTCCCTTTGTCTTTGTTGTTTCATGAAGCAAATAATAGGTAGTCCCACAGTTATCATATATCTTAGCCTGAAAAACTTTTTTCAGTTTGTCCTGTGGCATTGAAGTGAGGGTTGACCTACTTTGCATAAAGAAATTAGCACAAGGAGGTGTTAGTAACCCTTCGGCCCCCTCTGCAAGATACTTGGTGGCTTCTGAAATGCCCTTTTTTTCCAGTCTGCTTTATCCCAGGTTTTCCAGAAGGGGCACAAGAGGTATCTTGAGCCTTTTCATAGTTTGGTCTCCTGCCTGGAGGTGGGTGGGGTGGGGTGGGGGAGGCATCACTCCAGGCCTCCCATCCAGTTTCTTTCCTCCTCAGCCACACCCAGCTTGACCCCGCCATGGACGACAGTGATGTCAACATCAGCTCGCTGAGATCCGTGTGCTTCTCTCCTGAAGGCCTGTACCTTGCCACGGTGGCGGATGACAGGTGAGGAGGGGAATCTGTTTGCTCAGCCTCAGAGCGTGTGCTTGCACGTAATCGCAGCATTGCCCGCACAGCCTGGCCTCAGGTCAGCTCTGGTGTAAATGTTCCTTTCTGTCTCGTCTAGACTGCTCAGGATCTGGGCCCTGGAACTGAAAACTCCCGTTGCATTTGCTCCTATGACCAATGGTCTTTGCTGCACATTTTTTCCACATGGTGGAGTTATTGCCACAGGGTATGTATGTTAGTTGAACAGATGGGTAGCAGTTTCTGTTGAGTGTACTATGTAGCTTTTTCGAGAAAGAATGCTTCTAGAATTTTCTTGCCTATGAGGTAGCCTTTAAGGGTATCCAACATTATTTAAAATTCTATATTCCATTCTGCCAATATAGTTGATCATTTCCCCTTAATATTTAACCTAAATGTAATTAAAGATCTACAGTTCATACCACCTAATAGGCCAAGTCTACAAGAGGGTATGTATATTAAGAATTTATATAGGAAACCATTTAGGGCAAAGAGACCACCTTACAGATAACATCTGTAATTCAGTAGGTGGCACTCTTCCCTCTGTTAATTTGAACTAATAGTCTGATTTAGAAAAGTCTGTGCTGACAGAGATAAATCGTGTTGGCATCAAAGGTGTTTTGGATTCTTAACAGTGCTATCAGCAGCCTTAACCTCCATTTCCACAGTTAGGGTTGCCTTTCACTCTTGGAGTCCCCTGCTATTCAAGTCAAAGTAGAAACATTCACACCCTACAAAGTCTGTCTCAACTCACTGGTTTCTCTTGTTTCAGGACAAGAGATGGCCACGTCCAGTTCTGGACAGCTCCTAGGGTCCTGTCATCACTGAAGCACTTATGTCGGAAAGCCCTTCGAAGTTTCCTGACAACTTACCAAGTCCTAGCACTGCCAATACCCAAGAAAATGAAAGAGTTCCTCACATACAGGACTTTTTAAGCAACGCTCCATGGAGTCTTTCTTTGTAGCAGCCTAAATCTTCCTGGCAGAGACATGCTGGAATAATGGGCCAGACATCTGGTCTTTGGATGGAAGTACAACTCCTGTTTGGGACTGTGAATAGAATGTAGCAAAACCAGGTTCCAGTGGACTAGTCCTGGGTCCTTCTCTGACCTGTGAAAGGCAGTCTCAGAGGCATGGATTCCGCGCCTCTGGCCACGGAGCCTCACATGAAATCTTAAGTCTATTCATAAACAGCAACGTTGAACTTTTTCTAGTCGTTCTGATTCAAAGTGCAGTTATTGATGTTGTTCTGTTGATAAAGTAGCTGGGCCTCCAGAGCTTCTCCTTAGTGGCAGAGAAGTTTAATTTCCCTCAATGGGAAAAAACCAATGACTTCTGCCTAGTACCTGCCATTGTTAGGTTTTTCCAGTGCAGTGGTAGCTTGTTTCAAGTTCTCTCCTGCTGTGGTCAGAGCCACTTTGATGTTGGCAAATGCTTTCCTTCCTCTGGCACCCCTCTGACCCCCAGTAGAACATTTTCCTGGAGCTTAACTAATTACAGGTGAATCAGAGGGTCTGTTCTTGACTGGTCAAGACACTATTATTTTTATTTCTAACAGTGGCACGCATGTGCAGATGACAAATTGGTGTAAGATTACAGAAGGATGTATTCCTAAACTGCATGACTTTAAAATGGCTACTGAGCTTTCAGTTGTTTGCCATTAATTAGCATATTTATTTGTGTTCTCTCAACCAATGTTAAGGTACAACTGTGTTTTTCTCGATGGTATCTAAAAACCGTAGTCCTTAAGTTCAACAGTTGCGAGATGTCTCTTCATTGCGCAAAACCCTGGTGGTGTCATCACTTTAGCTGATGTTCTTACGTGTGAAAACCGACTTTGCCGCTGAACCTCACTGGACTGCTCAGCCAGTTTCAGCTCTAGCCCCTGGACAAAATAGCTCCTCAAAAGCACTGTTCTCCTTCAGTGGTATAGAGTTATCCAATCAAGACACCTCATTCAAGGAAAATCTGCCTTAGGAAATTTAATATATTTTAAATTATTTTAAAAGAAATCCAACACCGTAACCTTTGGCTTTCTTAACGGGTTCTTTCTGGAGACCAGTTAACATTACAAAATTGTTGAGAAAGTAAAGGACCCTCCTGTACTAGCTGTGTTACTGAAGAAAAGCGTTTCTTTTTGAAATGACAGGCTTTCGTTGAAGGGAAGAAACAGTAAAAAGCTTTTGGCTCTGTTTCATTTTTTTCTATTAAGAAAAGAAAGCACCTCTTAGAACAAGTAATACAGAATAGCTGAGAATGAATTCAGTTTTTTTACGGTTGCCCTGAAATACATTGTATAGCCTGAGATCCCGGGTGCCTTCCTGTGCGACCCCACTTGGCCATTAGCCTTCAGACTTCTGCTGGTGCCCTCAGGGAGCAAGTTTTCTACGTGTGACAGAAATGACAGCCTTCTCCCTTGTCACAGAAGAATCCAACACCTTTATAAAGAATAGCCTGCTATGGAGAGTTTATTCTGTGGTTTCAGAGATGTAGAAGGCTTTAATATAAACACGAGTAAGCTAGCATCTTCATAACTGGCTAAGAGTCATTTGTAACAACTAAACTTTTTTTTTAAATTGTTAAGAACATGAACATAAATGCAGCATCATTGCTGTAAAATAAGCTGCTAAACTTGTATGAAAATCCCAGTCCTTTCAGCTCTAGGTTTAGTCAGGCTTAATTTCATATGTCCTTGCATTAAACAAGTGAGCTGTGTACAACCACTGGTCCCCCTGGCACAACTGAAAGGCTAGCTCTATGTTATATTTAAATTGTTTTTTTTCCTACGGTCCACACCACAACCAGGAAGCTGCTGGTAACTAACTGTCTACTTAAGAGGAGAAATAAAAAGTCCAGTTTTTAAAATAAGAGAATTGAGTCTGTTTTCTAAGAGTATAATAGCCTTGGCCAGAAATCCATTAACACCTATTTAAAGTCGATGTAGACACAGTGCCAAGATTATATATGTAAAGTTAATTTTGGAGATCTGTTTACCTAGAGTTAAAAGACACATGGGCTGGGTTAGATTTGAAAGCCTTATGTCCTGAACCAAAATGGGGTTGGCCAGTTTCATCTCATGTCATCCAAGCAACTGATGGGTGGAAGCCTTAAGGCTGGCAAGTTTTATTTCCTCCTGTAAAAGACAAATGGGTGGTGGAGTAAGACAGTTGTACATTAAAACTTTTGTACATCCCTGCTCCAAACTGCCACAAACGCAGTACTTTACATTATCTGCCCACGCAGGCCTGGAATAGAACTTTCCAAGACTTGGGGTGACTGTGGCTTTATCGCACTGGCTTAGGGCAGCAGTTCGTCCCATAACTGAGTCTTCTGGTCTCTGATCGCTGCTGGACGCTGGAAATTGTAGTGGACGGGCCCTTGCATCTAGGCCTGTGCGACAATCAAGTCTCTCGTGACTTGAAAAGCAGCAATAAGGGAACTGAGCTGAATCTTCTCATTGGTGCCAAGAGAAAGTCTGTACCTAAAAGAAATGCGACAAAAGGTAAGACTAAAGAAAACTACGAACAGCTGCCTTTTAACAAGAAAACAACAGGGATCAAAGACTGAAAATCTACTGAGGGAGGGAGATGGGAAATGATAGAAGTTCATCTTGGATGGGAATCTTCTATGTGTCCTCCTAATCCTTCCTTCCCTGCCCTCAAACACTGATTTATAAATCTGATTCAAACATGAGGGGGGAAAAAAAAAGTATATATATATATATATTAGTTACCAGTAGTGTTCTGAACTTAACATTGCTTTAACTCTACAGAGATGCACAGAATTTATGTGATTAAGGATTATTTCTTCATCCACAGAATGCACTGAGAGGAATTCTAACTAGGTTTCCTTCCTCTGAACTAAGACATTTCACTGGGAATTCTGGTTGACGTATCTATGGTTTTGTCTCTACTCAGTAAACCAGGACACTGGCAGCTCCTCTCGCCACCTTTTAAGCACCCAGCCGAATGCAAAAATCATAATATTCACAACCTGGTGAAAAGAAGTGACCTAATTTGTCGATGTAAAAGCCAATGACCAGCAAATGAGTGTGCCTATGTTGACATCTATTTTGAACCCAATGCTTTGTCTACTTAAGTGATAGCTGCCAGCTCCATTGGGGGCTAATAATAGCGTTTACTGAACTAGGCAAACTGGAAAATTGGGTTTATGTTTGCTTTTCCCCCCAATATGCCTGAGTATGCCAAAATGCCTGAGTAACAGCTGGATGGCCGGTCGTCCCCAAGTGACCTAGATGTCGAGAACTGAAAAGCTGACTGAAACAGGCCTCCCAGATAACAAGAGAATGTTCCGAATCAGTGTGGGCCACGCTTTGCAGGTCTGAGGAGAGACCTGGGATCTGTCCTTTGTGTTTGATTTACTTTTTTAAGTAACTCAACACCCTTCCTTTCTCACGTTTCATTCAATACCACCAAGAACTAGATACAGTATATGAGTAATTTAGACAAAACAGTTGAAACCAAGCAAGCAGCAACGAAAACCCATGAAAGAAAAAATGAAAAGAATTAAAAATAGAGAAATCAGTACTCACTCGATGTCTGCCATTTTGATCAATAAATGTATTCGAACTGAAGATGGAAAGTCAACTGAGGAGAAACAAAATAAAATGAGTGAGGTATGTCACTCTATCCTATTAAAAAAAGTCAAAGGAGACAAGTAGGAGTTTGAGCATCAACCAGTTAACACTAACTTCTCTTGAGGGCTCAGCCTTATCACTACATACCATACCTGTGAGAAAGTAAAAATGGTACAGTTTTTCACACTGTATCTATTCCACTTTGTGATTCTTCATCATGTAGCCAAAAAAAAAAAAAGAAATACAGCAGTTTCCAAAGAGATCATAAGAATGCAGGATAGTCATCGACGCTGCTCTTTTTAAAACTGGTAGTGAGGACTTCACAGCTTGGAAGCTGAGTTCTCACTTGCTGTCCCAGTTTCAAAAACATAAACAGTTGATTTTGTAAAGTTGGTTCATACTCAGCTTCTCCAATCACGGGGCAGAGCTGGGCCTGAGTCGCCCGTGTTCTTGGGCAGAAGTGAACACGCCAGCCGGCCATACAAGGCCTGCAGAGGCGCAGACAAAGCCACTCATCGACCTGACAGAGTGTCTCGGTATGTGGGGAAGAGCTGCCTCACAAGGCTGCACGGTGGGCCACCTGGGGAGCCTGAAAAAATCCCAATGCCCAGGTCTCCCCGAGAAGCCGGCTAAGTTGCTCTGGGTGAGTCCTGTGTGCCACCCTGGCTGACGATGCCTTCTCTGTGTGGACAATACAAGCAAGTGTGAAACTCAGTTTACTTCAGACTGCTTTTGGTTTACGGGAAGACAGATCTTCCTCCTCCCTCTTTCCTTTTGGGGAAAATATTCTTTTAGAAATGTGAATTAAAATGTGTTTTTTTATTACTGTAAAATATAAACCCCTGGAGGGGGGAAAATGTTAGCCTTCAGGAGTTTCTTTGTACTTTATCCCCAGCAGTTCTAGAGAATTTAAAAAGAGTGGCTTTGGAACAGAGTTTTCAACAGTAGCCAAGACAAAATTGCTAAAAAACGAGGGGTCAGACTTAAACTTCTGCATCTGTCTCTTGGCTTCAGGAATGAAGCTTTGTGTTCCCTTTCTGGCCACCCTTAACCCCAAGCATGCCATCTGCCCCACAGCTTCCAAACTAGGGGATGACGTAAGTTACCTCTGTGCACAAACAAGTGTATCTCTGTCAGGATGTCATGCAGCGCCAGCCCCTTCAGCGTTTTCAACTCCATAATATCTAGAGAAGAGAGGTTAAGGCAAAGGGAACAAGCTCCAGAACAAACATACTGCCGAGAATCCTGAATACAAAATGAATACAACATGAACACATAATGGGCCCTGGTTCTTATTTTCCTTATGTTTTCTCTGGCAAAAACGGGCTCCTCCCAGTAGAGAATAGAGCCGACCGCACCCCCTAACAGGCTTTATTCCACTACACCTAGGTTTTCATTTCACAGCAAAACCAGAGTGACACTGAGCACTTTTAACGTGACTGCATCTTCCCTCCCACGGCCTGACTGCTTTGCTTGCATCTGTGAGTGAAGCTGCCTCAAGCCTTGCCTGACCAAGTCAGTCTTTCAGGAAGAACTTCAGGATGCTACAGACAAGCACCCACTCCACCTCGACACCCTGCTCCCATGGCAAGCGGACCAATCTTTGGCCAGCAAGGTGTGGGTGCTGGCTGCAGCCTGTGCTTCCGGGGCCAGCCTCAGGCACCTAGCATGCTGTCAGGAAGACACAACAAAGGATATTCCTGTAGGCTGTGGTGAAGTCTTGATTCAGCATCCACTCCAGGATGTTGGCGATGTCAGACTTAAGTGGGTGCCCCGTGCAGGTGTAGACAGTCTCCTCTGTCACCTTCCCAAAGGCCATGTTGGTGCTCTGTACGGACGGGAGAATCACAGTGGCTGTCACCGCAGCTGCCAAGCTGCCAGCAAGCCAGGAAGAAACCGCTGAGGCAGCAGCAGGACACGGGCACAGGTCAACTCAAACGCCGTCACTTTTACGCTGGCAAGAGTGGGCCTCAGCAGAGGTACTGCTGCTTGTTGGCTATGTTGTAGCTGTGGAATCCTTAGACTCCTTCCCTGTCTTTCCCTTGGTAACAGATTGTTCTCCCAACTAATCGAAACACAGAGGGAGCGAGTCTTTGGCATATTTCGACACCGAGGTCCTAGGAGTTCTGGATTTCTGAATTTACAAACCGGTTGTGCTGTTACTTATGTCTTCCTGGAAAACACTATTCTGAACAGTGACCCAAGATTTGCTACAATTAAGACTGTACCTGCAAAATGTTCAGAGCCCTTCTCATATCTCCACTGGAAAGAGTTACAAGTGCTTTCATTCCATCTTCACTTATATCAACTCTGAAAGGAAAGAGGCAGAGGGATTTAGAGGCCCCTTTTTGAGAAGGCAGACATTCACCAGGGGAACAAGATGACCTGAAATGATTAAGGAAGAATGGAGCTAACAATACCCTCTTGATCTATATGATGTAGAATTCACTCCGGTCTGTCGGGACTTGGACTTCACGTCAGCAATCACAGCCCACTCAAATCTAGAAAGATCCTTCTTTAAGACCAAGCATTTTTATGTTGAGGAACTGGTCTAAATCACGCTCTTGGCAAGGCAAGAGCACTGGAAACAACCATGGCACTGAAGCTCTGCCTTTAAAACAAGCAGCAGCTCAGGGCGGCCACTTGCTTGGCATCTAATCACGCAGAATATAATGTCTTAGAACCTTCTCTTCCAGTCAGAAAAGCAAGAGGCATGTTAGCAGAAGGGACTCGGCAGCATGCAGCTTCCAATGACAAAAGAAGAGGAGGAGGAAACTGGGACCACTTCCAGTGGAGGAGGATGGAATAAAAAAAAAAAATCAAGAGAAGAACCAGATGACTTTTATGAGGAGGAATGTCCGTGAGATAGCCGAGAACATGACAGCAGCCAGCAGACTCTGATGCCTTCCCTGGGCCAGGCGCTCTGCTCAGTCATCTCAAGCACTGCCTCATTTAAAGAAGGCTGGTAGATGAAGTAAACCGGCCGGTCACCCCATGGCCCCACTAACACCACACTTGGTCCCCAAAGCCCTCGCCTTCCCTGCTTTTCCGTATACTCACTTCTCTTCTTCCACAACGTGTTCCAAGCGTGGGACCATCAATTCAGGAGTCAGGGGACCAAATCGGAACCTCGTACACCGTGACTGCAAGGCGGGGATGATCTTTGACAGATAGTTACAGATGAGGCAGAATCTGGTATTTTCAGTAAATTTCTCAATCACTGGCAAGGGGAAACAAAACCACCTCAGGTCTCAGTCCATTCCAGTTCTTCAGAGAGCCCTGGATGTTTCTACGGGCACGGGGAGGAGCGTACAGGACACTTCGAGAATAAGGCAAACACGTGGGGATGCTGCTTGCCACTAAAGAGGGTGTCACCTCGGTATTCAGGATTGGTGACCAGCCACTCCCTTCTCAGCACTGACAGACATATCCCTTCTGTAAGATTTCATAAAACACTTCCTTTTTTAGGATTTTCCAGGATTCCCACGCTCTTGCCATTCCATCCCATTCAAATGTGAGTCCCAGGATTCCTGCCCTTTCACATAAAATTATATTTGACGGGTTGATGACATTGCACCTTCTACCGTGCAGGGCTCTCTGGAGGGACGGCTTTTTGCAGACTCTACAGTGAGCCTTCTCTGGAAGCCTGAGAGCACTCAAGGGAGCAATAACCTGAATTCAGAGACACTAAGAACATCGGTTCACTTCGTCAGTATCCAACGTTCTGCTCAGGGGAGCTGCCCAGACTGACAGCTACTCCGCAGAACAAGATGCCGAAGAAGGGCTGCCAAAGTTGCTAGGACCAGCAATGTTCTCATCCTCCTCCTCCTCCTCCAGATGTGCTGTACCCACCCCTTCCCTGGGAACTCCCAGAGACAGCTCTGCTCTCGGGGCCAGTCAGCCTCGGGATCCTAATGAGGGCAATTAACAATGTCCTTTAAGAGAACTGAACTGCAGTGGCCCCCAAAGAGCTGATACAAATACCCAGGACACTCTCCCTTCCCCGCCAGATCATCCCCTTGGCAAGAAGTGAAGAAACGTCAGCTTTCTGAGGGCAGCAAACTTCAGGTCTTATTTTCCCAGCTATTTTGTATCTAAGGGTATAAAGAGCAGGAAGGTCTACCCTGCCATTTAGGAAGGAAAGGACTTGCCATAACCTCCCATCAAATGCTACAAATTCTCAGCCCTGAAAATGAGTCCCCCTGCAAGGGAAGGAAGCACCAGGGCTCATGTGCTTGGGCTGAAGGTATAAGAGGAGCCCCAACACAGAGATACTTTGTCTAGATCATAAGGTGGGAGAAAAACTATAGAGATTTCTCTGGACCAGGGGATGGAATGAATGAAAACTAAAACCAAGGCATGCTGCGTCTCCTGTCCAAAGTTCCCAAGTCTCCTTTCGACCTTCTCATCAGCTCATCTCACCTCTCCTCAAGGCATTCTGGGCGTCCTGAGTCATGGCATCAGCTTCATCCAAGATCACGAGTTTAAAGCCTTTCCTAGGAGAACAGACAGCACCTTCTAAAGATTTCTGCAGTCTCTCTCCAACTTACAGACACAAACCCTCAGCTCCACATGTGCCATTAGGCTTTTTCTTCCAGAACTCTGACACAAGTGGACACATGTGGTCAGACAGAAAGGGACTCTCCCGTAATTTCCTTGGCCCTCAGTAGGCAATGAAGTCTAGCTTCTTTGCAGCTGCTACATTATATTTTCTGGTGCCCGCCCTCTTCTTTTTTCAAATAGTGTCCTATCACCTCTTCTTCCCACCACCTTTCCTCATGCCCAAGTCTCCAGCTCTTTACCACCATCCTACTTAGCTTTCTCCATCTCAATTCATTTTTGTCTGATTTCAAACTAGCTCACCTGGTCTTCGCTAGGATGTACTCAGTCCTCAGTTAACCAGTAAAAGGAAGTTAATGCTTCCCTAGAGAACTGGCTAGAGCAGGTTCTTTTATATTTGCATCGTAACATTTCTTACCACGGTCTCCACACTTTCTCTCTTTTTCATGGATGCTTTTGACAGTCATTTTCACCTTGCCAAACTGGTAATGGGGAGGATTTAAAAATTAAGCTGTATCATCTCACTGATCAAAATCTCTAGAGAGGAAAAGCCAAATAATTCTTACTTAAATATTGTCCTCGTGCTAGCAAAGCTCAGGATTGGTCCTCGAACGATATCTATTCCTCGGTCATCTGAAGCATTCAGCTAAATGTGGAGGAGAGAAGCCAGAATAAAAAAGCAGGTTGGTATGCCAACCATAAATTCTTTTTTTCTACCCATAAATTTTTGGTCTTAATATATCTTCAGTCCAGCAAGTTGGGCCTCTAGGCCTAATGACAGCTAAGAGATCATCATTTAAAAGAAAAGAAAAAAAAAAACACAGTTGTATTCAAACATTAAAACTCACTAGGTGTCTATTACATTCTGAAAGGCACACAACTGTTTGTCCACCACCCTTTGAGGACACGCCCTTGGCCATAAATTGGAGAATACTTAATCGGCCTGGTCATACTGCAGGGCACCACTGGCATGAGCAGAACGATGCTAGTTTTAGATACAACAAACCAGCACAGCCCAGAGGTTACCAGATTGTTAATACACAGAAGTAAGAATGTTGGTGGCAGCCCGGTTCTAAGATCCATATCTAAAACATAAGTTGATCATTTTTTTCTTGCAACAGACGTTATTTAGATGTTTGTCATCTGTCATTCAAAGTCCCAGCAGTAAGCAGATGGTAAGCTCAAATCGTTATTTGAAAAGAATTAAGTGAAGGGATATTTTAAAAGGAGTTGGTGGGGTATGGGGAAGCCACAAGGGATATGCAATACCTCGGGGACTACTCAGGCCTCTTACCACCCCCAAAGGGGCAGGGGAGGGAGTGGTGGCAGTACCTGGACAGGGCTGTGCCCTGCAGGTGGGGACAGTGCCAGCTTGTGGCGACCTACAGGCTGGGGGTACACCTCATTCTCCTCCGTTCCCCTGCCCCGACTAGCCCAACCCAACCAGGAGCCAGAGAGAGAGGAAGGTTGTAGTCAGAATAGTTCAGCCTTCCAGGGCAAGAACTGGGTGGAGAGATGCAGGGAACAGATATGGAGGGGCACACGGGAGACAGCCAGCCACTGAGTGACCATAAGTGTCTTTGGGTAAAAGTGGGCACAGCAAAGAGCAACCCCTAGTTACAACTGCTCTCTAGCTGACGGATGCCAATCCAGACCAAAATAGCCACTGCAGGAAAAAGCAAATTAAAATATCTTATCCTATATCTGGAAACCCTGGTGGTGTAGCAGTTAAGCATTAGGCTGTTAACAAAAAGGTCGGCAGTTCGAATCCACCAGGCGCTCCTTGGAAATCCTATGGGGCAGTTCTACTCTGCCTTATAGGATCACTATGAGTCAGAATTGACTCAACGGCAACGGGTTTGGTTTGGTTTTATCCCATATCTGCTTCTTTTCCAACTGCCAGTGGGGAAACTTACTTTTAAAGTAAAACAAAACTTGCAGAAATATAAGTTATGAGTTGTTATTAGTTATTGTGGAGGAAGACTAATCCTATTTACCTCCAAGACCATGGAGCCAAATTCTTTATCTTTGTAGAGCTGTTTAGCACAGGCCAGGATGGTGGACGTCTTCCCTGTTCCGGGAGGACCGTAGAGAAGCAGGTGCGGCAGTCGGTCCTCACTGATAAACTTCTGAACTGAGGATTGGGAAGAGAGAGAGACACCAAGTCTCTTGGAGTTGCTTCATACACTGTGGGTCCTTGAGTTGTCCATGAATGCACTTCAACCCGAACATAGAGGCAGGAATGAAAAACCCAAAGGACTCAACTCTGAAAGCCACATTCCATGAAGGCCAATCAGATTCTTTGAAATTATTATGACGTCACCAAGAAATTCACACAGGTCCTTCAACTAGGATACCAGCAAACTGACAGGGATACTTACTGGTACTCAAAATGTCCTGATGAGAAATGAGATCATTTAGTGTCTGTGGCCGGTATTTTTCAACCCTGAAATACAATTTAGTACATAAGTACAGGAACATTTTGTTACGTACAGCAGAATCCTTCCAAATCCTAATTAAAAGAGGAAGAGAAACAAAAACCTATTAAGTTTTAGTATCTACCAGTGGTTCTCAACTGGGGCAATTCTGTCCCCCAGGGGACATTGGGCAACGTCTGGAGACATTTTTGGTTGTCACAACTGGTGTGGGGGGTGGGGGTGGGGTAGAGACCAGGCTGCTGTTAAATATCCTACGATGCACAGGAGAGTCGCCCTCCCCCACCCAATACACACACAAAGTATCTGGCCCCAAATGTCAATAGTGCTGAGGTTTAAAAACCCTACTGTAATCCAATCTTTTCAGCTGCCCACCAATAATCTCAACTTTGATGGGCACCTACTATTTCAAAGAGAAATTAATCTCATGCCCAAATGTCCATCGACAGATGAGTCGATACATAAATACATTATATCCATGTAATAGCCTATTACTCAGCCAACCCACCCAGCCGCTCCATGGGGAGAAAGACTTGGTGATCTGCTCCCATAAAGATGACAGCCTACAGCCTAGAAAACCCTATGGGGCAGTTCTACTCTGTCACATGAGGTCACCATGAATCAAAAATTGACCCAACAACAATTCACCCATAAAAAGGAATGAAGTACTGATACATGCTAAGACATGGATGAACCTTGAAAACATGCTAACTAAAAGAAGTCAGACACAAAAGGCCACATAGTGTATCAGTCCTTCTGTGAAATATCCAGAAAAGGCAAAGCAGATTAGCAGTTGCCAGGGAAGGAGGTGGGGGGAGCACTACTTAATAGGTATGGGATTTCCATTTGTGCTGATGAAAAAGTTCTGGAACTAGATGGCGGTGATGGCTGCACAACATTGTCAGTGTACTGAACGCCACTGAATTGCACATTTTAAAGTGGTTACAATAATCAATTGTACGTTATGTGTTTCTTACTATAATAATAACGATAATTAAAAAAAAAACTAAACTCATTATTAGACAAGAACAATTTGGACTTTTTCAAAATCAAGCCAAACCCAACCAAAGTCTTTAAAGCATGACACAGTCGTGGAAGTAGGGTGGTTATGATCATCGAGTCGTTTTCTGGCCCTGGTACCTTATACAATTCATTTACTTCTCCTAAGACTCAGTGTCCTCACCTGTAAAACAGGAATGAGTTAATGCACCCCAAACATTTAGTAGGGTGCCTATGGCACAGAAAACCATTTAATAAACGGTAACTAGGAAGTGTTGCTATTTATTTATTATGTATGTATGTGTTTAAAGAATTGATAAGTGGTCGCATCGAAGAATATGGCTATCAAGAGGGAAGAGGAGATTCTGGCACGGAGTCCAAATGCAGGGTGTCAGAAGACGTGGGTCGAACCCCTGTGCTGTCACTAAGGTACGAAAACCGCTTTCTTTGGCGACAAATGGGATTTGGAGGTGGGGGTGCAGTGCGGTCCGTGAGACTTTGCAATTAAGGTCCTAAACAGAACGCGGGAGAGGGTAGGGATGTCCAGGCAAACCTCTGTGTCTCCCGCCTCGGCGGGGGCCCGGGCCCCTCTCCACCGCGTCCCCCACGGCCGACTCCTCCCCACCGCGGCAGCCAGGCCCCCTCCTACCAGGGCAGGTTCCTGCTCTTGGCCGCCGAGGGCTGTTGTTGCTGCTTGAGCGCTGAGGTCTCCATGGCGGGAAGACGGGGGTGACCGGGTCCACTGGGATCGTCGCGTTCCCCAAGCTCCAGCAGAGTAGCCGCGACCTGTCCCCGGACCCTCGCTCTTAGAGTTCGCGCGCAAAAGCAACTCTCGCGAGACTTCCTGCCGCTTCCGACTTCCGCCCTCGGTCCCGCCCCCTCTGTGTTGATAAAGCGCGGGTTGCCAGGTTACCGAGAGGCGCCGGCCGCCAAGCTCTCCCTTTCTCTGCCCTTCCAGCTCGCGCTGCGGTAGCTGCGGTGCGCGGGGCTTCCCGAGCCCGGGGAGAAAAGGGGCAGGAGAGGCAAGGGTGCCGTCTGCAGCCGCCAGGCATTGTTATTACAAATTAGGATCCCACGGCCAAGGCCAATTCCAGCCATCCTCTGACACATGACCAAGTTCCAAACTTTCACCGTTCAAAAGAGCAGAAAGCTACCAGGACTAAAAAAAGTCCTAAGGAAAAAACAACCACCAAGAGATACGGCCACTTCTTGAATATAGATGCCCGTCTAAAAAAAGGCTCACAACACCTTTTGACCCCAAAGCTTTGAGATGAATATTTGGAGTTGAAAAACAACTCCAAACAAACACCAACCTACCTGTTTCCCGAATATCCGTGTCCCTCACCCAACGCGATTTAGAGAACCAGCCTCCAGAAAACAACTCCAGAGTGAAAGCGAAAAAAGAAACTCCCAGTTAGGTTAAAATACGAAACTGGAAGAACTAATTAATAAACATAGAGGACAGTGTCCCTATGATATGAAGATACTGAGGTGAACCGACATTAAATCTTCAGTGCTTTTTTCCTGAGGTGAGGGGATTCTGAGCCATTTTTTTTTTTCTTTTTTGCTGCTGTATTTTCCAGCAAATATGGATGTCTTACATGCATAATTTTTTTCTTCTTTTTTGCTGCTGTGGTTGTTTTTTAAACGTGTTGAGGAAAGGCAAAACTGGGAGGATATGAGGCTGGGGTCAGCAGTGTTCGAATTCAGAAGCTGCTGCACTCTGCATCTTATATCACTGCTGTCTGTTGTAGGAACAAAATAGGGGGACAGTGGCCAAGTATATATGGTAGTTACAGCTTTGCCCTGGCCCCTGCCTAGAGACCAAATAGAAGGATGTCAGATGTGGCTTGTGGTATGATAGTGCCCCACCACCTGTTTCCTCCCAAGGCCAGCTTTCACCCTGGTTGCTCAGATCATATGTTCGGCACCTTTTTCACTTATTCTTGGGCAGGCTGCTTCTCTCCTTGTCCAATATCTACTCCAAGATGGTTGTAAGGATTAAATGAAATAATGTACTTAGATCATCCAGTGAAGTTGTGCCTTAGTCTCCACCCTCCCTTCTAACATACTCTCCACCCATCCTGTTGTTGTTTCAAATTTTTCCTCCCAAATGAAACCATAACCTCGGCTTTATTCAACCACCATCATAAAAGCCATCGTGCTAAGGGGCCTTTGCATTAAAAACAGAATGCTGTCACCTCCTTGCATTGGGAGATTCCAACAAGACTGGGAACAATTTCTCATAAAACTGTGTGCTCTTAGGAATAGATATATGCACACCCACATTCATTGCAGCGCTGCTTACAATAGCAAAAAGATGGAAACAACCTAGGTGCCCATCAATGGACGAATGGATAAACAAATTATGGTATATTCACACAATGAAATACTATGCAACGGTAAAGAACAACAATGAATCTGCGAGACATCTCATAACATGGGTGAATCTGGAAACCATTATGCTGAGCAAAATTAGCTGCAAAAGGACAAATATTTTATGACACCACTATTATAAGAACTCAAAAAAAGGTTTAAACACAGAAGAAAACAATCTTTGATGGTTGCAAAGGTGGGGAAAGAGGAAGAGAGGAATTCACTAACCAGATAGTAGACAAGAATTATCTTAGGTGAAGGGAAGGACAACGCACAATACATGGGAAGTCAGCACAACTGGAGTAAACCAAAAGCTAAGAAGTATCCTGAACGCAACCAAATACTCCAAGGGACAGAGTATCAGGGGCAGGGGTCTGGGGACCATGGTTTCAGGGAACATCTAAGTCAATTGGCATAACAAACTTTATTAAGAAAATGTTCTGCATCCCACTTTGGTGAATGCCATCTGGGGTCTTAAAAGCTAGCGAGTGGCCATCTGAGATGCATCAGTTTGTCCAACCCACCTGGAGCAAAGGAGAACGAAGAACACCAAAGACACAAGGATGATATGAGCCCAAGAGACAAAAGGGCCGCATAAACTAGAGACTCCGTCAGCATAAGACCAGAAGAACTAGATGGTGCCCAGCTACCACCAATGACCGCCCTGACAGGGAACACAACAGAGAGTCCCAGACGGAGCAGGAGGAAAGTGGGGTGCAGAACTCAAATTCTAGTAAAAAGACCAGACTGAACAGTCTGACTGAGACTGGAGGAACCCCAGAAGACATGGCCCCTGTACTCTCTGTTAACCCAGAACTGAAACCATTCCCGAAGCCAACTCCTCAGACAAAGATTAGACTGGACTATAAGACATAAAATGATGCTTGTGAATACTGTGTTTCTTAGTTCAATCAGATACATGAGACCAAATTGGCAGCTCCTGTCTGGAGACAAGACAAGAAGGCAGAAAGGATAGGAGCGGGTTGAACAGACACGGGAAATCCAGGGTGGAAAAGAGGAGTGTGTCGTCACATTATAGGGATAGCAACTAGGGTCACATAACAATGTGTGTATAAGTTTTTGTATGAGAAATTAACTTGAGCTGTAAAATTTCACTTAAAACACAATAAAAAAAAAACAAAAAAACCGTGTGCTCTTGTTGTTCAGTTTGGTTGGAATTATGTATGACATTGTCTATTGCCTTAGTTATCTAGTGCCGCTGTAACAGAAATCTCACAAGTGGGTGCCTTTAACCAACAGAGATTTCCTTTCTCACATTTTAGGAGACTAGAAGTCAGAATTCAGGGTGCCGGCTTCAGAGAAAGGCTTTCTTCCTCTGTCAGCTCTGGAGGAAAGTCCTTGTCTCTTCAGCTTGTTTCCCGGTTCCTGGGAGATCTCCATGTGTGTTGGCATCTACCTCATCCCAGATTTCTCTTTATCTCTGCTCCCTTGTTTAACCTCTCTTATATCTTAAAAGGAAACCCTGGGGGCGTAGTGGTTAAGTGCTAGGGCTGCTAACCAAAGGGTCAGCAGTTTGAATCCATCAGGCACTCCTTGGAAACTCTGTGGGGCAGTTCTACTCTGTCTTATAGGGTCGCTATGAGTCGTAAGCGACTCGATGGCACTGGGTTTTTTTTTGTATATCTTAAAAAAGATTGACTCAAGAAACACCCTACACTAGACCTGCCTCTTTCACATAACAAAGACAACCCATTCCCAAATAGGATTAGAACCACAGGCATAGAGGTTAGGATTTACAACATGTATTTTGGCAGGACATATCTATTACGTGTCTCCCCAGTGGATTATAAACTCATTCAGAGCAGGGGCTTTGATGTACTCACCGCTGTACTCCTGATACCTAGAATAGTGCCTGGCTGAAAGGAAACTACCAGTTCCCAGAGTCAATTCTGACTAATGGGGACCCCATTTGTGTCAGAGTAGAGCCCCCTAAGGCTTTCAGTGGTTGATTTTTCAGAAATAGCTCACCAAGTTTTTCTTTCAAGGTGCCTTTGGGTGGACTTGAACCTCCAACCTTTTGGTTAACAGCCAAGCAGTTTAACCATTTCCATCACCCAGACACGTGGGCATAAAAACCTATTGCCATTGAGTTGATTCCAACTCATGGTGACCCTGTAGGACAGAGTAGAACTGCCCCATAGAGTTTCCAAGGAGCACCTGGTGGATTTGAACTGCTGACCTTTTAGTTAGCCGCCATAGCTCTTAATCACTCTGTTACCAGGGTTTCCTTAAACAAAGCACTCAGTAAATAATTGTTCAGGGAAGGAATGAATGATAACAGCTAATTCACTAAGCAGTTACTATGGCCCAGACACTGTCTTAAGTGCTTTGCATTTATTATACCCACTCAATCCGTGCCACATGTCCAAGCTACTATCATTGACACCAGTGATAGTAGAGCTGAATCTTGCCTAGATTGTCTGACTCCACAGACCGAGTTCTTAGCTACTAATGGTTATCAAAATGTGGTCCCTGGACAAGGGGCATCAGCCTCCCCTGGGAACTTGTTAAAAATGCAAATTACCACTCCCCTCCCCTAAATGCACTGAATCAGAAACTCTGGGGGTGGGGCCCAGGCATTTGTGTTGTAACAAGCTCCCCAGGGGATTCTGGTGCACTCAAGTTTGAGATTCACTTCTCTACACTATATTGCAAGGAGCCCTGGTGGTGCAGTGGTTAAGCGCTGGGCTGCTTACCGAAAAGTTGGCAGTTTGAACCTACCAGCCTCTCCGTGGGAGAAAGATGTGGCAGTCTACTTCCGGAAAAATTACAGCCTTGGAAACTATGGGGCAGCTTGTCCTACAGATTCACTTTGAGTTGGAATCAACTGAAGGGTAATGGGTTTGGTTTGTTGTTTTTTTGTGTGTGTGTTTTTTAAATAAATGTCATTTGCGTGTGTGGTTTTGTTTCTGTTTTTGCTATTAAGTGAGCGAACGTGCAGTCCTTCAAGCAAGTTACTTAACATCTCTTTGGATCTCAGTATTCCCATCTGTAAAATGGACCCGGGGTGGGATTGGAGTTGAATTATATCAGTAATTCACAGCCCTGGCTGGACATTAAAATCACCTGGGGAATTAAGAAAATTCCAATGCCAGAACTCTGCCAATTAAATCTACGCCCAAGGGGTGGGACAGGGCCTTAGCAGTTGCAAGGGCTACCTAGGTGATTCTAATATTCAGCCAAAGTTCAACCAGGACACAAGATAAACCACCAATCACGGCAATTCAAGTTTCCTTGCCACTGATTCGCTACAGGGGTGGGCATGTAACCCAGTTCTACCTAAATGAGGTGTGAGAGGATGTCAGCTGGGGGATTCTGGGAAACTTTTCCTCAGATTAAGAAAAACTACAGATTCTCCCACTAGGTAATCTTTACGTTTCTTCGGAGCACGAAAGTTCTGTCACTTTAAGGAGAAAGGGAGAGATAAAACCTTAGTTACAAACTCACAAGTCTTTAAGCGCCTGGAAGTTGATATATAAAGGAAGAGGGTTGGGTGGAAACTATGCCCTGCCTCAAGGGGGCAGAATTTATAGCTGGACGATTTAAGGAGGAAAGGAATTTAGCAACAAGGTATGGGAGGAAAAAAAAAAAGGTATGGAAGAGCTCACATAATTACTAGGAAGGCGGGAGAACTTGGCTTGGAAAATGGACAGGCACAGTGACAGGCCATGCAAGTGCAAACACGGTCAAATGTTACCCCACAGAACCAGTCCACTCAGGAAACTCCTGTTGCTGCCGACCTCTGGACGCTACTGATCCTCCTGCGCCAGCTGCCCCTAGAAATTTTAAGTTGTTTTCACTAGTTCCACTGTCAGAAAGAATTCTCCAACTCTCTTGTCCTGAACTCTTCATGAAACTCTTGTTGGTTGCTGTCCCTTGCCACCGACTCACGGCAACCTTATGTATAACAGAAGGAAATGTTGCGGGTCCTGCGCCATCTCCATGATCTTTTTTATGTTTGAGCCCATTGTTGAAGCTATTGTGTCCACCCATCTCACTGAGGGTTTCTCTAGTTTCTGCTGACCCTCTACCAAAATTGATGTCCTCCTAAAAGTAGTGCCCCATTGAAAAGCATGAGGGGACATGCTTTATGCGGTCAAACATAGACTGAATGCGAGTGAATAGTGGGCAGCGACGTTCGCCTCCCACCAAACTTGTGAATTGGGGACATCCCTGAATATAGGAGAGGAGTTCAGATGGCTTGAGCAGAAAGTGTCACCAATATCCACTACACCAATATTGAGCTATGAGGGATAGTAGCCAAAAGTTGCCACCATACCAGAACAAACAAACCAGTTGCTTAGAGTCCATTTGGACACATGGTGACCCCATGTCTTTCAGAATAAAACTTCCTTCATAGGGTTTTCATGGTTGTGAACTTTTGGAAGCAGATCACCAGACCTTCTGAGGGGCCTCTGGGTTGGTTTCAACCATTAGTAGCTAAGTGCTTAATGGTTTGCAGCACACAGGCAACTAATGTTGCCTTATCTTCTGATTTCTCAAGAGAAACCAGAAATTTGGATTTTTATGTGAAATTCTTAATTTCAAATGTTGGCAACTAATTAAAAACAAACCAAAACCCTGTTGACTAAGCAAAAACAATGTGATTTCATTTCAAGGACAGATGATCAGACAAAAGAGGTAGTCATTCCTTCTTGGCTTTACCTTCTGCCTGGATTTTAGCCCTTCTGGGGAATCGAAGGGCAAGTTAAACCGGTATCTTCATGTGAATTGTGACATTTGACGAGCACAGGCACAAAGAATTTTTATATAATCAGAACCAGATTTGGAAATGCTTTGATAAAACATGGAGTCCTGGAGATGGCAGGATCAGAGATTACAAACAAATTTACCAACAAAAGGCATTTGCTCTTAAAATGGGTTAGAGAAAGGGAGCCCTGGATTTTATTGCTCTCAGCTTTGGAACATACTTGGCTTTGGACACTGCACTTACTGCCTTAGTTTATTTTTAAGACTTGTTCTTATGAGGGAATGGTTGCAAGGCTATCTTTGGAAGATGCTGGCAGAAGAAAATCAAAGTGGGTCTTTCTCCTGCACATGTTTATATGAGTGAAATCAAGTTGAAATGAGTAGCCAGGACTTGAAGAAGCCCTGGTGGCACAGCGGTAAAGAGTTTGGGTGCTAACCAAAAGGTTGACAGTTGAGATCCACCAGCTGTTCACCAGAAACCCTATGGGGCATTTCTACTCTGTCCTATAGGGTTGCTGTGAGTTGGAATCGACTTGATGGCACTGAGTTTTTTGGGTTTTAAGGACTTGAAGGAGGGAAAAGTCTCAAAGGGCAATTTGAAGAGCATATATAAGGGGAAAGGTCCAAGTTCTTGGAAATTGGGACTTTAAAACTTCAGGTCTTTTGGTGAACTTGTCCTCCCAACTACTTTCCCTTGTCAGAAGCCCAGGAATCCCCAATATTAGAGCTTAGGGACTTCATTCATCATAACCTAAACACTTACTGATTGAATAACTTGATAGTTGCTGTCAAATCAACTCATGGCGAATTTGCATTACAACTGAACATGTTGCCTGAACATGAAATGTTGCCTGGTCTTACAACATTCTCACAATCGCTGGCACGTCCATCATGGTGACTGTTGTGCCAGTCCATCTCACTCAGGGTCTCCCTCATCCTCATTGGCCCTCTGCTTTGCCAAATGGGATGCAAGCGAGTGGGACAGTGTTCTGTTGTGATCCATAAGGTTTTTATCGACGAATTTTTGGAAGTAGATTGCCAGGCCTTTCTTCCTAGACTTTCTTAGTCTGGAAGCGCCATTGAAACTTGTCCACCATGAGTGACTCTGCTGGTATTTGAAATACCGGTGTCATAGCGTCTAGCATCATAGCAACACTAAAGCCACCATAGTATGACAAACTTGACAGATGGGTGGTGGATTGAATAACTAGTAAATTATCAGTTCCTAAATCTGATTCTCTGTAAGTTTGAGATCAAAGGGTAACTCGTGAATTTGCTCCATGACACTTGGGCTGAAGAAAGTTTACATTTTTTTTTTTTAATTTTTATTGTGCTTTAAGTGAAAGCTTAAAAATCAAGTTGGACTCTCATACAAACATAAACACCTTGTTATATACTCCTAATTGCTCTCCCCCTAGTGAGGCAGCACACTCCTTCCCTCCACTGTCTCTTTTCGTGTCCATTTGGCCAGCTTCTGATCCCCTCTACCCTCTCATCTCCCCTTCAGACAGGAGGTGCCAACACAGTCTCATGTGTCTACTTGATCCAAGAAGCTCATTCTTCACCAGTATCATTGTCTATCCCATAGTCCAGTCCAACCCTGTCTGAAGAGTTAGCTTTAGGAATGGTTCCTGTCTTGGGCTAACAGAAGGTCTGGGGACCATGACCTCCAGGGTCCTTCTAGTCTCAGTCAGACCATTAAGTCAGGTCTTTTTGTGAGAATTTGGGGTCTGCTTCCTACTGCTCTCCTGCTCCCTCAGGGGTTCTCTGTCGTGTTCCCTGTCAGAGCAGTCATCGGTTGTAGTCAGGCACCATCTAGTTCTTCTGGTCTCAGGCTAATGTAGTCCCTGCTTTATGTGGCCCTTTCTGCCTCTTGGGCTCATGATTACCTTGTGTCCTTGGTGTTCTTCGTTCCCCTTTGATCTAGGTGGGTGGAGACCAAATGATGCATCTTTAGGTGGCCACTTGCTTGCATTTAAGACCCCAGACGCCACTCTCCAAAGTGGGATGCAGAATGTTTTCTTAATAGATTTTATTATGCCAGTTGACTTAGATGTCCCCTGAAACCATAGTCCCCTCCCCAAACCCCCACCCCTGCTATGCTGGCCTTCAAAGCATTCAGTTTATTCAGGAAACTTCTTTGCTTTTCATTTAGTCCAGTTATGCGGACCTCTCCTGTACTGTGTGTTGTCTTTCCCTTCACCTAAAATAGTTCTTATCTACTGTCTAGTGAAAAACCATCTCCTTCCCTCCCTCCCCCCTCTCATAACTGTCAAAGAATATTCTCTTCTCTGTTTAAACTATTTCTCGAGTTATCACAATAGTGGTCTTATACAATATTTGTCCCTTTGCAGCTGACTAATTTCACACAGCCTAATGCCTTCCAGATTCCTCTATGTTGTGAAATGTTTCATGGATTCGTCATTGTTCTTTAGCAATGTGTAATATTCCATTGTGTGAATAGACCATAATTTATCCGTTCATCCCTTGATGGGCACCTTGGCTACATCCATCTTTTTACTATTGTAAACAGTGCCACAGTGAACATGAGTGTGCATATACCTGTTCGTGTAAAGGCTCTTATTTCTCTAGGATATACTCCAAGGGTTGGGATTGCTGGATTATATGGTAGTTCTATTTCTAGCCTTTTAGGGAAGCGCCAAATCGATTTCCATAGTGGTTGTACCATTTTACATTCCCACTAGCAGTGTAGAAGTGTTCCAGTCTCTCCACAACCTCCCCAATGTTTAATATTTTGTGTTTTTTGGATTAATGCCATCCTTGTTGGAGTGAGATGGAATCTCATTGTAGTTTTGATTTGCATTTCTCTAATGGCTAATGATCGTGAACACTTCCTCATGTATCTGTTAGCCACCTGAATGTCTTCTTTAGTGAAGCGTCTGTTTATATCCTGTGCCCATTTTTTAATAGTGTTATTTGTCTTTTTGTAGTTGAGTTTTTGCAGTATCATGCAGATTTTAGAGATCAGATGCTGATCGGAAATGTCATAGCTAAAAACTTTTTCCCAGTCTGTAGGTAATCTTTTCAGTCTTTTGGTGAAGTGTTTGGATGAGCATAGGTGTCTGATTTTTAGGAGCTCCCAGTTATCTGGTTTCTCTTCTGCATTGTTAGTAGTGTTTTGTCTGCTGTTTATGCCATGTATTCGGGCTCCTACCGTTGTTCCTATTTTTTCTTCCATGATCTTTATCGTTTTAGATTTTATATTTAGGTCTTTGATCCATTTGGAGTTAGTTTTTGTGCATGGTGTGAGGTATGAGCCTTGTTTCATTTTTTTGCGGATGGATATCCAGTTATGCCAGTGCCATTTGTTAAAAAGACTGTCTTTTCCACATTTAACTGACTTTGGGCCTTTGTCAAGTATCAGCTGCTCATATGTGGATGGATTTATGTCTGGGTTCTTAATTCTGTTCCATTGATCTGTGTATCTGTTGTACCAGTACCAGGCTGTTTTGACTACTGTGGTGGTATAATAGGTTTTAAAATCAGGTAGAGTGAGGCCTCCCACTTTGTTCTTCTTTTTCAGTAATGCTTTACTTATCCGGGGCCTCTTTCCCTTCCATATGAAATTGGTGATTTGTTTCTCCATCTCATCAAAAATGTCATTGGAATTTGTATCGGAATTACATTGTATCTATAGATCGTTTTTGGTAGAATAGACATTTTTGCAGTGTTAAGTCTTCCTATCCATGAACAAGGTATGTTTTTCCACTTACATAGGTCTCTTTTGGTTTCTTGCAGTAGTGTCTTGTAGTTTTCTATGTATAGGTGTTTTAGATCTCTGGTAAGATTTATTCCTAAATATTTTATCTTCTTGGGGGCTACTGTAAATTGTATTGATTTGGTGATTTCCTCTTCGATGTTCTTTTTGCTGGTGTAGAGGAATCTAACTGATTTTGGTATGTTTTTCTTGTATCCTGATACTCTGCTGAACTCTTCTATTAGTGTCAGTAGTTTTCTTGAGGATTCTTTAGGGTTTTCTGTGTATAAGATCATGTCATCTGCAAGCAGAGATACTTTTACTTCTTCCTTACCAATCTGGATGCCCTTTATTTCTTTATCTAGCCTAATTGCTCTGGCTAGGACCTCCAGCACAATGTTGAATAAGAGTGGTGATAAAGGGCATCCTTGCCTGGTTCCTGATCTCAAGGGGGAACGCTTTCAGACTCTGTCCATTTAGGATGATGTTGGCTGTTGGCTTTGTATAAATGCCCTTTATTATGTTGACGAATTTTCCTTCTATTCCTATTTTGCCGAGAGTTTTTATCATGAACGGGTGTTGAACTTTGTCAAATGCCTTTTCAGCATTGATTGATAAGATCATGTGGTTCTTGTCTTTTGTTTTATTTATATGATGGATTACATCAATTGTTTTTCTGTTGTTGAACCATCCCTGCATACCTGGTATGAATCCTACTTGGTCATGGTGAATTATTTTTTTGATATGTTGTTGAATTCTGTTGGTTAGAATTTTGTTGAGGATTTTTCCATCTAAGTTCATAAGGGATATAGGCCTGTAATTTTGTTTTTTTTGGTATCATGGATATGCTAGCTTCGTAAAATGAGTTTGAGAGTATTCTGTCCTTTTCTATGCTCTGAAATACCTTTAGTAGTAGTGGTATTAACTCTTCTCTGAAAGTTTGGTAGAACTCTGCAGTGAAGCCGAGGCTTTTTTTTGTTGGGAGTTTTTTGATTACCTTTTCAATCTCTTCTTTTGTTATGGGTCTATTTAGTTGTTCTACCTCTGTTTGTGTTAGTTTAGGTAGGTAGTGTGTTTCTAGGAATTCATCCATTTACATTTCTTTATTTTTGTAAATTAAATGAGTCTGGCTAAGATTCCACGGAAGCCCTGCTGGCGTAGTGGTTAAGTGCTACGGCAGCTAACCAAAGGGTTGGCAGTTTAAGTCCGCCAGGCGCTCCTTGGAAGCTCTATGGGGGAGTTCTACTCTGTCCTCTAGGGTCGGACTCGATGGCACTGCGTTTAAGATTCTCCACTCCTGCTCCCTCAAGCCAAGATAGTTCGGAAATTCAGTCTGTTGGTGGTTGGGGACTGGGTTCCTCCCCTTCCTCAGGGTCATTCAAGAGGCCTGGGAGGTTGTGGGAAAATATGGCAGAAAATTTGAGAAGGGTTTCTAGTCTTCGGTTCTTTATGTAGTCTGTTGGACTAGATACTCTTTGTCCCGACTGGAGTGATGCATTTGAAGATGGGAGGCACTAGTGGTAATAGTGTCTTTTCCCTCAGTGTATAACTCAGCCCCCCGAAACATTTATTATTAATTCCGGTGCCACAGAGTTTGAGGTTTAGGCTTCCCAGTGCCCTCACTCTGAAGTCCTTCTACCCCTCAGAGAACTATATGAGAATAGGATATGATCTAGACCCTTGAGGCCAGCAGTGTCTGTACCACCTGGGAACTTATTAGAAATGTAGAGTCTCAGACCCCACCCCAACCTCCTGTTCGGAATCTACATTTTAATAAGGTCTCCAGGTGATTTGTCCGAATATTTCAGTTGAGAAGTACTGGGCACCACTCAGTGTACTGCTGTCCCGTTATCCTGCCCCGTCCACTGTTCTCTATCCCTGTTGTTGTTCTTAGGTGCTGTTGAGCCGATTCCAACTCATAGTGACCCTATAGGAGAGAGTAGAGCTGCCCCATAGGGTTTCCTAGGCTGTAATCTTTACAGGAACAGATTGCCAGGTCTTTTCTCCTGTGGCGCTGCTGGGTGGGTTCGAACCGCTGGCCTTTCTATTAGCAGCCAAACATTTAACCATCACACCACCAGGGCTCCTTGTCATGGAATTCTTCAGGGAGTTGGGCCTCTCCTCTCTTATACAACACTCCCACCTCCTCCCCTATAAGGGCCTGGCGTTTTGACAGTTCAGCTCCAAGTCCCAATGTTCCTCGGCATTAAAGCTCTGCTGGGCTATGTAAGCCCAACTCCTCAGAACCCTAAGGCTTAATTGCTTGGGGGGAAAAAATCCCCCATAGTCTTTCGTGATGAGTCTACAACAGAAAAAAACAGTCACAGTTAATTTCTCCATCACGTTATTCTGTCACGCTAACAAGAGGCGCTCTGGGTTGGTAAAATTTAAGAAATTTTTCTTCTCCTGGGACCATTTCTGATTCTCCCCACCTTGAGCCCAACATAATGGCCCTGGACAGGAATCTCTGGGGTCATCGTGATTAAAAAAGACAAAAAGGTCTTAATAAGGAGGCGGTGGCAATGTAGTTACATTATCCTGGCTTTGGGTTTGTGAGACTGAATATGCAGGTGGGTACCTGTTGTACAAAACAAGAGGGGGAGGCTCTGTGCTCCCCCATCAGCATAGAAGGGCCCCTGAGAGATGAAGGGAAGTGAGAAATAGGCCTTAACATTGGCAAAGGACTGTAGATTCGATTCGAGGCCGAATAGTAATAAGAAAATGCAAATTACTATCATTACTTAGTTGCATGGCAGAGTTATACAACAGTTTATTATACAGTAGATGCTACACAAAGAACTGCTATTTATAGATGTTTCATCTCTTTCTTCCAATTCCCTTCAACTCACTCTTTCAAAGCATTTGGCCTAAGTTCAATGGCAATGTGATAAAAGAAATGTATGTTTAAATAAACGTGATGCCGAAAAGTAAAGCAAGAGAACATCACTGGAACTCAAAGCCCCAAAGCTGTCTGTCCCAAGTCAATATTGGGGAGAATTTTTAAAGCTTGAAGATATTTTCCGTATTTCAAAGATATAGATGGTCAAAATATATTTTAAAAATTTCTCTTCACTTAAAAGAAAGGGGCTTTGTTTTTGTTTTTTTAAACAGGGAAGTTCCTTAAAATTAAATCTTGTTCCACACTGAAGAGACTTGGCAGATCTTCAGAAAATTAAAATATCTGGCATGTTCATTATTATGAAGATTGGACAATTGTGTCTTGAAAACATCTTGAAATTTAAAGGTCATTTAAAGCACAGATTTTAGCAAAAATTTAACAAAAGCAAATTTCTTTCTTAAAGGAATATCTAATTAAAGTGTTCTGAGTCTCCTGGGAATAAATTATTTTATACCCTCTGCTTTAATTTTTTGTCTTAATTGAAGGGGCATTGGACAAAAACAACATATTTAATGTATCACATTTTGGCAAATGTCAATCAGAACAGGCTTGTTAAATATTGTTTATTTCAGTTTGTGCCAATTAATTAAAGATCTTTTCTTAATGCTAAATTCGAACAAGCTCTTGGTTTTGATACAACTTCTGATTTTCTTCTGTTGCTCAGGTGATTTGAAATTATAATTGAGAATAAATTTTGCAAAATTATCACATAAAAGGGCATCACTGAAAACACTTTTTCATTGCATAATTCCAAATGCCATGAGGGGGGTGGCGTATTGGGGTAGTCACGGAACTTACTTCCATACGTACATATTTCAAAATTATCCATCTGCTTAACACCAGGAAGGGTTTCAATGGTGAGATCTTGGTGTACCCGAATGTGGAGAACTTGGTGGTATAAAATTTGCAAAATCAAAATCGTGTTATTTCTTTAAAAACAAGTAGTGGGATTAGAATGTTATCCCAAGTCTGCAATATGATATTATCAGAACAAGAAAACAAGGTAATTTATTCATGTCTTTCTATACTCCCAAGTGATCACCACGGAGAAGACATACACGGGGGTAATGAACTAAAGATAGTCCTCCAGACCCTAAGAAGCTAGGAGAAATTAGCTGATAGTACTGAGAGGAGCCCTGGTGGTGCAGTGGTTAGGGCACGCTACTGCTAACTGAAACGTTACCAGTTCAAACCCACCAGCAGCTTCTTGGGAGAAAGATGTGGCAGTGTGCTTCCACTTCCGTAAAGATTACAGCCTTGGAAGCCCTGTGGGGCAGTTCTACTCTGTCCTATAGGGTCCCTATGAGTTAGAATCAACTCAACGGCAATGGCTGGGTACTATTATGGATTGGATTGTATTCCCCAAAAACATACATTGAAGTCCTAATCCCTATATAGGTGAATTTGACCTTGTTTGAGGAAACAGAGTTTCCTTTGCATATGTTATCGGCTAAATTAATGAATTCATACCGCAGTAGGGTGAATCCTAATCCTAGTTCCTTCTGGGTAAAAAAACTTCTGGGTAGTGCCTATAAAAACTGGGGTAAAGAAAAGGGAATAGCAGACACGGAAATAGAGTCACACGGAGGAGGAAGACACCCTGTGAAAATACATCTACAAACAGCAAAAGGGAAAAACCCACCAAGGATTGCTGGCAGCCACCAGAAACTAGGAGAGAAGATTGGAACAGTTCCTTTCTTAAAGCCTTCAGAAAGAATCAGCATGGCTGATACCCTGATTTGGACTTCTACACTCTAGAATTATGAGAAAATACATTTCTGTTCTTTAAAGCCACCCACTTGTATTTTGTCATTTTGTTAAGACATGCGCTTTCCAAGTTAAAACTGCAAGTGTTGAAAAACAAATGACTTTCAAATAAGGCCCTAAAGATGTTTATATTGAGAAAGTACTTTGATATCTGTAGTCAAAGTAGTATAAGCTGTCCTAATCGTGGTACTAAACTGTAGTTAATACACTTATTATTTAACTGCTAGCAACTGTATAAACAGAATGTTGTTGGGTGCTGTCGAGTTGATTCCAACACATTGCTACCCTATGTGACAGAGTAGAACTGCCCCATCCAGTTTTCTTGGCTATAATCTTTTTTTTTCCCCTTAATTAATATACATGTATTTATTTACAGAGCAAATTAGTTTCTCATTAAACAATAAATACATATGTTGTTTTGTGACATTGGTTACCAGTTCCACGACATATCAACACTGTCCGTTTTTCAACCTTGGGTTCTGCATTACCAGCTTTCCTGTCGTTTCCTTCCTTCTCATCCTTGTCCCTGGGTTGGTGTGCCCATTTAGTCTTTGTTTTGTTATGGGCTTGTCTAATCTTTGGCTGAAGGGTGAACCTCAGGAGTGACTTCAGTTTGGCTATAATCTTTATGGAAGCAGATGACCAGCTCTTTCTCCTGCAGACCCGCTGGGTGGGTTTGAACTACCAACCTTTCGGTTAGCAGCTGAGTGCTTAACCGTTACATATCCAGGGCTCCTTATGGATGCTCTTTATTTGGGCAAGGTGATTGTGGCAGATTATCTGCCAAGATGACCATCAATAATTCTTCCCATCCCTGTGGATGCATGCCACTCCCATCAAGAGGTGGAGTCTATTTCCTCACCCCTTGGATCTGTGCTTGCTTTGTGACCTGTTTTGATCCAGAGAATGTGGCAGAAGTGTCTTTCTGGGACATCTGAGTCCAGGCCTTGAAAAACCCTGTAGCTTCCACGCGAGGAAGTCCAAGCTATCCCTGCTAGAGAAAGAGGCCAAGTAGAGGGGAACTGAGGACCCTAGCTGACAGCCACAATGGAGGCTCCAAACATATGAGGGAGTCCAGCTGACTTCCACAAGAACAGAGGCCCAGCTGTTTTAGCCAGGCCCCAGCTAAGATGCCATCTTTGTGAACAAAGCCGTCTTGGATCTTCCAGCCAAACATCAAGCCACCCTAGCTGACACCACCATGTAAAACACAGATGAGCTGCCCCTCTGAGCCCTGCTAGAGTTCCTGACTGTTATGGATTGAATTGTGTCCCAAGAAAATATATGTTGTAAATCCTAACCCTGTAAATCCTAACCCACGTGCAGGTAATCCCATTTGGGAATAGAGTTTTCTTTGTCATGTTAATGAGACCATAAAATGCAGGGCATGTCTTAAACCAATCACTTTTGAGATAAAAGGAGGAGATGAGCCACAGAAGCAAGCAAGCAGGAATGGGGAAAGACAGATGCTGTGAGGGAGTGAGCAACAGAAGCTGAAGAGAGACAAGGACCTTCCCGCCCAGAGCTGACAGAGAGAGAAAGCCTTCACCTAGAACCGGTGCCCTGAATTCAGACTTCAAGCTTTCTAAACTGTGAGAAAATAACTTTCTGTTCATTAAACCCACCCACTTGTGGTATTTCTGTTACAGCAGCGCTAAGAAACTAAGACACTGACCCACAGAATCTTGAGCCAGTAAAATTACTTTAAGCCGTTACATTTTGGGGTGCTCTGTTAGGCATCAAGGAATAACTGACACTGACCGTTTTCTAAATTCTTAAATTTGGGGTTTACAGGTTTACAGACTCTTAAAACTTTTTGGAGGTTGAGAAGAAAAGCCAGGAAATACTCATTAGCCGAAGCTGACAAATCTTAGCATAATGAAAACTGTAAAAAAAAAAAAAAAATCTTTTGAAAAAGCTTTGTGACTGTGTTAACTATTGCATTTGCGAATGTTTCTGTCATCGAGCGATTTATTTATTTACGTTGTTGTCAGGTGCCGTCAAGTTGGTTCTGACTCCTAGGGACCCTGTGTACAACAGAATGAAACACTGCCCAGTCCTGCACCGTCCCCACAAGTGTTGCTATGTTTGAGCTGATTGTTGCAGTTCCTGTGTCCATCCATCACATTCAGGGTCTTCCTCTTTTTTGCTGACCTTCTGTTTTACCAAGCAGGATGTTCTTCTCAAGGGACTGGTCCCTCCTGATAACATGTCCAAAGTACCTAAGATGAAGTCTCACTGTCTTTGCTTCTAAGGAGCATCCTGGCTGTACTTCCAAAACGGATTTGTTCGCTCTTCTGGCAGTTCATTGTATACCAATATTCTTTGTTGACACCATAATTCAAAATCATCGATTCTTCTTCAGTCTTTCATTCATTGTCCAGCTTTTGCATGTATATGAGGTGATTGAAAATACCATGGCTAGGCTCAGGCACCATTTAGTCCTCAAGGTGACATCTTTACTTTATGACACTTTAAAGAGGTCTTTTGCAGCAGGTTTGCCCAATGCAATGCATCGTTTGATTTCTTGACTGCAGCTTCCCTGGGCCTTGATTAAGGATCACAGTAAAATGAAATCCTTGACAACTTCAATCATTTTTCTGTTTATCATGATGTTACTTATTGGTCCACTTGTGAGGATTTTTGTTTTCTTTATGTTGAAGTGTATCTCTTACTGAAAAGGCTGTATGTAGTCTTTGATCTTCATCAGTAAGTGCTTCAAGTCCTCTTCACTTTCAGCTAGGAAGGTTGTGTCATCTGTATAACGCAGGTTGTTAATGAGTCTTCCTCCAATCCCGATGCCTCATTCTTCTTCATATAATCCAGCTTCTCAAATTATTTGCTCAGCATACAGATTGAATAATTATGGTGAAAGGATACAAACCTGACACACATTTTTCCTAATTTTAAACCCCCAGTCTCCCCTTATTCTATTTGAATGACTGCCTCTTGGTCTATGTACAGTTTCTACGTGAGCACAACGAAGTGTTGTGGAATTCCTGTTCTTTGCAACGTTGTCCCTAATGTTACTGAATACCTTTGCATAGTCAATAAAACAGAGGTAAACATCTTTGGGGTATTCTCTGTGTTCAGCCAAGATCCGTCTGACATCAGCAGTGCTAGCCCTCATTCCACGTCTTCTTCAGAATCCGTCTTGAATTTCTGGCAGTTTCTTTTCAATGTACTGCAGCAACCGTTTTTGAATTACCTTCAGCAAAATTTTACCTGTGTGCAATATTAATGATATTGTTTGATAATTTCTGCGGTCTGTTGGATCACCTTCCTTTGGAATGGGCACAAATATGGATGTCTTCCAGTTGGTTGGCCAGGTAGCTGTCTTCCAAATTTCTTGGCATAGATGAGTGAGTACTTTCAGCATTGGATCTGTTTGTTGGAACATCTCAATTGGTATTCCGTCAATTCCTGGAGCTTTGTCGCCACTGCCTTCAGTGCAGCTTGGACTTCTGCCTCAATATGATTGGTTCTTGATCGTATGCTACCTCCTGAAATGGTTGAATGTCAACCAGTTCTTTTTGGTACAGTGACTCTATGTGTTCCTTCCATCAACTTTTGCGTCGTTCAATTTTTTGCCCATATAATTCTTCCGTATTGCAACTTAAGGCTTGAATTTTTCTTTAGTTCTTTCAGCTTGAGAAATGCCGAGCATGTTCTTTTCTCTTGGTTTTCTAACTCCAGGTCTTTGCACATTTCATTATAATACTTTACTTTGTCTTCTCGAACCACCCTTTGAAATCTGTGGTTCAGCTCTTTTACTTCATCATTTCTCCCATTTGCTTTATCTCCTCTATGTTCAAGAGCAAGTTTCAGAGTCTCTTCTGACATCCACTTTGGTCTTTTCTTTCTTTCCTGTCTTTTTAGTAACTGTCACGGATTGAATTGTGTCCGCCAAATATATGCGTCAATTATTGTGTGATTGCCTCCATTTTGTGATCTGATGTACTTTTTGTGTATGTTATAAATCCTAACCTCTATGATGTTAATAAGACAGGATTACAAGCAGTTGTGTTAATGAGGTAGGACCCAATCTATTTTGAGTCATCTTCTCTTGAGATATAAATAAGGGAGAAGCCAGCAGAGAGGAGAGGGACCTCATACCACCAAGAAAGAAGAGCTAGGAGTAGATCATGTCCTTTGGACCTGGAGCCCCCGTGCTGAGAAGCTCCTAGACCCAAGGAAAGATTGATGACAAGGACCTTCCCCAAGAGCTAAACAAGAAAGCCTTTCCCTGGAGCTGGCACCCTGAATTCGGACCTCTAGCCTTCTAGACTGTGAGAGGATACCTTTCTGCTTGTTAAAGCCATCTACTTGTGGTATTTTTGTTATAGCAGCGCTAGATAACCAAGACAATAACCTTTTGCTTTCTTCATGTGTGATGTCCTTGATGTTATCACACCAGTCATCTGGTCTTTGGTCATTAATGTTCAGTGTGTCAAATCTATTCTTGAGATGATCTCTAAATTCAGGTGGGATATACTCAAGGTCGCACTTTGGCTCTTGTGAACTTGTTCTAATTTCTTTCAGCTTTAGCTTGAACTTGCATAGGAGCAGTTGATGGTCTGTTCCACAGTAAGCCCCTGGCCTTTTTCTAACTGATAATACTGAGCTTCTCCATAGTCTTTGTCCACAGATGTAGTTGATCTGATTCCTGTGTATTCCATCTGGCAAGGTCCACGTGTATAGTCACCGTTTATGTTGTTGAAAAAAGGTATTTGCAGTGAAGAAGTCATTGGTTTTTCAAAATTCTGTCATGTGATCTCAGGCATCATTTTTATCCCCAAGGCCATATTTTCCAGCCAGTGATTCTTATTCTTTGTTTTCAACTTTTGCATCCCAATTAAGGATACTTTTCAGTGCATCTTGATGGCATGTTTGATCAGCTTCAGACTGCAAAAGTTGGTAAATGTCTTCAATTTCTTCATCTTTGGCCTTAGTATTTGGTACGTGAATTTGAATAATAGTTGTATTAATTGGTCTTCCTGGTAGATGTATGGATATTATCCTGTCACTGACAGTGTTGTACTTCAGGACAGATCTTGAAATGTTCTTTTCGACCAGTCATGTGATGCCATTCCTCTTCAATGTGTCATTCCTGGCAGAGTCGACCATATGATTGTCTGATTCAAAATGGCCAATATCAGTCCATTTCAGCTCACTAATGCATAGGATATTGATCTTTATGAGTTACATTTCATTTTTGATGACTTCTAATTTTCCGAGATTTATGCTTTGTACATTGCATGTTCCAATTATCAATGGATATTTCCAGCTATTTCTTCTCATTTTTAGTCATACCACGTCAGCAGATGAAGGTGCCAAAAGCTTTTCTCCATCCATGGTTATTAAGGCCAACTCTACTTCAAGGAGGCAGCTGTTCCCCAGTTGTATTTTGAATGCCTTCCAACCCAAGGGGCTCTACTTCCAGTACTATATCAGACAGTTCTCAGCTGCTACTCATGTGGTTTTCACTGGCCAATGTCTTTTTTTTTTAATAATTTTTATTGTGCTTTAAGTGAAAGTTTACAGATCAAGTCAGTCTCTTACATAAAAACTTACATACAACTTGCTACATACTTCCAATTACTCTCCACCTAATGAGACAGCCTTCTCTCTCCCTCTATTCTCTCTTTTTGTGTCCATTTTGCCAGCTGCTAACCCCCTCTACCCTCTCATCTCCCCTCCAGGCAGGAGATGCCAGCATAGTCTCAAGTATCCACCTGATCCAAGAAGCTCACTCCTCACCAGCATCCCTCTCCAACCCATTGTCCAGTCCAATCCATGTCTGAAGAGTTGGCTTTGGGAATGGTTCCTGTCCTGGGCCAACAGAAGGTCTGGGGGCCATGACCACCAGGGTCCTTCCAGTCTCAGTCAGGCCATTAAGTCCGGTCTTTTTTATGAGAATTTGGGGTCTGCATCCCACTGCTCTCCTGCTCCCTCGGAGGTTCTCTGTTGTGTTCCCTGTCAGGGCAGTCATCGGTTGTAGCTGGGCACCATCTAGTTCTTCTGGTCTCAGGCTGATGTAGTCTCTGGTTTATGTGGCCCTTTCTGCCTCTTGGGCTCGTAATTACCTTGTGTCTTTGGTGTTCTTCATTCTCCTTTGCTCCAGGTGAGTTGAGACCAATTGATGTATCTTAGATGGCTGCTTGCTAGTGTTTAAGACCCCAGACGCCACTCTTCAAAGTGGGATGCAGAATGTTTTCTTAATAGATTTTATTATGCCAATTGACTTAGATGTCCCCTGAAACCATGGTCCCCAAACCCCTGCCCCTGCTATGCTGGCCTTCGAAGCATTCAGTTTATTCAGGAAACTTCTTTGCTTTTGGTTTAGTCCAGTTGTGCTGACCTCCCCTGTATTGTGTGTTGTCTTTCCCTTCACCTAAAGTAGTTCTTATCTACCAACTAATTAGTGAATACCCCTTTTGCACCCTCCCATCCTCCCTCCTCTCGTAACCACAAAAGAATATTTTCTTCTCAGTTTAAACTATTTCTCAAGTTCTTATAGTCGTGGTCTTATACAATATTTGTCTTTTTGCACCTGACTAATTTCACTCAGCATAATGCCTTCCAGGTTCCTCCATGTTGTGAAATGTTTCACAGATTTCTCACTGTTCTTTATCGATGCGTGGTATTCCATTGTGTGAATACACCATAATTTATTTATCCATTCATCCGTTGATGGGCACCTTGGTTGCTTCCATCTTTTTCCTATTGTAAACAGTGCTGCAATAAACATGGGTGTGCATATATCTGTTCGTGTAAAGGCTCTTATTTCTCTAGGATATATTCCAAGGAGTGGGATTGCTGGATCGCATGGTAGTTCTATTTCTAGCTTTTTAAGGAAGAGACTGGCCAGTGTTTTTAAGAAGTATATCATCAGGTCATTCCTCTTAGTATGTCTTAGTCTGTAAGTGCCTTTGAAACCTGCCCACCATGGGTGACCTTGTTAGTATTTGAAATAACTGGTGGCAAAACTGTCAGCGTCACAGCAACATGCAAGCCACCACAGTATGACAAGCTGACAGACGAGTGGTAAGATCTACTGGTAAATGAGTTAATACGTAACCGTGGCTATAGCTGTGACAAAAGCTGTCACTTCAGCACTCATCTAATTTGTACTTGGTGTCAGGTAAATGAGAAATTCCAAAGAAGCTGTGAGTAACAATGAGTAGTATTACAAACTGGACTCTGCTATAGCATTGTTGGACTGTACATTTTATCCGCATAAAATATACTTGACAGACTGGTATATCAATACATGTTTTCATGTTCCTAAATCTGATTTATGTTAGATGTTCCTAAATTTATCTATGCCTAAAAAAAGTTTCAAAGAAGTCAGAACTTTCACTGGAATTGTAAAAATTCAGTTGCAATACCAGTATTGAATTTTGAAAAAACTTAGTCACTTGCAGTTCCAAGCTTCCCACAGCATTTTGGCCTATGCATTGGAATACGGCTACCAGTTTTGTTGACTTCAAGTTTCTTTTTTTAATTTGCAAGATTGGGATAGTGTTTTTTAAAAAAGATTATTTAAATTAACAGGACGTATTGATCAAATATTAGCTATATTTGGTGCCTTTTCACTGGAAAATTACAGAAAATAATAGGTAGGAAAGGTGATGAAATGGAATCAGTAATGAGAACCAAATGACTAACAGGAAAAGGAATAGTTCATACATGAGAAATTATTAGCATAATAGTTCCATAACATTAGTGTTGTAAGTATAAGATAAGAGAATAAGGAAAAGTGGTATGTGTACAGAAACTGAAAAGAGAACAAAACAACTTTTTATAAAAATAGACTCATGCACACAGAATGAGGGAAAGATCTAGAAACTAGTCTAGTAAGTTTCCATTTCTGGCCCTATTTTGGACTAGATAACCTCAGAGCTTTCCCCCAATAGTCATTTAGAAATGCAGGATAAAATGTAACAAACACTTTTTTTTTTTTTTTTTTTTGCTTTAAGTGGAAGTTTACAGTTTAAGTCAGTTTCTCATCCAAAAATTTATACACACATTGTAATGTGACCCTAGTTGCAATTCCTATAATGTGACAGCACACACTCCTCCTTTTCATTCTGTATTTCCCGTGTCCATTCAACCAGCTTCTGTCCCCCTCTGCCTTCTCATCTCGCCTCCAGATAGGAGCTGCCCACTTAGTCTCATATATCTACTTGAGCTAAGAAGCACACTCTTCACAAGTGTCATTTTATGTCTTACGGTCCCGTCTAATCTTTGTCTGAAGAGTTGGCTTCAGGAATGGTTTTGGTTTTGGGCTAACAGAGAGTCCAGGGACCATGACTTCCAGGATCCCTCCAGTCTCAGTCAGACCATTAAGTCTGGTCTTTTTATGTGAATTTGAGTTCTGCACCCCGCTTTTCTCCTGCTCCACCAGGGACTGTCTGTTGTGTTCTCTGTCAGGGTGGTCATTGGTGGTAGCCGGGCACCATCTAGTTCTTCTGGTCTCATGCAGATGGAGTCTCTAGTCTAAATGTGGCCCTTTCTGCCTCTTGGGCTCAAATTTTCCTTGTGTCTTTGGTGTTCTTCATTCTCCTTTGCTCTAGGTGGGTTGGAGCCAATTGACGTATCTTAGATGGCCACTTGCTAGCTTTTAAGACCTCAAATGCCAAAGTGGGATGCAGGACATTTTCTTAATAAACTTTATTATGCCAGTTGACCTAGATGCCCCCTGAAACCATGGTCCCTAGGCCCCCAACCCTGCTACTCTGTCCCTTGAAGACAAAAACCTTTTTAAATGGGATAACCTTTAGGAGTCAGGAAAAGAGGGTTTGAAACTCATAGTGGTAAAGGATGAGCTGGGTCTTCCTGGAGTGGGAAGGGGTTTGAGTCCCAAAGGACAGGGGATAGGACTTTGGGGTAATTTGAATTGAGACTGCCACACCAAATGATGACCCCCAAAGAGTTAACGTTTTTCAAGAGAAGGGCGCTAGAAAAATCTGTCCTGCTGGTATAGGGAGATGACGCCTCCAGTTGCTGTTGACCTGATGGTGACTCATGGAGACCCCATGTGTATCAGTGTAGAACTGTGCTCCATAGGATTTTCAATGGCTGATTTCTTGGAAATAGATTGCCAGGCCTTTCTTTCAAAGTGTCTCTGGGTAGACTTGAACCTCCAACCTTTATGCTAGTAGTACAGCATGTTAACCATTTGCTCCACGCTAGGCCCTTGTTGGGTGGGGGGACTCCCTGAATTTGTTTCCCTGGGCCTATCTTCATACGGCCTTCGGGTTCAGATTTATACTAAGGGAAACCTGGAGCCGATAAATTAGCTGAACACAAACTCTGGAGGGAAAAACCTTCAGCCTAGATGTGTAGGATTCTCACAAAGAAAAATTTACTCATTCAAAATACAAAATAGACAAGGAAACAAATCCACCATGAGCAAGAGACAATACAAACAATAAACAACAATGTTAGATCCCAGTTGCTTCCAATAATAGGGTTATTAAAAACTATTTAAAGTAGGTTCATTTGTAATGATTAAAACCACAAGTAAAGGAATAAAAAACATGAGGAAAAAACATGATTCTTAAAATAGACAAAGCACTTTTGAAAAAGAAACTAGGACGCCTTTATTTTGGTAAGCGATTCGTCTCTTATCATTGTCAGTGGAACCAAATAATCAACATGAGAGTGCACCTAGGTGTTTGTGTACCCATCTACAAGTAGTAAAAATTCCAGATGAGTCATTCAGCAACAATTTATTGGTGCCTGCTATGTGCCAAGCACTGTGCTATGCCCTAAGGGTACAGCAGGTACAGACCCTCCTCCAGTGCTCTTGGAGTGTTGTGGGGAAAACAGACATTGAGCAAGTTAACTACAAGCAGTGAGGCACATTACCTAAGGTGAAAAAAGAAAGGACGACCTCCCTAAGGAAATGAATAATACGAATGGAATTTGCCCTGGTGATAGGGAGTAGAGAAAGCTGTCCAGGCAGAGAAGAGAACATGTTGGAAAGCCTGGATTCAGGACAGGCTGGTGATTTGAGGGCCTGCAAGAAGACCAACAAGGGGAATGAAGAAAGTCAGCAGGAGGGATGGAGGGTATGGAGGAGAGAGTGTGATTTGTCACAACAAAAGGTGAAATAAAATTGGAGATGGGTTCTGAAAGTCCTTGAATGCTAGGCTAAGAGTTGGGATTTGGATTTATTCTGAAATGCTTGTGGAAATTTGGGAGGGGAGAGATCATCATACCGTATGTGAATTTTGGAAGGATCGTTCTGGGGACCAGGTGTCTGATGGTTTAGTGAGGGGTAGACCTGTTGTTACCAGGACTTGAGCTGCAAAAGAAAGTTCTCATCCTGCAAGTTCCGGGGGAAAACACTTGAAACAACTTTGAGGAGCTTCAAACTCATACTGACTCTATAGGACAGAGTAGAACTGTCCCATAGAGTTTCCAAGGAGCACCTGGTGGATTCCAACTGCCAACCTTTTGGTTAGCAGCTGTAGCACTTAACCACTATGCCACCAGGGTTTCCTCAAAAGAAGAGTGAAATAGTTAAGGAAGTAAGCTTGGAAATATACCTCATTGCATTCCTAAGTGGAAGAACATGCATAAGAATAATATGTAGAACACGGTCCCATTTTTAAAAAGTGGAAACAGAACCTAAAATCACCACTCTGTGTGAGTGTGCATAGTAAAAATATATATTAATATAAAAAAAGTCCAAAAGAACTTCCACACTCTCTTCTTGTTCTTCAGGTTCATATTGTGAATAGTTGGGGGAAGTGATAACAAGACTTCCTATTACTAAATTCATCACTGACTGTTTAAATGGATGAAAAAGAGAAAAATTAGAAACTCTCCAAGGTCATAATCATGACCCCCTCACTAGAAAGTGAGCTCCTTGGAAGTCAACCACATGTGTTATTCATCTTTGAATTTCTCCAGTGCCTGGCCTATAAATACCCAATAAAAGTTTACTGGAGTCCAGAATGTGGGAACTTGGGAATGCCCTAAGAACTGTAGAAAGACTGGCAAGAGATGACATTTTTGGCAGCTTAGGTCAACAAATATTTATTGAGCCTTTTTCGACTGCCTTCCTGAGCTGGCACTTAGTGTAAGAGGAGGTAGTTCCATTTAGCAGTCTAAAGATTCAACGTTTGCAACAAGGGAGGGAGGAGTAGAGTGAGAAGGTTAAGGGCATCAGCTTGGGAGTCAGGCAGACCAGGGTTTGAATTAAGACCCCACCATTTACTGGTTGTCGGACCAAAGGTAGGTCTCTTAACCTCTTTGGACCTCAAGTTTCGCATCTGTAAAATAAGGATTGTAAGGAGCCCAGGTAGAGCATCGGTCAAGCGCTTGGCCAATAACTGAAAGATTGGTGGTTCAAGCCCACCCAGTGGCCCGGCAGGATCTGCTCCAGTAAAAATTACAGTCTAGAAAACCCTATGGGGCAGTTCTACTCAGTCACATGGAGTCACTATGAGCCAAAAATCGACGGCTCCCAACAACAATAATAGTATCTACCACGGACAGTGGTTGAGAGAAATAAATTCATATCGAGCACTTAACAGAGCGCCTGGGACCACGTAAGCTCTCGGTACACTTGGAATCTTATTTAGGGCAAGAGTAGGAATCAAATTCAGTATCTGGTTGATACTGCCTTTCACCTGGTACTCTAGAATATCTCTTTGATAACTGTGTTGGGCAGAATAACAGACTTCCAAAGATGTCCACGCCCTAATCCACAGGACCTGTGAATGTGTTCTCCTGCACGGCAAACAGGACCCTGCAGATGTGATCACATTAAGGGTCTTGAGCTGGGGAGACTCTTCTGGATTACCTGGATTACCTGGTGGGCACAGTGCAGCCACAAAAACCAGTTGCTGTCAAGTCGACTCCAACTCATGGTGACCACGTGTGTGTCAGAGTAGAACTGTGCCCCATAAGGTTTTCAGTGACTAATTTTTGGGGGGCAAGTAGATCACCAGGCCTTTCTTCTGAGGCACCTCTGGGTGGACTTGGCCCTCCAGCCTTTCATTTACCAGCTGAGCACCTTAACCATTTACACCATCCAGGGACTCCAAATGTAATCAGGAAGTTCCTTATAAGGGCAAGAGAAGAGTCAGAATCAGAGAGGGAGTCGTGACAACGGAAGGAGAGGTCTGAGTGGTGCAATTCCTGGCTTAAGGCCTTCAGCTGATTGGATGAGGCCCACCATGTTATGGAGGGTAACCTGCTTTACTTAAGGCAAACTGATTTAAATGCTTATCTCATATAAATACTTCATCTAAACATCTAGACTCCTGTTTGACCAACAAATGGCACCATAGCCTAGCCAAGTTGACACATAAAATCAACCATCACAGTCCTCTATGGATGGACACTTAGCTTGGTTATCAGTCCACTGCTTATTTGAAATGACCAATCGGAAAGTTTCTGGTGGTTAGTTTTTTTCAGAAGTAGACCACCAGGCCCTTTTTCCTGGTCTGTCTTAGTCTGAAAGCTGAGATGAAACCCGTCCGCCACTGGTGACCCTGCTGGCATTTGAATACCGGTGGCATAGCTTCCAGCGTTACAACAACACGCAAGCCCCCACGGTACGACAAACTGACAGACGGCTGGGGGATCATAACAAATTATGGGTAACATTGTGAAGAGTGGAAATTCCAGAACACTTAATTGTGCTCATGAGGAACCTCTACACAGACCAAGAGGCAGTCGTTCCAATAGAACGAGGGGATACTGCGTGGTTTAAAGTCAGGAAAGGTGTGCTTCAAGGTTGTATCCTATCATCATACTTACTTACTCAGTCTGTATGCTGAACAGTTAATCCTAGAAGCTGGACTATATGAAGAAGAATGGGGCATCAGGACTGAAGGAAGACTCATTAACAACCTGAGATATGCAGATGACACAACCTTGCTTGTTGCAAGTGAAGAGGACTTGAAGCACTTACTGATGAAGATCAAAGACCACAGCCTTCAGTATGGATTATACGTCAACACAAAGAAAAGAGAAATCCTCACAACTGGACCAATAAGCAGCATCATGATAAACAGAAAATATTGAAGTTGTCAAGAATTTCATTTTAGTTGGATCCACAGTCAACACCCATGGAAACAGCAGTCAAGAAATCAAACGAAGCATTGCATTGGGCAGATCTGCTGCAAAAGTCCTCCTTAAAGTGTCATAAAGCAAAGATGTCACCTTGAAGACTAAGGCGTGCCTGACCCAAGCCATGATGTTTTCAGTCACCTCACATGCATGCAAAAGCTGGGCAGTGAATAAGGAAGACCAAAGAAGAATTGATGCCTTTGAATTATGGTATTGGTGAAGAATATGCCATGGACTGCCAGAAGAAATAAACAAGTCTGTCTTGGAAGAGGTACGGCCAGAATGCTCCTTAGAAGCAAGGATGACGAGACTCATGTATTTTGAACATGTTATCAGGAGGGACCCGTCCCTGAAGGACATTATGCTTGGTAAAGTAGGGGATCAGCGAAAAAGAGGAAGACCCTCAACGAGATGGACTAACACAGTGGCTGCAACAATGGGCTCAAGCATAACGATTGTGAGGGTGGCACAGGACCGGGCAGTGTTTCATTCAGTTGTACATAGGGTCGCTATGAGTCAGAACTGACTCGCCAGCACCTAACAACAACAAAGGCAAACACTGGAAGTGATTAGAAATGTATGTAATGATAATAAAATGACCGTAGGAACATTTCAAAATGATAATCTTGAGTCATCGTGAAGCTTAGGAGGTAGAACAGTGTTTTACAAAATTCCATCAAAAAATGGTTAAAGTCTTGGCTATTTTTAAAAGCTACCTTTAATTGCATGTTAATCAGGTGCCACACTCTATGTTAGGGCTTTTCATATATCATTTTATTTCATCGTGGAATGAATGAGGATCTCTTTCAGTCATTATGGAAATGAAGGTTTCTGGAGACTTGCCCAAGGTCACCCAGCTGAATAAATGAGTCAGAGCCTAGGCCAAGTTTGTCTGATGCCCTTCGCCTTTCAGAGTGATATCTAAGAGTGTTCCTGGAGACTCACGAAGACAGAATTAAGGACTACATCAACCGTGTGTACCAGTGTCTCAAATATCTGGGTTTAAAAAAAAATTTATTTTTGGCGGGGGGGGGGGGCAAATGAAATCTGGAGTCAGTAAACTTGCAGAGGAAGACCTTACTGCAGTTCTGCATCAAATGTGAGCCGTAGCTTACTAGGAAATGATACTAGGTGGTGGTTAGACACGTTAGATGGTACTCAGTCAGACAGGAAGGAGGTTATTCCTCTTTCGGTCATTTGATCGAGGAGAAAGTCTCTGTGTGGTGCTAGTAAGCCTGTAACACCTCGAACACTTGGTGACTTTTTAAGACAGATGCTGCTGCAGATTTAGAGCTGCAGCAGGGGACAGGGTCTGGTTAGAATTAACAGCATTATTTTTGAAAATTATATTTACTTGTGCAGTTACCATCTAATGATGGCAAGATATTTATTCTTCATTTGCACCAATGAAGTAAACATCCCTTTTAAAACTAATTTATATTTTGTAAAAATTATGAGTTTCTCGAAAAATATAAACATATACTGTCACAGACTGTAAGATGATGGGATAAAAATTGTGAATAAAGGTAATACTCGGATATGGAACACTGCTTTACTGGGTTTGTAAGAACAGCATTGCTCTTTGCTCATTCTGTCTTTACTTTTCATCACAGTCATGTAGAGGGGGGTAGTACTTATTACAAATGCAGATTCCCAGGGACTTAACCCCAAAGATTCGGGTTCAGCAGGTCTGGAATGGGACCAGGGATTCTGCAATTTCAGTAAGCAGCCCAGGTGGTTCTGATGCAGCTGGCCAGTGAACCACACTTGCAGAAATTCTAAATTGGATTCTCCCCTTAACTCAATATAGACTTTTTGAATGTGGAGATTGGTGAGAACGGTCCATGTATTTAAATCTGTCACGCCACAGACGTGCGTTTGCCTGTGTGTTACTGTGGTGGGTTTTGTACCCAGACAGTAGCAGTGACGTCTGATTCTCACAGAGTGAGTCATTTACTCCTCAGTACCATCCGACAAGGCGGGTACTATTAACTGATACCCTCATCTTAGAGGTGTGGCAACTGAGGTGCAGAGAGGTGAAATCACCTGCTTATGGCCACAGGGCCAGGAAGTGACAGAGCTGGGATCTGAACCCAGACCATCTTACTTGCAATGCTCTACTAACTCTCCTGAGCCCCACATCCATCTGTGACGATGTTTCATTACCCCCTGCACGTCTACATCTTCTTTTCATCCTCTTGGGAGGTTGGACTCTAAATTTACTGATATTTGCTGAGTGAATAAATGAATCAATGACTCAGTAAGTGCCCCAGGGTTGAGGACCACTTTAAAAAGGTCAGCAGGTTTTAGAGGTGTTACACACTGACTAGCAACCACATGGAGACTTTCTCCTTGATGAAATGATTTGAAGGGGAATAATGCTCTCCCTCAATTTAAATCACAAACTGGGTCTGCCTTTGTATTTCCTGTGACGATAATAAAAATTGTTCTCAATGTCGAAAACCAAAACTGCATGTTAGAAAAGACTAAACTGATTTGTCAGATTCCGTGCAGAAAACCACAAAACTGGGGAAAACCTGGATTCTGCCCCACTCAACACTTCTAATTTTTCCCCCGAAAGCCCAAAATCAGCAGAAGAAGTTTATAAAGGACATTCAGTTCAAATTGTCAGGCACGAATGTCTCAATTCTCAATAAACTCAGGGTATGTACCTTTCAGGGCCCCTGGGTAAAGGTTGGAGGTTTGAGTCCGTGAGAGGTGCTATAGAAGAAAGGCCTGGCAGTTGACTCCTGAAAAATCAGCCACTGAAAACCCTGTGGAGCGCATTTCTACTCTAAAACACATGAGCTCACCATGAGTTGGAATTGACTGTATGACAAGTGGTTTTGCATGTAAATTTCAGACAGCAATCAATTTTGGGGTGATTTGAGGCTCATCCAGGACTACATGGGCAATTTTGTTCACTTCCCGCATGCATTCCTTTCTTTTTTTTTCCCTACAAGTCACAGATGGATGCTGGAAGCTGAGCCAACACTGTGATACTAGGTGAGATGCGGACAGCTGTGGTGGAGCATGAAGTAGGAGCAGCCAGTCATGTGTCAGTTGGAGGACAGATGCCGGCTTCAGCTCTGTCCTGGGCACAGCCGACTGCAGGGAGGGTCTGCACCAGGGTAGGTGGAATGCCTTGAATATGCCCAGAACAGCAACAGGTTTTTTTTTTTTTTTTGCCCAGCAGATGCTTTTGTGTACTGTAGGAAAGCCCTGGTTGCAGAGAGCTTACCGGCAATAAGCAGGAGCACATGGAAAATACAAGTCCAGGATGGCAGCAATTGCGTCACGGTTGCACTTTGAAAAGGGGTGATCCCTCTGAACAATGCCTGCATATTTCCATGACCAACCATTAAGGCTCCTAGGGCTGGTAAACAGCATGTGCTCTTTATCAGATGGCTTCCTTACCCTTAGACCTTAGCACATCCAGAGCTGCTCAGGCCAAGTAAACAAACGTGGTGTTGATAACTTTTAGGTTTTATGAGGCACTTTAGATGTTGCTTTTGATATTGCAACTGACTCCCCTCCAGAAAAACAAACCCAAAATAGATGATTTATGCATGTGTCATGTGTCTGTCAAGACGCCTGTTGAGTATCTTAAGATAGAATGTGTCTATAAGGGTATACATCAAGAGCAACCAAAGACATTTTAGGAAAAATTAAAAAGATTCCTATGTGTAGTTTGATCTGTGACATCTGAGGCCCATGAAAGGCAGTTGACCAAATGGAAGCTTTAACACAGTAGTTCTCAACTTTGGCCGCACCTTAGGGTCACCTGCCTGGGGAGCTTTTGACATTTTGGACACCCTAGACCACGTAAATCAGAATCTCTGCATGGTGGCACCTGGACATCAGTATTTTTTAGATTCCAGAGTGTAGCTAAGGTTTCAAACCACTACTTTAAGGGGGAATTTCCATACCTTTGCAAAAAGCCAGATAACATTTTGGGACGAGTGGTAACCCATTGATATCTCAGTTACAAGGAATGAAAACGGAAGTCACCATGTAGTTACAGGCAACCTTGGTGGTGCAACGGTTAAGGGCTCAGCTGCTAAGCAAAAGCCTGGCAGTTTGAACCCACCCTGCGGCTCCATGGGAGAAGACCTGGTGATGGGCTCCTTCCTGTAAAGATGGCAGCCTAGGAAACCCTATAGGTCAATTCTGCTCTGTTGCATGGGGCCGCCGTGAGTCAGAATTCACTCAAGGGCACCTAACAACAAGTAGTTACAACTTTATTACGTTTTGTCTGGTTTCTACGCCTTATCATCTGTCTTCCCGTTATTTTGTGCGTGTTGGAAATCCTCGACTTCGTTGCCTGTGGGACCAGCAGAAATAGCAGAGGAGGGAAGGAACCAGGTGAAGGTGGGTGAAGGTAGAGACCTGGAAAGCCTCTGCTCACAAGGGGATGCCGCCAGTCAGAGATGGAGCGCAAGCCAGACCAGGATTTGGGATTTTTCAAAAATAAATTGGTCATCAGAATTTTTATACAAAAGATCCCATTTTATAAATGTCAGTAACAAATTGAAATTATTTTAAAACTCTATGGAGCCAAATAGAACTCATCTACAGGCCATCTGCCTTTGTAAGGCAGCAAGCATTTTTTTTTTTTTATTGTGGTAAAAACACATATGGAAACCTTGTGGCTCAGTGGTTAAGAGCTCAGCTGCCAACCAAGAGGTCAGCAGTTCGAATCCACCAGCTGCTCCTTGGAAGCTGTCCTATAGGGTCCTGTAACATAAAATCGATCATTTTAACCATTTTAATGTGTACAATTTAGTGGCATTTACTGCACTCACGACGTGCAATAATCACCACTATCTAGTTCTAGAACTCATTCATCACCCCAAAAGGAAACCTTGTACCCATTAAGCCGTCACTCCTCATTGTATCCTCCCCCCAGCCGCTGGAAACCACCAATATACTTTCTGTCTCTATGGATTTGCCTATTCTGGGTATTTTATATAAGTGAAATCGCACAATATGTGGTCTTTTGTAACTGGCTTCTTTCACTTAGCATAATGTTTCCCAGGTTCGTCCAAGTCATAGCACGTATCAGTACTTCATTCCTTTCTATGGTCAAGTAGTATTCCATTGTATGGGTATACCACGTTTTGTTTGTCCATTTATCTGTTGATGGGCATTTCTGTTGTTTTCACTTTTTCACTATTGTGAATAGTATGACTATAAACATTAGGTACACATTTTGTTTAAACACAGGGATCCATCTTATACAACAATGTCTGCTCCTGTGCCACCTATCCCAGCTCTATTGACACTGCAGGTGCTCGTTATTTGGTGACTGGAGTGCAAGGTGATCAACTCATCTCAGTTTGCCTGGGACTTTCCCAGTTTTAGTACTGAAAGTCCCTCATGCCAGGAACCTCCTTGGTCCCCAGTAAGTCAGGATGGTTGGTCACCCTACCATGGCTAATCAGTAGAAGAAGTGTGCAGGGTTAAGGTCTGAGCCTGCCACGTAATATTCACCCGCGTAATCCTTCTCAAGACAAAGCCTCACGGTTTTGGCGTTTTGATTGTGACTTGGAAAATAATGGTGACAACTGTATATGCCTTGTAAGTTGTCCATGATCACCAAAGATTTCAAGACTCTCTGCTCTGTGTCTGCCTTTAATCTCAGCTTCCTCATCCTCTCCTCAGCAGAGCCCCCTCTTTCTCTTATATAAGATTAAAGTACTCATCTCCTTTATTCCCAGAGGGCATTATAATTACAGGGTTTGTTTACATGGGTCTCCCCCATTAGACCACGACTCCCTCAAGGATGGTGGAGTATTTCTGATGTCGTTGTCTGCCTTATATCCATTCCTTCTTCTTCTGGTAATAAACCAATTGTCATGGAGTTGACTTTGACTCATGGTGACCCATGTGTGTCAGAGTAGATCTGTGCTCCACAAGGTTTTCTATGGCTAATTTTTCCCAAGTAGATCTCTAATCTTTCTTCTGAGGTGCCTCTGGGGGGACTCAAACCTCCAACCTTTTGATTAGCAGCCTAGTCATTAACCGGTTGCACAATTCAGATGCTACCTTTTTGGAAATAGCATCCTCTTTTTTCTTTGGGGGCCCAGCCCTCCCCCATTCTCATACCAAGGGTGGGGCCTATGCTACTCCCTCAGCTCCCAAGGAGGCTTTTAAGTGAGGCCTGGCGGATGCACACATTCCATCTTGTTGGCCACAGTGATTGTTCAGGACCTGGCCTACGCCAGGTGAGAGCAGAATCTATCCTGAAACTTATGCTGGAAATAATGGGAATGATACTTGGTTTCTGATTGAGTTGCTAAGCTTTCTGTGGCCATTGTTGCCACATCCTGGGGAAAAGCCACCCAAGAATGAAGCCAGCGCAGAAGAAAGCAGAGCTGAGAGACAGATGGGGAGAGACATGGACAGCACCAGACCAGGAACGAAGTTCTTCCCTTTAACTTCCCAGTTGTGTGAGTCACTCCTTTTTTTTTTTGGCTTAAACTGATTTCTTTTGGGTTTTTGTCCCTTGCAACTAAAAGAATACTGACTAATACACTGTAGTTCATTAATATTTAAATCCCACACATATATCATAGTACCTGGCACGTGGTAGGCACTCAATAAAAGTATAAGTCAATGCGTACTTCCCATAAGTATGCCATCACTGCTTTTTCATAATGAAACAATACAGTTGCAAGAAAAGTTGGGAGGTGAGAATGTGGATAATCTGAGCGCTTGTACATTGCTGGTGGGGATATAAAATGGTGCAGCCACTGTGCAAAACAGCTTGGCAGTTCTTTAATAAGTTAAACATAGGATTGCTATTAAAAAACAAACAAACAAACCCATGGCTGTTGAGTTGATCCTGACTCATAGTGACCCTATAGGACAGAGTAGAACTGCCCCATAGAGTATCCAGGGAGCGCCTGGTGGATTTGAACTGCCGACCTTTTGGTTAGCAGCCATAGCTCCTAACCACTATGTCACCAGGGTTTCCAGAATTACTGTATAACCTAATAATTCCACTCTGATGTGTACCCACCCAGTATGTGTATACTCAAAAAATTGAAAACAGGTGTTCAAACAAAAACTTGTACACAAATGTTCATAGTGGCACTGTTCATAATAGCCAAAAGGTGGAAACAACTGAAATATCCATCAACTGATGGAAGAATAAACAAAATTTGTTATATCCATATATTTGAATATTATTTGGCCATAAAAAGAAGTAAATACCTTGAAAACATATGCAGTGAAAGGCAAAAAAAAAAAAACAAGAAAATCCAAACCCGTTGCCATTGCATCGATTCCGACACATAGGAACCCTATATAGGACAGAGTAGAATTGCCCAATAGGGTTTCCAAGGAGTGGTTGGTGGATTAGGACTGTCAGCCTTTTAGTTAGCAGCTGTAGCTCTTAACCACTAGCCAGCCACCAGGGCCCCGAGTGAAAGAAGTCAGACCCAAAGGCCACATATTGCATGATTCCGTTTACATGAAATATCCAGGATACGCAAATTGGTAGAGACAGAAAGTAGATTAGTGGTTTCCAGGGGCCGGGGAGTTAGGAAGGGGGGAGTGACACCTTAATGGGTACAGGGTTTTCTTTCGGGGGTGATTAAGAAGCTCTGGAACTAGCCAGTGATGACGGCTGCCCGACACTGTGAATGTACTAAATGTCATTAAGGGTAAATTTTATGTCCTCTGTATTTTACCACAATGAGAGGCAAAATAAAAAAGTGTTGGGAGCCTTACTGGGGCTGCTGTGGATGGATGCCACACAGGTTGTTCCCTGTACCAAGTGCCCAGTGAGGGCAAGTCTAAACCAGACTGTGCTCTCCTCCCCCAGTTGTGCCCCCTGGTGCTTTGGCAGAGCCGATGGCTTTTGCTGATTTGTGCGGTGATAGCCGTTGGGCTAATGCTCACCTGGAACCTCATAGACAAGATGCCATAAGAAGTAAGCAAGTGCCATCGATGGCATTGCTCTACCACGCTTTTCAAGGTATTTCTTAGCTCTGCATCTCTGAGTACTCTGAGAGTGCCCAGTGCACATCCTCTCCCATCCTGAGGGTGCTAGCTCCGAAAATTCGCAGTGCATCATTGAGTTCTTCATTTGCAAAGCCAGCATAAATCACTGGGCTAAATTGTCCATTACCGTGAGCTCACATTATCTCACCATCAAGGGGGTGATCTGGTTGCTTCGCTTGTGCTGGAGAATTAAGAGACAAAGAGGCAAAAGGCCAAAAGGGGAAGAAATCCAGAAAAAAAGGCAGTTTTCTGATGTTAGAAAAACCTCACAAGGTTACACACAGGAGCAATCTGCCTGTTCTCATCAAAGTTACTTTTTAAAAGGTGTTTATGTTTTGGGGATCAATGAGTTCGAAAACAACAATGATAATTGTCTCATGGTTGCGGACAATTTGGTTGTATCCTGGGGGCTAGCATTCTCAGGTATTTTTCCTCTTAAGAATTAGTAGGGAAGAAGTGGAGAGGGGATGCCCTGGGAAAGTAATATGCTGAGCCCTTCAAGACAAAGTCACTGTTAGTTTTGTTCCATCTCCAGGGCACTGGCAGCCCCTCCACCACTTCCCAATTTGTGTCGTTATTCACAATGCAACTTAGAAAATATTGGGGCCAGGTCATTGCTAGCATAACAGGATGTGGAATGAGACTTTTCCTGTTGACCTAGAATTTCCGCTAAAGCTTTTCACCATGAGGGCAGTGGGTGGCCAGACTGGTCCTTTGACCATCGATAACCATCAACCTCCAGCATATACAAGACAAGGTCAAGATGTTATCCAGAGTTTTCTTTCATAGATCTTAGCAGAGGTTTTACTTCTTTCCTCCCTACCCCTAAAATAAGGGACTGGTCCCCAAAGGAGAATCACTTGTGAGACTGGAAGCTCCAAGGGGTTTGGCTGGCAATCTCATTGCCCACTGAAGGCTATAGGGTGAGAAAAGGACAGAAAAGGAGTAGTCTGCACTTCCCATTCCACTAGGCAAAGGTACATCGTCTCACGGGGGCCAGGTGGCTATCTCCAGGGGTACTTAGGCCTGAGCCATTCTGAAAAGACTCACCCAAGAGGGCAGCCTGCCAGGCCAGGGGAACTCAGAGGATTGGGAAACTGTCCAGGATATGAATTGAAAAGGGGTGTGCCAGAGGCCACTCAGCATGTACATTGGGTCCCTATGGAGGTCTCCGAAGATCCCCCAGTGCACCCCCATGTGAGAATGCCAGCATGTGGACCCTTGGAAGACAGGAAGCTGCTGACACCCAACTATACCTTTGTCACCTGTTCTCAGGTGAGGGTCCCTTTTCCACTCATGCCTCCACTTCCACACTCCAGCCTGATGAACTGAAGAGGAGGAAGAAAGGACACACCCCACCCCTTGTGTCTATCGCAGATTCCTGAGCTATCTGTGGCTCAGACCTGGGCGGGGAGAAAAGGAGAAGTGTTGAACTGGATATGGGAATGAAGTTTTCATTCAACTGGATTTTTAATGCCTAAAACCGAGACTCTTTTTATAGTTGAAATTGGCTAAAAAGCTATGGGATCTACTGAGATACTGCCAGGGGGCTGAAGGAAGAGAAACAACAGTGAATCTGAGTGTTGAAAGGCAGTAGGAGAAGAAAAATAAAGCCGGTTGCTGACATCCCATAACCCTGTAATAAAAAATTTATTCCAACTATTGATTAAGCCACTGAAAGACATGTGTCCTTCAGAGGAAGCATGCAGCTTCTGCCATGAAATACAGTGGCAGCAACAATGTCATCAATTAGCTCTGGTCCTCCAAGCCTTGTCTTGGTGAGGTTCTTACCATTCCGAGGTGCAAAACAACTTAAGCTACACCAGGGGCAGCAAACTCAGATGCCTACAGGAGCCAGGCAGGAAATAAAAATAATGAATGAAGAGGGCTGGGTGGGGACTGTAGTGAACAGGGGAGTCCATGTCCCATCTCAAAGGGGCAGCTACCCCTTAGATCCAGTCAGTTGTTGCCTGATGTGGCCAGATCTCCCGATTTTTCCAGAAAAGCCAAAAATCTGCATATTTTGGACTGTCTCCTGATTTTGGAATTATTGGCAAGAGTATCAGTCAGGGTTCTTTGTTGCAAATGGCAGCGTGTTTTCCAGGTGGTTTAAGCAGCTTTTTTTTTTAAGCAGAAATACTTTAACAAAGGAGGTTAGAAAGCCGGTAGAAGCTCCAGGAGGACAAGAGAGCCAGGCTCAGGCTGTGCAGCCAGGGATGATGCCCAAACCACACAGTGGGATGTGAACGCAGTCCCTGCCTCTCGACATGGATACTACAGCTTGCACTGATGACACAGCGGACAGGACACCTGAAAGCAGGTGCATTGGCATGCATGCTATCAGATAGATTCCTCTCCTTTGTTGCTTACTTCCCAATAGAAAGCTCATGTGATGTGTTTAATGGCAGCCTAGACCACACTTACAAAGACGTGGTTGCAAGGAAGGTTTTGGAAGTGTTTTGGTTTGTATTACAAAGAGGTGGGACTCATAATGTGGAGAACTCTCTAAACATAGGAAGGGGAATGAAAAGAGGCTGAGTGGCTGCAAAGCATACTACGTGTCCACTACAGCAGCTGATAAAAAAAAAAAAAGAAAAGAAAAAAGATGGCCAAACAGAAGGCATTAGTGTGCTACCAGATGGAGACTTCCAACCTATGGGCTGCTCTCATCATTTAAACTTCTGCCTCCTCTGAGGATAACTAGAAAAACAAGAGCAAACGATAACAGAAATCATCACCATCATCATCTGCCTAAAGGCATCAGAGAGCTGCCGAAGCAACTAGGACAAGAAGAGCCAAAACTGTGGAGGGAGAAGCCCTGGTGAGGTGAGTTGATAACGTGCAGCCACTCTTTCCTTGGGGACATTTGCGATTTGGGGCGAGAGGAAGAGGTTGAGAATTCAGGCTTTCCCCAGGTAAAAGGGCTGTTGCTGGGGGACAGAGAAACCAGCAGAACTTTGGGCAGTCTTACAGGGTTGGAAAGACAAAATGGGATTTGAGAGGCCAAGATCCTAGAGAGAAGAGAGGGATGAAAAAGTGAGCCTAACTTACCGGGCTTTTCCTGCAAGACAGTTGCCAGAATCTGAAGTTGTACAGGGCAGGAGCAGCCAAGGAAGGAAGCAGAAAGCACCCGAGGAGCGCAGCAGTCTTCAGCAGCCTTGCTGTGATAAAGAGGTAAGGATTAGGGTTCAGGACCAGGGAGAGGGGCCTCAATCTACACCCAGGCTTTTCAGCTGGAATTTCTGGAAGGCAAAGCCTTAGTTAGAGGTGGGGGGCAGAGGTAGATGGTGTCTTACCAACATTGCACTCCAGCCTCTGTCCAGCTCAGCCCTGACTCAATTGAGGTGATCTGTTCCCATGCCATCTGTCTTGCAGAGGAAAAGGTGAACCCTCTCCAGAGTTAGATAACATCACCTGGAGCTTCTATTTTTTTTTTTTTTCATGCACAACGTCTGGCAGTCAATAAAAATTGCAAGGCCTGCCAAGAGACAGGACCAAAGCACTGAAAACAAAGAAAACTAGTAAACAGAAACAGGACCTGCAGGTGAACTCCGTATTGGAGTTACACAAGGGCTTTAAAATAACCGTAATTAGTATGTTCAAAAAAAAAAAAAAAGAAAAGAGCAAACAGATGAAAAGATGGAGAATTTTACCAGAGAATTGGAATCCATAAACTTCATAGCCGAAAAGATTTAGAGCATGGAGAACTCGCTTGAGCTTCTCGATGACAGATATTGAAAATGCTGATTCAACTCTGTATGAGCTATAAAACCACGTGGTCCACAGTCTAAGGAAAAAGAAAGTTTGCCGTTCAACTTGGCCGTCACTAGCTGCTTTTCTACTTCTCAAGCGGTCTCCGTTAGGAAAGACATATTGTATTATGTGGCTCTCACCTCTGTTCATCTGGAGAGAGAGGTGCTTTTTACTAATTACCCTAAATACAGCCTCTGGACAGTGTGGTGGGGGGTACACTTAGATAAGGTGGTCAGGGAGATCAGGTGTCTCTAACATGACATTTCTGTTGAGACTTAGTGACAAGAAGGAGGCAACCGTGAGAGGACTAGGAGGGCATCGAATGCAAAGAGCTCTGAGATAGGAATACATTTGGTGATTTACGAGGATTGGCAAACTTTTCTGTAAAGGGCCAGACAGTAAATATTATAGACTTTGTGGGCCCTCCACTGTCTGTTGCAGCCACCCAGCTCTGCCGGTTGTAGTGCAGAAGCAGCCATGAGGAGGTGGCTGTGTTCCAAGAAAACTTTGTCTCACGGACAATGAAATTTGAATTTCATGTAATTCTCACGTTACCAAATTTTCTCCTTGCAATTTTTCCCTAACCATTTCAAAATGTAAAAACCATTCTTAGCTCAGAGGCTGTAGTTTGTTGACCCCTGATTTTTAGAGAAACAGAAATGTGTGTGTGTATGTATTTGTGTGCGCGCGCGCATAGAGACGGGTGGAGTATAAAGGCAGTTAGGTGGGCTGGGGGAAGGGGCGAGCGGTTAGGTAGGCCCTTGTAGGATATAGCCACAGTCAGAATAAGGCAACAACTCCACTGTCCTTCCAAATGGAAAGCCACCAGTCAGGGTGACTGCACGCCAGGTACCAGTTCTGGGAGGCAGCTGCATTCAGCTCATGGAAGTTCATCATGGTTTTTTTTTTTTTCCTTTTAGTTTCCCCCAGTAATAAGAAAGGGCAAACGAACAAAAAGGCACGCACAGAAAGAAAGACAGCGGGGACGTGCCCAGGTTCAGGCTGACGTTTCTTCAGCACGCGCTCGGGGTTTTAAAGTTGGACGCACACCTGCTCCCCGCCGGAGCGCACCTGCTGAGCGCGCGCCGGCCTGTCTCGCGAGAGCGGGGCCGTAGTAGTGGCCCCCACCCCCGCGGCGCCACCACCGCCCTCTCCCCGCCCCTCTGCCAGCCTCCACGCTCCCGCACACTCGTGCCGTCTCCGCCGCCCTGGGGAGCAGCCTGGGCAGCCGCGCGCCCTCCCGCTCCCCGCCCCGCCGCACTCTCTCGCCGGCACGCACGCACGCACGCGCGCCCGGTTGTAATTTCACTTGGCCCCGCGAGCTCCGCATCCCTGGAAACCCCGCCCCTGCCCCCGCCAGGAGCTGCCCCTCGGCCCGACCAGGTGCGCGAGCCTGCGCGCGCCTCCTCCGGCGGGTCCCTGCGCGCCGGGGCCGGGCCGGCTGGGGCGGCTGCGCGCACGGCGCCTCCGCCAACCGGCTCCCGGCAGGTCCCCCGCGCGCTCTCCATCCCTCGCCGGCGCTCCCTCGCTCCCCCTCCCTTTGATTGACAGGCAAGATGTCGGTGTGGAGCGAGGCAGGAGCGAATGCAGCAGCCGTCACCCCCGGAGCCCGGCGGCAGCAGCAGCAGCAGCAGCAGCAGCGCGAGGAGGCAGCAGCCAGCCGCAGTAGCCGCCGCAGCCGCGGGAGCAATGCAGACAGCATCTTGAGAACGCGCTAAAGCACCCCAAACGGTGGACAATGCCATGTCACTGCAACTGGGAGGGGGGAAAACCAGATTTTTTTTTGACATAAAAGCCAGCCAGCCAAAAATATATAATTTTGTCCTTCACGGAGCCGGTGTGTAAAGAGTGAGCGCTATTTTCCTTCTCCTCCTCCGCATTTCCCTCCTCCTCTCCCTCCTCCTCCTCTTTTTCCTCCTCCTCCTCCTCCCTAAGTGTACAGACAGCGTCGCATCACCTGGTTTGCCTCTGAGAAACAGCATCTCTCCTTTTCGGGGACCAGAGACTCAGAGAAGACCTTCTAATGGAGTCTGCTTGACACCCCAAAATAAAATAATAAATTTTGGCTCTCGTCCCCTCTTCTGCCCCCTCTCCCCAACCCTGTGTGAGATGTTGGGTTTCTTCTTCACGAGACATTGTTGAGAAGTCGCAGTGGTTGGAGAGGCGTAGGGGGTAGACTACCTCTGCTTCCCCCCCCCTTTTTTCTCTCTGGGAGGAGGAGGAGGGGCAGGGGGGTTGCAGAGCAAAAGCGATGGATGAGGAAAACATGACGAAAAGCGAGGAGCAGCAGCCTCTGAGTTTGCAAAAAGCCTTACAGCAGTGCGAGTTGGTCCAAAACATGATAGACCTCAGCATCTCCAACCTGGAGGGGCTCAGGACCAAATGTGCCACCTCCAACGACCTCACGCAAAAAGAAATCCGGACCCTGGAGGTAGGTGTTGCCTAAAGGGGAGAAAAGCAACCGTGCCTTCGCTCTCCTTTCTCCCTTTTCCCTTTGATTCTATTCGCGGCGGGGGTAGGGGGGAGGTAACAAGGTGGGCATAATTTGATTTTCTGTGATTTCTCTTTTCGCAAAGCCTGCATGGGCTACCCCCCTTGACTGTGCTGCTGTGGTCTTCACGCTTGGCTGGGTGGTGGTAGTAGTAGTAGTGATTGTTATTCCTTATTTATTATCGTTGCTGCTGTTGCCATTATCATTCGCTTTCTCTCTGAGAAGGAAGTTCTCTGTGTTTTCCGATAGTGGATTTGTTTATGTGCCACGGGGGCTTGAGTGCTGGGTGATACATTAAGGAGCTGCAGAGCAGCCACGTGACCTTGCGCATTCTGCAGGTGGTCAAAAGGTGGTTTTTGCTCGCAGAATGTGGCTGCCTATAAATATAGACCTCTCCTCCTCTCTGTCTCCTTCCCAGCCCCCCTTTTGCTCCTTAGGGTTTGTTATTTTTTCCCAGTGATCCACATGTCAGGAGGCAAGATGCATGAAAAAAATAAATCCCCACTGGGCTACCTGTTCCCAGTCAAATCGTTTTGATGCAGTGAGTTGTTGCATGCCTAAAACATGTAAAAGGGGAAAAAAAAAAAAAGCCTCCATCAGCACTCGCAGGTGGTGTGGGAAAATATCTGTGGTGTGTTGTAAGAGTCTCCAACAGAACTTGAGGGGGAGTTTCAAGCAGTTTTTTGGGGGGGAAGGGGGTGCAAAGTTATTCAGAAAGAAGATGGCAGAAATGATTTCTTCTGAGGGCCCGCTGGTCCAAGGAGGAAGGTTTCAAGAGCATTAGAAAATTGCTGGTGTCCACGCAATCGTAGGATGTCCACATTGTTCTAGACCTCTGAAAGACTCAACTCACTTCCTTCCCTCAAAGCGGCTCACATTTGGGAACTCCCGTTCACTGGCGTTTGCTGAGGGTGATGGCGATGGTGCTGGGAGCCAGAGAGAGGGGTTCTCCCTTGGGCGGAGTGGGCATGTGTACCGCTGGGAAGTTTTCCCTCTGCGTCCGGCTCTGGAGTTTCTAAGGTCTGAAATCTTCAGTACCTGCCAGGTCTTTTGACCTTCATGCCCCTCTTTTAGCTTGGATGAGCTGATTATAGCCTCCAATTCGCTTGCAGGTCTCTTACTTCCATGGTTTTGAATTTGACTGGATGTCAGCATACAGGACAGTCATCAATTTGAAAGAGGAGTTAGTGTGTGTGTGTTTTAATATGCCGTCTGCTACCTGGGATTCATTTCTGTGTGCACCTGTCATCTGGGAAAATGACCCTCAGAAACGAAGTGAGATAAATGTCAAGGGGCATTGGGGGACTGGGAATTATGTTGGGAGGTACAGGCATTGCCTTTCTGGGAGCTTGGGGATGCAGTCTAGGCTAGGACTCTGCTGCTGGGAGAAAAAGTGTGGGATGTTCGGGCCCAGCCTTCTGTCTCTGTCTGGACAGTGCCCAAGAGCAGATTCCGCTCAGAACTGCATGTACTAAATAAATCAATCACGCCAAGGCCAGCCTGAGGTCCCTTCTGTACCTGTGAGCCCTGAGTCCCTGGCTAGTTTGTGTCACATTCTGTACGTTTCTGAAGAGTTTTTTTCTGCACGCTCCATCCTTTGATAACTCCCTCGAGAGTGGTGGTGGTTACAGTGGGCACTGGGTTCCATTGCTTCCTTTCTGTGTAGCGGTTTTCTTTTTTATACTGGGGGATGGAGGCGTTGGGATGGTGGGTGGTGACAGTTATTGGGAGTGCATCTGTTTGTTCGTTTCTTAGCCCCAGTATGCCACACAGCATGCCAGCCGCTTCCTCTGCATCACCAAGGGCAGGGGCTCCTGCAGTTACGCCAATTTATGTTGGGACTAAATAAATCTCTAGGGCTAGGGTTGGGCGACTGAGGAGGGCCTGGTGGCTCAAGGCCCAGCCAAGTCCTGCCAATCCTCGCGTGGGGTTTGAATCCACAAATTTTTTTTTCTCCAGAAATTCTCAAATTGTGTACGTCATCATCCTCTGAGGGAGTGTATTGAAATGCTGATTCTCAGTCTCTAGCCCCAGGGAGTCTAATGCCACTGGGGCCCAGGAATCTGCATTTAATAAACCGTTTAGATGCTTTTAGTGTGTGTTTTCATACTGGCACTTTGAGAAATACTAACTGTTTAAGAGATGACTGTCATATTTCAAGCCATTTAATGGTGAAAACGCCCCGCTCAGAAACACTAAAGCATTAAATTGAGTAGACTACATCTGAAAACCTTGATCTTAAGCAAAGTTTAGTCACAGGCTTATGCTCCTGTTGAGACAATAACGTACATCATGGACTTAGTCTTCAAGAGATGTTCTTCATGGTGAGGGAGACAAGGCTGATAATGCATGTGAAATACTGAGAGACTGCAAACAGTCAATACTACAAAGATAGCGTGTGGACCAATGAGGAATGTGTTCAGCTGCATGAAATGGAAAACCCAGTCCCGGTGATGAAACAATGGTAGTTTCTTTTTCTTATGTAACAAGAAATCTGGAGGTATGTGGTTGCTTTGGTTGTTGGCTTAATAGGTCAACGATATCAGGACTAAATCTTACGGCCTTTCCCTCATGATTGCAAGATGACTCCTACAGCTTCCGTCATTACCAGAAACCAAAACGCGTTGCTATCGAGTTGATTCTGACTCATAGTGACCCTCTAGGACAGAGCAGAACTGCCCCGTAGAGTTTCCAAGGAGCGCCTGGTAGATTTGAACTGCTGACGTTTTTGGTTAGCAGCTGTGGCGCTTAACCACTACGCCACCAGGGTTTTCTCCACCATTACAGCCAGGTTCAAAGCAGGAAGGGAAGACTAGGTGAGTTGGAAGGAATAAAGGTCTCACGCCTTTGCTTCAGGTATCAAAGTCTTTCCCAGGATACTCCCTCCAGGACTTAGATGATGTTTCATTATGTCTTCGTGGCCAGCACTGGGTCTGATGCCTACTCCTAGTTGCAGGGAAGGCTGGGAGGTGGGGAAGCAGGAACACCATTGTTGTAGGCTTAGACTGGTCATGATCCCTGCCTGGGCTTACATGCCATTACATACGAAATCAAGGTTCTATTAGTATGGAAGAAAGCACCAATGGGTCTTGGGTATGTATAACTAAAAAAACCCACTGCCATTGAGTCAATTCTGACTCATAGCGACCCTACAGGACAGAATAGAACTGCCCCACAGGGCTTCCAAGGAGCGCCTGGAGGATTCGAACTGCTGACCGTTTGGTTAGCAGCCGTAGTAGCACTTAACCACTACACCCCCAGGGTTTCCTTTGGGCGTATAGTCAGCAATATTGACCACAGTATGTTATTAGGAGACATATAGTGGAGAAGAAAGTTCATGAACTTTGGAGTTAGACCAAATGTAGTTTTGACTACTGGTTTTTCTACTTACTTTATCTTGGGCTAATGATTTAAATTTCTGACCTGTAGCTTAATTATTGACAAGACAGCAATAATGGGATGACAGTACCTACTTCATAGGGTAGTGGTTAGGATTAAAAGAGACAACATTTCAAGGATCTAGTGCTGTCCGTGTCCCTGGGTGGTACAAATGGTTAACACTCTTGGCTGCTAACTGAAAGGTTGGAGGTTTGAGTCTACCCAGAGGTGCCTCAGAAGAAAGGCCTGGGGATCTGCTTCTGAAAAATCAGCATTGAAAATCCTGTGGAGCACAGTTCTACTCTGACACACATGGGGTTGCCTTGAGTCCCAATCAATTTAGTGCTGTCCCTAACATTTTTTTTTCTAGCATAGTGCCTGTAGGTGCTAAATAGATGACAGCTATTATGATGATGATTTTTAGCTTTACTTGGTGCAGAATAGATGACGTGGAAGGGAACAGCTCAGGGTAGAGGGAGAAAAGAGCGAGCTTGAGCAGCATTTCCAAAGTGTCTTCTGTGGAACCCTAACTCTGAGGGATGTTAGCGTTTTTCATTCTTTCAACACATGTTGAAATCCAGGCCCTGTACTGGATGCTGGTGTTCAACAAGTGTTCTGTGGACAAAATAAGTTCTATGGACAGTTAAGTTTGGGAAAGACGGAATTAAACAAAGAGAAATAGGCATTTTTACTACAGGACTTGTCAGAGCCTTTAATGTGCTACATGTGCGTGTTTCCTTCCAAGGATATCTCTTGGGATTGGTGTTCCGTGGAATACACCTGGGAAACATTTGGCGAAGCAGTTACGGAAGCTTCTCGGACGGGGAGGTGGGGACCCTGAGGAGATTGAAGGATGAGGAGCATTTAGATTACAAGGGGCAAATGGGGGAAGCACTGTCTAGACAAGAATAACAGCCAGATGATGGCATCCTTATGCCTTCCTGGGGCAGCTGAGAGACCAGCTTATCCAGAATGGAGGGCACCTGGTAGTGTCATAGGAAGTGAATTTAGGTCGCTGACTCCTGAGGCCTGACTAAGTGCGGGGGAGTCAGACCTACCAAGTTTCATCTCTTTGAGAGAGGAGACAGACGTCTTTGAAGGTGTTGGAGTGAAAACAACAAAAAAGATGTTTAAACATTAGTCGGATGGCAGTCTACAGCCAGGGCCGGCAAACTTTTTCTGTAACGGGCCAGATGGTAAATGTTCTCAGAGTTGCAGGCCACACTGTCTCTGCCACAGCTTCTCAGGGGTGCTGTTACAGCAGAAAGGCAGCTATGGATGGTACGTAAATGAGTGGATGTGGCTATTTTCCGATGAAACTTGACTTACGGACCCTGGAATTTGAATTTGATACCATTTTCATGGGTTACAAAATATTCTTCTCCTTTTGATTTTTTTGTTTTTTCAGCCTCTAAGAATGTAAATACCCTTCTTAAGTTTTGGACCTACAAAAACAGCCTGTAGCAAATAGACCCTTGAATGCGTAATGGCTCCGATGTAATAGAAGTCTTTCTGGCTCACAGAACAGTTCAAAACAGGTGTTTCTGGCTGGTGGGCCTTTCCCTTCCAAGCTCCAGGTGCCATCCCTTCTGTAGCATTGTCGCTGTGTGCATCCAGAAGCGGGGAGAAAGTGTGAAGAAGACAAAGCCTCTTAAAAGCCTTATCCCTGAAGTTGCACTCATCAGTTCTGCTTGCAGTCCCATTGGCTAGAATTTAGTCACAACACTGCAAGGAAGATGGGAAAGGAAGTCTAGCTGTGGGTTCCGGGAGGAAACAGATTCTGTTGAATAGTTAGTACTCTCTGCCATTGCTATTGTGTTAGTTATCTATTGTTATGTAATAAACCATCCCAATGCTTATGTTGTGGCTTAAAATAACAATCATTTATTTGCCCACAAGTCTGCAATTTGTGGAATGAGCTGGCCAGTTCTGCTGATCTTGCCTGGGTCACTCATGCTGTTGCAGTTATCTCGTAGCTTATCTGGGAGTGGATGATCCAAGATGGCCTTATTCTCATGGCTGGTGTTTGGCTGGGGCTGTTGACTGGGAAGCCTCAGTTTTCCTCCACATGAGTTCTCCAGCAGGATATCTTGGGTATCCTTTTTTTTTTTCTTTTTAATTGTGTTATAAGTGAAAGTTTACAGCTCAAGTTACTTTCTTATACAAAAATTTATACACACATTGTTATGTGACCCTAGTTGCTATCCCTATAATGTGACAGCACACTCCTCCTCTCCACCCTGTATTTCCTGTGCCCATTCAACTAGTTCTTGTCCCTTTCTGCCTTCTCATTTCGCCTACGGACAGGAGCTGCCCATTTAGTCTCATGTATCTACTTGAGCTAAGAAGCACACTCTTGACGGGTATCATTTTATGTGTTATAGTTCAGTCTAATCTCGGTCTGAAGAGTTGGCTTCGGGAATGGTTTTAATTTTGGGCTAACAGAGTCCAGGGGCTGTGTCTTCCGGGGTCCCTCTAGTCTCAGTCAGACTGTTCAGTCTGGTCTTTTTTACTAGAATTTGAGTTGTGCACCCCACTTTTCTCTTGCTCCATCAGGGACTCTCTGTTATGTTCCCTGTTGTGCTGGTCATTGGTGGTAGCCGGGCACCATCTAGTTCTTCTGGTCTCATAGCCTGGGTTTCTTAAATTAGGGCTGCAGCAGTGTTCCAGGAGGACAAGTCCCAACATACAAGCCATTCTTAAGCCTCTGCTTCTGAAACCTTTGCTCATATCCCATGGGCCAAAGCAATTTTCATGGGTAAGTCCAGAGTTAATGTTGGAGGCACTGTATTGAGGGTGTGGATTCTAGGGAATGTGGTTCACTGGGGGCCAATGAACAATCTAATGTAACAGTGTAACAGGGCTATGAAAACAACCACCACCACCACAAAGGAAGGCATGAGAAAGAGAGGGGTATAAGAGGTATGAGGTAGCAAAGACCCCCTTGAGGAAGATTTACCGGCATGAGGAAGCAAGCCATGGATTATCTGGGGAAGGGTATTCCAGGCAGAGGGAACAGCAGATGCAAATTCCTTGGGTGGGAATGTACTTGGTATGTCATTGGAATAGAAAGGAGACCACTGTATTAGGAGTGGAGTGAGTGGGTGGGGAAGGATGATGGATACAGTGGGAGATGGAACTAGGGCCCTGGTCGTAGAAACCCTTTGAACAGGGGAATGACTGATTTGTGTTTTAAAAGATACTTCTGATTGCTGCAGGGCAAATAGATTGTAGGGGCTAAGAATGAGAGAAGGGAGATAGTTCGGAGGTTATTGCTGAAGTCCTAGCCAGGGATGTCCATGCCTTCGAGTAGTGTGGTGCTTGTGGGATGGGGCAAGTCATTGGATTTAGGAATGTTGCGGGTACAGGAGGTGCTCACGAGTTGAATGTGAAGAGTGAAGGAAAATAAAGAATTGATCATTAATCTTGGGTGTTTGGCCTAAGAACTGGGTGAAGGGCAGTGCCATTATGTGAAATGTAAAAGACCAGGAAGGAGTAGGTTGCGGCTTGGCAGCCAAGTTCTGTTGGACATGTTAAGTTTGTCAGGTGGACAGTTGAATATGTTAGTCTGGAGCTCTGAGGAAGCCTGGAGATAAGAAGTTTCCTTAATATACTGGGAATGTATTTTCATATTATTAAAGATTATTTTTAATGGCCACGTAGTATTATATGGATGTGGTATAATTTATTTAACCAAAATTCTATTGTTGAATGTTTGTGTTCACAATTGTACACTGTTGTAAACAGTGGTGTAATAGACATCTTCATGGCTATTGTTTGTCTTCACTTCCTAGAAATGGAATTGCTGGATCAAATGACATGCAAAGTCTTAAGACTTTTGATAGGTTTTGCCAAATTGCCCTTCACCAGCAGTGTATGAAAGTGTCTATTCTCCCATATCCTCAGGACTGCTTTATTTTTTATTTTATTTTTTTCTTGTGCTTTAGGTGAAGGTTTACAGAACAAACTAGTTTCTCATTAAACTCTTGGTACACGTATTGCTTTATGACGTTGCTTAACAACCCCATGACATGTCAGCATTCTCCCTTCTTAACCTTGGGTTTCTTGTTACCAGCTTTCCTGTTCCCTCCTGCCTTCTTGTACTTGCCCTGTGGCTGGTGTACGCTTTTAGTCTTGTTTTGTTTTATGGGCCTGTCCAGTCTTTGGCTGAAGAGTGAACCTCAGGAGTGACTTCGTTACTGAGCTGAAAGGGTGTCCCAGGTCCATAGTCTCAGGGTTTCTCCAGTCTCTGTTGGACGCGCAAATCTGGTCTTTCTTTTTGAGTTAGAATTTTGTTCTACATTTTTCTCCAGCTTTTTCGGGGACCCTCTATTGTGATCCCTGTCAAAGCAGTCAGTGGTAGTAGCCAGGTACCGTGTAGTTGTGCAGGACACAGTCTAGTGGAGGCTGTGGAGGATGTGGTCTATTAGTTCGTTGGACTAATCTTTCCCTTGTACCTTTAGTTTTCTTTATTATTCCTTGCTCCCGAAGGTGTTAGACCAGTGGATTATCTAGGTGGCCGCTCACAGGCTTTTAAGAGCACTGCTTTATTTTTTATTTTAATTTTTGGTTACCTGTGTTTTTGATAAGTGAAAGCTTAGGGTTAAGGTTAGAATTGTCGTGCCAGGTTAGAATCTCATGTTGACTGTTTCTAGTTGGGAAGGACCTGGATTCTCTGGTGACTTTCCACACAAGAGTGGCCAGCCTGTGAAGACTCAGTCCCTTTCCTTCTGCCTTGTCCTCCTAGAGGTGGGGGGAGTCCCACAGCTCTGAGTCAGTGACAAGAGCTATTTCTGAGAGATTCACTACCTTCTCTGCTACGAGGGAGCTTGTTATCCTTCCCTTTCCAATGGGCAGAAAGCTAGGGCTCTTTCTCCCTCCACAGAGTTGGCCATTTTCTGGGCTTCCACCCTCTTGGCCCCAAGGCCTGGCCTTCCTCATCACCCCTGGTGTGCTACTGTGGACCTGGGGAAAGGAGAGGTATTCAGAGGCTGAGGAAGAAGAGGGACACGCTGCAGCTGGAAAGGAGGATGGAGAAGCTGAGGAATGGTAAGGGAAGAGGGACAAAAATAGAAGAAGAATGTCGAAATACAGAGTGATTTTCTTCAGCAGTGTTTCCATGACCCTTGGAGTATCTCCCCAGTGGGTTGTGACCACAAGTGTGGTTGTTCCTGTTTTACAAGCGAGTTTACTGAGATTTAGAGTCACTGACTTGACCCAGACAACCACAATAAGGCAGGCACAGATGTAGGAAGGGAGACGGGCTTCCTCCTCTGCCCTAGATTTCCCAAGGCTGACGTAGCCTGGGAGAGAAGAAAGACCGATGAGGGCAAATAGAAGGCAAATGTGGAGAACAGATGATCACGGTAATGATGGGACCAGAGGTAAACTCTATAGGGTTAATGAGAATCACAGTGATTGTGTACTCTGTCATGAAAATGCTTTCATTGGTCACTGTTGCGGCGGACGTCTATTGAGGAGAAATATGGGACTGATAGAAATGAAGTAGGACAGTCATGGAGCTGAGGGAAGAGGAGATAAAGACAGGGAGACATCTCCCTCTGTCTAGTATGGTAGGCGCCAGCCGTATGTAGCTATTGAGCATTTGAAATGTGGCAAGTCTGAAATGAGATATGCTGTGAGTATAAAATAAACCCCAGATTTTGAACTTTTAGTATGAAGAAAATAGTGTAAAATACCTCATTAATAATTTTTACATGGATAACATGTTGAAAATAATCATATCTTAGATATATTGGGTTAAAGAAAATACATTGAAATTAATTTCACCTGCTGCTTGTTACTTTTTCTCCTGAGGCTACTAGAAAATTTACAGTTACACATGAGGCTTGCCTTGTTTTTCTGTGAAACAGCACAGATTTTGAACATCGAGGTGATTTCTCTCTTTAGTCATAATAGAATCTTGGTCTATGAAGACTGAAAATCTGGGCCCCCTAGAGTTACTAGGCAGCTATTGATCAAAATGATGGATGCGTTCCAAAGACAGATGTGTCCATTTTTCCTGGACCGGTAGAGATGTGAGATGAAGACCCAGAAATAATAACTTAATTGGGTCCCCGGAAATTTGGGCAGGTGCTCGAAGCAGTGTAGTTAAGTAGTTAAGGAGGGCTTGGACTCTGCAGTAAGAGAGATTGGGCTCAAATCTGAGCTCAGCACTTACTAGCTAAGTAACCTCTCCTTTCTGAGTCCGTTTTCTTGTTTATAATATGAGGATAATTTTACATAGGGTTGATATGATGATTAAGTGGAGTCATGCATTAAGGAGCTTAGCAGAGTGCCCGGCATGTGGCAAGTGCTCAGTAATTATTAGCCATAGCAAAAGTCACTTCTTGTTATTTGCGATAGTCACCATGAACAGTGAATCAGCAAACACTGAACCGTGGCTCCCAGGGGAAATACAGGTTTAGGTTCCTTCAAGCCTCTGGTCAGGACGTTTCGATTAACTGATCAATATATAATCCTGTCTTATGTATGTGTTTCTCTTTAAAGACACCTTATTTAATATACATTACTGTTTCATTAACGTTGAGCTGAACGGGCAGCACTGTAACTCATACCTGAGTGAAGTTTATCTAACATTTTTTCTCAGGCATATCACACAGCCACCTTGTACTTAGAAAGACTAGACAGCACTTCCGCACCACATTTGGGGGCCATTTTAAAAAGTGAAATCACCAGCAAAACCCACAAAAACGAAAACAAGGTAGCACTGAATTGACCACGCAAAGGTCATTTGTTGACAGTGTGAGAGCTGAGATGAGAAGGCAGAGTGCCTTATCTGACCTCAGCTGGGAATGTGTCGGGGAACTCAAGATTTTCGCCATTCTGCGCATGTCCACAAATGACTGCGGGAGCACCGTGAGTTAGATTTTGGGGCTACAAATACGTTTTAGCAAGTAGGCAAATTCGCAAGTATGAAATGCGTGATTAATGAGGATTGACTTTTTTATTATCATCCTTCTGCAGGTCAGTGTGGGTCAGGTTAGGGTATTTCAGCCCCGCTGTGCCATCCAGGGAAACCCTGGTGGCGTAGTGGTTAAGTGCTACGGCTGCTAACCAAAAGGTCGGCAGTTCGAATCCACCAGGTGCTCCTTGGAAGCCTTCGGGTCGCTATGAGTTGGAATTGACTCAGCAGCAATGGGTTTGGTTTGGGTGCCATCCGGGAAGAGGCTCTCCTTGAGTGTGTTATCCGCTTATCTAACGAATGTTAACTGAGTCCCCAGTGTATGAGAGTCAGGGGACTGTTAGGGAGGCATGAGAAGAAGAGACCCCCAGAAGCCTTCTAGGGGATAATGGCACACCTGCTGGGCTGCAGGTGACAGAAAAATAAAAACAAGATTCTGATACCAGGTCGAGTTCTTTGAATCTGCCCACAGATGAGTCACCTTCCACCAGTGTCTGGTAAGCCTTACTCTTTAAACCATGTGCTCATCACGACTCAAGCTGGATAACAAAGTACCTGTTATGGGGTTGGGCCTTACAACTCCTTGTCTTAAGCTTGTGTGGTGAATTGAAAAGTCAGAAGCTATGATAGACAAGCACCTGTAAAGCATATCCTCTCTAGGTAGGAAGGCCCTTCAAGGTTGTCCGGCCCTACCTCTTGGCCAGTGGCCAGCTTCGGCCTGGTGATTTGTCCTCTTGTGGTGAGCAGTCCTCACAAGCCAGACCTTTTATTAGGAGATTCTGTATTTGTTGGAATTGTCCTGTTGAGTTGGGTCTACCTCCTAATGACTTCCATCCTTTGGTTCTGTTCTCTGGAGGAGAGGGAATGAGGCTGACGCCTCCTTTGGCTGAGGACAGAGTTCAAGAGTTTGCGTCTAGCTCTGGAACCTAGCAGGTAGAAATGAGGTGGCTGTGCCCCCAGACTCCTGGTAAGTCTGCACCCCAAACTGTGTAGTCACCATCTACTTGCTCTGTCATGTGTGAGTTTCATTCTTACTCCATTTGGAGGATCTGAGGTTGTTGGCAATGATGATTTTCTCTTTGCCTGTCTACTTCAGTTACCCAGAGTACCAGGCTAGTTGGAAACGTTGTGATTGTTTCTTTGTGGGCCTAGATGCTTGGTGATGCTTGGGCAGGGTTGGTTGGCCTGAACTTGAGCACAGAAGCAAACAGGCAGGTATGAGGAAGAACCAGTCCTGGGCCTTTGTTTTATTAGTGAAGAGGCAGAGCAAGTCTAGATGTTACCTTTTGCATTTTTATCTTATCAGACTTGGAGAAATGGTGCTTTGTGATAAACCCCAAAAGCAGTATGTTCAAAATCTAAGCTGCCCAGCAAAACACCTGTAAGACTGGGTTCCTTGCTGTCAGCTCCAAGGAAAGCCCTGTGTTCTCTAGAGGAATATCTACTTGGAGGGACGTTCCTTAAACACTCTCACGCTCCCCAGATCGCCTGTACTGGGGAATAGAAGCCAATGCTAAATAGTTTAGTTTTCCTCTAGCGTTTTATTACGAAAATTTTCAAATATACAGAAACATTGAAGGGATTTTATAGCGACCACCCACCACCTGGATGATACCATTAGCATTTTGCTGTGCTTGTATTTATCATCACCTCTCTCTCCATTCCTCTCTTCATCCATCAATTCGTCTTATTTTTTTTGTGTATTCAGAGTAAATTGCAGACATCAGTACGCTTCCCCCTTAATACTTCTGCGTACTTATCATTAGAGTTCAGTATTTGTTAATTTTCTTTTGATCTAAAATGCACATACAGTGAAAAGCATAGCTACGAAGTGTGCTTTTGACAAAGGCAAGCCCCCCAGTAATCTAAACCTCTGTCAAGATACAGAACATCAAAACATCATCATCAAAAGTTCCACACCTCCAGCTCCTCCCTTACATCAACCAATTCTGCGATTTTTTTCTACTTTAGATGAGTGTTGCCCCTTTTGAGGACTGCCTAGAAATGGAATCGTACATCATGTACTCTTGTGGATTTTTGCCCTTTTTCTTTTTTGGTATATAATTCTACACACTTGACCCTATGTGTAGATGGGTGTAACCACTGCTGCAGTCAGGATACAGAACAGTAAAAACACAGCCCCCAAAACTCCTCCATGCTTCTCCTTTGTAGTCCCTCCCTGCCTTCCGCTACGGCTAACCCCTGGCAGCCACTGATCGGGGCTCCATCACTATAGTTTTATCTTTTTGAGAATATTATGTAAATGAAATGATAGAATGTGTAGCTTTTGAAACTGGCTGCTTTCACCCAGCGTAATGCCTTTGAGATTCATCCAGATTGTTGCATGTATCAGTATTTTATCCCTTTTTATTTCATCCCTTTTATTGTAATCTTCCATAAAGATTACAGCCAGAGAAACCCTGTTGGTGCAGTTCTGCTCCGTAACATGGGGTCGCTGTGAGTCGGGATTGACTCAGCCACGCACAACAACAGTATTCCATTGTGTCATGGTTTGTTTATCCACTTGTCTGACTTGATTTGTTTCCGGAGTTTGGTGATTATTAACAGAGCTGCTATAATCATTCACGTGTAGGTTTTTGTACGAACCTAAGTTTTAATTTCTCAAGGGTAAATATCTAGACATGGATTGGCCAGATCCTGTGATAATTGTGCATTTAACTTTATCAAAAACTGGCAAACGGTTTTCCAGAATGGCTGTGGCCTTATGCATTGCTGCCGGCGGTGTATGAGAGTTCCGGCTGCTCCACGTCAGTGTTAGCACTTGGTATTGTCAGAAGTTTTAGTTTAGTCATTCTACTAGGTGTGAAGGGGTGTCACATTGTGGTTTTGATCTGTATGTCCCCAGTGGCTGATGATGTTAAGCATTTTTTATGTGGCTATTTCCCATCTGCATATCCTCTTTGGTGAAATTTCTGTTCAAGTCTTTTGCTCACTTAAAAAAATTGAATTGTTCGTTTTATTGTTGAGTTTTGAGAGCTCTTTATATACGCTCGATACAAATCCTTTGTCGGATATGTGGTTTGCAAACATTTTCTGCCATCCTGTGGGTTGTCTTTTCATTCTCTTAAAGTGTCTTTTGAAAAACAAAACTTAAAAAAAATTGATGAAGTCCAGTTTATCAATTTCTTCTTTTATGGATTGTGGTGTTACGTCTAAGAACCCTTTGCCTAGCCTCAGGTTGCCAAGATTTTCTCCTGTGTTTTCTTGTAAAAGTTTTATAGTTTTAAAATTTACACATAGATCTGTGATCCATTTTGTGTAGATTTTTATATACTGTGTGAGGTTTAGGTTGAAGGTTTTTTTTGTTGTTGTTGTTAGTGGTGAGTTTTTTTTTTTTTTTGCATTTAATGTCCAATTGTTCCAACACCATTTTTTGAAAAGAATATCCTTTCTTCACTGGATTACCTTTGCACCTTTGTGAAAAATCAGTTGGTCATATTTATGTGGATCTATTTCTGGACTCTTTATTCTGTTCCATTATTCTGTGTGTTTATCCCTTCACCAGTACCATATTGTCTTGATTACTGTAGCTTTATTAAAGAAAACAAAAAAAGTGTTTTTTTTTTATTGTCTTGATTACTGTAGCTTTATAGTGATTCTTAAAATTGCAGAATGTGAGTCCTCCAGCTTTATTCTTCTTTTTCAACTTTGTTTCTTTGTCTTTTTGTATAAATTTTAGAATCATCTGGTCAATAGCTACAAGAAATTTCGATTGAGATTTTGATTGGAATTGCATTAAATCTCTAGATCCATTTGGGGAGAAGACTGGCATCTTATCTATGTCTAATTTTCCAATCCATGAAACACGCTTTGTCTCTCCATATATTTAGATCTTCTTTGATTTCTTCTGTCAGCATTTTGTCATTTTCAGCATACAGATCCTATACATATTTTGTGAGATTTATACCTGCTGGGTGTCTGTTTTTTTTGGATCTGTTGTAAATGGTATTAGTTTTTTAAAAAAAAATTTGGTTTCTGATTATTAATACTTAATATATATAAACATGATTGAATTTTGTGTTCCTACTCATATGTTCTGAGAGCTTTTTTCTACACTTCATGTGATTTTCTACATAGACAATCATGTTGTTTGTGAATAGGGACAGTTTTATTTCCTCTCCAGTTTTTATTTCTTTTTATTGCTTTACTGCACTGGCGAGGACTTTCGCGACAGTGTTGAATAGGAATAGTGGGACTAGACATCCTTGCCTTGTTCCCGATTTTACAGGGAAAGAATTCTGTTTTCCACTGTTAAAATGATGTTAGCGTTAGGTTTTCTGGGAGATGCTCTTTAAAAGATTAAGGAGCTTCCTTTCTAGCCCTAGTTTGTTGAGAGTTTTTATAATGAGTGGATATTGAATTTTGTCCAGTGTTGTTTTCTCTGCATCAGTTGGTATGGTCAGACGGTTTTTCTTTTTTGGTCTATTAATATGATGGATTACACTGTTTGGTTTTTAAATTTTGAAACAGTCTTGCATTCCCAGGATAAACCTCACTTGATCATGGTGTATTATTATTTTAATATATTACTGGATTTAATTTGTTAGTACTTTGTTGAGGATTTTTGTCTCTCTGTTTATGAGGGTTATTGGCCTGTGGTTTTCTTTGTATATACTGTCTTTGGTTTCAGTATCAGGGTAATACTGGCTTCATAAAATGAGTTGGGAGGTGCTCCCTTTTGTTCTGTTTTCTGGTAGAGATTGCATAGAATTGGTCTTATTTCTTTTTTAAATATTGGTAGAACTCGCCAGTGAAACTATCAGGACCTAGAGAATTTTGTTTTTCAGGTTTTAAACTACAAATTCATTTCTTTAATAGTTTTAGCACTCTGCATGTAATCTACTTGTTGGTGGGTGAATTTTGTTACTTTGTGGCTTTCAAGGACAGATAAATTTTATTTCAAGGAATTTATGTGCATGGAGTTACTTGTAGTATTCCTTTATTATCCCTTTAAGCTGTTGCGATATCCCCTCTTTTCTTTTCTCATGCTGGTAATTTGTGGGTTTTTTGTCTTTTTTTTCTTTGTTAGCCTGGCTAGAGGTTTATCAATTTTATCTTTTCAAAGAACCAACTTTTGGCTTCATTGGCTTTTATTGTTTTTCTTTCTCAATTTCACTGATTTTTGTTCTTATTATTTTCTTTCTCCTGTTTGCTCTGGGTTTATTGTGTTCTTTTTCTAGCTTCTTAAGGTGGACGCTTGGATTGTCAATTTGGGACCTCTCTCATTTTCAAATATAAATATTACCCTAAATTTCCTTCTTAGGACTATATTACCTGCATCCCACAAATTTTGATATATTTCAGTTCACGATATTTTATCATTTCTTTTGAGGTCTTCTTTTTGATACATAGGTTATTTATAGCCTTGTTTAATTTCTCAGTGTTTCGATTTTTCCGTTACCTTCCTGGTACTGATTTCTAGTTGAATTCAATTATGGTCAAAGAATGTACTTTGGATGATTTCAATTATTGAAAAAACTTTAAGGTTTATTTTATGACACAAAATATAGTCTTTCTTCATGTATGTTCCCTATGCCCTGGAAAAGATTGTGTTCTGCTGTTGATGGCTAGCGTGTCCTTTCAGAGTCAATTAGGTCCAGAATCAGCCTTGCTGATTTTCTCTCTAGTTGTCCTGTCAATTACTGAGAGAGGAGTGTTTCCATCTCCTATTATAATTGTTGGAAACCCTGGTGGCGTAATGGTTAAGTGCTACAGCTGCTAACCAAGAGGTCAACAGTTCAGATCCACCAGGCGCTCCTTAGAAACTCTGTGGGGCAGTTCTACTCTGTTCTGTAGGGTCACTATGAGTCGGAATCGATTCGATGGCAGTGGGCTTTTTAAATTATAATTGTGGATTTGTCCATTTCTCCTCTCCGTTCCATCAGTTTTTGCTTCATGCATTTTGAACCGTTGTGCTAGGCGCATATACGTCTGAGATTGTTACAACTTCTCGATGAATTAAAGTTCCCGTTTATCCTTGGTAATTTTCCTTGCTCTGAAATCTACTTTCTCTGGTAGCAATATAGCTGCTTCAGTATTTTTTTTTTTCTTTTAGGTTTTTTCTTTTATGAGATAAAATTCACCATTTTAACTATTTGAAAGTGTACAATTCAGTGGGATTTTTGTATGTTTACTTGCTAAATGATGTGCAGCCATCATCACTGTCTCATTTGAGGACGTTGCCATCACCACCAAAAAAAAACCCCATACCTGCTAGCAGTCAATCCCAATTCGCTTCCTCCTCCACTCCCGGCAACCATCAGTCTGCTTTCTGTCTCTGTGTTTTTGCTTATTCTGGGCATTTCATATAAATGGAGTCGTATAATATGTGGCCTTTTGTGCCCGCCTTCGTGTACATAGCATGACGTTTTCAAGGTTCATCTGTGCTGTAGCATATATGACAACTCTGTTTGTCTTCATGTCTGAACAATAATTCCGTTGTATGTGTATATACCATGTTTTGTTTATCCAGCCCTCAGTTGATGGGCATTTGGGTTATTTCCACCTTTCAGCTGTGGTGAATAGTGCCGCTAGGGGGATGGGGACATTTGGGGAGGAAACTGTCCTTTGCCAAAAACGAAAGGCACGTCCCAGGTTCAGGCTGGCGCTCAGGAGCTCTAGAGTCAGAAGTTCCTTACGTACCTTTTGTGGTTGTGTGCGATGGTTCTCGGTGACAATCCCTTGGATCTCTTGCAGGGGCTTGGTTGGCTATTCAGGTTATATACGTGCTAGGTTATGAATTGTTCACACTGGCTTCGGAAGTGGAGAAAATAAAAAAAAACATTTTTTTCCTCTTTATTAAAGCAAGGCATATTTATTCCAGGAAAAAATAGAATATACATTTAGGCAAAAATAAAAATGAAAACACGTATAATGCCACCTCTCCCAGGTGAAGATTGTTAACATCTATGTACAGAGTTTTATGTGCTTTTCCTCATGCAAACATGTATTTTTATGCGACTTGCAAGAACAGCTATATTGTCTATTCTGTAGTTTTCGCTTTTTCACTTAAAAGTTGGCTTGAGTCATGAATGTCTTTTCTCTGCCAAGAATCTTTTTCTATAGCCTTTTTAATGGCAGGTAAAATTCCAGCATGATTGAGTTGACCAAGCCTCTTTTGTGAATTAGGTTTTGTTCTGGCTTTTCACTGTCATAAACACAGCTTTGAGGACTCTGTAGAAACGAAGTATTTGTAAAGCATCCTTATTTGTTTCCTCAGGAAGTATACCTAGAACTGGGATTAGTACATGGTTATGAGGCTTTTCTCATATATGGCCTAATGGTTCTTTAGAAAGAATACACCAATTTATAACACCCTCAGAGTTTATAAGAGTAGAGCTTTGGGTCTTCATGAATGATGTTTCAAATAAATCTGTGCCAATAAAAAATGTAGAATAACTTTACTAAAACTGTGGACCAAGTTAAAATGAGCTAAGAAACCTGAGGTTGACACAGTTTTTTTTTTTTATTGTATTTATAGAGCACATTAGTTTTTCATTAAACAGTTAATACACATATTGTTTTGCGTCTTTGGTTGCCACCCCCACGACATGTCAACACTCTCCCCTTCTCGACCTTGGGTTCTCCGTTACTAGCTTTCCTGTCCCTCCTGCCTTCGCATCCTTGCCCCTGGGCTGGTGTGCCCATTTAGGTCGACTCAGTTTTTAAAATGCACACTTTAGTTGAAATAAATACAGAATTTGACTCATGGCAATGACAAGGAAGTCTAAGGTGAAATTTTTCTCAAATGACACCAGAAAGAGATGAGGCCCTCTGATCCCCATTGATCTCATAGTCAGTTGTTGACAGAGGCCAGGCAGGAAATGCCCAGGAGAAGATGGGCTGGGAAGTGACATAGGGGATGTGGTGAGCTGGAGAGCACGCGTCCCATCCACAGATGTCAGATGTCACCAGTGGATAGACTTTGGATCTAATATTGCCAGATCATTCCATTTTTCAACAGAACCCAGAAATCAAAATTCTTAATGTGAAAGTTCCCAGTTTTTAAGTTTCCAAACAAACAACAAATGCTATGAATATCAAGCAAAACATACATGTAGGTTGGATTTAGCCCGTGAACTATCCCTTTGTGTTCTCCCCTGTGTTCCTTATCAACAAACAAGCAAGTCTACTTTAGTTTTCAGTTTTAGATTCACGTACTTGAATGTTAAATTGGCATTGAATGTGGTTGGTACATAGCATATAGAGGTTTATGTACTCTGTTTGTGAAGAGTGCATGGAACCATTGAACCCAGTGCCTGAGAAAAAGTCATAGTTCCCACTCTTTCCAATACGGGTGGAAATAAGGTTGATTGAACACCTAGCTCGCATGTTCAAATTGTGAGAAAACCTCATAATCAAAACATCTCAGTTTCCGTATGTTGAAAATACAGGCAGCGGGGAATGGATTTGTGTTTCATAAATAAATGGAGTGCTATAGTTATGTTATCAGGAGGGACCAGTCCCTGGAGAAGGACATCATGCTTGGTAAAGCAGAGGGTCAGTGAAAAAGAGGAAGACCCTCAACGAGATGGATTGACATAGTGGTTGCAACAGTGGGCTCAAACATAGCAACAATTGTAAGCATGGCGCAGGACTGGGCAGTGTTTAATTCTGTTGTGTGCAAGGTCAATATGAGTCAGAATTCACTTGACGGCACTTAACAACAACAACAACACAGTTATGAGGTACCTATGATGTGAAGAGCTTGCTGGGGTTTGAGCAAAAATTATTTCAAAGATCACCATAGTGTTGTTACTAAAGCTATGAGGTTGAAACACTTCTATTAAGTAGATATTCCAAGTAATGATATTTGTTGTATCCTTGGTGGAGTTACCTTTAAGCAGGGCAGCGATTTACAAAGAGAGGTTCATGAGGGATATTTATTATGGATGTTTATAAGGGAATATGCCCCAGTCTTTGTTTCTGGCGTGAGTTGATAATTCGTGGTAGTTAATAAAAACCAGACATTGCCTCATTATCATATGACCAAGAGTCTCACCATTCTCCCTGGTAATTCAAATGCGTTTGTGTGTGGAAGCAGTGTTGAGTGAAGGAAAGGAAGGTACAGATGATCAATACTGCTGAAATAATTTGTGAACGCTGATGGTTTGACAATTGCCGTTTCACATTTTTTCCCCAGTCCTGCCTACCTATGGGCTGATGAAAATTAAGATCACATTGTTTGGCCCAGAGAAGATGGGATAACCAGTTAATCGTTGGTTTTATAATGCTTGTGTATTGGGTGGAAGAAGCCCTGGTGGGACAGTGGTTAAGTGCTTGGCTGCTAACTGAAAGGTGGTTTGAACCCACCAGGCGGTTCTTGGGAGAAAGATGCGGCAGTCTGCTTCTGTAAAGGGTCACGGCCTTAGGAACACTATGGGGCAGTTCTTCTCTGTCCTGTGGGGTCACTATGAGTTGGAATCGACTCAACAGCAGTGAGTTTGGTTTGGTTTGGTATTGGGTGGTTATTCTCAGTCTCCGGTAAGGGCAAAGTAAGAGATGTGACTATGACCAGACGATAGTACACACACACACACACACACACACACACGCACACACACTAACTTCAAACCTTTATGAAAGCAGAGAGAATAGCATAATGAACCCTATGTATCCATCATCCAGATTCAACAATGATCATATCATGGCCGATCTAACTCATCCATAACCCACTCTTTATTCCCCCTGGATTATTTTGAAGCAACTCCCAGACTATTTCATCTTCAAATATTTCAACGTGTATGTCTAATAAACAATAAGTACTCTGTTTTAAGCATAACCAAATTACCATTATTGCACCAACAATTTTTTGATCAGATATTTCGTCAAGCAAGAACAAAGGAGGACTGTCAGGCAGTCACTGTGGCAGGACTTTGCCTTGTCCTAGCTCTGCTGGCATTACTTGAAACATTTTTGAAAACTGTCTTTACAAGAGGAGCCCTAGTGGTGCCGTGGTTAAGAGCTTGGCTGCTAACCAAAAGGTCAGCAGTTCAAATCTACCAGCTGCTCCCTGCAAACCCTGTGGGCCAGTTAGTTCTACCCTGTCCTATAGGGTTGTTATGAGTTGGAATCAACTAGGTGGCAAAGAGTTTTGTTTGGTTTTACAAAGAAAACAAGTCTCTTTATTTATTTATTGTGAGCGAAAATGATAGCCTTCACTGTGGCCGCTTGACTGATTCCCGATGGCTTTTATCTATTTAAAATGGATAGATAGTCAAGTCCAGTCTTAAAGAACCAAGACATGTCACCATTAAAGACGATCATGGCAACATTGTGGGCACTGTGTCTCAAAGGAAACTCAAAAGAAGAGAGTCACAGCTTTGGTGTTAGGGTGAGTCTTCAGTCATTGATGTATCTGCTCTGAAAGAGGACCTGGTTGATTCGCTTCCGTGCTCATTCATTCGTTCATTCCATTAAAAATAAACAAAAATAAAAACAGTTGCCGTTGAGTCAGTTCTGACTCACAGTGCCCCCATGTGCATCAAACTAGAATTGTGCTCCATAGGGTTTTCAGTGGCCATTTTTTAGAAGTAGGTTGCCAGGCTTTCTTCCGAGGCACCTCTAGGTGGACTTGAACTTTCAACCTTTTAGTTAACAGTCAAGTGCGTTAGCCATTTGCAGCACCCAGGGATCCCATGCGTTCCGTTTACTATGTGTTAAATGCATTAGATTTACAACAGTGACTGAAACAAAGCCTCGTTCTTAGGGGACTTACAAATATATATTGCATTCAGGCACTGTACTGGATGCTGGGAAACAGAATAAATGCCCCCATAGATCTAGTGGTGTGATGTTAAAGCTAAAACCCAAAGGATAAGTAGAGTTATCTAGAGATTGGGAAAGGATGTTCCAAACCAGTATATGCCAGAGCACAGAGGTATATGACGAACTCAGTGAAGTCCAACGTGGCTGGACTGGGTACTGTTTCCCACCCATTTAGAGGCAAGGGGGTGGGCAGCACTTTTTACTTTCTCTAAACTGTGTTTCTTTGCATCTTCTTCCTTCCTCATCTCCTCTTTATTATAGAAAAATGAGACAGTCTCATTGGCCAAATCGAATAACATTCTCTGATCTATGGTCTCTACTTCTCAAATACGATTTGAAAGCATAACATGAATTTATTGGTCTCCTAAGGTAGAGGCAGGTTCTTTAGCACCATAACAAACAAAAGCCAGCCTGTAATAATAACAATATAGCTGGGCAAGACTTCCAAGAAAGGTAGGACGGGGGGAGGGAGAATAAAGCCAGGAGAAAAGAGGTGGCAACATGGAAATACATTTTAAATCTCATGCTTTGTGGTTTTATTATTAACAGAAGTGCAGAAAATGTCTCTGCAGAGTTATGAAAAATTCATTAGTAGCGTGCTGCAGGTCTGAGAAGCTGGTCATTGTTTGATCAGATTAACAATAATGGGAGCAGTCTTAAATTAACTCAGATTAAGAGGAGGACTTTCCCCCTGCTATTTAGTCATATGTGCATAATCACATTTCCTCACCGCCAGTTGCCTTTAGTTGTCTGTGGGGATGGGAACCTGGTTTTTGGCAAAGGTAGAACCAGGAAGGGAAGAGGAGGCACCAATCCCAGAAGCCACCTTGGAGCTGGGGTCCAGTGGAGGGGAGGTCACTAGGAACTCTCTTGGGCTGTAGCTCATGTGTGTCCGGTTTTCCTGAGGCGGACTTTCTGTTTTTCAGACCTGTCTCCTTTGTGCGGTCTGCTTCATCCCAACTCATGGTTTCCCAGTCTTGAGCACCTGCAACATGTTATGCAGTGTTCTAGGTGCTGGGGCTACCTGCATCTGTGAGTGAAACAGGCACAGAGCCCTGCCCTCATGCAGCTCACGTTCTAGTCGGGGGAGACGGGCAGCAGATAACAAACCCTAAGGAAGCTATCGAGTATGATATCCATCCATTTCCCATCCATTGAGGCAATTCTGACTCATGGTGACCCCACGTATGTCAAAGTAGAACTGTGCTCCGTAGGGTTTTCAGTGGCTGATTGCCAGGCCTGTCTACTGAGGCACCTTTGGATGAGCTGGACCCTCCAACCTTTTGGTTAACATCGGAGCGCAGTAACTGTTTGTACTTCCCAGGGACTCCTCGAGTGTGATAGAAGGTGGGAAGTACTATGGAAAAAAGAAAGAATAGAGGAGAGTAGGGGAATGGAGATGGGGGTAGGTCTTCATTTTGACTTTGTGGAAAAGTTGATGTTTAAGGAAAGACTCGAAGGAAGGGAGGAGTGATCCGTGAGGATATCTGGGGGGAAGTGCACTCCAGGTGGAGGCAACAGCTAGTGCAAAGGTCCTGAGGTCACAGAAGAACAGCCAGGATTGGAGCATTGAGGATGAAGTCAGAGTGATGAAGGGGGGGCCAGATCATTGGGGAGCTTGAAGACTAGTGTTTTAGTAAGTGAAATGAGGAAGCTTTAGAGGAGAGGAGTCCCATGACATGACTTGAGTTTTGTGTGTGTGTTGTTTTTTTTTTTTAAATAATATTACATTTTTAGTGAAGGTTTACGTGGTAGTTTAGGTTCCCATTCAGCGATTTCTTCACAAGTTGTGACATTGATTATGTTCTTCATATTACGTGAACATTGTTGTTATTCCCATTCTGGTTGTTCCATTTCTATTAATCTAGTTTCCCTGCCCCTTTACATTCTCTTCTTTGTTATAAAGTAATTATTGACCATTTGGTCTCATATGGGTGATCTTTTTTTTTTTTTTTAAAGGAACACAGTACTCATATAAAATATTCATTATTTTGTAAGTCAGTTTGTTATTTGGCTACAAGATGACTTCAAGGGTTAGGTTCAGTTCAGGGTTTGAAGAGTATTTCAGGGCAACAGTCTCAGGAACTTGGGAAGTCCTCCAGTTTCAACCAGCCCAGTAGGCCTATGGTTTTTTTTTTTTTTTTTTTGAGGAATTTAAGGTTTTGTTCCATATTTTTCTTCTATTCTTTCAGGGCCTATCTGTTGTGGCCCTGACTACAATGGTCGGTAGTCGTAGCTGGGCACCGTCTAGTTCTTCTGGTCTCAGTGTAGGTGAGGCCGTAACTTGTGTAGATTATTTGTCCTGTAACCTGACTTGAGTTTTAACAGCATCCTCCTGGCTGCTACATTGAGGATAGAGGGTATGAGTGGAAGCAGTAGATGAATTAGAAGACTGTTGTGAGAGACAGTGGTGGCTCATACCAGGGTGGTAAGCAGTGGTTGGGTTTTGGTATATTTAGAAATTACAGGGAACAGGATTTCTAGATGTTTTTGACCTTGCCTGTTGACTGATTCAAAAAATGATAGCTTTGACTGGTTGTATTAATCAGAACTCTTTTGGTTGCATGTGACAGAAACCTGCATGTAGTTGGCTTAAGCAAAAAGGGGGAATTCTTCTATTTACGTAACTGAAAAGTTTTCTCGATTGCACCAGCTGCATCATGACTGGGTCCAGGTCCTTAAAGAATGTAGACAAGGACCTCTCTCTCCATCTCTCAGCTCTGTTTTCTTTCTGTGTTGGTTTTGTTCAGGAAAAGTCTCTCCTTGTGGTGGCAAGATGGCCACTGGAAGCTTCAGACATATTCTCTCACCTTAGCCACTATGGCAGGAAGGGCGTGATGATTTCCCAGTCTCTCCTGTGGATGTCTGAGACATCTTTTTCACTGGTCAGGCTTGGTTCATGTCTCTCCTCTGGGGTAGGAAGACACAGTATTCTCATTGGTCAATTCTGGAGCCAGGGACATTATGAGGTCAGTTCTTCCCAAACCCCATGGACTGAGTGGAGAAGTTCTCCAAATGAAAGCTGGGGTGCTGTCACCAGAAGACAGTGAGCTTAGCTAGAGGAAACAATAGGTTCTGCTGCCCCAAAGTAGCTAGAATTCTTAATCCAGAATTCAGCAAAGGCAGAAAATTTTAGTAGTATTTAAGGATCAAAAGGTATTATCTGGGAATGTGTAGATACCCAGAGTTGGATGTTTCAGAAGTCTTTGAACTGAGATTTCACAGCATCAGCTGGATTTAAGTAATAGCCCTCATGCCACTAAATCCACTCTAGAATTAAACTTTTGCTCTCAATGTTGTCTTAGTTACCTAGTGCTGCTATAACAGAAATACCACAAGTGCATAGCTTTAACAAAACCAGAAATTTATTTTCTCATACTTTAGGAGTCTGGCAGTCCAAATTCAGGGTGCTGGCTCTAGGGGAAGACTTTGTCTCTCTTTCAGCTTTGGAGGAAGGCCCTCGTCTCTTTGAGCTTCAGCTTCTGGGTGACCTTCGTGTGCTTTGGCATCTCTCTTCCCCCATCTCTGCTCTCTTGTTTGCTTGTTTAATCTCTTTTATATTTCAAAAGAGATTGACTCAAGATATACCCTAATCTTGCTCGTTGACGTAACAAACATAACCTAATCCTCGTTAACATAACCTCATCCTGCTTGGTAAAGTAGAGGGTCAGCAAAAACCCAAGACCCTCAATGACATGGATTGACACAGTGGCTGTAAGAACGGGCTCAAACATAACAACGATTGTGAGGATGGTGTAGAACTGGGCAGTATTTTGTTCTCTTGTCACCATGAGTTCAAACTGACTCAGCAACAAATCCTACCTCATTAACATAACAAATATAACCCGGTCACAAATAGGATTATAACCACAGGCAGAGGTTAGGATTTATAACATATTTTTTGAGGACACAATTCAATCCATAACAAGTGTTTCCTCATGTCTGGCTTCCCTTCAAGAGGGTCCATGTTGTTTTGTTGTGACAGTGAGCAGGTGTAGAATTGGAGCGCAGAGGTTCGGTCCCAGCTCCACCACCTTCTTGCCACTGCATGAGTTGGGCAAGTCACATAACTTCACTGAGCCACAGAGGACACTGGAAGGATCAAAGGAAAGCACTTGGCAAACTTTGGTTCCACAAGGATCCGCTGAGTCTGTGTTGCTCATTGTTGCTGCTGTTGGTAGGTGTGGTCGAGTCAGTTCCAACTCATAGCGACTCTGTGTACAACAGAACGAAACACTGCCTGGTCCTACGCCATTCTCATGATGGTTGTTATACTTGAGCCCATTGTTGCAGCCTCCGTGTCAGTCCATCTTGTTGAGGGTCTTCCTCTTTTTTGCTGACCCTCCAGTTTACCAAGCCAGATGTCCTGCTCATCATTAGGGGACATTTTATGATATTTGCTGATTATAGGGTTGGCAGATCAAACACAGGATGTACCTTTAGACTGGAATTACAGATACACAATGAATAATTTTTCAGAGTAAGTGGAACAAATATTGCACATGCCATATAATAAATGATTCGTTATGTCTCTGAAATTCAAATTTAACTGACTGTCCTGTATTTTATTTGCTAAATCTGGCAACCCTAGGTGATCATAACAAGGGAAACATGTTACCACTGACCGCTCCCATCTGACCTCCCACACCCCCTCATGCTAGCGCCAGGAAGAATCCCCAAATTGTAGATACTGCTAAGTAAGACCTGAGTGAACTCTTTGTTCTTATTTTTGACTATTATGTTTATGGCTAAGTTTGAATGCTTAGTTTAACTGTCCTATCCTTTGTGTATATACATATACCAACTATAACAGCAATTTTAAAATTCTAAAATTCTCATTTTAAGCCAGGTTAAAAAAAAAAAAAACCCCGTTGCCGTTGAGTCGATTCTGACTCATAGCGACTATAAGGACAAAGTAAAACTGCCCCATAAGGTTTCCGAGGAGTGTCTGGTGGATTCAAACTGCTGACCTCTTGGTTAGCAGCCATAACTCTTAACCGCTATGCTACCAGGGTTTCCAAGCTAGGTTTATGTTTTGGATAAAGTGTTGGTTCTTCCATTTACAAGCCATAACTTTGGGCTTAATTTCCTCTGTGTCTCAGTTTACCCATCTGTAAAATTAGGAAAACAAGAATATTTGCCTCATCATGTTGTTACGAGGATTAGATAATAGGTGCAAAGTGCTTAGCGTAGAGCCTGGCACGTAGCAAGCACTCAGTAAGTGTTACCTGCTACAGTTGTAGTAAGCCTCTAGAAATTAATCCGGCTAGTCTAGAATAATCTGTTTGGTTTTCCAAATTAATTTCTCAGCTATATTTGGAAATTTTCAGGTTGACGTGTTCCTGTGGTTTGGGCTTGGTACCATTGGTGTCACTAGAGGTGTGTGGGCCACACCGGGTGACACTGTCAGAAGAGGTGACATGGAAATGACTATAAAATTTTTGTGCAGTGTTTCAGCAGAAATTATTTTTATAAAAATATCCCTGTAGTTCGTTATAACAACAAAAACATTTTTTGTAAGACCAGCTAGCATGTATCAGTGTAACCACAAGGCTAACTGTGCTGACATACTTTTTGAACTTTCTAATGCGCTCAGGTCAGAGTTGTCATTATTACCCAATTACAATGATGCTTCGCATCACGTGGTTTCATCTGTAGGCAGTACAAGCTCGTGCTGTTGTTTTCCTTGCTGCCAGTGTTTTTGTAATTGCCGATTTTGTCAAATTTTCTGATGTTTTAGCTACAATATTGTGGTAAGTAGTATTTGTGAGCCTACATTAATAACTTTTGAGAATGAAGCGGTAATTAAAGGGAAAGAAGGAGTGCTATACGGGAATTACCATTTATGAGTAACATTAGTGTGGATTCTGTATGGTCTGGTACGGGAGACGGTCTTTGGGGTGGGGTGACACCATGAGTTACCGCACTGGGTGCCACCAACCCTAGTGACACCACTGTTGGTACCTAGCAGATCGAATATTTGAAGCAGAGTAATGGGATACTATCTCAAATCTTGACACCTACAGGCAGCATTCAGATTCAAATTGGAGGATGAGGCATGAGGGGAAGGGGAGAGAAAACATCTAAGAGTGATTTGGACTGAGTTATTCCTAGGTTTGGTGGGCATCATTTTGGAAGTCCTGATTCTAGCTTTTACCCCAGATCCAAGTGGGCACGACCTGTTTATCAAGGGGCTTGACACGGGAACACAACATGAATCCGAGCCATAGACGTGTGCTTCTTTTTTCGCCCTGGTCCTTAACTCTTCCTATCTATTCCCCCCTGCAGGCCCTGAGCAATGCCAGGGTTAAGTAGAAATGAACTCCCCGGTCAGCAGAGTGTTTTAGGGGAAGCCCAAACACAGAGTATGGTCTAGGCTGGACTGAGGTTCGCCCTGTGTGTTATGCATGATTCTTTTTGCTTAAGATCATTTAAAATGGAAATGTTTTTCAAGCTTGGTGTTTTTATCCATATGCTGCTTTGAGAGAAATGTTTTTAGATTACTGTGGGAGACACTTGCATAGCTGTTGAAGTCATTGCTCCACATGACTGTGTTGCAGCTTCCATAAGAAGAGTGTTCTTGGGGGGTTAAGAAATTTCAGAGGCAAATCAAAATTCATGTCTGTCTGTTTTTTTAGTTTTATTGTGGTAAAATATGTGTAACAAAAAGTTTGCCATTTCGAGCACTTTTAAGTATGCAATTCAGTGGCATTAATTACATTCTCATATAGTGCTACCATCATCACTAGCCATTGCCAAAAGTTTTTCATCACCCCAAATAGAAACTCAGCACCCCTTCAGCAATTACTCATCTATTGTCTTCGCCCCACAGCCCCTGGAAACCACTGATACACTTTGTCTCTATGCGTTTGTCTGTTGTAGATTATCTCCTGGGCTGATATAATATTTGTCCTTTATGTCTGGCTTTTTTTTTTTTTTTTTTACTCAGCATAATGTGTTCAGGGTTCATCAATGTCCTAGCATGTATCAGAACTTCATTTTTCTTTATGGCTAAATAGTATTCCATTGTATGTATGTACCACGTTTTGCTTTTCCATTTAGCTGGGGTCGTACACTTGCGTTGTTGACATCTCTTGGCTAGTGTGAATAATGCTGCAGTGAACATTGGTGTACAAGTATCTTTTTCGGTCCCTGCTTTCAAGTCTTTGGGTATAAACCCAAGAGTAGAATTGCTGGATCCTATGGTAATTCTATGTTTAACTTTTTGAGGAACCACCAAACTGTTTTCCAGAGTGGTGGCACCATTTTTCATTCCTACCAGCAATGCCTGAGGATTCCAATTTCTCTGCATCTTTGCCAGCGCTTATTATTTTCCGTTTTTCTAATAATAGTCATCATAGTCGGTGTGGTTTCTTTCTTTTAGCAATGAGCATTTTATCTGTAAAAGGAAAAATTATTGAAAAGGTCTATGTCAACTTCAATATTAATCTTGTAACCCACCCAGAAAACCCAGTGCTGTCGAGTCGATTCCGACTCATAGCGACCCTTACCAGGCTCCAGCATTTACCTAGTGCTAACTCTTTGCGCTTGATTGAGCTTGATGTACACGATCTCGTGTAATCCCCAGCTGCCTAACCAAAGTGTGGTCCATGGATGGACAGCATTAGCATCACCTGGGAGCTGGTTAGAAACGCAGAGTCTCAGGCCCAGGCACACAGAATCAGAATCTGCCTTTTCATACAATCAGGTGGTTTTTGTGCACATTAAAGTTTGAGAAGCACCGGCTCACTCTTCGAGAACAACCTCGCTATTATCAGCTCCGTTTTGCACGTGAGGAAAGTGGGATGCAGAGACGTGAAGGGACTTGTCTGAAGTCACACAGCAGCTCATTGGTGGTGCTGGTTTTCTAGATTTAGTTTGTCCTTTCCGTTGACCCCGGAGGTCACAGGTGTGTGTTTCTCAAAGAGGAAGAAGAGTATTTTTCTTCATTTCTAGGAGTGACAATGTGACCTGATGAGAAAGCTTGGGCTTTAGAGTCTCAGACCTGGGTTTAAATCCAGATAGTTGCTCTTACTAAGTATAGTGCCTTGGGCAAATTACCTAACCAGTCTGAGACTTCACTTTTTCATCTATAAGATTGAGATAACAACCCTTACCCCTTGAGATTGCTGTGAGAATTAAATGCGCAAAAATAATTCAAGTGCCTGGCTTGTAAATATTCAACAAGTACTGGTTGCCATTACAAGTAAGGAGGAAGAGTGGTTTTCCAGGTGATAATTTTATGTTGGTAAGTGTCAATCGCCTTGCTTTCACATACCAGTGTATGGCTGGTGCCTGGGAAGGGCTTGAACCTTCTTTATAATAATGATAGAATTATTACCATAAATGATCAGTGTTGTTATTGAGTGCTGACAGTGTGCCATGACTGGGCTAAGCACTTTCCACATATTATCATGTTTTTATCCACACAACAATGTGTGGAGGTGGTACCATCACCTCTGATGCATGATAAAATGAAATCTCAGAGAGACCAAGTAACTCCCCCAAGGACACACAGCTAGTAATTGGTGGAGTCAGGAATTGAGAACCTCAGGATATGTTGTCCTACCTGCCCTGCCTCCCAGGTAGTCTAGCAAGGGCACCCTCACCTTGTTGGCGTTGAGTCGATTCCAACTTACAGCAACACTATAGTGACCCTATAGGACAGAGTGGAACTGCTCCATAGTTTCCAAGGAGTGCCTGGTAGATTCAAGCTGCTGACCTTTTGGTTAGCAGCCATAGCTCTTAACCATTACTCCACCAGGGTTTCCAGTGCACCCTTGGACCTTTAATTGTGCCTTCACATTGCAGAGAGAGGAGTGGGTGATGAAGGTCATTGGCTATCTCTGCAAGAGCAGGGCCATCTGCGTTTCTCGCTGTTGGTGACTGCTGGGTGACTGTCTCCTCTGGGTGGGGGTAAACTTGTGACGAGGAGAATGGGTGTTCAGGGAAACCTACTAAACACCAGGAGCTCTTCGAAATGGCACCAATAGAATCTTTCCAGTTCTCTCCATCCAAAGCAGCCCTGACATGTGCAAATATGACTTGTAATTTGCCTCCAAAGCAGCAGCTTCCAGATCTCTAACTGAGGGACGCTAATTAGGAATTAGGGAGCGCTCGTCATCCTCGAGCTGCTTTGCACATGATGTTCAGTGCTCACAGCAGCCCTGTCAACAGGTTAGCAGGGCTCCTGTTTTTGTAGCAGAAAATGAGATGGGCTGGAGAAGCTTTGCACGATTCCCTAAGAAGGAAACCAAGGCTGGGATGGTGCTTTCTCTTCTCCTCTTGTCTCTATTGTTTGAGTCCACATCTACAAGAGAAAGATGGGGTGGGAAGCTGTTGTTTTTCTTCTGAACAGGCTACCTTGGGCAGTCAGTATAGTGGGTGAGCACACACACAAATGTCAGGATCAGTCCTAGGTTCAAATCTTGGACCTGCTGCTGCTTGTTAGTGGTCTAATCAGCTGTCTAATTAGCTGTCTTATCATTGTCTTTGAGCAACCCTGAGCTTCAGTTTTTCCATCTGTAAAACATGCATATAACAGGACCTACCTTGGTGGTGTAGTGGTAGAATTCTTGCCTCCCATCTACGTTTCAACAAACGGATGCGATGCTGGAAGTGCTCACTTGTCTATGCCGAGAATTGTGGATGACAGCTACTTGGCCAACCGACTTGAAGAGATTCATATTCGTGCACATTCCAAACAAAGATGATCCAACAGGATGTAGAAATCATTAATACCACACACAGGTAAAATTTTGCTGATGGTAATTCAAAAACATTTGCAGCAGTAAATTGACAGAGAACTGCCAGAAATTCAAGCCAGATTCAGAAAAGGACGTGAAATGAGGGATATTATTGCTGATGTCAGATGGATCTTGGCTGAAAGCAGAGAATACCAGAAAGATGTTTACCTGTGTTTTATTGACTATTCAGAGGCATTCGACTGTGTGAATCATAACAAATTATGGATCACATTGCAAAGAACGGTAATTCCAGAACACTTAATTGTGCTCACGAGGAACCTGTACATAGACCAAGAGCCAGTAGCTTGAATAGAACAAGGGGATACTCATGGTTCAAAGTCAGGTGCGTGTCAGGGTTGTGTCCTTTCACCATACCTGTTCAGCCTGTATGCTGAGCAAATAATCTGAGAAGCTGGATTGTATGAAGAAGAAGGTGGTGTCAGGATTAGAGGAAGACTAATTAACATCCTGCAATATGCAGATGATACAACTTTGCTTGCCGAAAGCCAAGAGGACTTGAAGCACCTACTGATGAAGATGGATTGCACCTCAATAAAAAGGAAACAAAAATCTTCACCACAGGACCAGTGGCAACATCATGATAAAAGGAGAAAAGATTGAAGTTGTCAAGGATTTTATTTTACTTGGATCCACAATAAACACCCATGGAAACATCAGTCTAGAAATCAAATGACATATTGCATTGAGCAAATCTGCTGCAAAAGACCTCTTTAAAGTGTTAAAAAGCAAAGGTGTCATTTTGAGGACTCAGGTGTGCCTAAACCAAACCATGATATTTCCAATTGCCTCATATGCATGCAAAAGCTGGACAGTGAATAAGGAAGATCAAAGAAGAATCGAAACCTTTGAATTATTGTGTTGGCAGAGAATACTGAATATACCATGGACTGCCAAAAGAACAAACAAATCTGCCTTGGAAGAAGTACAGCCAGAATGCTCCTTAGAAGCGAGGATGGTGAGACTTTGTCTCACATACTTTGGACATACTATCAAGAGGGACCAGTCCCTGGAGAAGGACATCATGCTTGGTAAAATAGAGCGTCAAGGAAAAAGAGGAAGACCCTCAATGAGATGGTTTGGCACAGTGGCTGCAACAATGGGCTCAAATATAGCAACGGTTGTGAGGATGGCACAGGACTGAGCAATGTTTCGTTCTGTTGTACATAGAGTAACTATGAGTCAGAACCGACTTGACATCACCTAACAACAGCAACGACACACAGGAGACCCGGATTCCATGCCCAGCTAATGTACGTCATTGTCGGTGGAGGCTTGAGTGTTGCTATGAAGCTGAAGAGGTTTCGGCGGAGCGTCCAGGCAAAGACAGACTAGGAAGAAAAGCCTGGCGATCTTCTTTTGAAAACCAGCCCATGAAAACTCTGTGGATCACAGTGGTTCAATCCACAGCTGATCATAGGGGTGCACAGGACGGGGCAGCGTTTCATTTGTTGGGGTCGTCATGAGTTGGGGCTCGCTTGAGTGCAGCTGACAACAACAGCCACCACCACCTCTCAGTATTAGGATTTAATGAGATAATACGTCTAAAATGCTTAACCTTATGTCAGGCATACAGGAAATAATTACGCTAATAACAATTATAGTTGATATTATAATCTTTATAATGCTAAATACTACCATGCATTAAAACAATAGTGAATAACTCTGTGTCTTAGTCACCAAGTGTTGCTATAGCGGAAATTCCACAAATGGATAGCTTTAACAAAGAGAAATTTATTCTCTCTCAGTCTGGGAGCCTAGAAGTTCGAATTTAGGTGCCAGCTCCAGGGAAAGGCTTTTACTCTCTGTCAGCTCTGGGGGAAAGTCCTTGTCATCAATCATACCCAATTGAGGAGCTTTTCAGTGCAGGGCCCCCAGCTCCAAAGGACACCCAAAGGACACGATATTCTTCTGGCTTTTGTTGCTTGGTGGCGTGAGGTCTCCGTGTCACTCTGCTCACTTCTCTCTTTTATATCTCAAAAGAGGCTGATTTAAGGCACAATCTCATCTTGTGGATTGAGTCCTGCCGTATTAACCTAACAGCCTCTAATCCCACCTCATTTACATCATAAAACCCCTCCCCCAAAAAAGAGGTAGGATTTACAACATATAGGAAAATCACGTCAGATGACAAAGTGGCGGACGGTCACATAATAGTAGAAATGATGGACTAGCCAAATTGACTCACATATTTTTGAGGGACACCATTCAATCTATGACACTGTAATTGGTTAAAAATGATCGGCACTACCTATTTTCCCTTTTAAGGAGCAAGGACAATAGGAGACTATTATTTTTAAAATCTTTTTTAATGAAAAACCTAAACCCAAAAGAAAAAAAACAGTATAATGAACTTCCATGTACTTATTACCCAGATCCAACAATAGTCAGCATTTCACCAATCTGGTTTCATCCGCCTCCATCTCATTTTGTGTGTGTGTGTGTGTGTTGGAGTATTTTAAAGCAAATCCCCAAGTTGTAGACTTTGATTTGGAAATATTTCATATGCATCTTAAACAGGTGTAAGACCTTTTAAAATAACAAAATCACAAAGCTGTTATCACAGTTTATACAATAAAAAAACAATTCCTTAGTATCATTTAATACCCAGTCTACATTCAGATTTCTCCATGTCTTTAAAATGTCTTTTTGATTTGTTCAAATCAAGATTCATACAAGGATCTCAGATCGCATTTGCCTTATATGTCTCTTCAGTCTCTTAATCTTCCAAGTTCCTCTTCCCCCCAGCCTTTTTTTTTTTTTTCTTTTATGTTATTTTAGAAGAATCAGGGTCATTTGACCTGAAGATTTTCCATGCTTCTTAAGATATGGTTTAACTTGTTCCTCTGTTTGCCATGCTTCCTGTCAAATGGTAGCTAGATCTAGAGAAGTTTGATTAGGCTTGGATTCTTTTTTTTTCTTTTGCAAGAATACTTCGTAGGTGGTGCTCTGTATTTTGTAATGACCTCATCAGAAAGTGCACAGTATCTTCCTAGCCTGTCTTAGTCTGGAAGCTGCACTGAAGCCTATCTACTGTGGGTGACCTTGTTGGTATTTGAAATACTGGTGGTATAGCTTCCAACATCAGAGCAATATACAAAGTTACCACAGTACGACAAACAGACAGGTGGTGGTTGTATGTGGTAGATGCTCAATGATGGATGGATGAATCCCCAAATATTTTCTGATTTGGGTCTTGTTGCTCTATATATTTGTGTTTAATTTAGTTGAGATGTTGTATTAGCACAAACTTGGTGGCTTAAAGCGACGAATTTATTCTCTCACATTTCTGGAGTCAGAAGTTCACCATCAAGGTGTTGGTAGGGCCACGTACCCTCTGAAGGCTTCCTTATGTTTTTCCAGCTTCTGGTGGCGCCTGGCTTGTGGCAGCATCATACTGATGTCTGCCTTTATCTTCACACTCTGGGTCTCTGTGTCCTCTTATAAGGACAGCAGTCATTGGATTTTGGGCCCACCCTAAATCCAGGGTGAACTCATCACAGATCCTTAACTAATTACATCTGCAAAGAGTTATTTCCAAATAAGGTCATATACTGAGGTTCCAGTGGGACATGAATTTGGGGGAGGATACTCTTCAACCCACTACAGATGTTTTCCATTCTTGTGAAATAATAGTTCTTTGTCAACAGGGCACTGGTCTAGCACACGAGTCATTTAATCTGTTGATCTGGGTCTTCAGAAATATCTTACATAAAGTCAAACTGATGTACAATTTTCCCAGTGTTTTATTTGTGCCTGTTGTTCACCCAACAATATGATCTAACCAGATTTTCTTTAACTGAGAAACTCCCCTCCTTAGATGTAAACTCTACTTTTTGGTTACCCAGAGTCGACTGACGTGTGCTTTTTCGGCCCCACAGGCTTTGACTGAGAGGCCGTTCCATTGTCCTGATAGCTGATCTTGAGCCATGAACGTGAGCCTGTTAGAGAGAATTTCTCACAGGTTTTCTCTGAGAAGAAGTGAAGGCATTCGCATTGGTTTGGCTGATGAGATTTATGTAGGCTGTTGCTAATTTGAGACTCGTTGGGTTTGCCCTGTCTCCAGATAGGTGGGAACGTTGCTGGGTGTGATTAGCAGCCTAAATATACTGCATCAACGCGTCTGCAGTGGAGCCAGCCTTCCAGAGAGCTTGGGAAGGAGCCCTGGCTTCTGTCTGGGGACCGCTTCTATTAGAGACGTCATCGTATTTTGTTTACATTTAGTACATCAAATTCTAGGCAAATAAAAGTATACAGCCTCCATAAATAGCTGTCACACAAACATACATTTGGTAAACTCTTCAGGGCTTTGCGTTTATACATGGCAGAAGGGCATCTCCTGTTTACTGATTACTTCTTTTTATTTGGAAAGGTTTAAACCACTTTCCTAATGACCTGTCTTCTTGTGAATGCCCTTATAACATTGTTTGTGACGGAAAAGGGGTAGACCTGGGTGAGCTTAATACAAGCCGACTTAGTTGCTGAGAAGGGCTGATGTTTAATGAGCATTTGTTGTGTGCTGGGCATGGTGCAAAGAGCTTCATACTGATGGCACGTAGTTCTCACTGCAGCTCTGAGAGGCAAGTATCAATAGTTCCGTTTTACAGTTGAGGAAACTGAGGCTTAAAGAAGTGAAGTAACCAACCTAGAGTCACACAGCTTGTCAGAGGTCTAGGTCTGCCAGACTCTAAAGCTTCTGTATTAGCTGCCTTGGTTAGAAGCCTCTTTATAACAAGGTCTCATTGTGTGACCTCAGAGACGGCCTTATTCAATTCATTTAATATTTACTAGACATTTGTTGTATGCCAGGCATCACGGTTGGCATTTGTGGCGTTAGGACTAACAGCAACAACCAGCACTTATACAGTATTTAATGTGTCCGACAGGGTCCTGAGCACTTGACATACACTGGCTCATTTAATTGTTACAGCAGCCCATTGAGGTAAGTTTTATTATTACACTCATTTTACAGATGAGGAAACTGAGGCCCAGAGAGGTTGAATAAGATATTGAAATTACAGAGCCAGGATTCAAACCCAGGGATCTGGGTCCCTGAACCAGATTACTATTCTGTTACTGCTTCTGAAAGATAAAACACTCAGATTAGGAGTAAGGGCAGTATAGAAATTGCTGCAATTCGGAGTAGGGAGGGTTGTCAGGTTTCCCCCTACAGTGAGTTCAGAGTTTCTCAAGTTTGCCCCTCACAAGCTTGCCATCTCTTGTCTGTAAACCCACTTTGAAGCCAGGTAGGCCCAAAACACAGAAATTCTGCTTCTTTTTGCTGGAATTCTCCCTCCCATCCACCCTGCTCCCTGGTGTGGGCAGCCACACTGGGAACCTACTTTCTCTACCTTAAGCACTGAGTTTACTTACAGAAGTTAAACTGGTTGCCATCTAGTCCTTCTGACTCATGGTGTCCATAAGGTTTTTCAAGGGCTGATTTTTCGGAAGTAGATCTCCAGGCCTTTCTTTCTCGTCTGTCTTAGTCTGGAAGCTTTGTGGAAACCTCTTTAGCGTCATAGCAACATGTAAGTCTCCACTCCCAGACGGGGGTGGCTGCACATGAGGTACGTTGGCCAGGAATGGAACCTGGGTCTCCTGCGTGAAAGGTGAGAATTCTCCCACTGAACCATTATAATATTACTTAAACACCTACAGACTCAAGACTGGTTCTTAACTGTGAGGGGGCCTGTCCCCCCTTCTAGGGGGCATTTAAAGTTGTCGTGACGTGGAAGGGAGGGTGTGCTATTGGCATCTAGTGGTTAGAGGCCAGGGATGCTGCTCGACATCTTACAGGACAGCCCCCCGCCACAAAGAATTCCCATTGCCGTTGATTCTGACTCATAGTGACCTGTCTTAGTCATCTGGGGCTGCTGTAACAGAAATGCTACAAGTAGATAGCTTTAAAAAAGAGCAGTTTATTCTCTCACAGTCTAGGAGCCTGGAAGTCGAAATGCAGGGTGCCAGCTCCAGGGGAAGGCTTCCTCCCTCTGTTGGCTCTGGGAGAAGGTCTTGTCATCAGCCTTCTCCTGGGTCCAGGAGGTTCTTAGCACAGGGACCCCAGCTCCAAAGGACACGATATTCTTCTGGCTCTTGTTTCTTGATGGTATGAGGTCCCCCGTCCCTCTGCTCGCTTCTGTCTTATATATCTCAAAAGAGATTGACTTAAAACATAACATAATCTTGTAGATTGAGTCCTGCCTCATTAACATAACTGCCTCTAACTCTGCCTCATTAGCATCACAGAGGTAGGATTTACAACACATAGGAAAATCACATCCGATGACAAAATGGTGGACAACCACATAATACTGGGAATCATGGCCTAGCCAAGTTGAAACTCGTTTTTGGGGAACACAATTCAATCCATAACACGGCCCTATAGACAAAGTAAAACTCCCCGAAAGGGTTTCCAAGGCTGTAAATCTTTTTACAGAAGCAGACTGCCACATCTTTCTCCTGCAGAGTGGCTGGTGGGTTCAAACCGCCAAGCTTTTGACTAGCAGCGGAGCATTTTAACCAGTGTGCCACCAGGGCTCCTTATCCGGGCCAGAATGTCAATAGTGCTGTGGTTGGGAAACCCTGCACAAGCCTAAATGTAAACGTTTTATGTGTATAGATGCTATACAATTATGAAAAAATAAGTTTGCAAAGATTAAATACTAACTATTCTGCAAAACCTACAGATTTCAGTGGATAACATCTGTGGGACAGATGATATTTTGCTGAAAGTAAATGGCTCTTTGAGATGTGAATGGAGCTGCACCTGCTCTCGTACAGGTTGTTTTGTCGTTGGTGAGTCTCAGGCATGTCTCTCTGGTGGCTTAGTTCTCTAGCATGAGGAAGTAAGAGTGGTAGGAATGACTTCATTGGGCGTTTACACATCGGTGGCTCAGTAGTGGAGTTCTTACCTTCTACGTGGGCGACCCAGGTTTGTACCCATTGGTAGTGGAGGCTTGTGTGTGGTTATGATGCTGAACAGGTTTCAACAGAGCTTCCAGACTAAGACGGACTAGGAAGAAAGGCCTGGTGATCTCCTGAAAAACCAGTCAGTGAAAATCCTATGGATCACAGCAGCCCGATCAGCACCCAGTCATGGGAATGGTACAGGACTGGGCAGTGTTTTGTTGCGTTGTGCATGGGGTCACCATGAGTCCAGGGCAGGCTCGACAGCAGCTAACAATGACAGTAATAACAGTACGTAACCAGAATGTCGTTATTCCCGTTTTGTAGCTGGGAATTCTGATGCGCAGAGCATTTTATGTAATGTACCCAGTGTTACACAGTCAGTAAGTGGCCGGACCTCCTTAGGACCTAAGCTTCCGGAGCCAGTGGCCCCATTTACAGTGAAGAGGGCAACAGAGATCGGGGAGAGGATGGTGTGTAGGATGGTGGATATGAGGCGGGAGGCTAGGGAATCAGGCAGCAGAATCATACAGCCAGGTTGAGAGGCCACGGTGGAGATCTTGGGGGAGGATAGGTGTATCAGTTTCCTCTGGCTGCTGTAACAAGATATCACAAACTTGGTGGCTTAAAACAACAGAAATTTATTCCCTCACAGTTCTGGAGCCCAGAAGTCTGAAATTAAGGTGCCAGCAGGGCCACACTCCCTCCGAAGACTTTAGGAGAGGATTGTACCTTGCCTCTTCCAGCTTCTGCTGGCTCCTGGCTTCCTTGGCTTGTGGCAGCATCACTCCAGTCTCTTCCTCCGTCTTTGCGTGGCCTGTGTCTCTGTGTGTCCTGTTCAGTCTCTTATAAGGACATTCTCATTGGACCCAGGGCCCACCTTAATCCAGTATGGCCTCATCTCGGTGTTTATCTTAATTACATCCGCAAAGACCCTGTCTCCAAATTAGGCCACATTCTGAGGTTCTGGGTGGGCATGAATTTTGAGGGGGCACTATTCAATCCACTAGAGCAGGATAAAAAAGCAGGATGGACAGGTTTAAAAGGGAAGAGGCCAGAGGCATGGAAAGGAGGAGGCAGGCAAAGTGGGGGTGTCATTACACCTGGCAAATACTTTCAAAGCTCCCCCAACCTAGTGACAAAGGAGTGGCTTACAGCTGAAAGAAACCAGATCTAGAACTGGTCTAGCTCTGGTCTAGCAACACATTCTGCAAATCCCAGGGTGTTTCTCCTCCCAGGGACTCCAGCGATTGAGTACTCTGCTCTGAAGAAGGGGAAAGAGATGCCGTTCATTTTCCAGCCAAAGAGGTCACGGCCACCCTCATCTCCACTTCCCTTGCCCCTGCCCTGCGTAGGGCCTCTCACCTCTGGCCGGCTGGAGACGCTCATCAAAAGGCTAATTTGGAACAAACTGTTTTCAGAACTGCTGGAAACAGTCTGCCCTGCGGGGACTGACTGCCAATGAATTTTTTTTAAACTAGGTAAGCCTCCCTCTCGAGCTGGCAGTTCACCATCTTTACTGGGCCTCACTTGCCGTCTTCCTGAAATACAGCATCAAGGAGCTGTGGTCAGAGAAAATGCTATCCTCCAAAGTGTTAAAATGAAATTACTCTTCCTTTTAATCTCTGTTTTCCTGTTTGTTTGTTTTTTTTTTAATCTGGCCCTTTTTTAAATCTGGACGGTATGTGGAACTGTTAGCTATCTGTATATCTCTTATCCTACTTAATGCTGTATCTTGACTTCCTAGTTAAGATAAAAGCAGGAATTAATATTATTAAAATGATGGTGTGAATTACTAAACAAGTATTATATTCTTCTGAATAACACAAAAAATATACCTGTGTCCTTAAGACCATTTGGAACCATGGAAACTTAAAGTAAAACCTTGCCATTATAGGAGAACTATCATTATAATATATACCCTTGTGGAATACTGAAGTTCTGTTTGTCGACAGGAATATTAGTCAGAACTTCAGAAGGTAGAGGAATGCTGATAATATAAGGTTAAGGAAGATGCAAAGCATTATATGCAGATGACCTCAATATATAAGGGAAAAAAATACCAAAAATGTTTCAATGAAGCCTTTGAGTGGTGAAATTCTGGACTCTGTTTTATACATCTTAACAGTCTTAAGTAGCAGTGAAGTAGCTTTTCCCGCTGAACTTGGCTGTTGACAACCACTGGGTTAATTTGGTTTTGGGAAAACTTAATGGGCTTATAAGGAAGACCAGTTAATAAGATTATGATTCAAATTTACACACCAACCACTAAGGCCAAAGATGAAGAAACTGACGATTTTTACCAACTTTTGCAGTCTGAAATTGAACAAACATGCAATCAAGAAACATTGATAATTACTGGTGATTGGAATACGAAAGTTGGAAACAAAGGAGGATCAGTAGTTGGAAAATAGGGCCATGGTGATAGAAACCAGACACCAGAGATCCCATGATAGAATTTTGCAGGGCCAGTAACATACATTGAAAATACCTTTTTTTCAACAACGTAAATGGTGACTATATATGTGGACCTAGCCGAGTGGAATACACAGGAATCAAATAGACTACATCTGTGGAAAAAGACAGTAGAGAAGCTTAATACTGTCAGTCAGAACAAGGCCAGGGGCTGGCTTTGGAACAGCCCATCAATTGCTCATACGCAAGTTCAAGTTGAAGCTGAAGAAAGTTAGAACAAGTCCACAGGAGCCAAAGTGCAACCTTGAGTATATCCCCCTGAATTTAGAGATCATCTCAAGGGTAGATTTAACTCATTGAACACTAGTTACCAAAACACTAATGACCAAATATCTGATGAGTTGTGGAATGACCTCAAGGATATCAGATATGCAGAAAGCAAAAGATCATTAAAAAGACAGGAAAGAAAGAAAAGACCAAAATGGACGTCGGAAGAGGCTCTGAAACTTGCTCTTGAATGTAGAGTAGATAAAGCGAACTGAAGAAATGATGAAGTAAAAGAGCTGAACAGAAGATTGCAAAGGGTGGCTCAGCAAGACAAAATAAATTATTGTAATGGAATGTGCCAAAACCTGGAGTTAGAAAACCAAAAGGGAAGAACACACTCAGCATTTTTCAGGCTGAAAGAACTGAAGAAAAAATTCAAGCCTCGAGTTGCAATATTGAAGGCTTCTGTGGGCAAAATACTGAATGATGCAGGAAGCATCAAAAGAAATTGAAAGGAATACAGAGTCACTTTACCAGAAAGAATTGGTTGGCATTCAGCCATTTCAGGAGGTAGCATATGATCAAGAACTGATGGTACTGAAGGAAGAAGTCCAAGCTGCACTGAAGGCATTGGCGAAAAAAAGGCTCCAGGAGTTGACGGAATACCAATTGAGATGTTTCAACAAACGAATGCAATGCTGGAAGCACCCATTCATCTGTGCCAAGAAATTTGGAAGATAGCTACCTGGCCAGCTGACTGGAAGAGATCCATATTTGTGCCATCCCAAAGAAAGGTGATCCAATGGAACGTGGAAATTACCAAACAATATCATTAATATCACATGCAAGTAAAATTTTGCTGAGGACAATTCAAAAACAGTTTTAACAGTATATCAACAGGAACTGCCAGAAATTCATGCCACATTCAGAAGAGGACAAGAAATGAGGGATGTCATTGCTTATGTCAGATGCATCTTGGCTAAAAGCAGACGATACCAGAAAGATGTTTACTTGCGTCCTACTGACTATACAAAGGCATTTGACTGCCTGGTCGTAACAAATTATGGGAAACACTGTGACAAATGGGAATTCCAAAACATTTAATTGTGCTCATGTGGATCCTGTACATAGACCAAGAAGCAGTCATTCGAACAGATCAGGGAATACTGTGTGGTTTAAAATCTAGAAAAGGTGTGAGTCAGTGTTGTATCCTTTCACCATACTTATTCAATTTGTGTGCTGAACACATCATCGCGGAAGATGGATTATATGAAAAAGAACACGGCATCAGGATTGGAAGAAGACTAATTAAACAGCCTGTGATATGCAGATGACACAACTTTGCTTGCTGAAAGCAAAGAGGACTTGAATCACTTACTGATGAAGATCAAAGCCTTCAGTATGGATTATGCCTCAACATAAAGAAAACAAAAATCCCGACAACTGCATCACTAAGCAACATCATGATAAATGGAGAAAAGATTGAAGTTGTCAAGGATTTCATTTTACTTGGATCCACAACCAACACCCATGGAAGCAGCAGTCAAGAAATCAAATCTGCCACAAAAGACCTCTTTAAAGTGTTAAAAATCAGAGATGTCACTTGGAGGACTAAGGTGTACCTGACCCAAGCCAGGGTATTTTCAATTGCCTCATATACACAGGGAAGCTGGACGATGAATAAGGAAGACCAGAGAATTGATGCCTTTGAATTATGATGTTCGTGAAAGAATGTCAAATATACTGTGGACTGCCAGAAGAACAAAAAAATCTGTCTTAGAATATAGCCAGAATGCTCTTCACAAGCAAGAATGATGAGACTTTGTCTCACATACTTTGGACGTGTTATCAGGAGGTACCAGTCCTTGGAGAAGGACATCATGCTTGGTAAGGTAGAGGGTCAGCAAAAAAGAGGAAAACAATCATACGGATCGACACAGTGGCTGCAACAATAAGCTCAAACATAGCAATGATTGTGAGGATGGCACAGGACCAGGCAGTGTTCCGTTCTGTTGTATGTAGCATTGCTGTGAGTTGGAACTGACTTGGTGGCACCTAACAACAACAACTTTCATATCCAGGACATACTATATCAGTTGATTTGCAGTTGATTTGGACTCATGGCAACCCCATGTATGTCAGAAGAACTGTGCTCCATTGGGTTTCCAATGGTTGATTTTTTGGATGTAGATCACCAGGCTTTTCTTTTGAGCCGCCTCGATGAACTCAAACCTCTAACCTTTGAGTTAGCAGCCTAGTGTGTTAATTGTTTGCATCACCCAGGGACTCCATTTAGTATGTAATGGCGCTAAAAATTTTTTAGGACTCCCTTACCTGTTGCCGTGGAGTTGATTCCAACTCATAGCTACCCACAAATTATTGCAACACCTCCAAGAGGGTGAGAGAGGTGTTGGGCCACTTCATTTCTTTTAGTTTCGTAGCATGTTAAAAATAAAAAATAGGAAATACCAAAACAGAATTATGCAACTTGGTAGTATGTTTTATCTGCTTACCTTTGGGAAATCAACATGTGTAACATACAAATACAGTGACCCAAGGTTTGTGTCCTTTGAATATAGCCTCAGATGTCAGAATTGGAGGTCTTTTCTGTATTCAGTGTTCAGGACAAGTGGCCTTCCTGGCCCCAAGAAGCGTAAGGCCCTGGCTTGTTGCCTAACAATATGTTGGCACGTTTAAAATCCTCCTTGTGTTTGCTACTTAACACCTGCAGTGATTGAGAGCTTGTGATGACCACGAATTGTATTTTTCTGGTTGCTAGTATATCTGTCCTATAGGGTCGCTATGAGTCGGAATCGACTCGACGGCAGTGGTTAGTGGTTTTAGTATAGTTTACTCAGCAACCATCATGAATGCCTGTCATATGAAAAAACCGGAAGAGATGTGGTGGTCCCTGTCCTTAAGGATTTAACTGTCTCGTGAGAGACATGGACTTGGAAAGAAAAAAATACACGAAGCACGATAAGTAGTCCTTGGATAGAGACATATTCACGTACTGCCGTAGTAGGGAGGGAGGTGTTGTTTGGTGAATGTATTAGTCAGCTTTTTCTGAGTAAGAAACAACCCTCAATTTCAGTGATTCGTGGTAACAAATACTTTATTTCTTGCTGTAGAGACTATGTGTTGGGTCTGGAAACACTCCATGGGCCTGTTATTTGGGGAACCAGGTTGAAGGGACAGCAGGTGCCTGGACATGCCCTTCTCTTGACAGATCACAGGAGTGCAAGAGGTCAAACCAAACCAGGCCCGCACATTTCAGGCATCTGCTCAGACGTGGCATGCTTCATGCCAACTCACATGCCTTTTGCCAAAGCAAGTCATATGACCAGGCCTACCATCAATGCGTATATGTGTGTATGAGGGGAGAGAGAATATTTGCAGAACGGTGATACAGTCTACCACAGAGAAGGTCTAACAGTGAAGATGTTATAGATTGAATTGTGTCCCCCAAAATATGTGTTGTAAATCCTAACTTCTAAGCCTATGGTTATCATCCCATTTGGGAATGGGTTGTCTTTGTTATATCAGTGAGGCAGGATCAGTGCAGAGTGTGTCTTGAGTCAGTCTCTTTTGAGATATAAAAGGTTAAACAAGCAAGCAAGCAAACAAAGCAGGGATGGAAGAAGAGAGATGCCAAGCCACATACAGATGCCTACAAGCAGAAGCTCAGAGAGACAAGGACCTTCCTTCAGAGCCTTGCTTCAGAGAGAGAAAGTCTTCCCCTAGAGCCAGCACCGTGAATTCAGACCTCTAGCCTCCTAAACTGTGTGCTAAACTGTGGCAAAGCCTCCCATTTGTGGTATTTCTGTTATAATAGCACTAGATAGCTAAGACAGGAGGTGACATTTGGATTGGGTTTTGCAGGCTGCATAGAAGTTTGTCAGGCATGGCTGATACATGGAAGCTTAGAAACATGTAGTATCTTAAAGGCTAAGGAGTGTGTACTGTGACCACTTGGCCTAGCAGGTCCTATGTAAGATATGACAGGAGCGTCTGATAGTGAATTTCAAACATGATCAAGCTGGGAGTCATTGAACGCTTTGGTCTTTGTGAATGGTATCTTTCCCTTTGCTAGTGACAAAGCAGCATAGATGAGCACACAGGCCCTTTCTGAGGACCACACTATGATAGTCTATGTGCTAGACGCATGCTTGCCTTGTAAACTGACATTCAAGCCCAGTGTTCCCAGGCGGTACACCTTGGCACCTCTTTTGAAGGATCCCCTGACGCTGTGTAACACTGTGCACTGTAATAAGTGGGTACAGCCGAAAACCTGACCCTGCCTCTGCTACAGAGAGCATTTCTCTAATTGTCTCAAGGAGATCTTGTGAAACCTTGATGCTTTTCTAAAGCCAAGTAAGTTTAAATTGCGGTAATATATAAAACAATGCTAAGGCTGGGGGCCCCTTGAGGGCAGGGGCCTTACTCATTCCTGAACTTTGTATCGTAACAGGTACAAAGCAAGACTCACGTTAGCCAACATTGACTATTTTCTCTGCCAAGCACGGTGCTTCGTAATTTTCACAAAATAGCTAATTTGAACCTCACGACCGTCCTATGAAGCAAGTATTGTTATTACAAATGAGGAAATAGAGGCTCTCTCTTGGTTAAAAGGAGATTGGCAAACGTGGGAACGTTGTTAAGGCTATAATGGTACTAAACTGAGACTTTCTTGATGTAATCGTGATGTAATTGAAAAAAGGGAATAATTTTTATACCATGTGATTCAGTGTTACATCATGCCATATCCATGCATAAACTAATTCCTGATACTAACAGGCATGTACATACTATGAGGTCCTGGAGCAGTGTAAATGGTTAATGTGGTGGGCTGCAAACTGAAAGGTTGGAGGTTCAAGTCCACCCAGGGGTGCCTTGAAAGAAAGGCCTGGCAATGGACTTCTGAAAAATCAGCCACTGAAAACCCTGTGGTGCATAGCTCTGCTCTGACATACATGGGCCACCATGAGTTGGAGTTGACTTGATGGCAGCTTGTTATTTAGTTATACGTACATACTTTGGAAAATATATCTTAGATAATTGTGCTGGTGGAGAAAGCCAATAGAAGACATAGGAGCTGAGGGGGCCGTGGTAGGAGAACTGGAGACACAGACCGAGGCCTTCTTTCCTACCCCATCACCATCCTTTTGATAAACAATGTCAGGCTTCTTAGACCTGGGAGAGAGGGAACTGGCTTCAGAGTGGATTCGTTTTATAGGAAACAACAATGAGGCAATGAAGTAGTGTCTGAATTTTGTTCAAGCTATGGAGCCCTTTTTTCCCAAGTGAAATCTAACTGAAGACCTGGGAAAAGGTGAAGTCGAAGCAGGTAAAAGTCAAGCTCCTGGGGTGGAAGTAGTTGGGAGTATTGGACTCCTGCCTACTACACTGCAGCTTGTAACCCTGAGGGTTCCCGTGGAACCCAGTTTGAAAACCTTTGGTATAGGTTCTGGGCTAACTTGCCTTTTCACCTTAGATGTTCACGCCCCACCTTTATGCCTTACTTTTCTCACCTGCAAAATGGGGTTGATGACAGGTCCTCCAAGCTCCCTTTTATTAAAAAAAATTTTTTTTTTTGCTTTTTTGTTTTGTAGTAAAATATGTATAACATAAAATTTGCCATTTTAACCATTCTTAAGTGTACAATTCAGTGGCATTAAGTTATATTTCCTGTGCTGTGCCACTGTCAGCACTGTACCTTTCCAAATGAAAACTCAGTAACCCTTGAGCAATAACTTCTGACTGCCCTTTTCCTCTAGTCCCTGGTAATCAACAGTCTACTTTCTGTCTCTATGCGTTTGCCTATTGTAGATATTTCATGTAAGTGGACTCATACGATATTTGTCCTTTTGTGTCCATTTCCCTTAGCATGTTTTCAAGGTTCATTCATGTTATAGCATCTATCAGAACCTCATTTCTCTTTGTGGCTGAATAATATTCCATTGTACTGATACACAGGTAGTCCCTGACTAACGACATACCTGAGTTACGACGAACTGCACTTACGACCGTCTGTTTTTGTTTTGTACTTCTTATGATGAACTGCACTTACGACTATCTGGTTATTTTTTTTGTATATCTTACCATTAGTAATATGTACTACACACAATGTTGCAATGCGTAATTTGCTGAGGTTATCGTTCTCAGATGTTCAGTGTTATGATTTACTGTTGAAAACGCTGCTGTATAGCAGTGTCATGAAGTAACTTACAACAGAGTCGTCGGAATGGCACCCCATCGTAATTCCGGAACTACTTGTACCACATTTTGTTTGTCCATTCATGTGCTGATGGACATTTGGAAAGTTTCCACCTTTTGGCTATCGGGAATAATGCTGCAGTGAACATTGGCGTATAAGCATCTGAGTTCCTGCATTCAATTCTTTTGGGCATGTACTTAGGAGTGGAATTGCTGGTATTGATTTTACTATCTGTCTTAGTCATCTAGTGCTGCTATAACAGAAATACCATAGGTGGATGGCTTTAACAAAGATAAATTTATTTCTTCACAGTAAAGTAGTCTAAAAGTCCAAATTCAGGGCGTCAGCTCCAGAGGAGGGCTTTCTCTCTCTGTCGACCATCTCATCAGTCTTCCCCCGGACTAGTTGCTTCTCCATGCAGGGACCCCAAGTCCAAAGGACGGGCTCTGTTCCTGGCGCCGCTTTCTTGGTGGTATGAGGTCCCCCTGTCTCTCTGCTCGCTTCTTTCTTTTATATCTCAAGAGACAATATATCTCAAGACACAATCCAATCTTGTAGGTTGAGTCCTGCCTCACTAACACAACTGCTGCCCATCCTTCCTCATTAACATCATAGAGGCAGAATTTACAACATACAGGAAAATCACAGAGCACCTGGAATCATGGCCCAGCCCAGTTGATATACATATTAAAAAAAATTTTTTTAGGGAGGACATAATTCAATCCAAGACACTATGCTATCACTAGCACTAGAAAATAGTTCAAGGCTGCAGTGAATTAAATACTGGGATTGAATTGATACTTCATTGCCCCAACAACTGAAGAGTGTCCTGCAACTTGCTTTGCTTTGGACTCTCAAGTGTGACATGTTCTAAGTACCAAGCTTTCTCTGTATCGTGTCAGAGTGTTTTTATTGCAGCCTTGTATGACTTAATACAGCATACTCTCCCATTCTTGTAAGAGTCACGACATATTGAGATCTCTTCAACCTAAGAATTCCATGGATTCTCTGTTCAGATCTCAGAGATTGAGTACTTGCCTTTGTTTATTTGTGGCATAGTGGTACTTAAAGAAGCTGTAGACATTCTCCAGGTAGTAGAAAGGGCAGCTTCCGTGAATTTTGCTTTCGTTTACTGTTCTGTTCCTAAAGCTGACTGCTTAGGAATACTTTGCCCAAATGAAGTTCCTTAAAGGGGAAGATGAGTGTGCATTTCCACATTTGTTCAGATTTCAGATGCCTCAGTTTTCTCACAGGACAGCCTTTTTCAGTAAACATACCAGGCGATTCTAAAATGTAACCCAGAAGAAAGCTAAACTCAGTAAATAACTAGTCCTGGGCGGGGGGGGGGGGGGGGGGGCAGAGCATAAACAAAGCCGAAGTTAATGAGTTTTCTAATTATTTTCTCATAATGTTTGCTTGGAAATGTATATATGGCAAGGTCATTTAAATATATTCTATGTTTTCTTTCCCGCACATGCATCATTTTCAGTTCAATGCAAGATAAATGGAAGATATTGATGCCAACTGTAGATTGATTTTTTTTATCAGCAGCCCCTCTTGCTAATACCCACCCTATCTGTTTCTTTTTCTTCCTTCTTGGAACCAGAAATTATCACTTTAATTTTGCCTAACCTGTAACTTCCAGAACCTTTCAGCTCACACTAGGAACGTCTACTTGATTTTTTGTCTCTAGAAGAAGAACAAGCAGTGTGATGATTCTGAATACCTTTTCAGTGAGTTGGCAGCTCCAAAAGAGGGGCAGTGAAAGCGTTATTCTGAAGCCAATATTATACAACTTTATAGGGAGAAAAACAGAAAATCAAAAAATTAAAGTAGTGACAAGTCCCCTTCCAGATATTACTGGAAAGCTGTCAGGTTAAAATTCTCTGCATTTGCATTTCATGACTAAACCCTGCGAGGTTAACTCACTGAAACCTTGTACTCTTACAGGTGGTTGGTTTATTGCAGGTTTTTCCATTCGCGTTTTCTGATATTCATATTCCCCCCCCTCCCCGTTCTGTGCTCTCTTAATCTCTAAACAGGTCAGGGCAGGAGAGCAGTTTCCACTGTGGCTGACGTCAATCCAACCCTGTAGATTAGTTTAGCCGAGGGTGTTGGGAGAGGGGCACAGCTGCTGTGCCATCACCTGGAGACCAGATCTCACCTGAGATACCTGCCGAATGTCGTCTTGAGCTCCCAGACCCGCACACCCAGGTTCACAGGATGGAATATTCATATCTTTCAGTTTTGTAAATCCAGGCACCGAAAGCGTACGTGTTCAGTCTCTGCTAAATCGCCGCGTCCGGATTCGCCATTCCGAACTAAGGCTGCTCAGCGCAACGGCTAATCCCATAGACCTTGTGGTCAGAAGGACCTGGGTGTGAATTTTGGTGGTGTCCTTACTTAACTGTGTTAATTTGAGCAAGTCATTTAACCTCTCTGAGCCATGGTTTCCCCACGTGTGAAATGAGGAGAATAAAAGCCTACTTCATAAAACTGTTGAAGGCAGTGGTTCCCAAAGTACGGTGCCTGGACCAGCAGCATCAGTATCACCTGGGAACTTGTTAGAAATGCAGATTTTTGAACCCCATCCAGACCTACTGAATCAGCAACTCCCAGGGAGGGGTCCAGCAAGCTATGTTTGAACAAGCCCTTTAGGCCAGTCTGATGCACATGAAACTTTGAGAATCACTGTTTTAAGGATTCAGCAAGTGAATCTTTGGGCACATAAAAAACCTAACACCTCCCTAGAGTGGAACTGTGTGAAGGCAAGCACTTAAAAAAAAAAAAAAAAGCAGCATTTGTCATTTTTGTATCCCCAACACCCAGGGCAGTGCTTAGTCCATAGCAGCTGCTCAATATTTGTGGAATAAATGAGTGTTAACTATGATTATGATCACCACTATCATGATTTTTGTTATTAACTTGTTACCTCCTGTGTGTGGAGCCCTGGTGGCACAGTGGTTAAGTGCTCGGCTGCGAACCAAAAGATCGGCTGTTTGAACCCACCAGCCGCTCCAGGGGAGAAAGATGTGGCGGTCTGCTCCTGTAAAGACTACAGCCTTGGAAACCCTATGGGGCAGTTCTTCTCTGTCCTGTATGGTTGCTATGAGTCAGAATTGACTTGATGGCGATGGGACTTTTTTTTTAATCTTCCTATGTACTTTTTAAGTCATGGTATCAGATCAGAAAAAGGGAAACTTGGTGTAATTGAGTTCAGCTCCCTCCAGAAAGACAAGGATAAGTGATTCCTATTTTGTGGTATTGTATTTATTATTTTACTGACACTAATGCCCAGTTTATTGTCCCCACACCAAAGGCAGAGCTGTGATTTGAACCCTTGTCACCTGTCTCTTAACATAATTTTTTTTTTGTGTTGCACCATGAAAACGTCTTTCCTGGTAGGTCACCTTTAGCAAGCATAAACATATTTTGTTATGTCAAGAATTTTCAAACTGAGTTCAAAATCATGTCCTTCCACCTAGAAATTGTTGGGTCATTCAGTGTTGATGAAGCTGGAAGATCTTGACTGGCAAATGCTGGGGACAAGGCAGTTTCCATAGTCCCTCCCAGTGCCTTGCAGAGACATTCTGGAGCATGAGACAAAGGGACGAATGTGCACTCCATGTATGTATACACGTCAAAATACCTTCCCGAGTTTTGAGCCACGTGGAAAAGTTAATAACAGCTCTACAACCAAGAAACACAACTGTATACAAAGCCCTGCCTTGCCCAAGCCATTTGTACACTATTGTCAGTCCTCATGAACCTCTCCAGCAGGGGACGTGATGACCAAGTGGCTCCAGCGACTGTGGACTGTTAGAAACTAGAGATGGCTCTTCCAGTTGAGTCATCTTTGACTTGCCATCGAGTCATCTTTGACTCATGGTGACCTCAGGTGTGTCAGGGTAGAACTGGCTAATTTTTTTTTTAGAAGTAGGTTAACAGACCTTTCTTCCAAAGTACCTCTGGGTAGACTTGAACCTCCAACCTTTTGGTTAGCAGCTGAGCATGTTAACTATTGGCACCACCCAGGGACTCCCAGCCCAGTGCTAGGGACTTTATATACTGTCTCATCTTCACGGTAGCTATAGCAAGGTGGTTATTATTATTTGAGCTTCTGAGATGTTATAGACAGGCAACCCTAACTTAATGACTTGTAAGCCACTGCTTTTTGTTATCTTCCCTATCTTAAGAATAGCAGCATCAATACCAAAGCCCATACTTAAGAAATGCACTAGAGATTGATAAAGTGTTGAGTCAACTGGCCTTGGACCAATACTCTTAACTGTGAAACGTGAACGTGATGCTCTGGGTCTATGGATGCTCCAGCCAATATAGTAAATGGACATGAGTCCCAACCAAGCAATGATTTTGGCAAGGGCATCTTTTCTGTTCAGAATGCTTAGACATCAAATCATTAAGACCAAAAGTTGGCTTAATCTTTGCCAGCAGAGAACGGGTTGGCATAATAAACTCAGAAGCGCAAGGTCTCTTCCAAAGAGGCCTGCTTGACATCAGCGAACAAGAGTCTGCCATTGTGACAAATGCTTTTTCTTTTTTTGAGACTTTTTTAAATCCTGAGAATGTAGGAAAGACCCAGAATATATAGTATCAAACACCAAATCAATAGCTATTCAATAAAAGTATAATGTAACATAATATGAGCTATGTATGAGTTGGAATCGACTCGACGGCAGTGGGTTTGGTTTTTTGGTTTATGTATGTAATTTAAAGTTTTCTAGCAACCACAGTAAGTAAAAAGAAACAGGTGAAATTCTGATGATATATTTTATTTAACCCAATATAGCCAAAATATAATTATTTCAACATTTAATCAATAATAATAATTATTAATGAGATATTTTAAATTATTTTTCCTTAATAAGCCTTCAAACTGTAGTGTATTTTATGCTAAAAGCACAGCTAAAATCCACATTAGCAGCATTTGAAATGCTTATTAGCCACCTGTGGCTAAATCCATTGCCATCAAGTCCATTCTTTTTTTTGTTATTGCGCTTTGGGTGAAAGTTTACGGCTCAAGTTAATTTGTCATTCATAAATTTATACACATATTGTTTTGTGACATATGCTTGTGAATGAAACAGTGAACAGGGGGTCATTAAAGGGAAGTGGGGGCCAGGGCTGGGCTAGGATGAAGCGAGTGAGGTACTTGTCTTAGGCACAAAATTTAAGAGGTTAACTAAAAAACTCAGGAATCAAGATATCTAACATTTTAATGCAATACTTTTAAAAATCAAAATCAATGCAAAAATTCCATTGTGCAAAAAATATCAAAATTTTAAATAAAGACAGGCTGTGGTTGATTATTTTAAGACCCTTCATTATAAAGTCCCTGGGTAGAGGTTCAAATCCACCCACAGGTACGTCAAAGGAAAGGCCTGGCAATCTACTTCCGGGAAACCAGCCATTGAAAACCCTGTACAGCACAGTTCTACTCTGGTACACGGGGGGTGACCATGAGTCAGCATTGACAGCAACTGGTAACTGGTAGGAATGAGTCTGGCATAAACTAAACTGTTCAGTAGGTGGTAGGCATTACTATTAAAATTTTTTCTGTTCTTTCCTCAAATGTTCTTTGAGTACCCACTGCGTACTAAAGATTGCCCAGTAGCCCTTTTTGCTTATGTCAGGGGGATTCTTACAGGGTCTGTTCTGATGGGTCTGCCTAGATACTGTTGTGTTTCTTATTGCCTGTGTTCTAGAAAAATATACACAGGGATTTATTAGAATTATATATTGGGTAAGAGTAAATAAGCCTCCAAGAAGAATCTGATGGGCTCTATATTAGTTTTGTATTGCTGCATGCAAATGACCACAAAAACTTAAGGGTTTAAAATAATGCATCTTTCTTATCTCACAGTTTCCATGGGTCAGGAGTCTGGGCAGGACTTAGCCAAGTCCTCTGCTCAGGGCTTCTCAAGGTTGCAGTCGAGGTTTCAGCTAGGCTGTGTTCTCATCTGAAGGCTTGACTAGGGAAGAATCCATTTCCAATCTCATTCAGGTTGTTGGAATTCAGTTCCTTGCAACTGTGTAACTGAGTGGCCCAGATTCTTACTGTTGGTTGGAAGCCACTCTCCAGTCCTAGAAACTGCCTGCAGTTCTCTGCCATGTGGCCCCTTCTGTAGGCAGCTCACAACATGACTGTTTCTTCCAAGCCAGCCAGGGAGTCTTTCTCCCTAGCCTACTAAAATGGCATTTTATATAATGAATCATAATCATGGGTGTGATCTCATAGCCATATAATATAACCTAAGCAAAGAATGACATCTCATTGCCGTTGTCTAGTTCTGTGGTTAGAAGAAGGAAGTCACAGGTTCTGCTACATTCAAGGGGGGAGGGATTATACAAGGACAGAAGCACAGGGGGTGGAGATCATGGGGACCATCTTAAAAATCTGCCTACTACAGCTTCCTTGAAGAAAACACTTAGATTTGAGTACGTGGGCTTTGTGAAAGCTGTTTAACTTCTCGTAGGTTTTTTTTTTTTTTTCTTTAAAAAACTGACTTTATTTTTGTTGTTGTTGAGAATATACACAGCAGAACATACACTGATTCAACAATTTTTGCATGTACAATTCAGTGGCATCTCATAGGGTTTTATCTACAGTTTATTTCATGGCCGTGTTTCAAAGTAGGGAAGCTGCTGGAAGACCTTGGGATAAATAGTTTTATGTTTGCATCATATGGTAGAAGGAGCCCTCGTGGCAGAAATGGTTAAGTGCTCGGTTGCTAACTGGAAAGGGTGGAGGTTAGAACCCCCTGAGCAATTCCATGGGTAAAAGACCTGGCAGTCTTCATCCATAAAGATTGTTGTTAGGTGGTGTTGAGTGTATTCCGGCTCATAGCAGCCCTGTGAGAACACAGGGAAACACCGCCTGGTCCTGTGCCATCCTCACAACTGTTGCCGTGTTTGAACCCATTGTTGCAGCCACTTTGTCAATCCATAAAAATTACAGCCTAGGAAACCTTACGGGGCGGTTCTGCTCTGTCACATAGGGTCACTATGAGTCAAAAATGACTCGATGGCATCTAACTACAACTACTATCGTGTGCTAAACATCCATAATCAAATTTATATAACTCTTGAGATCAAATTTATATAACTGTTAAGATAATCTATGCTTACCAAATGTTAGGACCTGTAGCATCAAGATCTCATGAAAGGGAAGGACTTCAAACAACAGTTTAGACAGAACGAAGAAACTTCTCAAGTCATCTGGTCCTGCCCCCTGGCTCAGAGCAGGAATTTACTTTACATAGTTCTTACGTCACCAAATTAAAAAAAAAACCTTCTACTCTTTTCTGAAAGAAAGCTGAGAAAGAAAGCTTCAACAATCCCTGTTCAAGCTGGAGGATTTAAAAAAAAAATTTGTGCTTTAAGTGCAAGTTTACAATTCTCACACAAAAACTTATACACACAGTGTCATTTGACTGTAATTACTTTCCCTGTAATATGACAGCACACTCCGCCTCTCCACCCTGTATTTCCCATGTCCATTTTACCAACTCCTGTCCCTTTCTGCTTTCTCATCTCGCCTCTGGATAGGAGCTCCCCACTTAGTCTCATGTGTTTACTTGACTTAAAAAACACACTCCTTACTAGTATCATTTTATGTCTTATAGTTTAGTCTAATCTTTGAAGAGTTGGCTTCGGGAATGGTTTCAGTTCTGGGTTAACAGAGAGTACAGGGGCCATGTCTTCTGGGGTTCCTCCAGTCTCAGTCAGACCGTTCAGTCTGGTCTTTTTACTAGAATTTGAGTTCTGCACCCCACTTTTCTCCTGCTCCATCTGGGACTCTCTGTTGTATTCCCTGTCAGGGCGGTCATTGTGGTAGCCAGGCACCATCTAGTTCTTCTGGTCTCATGCTGATGGAGTCTGGTTTATGTGGCCCTTTCTGTGTTTGGGCTCATATTTTCCTTGTGTCTTTGGTGTTCTTCATTCTCCTTTGCTCCAGGTGGGTTGGGATCAATTGATGCATCTTAGATGGCCGCTTGCTAGCTTTGAAAACCCCAGGCACCAGTCACCAAAGTGGGATGCAGAACATTTTCTTAATAAACTTTGTTAAGCCAGTTGACCTAGAGGTCCCCTGAAACCATGGTCCCTAGACCCCCACCTCTGCTATTCCGTCCCTCAAAGTGTTTGGTTGTATCAGGAAACTTGTTAGCTTTTAGTTTAGTCCAGTTGTGCTGACTTCCCCTGTATTGTGTGTTGTCCTTCCCTTAACGTAAAATAATTCGTCTGCTATCTAGTAAGTGAATTCCACTCTCCCTCCCTCCCCAGGCTTGTAACCGTCAAAGAATGTTTTCTTCTGTGATTAAACCTTTTCTAAAGTTCATCTAATAGTGGTCTCATGCAATATTTGTCCTTTTGCAACTGACTAATTTCACTCAGCACAGTACCTTCCAGATTCATCCATGTTATGAGAAGTTTCATGGATTCATTGTTCTTTATTGTTCCATAGTATTCCATTGTGTGAATATACCATGATTTGTTTATCCATTCATCCATTGATGGGCTCCTAGGTTGTTCTCATCTTTTTGCTACTGTAAACAGTGCTGCAGTGAACATGGGTGTGCATATATCTATTCGTGTGAGGGTTCTTATTTCTCTAGGATATATTCCAAGGAGTGGGATTGCTGGATTGTATGGTACTTCTATTTGTAGCTTTTTAAGGAAGCACCAACTCAATTTCCAAAGCAGTTGTACTATTTTACATTCCCACCAGCAGTGTATATGTTCCAGTCTCTCCACAACCTCTCCAACATTTATTATTTTGTGTTTTTTGGATTAATGCTAGCCTTGTTGGGGTATCTCATTGTAGTTTTGATTTGCATTTCTCTAATAGCTGGTGATCATGAAACATTTCCTCATGTATCTCTTAGCCACCTGAACGTCTTCTTTGGTGAAGTGCCTGTTCATATCCTTTGCCCATTTTTTAATTGGGTAAGTTGTCTTTTTGTTGTTGAGGTTTTGCAGTATCTTACAGATTTTAGAGATTAGATGCTGATTGGATTTGTCATAGCCAAATTTTTTTTCTCCTGTCTGTAGGTTGTTTTTATACTCTTTTGGTGAAGTCTTTGGATGAGCATAAGAGTTTGATTTTTAAGAGCTCCCAGTTATCTATTTTCTTTTCTGGTGTTTGTGCATTGTTAGTAGTGTTTTGTGTACTATTTATGCTATGTTTTAGGGCTCCTAGCATTGTCCCTATTTTTTCTTCCATGATCTTTATCATTTTAGATTTTATATTTAGGTCTTTGATCCATTTTGAGGTCGTTTTTGTGCATGGTGTGAGGTATGAGTCTTGTTTCATTTTCTTGCAGTTTTTTTTTTATCCAGTTATGCCAGCACCATTTGTTAAAGAGACTTTCTTTTCCCCAATTAGCAGACTTTGGGCTTTTGTCAAATATCAGCTGGTCATAAGTGGATGAATTTACATTTGGATTTTCAATTCTGTTCCGTTGGTCTGTGTATCTTTTGTACCAGTACCAGGCTGTTATTGACTACTGTGGCAGTATAATAGGTTCTAAAATCAGGTTGAGTGAGGCCTCCCACTTTGTTCTTCTTTTACAGTAATGCTTTACTTATCTGGGGCCTCTTCCCTTTTCATGTGAAGCTGGTGATTAGTTTCTCCATTTGATTAAAAAATGCCATTGGAATTTGGATTGAGATTGCATTGCATCTATACATCACTTTGGGTAGAATAGACATTTTCACAATGTTGAGTCTTCCTATCCATGAACAGGGTATGTTTTTCCACTTATGTAGGTCTCTTTTGGTTTCCTGCAGTAGTGTCTTGTAGTTTTCTTTGTATAGGTCTTTTACATCTCTAGTTAGATTTATTCCTAAGTATTTTATCTTCTTGGGGACTGTTGTAAATGGTATTGATTTGGTGATTTCTTTGATGTTCTCTTTGTTGGTGTAGGGGAATCCAACTGTTTTTTATGTGTTTATCTTGTAACCTGATAGTTTGCTGAACTCTTCTATTAGTTCCAGTAGTTTTCTTGTGGATTCTTTAGGGTTTTCTGTGTGTAAGATCATATCATCTGCAAATAGAGATACTTTTACTTCTTCCTTACCAATTTGGATGCCCTTTATTTCTTTTTCTGGCCTAATTGCTCTGGGTAGGACCTAAGCTGGAGGATTTTTGAAGTGTGATTGCATTTGACTCTTTACTAAAACAGGTGCTTGGAGGGTGGGATTTGACCATTCTGTGTATGTGTCTGCAGCCTCCTCAGTGTTTTGAAGTGCATTTGAGTCTCCTAACCCTCAAGATGGGGAACTAGCATGCAGGAGGTTGATGTAGAAAAGGTAGGATTCCGCAGGAAGATGTTTGGTGGTGTTTTTCCTTGTCGGATTTGGCAAGGAACAACCTGGGGCTGGTTGTAAGTTCCTGAATGGAGCGTGATAAATGACTGCTCGTCTGCATGTACACACACCCGTGTGTGCACACACACACACGTGTGACACACATGCTTTGCACAGTAGGCTGCCAACCCTTTCCTGTGGGTGGCTAGACTTTCAAGTCAAATGAAACTTCTGCAGGAGTGTTTTCATAGAAGGCTTCAAAATAAAACAATCTTCCCAAGAATTTGGGGGCTTTCACCCATTGTATTTGTACGACACCTACTTGGTGGTTTCTGCTGCGTTAATGACCTAGCATCGTCAGGTTTCTCCGTTCTGCAGTGAGGTAGCACCTAACGCATGTAGCTCACTTCAAAGAAAATAGGAACGGTACCAACCCAGTGCTTATTTTTGTACCAGAGGGGATTTCCACGGGGGAGAACGTTCCTCCCCTTTGAAGGCCATTGCTATCTCAAAGGCATGTCTGTTTGGCCAGGTACTGGAGACGGCATGAAGGCAGAAAGAAGCCAGAATATGGCCCCTTGCATGGGAGTCACAGGAGTCACTAGCTAAGCTTTGGTTGTATTTTTGGACACCGCAAATCTGATGTGGTTTCCTTGTCAACCCTTCCTGTTTCATGATCATGGAGGCTCCTGGGTGGAACGAAACGCTTTCTTTTTCTTTTAAAAGAAGCTGAGATCTCAGACTTGCTGGGTCAGGAGAGCAACCTTCTCACCTTTCAGCACAGCGTGCTGCGTGCCAAAGCTATTCTTAGTTCGCGTGTATTTCCTTGGCACCCATGCCTTCGTACTTTTTTTTTTTCCCTCTAGATATTTCTGCTGTGCGCATTGTGCCCTAAAACTGGCATCTGCTCCAGCTTGGGAGATGGATGCTAATGAGGACCTAATTCCTGAGAACGCAAGTGAGGGTGGTGCCCTTCCCCCAAGCTGAGCTGCAGTCCCTGTTGACTTGGGCAAAGTGGAACAGGGCAGAGGGGAGGAAATCTCTCCACTCTCACACCTCCTGGGTAGGCACAGGAAGCTTACAGCCCTGCCTGGGTCAGCACCTGCCAGATCAGGCTCTCCTGACCTAAACTCCAGCAGAGCCTTGGTGTCTCTGAGAGGTGGGCAGTGACCAGCATACCCGTTTTATAAAAATGGAGACAGAAATCCTTGGCGGCATGTCAGAACCAGCCTGGGAGCTTTTCATTTCTAATTGAGGTATAGTTCACATGCCATAAAATTCACCTTTAAAAATGTACAGTTTAGCGGTTTTTCGTATATTCGTAAGATTGTGCGACCGTCACCACTGTCTAATTCTAGAATATTTTTTATCACCCCCAAAACAAACCCCATGCTCATTAGCAGCCACCCCCCGTTCTTCTCTCCCCCCAGCCCATGGCAGCCACTCATCTACCTTCTGTCTCTATGCCTTTTCTGGACATTTCATATAAATGGAATTGTACAATATGTGGTCTTTTGTGTGTGGCTTCTTTCACTTAGCATGGTGTTTTCTATGAGGTTCCTCCATGTTGTAGCATATATCAGCACTTCGTGCTTTTTTATGACTGAATAATACTCCATTGTGTGGATTTACCACATTTCGTTTACCTGTTCATCAATTGGTGAACGTTTGGTTTGTCTCCACTTACGGGCTCTCATGTATAATGCTGCTGTGAACACTTGTATACAATTTTTTGTTTGAGCATGTTTTCATTTCTCTTGGGTATATCCCTAGGAGTGGAATTGCAGGGTCATATAGTAACTCTGTGTTTAATATTTTGAGGAACTGCCGCACCGTTTCCCAAAGCAGCTGTATCATTTTACATTCTCACCAATATTGTCCAGACCAAACCCACTGCCGTCAAGTCGATTCCGACGTGTAGTGACCCTATAGGACAGAGTAGAACTGTCTCATAGGGCTTCCAACGAGCAGCTGGTGGATTCACACTGCTGACCTTTTGGTTAGCAGCCAAACGCTTAACCACAGTACCACCAGGAAAGGTTCTGATTTCTCCACATCCTTGCCAACACTTGTTATTGTCTGTCTTTTTTATTATAGCCATTCTAGTGGATTGGAGCGGTCTGGAGATGTTTTGAAAAATACCAAATGCCCATGTCACTCTATACCTCCATCCATTCAGATTAGTTGGCTTGGGGTTGGGGCTTAGGTACTGGTTTTATTATTATTATATTTTTATCTCTAGTTGACCCTTATATTGTAGCCATGTTGGAGAACCCCTGGGCTAGGAGAACTTTCTTGACCAAATGAGAGAGTAGGCCTTACTCAGGGCTGGGAGTAGGGTGAGGCGAGAAAGGCCCTATCCTCAGATGCAAAATTTCAAGGCAGGGGGCACCAAAAAAGTCAATAATGAAGATAAATAATACTCTTATGCAGTATTTAAATAATCAAAAATTAATACCAAAAGATAATGAACAAAACATCAAAATTTTAAATAAAAACAGGATGTGACCTGGCACTTGTGGCATGACTACCTTGCTTACCCCACCCTAATAATCCTGCCACTGTTAGATCTTGTCTCTATTTAAAATTATGATGTTTTGTTCATCATGTCTTTTGTTTTCCTCATTAACTTTCATTTTTTAAAGTATTGCGTTACAATGTTATGTATCTTGATTTCTGAGTTTTTTGGTATCCCCTGGCATTTTTTCATGTGAGGCGAGTGCCTCGCTCTCCTCACCCTTCTCCTGGCTCTGCCTTGAGTTGCATCCCAGATACTAGAAAATTAGGGGATCTGCTATGTTCCAGGTACTGCTGAGTGCTCTGTGTGGTCTCATTTTATGGCATCTAATTCTCACAACTATCCATTTGAAGTGGGTAGTAGAATCATCAGGTTACAGGTAAGGACACACGGGTCAGAGAGATAAAATGATTGACCCAAGTGGTTCAGTTATGGGTGGCAGTGGTGGATTTGGACCCAGATCTTGGTGCCCCAGAGATGATGCTCTTTGCCCAGTGCTGTGGTGCCACCTCTTTGGGCACATTATACTTCCAGGTTCATGAGTCTCAACCAACCCTGCAAAGTAGGTAGGACTGGGGGCGCTGGTTCTCACCTGCAGATGAGAAAACCAGGCCTCAGTGACCAATTCGTTGGAGACTGGGTCACTCTTTTTAAAAGGTTTTTTTTAGTTGACATAGGGTCTCATCCCAGTTTTCCCTTAAATTTCATTAGAAATTCATTTACATAGCTTAGGAAATATTAAGTCTAGCCACTTAATATTAACTCTAATATTTACTAAATGTCTTCATGTTGGGGGTGAGGCAGGAGGTAAGACAGACATCTGGAATAGAAATCAGGAGTTCAAAATGTATCTAGAGTAGAAATGTAGTACTGGTTATGAAAATTCAGTTTATAAACTACTTTGTATGAAATTGTGTGTGTGTGTGTGTGTGTGTGTGTATAGAGCAGGGGTCAGCAAACTTTTCTATAAAGGCCAAATAGTATATACTTTAGGCTTTGTGGGATATACAATCTGGGTCTTAACTACTTGGCTCTACTGTTGTAGAACAAAGGCAGCCACAGACAACATGTAAACGATTGGGTGTGGCTGTGTTCCAATAAAACTTTATTTACAAGAATAGGGAGTGGGCTGGATTTAGCAGTAGTTTGCTCTGGTATAGAGGGAAGTATATCTTTTATGGGAAACCAGCTTGGGGAAAAAATGTTTGGCAAACTCTGAAATTGGCCTGTGAAGACAGAATCTTGAAAGACTGGGAACAAAAGAATTTTAAAAGGTCAGAATGGAAGAAGTGGAAATATGTGTTATGAGAGCCCCTAATTTGGGAAGCATGGAGAGAAATGAGAAAGATGGGGGAAAAAAAAGTTCCTTTTTTTCTCTTTTTTCATTTTAGGTATAACTGGACATTTCTAACAAAGTGAGCACGGTCTAGTTATTTGAACTAAAGGACTAAGAATCTGGGAACCTCATGTACTTTTTCCCCTCTCCCCTGCCTCGTTCTGTCATTGACTTCTCATGGGACCTTTGAAAGATTTAATTTTTCTGAAGCGAGGCATGATGGTGCTTAACCATGTACGTAGCAAGGTGACCCAGTGGTAATTCCTCACCCACAAGGGAATCCATCAGCCCTTGGAGGTCAAAGATGGGATGTTGCAATTTTCCACTTCGAGACCTCCTTTTCCCTTCTGCTGGAGCCCAGGTCTCCTGACTCCCAGTCCAGCATTATTTCCATTACACCATTCAAACGTGATGCAAGATTTGGCAGTAAGATGTCCCATGGTGGATCCAGGTGGGAAGAAAAAAACTATGCTTTCTCAGTATATAAACAGCTTCAAATACAATGAAATGGATCAGAACGAAGCATAGGTGAGCCCCCACATTAAATAAATCAGGCATGGAGACCTGGATAACATGCTCTTTCTATGATAAGTTTCTCGAACCTGCAAAAGGCAGAGAGGACCTTTTAATAGTAAGCTTGTTTACAAAGACTAGATTCAAAAGTAGTGTTTCCAGAAGAACACTACGGTGGAATTCTGAGCTTGGTCCCCTTAGTCCGGAACTCATAAGCTCCATTGTAGATGATGGTCATTGTCATTGTCAGAGGTCCCATTCCACGTCCTTTGGATACTTAGTTGGCTGAGCAGTAAAGCCTGTGATCACCCACGGAGGCTGGAGATTCTACAGATGGATCTGGGCAATGCTTCACCCCCATTAGAGTCTTAGTTCTCACATACCTAAGATAGGAAGAACAGTGCCTGCACCTCAGAACTGTTGTGAGGATGCCCCAAGACGGTGCGTCTCAAAGTGTGGTCCCTTGATGAACAGAATCAGTATAACCTGGGAACTTGTTAGACATGCAGATTCTCAGGCCCCACCCCAGACCTACTGCAGTAGAAACTCTGGGGGCAGGGCCCTGTAATCTGTGTTTTAACAAGTCCCGCAGAGAATTCTGACGCGCGTTCCAGTTTGAGAACCATTGGCCTAAGACAGGGTTTCTCAACCTCAGCACTGTTGGTATTTAAGGGGCTGGATAATTCTTGGTGGTGGGGCGGGGGGGGGGAGCTGTCCTGTGCGTTTTAGGATGTTTAACATCATCTCTGGCCTCTACCCACTAGATGCCAGTACAGTGTCTTCCACTTGCCCCTAGTTGTGACAGCCAAAAATGTCTTTAAGTATTGCAAAAATGTCCCCAGACTTGGGGCAAAGTAACCCCCAATTGAGAACCACTGGTCTAGGATATATGGTGCAGTGGTTAAGAGCTATGTCTGCTAACCAAAAGGTCAGCAGTTCGAATCTACCAGCTGCTCCTTGGAAACGCTGTGGGGCAGTTCTGCTCTGACTTTAGGGTCCCATTGAGTTGGAACTGACTTGACAGCAATGAGTTTTTTTGTTTGTTTGTTTGGTGGTCTAAGATAAAGCGAGTCCCTGGCATATGGTAGGCTTCTAGTAAGTGTTAACTTTCTTTGCTTTACTCTGCAGTTTAGCTGTTTGAATTGTAACAGGGAAAAAAGAAGCAAAATGCAAGCCTTCTTTACTTCTGTGAGCATGCTGACGTTGTGGTGCAGTGCCTCATTATTTAAAAATAGTCACATCTCCAAACTTTCTAACAAAATCTTCCATTGAGTTGAGGCTAAACATGGAAAATCTCAGCCCAGGGGACACGTTAATTTTCCCCTAAGTGGCTACAGGTGGGGATTTTGGTGGAAAGTTTTCGGCCACCATCACTGCAGAAGTTCAATGCTCAAATGCACAGCTCGTGGTCCGTGCACTTCACCTTGGGCTTCTTTCCCTTGAGAGCTGCACAGCTGGTGCCCTCGACACCCGGCTGCCTCGCCTTGCTAATAATAACCAGAAGACATCTGTTTTCCTTTGCCGACGAGCTGCCTCTTGTGCCTGGATTTTCCTTCTTCACGTGACCTGGGGGCAATGGTGCCTCAGTGGTAGAATTCTCATTTCTCCAGGTAGAGACCAGCCAATGTAGCCACCACCCGTCTGTCAGTAGAGGCTTGTGTGTTGCTATGGTGCTTGTTATGGATTGAATCGTGTCTCCCCTCAAAATGTGTGTCAACGTAGCTAGTCCATGATTCCCATTATCATGTGATTGTCCACCCTTTTGTCATCTGATGTGATCTTCCTCTGTGTTGTAAATCCTACCTCTGTGATGTTAATAAGGTGGGATTAGCAACAGTTGTGTTAATGAGGCAGGACTTAATCTACAAGATTAGATTGTGTTTTAATTTCTTTTGAGATATAAAAGAGAGAACCGAGCAGAGAGACGGGGGACCTCCTACCACCAAGAATGCAGAACTAGGAGGAGAGTGTGTCCTTTGGACCTGAGGTCCTGGTGCTGAGAAGCTCCTAGGACAGGGGAAGATTGATGACAAGGACCTTCCCCCAGAGCAGACAGAGACAGAAAGCCTTCCCCTGAAGCTGGTACCCTGAATTCAGACTTCTAGTCTTGTAAATTGTAAGGGAATAAATTTAAAGCCATCCGTTTGTGGTATTTCTGTTATAGCAGCACGGGGTAACTGAGACAGTGCTGAACAGGTTTTAGTGGAGTTTCCATTCTAAGAGGGACTAGGAAGAAAGGCCTGCGATCTACTTCCAAAAATCAGCCAGTGAAAACCCTTGGAGCACAACAGCCCTATCCCCAACAGATCATGGACAAGGTGTAGGACCAGGCAGCGTTTTGTTTCCTGGTACACAGGGCTGCCATGAGTCGGGGTCCGACTCTACAACAGCAGCAACACACGTGACCTGAGTTAGAAGAGGCTTCTGAGACTGGGAAGGGGGTGCATGGTCCCTGTGGTCCCCACAGACTTGCATGACCCAGGTTCTAATTCTGCCGCTGCTGCTGCCGCCGCTGACTTGCATGTGGAATGCTGGGCAAGTCATTGAAGCGCCTGACTGTACTTCAGCCTCTACATCTGTGAATGAGGACTATAATACATAGGACGTGTGGGAACACACTTTTGATATGGTGGACACTTTCATTTATAGCATTAACCCTCTCTGAGTTTTCCTAGAAATCTCCTCCAGAGTTCAACCTACCCTCTCAGGGAAGGTTCAGAAATGCCTGGGGAAAGTGCACATGTCAAACATCTGGATGGAAACTGAAAAACTTTGATGGTTTTCCTGTTATCCTTGGCAGAGTTTTATGGCAGGCATTGTTTGGCCCTCTCGATGAGGCTGCGCTTGTTGGAAATACTGTCCCAAGTCTTAAGTCCTTCTGGAGCTAAACACTGGGTATGGTGGGCACTCTTGTTGCCCATCCCAAGCCCACCCTTGTGCCTTGTTTCCCAAATCTGATTTTGCTCATGCTTATTTTTATCTGAGTAGCTATGAGTAGGAATCAGCTCGATGACAGTGAGTCTTTTTGGTATCTGAGTAGCATGCCCTGCAGCAGGTCCATGTGACTAGTCTAAGCCAGTGGCATTCTCCTTTCCAGTGACTGGTTGATTGTGGCCCTGTGTCCCCTATCCTGGCCAATGGACTCGTGGAAAAGGTTTGCCTCCTAATGGAAGGAAACCTTTGGAGACAATGCTTCTCTCCTTTGCTGCCACCCATTTAATTCCTGCTGGGGGAGAAATAACCCATCATGGGGATGGCGCGGGTCCGGGCAGCATTTAGTTCTGTTGTGCAGCTGACAACGATGCGATGACACGACGGTTAGGAGTGCCAGGGTCTGAGCTGGATGACCCGTATTGGTTTTCTGGCTCTGCCTTTACTGGCTGTGTGATCTCAGACAAATTGCCTAATCTGTCTGTGCATCAGTTTCCTTATCTGTAAAATGTGACTAATAATAATCCCTGCTCATTGAGTTGTTGTGAGGATCAAATGAAATATGTATATAAAGTGCTTAGCATGGTGTCCAGCGTGCAGTAAGCCCTCAGTAACTGAGGGCAGGATGACTCTTACGACCTTCAATGGGAAGACCTGGATTCTCACTCCAGCTGTGCCGTCTTTTAGCTATGCAACCTTGCAAGAGTCCTTTGGCCTCTTTGAATCTGGGCTTTGCTGTCTGCATCCAACGGGGCTGTTGTGAATGTACCCGTGGCCGTGGAAATGGAGGCCCTGGTAGGTGAAGCTACGTGCCCCAGCACACAGAGCTAGGGATCTGTCCTCCCTCCTTCAGGCAGGGATATCCTTGGCATGTCAGGAAGGCAGACAGACGTTATTTATATGCAGTTTTTCTCTATGGCAGATCTATGGCTGCCTCTAGCCCCGTTTGTTGCTGGCAAGGCTTAAAGCAAAGAGAGGGACTGAAGTGAATGGTAGAAGGTGTGTTACCAAAATAAGGTTCTTGCCTCTCACTGGTCAAGAACGAGCAGGTAAGGCATGCAGTTTTCCGCACAAGCAAAGCTTTATTGAAGAGGCTTGCAAGCAGAGACGAGGAGGGCCTAGAGCAACGCTTACCCGCTTCTCACAGAACAAAAGACAGGCCTGAGTTTTTAACAGTTCTTGGGCAGGAAAAGATTCATGTTTATTCATAGACATAGGTGGGGATATGTTAACTACGGTGTGCTCGCAGCAGCTTTCCAAGATGGCACCTGTCCCAGAGGCCTCTGGGATTCGTAGCAGGATTTATTATGGGGTGTCGCACGTGCACAGTCTCTTGCTCCCTGGGTTTGATTCCCCAGCTGGGGCTGTAGCCCCTCACTGCCCCTGGTGGAAGGTCACACAGCTGGTCACAGATGGATGTTCTGCGTGTGTCCCTGGGCCTGGTCTTCTCCAGCTGCTTCTGAAAGGCAACTTTAAAGAAGTTCGTGGGCTATTTTCAGATACCCTGCCCCACTGTTCTGGGGAATGGCTTTGTTTCTGTGGCCTGGCCCAACTCCTGTTACTTTGTTTGCAGATTTGGGGGCCCCTCTGTTCCCTGTCTTACTAAGTCTCAACCCCCTATTACCTCCCTGATAGTATAGTCTATTTCTCTTTTACTCGTTTCTCCTCTAACCACACCAGTCTCTTCGCTGTTTCTCAAACAGGCACCCTCTGATCTCAGGGCCTTTGCTCCCTGTCTTAGATGGAGGCTGAGAAGGTGGGTGAGTTCCAGTGCCTCGTTCCTCAGTGTGGGCTTTGCAGAGCTCTAGTCTGTGCACTGGTGGTTCAGGGGTAGAATTCTCGCCTTACATGCGGGATACCCGGCTTCCATTCCTGGCCAGTACACCTCAGACTAGGAAGAAAGGCCTGGCGATCTATTTGTGAAAATCCTGTGGATCACAATGGTCTGATCCACAACCAATCATGGCGATGGTGCAGGACCAGGCAGCGTTTTGGTCCATTGTGCATGGGGTCGCCATGAGTCGGGGGCTGACTCGACAACAGCTGACAACGACAGCAGCAGTCTGTGTGTTCCACTTCTCCTGCTTTCTGTACAATAGCCGCAAAGCTCAGGGAATGTGTAATTTTAATTTTTAATAGCTCGTGCTAGATCGTGTTCCGTAAAAGTGTCACAACTTTCGTATCTACCAGAAACAAAAGAAATGTTTTTTACCCTCAGTTTCAAAGTCTCATATTTGACAGCACCTGTTCTCCATATCACCTTTTGTTAACTTTTTTTTTTTTAATTGAACTTTAGGTGAAAATTTACAGAACAAAATAGCTTCTCATCAGACAGTACACACATTGTTGTGTGACATTGGTTAACAACCCCACAACATGGCAACGCTCTGCCTTCTCAACCCTGGGTTCCCTATTACCAGCTGTCCTGTTCCCTCCTACCTCCAGTCCCGGCCCCAGGGATGGTATGCCCCTTTAGTCTTGTTTTGTTCCATGGGTCAGTATTACCTTTTGGTGAAAACTGCACATAAGGGGATAGCTGGCCATCTGGATTCTGAAGTAAATTTTTTTTTTTTTTTAATTCTATAAGCAATAGAACTTCAGAAACTTCCCTTTGAGAAGACCGTCTTAAGTTTGAGTAATAGCTGGCATGGTTGAAGATTTTCTCTCTCTAAAACCAGGCTGAAAAGGTTTGACCCGGCTTGAGGACATCCTTACTAGGGAATGGTTCTTGACATGAGGCCTCATGGTGTGACAGGATCTCGCCTTCCTCAGCCCCGCGCCCTTTTTTTCTCTCTCTTCCTTTTGTTCGAGTCACTTTGTTCCCAGGTTTGGGATGATGCAGACATGTAAGTCTGTGGTAGGACTTCACTGTTCAGAGGCAGAACCGGTTGCCAGTGAGTTGACTCTGATTCATGGCGACCCCATGGGTGTCAGACTAGAAGTGTGCTTCATAGAGTTCTCGATGGTGGTTTTTCAGAAGTAGATTGCCAGGCCTTTCTTCTAAGGTGCCTCTGGGTGGACTTGACCTTCCAGCCTTTCGGTTAGCAGTCAAGCACAACTAACCGTTTGTATCACCCAGGGAAGGGGGCCGAATGCCCAACCTGGGTGAGCTACAGAGGAGTTACAGACTCACGGTCCTGAACAGGTGCAGGAATTCCCTCATCACTCGGTACCTCTGTTCCCCATTTATAAACATGGGCATAATGACATTGACCAGGCCCATCTCTCAAAAGGTTGCTTTGTGGGACAGGTGAAATTATTTGCCCATTTTTATCAGAAAATGTCACTCCCTGCTTAAAAACCTTCTGCAGGTCCCCCCACCAAACCCAAACCCCACTGCCGTTGAGCGGAATCTGACTGGCAGCGACCCTGTAGGACAGAGTAGGTCTGCCCCGCAGTGTTTCCAAGGCTGTAAATCTTTACAGAAGCAGACTGCCACGTCTTTCTCCTGCAGAGTGGCTGGTGGGTTTGAACCGTTGATTTTTTGTTAACAGCTGAGTGCTTTAACCAGTACGCTACCTCCAACTTCTGGCCGCAACCTTAATAGGTCCTGCGTGGTCCAGCACTCTCCTGCTTCTTTGATCTCATCTCCTTCTCTTCACTTTGCCCGTGATATTCCAGCTCTCAGCTCCTGAAACGTGCTAAATGCTTTCCCACCTCAGGGCCTTTGCATATACTGTACCCTGCTGCCTGATCCCCTCTATAAGGAGACCTTCTTTGATTAGTTCAGGTAAGAAACCACCCTTTCCCTGTTACACATCCTAAGCCCTATGTTTTACCATAGCGTTTAGCACAATCGGGTTATCTTATTTATTGGTATTCACTTGTTTTGTTGTCTTTCTTTCCCACAAAAATAAAAGTTCCATGAGGGCAGGGACCAAGTCTGCCTTATTCACCATTTAATCCCAGGGTTTAGCATCGTGGTTGACACTTGCAGGAAATCAACTATTTATTTATTGTGAACTATATGTGCCAGGCAGTGTGAGAGGTACTTTTAAAACATTATCTCATCTGAATCTACTATGCAGTTGGTTGTACACTGTTTTTATTATTAATAGTAGTAATAGTAACTTATGTCATTCTGATGTAACAGATACACAAAGCCTGATATGTTCCACGTGATGTCATTGGTATTCAAGATGGAAGTCAATCCTGGTTTCCCTGTGTTTTCACTGTATGGTGCTAGGCAGGTAGCAGGAATGAAATACTTATTTGTTGGATGATTGGATAGGTGAATGGATAGATGGCTGGCTGGCTGGCTGGCAGGATGGATGGATGGTTGGATGGATGGATAGATGGATGGATGGATGGATGGATGGATGGATGGATGGATGGATGGATGGATGGATGGATGGATGGATGGGTGGGTGGGTGGGTGGGTGGGTGGGTGGGTGAATGGAAGGATGAGTGGATAGAAGAATGAGTAGGTCCCAGCTGTGCAATCATAGGACCCCAGGGTTGAAAGTTAGAACCTCAAGGTTCCTCCAGTTCAACTCCGCCTCCCCCCATCAATGTGTGACTTCCCCTCTGCTCAAGTGGAAGCCAGTGTGGATGTGCTTGTGTGTGTAGGGGACAGGTAAGTGGTACTTTTGAAAGCAGGAAATGATGAGCGTCTGTGAAAGCTTGGGAGCCAGACAGCCCTGGGATCAGTTCTGCCACTGCCCAGCTAGAGTTGCATTGGACAAGTCAGTTGACCACCCAAATCCTTTGTTTCTTACCTGTAAAATGGGGATAATGAGGCCAACCTGGCAGATTTTTAATAAGAATTCAAGATAATGTACATTAAGGGTCTAGAAAATGGGAATTGTTGTTACCATTCGTGATGGTTAAGGTTGTGTGTCAACTTGGGTGGACCATGATTCTCAGTGGTTCGGCAGTTATGTTGTAGTCATATGATGATCTGATCATTGCCCTGATGAGATTTGATATAATGTGCTCACTTCCATGATGAGATCTGCTGTGAGTAGCCAATCAGTGGAAAGGGAGTTTCCTTGGGGGTGTGGCCTTCATGGAACATTAGTGGACTTTCTGGCAAGGCTTGAGGCTTTTGCTTGCTCTGGATCCTGTAGCTGGCTCCTGTTTGTCTGATCTCCGGTTCCTGGTACTTGAGCTAGCAGCTTACCTGCCATTGTGTCTGTTGGTCTTGAGATTCATGGATCTTTGCAGCCTGTGAGCAAGAACACTGCTGTGACCTGCCAATCTTGGGTTCGTCAGCCCCTGAGGCTGTGTGAATCAGGAAAGGCCTTTCTCATGACCCATAGACTTGGGACGTTCCAGCCTCTACAACTGCGTGAGTCATTTCCTTGACATAAATCTATGTATTTATACACTTTACTGGTTTTGCTTCTGTAGAGAACCCAGCCGAAGACACCATTTATTAGCAGCTGAGGCTAATGGGAGAAATGACGCAGCAGGAGGTATGGAGCAGAGGTTCTGGTGGGACAAAAGAGGTTCACCAGATGAAAAGATTCTCTCTGTCTTTGGAAAGTATAGCTTTTCCCTCCTCTCTGCTGTCAGCAACCTCATCTCTAGGTTAGTAGCAGATGGTTGGAGTTGCCAGTCTGTGGTGTTTGTGTCTCCTACTCACCAAACCCCCTCCACACCCCCAAAACAAACTAAGCAAAAAGTCACAGCAAGTTCAGGCTGGCAGCCTGAACCCAGGACTGAAGAAGGAGCTGTGGTTTCTGTTTGTGGATAGTGCCTTTCATTTGTTCATCCTTGCACATCATTCAGTCCTGGATTCCTTCCCATAGTTTTAATTACTTCCCAGGGGAAAATCACTACATTCATAGTTGGGGGAATGCAAAGATGACAAAGACAAGGACCCTGTCCTCAAGACGCTTAAAACCTGGCACAACAGTCAAGATGTGAATATAAACAACTCTACAAGGGAGTCAGTTTTAGCTGTCAAGCATAGACATTGTGCATTTGGAGCTGGGGGTGGTAGATGATGCTTCCAGATGGGGAATAAAGAAGGCTTCCTGGGAGAGAAGGTGTTTGAACTAGAACCTGAAGGATGAGCAGGAGGTCCAAGGGGAGGGGGGTCATCCCAGGTGCACAGAGTGAGCTAGAGCAGGTTCTTGCACTTGAGTATTCATCAGACTCACCTGGCGAATTTGTGCAACGCCCCGCCCCCCCCCCCCCCCCCCCCCAGATTGCTGCATCCCAGCCCAGAGTTCTGATTCAGTAAGTCTGGGGCCTGAGAATTTGTTTCTAGTAAGTTCCCAGGTGATGCTGATGGCCCCTGATCTGGTGACTATACTTTGATAATCACTGGTCTGGGCACAGGGCAGAGGACAAAAGTATAAACGACTCATTCATTCATTTACTTCCTCATTCAACAGATATTTATTAAGCACCTACTAGGGACCAGTATCTCTTACAGTGTTAAAAAGCAAAGATGTTGCTTTGAGGACTAAGGGAAGCCGGACCCAAGCCGTGGTATTTTCAACCGCCTCATATGCATGCGAAAGCTGGACAGTGAATACGGAAGACCAAAGAAGAATTGATGCCTTTTAATTATGGTGTTGGTGAAGAACATTGAATATACCATGGAGTGCTAGAAGAATGGACAAATGTGTCTTGGAAGAAGTACAACCAGAATGCTCCTTAGAAGCAAGGATGGTGAGACCTTGTCTCACATACTTTGGACATGTTAGCAGGAGGGACCAGTCCCTGGAGAAGGACATTGTGCTTGGTAAGGTAGAGGGTCAGTGAAAAAGAGGAAGACCTTCAATGAGATGGATTGACACAGTGGCTGCAACAATGGGCTCAATCATAGCAAGGATTGTGAGGATGGTGCAGGGCCAAGCAGTGTTTTGTTCTGTCGCTATGAGTCAGAACTGACTGGACAGCACCTAACAACAACAACATGTGCCAGGCACTGTACTAGGTGCTAGGGATATTAAAAAGAAAAAAAAAAAAAACCCAAAGTGATTGCTGTCAAGTCAATTCCAACTCATAGCGACCCTGAAGGACAGAGTAGAACTACCCCATGGGGTTTCGTAGGCTGTAAATCTTTATGGAAGCAGACTGCTGCATCTTTCTCCCACAGAGCGGCTGATGGGTTCGAATCACCGACCTTGTGGTTAGTAGCTGAGCACTTTACCCCTGCACCACCAGGGCTCCTTGCTAGGGATGCAGAGGAGGACAAATAGACTTGGTGCCTGCCTTCACGGTGCTGAGGGTGCAGCAGGGGAAAAGGATGTTCAGCAAGTAGACAGCACGAGACTATGACTGGAGGCTGTAACAAGTGCTATGAAGAAAACAACATGATGCTGTGAGATAATAATGGGGTGGGGGTCTCGTTGGTCTCGATCAGGATGTAGATTGGACCCCTGGGAGGACAGAACCTGTGAATGGAGCTCTGAAAGGGTGAGTGAGTGATGGGCAGTTGTGCGTGCGCATGTCTGTCAGTGGGAGGGTTCTTGGCAAAGGCTGAGCTGGGGCGTGAACTCGGCTCATTTGAGGAATGGAAGAACATTCATGAGGATGTGGAGTGAAAGGTTTTGGGGTTCATGATGGGGAAAAGGTGGGCAGGGGCCAGACCATGCAGGGCCGTGCATGCCAGTGTAAGGCATTTGGATTGCACTCAGCATGCCCTGGAAATCCATCAGATGTCCATTTGGGGGAGAGGTGGAGAGAGTTTGAAGCCACAGGGAAGGAAAGCAGGTGACAGTCACAGGACCCTAGGTCTTTGTCCCTGAGTGGGAGACTGTCTTGAGCTCAGCTGAACCGCACTGCTGCACACCTGTGAAGGCACTTCTTTCAGCAAACCCCGAACCTCCCGCGGTCATCTCCTGTTTAACCCCTAAACATACCTGGAAAGTCAACAGGAGCAGGAGAAAGTCTTAAATCTGCATTATCCAATATGGAGTCCCTGGATGGTCCCTATGGTTAATACTTGGCTACTAACCAAAAGGTTGGTAATTGAAGTCCACCCAGAAGCACCTCAGAAGAAAGGGCTGGCTGTCTACTTCTGAAAAGTCAGCCACTTCTGACTCTCTGGCAGCTGGTTAGGGAGTGTGTGTATGTGCATGCGGGGGCAGTGGGAGGTAATTTAGGCTCGGCCTGAACAGAAGTGTGGTGTTATTACTTACCTTCATACAGGCCTCTTCTGAAAAAGTTGGACGTGGTTGCAACTGTGACACAAGTTAGGTTTGCCTGCTCAGATCTGGGGGTACCGCATTCTTTTGTTCCCGCTGTTTCTTTTCATCCTTTTAGGAATTGTTGGCCCTTCATACATCACTGGAGACTGTCCCTCAAGACCCATTCATTTAATCGTATCACCTAATTGGCACTGTGGTGTTAAGGGCTGATAACCAGTCTGTAATAGGGCTGAGCAACAAAGCCTAAAACCATGGTTCTAAACATTTTGCCTGTCAAAACTATCTGGGGACCTTGTTTAAAAGAAAAGACTAGGAGAAGCCCCTGGTCCCCAGGAGTATCTGATTCCCTATGCCCGGGTTGGGGGAAACAGGGGCTCAGTATCTGTGTTCTTAACAAGCTCCCAGGTGATTCTGCTGAACGCCAAATTTTGACATGTGACCTTAGGCAAGTTATATTCCTGCCCTGTGCCTCTGTTTTGCCATCAATGAAGTGGGACTGATAGGATTCTTAGCCCTTGGGGTACCTTTGACAATCAGATATTAACAAAGCACTTCGCGTGATGCTTGGCACATAGTAAGTGCTCACTAAAACTTAGTTATGATTAAGAATATATTGTGTAATAGTTTATTAATAAAAAACCAACCAGTTGCTATTGAGTCAATGCCAAGTCATGGCGACCGCGTGTGTGTCAGAGTAGAACTGCTCTATAGGGTTTTCATGGCTGCGACCTTTCAGAAGCAGATTGCCAGGTCTTTGTTCTGAGGTGCCTCTGGGTGGGTTGGAACCGCCAATCTTTCAGTTAGCAGCCAAGCACTTAATCGTTTCTGTCACACAGGAACTCCTAAAGCACTAAGTGCAGGGATGGCATGTAAAAAGTGCTCAACAAATGTCAGTTTTACTATTTTAAATATATAATATAAATATTGTTATATTTTAAAATTACAATTATATCTATAAACATATTAGCTATCATATATCTATGGATAGGTATTTTTTCTTTTTGCCTTTTTTTTTATTGTGCTTTAACTGAAAGTTTGCCATTCAAGTTAATTTTTCATACGAAAAATGTATACACATATTGTTATGTGACCCTAGTTGCTCTCCCTATAATGTGACAGCACACTCCTTCTTACCACCCTGTATGTCCTGTGTCCATTCAGCCAGCTCCTGTCCATTTCTGCCTTCTCATCTCACCTCTGAACAGGAGCTGCCCATTTAGTCTCATGTATCTGCTTGAACTAAGCAGCACTGTCTTCATGAGTATCATTTTATATCTTATAGTCCAGTCCAATCTTTGTCTGAAGAGTTGGCCTTAGTCCAGTCCAATCTTTGTCTGAAGAGTTGGCCTTGGGAGTGGTTTTAGCTTTGGGCTAACAGGGAGTCTGGGGCCATGTCTTCTGGGGTCCCTCCAGTCTAAGACCATTAAGTCTAGTCTTTTTACTAGAATTTGAGTTCTGCATCCCACTTTTCTCCTGCTCCATCTGGGACTCTCTGCTGTGTTCCCTGTCAGGGGTCATTGGTGGTAGCCAGGTACCATCCAGTTCTTCCGATCTCAGGCTGATGGAGTCTCTGGTTTTTGTGGCCGTTTCTGTCTCTTGGGCTCATAGTTTCCTTGTATCTCTGGTGTTCATTCTCCTTTGCTCCAGGTGGGTTGGGACCAATTGATGGATCTTAGATGGCTGCTTGCTAGCTTTGAAGACCCCAGACACCACTCACCAAAATGGGAGGCAGAATATTTTCTTAATGTCCCCTAAAATCATGGTCCCCAGACCCCTGCCTCTGATACTCTTTCACTTGAAGTGTTTGGTTGTATTCAGGAAACTTCTTAGTTTTTGGTTTAGTCCAGTTATGCTGACTTCCTCTGTGCAATGTGTTGTCCTTCCCTTCACCCAAGATGATTCTTGTCTACTGTCTAGTTAGTGAATACCCGTCTCTGTCCCTCCCTCCCTACCCTAACCATCAAACAATGTTTTCTTCTGTGTTTAAACCTTTTCTTGAGTTCTTATAATAGTGGTCTCATACAATATTTGTCCTTTTGCGACTGACTGATTTCGTTCAGTATAATGCCTTCCAGATTCATCCATGTTACGAGATGTTTTGTGGATTCACCGTTGTTGTTCATTGTTGTGTAGTATTCCATTGTGTGAATATACCATAATTTATCTGTTCGTCTGTTGATGTGCACCTAGTTTGTTTCCATCTTTTTGCTATTGTGAACAGTGAACGTGGGTGCCCATATATCTCGAATAGATATTATTTTATACTATAAACAAAGGTATAATGTAAATCTGAAATAGCATAATGTATTGCTGTAGCATATTGCTATGGCATAAATATTAAAATTATGATTGTGCAGGGAAGTTACCACTGGGTCTGACATGCAGTAGGTGCCCATTAAATACTATAACTCTTTTTCCTACTGTTTGTAATATTAATTACCAGTAACTATGTAAAGGAAAACAGGAATACCAGTGACACCGAGGGCTTTAACCCAAAGGCCCGGGCAGTGGGGCTGTTTCTGGCAGACAGGGTTTCCAGCCCCGTGACTGGTGGCCTGCTTTCTCGCTGTGAGGGATCCTTTTCTAACAGGACTCAGAGAAGGCCGCTTCTTAGGCCTCCAGCCCTCCCTCAGCAGGGAATTTGCCTGTGGATGCAAATCTGCTGGTTACTTGAGATGTAGGGAGTCAAACAATTCTCTCCCCTGTCAGCTGGCCCCGCAGAACGCTGGGGATGTTATGACAATGGTCACCCTGGCAACCGTGGGAAGGCGTCGGGCAGCTGGCTCAGGCTGCAGTGGTTTCGTTACCCACGCAGGGGCTGATAACCTGAGAGCCTCGGCCACAGACCGAGGGACCTGGTTCTGACCACACTGCAGCCGTGGAAAAGGAGTTGTGACTTATTCATAGAGCCCTGGCCCTCACCCAAATGATGTTGGTTCCTTGAACAACCGAGAAAAAACTATTGAGCACTGACTGTGTGCCAGGCAGCCATCTGAACAGTGGGGGAAAGGGCAGGCACGGCCTGTGCCCTCTGAGCTGACATTCTGATGGGGGTGTGTGTGTGTGCTCGCGCATGCACCGGGCAGATGTAACCATGGAAACAAATACAGAGGGTAATTTCTGGGATAGCAAGAAGTGCCTCCAAGGAAATAAAGCAGGGAGGTGTGATGGTGACATTGGGGGTGGTCAGCAGAGCCCTTGCTGAGCAGGTGACGTTGAGGTGATACCTGAAAGATGAAAAAGAACCTTCTGTCTCTAATGCTGGGGTGGGGCGGGGGAGGAGCTCTGGGCAATGGCAGACACAAGAGCAGAAGCCTGACCCCGTGGATTCAGGACGTCAAGCTCTTTGGTACTAGTCTGTGCCCTGCTAACAAGAAAGCAACAATAATGGAGTGCTGAAAGGCAGCCCTGAGGGGTACGGAAGGTTCTGGAACCTGTGTTCTTATTCGTGTGGTCTTAAGGCCAGTTAGGTAACATTCTTGAGCCTCAATTTCCCCGTATGTAAAATGGGGTGGGAGGTGAGACTCTCCCCTTGGCTTGCTGTGAGGTTTACATGATATACAACTTTTATGAAAGGACTCGGTCCCTAGAAGGTCCTCAATACGTGCTCCTTAGCCTTCCAGCTTTCCTGGACTTTGGTTTTAAAAACTAGCACCTAAAGGATGATGGTCTTGGCCTCTAGCAAACCAAATCTCGGGGACTTGCCCACAGGTCTCAGGGCTTATCTTGGTCTAGATTCTGAGTGAAAAGTTCTCCGTTTCACATCAGAGATTTCAGACGTGATTATTTTTAGCTCTGTCACATGTTTTGACTTTTTAATTTTTTTTTTTGTTTATGCTGCTAAATTTATCATCATGCTAATACAGAGTACAGTAATAAGGCACTAAGGATGCTTAGATCGGGGAGGGTCTGAAAAATTTTCCATCTTCCAGGGAAGGCGCCAGGCTGCCCCCTGGTGTCAAGATTGAGAATTACATCTCTGGGTTCCCGCTGGGCTAGAGTCGGGCAATCCTTTTAACCCCAAGCCATAGTGACCCAAGGCTGTAATCTTTACAGAAACAGGAATGCCGCATCTTTCTTCCACGGGATGGCTGATGGCTTTGAACTGCTGACCTTTCAGTTAGCAGCCGAGTGCTTAATCACTGCACCATCAGGTCTCCTAACCCCAAGCCCAGGGACTCTTATTTTGCACCTGGGCAGTGCAGGGTCAGATGGTGGGTTCAGCTTGGGTGTGTTCTCTCCAGTAGCTCTGTGTTTCTTCATTTAAAGATGGGACCTCGGGACTTTTTGCAGTTCACCTCTACATAAGAGTTGGATTGAGGATGACCTAAAAATAAACTGGGCTGCCTGGCATGGTGAGGCCACCCCATGGCCCTGTTCTGATTGTGCTTCTCATCCTTGACCTCTAGGCTGCTCGGACCCCCTGCTTCAGTAGAGGCTTTTGTGAAAGATGGCACAGGTCTGGCAATCAGAGGTCCTGGGTTCAAATCCTGACTCTGGTATTCCTTTAGCTGTGTATCCTTGGGCATACCTCTGAGCCTGAGTTTCCCCATTTGTGGAATGATGATCTTTTCAGAGCTCCTTCAGAGTTGTTACGATACACAAATAAGATACTCAAGTAAAATATCTTTGGAATCATTTTGGAAAGTAATTTATTTAGTGTTGGAAGGTAAGATAAATACCTGAAATCCATTGAGTGGGGAGGCCAGTGGGTCTCAAATTGCAAGTGTTTTCCCCTGACACTTTGCAGCTAATACTTTTATAAAATGCAATAAACAGGAATAACTAGAAAGATGATATGGACAAAAAATTCCACAAAAAACAAAATGCCAACCTCCTTTTGAAAAAAAAAAAAAAACAATTAGATTCCACAGACATAAAATGACTGTCAAATAGACATGAAAGTGTCTAAATGCACCCTCATGATCTCTGTACTTATCTGAAGGGACGGTGCCACTTTCAGGCCACTCCTTAGGTCGGGGCAGTGTGTGATTGATTTTGTAGCTCCAGCTCCTTGCATTTAGAAAGCATCAAAAACAGTTTAATTGCACGAGAGAGAGGCTGTGTTTCTCTTAGAATCAACATGGAACTCCCATCATTATTACCCTGTGAGGATGGAACATTGCTTTGTCAGAGGTTGCTCTCTTAATTTGACATCCCTGGTGCCTGCGCTGAACCTTGGCTGCCCTTCTGTTCTCACTTCTGCCATTTGGCCTGGTTCCTGGCCCACCGGGAGCCCCTTGGCGTTTGTCTCTGCTCAGAGTAGCCACAGTCTTGCTCCCCTTTGCTGCAGTGGAAAGGCCTGACTCCAAGGCCACCCTCCCACCCTGTCTTCCCCACTCCATCTGACTCCTAAACCTATCTCTCTCACTTCCATTTCCAGTGTCTCATAGTGGGGGTATTCCTTGATTCTGATTCCTGGGCAGGAGCAGGTTTTCAGTTTCTGGGTGACCCTAGAAGCCCCTCCCACAGAATCCAAGCCTGCCATCAACAAAGTTAGACACCAATATGCAGGGGACCTTTGCCTGTCTTCTACACAGATGTGATCTTATAGATGCCTCAACAGGCTTGTGAGTAAAAGTGACATACACCCATTTTGTAGATGAGAAAGTGGAGGCTTGAAGAGCTGAAATGACTTGTCCAAGCCCACAGAGATGGAATTTGGAAACCCACTTCTCCTGCAATATCTGGAAGCCTTGCCAAGATGAGTAAGTCCTGACCTTTGGATTCTCAGTTCAGTAGGAAAGGCCCGTGAACAACTAATAGCGCAGTACCGTAGGAAAGAGAGGGAGTTTCCTTCATTTAAGTAGCTCTGTGGAACTGAAGCCACTCCTGAAGTCCACCTTTCAGCCAAAGATTAGACGGGCTGACAGAATGATAACACGTGTGAGAAATATGCTGCTTAGTTCAATCAAGTATACGAGACCAAATGAGCAACACCTGCCCCAAAGCAAGATGAGAAGGCAGAAAGGGACAGGAAGACTGGAGGAATGGATGCAGGGAACCTGCAGTGGAAAGGGAAAGGGAGAGAGTGCTGACACGTTGTGGGGATCACAACCAATGCCACAAAACAATTTTATATATAGACTTTTGAATGAGAAACTAATTTGTGCTGTAAATTTTCATCTAAAGCACAATAAAATTGAAAAAAAAAAAAAAAAGGCTCTGTGGACCTGGGCAAGTGACTTAACCTCTTGAAGCCCTAGTTTCTTATTCATAGAGTAGACTGAGAATATCCATCTCACAGCTGGCATTGTTGCATGCATTACAAATGAAATAACACACTTAAAGCACTTAGCCCACAGCACCAGGAACACCAGAAGTGTTCAGTAACCGTGGCTACCGTTGTGGTTTTTCTTCCTGAAAATGCTTTATGGCGCTGACAAAGATGCCCCCAGCAGATATCACAGAAAAGCTCGCGTCATGGGTTTTTGACCCAGGTATCAAAGGAATCCCTTATGCAGAAGATGAAAAAGCACGAGGCAGATCTGTATGGACTAACATGAAAAGATCCCCAAGGCTTGTTACTGAGTGCAAAAGCAAGTTGCAGAACAATGCTTTCTGCAGGATACAATTTATGGGAAAAAAAAGAATCCCCAAACACGTCAAACAATACCGGGGATTTTCCAGAGTATGCCTGTATGTCTGTAAATGCACAGAGAAAGATCTGGAAAGAGGAACACCAAATGAACCTCTGTGTTTACCCCTGGGGAGAAGGGGCCAGCATTGATGGGAGTGGCTGAAAAGAGCTTTGGCCTTATCTGAAATGTTCTAGTTTTTTTTTTAAAAGGAAAATCTATGTATATGTTTACTAAATAATTAAAGCTAAACTAAAACACGGTTATCTTTTCTGCGGTATTAGGGCTTTGGGGTCAGACCTGGGATTGACTCTTGGCTGTGCACTTACTTGCTGTGTGACTGTGAGCAGATGACTTAACTTCTCTGTGCCTGATGCCCCCATCTGTAAAATGGGGATCTTAGAAGCACCTACCTCCTGTGGACATGAGGATATATTGAGATAATGCATGCATGACTTTTGGCATGGGACCTGGCACACGGAAGTGCTCAGTATTGGCACTTTCGTTTTTATCCATACACCTATTTCCCTTAGTCTTCCAAAGCTAGAGAGGACTCCTTAACCCTTTAAGGTATCCATTGTCTACATTGTCAGTCAGGTATATAATTCCAGAAAAGGAATAAATTCCATAATAGAGTTTGTACAAATAGAGTGCCAAGGAGGAATTGACGAGGGTTGGAGAAGATGATGTTTGAAGTAGGCTTCGAAGGAGAAGCCAGATTTCCCTGAGTTGACGGGGTAGTATATCAGTTCGCTCTGAGTTTCTCTAATGCTGTATAACAAACAACCACAAAAACTCAGCATCATGCAGCATAAACATTTATTGGCCATGCATCTGGGGTCATCTGGAACTTAGTGGCTCTTCAGGTCTTGGCTGGCCTCACCAAGAGCCAAAGGACGGGCAGCAGTTGGCTGTTGGCTGAGCTAGGGTGGCTTTGGGTGGGATGCCTGGGAGAACTTGGTTCTTTTCCGTACCCTCTCACCCTTCAGCTGACTAGCCAGCTAGCCTGGGCATGTTCTCGTTAAGATGACAAAGATGGAAGACAGCAAGTGAAACACACAGGACTTCTAAAGGCTAGGCTCTTTCTGTTGGCTGAAGCAAGTCACATGGGGAAAGACAGGGATATAGCCTCTGCCCCTTTAGTGAGTTGACCACAAAGTCACATGGCAAAGGGTGTATATTCAGGAGGGTTAAAGGACTGAGGTCAGGTGGATATAGACAGGACTTCTGGGTAGGAAGAGCCTGACCAAAGGCACAGAGAGGTGACATTTGAGGTAACCTGTTTAGGGAATTGCACGGACAGGCGAGATGCAAGGAAGAGGAGGTGGAATAAAGTTGAGCCCTGAATTATATAGTCTGAGTAGTATGGACTTTATTTTGTGGAACACTGTTTCCCAAACTCATCAGTTTGATACCATCATCACACATTTAGCCATATGTGTGCATTTTCTTGAAGCCAACTCAAAATTTTAACGAATTTATTTAAACATTGAACTTTGTATAAGCATTGTAATGAAAAACTGGTATTCCTTGCCATAAATGAGAGGTAAAATAAATGAAAGGTAGGCAAGAAAATAAATACAGTGGAACAAATGTGTCATGAAGTTGTGCTTAATACTGTAACCTGCTCAAGGCTGTGAGTGGGTGTCTTGGGAGATTAGAGAGGTGTTAGAGACATGGTATCACTGGACGGAGACTGTCTCCTTGCTGGAGTCAGAAGGCTGGAGGGAAATTTGCATAGGGAAGAATGTGCTTATTTGTGATCCAACGTTATTCCATGCCATGTCGGGGTAGCACCATGAGTTATCAGCGATACCTCCACTTGGGAAATGCTGCCATTTGAGAACAGGGGTTCGAGCAGGGTAGTGACATGTTCCATTGCTCCTGCCACTCAGCTTCTGGTTTCAGCCTAGTTTTTTTTTTTTTTTTTTTTAATGTTCTGTGGCACTGAAGGCTTTTTTTAAAAAAAGAGATATGATGTCATTAGCTTCCCAACTGATGCTGCTTTGTTTCTTTAAGAAATTGGCACAACTTTATTATTTTATTTTAAAGAGACCAGATACTTATTTCTTTCACAATATGTGAAATAAAACACAAGCATGCATAGGTACAAAATAATAAACAGGAAGACCTTGATTATTAAGAAAAGGCTGAAGGAGACCAGTTAGCAAAAAGCCCCATTTACAGATACGTTAACGAAGTGAGCATGTTTTACTTTCAAATAATTTCTGTAAGTTGGGCGGATTTAAATCAAATCCTATTAATTTCAAAGTCAAGATTTAAGTAAATTAGGAAGGCAGTTAAAATGATTTTATCCAACTAAAAATAACACATCCTGGCAGTGTAACTTTAATCTGCATTTTTTTTAATCCTTGGGAAAGGGATACATTTGACTTGTAAAGACCATCCATTATTTAGTTTAAAACAGTGATTAATTTTGATTTTTTGAAAATATTTTTTCTGATACCTGTAGTCAATATTCTGGGGGTATAATTCGAACCCCCACAAGCTAGTTGTTGGAGATGCTTATGAGTTCATGAAACACAAAACCAGAACACCAGCTACTATGTTCTGAGTGACTCCACAATGCCAATTAGTACGAATACTCTTTTAACTCAACAATTCTATGAAGTAGGCACAATTTTACCCTCACTTTCCAGGTGCAGAAGTTGTTTTGAGCAACTTTGAAACTTGCTGAGCTGGGTAAGCTACTGAGTGGCTATTGGGACCCAGTTCTGCCTGACTCTGGTGCTCCGGGCTCTTCGTCGCCACGTGATTCTGCCTCCCACTCCAATACGTTGGCATGAAAAAGAAAAGAGTAAAGGGGTACACAGCAGAGTTTTCTTTCTCTTGTTCATCGTGCTTTCTACTTTTCCATTTACTGATGAGTCCTGGTGGCGTAGTGGTTAGGAGCTATGGCTGCTAACCAAAAGATTGGCAGTTCGAATCTCCTGGGTGCTCCTTGGAAACTCTACGTTGTTGTTGTTGTTAGGTGCCATTGACTTGGTTCTGACTCATAGCAACCCTCTGTACAACAGAATGAAACACTGCCCAGTCCTGTACCATCTTCACAATTATTGTCATGCTTGAGCCCGTGGTTGCAGTCACTGTGTCCATCCATCTTATTGAGGGTTTTCCTCTTTTTCGCTGACCCTCTACCAAGCATGATGTCCTTCTCCAGGGACTGATCCCTCCTGATAACATGTCCAAATTATGTGAGATGTAGTCTCACCATTTTTGCTTCTAAGGAACATTCTGGTTGTACTTCTTCCAAGACAGATTTGTTCGTTCTTTTGGCAGTCCATGGTATGTTCAATATTCTTCACGAACACCACAGTTCAGAGGCGTCAGTTCTTCAGTCTTCCTCATTCGTCATGCATCTTTCGCACGCATATAAGGCGATTGAAAACACCATGGCTTGAGTCAGGCACACTTTATGCTTCAAGGTGACATCTCTGCTTTTCAACACTGTAAAGAGGTCTTTTGCAGCTGATTTGCCCAGTGCAGTGCATCTTTTGATTTCTTGACTGCTGCTTCCATGGGTGTTGATTGTGCATCCAAGTAAAATGAAATCCTTGACAACTTCAATCTTTTTTCTGTTTATCACGACGTTGTGTATTGGAAACTCTCTGGGGCGATTCTACTCTGTCCTATAGGGTCGCTATGAGTTGGAATCGACTCAACAGCAATGGGTTTTTGGAATGAGCCCTCAATTTAGAATAAATCAATGCAAAGGGATCAGAGCTTCTGGGTATACTTGTGTTGTCATGTGCCATCAATTCCGACTCATAACGACCCTATAGGACAGAGTAGAACTGGCCCATAGGGTTTCCAAGGCTGTGATCTTTAAAGAAGCAGGTCTTCAGGTCTTTTCCCCTGCAGAGTGGCTAGTGGGCTCCAACTGCTGACCTTTTGTTTAATAGCAAAATGCTTAATCATTGTGCAACTAGGGTTCTCGGGCATACTTACTGCTGTTAAAAAATGGTGTTATCTCAGGGCCTGAGAGGTTCATTTTCTTTTCAAATGCATGGGCTTCTTTTCTATGTGATGAGCAGAGTTATAATCCTGAGAGAATTACCTTTGCCGGAGATTTATTGGAATAGATTACTGCTGGATACAGGTTTCACGTCTAAATCTTCAGGAATTCAGAGTTGGCCTGGAATCTCTGTACTGAAACTTTCAGAAAGAAGGAAAACTCCTGGCTAGTCATTTTGGTTTTTTAAAAATACTATTTCCGATGCTGGTAGTCAGTACTTTGACACTGTGATCCCAACCTTTATGCACGCCTGGCCCAGTGTCTGGTATACAGCTGGCACTTATTAAACATTTGTTGAATGAATGAGAGAACTGAAGTTGAGGTACATGCCAGGTGTGGACAGAACACCTAAACTAAGACTTAAATTTTAAAATTGCTCTAAATATTGAAAAGGCAATGTAGTGTGTGCTTAGTATAAAAAAGTGTGTAAGTGCAGAGCGAAGCCCTCTCTCCTGCCGCCCCTCATGCCCGTACTTACTGTTACAGTTGGATGTGTGTTCTGCAGGCACTTTTCTGTGTGTTTACAAACCTAGATCACTCGCACACATATGTTCTCAGAGATATCAATGCAGTCATATTACTTATAGTGCCTTTTGTTGTTTGTTTTTTAATTTAAGTTGACAATCTCGGAGATTTTCCCAAGTCAATATGTATCCATCTGCTTCATTTCAAAAGACCTGTATAGGGTACTCCATTGTATTCTATTCGTGTGCATTTTTTTCCTGTGACTTTTGTTATGTATGTGTATGTGTGCGTGTGTTTGTGTATATGTACCAAAACCAAACCTTTTGCCGTCAAGTTGATTCTGATTCATAGCGACCCTAGAGGACAAAGTAGAACTGCCCCATAGGGTTTCCAAGGCTGTAATCTTTATGGAAGCAGACTGCCACATCTTTCTTCTGCGAAGCCATATAAATCCACGCACACAAACATACACATATATAATTGTGACAAAATAAATGTAATAAAATATATATATATCAAAAAACATTTGCCGCTTCAAACGTTTTCACATCTTCAACTCAGTGATGTTAATTATGTTCATACTGTTGTGCCATTACCACTATCTGTTTCCAGATTTTTCCATCACCCTTAACAGAAGCCCACTGCCCCTTAAGCAGCAACTCCCCATTTCCCCCTCCCACTTGCCCCGGTAGCCACTAATAAATTTTGGTCACTAGGCATTTGCCTAGTCTAGATATTTTATGTAAGTGGGGTCATACGATATTGGTTCTTTGGTGTCTGGCTTATTTCAGTTAGTATAATGCTGTTAGTTGCATGGATTTCTTTTCCACATGGAACATATATCAGAAACTCATTTTTCCTTAGGGCTGAGTGGTATTCCATTGTATGAATGCACCACGCTGTCTTTATCCTTTCATCTATTCATGGACATTTGAGTTGTTTCCATCTCTTGGCTATTGTGCATGGTGCTGCAACGAATATCAGCGTGCAGTATCTGAGTCCCTGCTTTCAGTTCCTTTGGTTTTATACCTAGCAATGGAATTGTTGGGTCATATAGTAATTCTTTGGGTTTTTTAATAGTAATTCTTTAACTTTTTTAGGAACTGCCAAAGTGTTTTCCATATCAGTTGCACCATCTAACAGTCCCACCAACAGTGAATGAGAGTCCCAGCTGTCCACACCCTCACCAACACTTACGGTTTTCTGTTTTGCTGACAATAGCCATATGGGGGGGTGCTGTAATAGTGGTATCTCATTGTGGTTTTGATTTGCATTTCCCTAATGACTAATGACTTGGAGCATCTTTTCACGTTCTTATGGGTGAAATGTCTGTTCAAGTCCTTTGCCCATTTTTTAACTGGTTGTTTGTCTTTTTTGTTGTTCCATGTGCATTTCTATTGCTTTCAAGTTTTAAAAAGCACATATTGTTCTCATAAAAAGACCACACTTAATGGTTTGACTGAGACTAGAAGGACCCCAGAGGTCATAGTCCCCAGACCTTCTGTTAGCCCAATACAGGAACCCTTCCCAAAGCCAACCCTTCAGACAGGGATTGGACTGGACTATGGGATAGAAAATGATACTGGTGAAGAGCGAGGTTCTTGGCTCAAGTAGACACATAAGACTATGTGGGCAGCTCCTGTCTCGAGGGGAGATGAGAGGGCAGAGGGGGTCAGAAGCTGGCTGAATGGACACGAAAATAGAGGGTGGAGGGAGGGAGTGTGCTGTCTCATTAGGGGGAGAGCAACTAGGAGTATATAGCAAGGTATATATGAGTTTTTATATGAGAGACTGACTTGATTTGTAAACTTTCACTTAAACCACAGTAAAAACTAAAAAAAAAAAAAACAAAAAAACTCCACATATTGTGCTGCAGCAACCAGCCAGCCTCTTACCTGTGTGCACGTGTATCTAAGTTTTTTGGTAGGGTGGCTTCCTAGAATGAGATTCCTGAATCTAAGTGCACGCATATTAAAATGTTGGTAGACACTGCCGAGCCAAATTGCCCTTCGCTGGCGTCCTCAGTAGTTCCCCACTTGCCCACTGACACTAGATAGTATCAGTGGTAAAAAATGTTGCCAAGCCTAACCAAACGTAGTCTTTAAAAAGATAACTTTTTTTTTCATTCAGCAGGTAATGCCTATACGTTTATTTTCTAATATTGCTGTGCAGAAACAAACAGGAAAAAATAGGTCACTCATAATTTCACAGATGGCTGCTGTTAATATTTTGTTGTATACCTACCCAGGACTTTTTCTCTGCACCTATATAAGGAGCCCTGTGGCTCAACAGTTAAGCACTTGGCTGCTAACTGAAAGGCTAGTGCTTCAAACCCACCCAGAGGCTCTGTGGTAGAAGGACCTGGTGATCTGCTTTGGTAAAGATCACAGCCTAGAGTGACAGTTCTGCTCTGTCGCTGTGAGTTGAAAATGACTTGATGACACCAAATAATAGTAACAGCATATACCAAAAAAAAAACCAAACCCAGTGCAGTTGATTCTGACTCATAGTGACCCTATAGGACAGAGTAGAACTGCACCATAGAGTTTCCAAGGAGCGCCTGGCAGATACATATAGTTTTATAAAACTGTCTACCATATTAACTTTAATGGCACTCTGTCATATGAATATTAAAAAAAAAAACAAACCCTTTGCCATCGAGTCGATTGCAACTTATAGCGACTCTATAGGACAGAGTAGAGCTGCCCCACAGGGTTTCCAAGAGAGGCTGGTGGATTCGAACTGGTGACCTTTTGGTTAGCAGCCAAGCTCTTAACCATTGTGCCATCAGGGCTCCTTATGTGAATATATTATAGTTTATATCATTTCCTACTGTTGAAGAGTTGAATTTTTTCCAGTCTTTGATGACTCTTATCAACTTGGAGCTAAAACTTCATGAATATCCTTACTTGTTTCTTAAGGATCAAACCCGAGGGCATTGCTGTCCATTAGAAACATAAGGCAAGCGACAAATGTGAGCCACGAGTGGAGTTCTAAAGTTTCTAGTAGCCATATTGGAAACCCTGGTGGCGTAGTGATTAAGGGCTACGGAAACTAACCAAAGGGTCAGCAGTTCGAATCCACCACGCGCTCCTTGGAAACTCTATGGGGCAGTTCTACTCTGTCCTGTAGGGTTGCTATGAGTCGGAACTGACTTGACAGCACTGGGTTTGGGGTTTTTTTTTGTTTTAGCAGCCGTATTAAAAAAAGTCAAAAGAAACAAGTTAATTTTAATAATATAGTTTATTTAACTGAATAGATCTAAAATATTATCATCTAAACATGTAACTGGAGCCCTGATGATGCAGTGGCTACGTGTTCGACTGCTCACCAAGAGTTTGGCAGTTCGAATCCACCAGCTGTTTCTTAGAAACCCTGTGGGGCAGTTCTCCTCTGTCCTGTTGGGTTGCTAGGAGTCGGAATCGACTCAACAGCAGTGGGTTTGGTTTTTGGTTTGGTGTTAGAAGGACAGAAACCATAGGATTTAGGCAAAGGCAGGTGCGTGTTTTCCAAAAGCACCACCTTTCTACACGAAACGTTTACAGCAGTAAATTCAGATGAAGGTTAAGACTCTGATGACGAGATCTCAGCGCGTCCAGTACTTGGTATCAGACCATGGAACATGTGAAGAATTTTGCCCAGGAGGTGGCACCTTTTTCAAGTACTTGATTCTCTACCAGCCTTGGCCTTGGACCTGCCCTGCCTCTGGACTTGCTCCCCTGGAGCTAGGGTGAATGCAGTGTCCTTCCAAATTCAGGAAAGACAACTTGCCATCAAGTTTATTCCGACTCATGGTGACCCCATGTGTGTCAGAGTACAACTGTGCTCTGTAGGGTTTTCAGTGGCTGTTTTTTTGCAAGTCAATCAGGAGGACTTCCTTCCAAGATGCCTCTGAGTGGACTCAAACCTCCAGCCTTTCAGTTAGCAGCTGAGTGTGGTAGCCTGGTGTCATTGTTCCTAGGCCCCCTCAGGGGACAGCCGAGGGAATAGATGTGTGGATGTGCACAGGCAGACATGTATATACACAGTTATACCTGTATTTATTTTTATATATGTATGTACTGAAAAAGGATCCCTGGGTGGCTCAAATGGCTTGCGCTCAACTATTAACCTAAAGATTGGTGGTTCAGATTCACCCAGGGGCACCACGGAAGAATGGCCTGGCGAACTGCTTTCATAAAGATTACAGCCAAGAAAACCCTATGCAGTAGCTCTACTCCGTAGCACGTGGGGTTGCCATGAGTCAGAATCGACTCGACAGCAATGAAGTATTTTTGGTGTGGTTTATGTATTGAAAACCATGACTTCACGTTGATATCTCTAATCTCAGTCCAACACCACAGGGTTATTCTAGCTTTCCCCTTTTCCGCTGTGTATTGCTCTTCTCAGACAGTGAGAAAAGTAATTCTCAGTATACTTAGTTATTTGCTCAATCTGCTGGCATGTAGTTAATCTCCCCATTCCACTGGGACACTGCCCTGCTCAGATGTCGTCCTGGATTGGGTCTCGCCTCCCACGGGATCACCACTCTGCTTGGACACTGCCTGGGCTCTGACCCCTGCTGGGCTGCCTGCCTACCCTGTCTCTGATGCCTGCCTTATGAAGAGTTTAATTTATTTCCAACTTTTAATTTTTTTTTTTTTTTTTACATTTTACCTATTTATCTTAAGGAATTTTCCATTGTATTTCTTTGCTCTTGTATTCTTTCTAGTTTTGCATCCATTTCTGAATGGAATTTTTCTTTTCTTTCTGATCCCTTCCTGAATGCTGTTACCTCACTATGCTGTTACCTCCTCTTTGAGATTTCCTAATTTTAATTTGTTTTTCCACAGCTTGCACCATTTTCTTAATGTCTTTTAGAGAGTTTTCAAGTGCAGTAAGTTATAATTTTCTTCTGTTTTGTGAACATATTTTTTGGTGTGCTTTCATTGTCTCTAGGAATGTTATTCTCTTTTTTCCTATTATCAGTTTGAATGGATTTCATCCTATTAGTTATATATCATTGTTGTTAGGTGACATCGAGTCGATTCCAACTCATGGCAACCCCATATATCATAGTAGAACTGCCACATAGAGTTTTCTTGGCTGTAAACTTTATGGGAGCAGATCACCAAGTCTTTCTCCCACAGAGCTGCTGGGTGAGTTCGGACTGACAACCTTTCGGTTACCAGCCAAGTACTTAACTGGTTGCAGCACAGGGCCTCCTTAGTTATATATTAAAAAAAAAAAACCTAAAAAATAACCCTAAAACTCAGCATCTTTAAGCAGCGAACATTTACTGTCTCACCGTTTCTGTGGGTCAAGAATTTGGGAGTAGCTTAGCTGGGTGTTTCTGGCTCAGAGTTTGTCATGAGGTTGTTGTCAAGGTGTTGACTTGGGTTGCAGCCCTCTAAAGTCTTGACTGGAGCTGGAGGAGCTTTTCCTATGTTGGCTCACTCACATGGCTGTTGGCTGGAGGCCTCAGTTTCCCATCACGTGGGCCTCTCCAAAAGCTGATTGAGTGTCCTCACGAGATGGCATCTGGCTCTTCTAGAGAGAGCGGTCCTAGAGAGAATGAGCAAAGAGGAAGCCAGAGTGCCTTTTATGACCTCGCCTCTGAAGTTGTGTATCACACTTTCACCATACTGTTTGTTAGAAGTAAGTTGTTAAGTCCAGCCCCCACTTAAGGGGAGAGGAATGGGCTCCACCTCTTAAAGGGAAGAGTAGCAAAGAAGTCAGTGGGATATTTTAAAACCACTGCATTTTTTCCCCTGTTGGTCAGTTTTATAAGTAATTAATTTTCTGGAGTTTTTAGAACTTTGCGATCCTGGAATTTCTGGACTGCCTTCTTGATAAATATTGGTTGTCGGTGCTTTGAAATGCCAAAGGAATGTACATACCTAAGAATTTTATTTTTGTTTCATTATCTTTATTAAATATATTTTAAGTTACAGAAATGATAAGTAGTATGCTTTGGGTTAACTATTGAAACAACGCAAAAGAGTGTGTTTAACCATTTTTGATTCACCCCTCCATAGCGTCTCTCCCTCCTGAGTTAACAGCCTGGAGCATATCCTTCCACACCTTTTTCTCTGCTTGTTTTGTTGTCAATGTGTTCGTTTTACAAAAGCAGCAATATCTCAGGTTGTAGGTATCTCTCCAGAAGCATGGATTTAGGTTCATCTCGTTTTAAAAGTATGAATTCATGAATAGGTAATACTTTTGTAGGACTTAGGATTTAAATGATACAAAAGGGAAGTGATACGTTGCTCTCCTATCTCTGTTCCTCCCCCACCATATGGTTCCCTTTCTCAGAGGACTTGGAGTCTTCCCAGAGAGTCCACATTTACGAACATGCAGACATGAAAAGGCCTTGGTGGTTCAGTGGTAAAATGTTTGCCTTCCATGCAGGAGGCCCCTGTTCGATTCCTGGCCAAGGTACCTCATTCCTGGCTGGTACACCTCCTATGCAGACACTACCCGTCTGTCACTGGAGGTTTGCATGTTGCTAAGATGCTGAACACTTTTTAGTGGAGCTTCCAGACAACGACGGACTAGGGAGAAAGACCTAAGCAACCTGCTTCTGAAAATCAGCCACTAAAAACCCTGTGGAGCACCACAGTCCAATCCCCAACCTATCATGGGGATGGCACAGGACCAGGCTGCATTTCATTCCATTACGTGTGGGCTTGCCATGACTGGACAGTAGCTGACAACAACGAGATGTATGTGACAGGTTTCCACATGAATGGGAGAATGTTTATTATTTTTTTTATCGACATTATCATGGAGATAATTTTGTATCAGTACACAGGGTGCTTCCTCATTTCATTTTGGAGCTGTGCAGAGTTCCTTTGGATGGAGGTAGTGTTGTTTATGTGCTAAGCCTCCTCTTGATAGTCATTCGAGTTGTTTGCAGCCTTTGCCGTTGCGAACAGAAATATCCTTTTGCATGAAGTGTTTTGCACATGATATTTGTAGGGTGATACCTAGAACTGGAATTTTTGGGTCAAAGGATATCTGTAGTGGAAATGTAGATTGTTGTTGTTTTTATTGCCATTGAGTTGGCTCTGACCCATGGCGACCCACTGTACAACAGAATGAAACGTTGCCCAGTCCTTTGTCATCTTCACAAGCGGTGTACTTGAGTCCATTTTTGCACCCAGTCTGTATTTTGAGTGCTTTCCAATGTAGGGGCTCACCTTGCAGCAGTATATTGGGCAGTGTTCTGTTTTGATCCGTGGGGTTTCACTGGCAAATTTTCAAAAATAAATCATCAGGCCTTTCTTCCTAGCCTTAGTGTGGAAGCTTTGCTGAAACCTGCCCACCCTGGGTTGCCCTGCTGGTGTTGGAAATACTGGTCGTGTGGCTTCCAGCATCATAACAACATGGACGTCACCGCAGTACAACAAACTGACAGACGGGTAGTGGGAATGTAGATCGATATGGCCAAATGTCCCTCCATTGCAGTGGTAGTAATGCGTGGTCCCACCAGCAGTGTTTGAACCTATGCGTCCCCATCTTCACCAACACAGCGTGAAGATGTGTGGAAAACTGGAGCTCAATGTAGGTGAACCGAATTCTGTTAATTCAGAGTTGGATGGTGTTTGGGTGGGGGTAGGGGATGATTCTTGCCTCTTGCCCTTGTGGCAGTGTCTCTGAGATGTGTCCTTGTCCTCCTCCGTGTCTCCACAGAGCAAGCTGGTGAAGTACTTCAGCCGGCAGCTGTCCTGCAAAAAGAAGGTGGCCCTACAGGAGCGCAACGCTGAGCTGGATGGCTTCCCCCAGCTCCGGCACTGGTTCCGGATCGTCGATGTGCGCAAGGAAGTCCTGGAGGTGACCCTGAACCCCTTGCCCCTTACCTGCCAGCAGCCACCCCCTCAGCTGCTGGTCAGGCAACAGGCTTTTGACTGTGCCTAGCATGGTCCCTGGCACATAGTAGGCCCTCAGTAAGTATATACGGGGTGAAGACACTCAGGATTTCTAATGGGATCCAAGTGGCACACTTAAGTAAGTGTGTGCGTCTAGGGTCAGTTAGAACTCCTTTCATCTCTGCCAGTTATTAACTGAATCACCTCGGACAAATCACTTTACGTTTTAGAGCGGTGCAGGCTGGTACAACTTGCCGCTCTCGTGGATACATTTTATATCTGTGCTGGCCCATGCAGTAGCCACTAGGTACATGAGGCTATCAAGCACTTGAAATATGGGTCGTGTCTGTGACTGAGGTACTGAATTTTTAATTGTAATTAATGAGGTCAGTATCTACCATCTTGGACAGCCCAGTCACCTGACACTAGTCTTCTCATCTGTTAAATGGGCTGAACCATCCCCTCTTCCTACATAGCTGACATGATAAAATGAAATGGTACATATGAAATGTTCAGCTCCTGGGCTGTCACCTCGTTCACCACTGCCGTCGAGTTGATTCCGACTCCTAGCGACCCCATAGGGTTTCCAAGGCTGTAAATCTCTACAGAAGCAGACTGCCACATCTTTCTCCCACAGAGCTGCTAGTGGTTTTGAACCTCCGACCTTTCAGTTAGCAGTCGATTGCTTTAACCAGGGCTATACCACCTGTACCACCAGGGCTCCTTGGCACCAAATGAGCAGTTAGTAAATGTCAGCTGTTGAAAACTCTGGAAGTAAAAGGTTTTGCAGTTTCTAAACTAAGCCAGAACACTTGATGTCTTATGTCCAACTGCTTTAAGAATTCGAGCACATCTTCCTTACCCTCTAGGATCCCAGGTCCCCAGTTTCCAGAGATGGGGGTGAGCCCTTTCTAATAAGCCAGTTCACATGATTGACTCTTCAGCCAGGCATCATGCTAAGGGATCTCTGCTGCACCTCACATGACCTTATTTATTTATTTATGTTGTGCTTTTAGGTGAAAGTTTACATTCGAGTTAGTTTCTCATACAAAAATTTATACACACATTGTTATGTGACCCTAGTTGCTCTCCCTGTAATGTGACAGCAAACTCTTCTTTTCTACCGTGAATTTCCCCTGTCCATTCAGCCAGCTCCTGTCCCTTTCTGCCTTCTCATCCCGCCTCTAGCCAGTAGCTGCCCATTTAGTCTCATGCATCTACTTTAGCCAAGAAGTACATTCTTTATGAGTATCACTTTCTGTTTTATAATTCAATCTAATCTTTGTCTGAAGAGTTGGCTTCAGGTATGGTTTTAGTTTGGGGCTAACAGAGAGTCTGGGGGCCATGTCTTCTGGGGTTCCTCCAGTCTCAGTCAGACCATTAAATCTGGTCCTTTTACTAGAATTTGAGTTCTGTACCCCACTTTTCTCCTGCTCCATCAAGGACTCTCTGTTGTGTTCCCTGTCAGGGCAGTCATTGGTGGTAGCTGGGCACCATCTAGTTCTTCTGGTCTCTGGCTGATGGAGTCTGTGGTACATGTGGCCCCTTTTGTCGCTAGGGCTCATATTTTCCTTGTGTCTTTGGTGTTCTTCATTGTGGTTTACTCCAGGTGGGTGGGACCAATTGATGCATCTTAGATGGCCACTTGCTAGCTTTTAAGACCCCAGATGCCACTCACCAGAGTGGGATACAGAACATTTTCTTAATAAACTTTGTCATACCAATTGACGTAGCTGTCCCCTGAAACCATGATCCCCAAGGCCCCTGCCCCTGCTACACTGTCCCTTGAAGTGTTTGGTTGTATTCAGGAAACTTCTTAGCATTTGGTTTAGTCTAGTTGTGCCGACTTCTCCTGTATTGTGTGTTGTCCTTCCCTTCACCTAAGATAATTCTTGTCTACTATCTAGTTAGTGAATTTCCCTCTGCTTCTCTGCCCCTCTCCCTGTCCTCATAACCATCAAAGAATGTTTTCTTCTGATGATCTTTTTTAAAAAAAAAAATTTTGTTGTCGTGGAATATATATGGAGTCCCTGGGTGGCGCAGACAGTTAAGCACTTGACTCCTAGCTGAAAGGTTGGTGGTTCAAACCACCTAGAGGCTCCTCAGAACAAAGGTCTGGCGATCTGCTTCTAGAAGGTCACAGCCTTGAAAACCCTATGGAGCACTTGTACACATGGGGTCACTATGAGTCAGGGTTGACTCAATGGCAACTAACAACAACTAATTTTGCTGTCTTAACCATTTTTAAGTATACAACTCAGTGACATTAATTATATTTATTATGTTGTGTGACCATCATCATGATCCATTTCTGAAACTTTTTCATCGTCCCAAACAGAAACTCTGTGCCCATTAAGTAGTAACACCCCTCTCCCCCATCTATGCATTTGCCCGTTCTAGATATTTCATATAAGTGGGATTGTACCTACTGTCTTCAGAGTTCATCCATGTCGTAGCAAGTATCAGGACTGCATTCTCTTCATGGCTGAGTAACAGTCCATTGTATGAGTGTACCACATAGGGTTTATCCCTTTATCTGTTGATGGACGTTTCAGTTGTTTCCGCCTTTTGGCTGCTGTGAAAAGTGCCGGAGTGAACGTTAGTGTACAGGCTTCTGTTTTCCCCTCTGCTCAAGTCTCTTGGAATGGAATTGCTTGTTTCGTTCTGTTGTATATAGGGTCACTGTGAGTTCTAACTGACTTAATGGCACCTAACAACAGCAACAACAATGGCAATTCTGCATTTAGCCCTTTGAGGAACCCTCACAGTGACCTTTTGAGGCATCTGTGACTATTATCCCCGTTGGCAGCAGGAAGCTGAGCCCGGCGCACAGAACCCAGCTCTGATGGACATCCGAGCCGAAGGTGGGAAGTGCTGTGCTTTCTCCTCATTGTGCTGGTGCTGGGGACCCCTGAGCTGGGCAGAGGAGGGCTACCCCCATGCCCTTTTTTTTATTTAAAAAAAAGGGACATAAATGCCCTTTTTTAAAAAAGAAAAAAAAATTATTTTGGTGAAAGAATGCACAACAGAGGAGGCCTGGTGTCACAATGGTGAAGTGCTCAGCTGCTAACCAATAGGTCAGTGGTTTGAACCCACCAGCAGCTCCATGGGAGAAGAGACCTGGCGATTTGCTCCTGTAAGGATTTATAGCCTTGGAAACCTTATGGGGCAGTTCTACTCTGTCCATAGGGTCCCTATGAGTCTGAATCGACTCCATGGCACACAATAACAATATACACTGCCAAAGACACACCATTTCAACAATTTCTATGTGTGAAATTCAGTGACACTGGTTACTTCTTCAAGTTGTACTACCATTCTTGTTGTCATTTTCCACATGATCCCACTAGCATTACCTTAAACCGACTGCCCCTAAGCTTCTCATCCAGCCTTTTCAAGTTGCCGTTGTCAATTTGATGTCACATAGATAATTTCTTTAGAAGAACACAATGTTCAGAGTAGACGTACTATTTAGAATAAGGTGTTTTTTGGTTCAAAGAAGACAGCAGGGGAAAATTTGTGTTGGAAGTTTGAAGTTTAATGTTTGTCCAAGTGACCTTTCTCACGGGGCTGCTCCCTGCTTCCTGCTTGAGATCCCCTTCCATCTTCTTTCCTTTAAAGACTTTCTTCCCAATATGAGCTTGCTGGACCCTACCAAACCTGGCAATCCTGGGCTAGATAAGCACTCCCATTCCTCTCTTCCCCGCATCTCACACACACATACCAGGTGGTGCGTGATTCCATGATCCCTCGGTCATTCCCAGCACGGCCAGCTAGGCGAGATGTGGTTTCCTGTGAACATCCTAGAATGAAAGGGCCTGTATGGGTGCAGACAGTACGTCCATTTGAATGGCATGGTACACTTCCCATGAGGCTTTAAAAACCCATTGTCGTCGGGTTGATTCTGACTCATAGCTACCCAGTAGGACAGAGTAGAGCTACCCCATAGGTTTTCCAAGGAGCACCTGGTAGATTTGAACTGTGACCTTTTGGTTAACAGCTGAGCTCATAACCACTGCACCACCAGGGCTCCCTACGGTAACATATTAAGGATTATATGAAGATTTCCTTGAGGTGATGCTCCATGTCTTTTTATTTTTACGTCTACTGTGCCTTGCAAAATGTACATGGTGGGTATAACTTTCATTAGGAAGCTGTTCTTTACCAAGTGCCACAGGCGGGGCAAATCAGGCAGAAACAACTCTTCATACCAGAGTTTGAAAACCAGTGGCCCTCAAGCTATATCTGACCTGCAGACATTTTTTTGTTTGGCTGATGTGGTGTTCAAAACCATTTTTTAAAGCCAGTATTTAAAATTGCAAGAATTTGCATAAAATCCAATCTCTCTGGCTTGTCTTGAAAATTCATAATTACTGAACACACTGAGCTCAGTTCCTGTCTGGCAACAATGGATGGGAGCTGCTTCCCATTAGATCCCACTGGTACCTTCATGCATTTCCATCACCGGCCTGGGGGTACCCAAATTTTGGCTCCATACTTCAGTCCAAGAGCATCCTGAGCCCAAGGCCACCAGCCAGGAAGTGGGGGTGGAGCTGGGGTTCCAGCTCTCCCACTGCAGAGGGCCCCTTTCTGTAAAGGAACTATCAGTGTGGAGAAGTTCCTAAGTGAAGCAGACTGGGTTCAAATTTTGACCCGACCACTTGTGTTACCGAAATAAGGTTCTTGCCTCTCACTGGTCAAGAATGAACAGGTAAGGCACGTAGTTTTCCACATGAGCAAAGTTTTATTGAAGAGGTTTGCAAGTGGAGACAAGGAGGGCCTAGAGCAATGCATACCCCCATCTCAGAACAAAAGGTGGGCCTGAGTTTTTAAAAGTTCTTGGGCGGGAAAAGATCATATTTATTCATAGACACAGGTGGGCGTATGTTAACTAAGGTGCACAGCAGCTTTCCAAGATGGCTCCTGTCCCGGAGGCCTCTGGGATTCGTAGCAGGACTTATTGTGGGGTGTCACGTTTGCGCAGTCTCCTGCTCTCCAGGTTCGATTCCCGCGCTGAGGCTGTAGCTCCTCACTGCCCCTGGTGGAAGGTCACACAGCTGGTCACAGGTGGATGTTCTGCGCATGTCCCCGGGCCTGGTTTTCTCCATCTGCTTCTGAAAGGCAACTTTAAAGAAGTTTTTGGGCTATTTTTAGATACCCTGTCCCATTGTTCTGGGGGGATGGCTTTGTTTTCTGTGCCCTGGCCCGTTTCTGTTACTTTGTTTGCAGATTTGGGGGCCCCTCTGTTCTCTGTCTTACTAAGTCTCTAGGTTCCACCTCAACCCCCATTTACCTCCCTGATAAATAAAAAAATAGTATAGTCTATTTCTCTTTTACTTGCTTCTCTTTTTTTTCTAACCACACCAGTCTCTTCGCTAGTTATGGAACAGGCACCTTCCGATCACAGGGCCTTTGCTTCCTGTCTTACTTGCTGTGTGACCCTGGGCAAGTGGTCTAACCTCTGAGTTTTAGTTTCCTGTTCTGGAAAATTGTGATAATTAGAGTACCTACTTTAAGTGGTCTTTGTGACATTAAAAGAAAATCCATGAGAAATACTTAAAAATACTCAGTATATTTCAACTATTATTGTTACTAACATTATTTTATTAAACACAAGTCCATCTGTTCTTTTGGCCCAGGTTTGTTAAAGGCTTTCTCCAGTTTTTGATGTCATCAAAATTGTTCCTTTTTTTTTTTCCACGTGTACATGCACACACACACACATAAACCTCGGTGTACTTTGAATATTTTCTGTATTTTGGCAAATCGTAGGATTGAAGCGAACAAGTGAATCCTGCAGCAAGGAGGAGAATCCTCGTGTGTCATGAATCATCCTCTCTGCGTGTGATTCCTTTTGTACTTTCAGATCCTGGTCCGTCACCTTCCTTAGAGTGAGGCTTGTTTGCAATGTGTTCTTGTTTGAGAAAGCATTGCAAGTGACTCAGTTATTTTTTTCTCTCTGCCCCCTGCCCTAGTGCTTTGGAAAGTCACTGATTGAACTTTGGCATTTGCCTTGCAGCTCTTTTTTGGGGGAAGTGTTATGTGCTGATGTAGTTCTTTTTCTGGTTCTCTGTCTTATGTGTGCGTGGGGGAGGCGGGTGTTCTGTATTTTGCTGCAATACACAGATCTGGCCACAAGAGGGCAGAGGTACTCCACAACCTTTTTCTAGAATAGCTATCCATACCAAACCCAACCGAACCCAGTGCGGTCGGGTTGATTCCGACTCATAGTCACCCTATAGGACAGGGTAGAACTGCCCCATAGAGTTTCCAAGGACTGCCTGGCAGATTCACACTGCCGACCCTTTGGTTAGCAGTCGTCGCACTTAACCACTACGCCACCAGGGTTTCCTATCTATCCATCCATAGATACTGAAAATCATTATTTAAATAATAAAATCTATAAAAAAAATTTAGAAAACTGTTAAGTGATATAAGATGAAGGCTCTTACACACACATATATAGCCATAGATGCATAAACAGAGGTTTGACGATTTTGAGATGTATTTGTATTTTGATGTCTAGGGAGGTATTGTTTTGGAAAAGGTGAGGGAAGGGGTTGCCGGTAGCAGTGAAGGGATGCCTGCTCAACACATTTATAGCGAGAGATTCTTCGTCTCTGTGTCCAGCCCATCTCTTCAAATGCCCCTTTCCACACTCTATGCTATACCCCAGCCTTACCACTGGGTCTTAGAACACAGAGCTTGCGTCCCATGGTTCAAGCACAAATCCTGTTTCATTTCTAGCCTTGAGCCACCCACACAGTTCAGTCCCTTATCTCTTAGAGTTTCCGAAGACCCAGTATGAACCCCAGATCCTGTGGCCAGAGAAGAAGGGAAGCAGACCGGAGAACAGCCACCAGGAGACCTGAGGTGTCCAACTGGCTGTGCTGAGTTCACCCTGCGATTTTGGACGAATCACTATAGTCCAGAAAATGCTTATTGAGAAAAACAGGAGACACTGAGCCCATTTAGTGATGAATAGGATGGGACCCTGTCCATAAGGAGCTCAGAAGCTGGATGGGAAGCCTAACTATTGCCATTTATGGAGTGCTGACTATGTCCTAAGCATGTGTACTACCTTTTGAGGTATGTTTGTTGCTAGACAAAAGGTTGGAGGTTTGAGTCCACCCAGATGTGCCTCGAAAGAAAGACCTGGTGATCTACTTTAAAAAATCAGCCATTGAAAACCCTGTGGAGTGCAGTTCTACCCTGACACACTTGGTGTCACCATGAGTTGGGGTTAACTTGAAGGCAACTGTTTTTTTTCAAATGAGGTTTAGACATCCCCATTTTACAGATGAATAAAGTGAGGCTGAGAGAGGTTAAGTGAATTGTCCAAGGTCATCTAGCTAATGAGTGACAGAAATGGGGTTCAAATCCAGAGGTGTCTGGCCTCAGAGTCCAAGCCCCCCAACCGTTGTGCAAAGCAGCCATCTACACAGTGCTGTGTACTCCACAAAGAACCACTAGAGGGCAGCATAGAGGCTTGATGTTTGCCTCCCCTTAGGCCTTTACAGTCTAGTTACCCTTCTCCCTGTCTTCCCCTAGGAAATCACCCCTGGCCAACTGAGTCTGGAGGACCTCTTGGAGATGACGGATGAGCAGGTGTGTGCAACTGTGGAGAAATACGGAGCCAATCGGGAGGAGTGTGCCCGCCTCAACGCCTCTCTCTCCTGCCTCAGGAATGTCCACATGTCAGGTGAGCCTGTCTGAGGTTGTAGGGTATTTGGTACCAGATAATTAGGGTCCAGAATCTGAAATATCGGGTATGCATTGGGGTTGTTGTTAATTGTCATCGAGTTGGCTCCAACTCATAACGACCCTGTGTACAACAGGGCAAAGCGTTGCTTGGTCCTGTACCTCCTTAACGACTGTTGGTACGCTTGAGTCCAGTGTTGAGGCCACTGTGTTGGACAATATTCTTGTGATCTGTAGGGTTTTTATTGACTAATTTTCAGAAGTAGGCCTCGAGGACTTTCTTTCTAGTCTGTCTTTGTCTGAAAGCTCCTCTGAAACCTGTCCACCATGGGTGGCCCTGCTGGTATTTGAAATACCAATGGCATAGCTTCCAGCATCATACAAGCCACCATACAAGCCACCACAGTAGGACAGACTGACAGATGAGTCACTTTCTGCATTTTAATTTTAACCTTTTCTGGGTAGTTTAGTTTCCCAGAGCTGTCATAACAAAGTACCACAGATTGGGCAGCTTAACACAACAGAAACTTACTTTCTCAGCGTTCTAGAGGCCAGCAGTCTGATACAGGAGTCAGCAGGGTTGGTTCTGAGGCTCTGATAGAGAATCTGTTCGCTGCTCCTCTCCTAGCTTCTGGTGGCGGCCTGCGATCCTTAGCGTTTCTTGCCTTGTAGTTAAATCACTCCACTCTCTACCTCTGTTTTCACCTGGCCTCCCTTCTGTGTCTCTGTGTTTCAGGTCTCCCTCTTCTTTTTCTTATTAGAACACCAGCCACGGCGTTTAATGTCCACCCGAAATCCAGGGTGAGCATATCTTGAGATCCTGAACCTAATTCCATCTGCAAAGACCCTTCCCCCAAATAAAGTCACATCCACAGGTTCTGGGGTTAGGGTTTGGATGTGTCTTTTTTGGGGCCCACTATTCAATCCCTCACATTGTAGGTGTGATTTTTTGGATAGGTGTCTGTCTCCCTGCTAGACTGTAAGCTGCATGAGGGTGGGGATTGTACCTGCTACTGATCACCATTTTATTATGACTGTGTAGCTCAGTATCCAGCACATAGGAAAGGCTCAATAAATGTGTGAGTAAACACATGGCCTCCCTCGCCTGCCCTGTGAAAACCCACCAGTGCCTTACCAGGCATATTCTTTGCGGATTGCAAAGCGCTTCAGGGTTTGACTCTTAGTTAGAGCCCCACTGATCAGATTTTGATTAAAAAAAAAGAAAAATTGCCATCAAGTCGATTTCAACTCACAGTGACCCTATAGGACAGAATGGAACTGTCCCATAGGGTTTCCAAGGAGCAGCTGATGGATTTTGAACTGCCTCTCTTTTGGTTAGCAACCTGAGCTCTTAACCACTGTGCCACCAGGGCTCTGAATATAATAGGTACTTAGTTATACTAACTACTTAGAGTATCCTGAATAAGGCCTGAATTTCAGTTCTTTATACACGTGCCTCTGCCTAGAATTTCCTTTCTCCTTTGTCCTCCTGGTGAATTCCTGCTCATCCTTAGGGCCAGCACAAGGCCTAGGTCTCTGTGTGCCTTTCCTGGGTGCCACGGAATGAGCTGACCATTCACCCTTGGCCACCAGAATACCACGTACCTCCAGGGACCTGCAAGGTCAGCACTGCTGGCCCCTTCCCCCGTCTCCAGCCTCAACTCCTGCTGTTCCTGTCCTTGCTCTACTCCAGCTGCACTGGCCTCCTTGCTTTCCCACGATCCCTCTTGCCTCAAGGCCTCTGCACTTTGTTGAATTAGTAAATAAATGGATGGATGAATGAATGAATGAATGTTTCTGTCACAAATTGACCACGTCTTTTAGTGATTCTCAGTTTCCTTGTCTGGCTCCCTCATCTGACTGTGACCTCTCTGAATGCAGCCCCAGTATGTTGCTTACCCACCCTGGTAGCCCCAGCACCTTGGCCAGGTTGTGTTTGTCCAAGGCAATACAAAACAGCTCTTTGATGCTCTTGTGTGTTTCCACCAGAGGGCAGCAGTGAGCCATCTTTGAATAGCCCTTCATGTTTTAAAATCTCTCCTTGCCTCACAGTTGAGGAACCCTGGTGGTGCAGTGGTTAAGAGCTCAGCTGCTAACCAAAAGGTTGGCAGTTCGAATCCACCAGGTGCTCCTTGGAAACACTATGGGGCAGTTCTACTCTGTCCTATAGGGTCGCTATGAATCGGAATCAACTTGATGGCAACGGGTTTGGTTTTTGTTTTTGTTTTTTTCACAAATGAATTGGTTCCTTGAAGCTTCTAACCATCTTGGGAACTGGAGGTTTCTATCAGTTCCTACCCTTCTTCTTAACCAAAACAGTTATCCCAACTTAGGCAGCAAACTAGCATCATTTCCACCAGACTCTTACTCCTTGAGAGTCGTGACATACCCATCTTGGTATCCCTAGCCCTCAGGCCAGAGCTGGCATTTTCTGGAGCAAGGAAATCAGGTATTTTAAATTCTGGTGTGTAGTGGGCACTCAGTGCTTGTTTGTTAAATGATGAGGAATACAAGTTTTATTGATAAACTCAGGTAGAGACCAAGTAAATCGAAGTCAAGAAGCTTTTGTTTCTGGTCAGGTATGTGTTCTCTCTCTGTCTCTCTAAGGGGCAGCTTTATTTTAGAGTTATTGACTATCGTCTCAGTTTCTCTTTGCTTTTGGGGGGATGTCTTCATTTCCCAGTCCCTGGTGGTGCAAATACTTAATGTTCTCGGCTGCTAAAGGAAAGGTTGGAATTTCACATTTATACTGAGGTGCCTTGGAAGAAAGGCCTGGAAATCTGCTCCCAAAAGTCAGCCATTGAAAAAAACCCTATGGAGCACAGTTCTACTTTGACACTCATGGGGCCACCATGAGTCTCAGTCAACTGAATGGCCAATGGTAGCTTTCTCTACTTCCTCACTGCTCAGGGAGCTGCACACACAGGAAACCTTGGCCCTTCCTTCCCTTCTCCTCTGCCTGGATCCTGGTTGGCTGCACCCTCTCCAGGTCCTTCTCCTGTGCACCAAGGCGGGCAGCTGGCAGCCAGGAGAAAACAGCATTCAGAGTGGCCCTGAAACAGAACAACCTCAGATGCTCTCTAGATTTTTCCTGGATTGGGCTTTGGGTGAAGCCCACCAGAACCCTGCCTTCCTCCATAGAGTCTTTGACTAGAACAAAGAGTGGAGCCAGTCTTGATTGTCCTATTGTTTGTTCCACTTGGACTGTAACGCGGGGAAGGCAGAGAGAGCCAAGGGAGAAGCTGCCCTCCGGAAACCACACCAGGGTCTGGCCTGTTAGTGCTTTGGTGTCCTTCCCTCCCCCTTTGTTTACATTCCCCAGCTCTCCAGTTCTGTGGGCTGGGGTGCGGGGGGGTGGGGGGGTGGCGGTGACAAGAATTGCATTCAGGTACGAAACACTGTGTTAAGACGCATGGTTGCAAGTGACAGAAGGCTAACGTGAATGAGCTTACACAAAAACGGCTTACTCATTCACTCTATAAATTTAGCCAACACCATCTCTCTTCCTGTCTCTGTGGGGGCACTAGGGATGTAGTGGTAGATAAGATGACCGGGTTCCTGCTCTCTTATTTCCATCCAGTGGGGTAGCTGCCAGCCTTATGTGGCAGTTTATACTTATATTGATTAAAATGAAATTGGCTTAAAACTCAGTTCCACAGTCACACTAGCTACATTTCAGGTGCTCAGAAGACACACGTGACTAGCAGCTCTCCTATTGGATGGCACATTTCTAGAGTAGTCCATCATCGCAGAAAGTTCTTTTGCACAGCGCTGCTCTAGAATGTATCTTGGGAAACAATAAATAAGAAAAGTAAGGAATAGTGATCAGCTCTACACAGAGTATTCAGATAGGGTGATATGATGGCGATGGTACCGTAATTTCGTGAGTTAGAGCCGCCTACCGCAAACAGCCAATTCCTGAGACAGGGCTGAGGTGGGTAGCAAGAGCTTTGTTATATATACCGGTATGTGGAGACAGAGGGGATGCTCTCCTCCTAAAGCTGTCTGTCTCAAGGAACTATACTCCAACTGGGGTCTTATAGGAAAAGGGGGACATGGGTTTTAGGAGCCTGTGGCATGTCCATTCTCTTTCTGTTTGGTTTCGGTAGTCATATTTCAAACATGTTGATTTTTTTCTTGCCATTATCCCATCAGCCCAGGGGGTGGCTGGCGCCATCCTTCATCCTGTTTGACAGGTCTAGATTGCTATCACTTGTTTTTCACCATCCTAGGGGAGACATTAGTTAACATTTAACTTTTAGGGGAGTTAATCTTCCTTAAAGTAAACTGATTGTAACTTTAAGAGACAGGCTAGGGAAAGGAAAAATGGCGCAGGTTTTGTTCAAGTTATGGCTGAGTACCTTGTTTCAGCAACTAGCTAACTAGCTTTGATGGAGTGATCAGAGTGAGCCTGTGAGTCAGGATTCCATGTATTAAGAGACTTATGATAGGAACTGGCTTACAGAATTGTGGGGCTGGCTAGGTAAGTCTGAAATTCATAGCGCAGGCTGTCAGGAAGGCAGGCTGGAACTCTCAGGTGTGATTTAAAGCTGCTTTCCATAGGTGCTGTCCTGGTAGCATAGTGGTTAAGTGCTATGGCTGCTAATCAAGAGGTCGGCAGTTCGGATCCACCAGGTGTTCCTTGGAAACTAGGGGGCAGTTCTACTCTGTCCTATAGGGCTGACTATGAGTCAGAATTGAATCGGTGGCAGTGGGTTTGGTCTTTTTTTTTTGGTCCGTAGGTGGAATATCTTGTTCAGGGAAGCCTCTGTTCTGCTACTAGAGCCTTTCAACTGATGAATTCAGGCCTGCTGCCATTTTTTAGGCTAATCTTCCTTAAAGTAAACTGATTGTAACTTTAACCATGTTTATAAAATACCTTGAAAGTGGCACCTAGATTAGTGTTTGATTGAATAACTGGGGACAGTAGGTTAGCCAGGAGCCCTGGTGGAATATCTTGTTCAGGGAAGCCTCTGTTCTGCTATTAAAGCCTTTCAACTGATAATTCCATCCCACCCAGATCATTTGGGCTAATCTTCCTTACTTAAAGCAAACTGATCGTAGGCTTTGACCATATTTACTAAATACTTTCAAAGCAACACCTAGATTAGTGTTTGAATAACTGGCTACTATTTTTTTTTTTTTTTTAAAGGTTAGCCTGAGCCTACTCTGTCCACTCTGTCCTGTAGGGCCACTATGAGAAGGAATCAACTCGATGACAGTGGGTTTTATAGAAACCCTGGTAGCGCAGTGGTTAAGCACTCAGCTGCTAACCAAAAGGTCTGCAGTTCGAACTTACCAGCTGCTCTGTGGGAGAAAGAGGTGGCAGTCTGCTTCTGTAAAAATTAAACCAAAACCAACTCATTGCTACTGAGCCAATTTTGACTAAAAGCAACACTATAGGACAGAGTAGAGCTACCCCCATAGGGTTTCCAAGGAGTGGCTGGTGGATTCAAACTGCTGACCTTTTGGCTAGCAGCCGATCTCTTAACCACTGCACCATCAGGGCTCCCTATAAAGACTAAAGCCTTGGAAACCCCATGGGGCAGTTTTACTGGCCTGGAAGGGAACAGGTTAATGCGCCAACATCATGATACTGGCATTGCCGGAAACTGGGAGATGGTTCCAGTTCATTACATTGCCATTCGCCCAGTGGCTGCTTGCTTCGTTTAATTATTTTCTGGAATACTGACTTGTAATCTTGTATGAGAATTATCCAAGCTATTGTTTGGGTCAGGGGAAAAAAAAGGCACCATTTTGACCATAATTTTACCCACATTTGCACATTATTCAGTATTCTTAGAAATGATACATAGAAAAAAATCTAAGAGGAAATACACTTGGATATGTAGAGTAGTTATTTTTGGATTAGGGAGATTATTATTTCTCTTTTGCTTGTCTGCATTTTCTTTCTCTCTGGACGGTAAACAAGAAGATACGTAATTTATACAAAAAGAGGTCAAAGGAAAAAAAAAACTCGAAAAACACTTGTGATGTTTTCCTTAGGTCTGTGGGTGCCTGGTGCTCAGACTGAAGATTTGAATAGTTTCATTGATTAAACCCTCTTCTCCCACCTTTTCAAGAAGGAAACATTTCTGGGCTGTATCTTCCTGCTGTAAACCTTCCCTTGGCTCAGTCAATGCCTTTTGATGCCTCAAGATGTAACATAAATGCTACCACCACCAAGAAGCCTTCCTTGATTACTGGGAGCAGGGTTTGCCCCTGCTCTAATCCTGTGTTACCCTTTGGGCAATTTATCTTGTAGTTGTTTTAACATCTCAGATTGTAAATTCATAGATAGCGGGAGCCATCTTTTAACAACAACAGCAAAAAACAATTAAACGCATACTCTGTGTCAGGCGCTGTTCTAAGCTGATTTTAAGAGCTGAGCCACTTAATTTTCAGGACAATCGTGAGGGAGGGGGACTGTTGTGTTCCCAGTTTTTCACATTAGAGAACCAAGGTACAGAGAGGTGACCTGCCTGGCCCAGTAAACTGTGGGGCCAGGGCTTGAGCTTGGACTGATCCCCGGCCTAATACTCCCTCAAAGTACTTAGCACAGTAACGAGAGTATCACTGAAAAATCAGCAAACACATGAATTTTTTTCATTTAAGTGTGAAAATTATGCCCTTGGAGGGGAAGACTAGAGCAACTGTAGATTTGCCTTAGAAAGCAGAAGTGAGGGGAAGGCCGTCTGTCTATAATTCAGCTATGGGATAGAGTGGGAGCGGTAATAAGCAGTTACGCTCTTTAAGGCAGAGATTGGCAAACTATAGCTGGAGGGCCAAATTCAGATGTACATCTGCTTTTGTAAATAAAGTTTTATTGAAACAGAACCGCATCCATTTATTTACAGATTTTCTTTGACTCTCTTCACACTGTTGTTGTTGGGTGTCATTGAGTCGATTCTGACTCATAACAACCCCAGGTGACAGAGTAAAACTACCCCATAGGGTTTTCTCGGATGTAATTTTTATGGGAGCAGATGGCCAGGTTTTTCTCTTGCAGAGCCGCTCAGTGAGTTTGAACCACCAACCTTTTGGTTAGCAGCTGAGCTCTTAACTATTGTGCCACCTGGGCTCCTTGTCTTCACACTACAACAGCAGGATTGAGTCATGTGACAGAGACTGTGTGGCCCACAAAGCCTAAAATATTTACTATCTGGCTCTTTACAGAAAAAGTTTGCTGACCCCTTGCTGTAAAAGACCTGGCAAGAAAAAAAAGAATATTATTAAAACAAATAAACACATGTCAAAAACTAGGAGAGATTTCATAAAGAATTTCTTTTGTGGCTAGGGGAATAAATGCATGAAGAGGTTGGGGAGGCAGCGTCTGCCGTGAAGAAGTCTCTGGGGAGAGAGAATTGGTATTTGACACAGTGGTATAGCATTTATGTGAAGCTACCGTTTATTAAGCACTTACTATATTTTTTTATATGTTGAGTCCTAGGAGCAGTGGCAGAGGGGAGGGAGGTGAGACAGAAAGGGCTGGAAGGATGGATATGCCCAGAGAGGTTAAGTGACTTTCCCAGGGTCACACAGCTAGTACCTGGCAGAGCCTCCACAGAAACCCACGTGGGTCTCACCCAAAGTGTGTGCCTTCGCCATGCAGTGTCCTACGCTCTGACTTTTCTTGTCTGTTCTCTGCCAGACTGTGAGTTGTTTGGTGGTGGGACCACACTTCATTTTCTCTGGAGGGCCGTGTACAAGGACGTTGTCTTGGAAGTCCTGGCTGAACAAGCCTGCAGTTCTCTTTGGGCTGGTGTGTCCCACCATCCCAGCAGGATTCTCAAAGTGAGGTTTCCTCACTTTCCAAATTCCCCTACTGACTTCATGTCTCACTGAAAAAAGAAACAAAAAAACCCAAACCAAAAAATAGTTGCCGTCAGTCAACTCCGAGTCATAGTGACTGCATGTGTGTCAGAGTAGAGCTGTGCTCCGTGGGCTTGTCAGTGGCTGATTTTTCAAAAGTAGATCACCAGGCCCTGCTTCTGAAGTGCCTCGGGGCGCACTGAAACCTCCGAACTTTAGCCTTTCACACCACCCAGGGGCCCCTCACTTGCGAAAGGAAACCTGAAATGCCCTCCTTTCCCCAGTCACACAGAAAACCTGGTACTCCGAGTTGGGGCGAAGTGGAGACTATACTTTCCAAACCACAGTGAGCCCTAGCCTTGAGAACAGAACTCAGTTTAGCTTCGTCATCTGATCATTTTCTTCCTTTAGTTTGTCCCTTCTCTGGGGTAGAGACGCATTGTAATTGGATACCAGGCCGCCCTTGGCGACTGGAACTGACAGATTGTTTTCAAGCTCTGCCTTCTAAAGACTTTTGACCTTCCTCATCATGGAGGGTGGAAGAACTGAGTGTCAGGCTGTATTTTTCCTTTAAACCTTTGGCTTTTTGCTTTAAAAAAGTAGGGCCAAGTAGCTGCTGGGCTAGAGACACCAAGATGCTTTTTCCTCCTGGTATTTGCCTTGGACTCCATCCTACATAGGCTGCTTCTTGGTGATGCAATGTCGCGCTCGGCCACCAGGAGGCGCTGCTTGATGAACTTTCCGTAGGTGAGAAGCCTAGGATACTCAAGAGCTGCAGAAAAGATGTATAAGATGTATAATAATTTGCAAAGTGAAAGACACTGTTGCCTGATCAACTCAGCTTTCATAGAAGGGAAAACCAAATCCCAGAGAAGAGAAAAGACTTGGCCGAGCTTCAGTGGGGATCTACCAGTTGTTGTCAAGTCGACTCTGACTCACGGGGACCCCATGTGTGTCAGTGTAGCGCTGTGCTCTGGAGGATTTTCAGTGGCTGAGTTTTTGGAAGTAGATAGCCACGCCTTCCTTCTGAGGCACCTCTGAGTGGACTCGAACCTCCAACTTTTCAGCTAGCAGTGGAGTGTGTTCACCGTTAGCACCACCCAGGGACTCCAGCAGGGAGCGTGTGTGGGCTTAGTTCTATGTCACAGGCAGAGAATTCTCAGCAGGCTGAAAAGCAGGGGAAACCTGTAGGATCTTTTCCTTGCTGGCCTTGGAGGGCCTGGGCAAGCTCAAGATGTCCGGTCACCTGCAGTCTGCTCAGTTGGGGTTGAGCTGCCCCTAATCTTCCTTTAGTGTTCATGTCTCCCGGCCACACTGCAAGCAAGGCCAGATAAGAGGAGAAAACAAGCTGTAAAGAAGAAACGTCCCTTGAAATTCATTCTCCAAATAATAACTAGTGGAGCCGCAAAGGGAGCTCTCAGCAGACAAGGAAAACCGAGGCAGTGGAGTGGCTTGATCTCTCTGGAGACTTCTAGAAAGGGCTTGGGGCCAGATTTGGGACAACTCTAGCTGTGTAGGAGCCCTCCTGGAAGCTGCTAATAGAATGGCTATGAAGAGAAGCAGTCGGACTTCCTTCAATTGGAATTACCATCGGCCCTTGCGATGCGCCAGGCACTAGGGCACATGGGTGAAAAAAGACCTGGCCGCAGTAAGCAAGGGCCTGGGCTCCTGGCTCCTTTTCCCCGCTGGCCTGGTCAGCTCGTGGCGTAATCAGAGACATGTGAGTTATAAGCCTGGGACGTGAGTCTGGGCTGGTCCTCTTGTTGGCTGTGATGAAGCTGGACTAGCCTTTCCCCTTATCTTTGGAACAGGCATAATGATCCTTAAACCTCTCAGTGTTGTTGAGAGGACTAAATGGTGTGCATCTTTGCCTCTACCTACGCCTGTCTCCCCGATCTGAGCAAGACCTTACTTTGGTTCTAGAATAAACTGGAAACCATATGCCCCAAAGAGAATGGGCCAAGTCAGAGGTTTTGCTCCCTGCTGGTTATTAACTCCAGTGCTGGTGTTGCCTGCTCTTCCTCAGCCTGCTCCGGAAGACAGGATTCCTGGGCAGCTCAAAGGTCACAGGGCCTTGGCACTGGGGAAGCCACTCAGTGATGGATGTGGATAATAGAGCATTTTGCCTGCTCGACTTCTGCCTGAACCTGACGGAGCTACTGCCCCAGTCATGGCTGGTAGTGTTTCCATTCTTTTAAGTGTTTTGGCCACTCCTCAATTTGTCAGTTTGTTGTACTCTGGGGGCTTGCATGTTACTGTGATGCTGGAAGCTATGCCACTGGTATTTTAAATACCAGCAGGGTCACCCATGGTGGACAGGTGTCAGTGGAGCTGCCAGACCAAGACAGAGAAACAAAAAAGGCCTAGAGATCTACTTTTGAAAATTAGCCAACGAAAATGTTATGGATCACAACAGAGCCTAGTCTGACTTGCTTGCTTTGGACCCATCATCAGGGAGGGTCACTTGCTGGAGGAGGACATTGTGTTTGGGGAAGTAGAGGGCTAGTGAGGGCGGGGGAGACTGTCAGCAGGACAGGCTGGCACAGTAGCCACAACCATGGACTCCAGCACGCTGGCAATCGTGAAGATGACACAGGACCGGGCACCATCTTGTTCTGTTGTACATAGGGTTGCCAGGGGTCGGAGTCGACTTGAGGCTCTCTTTCTCTGTCTATTTTGGGGCAGAAAAAGGTATTGTAATCACAATCTTCTTTTAACAATATTTGAGACATTGGGAAAGGGATCCCACAGTCTTTTATAGAAACACATTTGGATCTGGGTAATCCTTTGTTGTGGGGCGGTCCTGGGCATTGTAGGATGTTCAGCAGCATCCCTGGGCTCCTCCTACTAGATGCCAGTAGCTTCCCCCCCTCCCCAAATTGTGACAACCCAGAATGTTTTTGGACATGGCTGAATGTCCCCTGGGGGCAGAATCGCTGCTGGTTGAGAACGACTGACTTGGCTTGTCCTTAGTGCTCCCGAAATGTAGCTGCTGTTGTGATGACGATGATGACAATGACGACGATGATGACAGCTTAAGCATCCTAAGGCCAGATGAAAGCCAGGAGATTTTGCGCAGACGGAGGTTCTGTAAAAGCACAGAAAGCTGTAATTGAGTTGGAGTTTGACTTATACCCAGAGCGCAATTTTCCCAGGGGTCTCTGGTCAAATTAACAGGAACCAGATGAAAGCTGTGAGCCTTGGTGTCCTCTCTTCCTTCTTACACGCACACACAGAGCGCACATATGCAAATGTACACATAGCACACACACGTATATGCATGCATGTATGTGCACATGTACACACATAGCATGTAAACATGCACACGTGGAAATGTATGCACAGCACATGGGCATGTACACACATGCAGAAATGTGTACACGTCACACACATGCACACCACCTACACGTACATACATGCACTCACATATATGCACACACACGCACAAGCTCTCCCTCTCTCCCCAGGGACCTTGTTCAACTTTTTCAGTTTTATAGGTAAACAGCTCCCGATCGCCATTTCCTTGAGGAAATACACCGGGGAAGGCGGTAAGAGTAGGCGGAGCGGGGCCTGGGGCTAGACGCTTGGGTTCTGACCCCCCCCATCGTCCCCCCAACCTCCTCTAGCTGTGGGAGTGTGGACAAGCCACACCGGCTCTGCAGGTCTGGTTCCCTGGGGGCAGGATGGCTGCCGTATAAACCCTTCCCCCGGGGCTCCTCTGTGGGCTTGGGCCAGGTCAGTGAGCCTTCAGCAGTGACCGTATCCTGCCATGCTGGAGCGCTCCTGTGGTTTACACCATGGCTTCCCCGTCTGTATCGTTACTGCACTCATCGACATAGCGCCTTGCTGGCACATTTTCACATTCCCTAAGCCTAAAACCTGTGTTCCCACCCTTGTACTGCCTGCTTCTTCTGCCTGGTGCATTTTTTCTGCGTGGCTGGCGCGCTCTCATTATTTGGGTCTCCGCTCAGATGTCACGGGACACATTCAGTGCGTGGGATTAGGATTGTCATGATCCCCACCGTCATTCTTCATAGACAGGGGAGCACGGGGGCTGGGAGCGTCTGGGGGCTTCGTACAGCCTGGGCCAGGGCAGGAGGAGCTGCCTGGAAACAGGGCTATCCATGCCATGTTCTGAGAACGACAGGCGGTGTTTGCATGGCTCCACTCCCTTCCTGGGCTGGTTATTTTGTCTTACTGCACATCAAATGCCAAGTCTCAGATCTGCTCTTTTTTTTTTTTTTCTTTTCGTTTCCCCAAATCATCGTAGCTCAGAAATATTTTTTTTGGCAATATCTTTTTGGACCATTTTGTGTTGTGAAAACTGCCTGTAAATTTTCAGTTCCGAAGTCAGTAATGTACACACGCTGAGAAAAGTGTACCTTTTTTGTTTTTTCTTTTGGAAAGAAGAATGTAGTATGTTGGGAAAATGCCAGAACCCAACCCAACTGCATCCACTTTCCTTTAGTCCTTAAGCCAATGACCAGAGGGTGAAACAGGACCAGTACCAGTTGCTGTCAAGTCAGCTCTGACTCATGGCGACCCCGTGCATGTCAGGGTAGAGCTGCACTCCATAGAATTTATCAATGGCTGATTTTTCAAAAATAGATTGCCAGGCCTTTCTTTTGAGGTGCCTCTGGGTGGACTCGAACCTGTAACCTTTTGGTTAGTAGTGGAGTGAGTTTGCACCACTGGAGAACATAAACATCCAAGGAGAGAGACCCATGGGGAAGGAATGCTTTTTAAATCTCCACTTTTCCACATTCATTGGCACCATGAATATTGGGAAAAGACCACTCAGCACTGCTAACTGAAAGATTGGCAGTTTGAGTCCACCTGGAGGCACCTTGGAAGAAAGGCCTGGCAATCTACTTTTGGAAAATCAGCCATTGAAAACTCTACGGAGCACAGTTCTACTCTGACACACATGGGGTCACCGTGAGTAGGAGTTGATTCCATGCCAACTGGTTCAGCTGGCTATTGTTGTTGTTGTTGGTTGCGGTCGAGTCAGTTCCAACTCATAGTGACCCTGTGTACAATAGGAAAAACACTGTCGAGTCCTACAGCATCCTCACAGTCGTTGCTATGTTTGAGTCCGTTGTTGTAGCCACTGTGTCAGTCCGTTTCACTGAGGGTCTTCCTCTGTTTTGCTGACCCTCTACTTTACCAAGCATGATGTCCTTCTCCAGGAACTGGTCCCTTCTGACAATACGTCCAAAGTATTTGAGACAAAGCCTCACCGTCCTCACTTCTAAGGAACGTTCTGACTGTACTTCTTCCAAGACAAATTTGTTCATTCTTCTGACAGTCCATGGTGTATTCAGTGTTCTTCACCAACACCATAGTTCAAAGGCATCAGTTCTTCTTCGGTCTTCCTTATTCATTATCCAGCTTTCACATGCATATGAGGCGATTGAAAATACCATGGCTTGGGTCAGGCGCACCTTAGTCCTCAAGGTGACACCTTTGCATTTTAACACTTTAAAGAGGTCTTTAGCGCAGATTTGCCCAGTGCAATATGTCACATGAATTCTTGACTTTTGCTTCCACGGGCGCTGATTGTGGATCCAAGTACAATGAAATCCTTGATAACTTCAATCTTTTCTCCTTTTGTCGTGATGTTGCTTGTTGGTCCAGTTGTGAGGATTTTTGTTCTCTTTATGTTGAGGTGTAATCCATACTGAAGGCTGTAGTCTTTGATCTTCATTAGCAAGTGCTTCAAGTCCTCATCACTCTCAGGAAGCAAAGTTGTGTCATATGTGTCTCGCAGTTTGTTAATGAGCCTTCCTCCAATCCTGATGCCGCGTTCTTTATTCATATTGTCCAGCTTCTTGAGTTATTTGCTGAGCATACAGATTGAATAAGTCTGTTGAAAGGATACAGCCCTGATGTACACACTTTCTGCTTGTAAACCACGTAACGTCCGCTTGTTCTGTTTGAGTGACTGCCTCTTGGTCTTAATATACAGGTTCTGCATGAGCACAATTAAGTGTCCTGGAATTCCCATTCTTCGCAGTGTTATCCATAATTTGTTATGATCCACACAGTCAAATGCCTTTGCATAGTCACCAAAACGCAGGTAAACATCTTTCTGGTACAGTATTGTCAGTGCCGGGCAGTAATTATCGTTCCTATTAAGCGTCTTCACCTATCTGATCTCATCTAATCCTTCCGGCAGTCCCACAAGGATTTTTTTATTCTCTGTCAACTTCATTTTCTGTGTGAGTCGAGTGCCCGATGTTCTTGGCCCCAATTTATAGATGAAGAAAGAAGAACGCCATCTAGATCACAAAGAGGCAGAGCAGGGAGCTGCGAGGGCTGCCCTTCCCTTGCCGGGGATGGGCCAGGCTAGGTTTCTGCTAGCCTGGAGCACGTAGAAAACTTCTCCTCTAGGGAAAGATAATGCCGAATGCTGATGGAGAGATACCATCAGCCAAAAAGTAGGACAGAAGAAGAAAGAGCTAAGAAGCTTCCTTCTGAAGTACATCTGTTGGGGAAGGGAAAGAAAGAGCACAATGAAACAAAGTCTGCCTGAACAGACATGATTTAATGCGGCAGGGGCGTACTGATAATAATATCAGGGAATTTCTTGCCTGGGGTAGGGGTGGGAGGGAAGGATTTGAATTTTCTTGCTCCACTAGTTCCCCAGGCGACAGGGCATGGGAGGAAGTTGGATTTTGGGACATGTCACATCTCTTTTCTTTTACAGTCATCTATTCATTTAATTAAATTTCTTTTGAGTTTTGTTTTTCCCTTGAGCTGAGTTTCTCCTCTGTTTTCTTTCTTTGCTAAGATGTCGGTTAGGTCAGGATTTATCAATAGAAATGACAGAATTAATAATAATAATCATAAAGTGGTCATAAAGCCCAAACAGCACCCCATCCTCTGTCATCTAAGTTTGTGGCTGAAGTCACATCTGTCTTTTCAGAGGAATCTGTCGTTAACTCAGAGCCGAGATTTTTGTTCTCTCCATGTCTGCCTCAGGGGTTTGAAGCTTGAAGTCTGAGAGAGTGCTGAGAAAATCTTTTTAATCATCCAGAAACTTCTGCAGCTTTCTTAGGAGGTGGCAGATCTTCCTCCCTCTTCCTCATCTTTTTTTTTTTTTTAATAAAGGGTTTCTGCTGTATTCTAGTCCTCCCAACTGTCTTTAGGGGAAAATAGAGGATGCCTTGCTGGGAGCGCACCTGACTCCTTTGTGCCACTTTAAGATGCATTAAATAGTCTAGTCCAAGGGTTGGCAAACTATGGCCCTTGGGCCACATCTGGCCAACTGCTTGCTTTTTGGAATAAAGCTTTATTGGGACACCACCACATCTATTCGTTTATCTGTTGAATTCATAAACACTTAATTCATTATGTATTGGCTACGGCTGTTTTGGCTCTGTAATAGCAGAGCTGAGTAGCTGCAGCTGAGGCCATATGACTGTTTCATCCATTACAGAAACAGTTTGCTGGCCGCTGGCTTAGTCCTTGACTATGGCCACCTATTGTTTTTCATTTGTTTCTAATGTATATGCTTGTTAACAAGTTGACTCATTCACTTAGTGCTTCATCAAACATTTATAGAACACTTTCTTTGTGCTAAGCCCCATTTAGGTACAAGGAGTTTAGAGATGAGCAGGCATGTTTCTTTTCTTGAAAGAATTATTGCAGCACAACCAGATACTAACAGAGGACTGTACTCACTGCAGTGGTGGCACAAAGGAGGAAACAGGCAGTGTTTTGGGGACTGAGTATAGAAGAAAGGGAAGTCTTCATAGAGGACAGGACATTTGAGATGGGTATAAAAGTGGAGCGTTACCAAGTGGCTCGAGAAGCACGGCCTTCCAGGCACAGGGAACAGACTGTAGTGAGACATGTGGGTGTAACAGAGCATGAACAACTCAAGGAGTTGGATGTCAGCCTGAAGGAAGGGTTAGGAGATGAGTAAAAGAGATGAGGTTGGTGAGAGAGTCCTCTATGGCACAGTTCCTGTCTTCGCAGTGAAGTACACATGGCAGTCAGGGGGCTAGCCACCCAGGGAAGAAGGAGTCCGATGCATTTCATAAAGGGAATTGGCAAGTCCCAGAGGGACATCCAGGTGGTCTGGATACTGAATGCTCTCTAGGGACCTGAAGCCAAGTCTTGGAAGTCCTAGAGTCACCACGATTGGGGCCAGTTGGCCACAGATACTGACTGTCCTTAGAACTCTGGACAGCTTGGCCACAAGGGCAGGTCCAGGGTTTGTACATTTGCTTTGTTTTGATAAAGGGACTGAGAGATCTGTGTTTCTTCATCTATGAAATTGGGATAATTGTAACACCCACTTCTTAGGACTATTTTAAGAATTTAATAAGCTATAATATATAAATCAAGTGTCTTGTAAACAGCCAGCACTCAATAAATGATTTAGTAATTAAATTACAATCCAGGGCAGCATTTTCCAAAATGCCCATCAAAAGATGTTGAGGGGTTTTACTTCAAAAAAAAAAAATCA